>NC_139143.1:172021847-173221847 GCF_964270905.1 Leucopleurus acutus
GGAATAACTGACAAATATAATTGTACATATTTAAAGTGTACAAGGTGACAATTTGATATACATGCACATTATAGAATGATTACCAAGATCAAGATAATTAATACACTCATCACCTCGAATACTTAATTCTTTTACTTATTTTTTGGCTGCACCATGTGGCTTGCAGGATATTAGTTCCCCGACAAGGGACTGAACCCATGCCCTCTGCAGTGGAAGCACAGAGTCCTAATCACTGGACTCCCAGGGAATTCCCTCTTTTATTTTTTTAATGGTGAGAATGCTTAAGATCTACTCTCAGCAACTTTCAAGCATATAATATGGTATTATTAACTATCGTCACTAAGCTACACATTAGATCCTCAGAACTACTTCTTCTTATAAAGTTTGTACCCTTTGACCTACACCTCCCCATTTCCCTCTCCCCCTGCCCCTGGCAACCACCATTCTATTCTCTATTTCTATGAAATCAGCTTTATTTTTTTTAAGATTCCACATAAAAGTCATACCACATGGTGTTTGTCTTTCTCTCTCTGGCTCACTTCACTTAGCATATGCCTTCCAGGTTTATCTATGTTGTAGCAAATAGCAGGATTTCCTTCTTTTTTTATGGCTGGATATTCCATTGTATGTATATACACATTTTCTTTAGCCATTCATCCCTCGAAGGACATTTAGGTTGCTTCCATATCTTAGGTATTATGAATAAAGTTATAATGAATATGAGATACTGATTTCAGTTCCTTCAGATATATACCCAGGAGTGATTGCTGGATCATATGATAGTTTTATTTTTAATTTTTTCAGGAAACACCATACTGTTGAGTCCTTTATATATTTTGGATATTAACCCTGATCAGATATTTGATTTTCAAATATTCACTCCATCCTTCTTGAGTGCTTCTAGAATCTGTTCTCAGCCTCCAACCTGAGTCGTGTCATTCAAGAGCATGGTTTTAACAACTATCTATCATAGTGGTTAGAAGTGATGTTCCCCAGATCACCTGCATCAGAATCATCTGAGATGTTTATAAAACAAAGCAGATTCCTGGACTCTATCCTAGATTCTACTGAATTAAACTCTGAGGTAGGGCCACAGAAATCCACATTTTAAACTAATCTCTGCTGCCACTGACTCTTATGTGCTACCAATGGCTCATGTTCAAACCTCTCTTGTGAGTTTAGGCTAAACTTCCACTAAATAATTCTTTTTTTTTTTTGGATGTCGTATCTATTTATTTGTTACTCTTAGAACATCTTCTTTTTGACCAAGGACAGCTTCTGTCTCTTGACAATCTGTTCCTTGCATTTTTCTTTGGCCTCCTTCATTCTCTTGACCAAAAGTGTAGCATATTCTGCAGTCTCTTCCTTATTTTTCTTAGCATGCTGTTTCTTCAGAGCAATATGCCGACGTTTGTGTTACAGAACATGTGGAGCAACAAGACGCTGAATTTTGGGTGCTTCAGTCCTAGGTTTCTTACCTTCTTTGTTTAAGGGCCTTCTCACAACAGAATGGTAGACATCATCTTCTTTATTTTTTTTAATTTATTTTTAATAAATTTATTTATTTTTATTTTGGGCTGCCTTGGGTCTTTGTTGCTGCGTGCGGGCTTTTCTCTAGTTGGGGTGAGCAGGGACTACCCTTCGTTGCGGTGCGTGGGCTCCTCATTGTGGTGGCTTCTCTTGTTGCAGAGCGCGGGCTCTAGGTGCGCGGGCTTCAGTAGTTGTGGCTCATGGGCTCTGGAGCGCAGGCTCAGTAGTTGTGGCACACGGGCTTAGTTGCTCCACGGCATGTGGGATCTTCCCGGAGCAGGGCTCGAACCCGTGTCCCCTGCATTAGCAGGCAGATTCTTAACCACTGAGCCACCAGGGAAGCCCCATCATCCTCTTTAGAGAGCTTAAAAAGTTTGTGGATTCTAGCTCTTGGGCCCCAGGCAATGCAGCACAGTTGTATCAGCAAATCTAGAAATATCCTTCTCACCTTTTTTCAAAATGACCAAATTCAGGACACTCAGATTGGCATCCACAATGCGACCCTGTACAGATCTGTACTTTCTTTCTCCAGTCCTCCTTGGCCTGTAACAGGAATGCTGTTTACTCAGTAGCAAGCAGACGCGGCTGTGGGTCGTGCCACCCGGCTTCATGGTCCCTTGTTTGTCACTCTCACCACTGATTTGGACCACATAACCCGTCCATTCTTCACCTGGAGCATCAGCAGCAATTTCCATGGCCATAAACTTCTCACAGATGGTACAAAGTTTGCGTTCATAGTTCACTTCAGTGAGTTTCTGGCAGACAGTGGCTGTGAAAGATGTTCAGCTTCATCCTGAAGCAGCCATTCACCTCCAAGGTGCTACGGAAAAGAGCTAAATAATTCTTCTTGATGCTTTAACCTCAACTTTCCAAAACTGAACTTCTTTTTCCCCCTTCCTATACTCTCTCTCAGATAAGGATCTACCCATTCACCCAAGTAAGAAATTTGAGAATTGTCCTTTACTCACCCAGCTCCTGCCCATCTATCTGTTCATCACATTATCTAATTTACTCAAAAATCTCCTTCTAAAGTATCTTCCTGAATCTGCCTCTTCAGTGTCACTGCCTCAAGTTGAGGTTCTCTATTAACATCTCTTATCTGGACTCTTACCAAAAAAGCTTCTTAACCAGGCCCCAGCCTCTTTTTCCTCCAATGCATTCTCCCCAGCAGTCTGGGTTAATTTTTTTTTAAAAGCAGATTTGGCCCCTCCCCTGCATAGATCCTTTCAGTGGCTTCCCGTTAAGATCACTAAGATCAAGTTCATGCTCCTTACCAGGTCTGCTGGATTCCTTTTCCTCCCATTTTCCAGCTCCCAATCATAAGCTCCAGCAAAATAAAAGGACTTGCTGTTCCCAAGTTCCGTGTGGTCTCATGCCCTCCATGTCTTTGCAAATGCTATTCCCTCAGCCTAGAATGTCTCTGCCCATTCCTTATCTGATGATTCTGACCCATCCTAAGATCTAGCTCCAACACCAGCATTTCTCTGATCTTTCGTTCCCTAACCTCCCAAGGCAGTTAATTACCACTGCCTCTTATGCCTGTATTTTGACATGTTTCCACTGTGATGCCCATCGAATTATCCTGCAATGATTTGATTACAGGTCTGTCTTCTCTACCAGACCGCATACTCTTCGATAGCAGCGTGAGTCTTTTACTTATCTCTGCATCCCTTGCAGAGAACCTGGCTCATGAAAGTACTTAACAATGAACAAAGAAAATCACAATGGTAATAATAACAACGAATAACTAAAATGTATTGAAGCTTCCTATATGCCGGTTATAAAACTAATCACTATGCACATACTATATAATTTATTTCTGCAACAACTCCATGAGGTAATATTATTATTTCCCTCATTTCACAGATGAAAAAACTTGCCCAATATCCCATACAGAAAACTTGGCAGACCCAGGATTCAATCCAAAGCCAGAACTCTTAACAATTCTACAGATACTCTGAAAAGAAGCTTAAGACAATAATGAAAGGACATCATTTTGACTGGATCTCACAAGGACAAACCTAGAATATCTATCAATCTCCTAGCCAATATGCATAAAAAAGCTGCATCCCTCAGACTGTGAAATGTCCAATCTTCTAGGGAGATAACCCACTCTAACGGAGGGGAGAACGTTACATGTTAAAGTGGAGTAAGTTCCACAAACTTTTAAGACACAACAGAAACCAAGTCAGAATATCCTGATGCCTTATGGAAGTCTCTCTGGCCCTTGGATGATACATGAATTACAAACTACGACAAAGGAGATTCCCTCTATAGACTAACAACTAGAGAGAAAATAGGAAAATTTAGACAAAATGGTATCTTCCATGGCTAATTGTGTGAGTATTACATCTGACCTCCCAGCACCTCTAGTCCTATCTCATGCATCTCGGGGTTACCTGTTATAATGGCTGCCACCACTCAGTCGACTGTACTGCTCCTTCTCCTGGTGGCTGGCACGGGAAGAACTGCTCAGGTGCTTCCTCTGCTCTTTGGTCTTCTGAAGGACCCGTTTGTATGAAAGTGTGCACAGCCAGCATAGCAATTTCCCATCTACCTGGAAGATGAGGAGACAAAGATAAAGAAGAAGGAATGTGCTAGTGCAGTGGCTGAGAACATGGGTATTAGGAGCTAGAACCTCTGGTTAAGTCCAGATCTGCCACTTACAAGCTGTGTGACCTTACGGAAGTCAGCTGGGTACTCATGGGGTCAATTTCTTCATCTATAAAATGAAGGATAATAGAACCTACTTCAGAGGGCTGGTGCAAGGATCTAGTGATATAATGTAGGTAAAGCATGGTGCAAGTTACATAAAAATTGCTCAATAAAATAGGAGCTGGGGACTTCCCTGGTGGTCCAGTGGTTAAGGCTCCACACTTCCACTGCAGGGGGCACATGTTTGATTCCTGGTGGGGAACTAAGATCCCACATGCTGTGTGGTATGGCCAAAAAATTTTTTAAATAAATAAATAAAATAAAAATGAGCTGCTAATTTTATATATTTTTTTATTTTGTTTTTCTTCAACTTAACACAGACCAGAGCAAAGTTCCCATAAGAATTTCAAAAGACACAAATATCTCTATGGTGCTCATCAAGGAAAACACAGCAGGGAAAAGAGAAGACAGAAGATGAAACATAAAATTTATAATTTAGCTTTTCCTTTTCTTTTTTTTTTAATTTATTTTATTTATTTAACTTTGGCTGCATTGGGTCTTTGTTGCTGTGCATGGGCTGTCTCTAGTTGTGGTGAGTGAGGGCTACTCTTTGTTGCGGTGCATGGGCTTCTTATTGCGGTGGCTTCTCTTGTTGTGGAGCACGGGCTCTAGGCGCACAGGCTTCAGTAGTTGTGGCACATGGGCTCAGTAGTTGTGGCTCGCAGGCTCTAGAGCGTAGGCTCAGTAGTTGTGGTGCATGGGCTTAGTTGCTCCGCAGCATGTGGGATCTTCCCGGACCAGGGCTCGAACCTGTGTCCCCTGCCTTGGCAGGCGGATTCTTAACCACTGTGCCACCAGGGAAGCCCTATACTTTAGCTTTAATACCTTATAAATGGCTCATAAAATGGTATCCTGGATATCTTTTCTCAGATGGAAATAAATGTCTCCAGAGGGCTTCCCTGGTGGCGCAGTGGTTGAGAATCTGTCTGCTAATGCAGGGGACACGGGTTCGAGCCCTGGTCTGGGAGGATCCCACATGCCGCGGAGCAACTAGGCCCGTGAGCCACAACTACTGAGCCTGCGCGTCTGGAGCCTGTGCTCCGCAACGAGAGGCCGCGATAGTGAGACGCCCGCGCACCGCGATGAAGAGTGGCCCCCGCTTGCCACAACTAGAGAAAGCCCTCGCACAGAAACGAAAACGCAACACAGCAAAAATCAATTAATTAATTAATAAACTCCTACCCCCAATATCTTCTGTTTAAAAAAAAAAAAAGTCTCCAGAAAAAGACTGATGGGCAAGTAGCTTCCAGGGCCCCAACCCCTGGTGGTGGCCTACCACGGCACTTTGTTTGAGTTAGAAAAAGTTGATCACTTTGGGCAGAAGCAGCTCTGTACCAGGGTGCAGGGCACAGGGCTAGGAAAGCAGAATGGGGCTTCCACAATCCTCTGAAGCTGGGGTGCCTCTGTACAGCACTCAGATGGCAAAAGTAAGTTTGTGGGGTGGCCTGGTACAAGTGGCAGGGCAGCAGAGCTGGTTGCAGTTACTCAGGTTGAGGAGGGAGTGTGCTGATATTTCATGGAACCTTAGTTTTCATGTCTTGCCTCTAAATTACATCTTCTGCCCCATCTTGAACAGGGGTAAGCCAGACTATCATTTACCTAAAGTATTTGTCTTGTTAGCAAAAGCTTCTTTGCACCTTATTCTCCTAACCTATTAGCAAGTCATCCGTCCGAATCTATCCACTTCTTTCCAACTCCACTGCTTCCACCCAAGCAAAGCCATTCTTACTTGTCACAACTGCAAGACCCACCCAAATGATCTCACTACTTTTCTCCAGATCAACCATTTCCACATAGCTGCCAAAGAGGGCTCCTTAAATGCAAATCTGATTATGTCTCTCCTCGCCTTAAAATATAAAATCTAAACTTTTTACCATAGCCTATGTTGACTTAAATGTAGCCTCTGCCTGCCTTTATAATCTCATTCTCTGTTCAACTCTGCCTTCTTTCTGTTCTTCCCATCTGCCAAGCTCATTCTTGCCTCTGGGTCTTTTCATAGCTGGTCTCTCTTTCCAGGATCTTTGCCCTTCAGGGCTTCCCATGGCTGCTTCCTTCTCATCTTTCCTGTTTCAGCTCAGATTTTATCTCCATGCAGGTCCTCCTGATTGCCCAATCAAAACTGGCCTCCCCAGTCACTCTCTACCATATACCCTATTTCCTTATAGCACTTACACCTAAAATCTGTGTTCATTTATTTCCTTGTTTGTTCTCATCCATCTCTTACACACGTAAATAAAAGCTCTGAGAGAATAAGGTCTCTTCTGCTTAGTTCATCAGTGTATTTCCAACACCCAGAGCAGTGTCTGAGACATGATAAGCATCTAATTATTTGTTAACGAATGTATAAATGAATTTTGAAACCAAACTTCAATTTGCTGCATTTCATGGTTATGGGATATGGCCTGAAGGTCTGACTTTAGGAGGACTTCCCTGGTGGCGTAATGGTTAAGAATCCGCCTGCCAATGCAGGAGACACGGGTTTGATCCCTGGTCCGGGAAGATCCCACATGCTGCAGAGCAACTAAGCCCCGTACGCCACAACTACTGAGCCTGCGCTCTAGAGCTCGCAAGCCACAGCTACTGAGCCCGCGTGCCTAGAGCCCATGCTCTGCAATGAGAAGCCACCGCAATGAGAAGCCCACACACTGCAACAAAGAGTAGCCCCCACTCGCCGCAACTAGAGAAAGCCTGCGCCCAGCAACAAAGACCCAATGCAGCCAAAAAAAAAAAAATAGGAGACCTTCTCCACGAAAGAGCTTTCACTGAAGAAGGGTTTGAAAACAAAGCAACTGCACTGAAAGAAAGCCAACATTAAACATGAAAATCACACACTGAACCACAGGACACTTTATTTCAGATCTCTCCTTCACAAACTTTAAAAATATAAAATCACCCTCTCAGAATTAAACTATCATAAAGAGATAATCATAGATAACACTGAGTACTTATCATGTGCCAGATTCCTTCTGAAGGGGTTTACACTTGACCTTCATAACAACGATGAGGTCTGAGCAGCCTCATTTACGGATGACGAAACTGAGGCACTGATAGATTAACTCGCCCGAAGTCACACAACAAATAAGTGACAGACAAAGATTTCAATCCAGGCACTCTGAGTCCAGATCATCCACTCTCAATCCCTAAGCTAGGTCCTCCTAAAGTTTATAAATAGATGATTGAGGATGCCTACAAATACGCAAACTCTTATGATAGGATTGTAACTAGAAAGTAGAAACAATGAATTCTAGTGTAATCCAAATAATAATAATATAGGTACCATTTAATGAAGTATAGTATATGCTAGGCTCAAAATTGTTTTATATACCTATCTCAATTAAATCTCCCTATGCCCTTGTGAAGTAGCTACTGTTATTCCCACAGTAAAGATGACAAAACTGATGCATAACAGGAGTAAATAATTTGCCCAGGATCATTCAGCTAAGCCAGAAGTGGGCTGGAACCCAGATCTATGGGACTAAAAAGCTTGTGCTCCAACTATTATTATATGTTACCTTCTGATTACTAATTCAGCTTCTCTAGTATCTTGATTCAGGGAAGAGGTGCCCTGGTTGGCAGGCAGGAGTATTCTGGTCACTGGAAAGTTACTTCCTTCCATTGTAAATTAATGAATTTGGTTACCATGAATCAGCTTTTGAGAGCCTAAGCATCTCTGAAAAGCATCTCTGGACACTGAGAGTTTCTGTACTACATTCTTTCATTCAAAAAATATTTATCGAGTACCTACTATGTGCCAGGCTGCTGGTAATACAGCATGAAAACAGATGGACAAAGAACTCATACTTTAGTGGGGGTGGACAAACATGTAAACAAACAAGATAATTTCTCATAACGTTACATGCTATGAAGACAATAAACAGGGTACTATAAGAGAGTGATCGGGGGAGTTAGTAAAGAAGGTCTCTGTGAGAAGCTGGCAATTGAGCTGAGACTTGACGCAAGGAACCAGTTATGACACTCTGGAGAAGGCTGTGTATCAGGCAAATCCAGCCGGCACAAAGGTGGAAATGAGACTGGTATATCTGAAGGACCGAAAGGTGGCCAGTGTGGCTGGACCAAGGGAGGAGGAGGGGAGTGTGATGGAAGATGAGACTGAGAGTCAGGTATGGGCCTTGCAGGCTGTGGAAGGAGTTTGGGTTTCATTCTAAGTGCAACTGGAAGCCACTTAAGGGTTTTAAACAGACCAAATCTAAATCATTTTAATTCCACCAAGGTACCATCATTCCACATAGAGGTTTATCTATATCATCTTCTTGTGGTCTTTAACTTCCACAGATAGAAACATTTAAAGAGCCAGATAGTAAAACTGGTAACAGACTATATCCTGCTTAAGTCACAATCTCTCCTTTAAAGAGTTTTGTAGAATTTTGCCAATCACCACTTCACTTATAAGGGAGGTTGAACACTGTAATTCAAATTCTCATCAAATACTAACCTATGAAATGTTATAATATAATGGTCCACATTTGATAAATGAAGAAAACAAAGGCTGAATATCTTCTTCAAAGTCAATAACAGAATTTGGAGAGGAACTGAGAAATCAATCTTGGTTATATGTCTTTTTAACACAATTGGCCCACCTGAATTTCTCTGAAAGAAAAAAATATCCAGAAAAACACAGAGATTTACCTTCTTTCTATCATCTTTCCTGTCAAATGCACACTGCTGCTTGCACTGTTCACAAGAATATGGTGGTCCATACTTCTTCTCTGAATTTGTGCAGCGTTGGCATTTGTTGCCAATAAATGCTGCAATTATGTTGCAATACTGACAAGGTTTGGGCTTAAAGAGAAAAAAAAAGTGTCAAGTAAGTATGTTGTAAAATACCAGTGCATTTTTTTTTCCAGTGCATTTTTTAAAGCAATGATTTCTATTATACATAGTTCATTAGTCATGGTAAAAATGCATTCCCAACTTCATAAATTTCCTTTTACACTGATCCAGTAAAGCCCAATTCCTAACACCATGTAAAGTGTTTTTCTGCACAGGACTATTGATTTTTAAATAAATAAACAAATAACAAAAACCCATTAGCATATATGCTGGGACTTCTCTAACCAATTCAACAGAACCAGCTCTTGGAGAAATGAGCAAGTGCGTCCAAATTTCTGAAAAGGCCTCTTTGACATTATCAGTGTATAAACATGTGGGGAGAATGCCTGCAAGGACACAGTATGCTGAACCCTAACACTGAAAGAAAAAAAATCATTCATCAAAATGAATAGTCAACTGTTACCAAACAAAGAGGTCACGTCATAGGATTCATCATTCCCCTTCTCTTTACATACTGGTTACTGAAGCTTCTCAAGGAAAATTATAATCACAATCCTGCCACAGTGACTATAAACACAGAACTCCTTAATACTAAGTATTAGCTAAGTTTGAAAGCTAAAACACTACATAAATTTTTCTGAGAACATTTTTATGCATAACTAGGTCTTCTAATAAAAATATTGTAATTATATTAATAGTCCACAGAATGTACGGTCCCAAGAGACCTGACTGTTAGGTACAGAGAAACCCTACTTACCGTTCCATACAACTGCACATTCTGAGCACATTTCTTGCATATTGTGTTGGTTTTACTGTTAAGGAAGAAAGAGACCAAGGCTTTATAAGAAAAAAATCGTTTTACTTACAACATTTGAAAACTGATTCTTCCTTAAGTCCAAGGAATTTGTTCATTACTAAGTGCCAAGGTGGAATATGGTTTGGACATTTGATTAACTGAAGGGTGAGTATCTGGCCAGTAACTCTTTTAATTATTCTGTAGTTATAAATTTTATTAGCTCAAATACAAGGAGGCTTTGGTTAAAATGAAGAGTGAGTTATTTATGATTATGACATCTCCAAGTACCACTAAGTAAAATTATCAGATATGCAAAGGACCCTGAAAAGAATATTATGTTAGACCAAAATGGACTAGCAAAAAAGAAATTAATTCTCCTCAATTCAGATGAGCAGCTGAGAAATTCGAGATGAGGAGTAAAGTATTTGTGTTTGGGATATAAGCTCAGAGACTCTATCCATGTTGACCTTACTCTGTCTATGTTCTCCTCTATGAGTAAAAGTATGTGAAAATCCCTGATGTGAGGAAATAGATGCTAACACCAAATATTTTTTCAATATTTCCAATTTCTCTAAGAGGTAAGCACTGACAGAAATAAACACGCCCTTTCCCTTGTGAAGATCCAAGTCATAATATTACCTACATGCCTAAACTGATAAACTGCCTTGGGGAAAAAATATTATCTTCAAATAAAGTCTAACCCTTCACAAAGGGAGGTACAAACAAATGCTTCATGTTTAACAGCAGTTTAAACAATATTTGGGGGCTAAAAACAAAATCACATAAAAATCCAGTATATTGCTACTTTGTGATTTTTTTCCCATACAGTTCCTATCAAAGTGACTACAAACTTAAAAGACAAAAGAAAAACCTCAAAGTAAAAATCATTAGATTAAAATGAGATATTCAAACAAAATATTTCCCAGGGCAATTTTCTGCCATTTTAAAAAGGCAGTTCAGGGACTTCCCTGGTGGTCCAGTGGGGTCTAGTGGTTAGGTCTCAGCACTTCCACTGCCGTGGCCCGGGTTCAATCCCTAGTGGGGAACTAAGATCCAACAAGCCACGGGGTGGCCAAAAAGAAAAAAAAAAGGCAGTTCAGGAAGTGAAGTACATTGAAAGAGACCTTTAGAAAGAGGATTAGCATCAGTGATTCTGTGATGTTGAACATTTGGGTTTATTTTAGATTTATTACTCAAGGAGTGGGACATATATATCAATATATACAAATGCTCTTGACATTTTAGAAAAAAATGCAAAAAACCTATTTCTATAATCCATCTTGAATTAATTTTTATGTATGGTGTGAATTAAGGGTTATACTTCAAATCTCACCCTACACACAGAAATAAATTTGAAAGGGATCATAGGCCTAAATGTAAAAGCTAAAATATAAACCTTCCAGAGTATATTCTGTGTGTCTCCATTTACATGAAGTTCTAGAACAGGTAAAACTAATCTATGGTGGAAAGGAAAATCAGAACAGTAGTTGCTTGGAAAAAGCAAGGAGGGTGGGGACTGACTGGGTTGGGGTTAGAATCTCTGGGGTGATAGAAATGTTTTATATTTTGATGGGGTTTAGGGTTACACAGATATATACTGTTTGTAAAACTCATCGAATGATGCACTTAAGATTTGAGCATTTCAATGTGTGCAAATTTTACCTCTAAAAAAATTTAAAAACCATAAACAGATATTGAACTCTAAGTTAATGATATGCATGCTGAAGTGTTTAGGGTCAAGTACACTGATGTTCCCAACTTTAAACTGTATCACAAATAATATGGATTAATACACTGATGGATAGAGAGGTGGATAGATGCAAAAGTAGTAAGTGTAAATTGTAGAATCTAAGTAGTGGGTAGATGAGTGTTTACTATCTAGTTTTTTTAGCTTTTTTTTTTCTTTGAAAATATACATAACGAAATATCAGGGAAAATATTCCTAGAATTGAAATGAAGCTGACCAAAATTAGGCTTCTGGGTCCATGTGTGAGCTGGCAAACAGACCCCATCCTGCTTAAGGCAATATTACCTACAGCCACGGTTCCCCAAAAGTTTAACTTACTATACCAATAAACCACTTTGCTGCTATTAAAAAGTCCCCCAAAGATGTGTGTTCATTCACACCTAAATATTTTTCACACTTTTCAAAATGAGATTCACACAAGGCAAGTGTAAAGGCAAGTGAGTTTTTTCAAATGTGACTAGGGCTAACAAACTCTTTATCAGATTGTCACATTTTCAAAAGTATCTTCTTTTGGCTTATAAATTCTTCAAACTTTGCATATAAATATACTAGAGCACAAGGCTCATGTTTTACTGTTGTGGGATTGGTTTCTTAGTGTCAAAAATGTCAAAACCATAATACAGGGCTTCCCTGGGACACGGGTTTGATCCCTGGTCCAGGAAGATGCCACATGCCGCGGAGCAACTAAGCCCATGGGCCACAACTACTGAGCCTGCGCTCTAGAGCCCGCGAGCCCCAACTACTGAAGCCAGTGAGCCCCAACTACTGAAGCCAGCGAGCCCCAACTACTGAAGCCCGCGTGCCCAGAGACCGTGCTCCACAACAAGAGAAGCCACCACAATGAGAAGCCCGCACACAGCAACGAAGACCCGATGCAGCCAAAAATAAATAAATAAATAAATTTATTTATTTTAAAAACCCCACAATATAAAATTATCAAGGATGTGAAAAATAAGTAACTAATAATTTAAGCAATTAATGAATAACTAGGGAACAATATGTGTATTTTACTTCCATTGTGTTATAACAGGAAATGGCAGAATCTGTGTATAATGCAATTGATTACAAATCTATATATTACAATGCAACTGATTACAAATCTGTATATTGAAATGCAATCGATTACAGATTTTAAAAGGAAAAGCTCATGGTCAACGAAAACTGTACCTCTCCTGCTGGTACTCAGTCCTACAGTAGGTACACTTCACAACAGGGTGTGCAATCCGACATTCCTGAAATGAAATGAGGATATAATTTTAAAAGGCAGTCAGAAATGGAAAGTCTTCAGTAGGAGGCAGAAGACCTGGGTACTATTCCAAGCATAGCCACTGTGCTTGAGTGAGTCACCTAAACTTTCTGGGACTAATTTTTTTGGTCTGTAAAACTGGCACCACCACCCTGCATTGATGTGGGAGTTAAGTAAGAATTTATATGGAACTAGTCATAAATTGTAAAACAAAGGTATGAATAAGCCTCAGACCTAGGGAATGAGAAGCCCTGGATTCTAGTCCAGTTCTGCCTCCGCCACTGTGTGATTTTTGAGCAGGTTCACTTGTGAAATCAAAGTACTGAATTAAAATCATTATTGCTTACATATATAAAACTCCCTTAAAATCAATAAATATATACAAACATATAATCAAATATGTATTTTTTTAAGGCCAAAAAGGCATTCAGACATTTGACTTTTTGAGTTCTCTCATACCTAGTAAACAAAAGAGACAAAGTCATGGCCACTGAAAGCATTGATGACACACAATTATGAGTTAGCCATACCAGAGACACAAACTCTGGATTATCTGGAGATATCTCAACATCACTCTCCAGCCGGCTTGGTGACTTTTAACTGTCGCTTCACAGCACCTCTATTCATCTAAATAGGCAAAGCAAGATGAAACAACTTAAAAGAAAAAAAGAGAACTTGGACCTTCAGGGGTAAAAACTGATCAGCAGCTGGTTACTGCGACGACAGAAGGTCACTAACTAGAAGCTGAAATATCATCCTTTTGCTTCGTGCGTTTGACTGTGGGGCTTTATTATAAAGCCTGGCTACCTCCGACTCTGGAACTGGCTGAAAAGTGCCCGTGAAGCGCCCAGTTCGACACGATCGTCCCAGACAGCACCCAACTCTGGAGTTCTGTCCCAGGCGGGGCAGGAGGTTCCTAAGCTTGAAACCCGGCAGACCCCGGCGCGGGAGGAAGCCAGCCCAAAAGGGATCTCCGCCGCGGCTGGTCGAGGGCGAGCGGGGGACCAGCTGTCCCCTCCCCCGACCTCACGGGGTCCGAGAACAATCCCTCGCTGTTGCTAAGCACCCGGACACGCCGGCCGCTGGGGCCTGGACACGGCCCGGGTCTCCCCCACGTGCCCCGCCAGCCCCCGGCGGAGCGGGTGCGGTTCCGCAGCTAGGCGGGCCTGCCACGCCCTGCCCGGGGGACCCCGCCGGGCGTTCCCACAGAACCGGGAGCTCCGGGCCGCGCCTCCAGCGTCCCAGTTCCCGGCTGCCGCCCCAGCCCGCGCACCTTGCACAGCTGCTGCCCCTGAGACAGCGCCTCGAAGGGGAAGCGCTGGTGGCACTTGGTGCAGGCGTAGAGCGCCGCCATGTCCGGCCCGGGCCGTGCTCACAACCCTACCGGCCCGGCCCGCCGCTTTATCTGACAGTCTGAAGCACAACCTGGCGGCGGCAGGCTGCGGGCTGCGGCAGGCGGGCGGGTTCTCGGGTGCGAGCGGACCAGGGCTGGCGCGGCGGCGCTGGACGCTCGTTCACTGGTTCATTTTGACGTCTATCAAGGAGGAAGGGGCGGAACACGGAGCTTCTTACGACTCTGATTCGGTCTGGACTGGAGTACGCCACTTATGACGCGCGCGGCCTCGATTATGTAAAGCGCAGTCACGAGGGGGCGCCGCTGGGAGGGAAGGTCTCCCGCGGGGGACCCTGAAGTGCCTAGGCTCCTCCCACTTCGCTCTCTGTTCCCGCCCTCGCTCCTCCTCTCTCAGCAGCTGGAGCCACCGTGATTCTCGCGATATCTCCACGGAGTTGTGATGTTTTGGTTTCCATGGAGTTGCCCTCTCGCAGCTGGTTGAGCCGAGCGCGGTGCATTGTTGAACTAGAACTCGGCCGCCACCCCGAGCCTGAAGAAGATGGGGGCTTCTGAGAAAACGCCTCCAACGTCGGGGTAGGAGGGGCCCGCACAGCCCTCTCACTCGAGGGAGGAGAGGAAACGTGAGAGGCAACTTAGAGGGATGCCCTCTGTCTGAGATCCCTAAAAAAGAGGGACCTCCAGGGTCCCTGACTTCCCGAGAGAAAGAAGCCCCAGAGAGAGCACCCCTATTTTGTGGAAGAGGGGTGCTAGAGTGATGACAGCTCCTCCCGGAAGGAGAAGACGGGTACTAAGGCGAGGCCCTCCACCCCTGAGAGTACTCGTGCCCAGGAGGCCCACTCTGAGTGGGATGCAATTGGCTTGAGGACTGCTTCCTACTGTGCCTAATCCAGTTGCACCCTCAGCTTCTCTGTCGAACAACTCCCTGGCATTTCCTGGTTAGGTCCGGCCACAGGAAGGCAAGCCACACCCTCCCAGCTACTCTGCCTCTTTTCAGGTCCCAGCGTGGTGCATCTAGGGGCTGTCCAAGGAATTACAAACTTGTTGTTGAGGCTTTGGCAAAGCTTCCGGCAGTGCTGACCTTTCCAGGTCTCTGCCCTATAGCCGCTCTTACTTTTTTTTTTTTTTTTTTTTTGCGGTACGCGGACCTCTCACTGTTGTGACCTCTCCCGTTGCGGAGCACAGGCTCCGGACGCGCAGGCTCAGCGGCCCGCGGGGCTCGCGGGCCCAGCCGCTCCGCGGCATGTGGGATCCTGCCAGACAGGGGCAGGAACCCGTGTCCCCTGCATCAGCAGGCGGACTCTCAACCACTGCGCCACCAGGGAAGACCCTGCTCTTACTTTTGACTGTGCTCGCCTGAGCGATGCTAATTGCAGTTTTACCTAAACGTGCGTTTTTTAACAACCGAGGGCGCATTTATGGCTTATAAATCCGTGCACCCCCCCCCCAATTTACTCTCTTTGATACCCAAATCCAGCCCGCTACTTGTGACTTTGCCCAAAGACCTGTATTAATCAAAGATTTAGACTCTGGGGTCAGAAAACAAAGGTTCAAAAATCACTTCTCCATTTCTACTAACTAGGTAACCTTGAACTTCTGAACGTCTCACTATAGCTGAATTTCTCAGAGCCTCTTTCCTCAATTGTACAATTGGGTCATTGTGGGGATCAAAAACAGTACATGGAGGGTAATGGGAAACTGCTTCCTGGATAAGGGGTTTTACTTTGGAATGATGGAAATGTTTTGGAACTAGATAGATGGTTGCACAACATTGTGAATGTACTAACTGCCACTGAATTGTTCACTTTAAAATGATGAATTTTATATTATGTGAATTTCACCTCAAATTATTTTTTTAAAAAAAAGGATGCAGGGAATTCCCTGGCAGTCCAGTGGTTTGAATTCTGCGCTTCCACTGCAGGGGGGTCTGGGTTCGATCCCTGGTTGGGGAGCTAAGATCCTGCAAGCCGCCACGTGGCTCAGCCAAAATAAATAAATAAACAATTTAATTTAAAAAATTTTTTAAAAGATGCAGGTTTGGGAGCCAGACTGCCTGGCTTTGAATCCCAATTCTATCACTTAGAAGTTGTATGACTTTGGGCATATTAAAAACAAACAAGCAAGAAACAGTACATGGAACTTGGTACACTAAATAAATGCTATTAGGAGAAACTGAATTTCTTCTAGGGAGATGCTGGTGCCATCGATCGTGGAAACACAGCCTCCTCTCTGCTCACATGCATACTCCACACTGGGGTATGGGCCCCTCTATGTTTCTACTGCCTCCAGTTCTGGTCTCTATTATTTACCAGTTTTGCAATTACCTATCTACTTCTTTTTCATGCATCAGATTATGGCATTATGGAACAGAAAGGCCATATCTGGGTCCTCTGTATCCTATTCATCCAGTGCAGGGCTAATTAACCCATTCATTCAACAAATATTTACATATTTACTATGTGCCAGGCTCTGGCTTAGGCGCTGGGCATACGCTGGTGTGTAAAACAGATGTGATCCCTGCCCTTGTGAAGCCAACAGTCTAGTGGCAAAGACAGTTAAATAGCAAAGACTATGAACGAATAAACATGCTGCAGGGATAAACAACAAAGTTGGGATAGGGAGAAGGTAGGGGGAGTCACTTGGGTAGAGAGAAGGCCAGGGGATGCTAAGGCCTGAAGGTTGAGAAGGACTTAGACATATGACTTAGCCAAGAATGTTCTGGGCAGAGGGAAAGGTGATGACCTTGAGGTGGAATATTTCTTGGCATCTTCAAGAAATGGAGGAGAGGCCAGTATAGCTGGGGCTTAGTTGGACAGAGGGCAAGTGGAGAGGTTGGCAGGAGTCAGCAGGGGCCAGATGTGCAAAGCCTGTAGACCCTGAGGCGCATATGATTTTTTTTTCAAAGTACAGCGTATGAAGTATAATGGGAAAGAAGCCATAGGCAGTTTTTAAGCAGTCAAGTGACAGATATAAATTTTTTTAACAATTTACTTGGCTGCTACGAGGAGAATAGACTGTAGGGGGCCAGCATAAATGCACAGAGATCAGTGAGGAGGCTATTGCAGTCATCCAGGTGAGAGGTGATGATGACAACTTTGCAGTGGAGAGAAGTGGAAAGAGTCAGGATATATTTTGAAGATAGAGTCAACAGGACTTAGGGGTGGAGTGGATTTAGGGGGTGGTGAGGGAAAGAAAGAAATTATGGTCTATGTGCCCAGCTGTGTGCAGATGATGGTATCATTTCCAGCAAAAGGCAAGACTAGAAGGACAGGTTTCAGAGACAAAACCAAGAGTTTTATTTCTTTGCTTTTTTTTTTTGGCCACACCACGTGGCTTGTGGGATCTTAGTTCTCCGATCAGGGATCAAACCTGGGCCCTTGGCAGTGGAAGCATGAAGTCCTAACCACTGGACAACCAGGGAATTCCCAAGAGTTTTATTTTTGACATAGTAAGTTCTAAATGCCTATGGGACCTCCAAAGGGGGACATTATGTAGGTGGCGGCTCTAGTCTGTATATCTCTTAGAGGAGAGGTCTGGGATGAAGAGAGTTTCTGGGGAAATGATCAGCATATATGCCCTGAGACTGGACGATATTACCTTGGAAGCCTAGAGAGAGAAGATAGCAGTGCCCCTTCCTGAGTCAAGAGAAAGTCCATCCAACAGAGGTCTTGTCATGAGGAGATGCCTGCAAAGGAGCCATGAGCAAGAGAGTTCAGAGAGGAGAGTAGTTTCACAGAAGCCAAGAGAAGAGCAGGAGACATCAGTCAACAGTGGCATCAGCTACTGGGAGACTAAAGTGATGACAGTGACTGATGTTTCCTGAACTGATCTGAACACACACCTGTTTGCTGAATGTCTAGCCTGTCAAACTTTATCCCTCCTTCCCTTTATCAAGTTTCCTTCCATGTGTCTTTGGCAACAGCAGTTGGGTGTGTCCCTGTGGGAACAGTAGGAAAAAAGGGTATTTCTAGCAGGATTGTTCATGGTAGCAAAAGAAAAGGGGGACAAAAAGGGAATAACCATGGACAGAATAATGGATGACTGAATTGTGCTGTGCTTAGAGTATCGTGGAAGTACACGGAGGGGACACTTAGCTTCAACGGGGTCAGCTCTCCCAGAGTGTCACTGCTTGCCTCCTGTTCACAATCTCCAGAAAAATCTTCATGCTAAGGAGGATGGTATAGGTCCAGGGTGGAACGGGGGAGTTGATAAAAATCGAAACTGCCTTCTATTGGCAGGTGTAAATTCTTGATCTGCAAACTCAGAAATAAAACTTTAAAAAACTGAATTCAGACAGTCCTGCAGCCTGTGGAACAAAAACCACAGTCACAGAAAGATAGACAAGATGAAAAGGCAGAGGGCTATGTACCAGATGAAGGAACAAGATAAAAACCCCAGAAAAACAACTAAATGAAGTGGAGATAGGCAACCTTACAGAAAAATAATTCAGAATAATGATAGTGAAGATGATCCAGGACCTCGGAAAAAGAATGGGGGCAAAGATCGAGAAAATGCCAGAAATGTTTAACAAAGACCTAGTAGAATTAAAGAACAAACAAACAGAGATGAACAATACAATAACTGAAATGAAAACTACACTAGAAGGAATCAATAGCAGAATAACTGAGGAGGAGAACGGATAAGTGACCTGGAAGTCAGAATGGTGGAATTCACTGCTGTGGAGCAGAATAAAGAAAAAAGAATGAAAAGAAATGAAGACAGCCTAAGAGACCTCTGGGACAACATTAAACGCAACATCATTCACATTATAAGGGTCCCAGAAGGAGAAGAGAGAGAGAAAGGACCAGAGAAAATATTTGAAGACATTATAGTGAAAAACTTCCCTAACATGGGAAAGGAAGTAGCCACCCAAATCCAGGAAGCACAGCAAGTCTCATACAGGATAAATCCAAGGAGAAACACGCCAAGACACATAGTAATCAAACTGGCAAAAATTAAAGACTAAGAAAAATTATTGAAAGCAGAAAAGGAAAAATGAAAAATAATGTATAAGGAAACTCCCATAAGGTTAACAGCTGATTTCTCAGCAGAACCTCGACAAGCCAGAAGGGAGTGTCATGATATACTTAAAGTGATGAAAGGGAAGAACTTACAACCAAGATTACTCTACCCGGCAAAGGTCTCATTCAGATTTGATGGAGAAATCAAACGCTTTACAGACAAGCAAAAGCTAAGAGAATTCAGCACCACCAAACCAGCTCTATAACAAATGCTAAAGGAACTTCTCTAAGTGGGAAACACAAGAGAAGAAAAGGATCTACAAAAACAAACCCAAAACAATTAAGAAAATGGTTATAGGAACATACATATCGATAATTACCTTAAACGTGAATGGATTAAATGCTCCAACCAAAAGACACAGGCTTGCTGAATGGATACAAAAACAAGACCCATATATATTCGGTCTACAAGAGACCCACTTCAGACCTAGGGACACATACATACTGAAAGTGAGGGGATGGAAAAAGATATTCCATGCAAATGGATATCAAAAGAAAGCTGGAGTAGCAATACTCATATCAGATAAAATAGACTTTAAAATAAAGAATGTTACAAGAGACAAGGAAGGACACTACATAATCATCAAGGGATCAATCAAAGAAGAAGATATAACAATTATAAATCTATATGCACCCAACATAAGAGCACCTCAATACATAAGGCAACTGCTAACAGCTAAAAAGGAGGAAATCGACAGTAACACAATAATAGTGGGGGATTTAACACCTCACTTACACCAATGGACAGATCATCCAAAATGAAAATAAATAAGGAAACACAAATTTTAAATGACACAATACACCAGATAGGTTTAATTGATATTTATAGGACATTCCATCCAAAAACAGCAGATTACACTTTCTTCTCAAGTGCGCATGGAACATTCTCCAGGATAGATCACATCTTGGGTCACAAATCAAGCCTCAGTAAATTTAAGAAAATTGAAATCATATCAAGCATCTTTTCTGACCACAACGCTATGAAATTAGAAATGAATTACAGGGAAATAAACGTAAAAAACACAAACACATGGAGGCTAAACAATACGTTACAAAACAACCAAGAGATCACTGAAGAAATCAAACAGAAAATCAAAAAATACCTAGAGACAAATGACAATGAAAACACGATGATCCAAAACCTATGGGATGCAGCAAAAGCAGTTCTAAGAGGAAGTTTATAGCTATACAAGCCTACCTCAAGAAACAAGAAAAAACTCAAGTAAACAATCTAACCTTACATCTAAAGGAACTAGAGAAAGAAGTACAAACAAAACCCAAAGTTAGCAGAAGGAAAGAAATCATCAAGATCAGAGCAGAAATAAATGAAATAGAAACAAAGAAAACAATCACAAAGATCAATAAAACTAAAAGCTGGTTCTTTGAGAAGATAAACACAATTGATAAACCATTAACCAGACTCATCAAGAAAAAGAGGGAGAGGACTCAAATCAATAAAATTAGAAATGAAAAAGGAGAAGTTACAACAGACACCGCAGAAATACAAAGCATCCTAAGAGACTACTACAAGCAACTCTATGCCAATAAAATGGACAACCTGGAAGAAATGGACAAATTCTTAGAAAGGTATAACCTTCCAAGACTGAACCAGGAAGAAATAGAAAATATGAACAGATCAATCACAAGTAATGAAATTGAAACTGTGATTAAAAATCTTCCAACAAACAAAAGTCCAGGACCAGATGGCTTCACAGGTGAATTCTATCAAACATTTAGAGAAGAGCTGACACCCATCCTTCTCAAACTCTACCAAAAAATTTCAGAGGAAGGAACACTCCCAAACTCATTCTATGAGGCTACCATCACCCTGATACCAAAACCAGACAAAGATACTACAAAAAAAGAAAATTACAGACCAATATCACTCATGAATAGAGATGCAAAAATCCTCAACAAAATAGTAGCAAACAGTCCAAGAACACAGTAAAAGGATCATACACCATGATCAAGTGGGATTTATCCCAGGGATGCAAGGATCCTTCAATATACGCAAATCAATGTGATACACCATATTAAGAAATTAAGGAATAAAAACCATATGATCGTCTCAAGAGATGCAGAAAAAGCTTTTGACAAAATTCAACACCCATTTATGATAAAAACTCTCCAGAAAGTGGGCATAGAGGGGACCTACCTCAACATACTAAAGGCCATATACAACAAACCCACAGCAAACATCATTCTCAATGGTGAAAAACTGAAAGAATTTCCTCTAAGATCAGGAACAAGACAAGGATGTCCACTCTCACCACTATTATTCAACATAGTTTTGGAAGTCCTAGCCATGGCAATCTGAGAAGAAAAAGGAATACAAATTACAAAAGAAGAAGTAAAACTGTCACTGTTTGCAGATGACATGATACTATATAGTGAGAATCCTAAAGATGCCACCAGAAAACTACTAGAGCTAATCAATGAATTTGGTAAAGTTGCAGGATACAAAATTAATGCACAGAAATCTCTTGCATTCCTATATATTAATGATGAAAAATCTGAAAGAGAACTTATGGAAACACTCCCATTTACCATTGCAACAAAAATAATAAAATACCTAAGAATAAACCTATCTAGGGAGACAAAAGACCTGTATGCAGAAAACTATAAGACACTGATGAAAGAAATTAAAGATGATACCAACAGATGAAGAGATATTCCATGTTCTTGGACTGGAAGAATCAATATTGTGAAAATGACTATACTACCCAAAGCAATCTACAGATTCAATGCAATCCCTATCAAATTACCAATGGCATTTTTATGGGACTAGAACAAATCATCTTAAAGTTTTTATGGAGACACAAAAGACCCTGAATAGCCAAAGCAGTCTTGAGGGGAAAAAATGGAGCTGGAGGAATCAGACTCCCTGACTTCAGACTATACTACAAAGCTACAGTAATCAAGACAATATGGTACTGGCACAAAAACGGAAACATAGATCAATGGAACAAGAAAGTCCAGAGATAAACCCACACACCTATGGTCAACTAATCTATGACAAAGGAGACAAAGATATACAATGGAGAAAAGACACTCTCTTCAATAAGTGGTGCTGGGAAAACTGGACAGCTACATGTAAAAGAATGAAATTAGAACACTCCCTAACACCGTACACAAAAATAAACTCAAAATGAATTCAAGACCTAAATGTAAGACCGGACACTATAAAACTCTTAGAGGAAAACATAGGAAGAACACTCTTTGACATAAATCACAGCAAGATCTTTTTTGATCCACCTCCTAGAGTAATGGAAATAAAAACAAAAGTAAACAAATGCGACCTAATGAAACTTCAGAGCTTTTGCACAGCAAAGGAAACCATAAACAAGACGAAAAGACAACCCTCAGAATGGGAGAAAATATTTGCAAATGAATCAATGGACAAAGGATTAATTTCCAAAACATATAAACAGCTCCTACAGCTCAATATTAAAGAAATAAACAACCCAATCCAAAAATGGACAGAAGACCTAAATAGTCATTTCTCCAAAGATGACATATAGATGGCCAAGAAGCACATGAAAAGCTGCTCAACATCACTAATTATTAGAGAAATGCAAATCAAAACTACAATGAGGTATCACCTCACACCAGTTAGAATGGGCATCATCAGAAATCTACAAACCACAAATGCTGGAGAGGGTGTGGAGAAAAGGGAACTCTCTTGCACTGTTGGTGGGAATGTAAATGGATACAGCCACTATGGAGAACAGTACAGAGGTTCCTTAAAAAACTAAAAATTGAATTACCATATGATCCAGCAATCCCACTACTGGGCATATACCCAGAAAATACCATAATTCAAAAAGACACATGCACCCCAATGTTCATTGCAGCACCGTTTACAATAGCCAGGTCATGGAAGCAACCTAAATGCCCTTCGACAGACGAATGGATAAAGAAGATGTGATATATATATATACAATGGAATATTACTCAGCCCTAAAAGGAACAAAATTGAGTCATTTGTTGAGACGTGGATGGATCTAGAGACTGTCATACAGAGTGAAGTAAGTCAGAAAGAGAAGAACAAATATCGTGTATTAACGCATGTATGTGGAACCTAGAAAAATGGTACAGATGAACCGGTTTGCAGGGCAGAAGTTGAGACACAGATGTAGGGAACAAACGTATGGACACCAAGGGGGGATAACCGCAGTGGGGTGGGGATGGTGGTGTGCTGAATTGGGTGATTGGGGTTGACATGTACACACTGATGTGTATAAAATTGATGACTAATAAGAACCTGCAGTATAAAAAAACAAACAAACAAAAAAACATACTAAACTTTCTTTGGGTTATTTGTATGGAAATATGTTAATGTAAATGTTTCAGACATTACATGAAATTTCTAAAAATCTTATATGTTCTGGTATAATGTTATAAGTCATAGTTCTAGTTATTACTTTAAAATGTATATCTCAGAAATAACTAAATTTCCTTGTCAATTGCATTATTATGAACTTTCATCAAATCTTTAACGTGGTCATTTTAAAGTCTTTTGTCATTTACAGACAGTTCTGGGTGTACTCTGATGCTTTTGCAAAAATGTTCCTATAAAAGGGTTTCATCTTCAAGGAATTCATGGAAAAGACTCTGACAAGTACAGATTTCTGGTAACTGACTATACTGCTGAACTGAATGAATAAGCATTTTCAGGACTCTAATGGAAAACTGATGAATTCATAAAAGTGCTAACAAAAGATCAAGATTAAAAAAATTAATTACATGGGTCTGAGCAAACTGATGAGGATGATTATAATTTTTGTGACTTTCTTTTTGAATAAAAGAAAAATCCCACAAGGGCTCAGAGGCAAAAAAATATTCAAACCAATTTTCACTGCAAAGTAAAGGACCTGTTACAGTGGAGGATTACTGGAGTGAATGTCAATATTATGACATAGTATTAGTGTGTTTCGTGTTTGGTAATTGCAATCATTGTTGCTTTTGTTGTGGTCATCCATTTACAATGCTTGGTGTCAGTTTATTTATCTCTTGTAAAAATAAAATACAGTGTGTGTGTGAAAACAAATACCAACACACTTAAAAAAAACTGAATTCAATTTCTTTTTTAAAAAGTTAATTATTGGACTTCCCTGGTGGCACAGTGGTTAAGAATCCACCTGCCAATGCAGGGGACACGGGGTCGAGCCCCAGCCCGGGAAGATCTCACACGCTGCAGAGCAACTAAGCCCATGCACCACAACTGCTGAGCCTGCGTGCCACAACTACTGAAGCCCGCACACCTAGAGCCCGTGCTCCACAACAAGAGAAGCGACCACAATGAGAAGCCCGCGCACCTCAACAAAGAATAGTTCCCACTCAGCGCAACTAGGGAAAGCCCGCGTGCAGCATTGAAGACACAATGCAGCCAAAAATAAATTAATTAATTTTTTTAAAGTTAATTATTTCCCCAGCTTTATTGAGATATAATTGACATATAACTGAATTTAATTTCTATATTATTTATCCAGTAAACATGAATTGCACATCTAGTATCTAGTGCTAGGCCTTGGAAGGACAGCAATGAATATGACAAAGTCCCTGCTCTCGTGAAGCTTCCATTCCAGAGAGGGGAGAGACAGGCGATAATACGAGTAAACAAACGTATAACATAATTTCAAGTGATGCTAAGTGCTCTGATAAAAAATAAAGTGGGGGAATTAATAAAATAAATAAAATAAAGTGGGAGAAAGGGACAGAGAATGATGGGAAAGGCTCTATTTTAGATAGAATGGTCAAGAAGGCTTCCCTGAGGAGGTGGCACATGAGCAGACACCTAAATGGAGTGAAGGTGTCAAACATGTGAAGATCTGGGGGAAAGAATTCCAGAGGAAGGGGACAGTAAGTGCAAAGGGCCTGCGGCTAGGAGCGCTGGGCATGTCCGAGTAACAATGAGACCAGTGAAAGGGAGAATGGTAGGAGATAGGTTAGAGAGGCTGCCAGCAGCCATATCCTCCAGGGTTTATGGGCCATGATAAGGAGTTTGGATGTTGTTCGAGGGTTATGCTAAGTCATTGGAAGGTTTTGAACTGCAGAGTGTGCGATCTGATTTACATTTTAAAAGATCACTCTGGCTGATCTGAGATGAGAATGGCAGCAGGGAGACCAGTTAGATGACCAGAGGTGATGATGCCTGGGACTCAGGAGAAAAAGGTAGAGATGGTGAAAGGTGACCAGATTTGGGATAAGTTTTTTTTCTTTCACTGTGGTAAAATATGTATAATTTGCCAGTTTAACCAGTTTTAGATCTATAATTCAGTGGCATTAAATATATTCACAGTGTTATGCAACTCTCACTATTTATATCCACCCATCTATATATTTATATCCAGAACATTTTCATCATCCCAAACAGAAACTCTGTACCCATTAAGCAATAACTCCCCAATTCCCCCTCCCTCCAGCCCCAGTAACCTTTATTCTAACCCCTGTCTGCATGAATTTGCCTATTCAAGATATCTCAAATAAGTGAAATCATACAAATTTGTCCCTTTGTGTCTGGCTTATTTTCAAGGTTCATCCATATTGAAGAATGTATCAGAACCTCATTCCTTTCAATGGCAGAATAATATTCCATTGTAGGTATATATCACATTTTGTTTATCCTTTCATCTATTGTTGGACATTTGGGTTTTGTCCACCTTTTGGCTACTGTGAATAATGCTGCTATGAATATCGATGTTCCAGTACCTGTTCGAGTCCTCGCTTTCAATTATTTGCGATACATACCTAGGAGTGGAATTGCTGGATCATATGGCAATTCTATGTTTAACTTTTTGAGGAACCTCCAAATTGTTTTCCACAATAGCTACACCATTGTACATTCCCACTAGCAATGAATAAGGGTTCCAGCTTCTCCACATCCTTGCCAACACTTATTTCCTATTATTTTTCTTAATAGTCATTCTAGTGGGTCTGAAGAGGTCTTCTCATTGTGGTTTTGATTTGTATTTCCCTAATGATTAATGATGGGTATCTTTGCATGTGCTTATTGGTCATTTGTACATCTTCTTTGGAGAAATGTCTGTTCAAATCCTTTGCCCAATTTTAAATTGGATTGTTTGTTTTTTGTTGTTAACGTGTAGTAGTTCTTTTTTTAAAAATTTATTTATTTACTTATTTTTTGGCTGCGTTGGGTCTTCGTTTCTGCGCGAGGGCTTTCTCTACTTGCGGCAAGCGGGGGCCACTCTTCGCGGTACGCGGGCCTCTCACTATCGCAGCCTCCCTTGTTGTGGAGCACAGGTTCCAGATGCGCAGGCTCAGTAGTTGTGGCTCACGGGCCCAGCTGCTCCGTGGCATGTGGGATCTTCCCAGACCAGGGCTCGAACCCGTGTCCCCTGCATTGGCAGGCAGATTCTCAACCACTGCGCCACCAGGGAAGCCCTGTAGTAGTTTTTTATATATTCTGTATATTAATCCCTTATTGGATGTATATATATATATATTTTTTGGTGGTGCACGGGCCTCTCACCGCTGTGACCTCTCCCGTTGCGGCTCTGGATGCGCAGGCTCAGCGGCCATGGCTCACAGTCCCAGTGGCTCTGCGGCATGTGGGATCCTCCTGGACCGGGGCACGAACCCGTGTCCCCTGCATCGGCAGGTGGACTCTCAACCACTGCACCACCAGGGAAGCCCCATAAACCAGGAGAGTTTTGAGTCTCAGAAGCCAAGTGAAGAAATGGCTTCAAGAAAGAAGTGATCACCTGTGGTAAAGGGTGTTTGGTGAGCCTGACATGACCAGTTTCACTGGGTTGGCAGGAAGAAAAGCCTGCTTGGGATGGGTTAAAGACAGAATGGGGGGAGAAGAGGAGAAAGAGAAAGAATGAGAGGTGAGGCAGTGGAGTCAGTGAGTATAGAGAAGCATTTAGAAAAAGTGGAAAACAAAAACAGGATAATAATTGAAGGGGGACCTGGGGGTCAAGGGAAGTTTGACCTCTTTCTCTCAAATAGGGGTTATGACAGTAAAGGGGAAATTAGTGATACAGGAGAAGGAGGAGAAATTTGCAGGAGCAAAGTCTTTGAGTAGGTGAGTGGTGATGGGATCCAGTGTATAAGTTGAAAGTTGCCTATAGGCATAGCAGGAGGAATAATTTAGAGTTTTCCCCACACACTTCCCAGGGCCTGCATCTAAGTTCTAGGAGTCTCCTGAACCACAAACACAGGTGGAATGGAGCAGGGTAAGGAATATCTAGTCTTGGTCATCTGTCCTTACTGACATCTTCCTTCCCACCTGGTGTGAAGTCATCTGCCCATGTGGCTTGCTACTGTGTCCTCCTCTTCATGCCTGCCAGCAATATGTGCCACACCTACTTTGCTCAAGGCCACTGGAGAAAATGTTCCACTGCTCCCAGTGCCACCCTCAAACATGAGGAGTCACGTTCTCCAACCATTCCTTTTCTACTGCTCCTGGACTGGGTTGGGTGTGAGGACCTAAGGCTAGGCTGCTGTTACAAAGAGAATGAACAGTCACTCAGTGGCTTGAACGAAATAGAAGTTTCTTTTTCTCTTGTATAATTGCAATGGACTGAATATGTCCTCCCAAAATTCATATGTTGAAACCTAATCCTGAGTGTGATAGTATTTGGAGGTGGAGCCTTTGAGAGGTGATTAGGTCAAGAGGCCTAAGCCCTCACAAGTGGAATTAGTGCCCTTACAAAAGAGGCCCTAGAGAGCTCCCTTTCTCCCTCCACCATGTGAGGACACAGAAGACAGGAACCAGGAAACAGGTGTCTTCATCAGACACTGAATCTGCCAGCACCGTGCTCTTGGACTTCACAGCCTAGAGAACTGTAAGAAATAAATTTCTGTTGTTGATTAGCCACCCAGTCTATGGTCTTCTGCTATAGCAGCCTGAACTGACAATCACGGTCAAAGGACTAACATTCAAGTCATCTGGTGGCTGTGCTCTCTGTTGTCATCCAGGCACCCAGATTCCTTCCACAGGCTAGTTCATGTAGAGTTGAACTGGCAGAAAAAGTCCTGCAGTCCTCCCCCTTTCTGTTAACAACAGTTCCATTTTTCCAGTTGTTTGGGCCAAAAATCTTGGTGTCATCCTTTACTCCTCTCTTTCTCTCATATCTCACATCTGGACAGTCAGTAAAGGCTACGTATCCCTCACTAGTTGAACTCCTGTTATCCAAACTCAGAAACCAAAAAGACACAGATAACTATTTTGAAAAGTCCTTCAGTATCTGAGCCCTTACTACTACAACCAGCCTTCCACCTAGGCCCTGTGTTTTAGGGGACCCTGCATATCACAAACACATCAAATAAAGAACACACAAGTGCCTCTGACTCCCAGGATCCGAAGCCCAGCACTGGCACAGCACAGCTCGTAATCATAAACATCCGCTCTTGGACTAGCACCATTCAGGCCCTGGGGAATGCTTCTAAAATCTCTTGCCCTATGTCCTCAAAACAAAAGTTGACTGTGTCGATTGCTGTAAAAGTTTACAGGTTGCGTTGCTGCCAACATCAGGGACACACACGGCTACAGTGTCTGGGGAAGATTGAGAGATGGAAGAGCTTAGGTAAGAGAAAAAACAAACTGGTTGACCTGCCAAATCCTTCCTCTCCGATAGCATGAATGTAGTTATAAATCCTTGCATGACAAAGCATCATTTGCTGGTAGTGCCCAATATCCATTTTCTTGCTTCTCTTCCAGTTTCAATTCCAAATGAGACGTACTCATAAATTACTTCAACATTCACAACAGCTGCACATGGCAGCAAAGGGATGTTTTCCAATTAAACAATTGTTACTCACCTGGGTATGTATAGCTCTAGATTATATGTGGAGCATAGTACAAATTCTTTCTATTAGCATTTAGATAGATATTGAATACTAAAATGGTAGAAAGTTTTATTTAAAAAAAATAAGATTTGATAAACTTTACCAAAACAAAATATATCAGCTTCAAATTTTGATTTAAAATGTTATATTAGGGGCTTCCCTAGTGGCGCAGTGGTTGAGAGTCCGTCTGCCGATGTAGGGGACACGGGTTCGTGCCCCGGTCCGAGAGGATCCCATGTGCTGCGGAGCGGCTGGGCCTGTGAGCCATGGCCGCTGAGCCTGCGCATCCGGAGCCTGTGCTCCACAGAGGGAGAGGCCACAACAGTGAGAGGCCCACGTACCGCAAAAAAAAATGTTATATTAATATGTATAGCTTGCTTTTTTATTTGTAATATATGATTTAAATCTTTTGAAGTAATTTTTTAATTTTAAAACATATAATAAAATTTTAATTTTTAGCTAATCTTTTGATGAAAATATATTCAATTTTTGTGTATTCTGAAAACAATTACATTTTAATTTTTTTTTTTTTCTTTCGTAGTACGCGGACCTCTCACCGCTGTGGCCTCTCCCGTTGCGGAGCACAGGCTCCGGACGCGCAGGCTCAGCGGCCATGGCTCACGGGTGCAGCCGCTCTGCGGCACGTGGGATCCTCCCGGACCGGGGCACGAACCCGTGTCCCCTGCATCGTCAGGCGGACTCCCAACCACTGCACCACCAGGGAAGTCCTACATTTTAATTTTAATTCTTTAAATCAGAGGTTGGTAAACTTTTCTGTAAAGGGAGGGATACTAAATATTTTAGGCTTTGTTGGTCATTGCATTCTCTGTTGTAACTACTCTGCCATTGTAGCATGAAAGCAGCCATAGACAATACATAAATGAATTAATGTGGCTGTGTTCTAATAAAACTTTATTTACAAAAACGGGCAAAAGGCCTGATTTGGCCCACAGGTTATAGTTTTCCAGTGCTGTCAAGAGAACACAAATTATGTGAAATTTTTAATTATGAAAAAATATTAGTAATTTTGCTGAAACAAAATCAAGAAAAATACATTGTAGGTGTGTCAGTACCCTTCAGCCAAAGACCAGCAGAAACACACCTGTAGTTAAATGAATTGGATTTATAACTCCCAGCAGTGAGGGAGAATACACATCACTGGGAATCATAGGATGTCTCAGAGGGTGTTAGAAAGAACCTATTATAGGATCTGGGCTAAGGTTGAGTGACTTGGGGGAAGGTCTAAGAAAGTGAGGGATTGCTCTAGATTGGATGTCAGAAAGCAAGGGCAGGGACTTCCCTGGTGGTCCAGTGGCTAGGATGCTGCACTCCCAATGCAGGGGGCCCAGGTTCCATCCCTGGCCAGGGAACTAGATCCTGCATGCCACAACTAGGAGTTCACAAGCCACAACTAAAGAATCCACATGCCACAACTAAGATCCCACATGCTGCAACTAAGAACTGGCGCAGCCAAATAAATAAATAAATATTTTGAAAAAGAAAAAAAGATAGAAAGCAAGGACAATGCTATGATTGGGGATGCAAGTTTGATCTATAGAAGGAAGAGACTAGCCCAAGGGTAAAACTAATTGGTAAGAAGTAGCAGTCACTCATTTTAGCTAAGGTGGGGTTGTTTGATATTTTGACTTGTTGTCTATGCTTAGACAAAATATAAGGTGGCCTTGTTTTGTCTCATTTTATCATGGTGTCAGAGTAATCTTGTCTAAGACTGGTATTCTGTGTGGTCATTTATGTTCAATAACATGACCTAGCTCTGAGTGCCAGGCCAGCCTCCTTTTTTTTTCTTTCTTAAATGGAATAAATACATAATTTATTAATTTTGTACATATTTTCTTACTCCTCATCCAAGTATTTCCAGTCCACCAATAGAACACCCAGGTATGTACTAATATTCAGTCATTTTAACAGACTTTCAGTCATATAAAAACCATAGGTTTCTATACATATTTTTCATTTTGTTGTTATGAAACTATATTTGTTAAGGTATGAAGATAGAATATACCTTAAATAATAGGTTTTTGTCTTGATTTAGAGTTTTTAAATATTTAGACATCTGGTAGGTGAGCATCCATTTATACCATTGTCCCAGGCCCTGTAGAAGTGAGCGGTGGGCCTGTTTGCTTCTCCCTCATCAAACTCAAGGTGACATGACCACTCTCACATCAGAGCTCACCATCCAAGCTCAGAAACCACATAGATTCAGATAGTGAGGGATAGTCCGGATACTTCCAAAATTCAAGCACTTCTTACACCCCTGTTGCCAATACTCTGGTCCAAGCCATTTCAATTTCTCATCTGGTGTGGTGGGCTTTGTATTACGTCAACTCAACCAAGCTGCAACTATGTTTCCCAGAGTTCCTTTTCTTGTATAGTTTTGGATGAGAATTGGCCACAGAGGGAAATTTAGGCAGGATTTAGGAGGTGGAAGTGAAGCTGTAGACATGCTTACGCTTGGAAGGCTAGTACAGGGTCAAGTGCTGCTGCAGTTCATACATGTTTTCACTGATCTGTTGGCTCCCCTTGTCGGTGTAAGGCAGCGGCTGGGCCGTAGCTCCTCCAGCACCCCCTCCCCGCCCCAGCTTCTCCAGCTCCAGGGTAGGTGTGTGTTGATGAAAGGCACCAGATTCTCTTGCCGGTCATCATCAAAATTGGAGGCTTAGAGGTGGGGAGAGAGAAATGCGGGGGTGGAGGTCTAGTTTGTTCTCATAGATTCCAGTTCATCTTCATGGGTGCCAGCTTGACCTTGCCCTCCACCACTTCATGTCCATCTTTCAGAACACCCATCATTTAGGACTTCCCTGCTGACTCCTAACCCAACAGCAGAAGCACAAACAACAGCTGTACATAAACTGTGTAACCAGCACCCATAATTGCATATAATCAAATATGTATAATAAATCCCTTATTCTTACCACTCTTAATGGTTCTGCTTCTCTGATGGAACCCTGATGGATACATCTGGATTATTGCAACTGACTCCTAACTGGTCCCCTTGCTTCTGTCCCTGCCCTCCTGGGAAGCCAGAGTGATCCTGTGAAAGCTTTTCAGACATGTCACTCCTCTGCTCAAATCTCTCCAATAGCTTCCCATCTCATTCTAAGTAAATGTCAAAGTCTTTCCTTTAATTGTACCAGATTCAGTTTAGATGTCTCTCAGCAGTCAACATCCTTGCCTCATTGCCGAACGTTACTGGCTGCCTCAGCATCATCAGGAGGCAAGAGCTAGTCTTTGGCATGAACTCAATTAAGCCTGCTACAGTAGGAACACCAGAAGCTTTGGCACTCATGTCTGACCCAACTGGGCTTATGAAGGCTCTGGTTTCCCCAGCAACAGCCCAGTGGAAGGAGTTAACACGGTTCCAAAGGGCAGATTGTTAAGACCCTGTTGGCAACCATGAGACTAGACAATGAAAAATTGATGACAGATAAATTCCTCACTCTTCTGCCTTACTATGGACTATTTCAAGACATAGTGGTTCCATGTGACCTCTTTGAAGAGATCCCATGTGACTGAGCAACTGGCCTTGGTTTTTGTGGGGCTCTGGCCACCTAAGTAATGTAAGAGCTTATATTTCTTTCCTTCTTTTTGTTTCACTTCTGTTCTCCCCCTCACTTTTGCTTCCTTGGGATTGTAACACCCAAGAAAGCATCAGTGTACAACCTTTGATTCAGGCTCCATTTTCTAAGGAACATAGGTTGACATTTAGTACCAGAAGAGGTCCTAGAAAACAGACCTCCGGGGTGTGATTTTGTAGTTGAATTTCTCACCCATGTGAAAGCAACAGGGATCTCATTGTTGGTAGTAGATGGAGTGATAATAACTTTGCCCTTCAGCTGGCATCACAATTAGTAAAGCTTTCACTTGTGGTGAAGGGAAGGCTATGTAGAAGAAAAAAATCACAGCCAATCACATTATAAGTGGCAGAGTTGCAAAGGTCTCTAAATGTACAGTGTCAGTAGATCTCCTATGTCATAGTCAAGGCCCTGATAGGGAAAGAGTAGGATCCTGAGACCTGGGCTAGGGACATCAGGGTAGACAAACCTAAGAATCTTTATCTCATAAGTTCTCCTGGGTGGCAGAAGCAGCCCCTGCCCTCTTGCTAAGGAATAACAGTTTCTCACTTCCTTGAGACTACACAATGATCTCACATGAAGCAGGTCCTTCATAAGATATTTGTTCTCCTTAATACAAATGTCACTCCCAAAACACACTCAAAGAACTGGGATCAGTTCCTAGCAAATCCTAAGTGGGGAGATTTAAGTCCTGACCCAGGAAAAATAAGCTACACATCAAAGGAATCGAAAAGCCTGGCTAATATATGTGGGAGTGATCTTGGGAGTTTTAGACATGGCAGTGAGGGGGCAGGCATGGCAGAATATAAGACTGGCTAATGGGGAATACATCGTCATGGACCACACTTGAGTAAGTCAGGCTTTAATATGCTTGCAAGGATGCCTGAGCTGGTCTCTGGTAGTTTCCAAAGAAGGTCACCATCAATTCCTTCCCTCCCTCTATGTACATGCCACTCCTCACATCAGAAGATGGAGTCTATTTTCCTCCTTTCCTTGAATTTGGACTGGCCTACGACTTGCCATAACCAACAGAATATGGTAGAAGTGACACCGTTCCAGTTCCAGACCTGGCCTTTGAGAAGACTGGCAGCTTCCATTTCCTCCCTCTTGGATGCCAGCCACCATGTAAGAAATCCAACCACACGGACGCCCTTACACTTTGAAGAGACACCATGCTGAGAAAGAGAGATGCCTGACCAGCCCCAGATGTTCCGTCCATCCCAGCTGAGCTGCCATTTATGTAAGTGAAAAGGACATCCTGGACATTGTGCCTCCTGCAACACCTACAAACAATACATGAAGCGTACGAACACCCAGCTGAGCCTAACCCAGGCTGCAGAATTGTGAGAAATAATAAATTGCTGTTGTGTTAAGCCTTTAAGTTTTGGGTGGGTGGTTATTCAGCAATAGATGATTGAAATATGATCTTAATAGTTTGCAAGGATGGTTCCTTAAAGCAGGATGATGACCTACAATAAATGAGGTCAAGATGCTAGAACTTCCTTGGTAGAGTATTAAGAAGAGGTCAGGGCTTCCCTGGTAGCACAGTGGTTAAGAATCCGCCTGCCAATGCAGGGGACGAGGGTTTGAGCCCTGGTCCGGGAAGATCCCACATGCCGCGAAGCAACTAAGCCCGTGCGCCACAAGCACTGAGCCTGCGCTCTAGAGCCTGCGAGCCACAACTACTGAGCCCCAGAGCCACAACTACTGAAGCCTGCACACCTGGAGCCCGTGCTCCGCAACAAGAGAAGCCCCTGCAATGAGAAGCCCACGCACTGCAATGAAGAGTAGCCCCCGCTCGCCACAGCTAGAGGAAAGCCCGCACGCGGCAATAAAGACCTAACGCAGCCAAAATAAATAAATAAAAAATTTTTTTTAAAAAAAAGAAGAGGTCAGAAAGTTCAGGGAGGTGGGAATGTAAGATCTAAGAACTCAGCACCCATGTTCTCTAGGAGGGCCCACACGACAGCCTCTGCACTAAGTCAAAAAGGAACTCACTGATAAAGGGGACACCAGCACTTCTGAGTAGCTCAGTGGTTACTGTTTTGGGTACCCTGGGATTAAGAGTAATAGATGCTGCCATGGAATTGGGATCCCTAATATCAATACTAATGTTGGGATTCCAGAATGGCAGAGCTGGCATCCAAGACCAGGTGAATATAACTACTGTCAAGGGCAGCAAGGCCAGAGTGACAATGAGGATGCCTCGATCTGCAGGAATCTATGGCAAGTTGTTATGGAGATGGAATGGATGGACCGCTGACTGGGTGATCCTCTATTTTCATATTTTTTAAAAAATCAGGAACTGGTAAGCAGACGACTGACATCAGCTGCTACAATGGATAACCACAGTCCCTCATCTAGATTCTAGATCTAAGTTCACAGAGCCAGAACCCCTTGACTACAGCAGAGGCCATCCCCCTAAAGAAACAACTCTCCAGTGATACCATAATTATATATAGTAAATATTCCTCCAATCCTTCCCCAAAGGAATCTGCTGTCATTTACCAGGATAACTGTGCATTGGAAAAAGGACAATATTCAGAATATTGAAAGATTGTTAAAGAAATGGAGTCTGAATTGACACAAAACAGAGTTCTCTGGCTAGAGCAGGGAGTAAAGGAGCGCAGGTGATATAGATGGAGTTTAAGTCCAATGGGTCCCAAAGAAGCTGACAGAATCCTTTCATTGATTCCACGATCTGCAGAGTAAAGGCTATAATGATAGGAAAAGCCAAGCAGAAGCTCCTGAAACTCCCTGTATTAGTCAGAGTTCTCCAAAGAAACAGAGAACCAATAGGATGTGTACATATATAGTAAGGGAGTGATTTATTTTAAGGAATTAACTCATGCAATTGTGGAGGCCGGCAAGTGCACAATCTTCAGGGTAGGCTGGCCACTTGGCGACCCAGGGAAGAATTGATAATACAGCTTGAGCCCGAAGGCAGACTGCAGGCAGAATTCCCTCTTCCAAGGGGGAGTCAGGATTTTTTAGCTCTTAAGGCTTTTAACTGACTGAATGTGGCTCACCCACATTATGGAAGGTAATCTTCTTTACTCAAAGTATACTGATTTAAATATAAATCTCATGTAAAAACTACCTCACAGCAGCATCTAGAGTAACGTTTGACCAAATATCCAGGTACTGTGGCCTAGCCAAGTTAACACGTAAAATTAACCATTACACTGCCCTACAGCTGATTTGTGCAGCATTATTTCTGATCTAATACTTTAGCTGAGCTTGGATTCCCCATCGTATCCCCGTTCAATTCACCTGTCTAGCCTCCAGGAAAACAGATGGATCAGGTAGAAGATGGATAGATCACTGTGAACTTAACCATGTGATAGCCCCAATCAGAGATGTTCTCCTGGATGTGGTATCTTTACTGGAGCATATCAGCACAATCTCGAACACTGGTGTGTGGTTATTGATTTAGCAAATGCTTTCTTTTCAATACCCCAGAGAAGAGATGATCAAAGGCAGTTAGTTTGCCTTTACATCACAATATGACAGTGAGAGCACCTTCACTCTCTCCCCTCAGGGCTTTGTTAACTTTCCTGCTCTCTGTTATCTATAGTCTTCAGGGAACTTGATCACCTTGACATCCCACAGAACATCATATTGGTCCACTATATTGATGACATCATGCTCATTGGACATGAAAAGGAAATGGTAAGCACCATATTTGCCAGAGAGTGGAAGATAAATTGCGTGAAGATTCATGGTCCTGCCACACTGGGAATATTTTTAGGGGTTCAGTGGTTTGGGGCATGCCAGGACAAGTTATCTCACCTCACATATCTCTTAGAAAAATGCACAGTTTTTGGTGGGCCTCTTTATATTTTGGAGACAGAATAGACACGCTTAGAACTACTTCTCCAACCCTTTATTAGGTGACCTGGAAAGCTGCCAATTCTGAGTGGTGCCCAGACCAACAGAGGACTGTATAGCAGGTTCAGATCATAAAACAGGCAATGCGGCCACTTTGGATTATATGATCCTGCAGATACAATGTTGCTTGAGGAATCTGTGGTGGCTAAAGTTTCTGTGGGGAGTCTCTGAAAGCTCAAATAGGAGAGTTGCAGTGAGGACCCCTAGGATTCTGGAGTAAGGCCATAATTACCATGGTCCATTTGAACAAAAAGGTTCTGATGTGTCACTGGGCCCCAGTAGTGACTGAGCATGTGACCACCAGATGTCAGGTGGCTGTATGTCTAAAGCTAGATGTTATCAGACAGGCACAGCAGCAATCCAATATGATGGAAGTGGTACATTCAGGGCTGGGCTCAAAGTTCAGAGGCATGAGTAAATCAAATGAACAGGCAGCTCAGACTCCCATGGCATCTAACTCTGTTGATCTGACACCTCTGCTTTAATTCATACCTATGGCCTCATGGAGGGTTCCCTATAGCAAACTGATAAAGGAGGAAGGGAGTAGAAGCCAATTTACACGCAAGTCAGTATAGGCACAAGCTGGAAATGAACCACTCTATTACAACCCCAAGTGGGGGTAGCCCTGAAGGACGGCGGTAAATTCCCCGGGGGCAAAACTCCAAGCAATATACTTTGTCCTTCCTTTTGTATGGAGGAAGATATGACTGAAGCACAGATATACACTAATTCCTAATAACTGGCAAATGGCTTGGCTAGTTGGTCAAGGGCATGGAAAGAGAAAGAGCAGAATTTCAGAGACAAGCAGGTCTGGGTAAGGGGCACATAGATGAACTTATCGGAGTGGGTGCAAAGTATGCAGATCTTGTGTCTCACATTAATGCTCACCAGAGACCATCGAGGCTCTCCAGCCACATGGCCAAATGTCCCATCTTATGGATGTCAGCCAGCCTCTAAAGTTAGCCACCCTGTTGCTTTGCAAATGACCCATAAAATGGTGGCCATAGTGGCAAGGATGGAGGCTATGAATGGACCCAACAACTTGGGCTCCCTTTCATCGAGGCTGATCTGACAACGGCCAACAATTAGTCAACCAGCCAGCAGCAGGCAGCAGCATAGAAACATTGGTCAGGGAGGGCAGCCAGCCCCCCGAGGGCAGGTCAGTTGTATCAACCCCCTTCCACCTTGCAGAAAGCAATGATTCATCCTTACTGGAATTATGTACTCCAAATATGGTTTGCATTTCTAGTTCTGCAAGCATCGCCATCCAAAGGTTGAAAGAATGCTCAATCCATTACCCAGAGCCAGAAGACTCATTTTATGGCAAAGGATATGTGACAATGGCCTCATGAACATGGGCTTCACTGGTCTTACCATCTGCCCATCACCCAGAAGCAGCCAGCCTGAGAGAACAATGGAATGGAGTGATTTCATTTCCGCAAGTTTTAATCTCCTCTTCTGCAAAATAGGATTATAAACAGTTCTAGTACTTCACAAGACTGTTGTGGGATTGGATCTCTTTCTTGGCCCTTGTATGCTGCAAGTGCTCAATAAGTGGTAGGCATTATTATTAATTGAATTAAACTGTGAAAGACCCTCTGCCCCAGGAGGAGCTGGTGATCGGGCTTCACTAAGCCCAGTAGGGCTGTGGATCTCACTCTAGCTTGACCTGCTTTGAATACTCTTAGCTATTCGGAAAGTCTCCGACTTGAATTACACTTTTTGGCCAGTAGGCAGCTCAGCAGAGATGTTGTCACTGAGCAGAGCTGGAGGGGAAGAGAAAAGATTCCGCAGAGCTCGGGGAAACCAAAACTAGAAACTCTGACAGGGATTGGCCCCCTGGGGGCAATCTGAAAGGGCTATAAAAAAACGAGCCTAAGAGCTGTTACCTCACTGCTGTTCCCGTCTATCAGCAGGCTGCAGGCAGGAAGCTTCCTTCTCTGCTCTCCTCCAAGGTAAACCCAGAAGCTATGAGATGTGGGTGTCAAGCTGCCAACCTCTGCCAGGCTGCCTGCCCTTGAGGCTCATGCCATGAGAGCCGGGATGCCCATTCTTCAGGGAGTCTACACCCCTGAGTGCCCTGGACTCAGAGTGGTCTGAGGGGATGTGTTAGTGGGCTTTTAGGGGGTTGGGTTGCAAAACCCCAAGAGTCATGAAACTTAGCTTATAGGTGCCATGTCAGCAGTCTCTGGCCTTAACCCTGCCACTTCACCTCCTTGGGCTTTAGTTCCTCATCTGTAAAATGAGAATCAAGCTACCTGTCCAAAGGACTGGACGATTTCTGAAACCCCTTTATTGCAGAATCTAATGTGACAGTGAGTTTATCTTTGAGGATAGATGAAGTGATCTGAGGTAGATATTCAAAGTGTGGGTTTGGGCATTAGTCAATTGTGGCTTTAAATCCTGACTGCTACCCCCTAGTTTAGCAGGCTTGGGATTATTTTCTGAGCTTCAGTTTCCTTATCTATAACGTGTGGTTTAGAAAAAAGGTACCTACTTTATGGGGTTGCTATGGGTATAAATAACCTTGTACCATAAAGTGCTGAGGAAGTGCTCAGTAGAGGGGAAGTTGTTTGGGTTTTTTGTTCGTTTTCAATTCAAGGAAAATGCTTTGAGCGGACAAAGTTCACATTAGAGGTGAGTTGTGGTGGGGGAAGGGAAGTGTGTTTCTATTTTGCTGTGTAATGGAAAGAGCATAGGTTTTGGATTCTGCAGTCTTGAGTTTGTGTCTAGGCTGCACAATTTCTTGTGTGACCCTGGGCAAGCTCCTTTACCCCTCTCTGCTTTCTTTGTGAGAAAGGAAGTTGATGTGAAGCCAGTGTTTGGGGCCTGTAAATATTCAATGCATTGGGAGAATAAATCTATCATCAACCATCGTTTAGAACATTCTGTGTGACAGGCACTGTTCTAATTGCTAGGGATATAGAGGTGAACGGTTGCAAAACTCACAGCCACCCTCCGAAATAGGCTTTATTAATAGGCCCACCTTAGGGATAAGGAAACAGGCTCAGACAAGCCCCAGGTATCCTGCTTAAGACAAAACCAGACAAAGCCAGAAACAGAAACCACAGTAATGATACTAGCTGACTTCCGCTGAGTGCACAGTGCATGCCAGGCACTGTACCGGAGAGGATTCCATCCTGTAATTCTCATAACCACCGGTGTGGCAGGAACATCAGCCCGCTGGTGCCGTGAGGAAACGGAAAGCCTGCGGCTCCTTAGAGGGGTCCTGGGCTCAGTCCAGAGCATCTTGCTGCTTTTTGTGGACTCCTCCTCGAATCTAAAGGGAATACAATAGAGCGGGAGTGGCTCCAATAGGGCTCTGGGGACCGTCTCTTCCCTCTCCCCCATCCCAAGTACGGCGACAAAGCCTTGCGCTGTGCCACCATGCGGCAGAAGGCGGTATCGCTCGTCTTGTGCTACCTGCTACTCAACACCTGCGTCTGCGAGGAGACAGGTAAGGATCCTGGGGCACCTGGGGACTCCGGGATAAAGAAGCGGAGAGTTTCAGGATCCCTGGTTTCGAGACCCAGGCGTGCCTCTGAACGAGAGAAGCTATTCCAATGGACAGCGCGGCGCGGGGTCCCTGTAGCTGGAGTCCCAGATTCGAATCCCTGCTCTGTCAGTTCTTCCATTCTCCCTAAATGAGTTCATGCCAGTTCTGTACCAGGCAGAGCGCCCTGGGAAAAGTCCCTTCCCTTCATTGAGGCTCTCCGAAATGGGAGGATGGTGGCCCCACCTCCGGGGGTGGTCCGGAGCATCAGGCACAGAGTAGGGGGACCCTGCTCCCCACTGGACATTGCCCACTCTCCTTCCAGAAGAAAGTGAGTCCGGGTTCTGGGGCACGCTGACCTACATGGCCGTCGGAGGAGGTGGGTCTGGAGGGCGGGGAGCCCCGGAAGGTGGGGCGGGCCCTGCGGCGGGCGTCCCTCACTGCTTCCTCTTCCTCCAGGGCTCATGGCCGTGGCGCTGCCCGCGCTGGGCTTCACGAGCACAGGCATCGCCGCCAACTCGGTGGCTGCCTCGCTGATGAGCTGGTCGGCCGTGGCGAACGGGGGCGGAGTGCCCGCCGGGGGGCTGGTGGCCACGCTGCAGAGCCTGGGTGAGTGTGGGCCGGCCCAGGTGGCTCTCTTTTCTGTCCTGAGCCCTTTTCACAGGCTAACTCAGCTCTACTAGGTGGGGCTTCTTCTAATCCCCACCACTTAATGGGGAAACTGAGGCACCCAGGGATTAAGGAATTTACTCAAATTCTCCCATATAGTTAGCACCACGGCCAGGATTCAAACCCAGTCAGTCTGCCTTCTGGTCTTCAGACTCTTAGGCCAGAGCCTTCACTAATGCTTTGGCCAAGTCACAAGTCTCTCAGTTTCCTCATGCGTTAACCAGGATAAACATCCTCAATTTAACATTTTATGAGTCTCCTTAATCCCAGAGAACCAGAGCGCCAAAGAAATGTGGCGAAGCGACCCAATTCAATCTCATACTAACCCTGGTCTTGCATTTCTTGAACATCATGAAGGGGATGGATACAGAGCACAGAATGGTGCTTCTAAAAAACGTGCTTTCACCTCTCTCTCTCTCTCTCTCTCTCTCTTTCTTCCAGCCCTTTCTTTTTTTTTTTTTTTCTCTCCCCCTCTGAGGCGTCCAAAATCCTACAGAAAAACCACCCCTGACAAACTGCCCCTCTGCCTTTCTGAACCCTCCATCTTCCCTCAATTCTGGGTGGCAAAAGCCCAAAGAACCAGCCCAAAAGGACACAGCCCTTCTCAGAGGGGGCAGAGAGGAAGACACAGACCAGGCTGCACCCCAGCAGTGAGAGGTGAAGGGTGTGGGCAAGGCTAGAAACAGTCCTGTGCTATAAGATGGTTGTTCTCTCACCAACTGTATTTGCTTTACAGGGGCTAACGGTGGCAGTGCCCTCATGGCCAAGATTGGGGCCCTTCTGGGCTATACTGTCCACAAGCAAATCGAAAGCAGAGGGAAGGAGAGAGCGGATGAGGAGTAGCTAGCAGCTCCCTGGACCCCCCTCCTTCCTCCTTGTCTTCCTTTTCCAGCTGCAGTCCAGAGTTTCCTCTTTCACACTTGGCAATGACCTAGGTAAAAAAAACAGAATAAACGTCTCTCAGAAAACACTCTGTCCTGCTGTGAGTCATGCTGGCTATGAGAAGCCCCACAAGATCTGGCTCTGGGCTGCCTCATCCACACACCCCACCCGCATTTCCCCCAAAGGCCATCACAGCTCCTGGGGCAAAACTAGCTGATTTTGCCTCTGAGCCTCGGCGTATTCTGTTCTCTCTGCCTAGAAGGTCCTTCTGAAGCTCATAACCCAGCTCAGACAGCTCCTCCTCCAGGACTCCTTCCCAGCAGAGCTGCTACTCCTGTCACAGCCTGAATGCTCAGGCTCTATTTCTCAGGGTTCCTGGGGAGGCAGATTCTTTCTGTTTTCGGTGAGAGAAGTTTCCAACTACTTCCCTGATTGGGCAGAGATGGAGAAGCCAGATCTCCATTCTCCAAAGAAGTGCTAGAGTAGTCTCCCTCAGGCGGAGGATAGAAGGCCAGACATTTGTCTTGGGGAAACGGTGTAACAGCAGCTTCTGGGGGGTCAAAAAGGCCTCCCTTCCCTCAGAAAACTCTGGGGACAGGGTAGGCAGTTTTCATGCGGAGCCTACATGCCTTCTGAGGGGGAAGGGAAGGCCAAGCCCTTGGGAGGATCTGAGGTTTGGGAGGCCTGTTCAGTGAACGAGAGTGCCAGGACTTAGGCAGGGGGAGGGCAAAAAGGCCCTGGAAATTGTTTGGTAGTAAAGCTAGGGCTGGTTCTAGCACCAATCGTGCTGTGGTTCTGGTCTGAGTGGGTGCACCAGCCTCGATACCAGACCAGCCTTCTAGAGAGATCTGCACCCCTGGGAAGTGGCCATGTGTGAACTACAAAAGCTGGTCACTAAAGGGCCAAGCCAGCTGTCCTCAGGCCTCCCCCACCCAGCCCCACTTCTAATCCAGAATTTCTTCTTCGATTACAAATGTATGGAGGTGGGTTAGAGGCTCCTTCGTGTTTGCTCCCCTCCCCAGGTCCAGCGCCACCCCTGCAGGTGGCAATGGTTTGCCTCAGCTGGCTTGCCCCAGGCCCCCAGAGAAGCAGTGTTTGTGGAAGAGGGGACACAGGTGGTGGAGGTACCATCTGCACCTCAAACACTGTCTCCACAGCTTGTGTCCAAGAGCGGAAGCTGAGCTGAGTCCCCTGCCCTGATAATCACCACTGGGCCTCAGCTGAGTCCTGCCTTTGTTCGGGCCATTCACTGAGGGGCAGATGGAGTGGACCTCTGCCCAGGAGGGGATGGGGTCTCAAGCATCACACTCTCCCAGGCCTGGTAACTGCACCCCAGTTTGTAGAGTTGATATCCCAGAGACAGAAACGTGTATCCCTCAGCCCCTTCACGGCGGGCACTGCATCTAATTCATCTCTCCTCCCCAGTGCCTGGCACACAGTAGGTGCTCAATATATGTGGGTAGAATTGAACCTGAGGTTAGTCTCCGCCCATCTACCTGTCCCTTTACCTTTCCCAACTTTCATGGGAAGGAGGGACTGGACCACTTGTTCTTTCCCTGGGGAGCCCTTGATAATACCCGCTGTCACTGCCATGCAGGCCTCGGAGAGGGGACCTCAACCCCCTTTAACACTGTGGTCAAGTAAACACAGGCCCCTAACCTTTTATTCAATATTCTCTAGCACAGATGAGGCTGGGTTTTCAATAAGGCAGTGGAGCAGAGTGGTTAGGGATGTCCCTCTGGAGTCCCACAGACCTGGGTTCAAACCCGCCCTGCCATCTCCTACCTGCAAGCCCTGGCACAAGTTCCTTCACTTCTCTGTGCCTCAGTTTCCTCCCCTGTAAACTGAGAATGATAATAGCATCTACCTCGCGGGGTTTTTGTTATGAGATTAGATGAAATAATGAACAGAAAGAGTTTAACATGACGCTGGCACATAGTAAGCACTCAGTCAATGTCCGTTATTATTATGATTAAGGACTTGCATAAAACAAAGAGGAAAGAGCCAAACACAGCCAAGAATGAGATGATTTGGCTTTGGAGTCAGGCTTTACTTTCTGGGGCTCACAGCCCCTGTTCTTCCTTCCTCCTAAGAGCGGGCAGCCTGCCCCAGGGGCAAACACCCTCCTCAGACATCATATTGCCTTGAACAGCGTCAAGGCCAGAGAGAAATGGACAGCTCTACCCCCAGATTTTAGATCTGAGGCCTCAGCAATTCTCAAGCTGAATGACACTGGCAATGACTTCTCTTTAAGGAGATCCTCTGCCCACCACAGGATCCCTTTGGGCCTGTGCAGGATAAATCTTTGCTTTCATTCTGCAGCGGTTTGCTGGGCACTCACTCTGTGTCAGGCACTGTGCCAAGTGTTAAGGACACTGCAGTGGAAGAGACCCAGTTCCTACGTACTTGGAGCCCATAGCGTACAAACTAGGAGCCCCCCAAAGCATCCATGACCCCCTTTCTCCCTCCCTGTCACCACCTCCTCGCCCCCATCTCCTTTCACCCATCCTGGCCCTTGTCAACTTTCACGGACCACAATTGTCTTGTCTACAAAGTATGAGACAGAATGATGAATACAAACCAGAATTCACTAGTGCAACAAGTCCGGACATGCTAATCACCTTTGGACTTCTCCTTGACAATGGCCTTCAGAAAGACACAATGCTGAGTCCTGGCCCAGCTCCGGGGGGGGGGGGGGCACTCAGGCAGGTTACTTGCCCTCTCTGAGTCCCAGCTTCCTCATTTTCAAAACCAGGGGGGCTGGACATCAGAGTCTCCGAGCGCTTCCTGCTCTAAAACTGCTGAGCTGAAGCACAGACTTCTGAATCCCCTGGGTCCTGTCAGGTCCCGGTCCTCTGAGATTTTATTTTTGGAAGCTACCAAAAGCCACCTTGTGGTGCCAACTTTGGTGACTAAGGTGGGTGATGGTGCTGAGAGATGCCTGTTTGGTCACAAATAAGGGTGGCTAGAAACTAGCAGGGCAGTTCCTCACTCTGGGACCACACCCTAACACAAGCCCAAAAATAGATCCCATCTGTGTGGCTTACTTGATGGAAAACAGCATTGAGGTCCTCTGACATCATCATTTCTCTCTGGACCTCAGTGTCCTAGTCTATAAAACAGAGGAAGGGAAGTGTTGGACTCTCCTCTAGACCTAGAATGTCTTTCCAAAGTGCTCAAGTTAGAGGTGTCTTGCTCTTTGATAAAAATCCCTTTATCTAGAGATTTCTTTTATTCTGTAAGGGCCTCCCTGGCCCCCAGACCCTTGAAAGTCCACTCACTCCCTCTCCAGGCAAGCCTCCCACAATTCCATTGCTCTATGCATGGACGTGGCCACCAGGTGGCAATACAGTCCCAGCCTGGAATCCTCAGCCTGAATTATCCTCCAGCAGCTCCACCAAGATCAACAGCCCTCCCTGGGGCCAGGCCCCCCATAGATGTTAGAGACCAAAAAGATTCAGGCCCTGTGCCTGCTCTGCAGCAGGAGCTCCTGAAGCTCACAGGAGTGGTCAACCCTCAGGATCCCTGCAGGGCCTGCCTCTTCCTCTCCTTCCAGACCCTCAGTCCTGCAATGCTGGGATCTCCTGAGCACAGCATTCAGGACCCTCTGCAATCAGGTCTCACTTCCAGCCTGTGCTTCCAGACCTGAGCCACAGGGATTTAAAGGCAATGAGAGGAGCACTCCACACAAACATTTCTTGTCTGGGCAGCAGATGGTGATGCCAGGAAGAGGGCATCCCTGGACCCAGACTTGAAGGGGACCTGGGCCAGCAGAGGGCCTGGGTCAGCAGTAGCTGGAGGGAGCTGAGGCAGAGGAGGCCTGTGGCTTCCTGTGAAGAACTAAAGAGCCACTTCCTTTAAGCAGATGGCTGTGAGGGAGGGGCAGAAGATTAGAGAGCACGGGCTTCCTGGCTCAGAGGGAGAGGAAGGCCCTAGGAAGACCCTAGGAAGTGGCCCAGAGCAGCCTTCTATTTCCTTTCCCTCTGGGGTCTCCATGAAGCAGACAGTGCAGACAGGCAGGGTCACACCTTTCCCATGTGCTGTGAAGCCACAGAGAGGAGAGTCAGGTTAGGGGCAGTTCATTTGTACAAGACCAGTAAACAAGTGGCACCTTGGTTACTCCAAGAAGTAGGCCCAAAGGCACCTCCAGGCATGCAGGAACCGAGGCTAGACAAAGGCCTTCCCCATGACCTTCCAGTGACAGTTCCTTCTTCACTCTGGGGTCTCCGCTCAAATGTCACCTACTCGGAGAAGCCCTCCCTGACCACTACTTTAAAGCAGCCTCCTTGTTTCTCTCTACCAGAGTGGTTCCCAAACTTATCCGCTGTTGGGGATTACCTGGAGGCCTCAAAACATACAGATACCTGTGTCTCACCCACAGAGATTATGATTTAACTGGTCTGGGGTGTAGCCTTGGGCTTTGGAAGTTAAAAAAAAAAATCTCTGGGTGATTCTAATGTGCAGACAGGCAAGTGTGGGAACCACTGTGCTAGCATATCATCCTGTTTCAATTTTCTATATAAGGCCAGTAAAGAAATGGGGCTTGGTTACTTCAAGAAGCAGGCCCAAGCCCTCAGCCCCAAATACTCAAGTCCAAGTACTCAGCTTCAGAACCCAGTCCCAAACACCCAGATCCAAGGTTTTACATATATCAACTCATTTAATCCTTACCACAATCTTCTTTTTTTTTTTTAATATTTATTTGTTTATTTAGGCTGTGCCAGGTCTTAGTTGCAGCACACGGGATCTTCATTGCAGCGTGCGAACTCTTAGTTGCGGCATGCATGTGGGACTTAGTTCCCCGACTAGGGATTGAACCGGGGCCGCCTGCATTGGGAGCGCAGAGTCTTACCCACTGGACCACCAAGGAAGTCCCTTTACCACAATCTTCTTAGGTGTTATTAGGATCCTCATTTTACAGAAAAGAAATCAAGGCAGAGAGAGGTCAAATCACTTCCCCGAGGTAAACAGCTGGCAAGTGACAGGCCAGGATTCAAACCCAGTCAGCCTTACTAGGACAGTGCCTGGCACCCAGAGGGGACTCTATAAGTGACTGTCCAATCAAGGAACTTAATTTTAATCTCCTTCTGCCTCACCCATCCAACCCCATTCAACTGAGCAACCAGGCAGCCTGGAGATTCTATTTTCTAATTATTTCTTTAGTCTGTTCACGCGTCTCCACCCACATGGCCCCCCTCTCAGCATCTAGCTCACTACCCTCAGGCCTGGAGGGCAACTACAAGGTCCTTCTAATGGGTCTCCCTGTGTCCACTCTTGCCCCCCTGTGTTCACTCTTGTCTATTCTCCACATAGAGTCAGGAAGATCTGAAAACAAAGTAGATCAAGTGACATCCACCCCAACCCCCTCAAAACCAACGGTGGCTGCCCATCACACTTAGCATAAAATTCTACTTCCTGGGCTTTCCTGGTGGCACAGTGGTAAAGAATCTGCCTGCCAGTGCAGGTGACACAGGTTCGAGCCCTGGCCCGGGAAGATCCCACATGCCGCGGAGCAACTAAGCCCGTGTGTCACAACTACTGAGTCTGTGCTCTAGAGCCCGCGAGCCACAACTGCTGAAGCCTGCGTCCCTAGAGCCCGTGCTCCGCAACAAGAGAAGCCATCGCAATGAGAAACCCACGCACCACAACGAAGAGTAGCCCCCGCTCGCCGCAACTAAAAGAAAGCCCGCGCGCAGCAACGAGGACCCAACAGAGCCAAAAATAAAATAAATAAATAAATTTATTTTAAAAAAAATTCTACTTCCTTGCTTTGGCCTTCAAGGTCTTTAATAACCTGCTCCCCTAAATCTCCAGAGTCTTATCTCACCTTCCTTCCCCTCCCCCAACTCTTTTCCAGCCATACTGGCCTCTTTTCCCTTCCCAGAACCCTCCAAGAGCCTGCCAAGTTCAGTGCCTGTCCACAAGCTCTTTCCTCTGCTTGGAACACTCTTGTTGCTTCAGGAGTCAGCTGGAATGTAACTTCTCCAGAGACCTGAGACCCCAGTCTAAATTAAACACTCCGTTATTCCAGCAGCCTGTACCTTATGTTCCTAGAATTGATCACGGTTGCAATAACAGCACGATTGGTATAAGCATTTTGTTACTGTCAGACCTGCTCACTAGACTTGAGCTCTCTGAGCACAAGCACAGGACTCATCGTTATTTACCGCCAGCACCCAGCTCAGCGCCTGGCACACAAGAGGCGTCCAATAGCTTTGGTTGAGTGGGTGGACAGATAGGTGGACAGCTGGATGGACAGACGGATGGGTGGACGAGTGACTGAGTGAACAAATATATTTTAAAACTTATAAAACTATTCACCTGCCTGTATTTCTCAGGTCAGCTATAAAGTGCGCGATTCACAGGGGTGTTATTTTCATCCTTCTAGAGGCCCCACCCACCAGCCCTTCAAGGCCTTTCTCAGGCCAGGCCACTGGGCGGGGCTTCCGGGGGCCGGATGATTGACGGCACGGAAGGCGTGCCCGGAGTCAGCCTCTGCTCCCTGATTGGCGGGCGCCACGACAGGCTGCACTCACAGCCACTGCTGTCGGAGTAGATGCAGTGGGACCCAAGGCGAGGGAAGGCAGCAAGGCGTGCCCGTGGACCTCGGCGAGGCCGTCCGCAGCCGCGCCAGCCTCAGCTCATCGGAGTCCCCTGAGGTCGCGTTCACGTAGCGCCGAGCGTTTGGCCAGGTTCTCGCCATCCTGCAGGGAGATGTGACAGCGGAAGGGGCCCGCGCTGTGGCTGGACGGCTGCCCGCAGCGGGCGGGGCAGAGAGCCAGTGACCAAACCTCGACGCGCTCACTGAAGCGAGGCTATTTCGGGCCGCTGACCTCAGCGAGGAAAGTCCCAGAAACACAGCCCCACACTACCCCCTCACACCTCTGGACACGCTTCACCTCTTCCCCCCACCCCAAACTCAGACCCCAAAGAGCTGGACGAGGAGTAGCACTGGACTCCTACCTCCTTCAGACCCCATGCCAGCCCCGCAGGAGATGCTGTTCCCATTTTACAGAGGCACAAACTGGGGTTTCTGGATGGATGCTCTTTACCTAAGGTCACATGTGAGATAGTGGCCGAGGCAGGGCAAACTTCAAAGCCCAACCTCTTTCTTCTACCCCTCAGCTTGGTGTCTCTTGTCCACCTGCCCTGCTACCAGGCCCATCCTGCCGGAAGCATCATAAAGTCCTGAGGGTCCCATGGCTCCTGTTCCACACAGCTGGATCCCACCCCCACTGGGGCCTCAGCAGCTGTGTCTGGGCAGCACACGGGGGTCACAGATCCTGGGTTGGGCAGGCACCAGGTGGGAGAGGGCATAGCTTCCCCAGGTATCCAGGTGGCCTCCCTCCCTTCACTCAGGTGTCTCCACCTCATCCAAGGGCCTTCCCTTGCTGCCCATCTAAATACTACTTCCTACTTGCCTTCTGTCCTTTTATCTGCTTTATTATTTTTTTCTTGGCACTACCAAACGGCAGGTAATTATTTGCTTGGCCTCCATCTCTGCTGAGGAGCTGGATCTCATCACCTCTGCTCCCTCTACTATCTGTGGCCTTTGCAGAGCCATTCCCCAAGGGACCCTGCCTCTCCTGCCTCCTCCTATTGTCCTCTCTCCCTTCTTCCTCCCACAAATGTTTATCCATGCCTACTCTGTGTCACTGAATAAGCTCAGTGCTGGTCCTTGCAAAGGGAGAGACTGACAAGGAAACCACGTTATAATTCATTCACCCATCCCCAATCCTACTGCCTTCCCCTGTTCTGCCCTCAGCGGTGCAGTCTGCTCTCCACACTGCAGCTTGAGCCATCCCGATAAAAGGGAGGTCAGAACATGTCACTCTTATGCTCAACCCCCTCCCATGGCTCCCTAGCCCAGAGGAAAAACCAGTGTCCTTGCTGTGACCTGCAAGGCCTGCATGAGCTACCTCACCGCCTCCCACTCTCCCCTCTGAGAGCTCTATTCTGGCTGCACGGGCTGCCTTGCTGTTTTTCAACCTGCCAAGCATGCTTCTGCCTCAAGCCTTTGCATTTGCCCTTGATGCTGCTAGGAATGTCTTCCCCAGGTATCCAGGTGGCCTCCCTCTCTTCACTCAGATGTCTCCACCTCGTCCAAGGGCTTCCCTCACTGCCCATCTAAATACTACTTCCTACTTGCCTTCTGTCCTTTTATCTGCTTTATTATCTTTTTCTTGGCCCTACCAAATGACAGGTATTGTTTATTGTGTGTTCCCCTACAGGAGTATAAGTCCCATGAAATCTCCTACAGTTCCCCACCCCTCAGGAGAAAAAAAAAGGGGGGGAAAGAGAAAAGAATATCAGGAAACTATGAAGAAAGAAAAGACACCATTAACCATACTACTATAGATAATTATATTTAAAGCCTCAATAATTAAAACAACTTGCTTTGGTTGCAGGAAGAGACAAAGGAATGGGCTGGACTAGAATGTCCAGAAATAGACCCAACTGCACAGGAGAATTTAGTATTTGATAAAGGTGTCATCTCAAAGTGGAGAATGGACTCTAGTAAATTGTTCTAGGACAACTAGGTAGCCTACTGGGGGAAAAATGAGATCTCTACCTCACATGGAGCATTAGGATAAGCTCCAAAGATTTAAATGTTAAAAAATATTAAAATAAAATAAAAGCACTGGGACTTCCCTGGCGGCACAGTGGTTAAGAATCCGCCTGCCGTTCCTTTCTAACCCCGGCTAGGCAAGATGGCTCCCGCAAAGAAGGGTGGCGGGAAGAAGAAGGGCCGGTCCGCCATCAACGAGGTGGTGACCAGAGAATACACCATCAACATTCACAAGCGCATCCGTGGAGTGGGTTTCAAGAAGCGTGCCCCTCGGGCACTCAAAAAAATACGGAAATTTGCCATGAAGGAGATGGGAACTCCAGATGTACGCATTGACACCAGGCTCAACGAAGCTGTCTAAGCCAAAGGAATAAGGAATGTCCCATAACGTGTCCGTGTGCAGTTGTCCAGAAAACGGAACGAAGATGAAGATTCACCAAACAAGCTCTGTACGTTGGTTACCTATGTACCTGTCACCACTTTCAAAAATCTATAGACAGTTAATGTGGATGAGAACTAACTGCTGATTCTCCAACAAAGTTACAGAGCTGCCTTCGCAAAAAAAAAGGATCCGCCTGCCAATGCAGGGGACATGAGTTCGGGTTCGAGCCCTGGTTCGGGAAGATCCCACATGTCACGGAGCAACTAAGCCTGTGTGCCACTTAGTTGTCATAAATAAATAAATAAATAAATTTAAAATAAAAGCACTAAAGGAAAACGGGAAAGAATCTGTAATCTCATAGTGGGAAAAGTCTAACCATGACTCAAAAAGAGTCATTAGAAAAGATTGATAGGGACTTCCCTGGTGGCGCCGTGGTTAAGAATCTGCCTGCCAATGCAGGGGACATGGGTTTGAGCCCTGGTCAGAGAAGATCCCACATGCTGCGGAGCGACTAAGCCCTAGCGCCACAACTACTGAGCCTGCACTCTGGAGCCCACGCGCCACAGCTGCTGAGCCCACATGCCACAACTACTGAAGCCCGCGCACCTAGAGCCCATGCTCCGCGACAAGAGAAGCCACCACCACGAGAAGCCTGCGCACCGCAACGAAGAGCAGGCCCCACTCGCCGCAGCTAGAGGAAGCCCACGCACAGCAACGAAGACCCAACGCAGCCAAAAAAAAAAAAGAAAGAAAACCTAAATACATAAATAAATAAAAAAGAAAAGATTGATAAAGTCAACTATATAAAATTAAAAACTGTTTCATGGAAAACTCATATAAATCAAGTCATAAGATGAATGAAAAACTAAAGGAAAATATTTGCATCTCAGATCACAGATAAAGGGTCATCTCTCTAATTTATAAAGAATTCCCAGAAGTCCCTTAAAAGGACCAACAATCTGTAGAAATAGGCATAAGATATGAACTGACAGTTTGCAGAAAAGTAAATACAAATGGCTTTTAAAGATATAGAAAGAAGATCAAACTCACTCGAAAGAAATGAAAATCAGGAAAACTACACTAGGATACCATTTCTTATCAGTCTGGCAAAAAATCCAAAAATTTAATAATATACTCTGTGGGCATTTCTGTAAGGAAACCGTACTCTCACACCTGCAAATATAAATTGGTACAGGTCCCCAAAAGGACATTTTGGCAAAATCTATCAAAATTACAAATGAGTCCAGGTATTCTACATCTGGGAATTTATCCTTTGGATATACTTGCACAAGTGAGAAATGATGTATGGATACAGTTATTATCTGCAGCACTGTTTGCAATAACAAAAGACTGGAAACAAGTCAACTGTCCATTAGTAAGTGTTAGGTTAGGTAGAGCACAGTCTATCCATAAAATGGGATACTATGCAACTAAGAAAGAGAATAAGGGAGATCTGTGTGTCCAGATGGGGAAAGGATATCTGTAAGGGATATTAAGTTTAAAAAACAAAGTGCAGAGCAGCATATATGATATCCCACCTTTCGTAGGAAAAGGGGGGAGAATTATATACACAGTTGACCCTTGAACAATGCAGGGGTTAGGGGCTCTGAATCCCTGCACAGTGGAAAAACCCATGTACTGCTCTCTCTGCCTCATAAACAAAGGACTTGATAAATGACTCACACAAGGGCAGGAACGGAAACAGTTTGGAGAGAATCAGGATTCAGACTCTAACTCTTTTGATTCCATAGATTGTGATCGCTAATCAAACACAAACTTTTCCCCACACAATTAAAGATCTGTAAAATGAAAATCCAGGTACTATATTTATTGGAAAAAAAATCCCTGTATAAGTGGAACCACCTGTGTCGTTCAAGGGCCAACTATATATTCAAATTCCTGCTGAGGAGCAGGGCAACCAGTGATTAAGAGCCCAGGCTCAGAAGCCAGACTGCCTGAGTACAAATACACATTCTAGTACCATACTGGGTTCAGTAGTGTCCCACCAAATGTCCACCTGGGACCTGTGAATGTGACCTTATTTGGAAATAGGTCTTTGCAGATGTAATCAAGGTAAGATGAGGTCATCCCTGATTAGGGTGGGCCCTATATCCAATATGACTGGTGTCCTTTTAAGAAGAAGAAAATTTGGACACAGCGACAGACACACACATATGAAGACAGAGGCAGAGATTAGAGTGCTGCATCTACAAGTCAAGGACTGACAAGGATTGCTGGCAACCACCTGAAAATAGGAAAGAGGCACGGAAATTCTCCCTATAGCCACCGGAAGGAATGAGCCTTTTTGACACCTCAATTTTGGACTTTTAGCTCCAGAACTGTGAGAGAATAAATTTCTGTTGTTTTAAGCTACCCAGTTTGTGATAATTTTTTATAGCAGCCCTAGAAGCTGTAGTAGTAATACAGCTACTTAGAAGCTGTGTAATCTTGGAAAAGTTATTTAGCCTCTCTGTGCTCCAGTTTTCTCATTGGTCCTGGAACCAATCCTCCACAGATACCAAGGGACAACTATCAATGAATCACTATATTCTTGGACAAGTAACTCAGCCTCCCTGGGCCTCAGTTTCCCCATCTGTAAAATAAGGACAGTGAGATTGACCTTACTGTGCATTTAGTGTGCTCAGTGACACAATACAATGGGTACCTCACATGCCTCATCTCAGTTCATCACATTACAGACTTTATTAATATAGCCATTTTACAGATGAGGAGACAGGCTTAAGGAGTTTAAGCAGCTTGTTCAAGGTTACCCAGTCAGTAAATGGAGTAGTCAGGATTTGTCTAGAGGCCAATGTCAAGGTTATGGAGAGAAGGCAGTGTTAATCGGTTCAAGCAGACCCTGGGCCAAACCCCAGTTTTTCACTTATTCACTAGTTGTGTGACCTTGGGTGAGTCTCTGGAACTCTCTGGCCTCTATCCCTATTAACAGGAAGAATGACTCTACTTCACAGGGAGATAATGCAGGTAGAATGTCTGGAACAAGGCCTGGCATAGAGTAAGTGCTCAGTAAAGGGTGTTCCCTCCTCCCTTCCTTATTTCCCTGCTCTGGTAGGGATGTCAGGCCTGTGGGCTGACCTAGCTGTCTTAGAGACAATATTTGTGTTCCCTCCTCCCATACTGAAAAGGCCTGGGGGACTGCTGAGAGAACCCCTCACTCCCAGGGTCACTCCATTCGCAGGGAGCCTCTGCCTGCTGGGGTCTAGGGGATAGTCGCCAGGCTGCTGGAGAGCAGCCCAGTCGGAGAAGGGATATTCCGGCCCCAGGCCCGACACAGAAACCACAGCATTGTGCCACCTCATTGCGCAGTGTGTGTGTGGCTAGCGTGTGCACACAGGAGGTAGAAGGGCTGGTGCTCTGCAGGGGCGTGGCTGGCGCTCTGCCCCATGTTGAGTGAGCTGCCGGGCTACTACCTGCTGGAAGGTGAACACATTGCGTGGACGGCAGCTGGAGAAGTTGGCACAGTCCAGCTGCTGCTTGTCCAAGTGACAGCCCAGTGCGTCGCTAACGCTATGCATGGTGGAACAAATAGGAATTGTACCCTGAGGGCCTGGGCCACCCAAACTGGCCCACTTTCTTCTGCCCACCACCTACTGACACCCTCTCACTGAGCGCCCTGGCCCCCAAGGGCCTCAGGTCTCACAGGCTATGAAGCAGAGTAGCTCCTCCACCCCCACAGGGCTCCTATACTCTGGAAATAAGCAAGCCGTCCATAAAGCAGGAGGGACTGCAGGTAGACTGCAGAGACACCCTTGGAAGAAGGGTCTGTGCCCAGCAATGCTCCCCACTTCAACTGGGAGTCCCATTCTTGAGAAAGGGCTGCTGAGGAAAGGAAAGGAGTCCTGCCCAAAGGCAGAGGGATGGCCAAGTTAACCTGACCCTTATCTGGAAGCCCCAGAGCTCAGACGGGATGCTGCATCAGGACTGGCTTCTCCTTGGTGCCACTGACTTGGAGGCCACAGCGGATGTTGGCCCCCCCCAGGCCATGGTCACGAGCATCACCTTGTAGCCCATACTGAAGGGCTGCTTATGGCTGAACTGGAGGGTGATGACCTGCCCTGAGGGGCAGGAGAGAGCATGGGACTTCCAGGGACCCCAGAATCCTTGGACTGCACACTCGGGGCTGAACGGTGCTCTCTGGGCAGCCTCCAAGACTATATACCATCTCCACCACTATTCTCACTCACCTCTGAAATATCCCAGCCCACTCAGTGAAAGACTCCAGCCCCCTCTGAAGTACTCCTGTTGCCTCTGAAATAATCCAGCCTCCCCCAGAAGACTTCAACCTTCTCTACAACATTCCAGCTTCTCTCTGAAATATTCTAGATCCTCCTCACTCCCCATAATATTCTAGCACTTTCTGAAATAACCCAGCCCTCGGTGAAATTCTGTAGTCCCTCACTATACAATATTCCAATCATCTCTGAAGTACTCCAGCCCCGGCTTTGAAACAGCACTCCACTGTTAAGCTGCAGCTCAACTTTATTTTTTAATTTTATTTATTTATTTAGGCCGCACCACACAGCATGCAGAACTTCCCCAACCAGGGATCGAACTCGTGCCCCCTGGAGTGGAAGCGCGGAGTCTTAACCACTGGACCGCCAGGGAAGTCCTGCAGCTCAACTTTAAATGTGTGCTCCAAGTTCAATACTCCAGTCCCCCTGAAATATGCCAACACGCGTAATACTCCTCACCCCACTATAATACTCTAGTCCTCACTCCCATTATAGTCTCCACCCCCAGTGAAAATCCTCCAGCCCCTTCAGTAACACTCCAGTCTCACTCTGATAGCCCCAAACCTCTGTAATGCTCTGTCTGTCCACAAAGATGGACCCCCAGGCCTGCCTAGAACATACTGAGAGGTAGTACTTGCTCTGGCTCCTGCTGGTTCAGGCGTCCTCCTGGACCTCAGGTGGCTCCTGGACATCAGCATAGGGCAGCATCAACACCCCTGCTGGGAGGAGGCTGTGAGATGACCCCACCAGCTTCCTCACAGTCCTCCAGCCAAACAGAGTCCCCTTCTAGAAATCTTCCCCCCACCCCCACCCAGGTTAAGGGCCCCACTAACAGAACATGATAGTAGTCCCCAAAGGTTGGCGGCGCCCAGGCCCTGTGGGACAGCACACCACTGACTTGCCAGGTCAACTTGTCAGGAACCCCCTGGCTGGGTCAGCTGCCCAGAGTAATCCCGCAGGCTCAGTCAGCTCCAGCACCCGACCGGTTTCCCCCTTGTGCTGCTCTGAGACACCTGTCCTGTGGCTCCATGGATCTAAGATAAAAAGGCAGTTAGGCCAAGGCCAAGCTGTCTCTGTTCAAGGAACACAGTGACCCAGTAGGGCTTTTGCGTCACCAGGGAGTGAAGCTGGGCCCCTGGGGAGGGTTTGGGGGGCTACCTGCCCCTTTTTGTGCTTATTCAAGTGCCACCCACTGGGTCACCCTTATGTGAGGGTGAGTGTAGCCAGAACCTAGCAAGTCCCTGACCGTGAGGTGGCTGCGTGGAAGGTGATATTAATTATGGGTTAGCAAGTGGAAGGAGCTAGGTTCCAAGGCCAGCTCTGTTGTGTTACTTTTGGCCAATCACTTTTCCCCTCTGAGCTGCAGTCGCTTTACCTTTGAAACAGATAGTAATACTTTTCTTGCCCCTTACCAGTTTGCTTCAAAGCTCCAGTGAACTAGCAGTTAGAGAATGAATCTTGCATTTAACAAGTATTTATTGAGTGCCTACTATGTGCCAGGTCTGCATCAGACATAGACATAAAGTATGTATTATTTCTCCCTGCATCAATCAGCTTACGTGCGTGCAGGGACTAAGGTATACAGTGATGGTGGGAGAGATTCTAAAACTCCTGATCAGACATCCCTCCCTGGCTCCGGACAGCCTTTTGTACACCTACTATGTACGAGGTACTTTCAAAGGCATCATATCCTTTACTCCTCATCCTGGGAGATAAATATTAAGTTCTGGTTTTACTGATGTGGAAATTAAAGCTTAGCGTTGTTAAGTCACGGCCCAAGAAAACATAGCTAGTAACTTATGGGGCTTAAATTTGGTCCATCCTACCTTTGACAAGGAAGAAGTCAGAGCAGCACCACACCCTGATGCCCTCCACGAGCCAGGTCTGTTCCTGGGGGTCCTGGCAGTGGGGCCTGAGCCAGTGCCATCTCTGTCCTCCAAGAGACCCCAGTCCCATAGAGGACAAGAGGACTAGACTCCAAGCCAGACATCTGGAGGTTGAATAGGCCTCATAGGGCATCCTGTCCCACCCTGTGCTTGTTCAGATCAGGAAACAGAGGTCCAGAGGTGGGCAGACCCTTATTCAAGGTCACACAGCCCGTCAGAGGCCCTGCCTCTTACCCAGGTAAAGACTTGCTGCTCACAAAAGACAGAACGTGCCAAACGCCCTCCAGCGGTGCTGACAAGAAGTGCTCGAGGGTCAGGGAAGGGAGAAAATACCACCTGCCTAGAAGGCTGAGCCTGGGCAAGAAAAGAGGAGAGAGAGGCTGCCAGCTGGGGAGACCTCTGGGCGAAGCGTTGGCAGTGGGACTTGTGTGCATCACCATGGTGGCCCATCCCCTGCCCATACATGAGGCTAGGCCATGAGGATCTCCTCTGTTGCTCTCCCTGGTGATTCCTGAGACAAACCATTCTGCTGCTGAGCTATTCTGAGAACGTAGTTCTTCCTGCTTCTGAGCTGAAATTCTGGTGCCTGAGGCTGCACCCGCTGGTCAGAATTTTGCTGTCTGGGTCCCCAGAAGGAGTGTCATCCCAGAGCCTCGGGGGGTGGAAGTCGGGGGAGGGACTCTATCAGAGTTTTCACCTGTGGGCAATCTCCTATTTCTCCTTCAGAACCCACTAGATACCCTCTCCCCTGGGGAGTCATCCCTCTCCCCCAAGCAAAGTTCATTCCTTTCTTCATTCCTGTTTTCAACCAATGACTACCAAGCACCTACTAGGTGCCAGGCACTATCGATGTGCTGGGCAGATCTGGTGACCAAAGCCCTGCCCTAGTGGAGCCGAAAGCCTAGGCAGGAGGCAGAAAAACACATTGACTAATACACACCCTGATAGCTGTTTTTTTCCCCAAAACTATCTAGCCAAATTTTATACATTACATTTGGCAATGATGTCTCTCTGGTCTCCTTTAATAGAGAACAGTGACCCCATCCTGCCTTTTTTTTTTTTAAAGACAACAACTGTTTTAAATGACCTAGTCAGTTGTCTTTCAGAATGTTCCACATTATAGGTGAGCATGAAGGTTCCCTCTAGTGTTGTTTACCGTATTCCTCTAAACCCGGTGTTGCTTGTAACTGGAAGTTAGGTGGAGACCACAGGATAGCAAACTTTCTCTGTGAAGGGGCCAAAAGTAAATATTTTGGACTCTGCAGCTCATACAGTCCCTGTTGCAAGTACTCAGCACCGTCGTCGTAGCATGAGAGTAGCCATACACAGTATGCAAACGGAGCGTGGCTGTGTTTCAGTTACAACTTTATTCAAGGACATTGAAATTGGGATTTAACGTAATTTTCATATGTCACGCAATATTATTCTTTCTTTGATTTTTTAGAACCATTTAAAAATGTAAAAACCGGGCTTCCCTGGTGGCGCAGTGGTTGGGAGTCCGCCTGCCGACGCAGGGGACACAGGTTCGTGCCCCGGTGCGGGAAGATCCCACATGCCGCGGAGCGGCTGGGCCCGTGAGCCATGGCCGCTGAGCCTGCGCGTCCGGAGCCTGTGCTCCGCAACGGGAGAGGCCACAACAGTGAGAGGCCCGCGTACTGCAAAAAATAAAATAAAATAAAAATGTAAAAACCATTTTTACTTCAGGGGCTGCACAGAAACAGGCAGAGGGCCATCTTTGACCCATGGTTTGCTAACCCCTGACTGGATTTAGGTTAAGCATCTGTAGCAAGAATTCTTCATACTGATGGTGTATACCTAATAGTCATCACATGAGGAGGCACGTACTGCCAGCTTATGCTAGTTACGGGGTGAGTTGCAGGATGTCCACTAGACCTCTCCATTGAAAAGAGAGACCCTCTTTGCAAATGCCAGGTCAGCTGTGCGGGGCTCCTTCAGCATAATGTGAACATTGTGCTCTTTAGAACCTTTCAACTAGCGTTTTTAGCACCAGCTATGCACTGAATTGTGTCCCCGCCACAAATTCATATGTTGAAGCCCAAACTCCAGTGTGACTGTATTTGGAGATAGGGCCCTTATGGAAGTAGTTAAGGTTAAATAAGGTCATAAGGGTGGTGCTCAAATCCAATCAGACAGGTGTCCTTATAAGAAGATACACCAGAGGGCTTCCCTGGGGGCGCAGTGGTTAAAATCCGCCTGCCAATGCAGGGGACACGGGTTCGATCCCTGGTCCGGGAAGATCCCACATGCTGTGGAGCAACCAAGCCTGTGCGCCACAACTACTGAGCCTGCGCTCTAGAGCCCACAAACCACAACTACTGAGGCCAAGTGCTGCAACTACTGAAGCCTGCGTGCCTACAGCCCATGCTCCCCAAAAAGAGAAGCCACCGCAGTGAGAAGCCCACGCACCACAACGAAGAGTAGCTCCCGCTCCCTGCAACTAGAGAAAGCCCTCACATAGCAACGAAGACCCAACACAGCCATAAGAAAAGGAAGAAAGAGGGCTTCCCTGGTGGCGCAGTGGTTGAGAGTCTGCCTGCCAATGCAGGGGACACGGGTTCGTGCCCCAGTCCGGGAAGATCCCACATGCCGCGGAGCGACTGGGCCCGTGAGCCATGGCCGCTGAGCCTGTGCGTCCGGAGCCTGTGCTCCGCAACAGGAGAGGCCACAACAGTGAGGGGCCTGCATATCGAGAAAGGAAGAAAGGAAGAAAAAGAAAGAAAGAAGATACACCAGAGTTCCTTCTGTCTCTGCCATGTGAGGGCACATTGAGAAGGCGGCCATCTGCAAGCCAGGAAGAGAGCTCCCACAAGAAACCCACCCTGCCCGACCTTGATCTGGGACTGCTAACTTCCAGAACTGTAAGAAGTAAATGTTTGTCGTTTGAGCCACCCAGTCTATGGCTTTTGGTATGGCAGCCCAAGTGACTAACACATCATTGACAATTCTTGCCTAAATTGATTATCATCTACTTGAGGCTGCAAAATGGAGTTTTTCTAGTTCTCACATTCCCTCTAGTATATTAGCTGTCATTCTTCTACAAAGAAAAGCTTTCCTTCATCAAGTAGGAATGAACCGCAGCTCCTCCTAAAAAGACAGGATAAATGTTAAATTCTCTAAGGGAAGGTTTTGGGGTTTTTTTCTTTTTAATGGCAAATTCTAGAACCTGTTTGTATGCTGAGAGGATAATTCTTTGGAGAGGGAAAGACATGGTGCAGGAGAGGAGGTTACAGAAGGCGTGAAGTCCTAAAAAGGTGGGAGGATGTAGAGTGCAATTGGGGAAGGGGGAAAAAGGGTGGGAGAAGGGAGGGCAGAAGAAAGGCTGTGAACTGGTCATCTGCGCAGACACACAGGGCCAGCTTACTAAGAAATGCACCAGAGGGTTGCTGGGCCTGGTTCGCGTCCTTTGAATCTGGGAGCTGTAACGGTTGGCTGTCTGGCAGGTGGCTTTCTCCTCCTCACCCAGAGAAGGTGAATGGTTGGATTGCTGCAGGCCTGGGGCTTTCCAGGCAAGCACACCGGAGGGCGGCAAGGCAGGGCAGGGGCTTGGCAAAGGGGCACCATAACGACTGACCACAGAATCCAAGATAGTTGAAAACAGAAGTGAGAGCGGGAGAGTGATGGCTGGATGAGAAATGGATGGGAGGTCTCAGCAGCTTGCTGGGCCTTGATTTTCGGTTTTGGTATCAGTTTTCAGAACTGATTTAAAGGAACACATGAGCGAGCGCAGGAGCTGTGAGCACTAAGGATAGTGGGGGAGGCCCCCCCCGTGGCCTCTTTGCCCTGTGCCCATTGTCTCCTGTGTCATATGGGGGGCACGTGCCACATGGAGGGCAAGGACTGGACCTGACTCCTATTTGAGCCTCCACCACCCAGCCTGCCACAGACTAGTGACAGGGAAGGTTGAGTATGATCGAACGAATGAATGAATGATAGCGAACACTTATACGGCACTTACTATGTACCAAGCACTAGTCTAAGAGCTCATCGATTTCTCTCAAGACTTCTGTAAGGTAGAGACTCCCCATTTTACAGATGAAGAAACTGAAGCATGGAAAGGTAAAATAATTTGTCCAAAGTCACAGAGCTAGGAAGGGGCAGAGTTGGACTGCAAACCAGGCAGTCTGAGCCCAGAGTCTGTGCTCCTAACCACCAGGTTATTCTGAATGGATGAATGAGAGTCATAGACTCGGCCTATCTCTGTCCTGGGTGAAGCCAGGTATATCTTGAGGTCAGAGCCCTGATCTGGTCAAGAGAGACCCCGAGACGATCAACAATGAACTGAGAAATACTCAGTTCTAGATTGTGACAACTGCCATGAAGGAGACAAACTGGGTGCCAAGGGCAAGAGTAAAGGGACCTCCTTAGATGAGGTGGTCAGGGAAGGCTTCTCTGAAGAGGCAGCACTTCAGGTTAAGGATAGAAAGGAGCCAGTACTGTGAAAAGCCAAGGAAAGAGTGTCCTAGGAAGAGGGAACTGCACGTGAGAAGATCCTGAGGCAAAAAGTCAATGTAGTCTAGGAACTGAAAAGGATTTCAGTGCGGCTGAAAAGGAGGATGGCCCAAATGGACCTGAAGAGGTGGGCACGGGCCAGGTACGCAAGGCTTGGGAGGTCATGGCAAGGCATTTGGATTTTATTATTCTTCCCTATTATTGAATTGTATTTTTGTTATTCCAAGCAAAATGGGAGGTAAGCCGTGAGAGAGTTTTAAGCAAGGAACTTATGTGGTCTGATTTGTATCTTAAAAGCAGAAGCAGGGCTTCCCTGGTGGCGCAGTGGTTGAGAGTCCGCCTGCCGATGCAGGGGACACGGGTTCGTGCCCCGGTCCAGGAAGATCCCACATGCCGCGGAGCGGCTGGGCCCGTGAGCCATGGCCGCTGGGCCTGCGCGTCTGGAGCCTGTGCTCCGCAAGAGGAGAGGCCACAACAGTGAGAGGCCCGCGTACCGCAAAAAAAAAAAAAAAAAAGCAGAAGCAGTTCTGTTCTGTTCATTTGCTTATTCATTGATTCTTGAATATTTTCATTCATTCTTTAATTCTTACATTCAGTCGTTATTTTTTCATTGGGCTTTCATTTGTTTACCTATTAATTCCTTTGCTCCTTGATTGATCCATGCACTCCTGTACCCAGAGAACCTGCCTCTCTGTGCCAGACCCTGCCTGGGCTCCAGGGGCATTGCCAAGAGCCAGGTCTAGTCCTTGGCCTTGAGGAAAACATATCCCACACCACGCACCCCAGGAAAATGGTGCTGAGTGCTCAGCTGGGGATAAGAAGCCAGCCCTTGAAGGATGACAGAGCCTGATAGATTGGGGGATCCCCAGGGATGGGACCAGTCTCTTTCATGTCTTTGCTCCCGAAGCCTGACACCTGACAGGCAATGATAAATGTTTGTTTGTTAACTGAACAGGTGGGACAATAGCCAGCCAGGGAGTGCTTGATGGCGGAGGTGATGATGTCCAGCCAGGGTGACGCCACCCTTCCCAAGTCCCTGCACCTCCACCTCCTCCCCTGTGTCTTCCTCCCCCCATCCTTCCTCCCATTATCCTAAGAGAAAGCCATTCTTACCCGCACCCCACTGTTCTCTGCCACCCCGCAAGCATATTGAGACACACGTGAGCCCATGCGTGTGCACAGACACACACAGGCATTCAAACGCATCCCTGCTCATACACAGAACCACATATGCCTGCATAATGTTTCCCAGTTGTTGATTCCAAAATTGCAGTCATCACGTTCATTGCCTCCAATCACACACACACACACACACACACACCTGTTCTTACACACGCTCCCTGCCTCCCCACTATATCCCAACACACATACTTCTCCACCAAACAGCCCTCCCACACACATCTCTTCCTCCCCATACAGGAGGGATTCTCCTGGTCCTGGCTGAAGGCTGAAGAAGTAATAGTGGTGGTGGTGGGGGGATTGAACCCCAGGTTGAGGGGAGGTCAGGGTCCTCCCTGACCTTGGAAAGGCTGGAACTGTGATAGAAGATGCTACTCAGTTTTTCTAAAACTTGGGTGTGGGGGGAGGCTTGACACCTCCCTGCTTCCTCAGTGTAGCCCAGTGACTGATCCTCTGAAAAGCAGTTTCCTAAGAGAAGGGTCTTCTGCTGCTCCCTACTGTCCTAGATCCCTGCCTCCATGGCGCTCAGTCCCCGAGGATGGCAAGGTGTGGTGACTGGATCCGAAGTGGCCCTGGTGACAGCAGTGTGAGGTCAACTGGCTGTGAGAATTTGGGTTAAGGTCTGTCCGCATCTTGTCCTCAGTTTTCTCAGCTGCAGAAGGGGGGTGGGGCAGTGATAGAGAAAAACCCCTCTTGACCTCAAATGCCATGATTTTAAAAGAGCAGGTGCTTCTGGGTGTGAGGAACCTGCCCCTTTGGAGGGGGTCTTGGGAAGGTTGTGCTGGGGGTTCAGGTCTGGGGACAGGAGCCAGGGTGCAGGGGGAGGCCTGGGAAAGCCGAGCCGCGGTAACCCGGGGGAAGGTGGGAAATGGGGGCGGGAGGGCCTGGGATTTGAGGGCCCCTCCCCGCTGCGGGCAGCTGGCTTGGGGCTGGGGCGTGACTGCAAGTTCTCCCCGTCGCCACCGCCACCGCGCCGCTGCGGCTGCAATAAGAGAAGTCCGAGGCTGCTTCCTCCTCTCTGCCCAGAGGGGGCGGCGGTCAGAGGCGGGCAGCACCCCAGTTTTCTCGCCCCCACCCCCGTTGGTACTTGTGGCTGCTGGGAGCCCCGGCTGGCTGGCCCCGGGGTCGGTCAGAAGCGGTGTCCCCTGGGACCAGGTAGGTGCAGTCAGGTGGGGCTGGAGGGGCAGGCGGTGCCCCGCCCCCAGCCCGCCCTAGGCCCTAGGGTCCGGGTTGCTGGGGAGTGGGGGGACGTGAACTTGGGGAGGATTGCTGAGGGAGTTGAAGGCCAAAGCGACCCCGCTCTGAAAAGAGCCTGAAAAGGAAAACTGAGGAGGCCTGGAGAGTGAAACCGGTAAAATTTGGGGAGGGCGATGAGGGAATATGGGGAAAGTAAACTAAAAGGACCCCCCAAAATGGTCTGGTGGGGAAAACGGGGGGAACCTGTAGAGATAGAATTTGGGAAAGGGGCTGAGTCGGGGGAGGGAAACTGAGGGGACCCCCACAAGGGCCTGGGAACCTTGAAAGCGAGAATTTGGGGAGAAGCTGAGGGGTCTGGAAGAGAGGAACTACTATTTGGGGGGCCTGGGAGAATCAGGTGAGGGAGTTTGCCAGAAAGGGGTCAAGGAGAACCATTTCTGGAGGACGCAGAACGTGGGGCGCAATTCCGGTGGTCCAGAAAGTCCCCCTATCCGGAATCGGCAGAAGTTGGGGGCGAAGTCTGTAGCTGGGAAGGGAGGGGAGGCTGCCACGCTGCAGCCCCCTAGACTCTCCCGCCCAGCACAGGTGGGCGGGTCCCGGTTGGCTAGGGGACTCCTTCAACTTGCTGGAGGCGTGGGTTCCCGTTTCCTGGGGAAGTCCCCGCCCTCGGCAGGGATGGGCCTCTCTGGGTGCCCCCTCCTGGCCCGCGGTGGCGGTCTCGGTCCACGTTCCTCTCGGGATCCGGGAATTGCTGGCCGCCCCGACGGAAATCCTGCCTTTGACCGCGATTGCAGGGAGGGGCTGTCTCCATAGCAACAAGAGGGCGGAGAGACCGAGCCCAGCGCTTGGCTGCAGCAGGACTCAACGCCCGCGGTGCCCACTTTGGTCCCCTCCCCTCCCCCCCCATTTTGGGTCCTCAGTCGGGGGCGGCCTGCGGGACAGAGGAGTAAGGCAATGATGCTCAGTGTTCAGGGATCCTGAGGTGGGGAATCTGCATTCTCAGGGACTTAGCCAGACTGGGACCTTGATTGCTGTGTTACTTTAGGCAAGTTATGGGGCTTCTCTGGGCCTCATTTTCCTCATTTGAATTATGTAGGGCATTATCTCTGCCCCTACCCAGCTCCCATTCCCCACCTTATCCCCAGTCATGAGAACCAGGTGCAAAAAGCAGTTTTTGCCCAGTGTGCTGGAGGAGTTAAGACTTATCACCCCTTCACTTTCCCAAAAGCATGGAGCGGGACCAAAAAGCCTGACAGGGCCTCCAGGAACCAGCACACAGCTGACTTCTAGTGAAATAAATGTTTGTGGGTCTGTTGAGGCCCCATACTGGGAAAGTCAGCAGGTTTGAGATATGTCCCCCACACCCCTGCCCCCCCTTTTTTTTGCTATTTTTTGTGTTTATGTTCATGGTATAAGCACTGGTTTGTCAGCAAGTTTTGCCGTTCTCAATTCCAAATAATACAAAGTTCAATATGAGTTTTATGGAAACTTCATTTTATTGAAACCAGTGATCCCTGAGTCCTTTGGCATCCTTCCATCTGTGTGTGGTGGTGGGAGAGCAGGGCTGTGTTCCCACTTCTAAGATGGGAAGATGGAGGTTTGGGAGTGAAGGACTGACAGGCTAGCAGCAGGGACCCAGAGTCCAGGGCATCCCGTCCCTGATGTGGTGAAGGAAGTAGCCAGAGATGAGGCCGGCGTTCCCCCCGAACCCTACCAAATCCCACGTAGCCCTCTGGAGGGGGGAGCGGGTGAGGAGGGGTGTGATGGAAGAAGGTATGGGGTTCCTGGGCTTCATGGCTGGCACCTGCTCCCCAGTGGGTGTGAAGTGGTGAGTGAGGGTGGAGAGTGTCTGTGGATGTGCTTTGGGCTTTGAGTGAATGAGCATGGGCATGTGAACATATGTGTGGGTGTTTGGGTGTTCTCTGCAGCCACCTGGGGCTGACGTGGCAAAGGAAGTGGCCAGACTTTTGGGAGGATGGGTAGGGAGACCCCAGAACTGGGGAAGGAGGAGCCAGGGCCCTTCCTGCACAGAGCAGACCAGGCTGGGCTACCATGGGACCCCAGGGAAGTCTGGCCACACAGTAGAATCTAGGCTCCTGTTCCCTCAGCTCCCCCTGGACCACCCATGGCTCCCATCCCCAAGAATCTCCATTCCCTCAAGACCCCTATTTTAGAGGCTAATGGGTAGGTTTTCAGCAACAGATGAGAAACCACCTTTACCCACAAGAAATGGAGAAAATTCAGCTGACGCCCTCAGGGCCATGTGGAGGGGAAAGTGAGTGTGGCCCCTCTCCCCCCTGCAGGCACCTGGCCCTACGGGGTGGCAGAGTCAGACTCTGGTATGGCCTCTTAGCCCCTGGGTGTTCAGGGCTGGGGGTGGTAAGGCCTCAAGCAGGAATGGTGCGAGATGGTTGGAGGTCCTATGAGAGGCGAGGGCCTCAGTGAGGGAGATGGGGGCTCAGTAAGGGCACTAGAGCCAGTGAGGGGTGGAGGGTCCCAGTGAGGGGTGGAAGCATTCATCAGGGGTATCAGGCCTTGGCGAGGGATGGTGTGCAGCGGGGCTGAGACTTGGGCCTGCTCCTGCCCAGCCCAGAGCCCTGAAGAGGAGCCGGAACTCTTGCTGGATGGTGGTTTCCTGCTGCTGTTCAGTCCCAGTTCCCTTATGGTGAAATCCCCCAGGCAGCTGGGTCAGCTCAGCCCTCCCGCCGCACCCAGAGCACTTCTCTTTCTTCTCAGCCTTGCAGCTCCTGCTCCCTCAGCCTCAGAGGGGGCTTCCCCAAGGGAAGGGAACAGAAGTGAAAGTTCACTGAGCAACTACTGAGTGCCCTGTGCTTTCAGGGGCTTGACTGCAGTTGATGCGCAGAAGCAACCCCATGAGGTAGAGATTTAGATTCCTATTTTCTAGGTGAAGGAACTGCAGCTCAGAGAGAAGTGAACTGACTTGCCCAATGTCTCAAGCTAGTTGTCAGGCAGGGTAGAATTTGAGGCAAAATCTGTCTTCAGATCCCACAGGACGTCCTGTGTCTCCATCAAAGCCCTGATGTAGCGTTGGCAAGTATGGACCTCAAGGAAGATGGGTGAGCCTGGGGCTCCTATGTCCAGGAGTAGGGGTGGGAGGGAGGCAGGTTCCCTGCTGGGTGGCCAGCTGCCATATGGCAGGGGTGGTGTGATCAGTTGGCCAGGAGCTGGGTAGGAAATATGACATTCACCAGTCAGGGACAGCATGACCTCCTGCTCAGGCTTTGGAGAACATAGCCGGGAACAGAACTCTGGACCCAAATTAATAATCCTGGCTTTGAATCCCCTGTCTGGCTGTTTGACCTCCAGCAAGTGACTTCCCCCCTACACCCAAGAGGGAGGTAGACTGATAAATGGTCCCTGGGGTCATTCTAGCATATGGTTCTCAGCCTCACTCAGCCACACTGGGCAAGAGCCTTCCCAATAACTGCACAGAAGGTGCAGATGCAAAAACTGAGGCTCAGAGGGCTCACATTATTCACCCAAGGCCCCAGAGCTGGGTGGGACCACACAGAGGGAGATGCTGAAGGTGGGAACAACATGGTCCAGGACTGGACCTCAGCTCTGACATCCACAACCTGATTTTGATCCAGATCAGACTTTGGAAACCAACTCCTGTCAACCAGATGTTCAGAGGCATGTTTATTAACAGACTCAACTCCCTGCAGCGACCAGAACACTTGTAGCCATTCTCTGAGCTAGTGCCTTTCTGGTGTTAGCAGGCAGCCTAGATCAGCGCTGAGAAAAGAGAGACCTGGATTCAGATTCTAAGAGCTATGAAAATCAGTGATTGCCTGAGAGACCCTGGGCGGGTCACTTCCCCTCGCTGGGCTGTAATGAGAATTCAGGGCATGTAGCACAGGGCCTGGCACACTGTAGGTGCTCATTAAGGTACATACGTTATTGCTTTCACAAGGACTTCAAAATACAACATCGCTTATGACGGGCTTTGGAGCCAAATTGATTGGGGTTGCATTTTAGCTTCCCCTTATTTGCTATGTAGCTAATCTTAGGGAAGTTATTTAACACCTTTGTGACTCAGCTTCTTTATCTGTAAAATAGGGGTAAAAATAAAACCTACCTCATAGGGTCACTAAATGAGATCAATCATGGGAATTGCTTGGCACAATGTCAGGCACTGAGTAGGTGTTTAATAAATTAGCATTTTAAAACTAATAGTCATTGCCCCTCACCCCAGACTTTTAGGAAGTCAAATTACCCTCCTAGGAATTGGTGGCTGGTAGTTGAGATCAGAGCTAGGTGAGGACAGGGTCCTGGGGGGCTATTTTCATGCAGATGCCAAGCAGAGAGGACCCTACCTGCTCCCTTTCTCTCTTTCCTAGCTTTAGCTCTTTAGTTCTTTGTCTCTGCCTCTCTCTTTCTCCGTCTCTGTCCCTCTCTGTCTCTCTACCTCTCATTTCTGTCTGTTTGTCTCTTCTCTTTGTTTCTTTCTGGCAGTGATATGCTGGAGCTAGCTAGCTGGTACTGGCTCTTGGGAGCTGATGCTGCGAATCTCTTTCCAGCCCAGCGTTCAGGAAGTCACTTCAGTAACTTGAAATCAGCCATGGTGGGAATATTTACACCATGGAAATCAGCAACTGCTACAAATCAGGGCCCTTTTCCCCCCTTTTCTTTTAAGTCAGTATACCAGGATACCCTCACCCCTGCCCCCGCCGCCTTGCCAGGGCTCTCCCTAAGCCCATAGCGCCTTCCGCCTCCTTCTCGGAAGCTGACAGTTTCTGAACCCACGTTCCACTCCAGGCGTGCAGAATTCTGGGCTCCCCTTAGGCTGATTTGAAAACATTGTGGTAACAGGTACCTGTGTATTGTTGGAAGTGGCCGCATTGTATCTAAGTGGGGACCCAAGAGGTTGTATAAGTTTGTATCTCTTACAGAGGGGAGCTCTGTGTGGGTCTGTGACTCAGGGATGGGGGAGCTACATATATCTCTGGGTTTCCCTCTGGGGGCTCTGTGCACCTGTGCATGCTTGCAGGAATGGCTGTAATCATCTGTGTCTGTGACCAGGCAATGGAGAGAAGTGGTTCAGATCCTGGAACCAAACGCCAGGATACATCATCTGTGTGACCTTGGGCAAGTTTCTAAACCTCTCTGTGCCTCAGTTGCCTTATCAATAATTATAATACTTACCTCGTAGCGTTTTCGTGAGAATAAAATGAGGTAATATATATATATAAAGCGTTGAATGCAGTGGCTGGCACAGAGGAAGTGCTATAAATCCTCCATATGCTATTCTTTGGGAGAGGCTGTGTGTGTGTGCATGTGTGTGTGTGTGCGCGCGTGTGTGTGTGTGCATGTGTGTGTGTGTGTGTGTGTAGATGGGTGAGGGCTGAAGGTGTGTGTGTATTCACAGATGTCTGCATCTGTGAATCTGTACAGAGGAGCTCAGAGTCTCTGTGTGAGGCGCTGCGTGTAGCTGAGGTGACGTGTGTGCGTCTGAGAAGGTGTCGGGAGGGCCGTGTGGACCTGCGTGTAGGGCTCCGTGTTGTTTGAGATGTGCAATGTGTCTTCCTGTGAGAAGACCTCCATTCTCACCCTATAACCTTTGTTTTCATCTTACCCCCATCTGTTTCCTCAGTGCCTGAAATCCCCTGCCTTAGCTCTAGATGCCCCCCACCTCCACGTCTATTCTCTCCCTGAGTCTAACCAGCCCCGTAGCCCTTCAGACAGTGGCTTCACCCCAGGGGAGGGGTCCTGAGGTGAAGATCTCGGCAATGGCTTGGTGAACAGGGCCTATTTTGGGGCTCAAACCACAGCCTGCTTCACAGCTCACCACGTGGGTGTCACCCCCCCACACACACACGGGAGAATGGTTACAGTGGAGCATGAGACAGGCTGGTGGGTCTAGAGTGGGAGTCGGGGCACTGATGTGACAGAGCCATCAGCTAAGCAGCTGGATCCAGTGGATCCAGGAAGGCTTCCTGGAAGAGGTGAGTAGTGCTGGGTAGGAGGGGCAGGACCCATAGAGAAGAGGGGGGAGGCTATCCATAAAGGGAACTGGACTTGGGAGTTGAGAAAAGCAAGACCGGGCACCTGTCCCAAGGATCCTTGGGCCCCTCTGGGAGAAATCAGGGTTCACTGGGTTGGTGAACCCTCTCATATCTCATATCTGAGGAAACCGAGCCCTCTCCCCAGCAGTTCCTCTCTGAGTGTTGCAGTGGCAGAGTTTCTGGAGGGACGTGGAGAGCCCTTGCTCAATGACCTGCCTGCCGTGTCGCTCAGAGGACACAAAGGCTTGGCTCACTTAGGGGTTCCCCAAGGGACCCTGGTGGCTCTGGCTTCTGACCTGGGCCTTCCCCTGATGTGGGGATAAGAACAAGCTCTGGAGGTAGGTGTCCACCTGCACTCAGCTACCAGATATAGTCCTGGGGTTGCCAGGGTTTACCCAGCCCAGGGTGGGGACAGAGGCAGCGCCCGGAAGCTGGGCTTGTTTTGAGGAGACAGTGACCAGAGGCCTGTAGTGAGCTGAGCAGGGCTTGACAGAATCCTGTTAGAGACGTGAGTCTAACCCAAAGGCGCGAGTGTGTGAGTGTGCGAGTCTGTTAGCCTGAGAGGCAGCCTGTGGCGTGCGTGTGCCTGTGTGTGCTACCATGCCTCAGAGCCTGGGCTCGTGTGAGAGTCAGTTGTGTTGGTGTGTGGCAGTGCTGGTGAGCACACTCATGCAAGTGTGCGCTGTGAGTACCGGTGTGTGACAGTGTGCTGCCATGGGTGCTACTCTATGTGTTGGTGTGTCAGGTGGATATGAGTGCAAGAGGGCTGGTGTGGTGGCGTGTCCTGTCTGGGGGTGGATGTATAAGTGAGCCGGGGCTGTGGGAAGGAAAATGAAGGCAGAAGGCCCGCTAGGGCTGAGCCCGGGCCCCCTGGCTTCCCGGAGAGGACAGGCGCCGGCATCTGGCTGCAGGAACCCTGGCAGAGACTTCACCTTCCGTGTCCTCTGTCTCGCCTTCAGGTCTCTGGCCCCTCCCAAGGACCATGCCGCAGCCCCACTGACCCAGGAGTAGGGGCCTGAGGGGTGAGTGGGAGGAATGGGGACTGAGGGCTCTCAGGGTCAGGAAATGGGGTAGGGGTGGCCTTTCTGGGCCCCACAATTCCTCACAGCCCCCTCCTCCTACAAGGACCCTGTTGCTAGGTAACAGATGGGGGAGCCGGAATGAGGCAGCTTGAAAGGCCAGAGGCTGGACCCGCGACAGGAAATGGCCTTGATCCCCCTCTGCAGGGAAGCTCCAGGTGCAGGCACACAGCCCTCACACACACTTACACACAAACACACATTGATACATAGACATGCACACACACACAGAGACACACACATACCCACAGAGACATGCACACCTACTCACACAGACCTACACACACAGATACACACACGCAGACAGGCACAAATACTCCCACTCAGGGCTATGCACACAGACGTGACACACAGATACAGAGGCACCCACTCACACACACCCACCTGCATGCACAGTCACACACACACACACACACACACACAGGCACGCACATGCACGCTCACACAGAAACACATGCATACGTAATACTCATACAGACATGAACACACAGTCATCACATGCAATAAACATACACACACTCATACACACACTCACATACACACACAGACGCAGACATTCACAAAAGGCTGCACACACACACACACACACACACACACCAGCAAACTCACAAATACTCAGAGATACACACACAAGCACTCTGACGGAGTCACGGAAGCCCAACACACTGAAGCACTAGGAGGCAAAAATATGTAAATGAACACAGCAACATCGCGAAGCAGAAAACCAGCCCCGGGGAGGAGACACACACTCTCTCCACACACACTAAGGCAGCGGGGGGGGGGGGGGGGGGGGGGGGGGGGGCGGACGCAACGGTGCCCTGCCCCACCTCTATCCCTCACTAGGGAGGACAGCCCCTACTCCAGGCCTGAGAGAGGAAGCTGCATGCCTGCGTGAGTGTGTGTGTGCAAGCGTGCGTGCATGTGTGCCTAGGGTGGCATATCTGGCAGGGGCCCCAAGTGAAGCATGCCCCCGTTCTGTAGCAGGGCACGTGGAATGGGCTGTGTGTTCTGCAAGAAGTTGGAGCCGGGGCCCAAGGAGGATGGTGGCCTGGAAGAGGACTTCAGGGGCTACGGGGCTGCAGACTGCTGTGGCCCTGCCCCTACTCAGGGCCGGCCTGCATCCTCCTTCGCCCATATCCCCAACTACAACAACTTCTCCCCTCAGCCCGCCAGCCCCGCCTTCCTCAATGGGGGCACCATCAGGGGCATCTCAGGTGAGTCCAATGGGCTGGAGTCAGGCACTGACTGGACCCTGGCAGGACCTAGGGGACGGAGAGACTTGGACTTGCCCTTAGGAGCCTCCATTATGATTTGGGAGACACGGCCCTGCTTTTAGCGCACAGTCTGAGGGAGTATGTACAGCCCTACCTTCAGAAACCCCAGTCTGAGGGGGAGACATAGTTCTGTTCCCAGTCTGAGAGAAGGACTCTGATGACAGATGCCGGTGGGAAGTCTGCTTGGTGGGGGAGAGCAGAAGCGACTCCCCAGGGAGCCCCCAAGGGGGGAGGGATGGGCTTGAAGGTGTGTGTCCTGAATCCACGTCCAAAGCAGAAATCCACTGCATTCCAAAGACCTTTGCGAGCCAGTGCACTGCAGCAGTGGGGAGGCATAGTGCCTGGCTGTGGAACAGGACTCTGGGGGTGCAGCCCCTGTGGTGCCCCCTGATGAGTAGCCCTGACTCTGCAGGGACTGGGGTGACCCTGTTCATCGCCCTTTATGACTATGAGGCCCGAACAGAGGATGACCTCACCTTCGCCAAGGGCGAGAAGTTCCACATCCTGAACAACATGTAAGTGATCAGGCCACCAGCTCAGGACACGGCCTAGACCGGGAGCAGGACCCAGAGAGGAATCCTGCCTGCTCCTTGTCCTCAGAAAGCTCTAGCCTAGTTGGGGAGGGATACTTGACAATCACAGGCCGGGGTGGTTGCTACTATGTAGGGGAAGCCTGAGGAACTATGGGCACAGAAAGAACACCAGCCATGGTCTCCAGGGTAGTAGTGATCAGGGCAGGCTTTCTGGAAGGGATTTCTAAGCTGAGACTAGAAAAATGAATAGACATTGAAAGAAGGGGTGAGAAAAAAGGAAGAGAGAGCGAGAGAGAATGAAACTAGAGAGAACGAAACTAAATGATGACTTCTGGAAACCACCAAGTGGTTCAGTATAGGTGGGCCATAAAGTATGAAGTGCAGAACAGAGAGAGCAGATCCTGGAGAGGTGGGTGGGAGCAGATTCTGCAGGGCTCTTTAAGCCATCTTGAGGAGTCTGGATTTTATCAAGAAGGAAATATAGCCATTGGAGGGGTTTCTAATGGAGAAGTGACCTAGTTAGCTGTCCACTGCCCGCCCAAACCCCAGCCCAGCTGAAGTGTCAGAAAAGAAAGCCAGGAGGCCCAGATGTCCCCAGACATATTCCTTCAGCAGGGAGAAGCTCCCGGGGCAGCTGCAGTGGCTGGGGCAGAACAGACGAAAGCCTTGGGGAGGGTGTGTACCCAAGGTGAGGGGTTGGCAGGGCCAGTGTCCACCTGATCCTCGGCGTGACCCTGCCCGGCCCCATGGTGCCCCAGGGGCTGGGTTGCCAACGCCGCCGCCTGTTCTGTGCCTTCAGCGAGGGTGACTGGTGGGAGGCTCGGTCCCTCAGCTCTGGACAAACTGGCTACATTCCCAGCAACTACGTGGCCCCTGTGGACTCCATCCAGGCTGAAGAGTAAGTAGGGGTTGGGGGGAGGCCAGCCTTACAGACAGGACCCTGGAGTCCAGACTCAAGGCCACCTCTTGGGCAAGTCACAGCTCTACTCTGAACCTGTCTCCTTACCTGTAATTCTGTAAGATCTTTGTGAGGATAAAAAGATAATAATGATGACACTAAGAGTAAGTAAATATTATCTAGCATGTACTATGTTCTGGACACTATTCAAAGTGCTTCCTGTGCATTAACAAAGTTAGGAACTAATAGAATCCTATTTTACAAATGAGGAAACTGAGGCACAGAGAAATTAAATATCCTGCCCAGTTCACATGGCTAGTAAGTAGGTGGAGCTGGTATTTGAACCCAGATAGTCTGGCTACATTTGCTAAGCATTATATATATATAGCCTCTCGGAGATAACAGCAGTGTATGAACTTTAAAAAAAATTGTAAAGTGCTAAACAGATGGAAGGGGGCATTACTTAGAATTAATTCTATTAAGGAATCAGGCAAGTATCATTTATGGAGTATCTTGATGTAATTGAGATACTATGACAGATACTTTACCTATCTAGATTCATTTAATTCTCACAGTAACACTATGGATATTATTATTCTCCCATTTTACAGATGAGGAAACTGAGGCTCATAAAAACTCTTTATCTAGCCTCACGTATACATACATATATGGGAAAAGTAAAGATTGGAGAGATGGCAGAATGGGAGTCACCAGGACTTGGTGACTGATTTGCCATTGGGCTATGGGGAGTGGGAGGAATCCAGGGTGACCCAAAACCTTCCTGAGGAACTGAGTGGGTGCCATTTGCTAAAGTGGGGAACACAGGAGCAGGTACAGATACATGAGCGAGCTTGTTAGGTTGAATTCGTGGAGAGGAACACCCACATGGAAGAGACGGCCAGCAATTAGATTAGGTTGTGCTTTGTATGCGAGGTGCCCAGCCCATGCCAAGCCATGCCCCTGAATTAGCCCAGAGGAAGGGGCATCTTATTCTCATTGGAACTAAGGCTCCTTAGTTTGTTTGCTGTGGCTCCTGCAGAGGGCACACCTGGGCTGGGGTGGCAGGACTCTTCAGAGTGGAGATGATAAATAGAGCTGCACAGGGGAGTGAAGGAAGAGGGAGAAGAGTGAGAAAGAGATTGGCCCTAGGACCCAACTTTGGAAAGAGCTGTTGGAAAACCAGGCCAGGCTAAGTCAGAACAGCCAAGAGGGTGGAGGGGAGGTTTCAGGAAACAAGAGAGGGAGTGTCAGAGGCTGCCACTGGATTTGGCAGTGGGGGTGACCTTGGTGAGAGATCTCTCCATGTGAAGTGGGGGTGGAGGCCAGACAGCAGAGCCTGGGAGGGAGTGGGAGGTGCGGAAGTAGAGACCCAAGTGTGAAGTGCTTTTTCAAGTGAAGGAAGGTGAGAGATATAGCAGAATGTTGATGGCAGGATAGAGCTTAGAACGGTTTCCTTTGGGGAAGGAAGAAATGTGGGCATATGTAGAGGCTGGTGGTGGGATGGAGAGGCTGCAGATGGGGGCTGGTCGGTGGGGGAGAGGTGTCCTTGAGCAGATGGGAATGAATGGGGTCCTGAGCTCAAATGGGATGAGGCCTTCATCTGGAGAGGGTGGTAGGAGGCGTGGAGGAGAGGAGAGGTGATGAGGCAGAAGATGAGAGGTTTGGGGGTCCACATCTCGGCAGCAGTGTTGTGAAGTTCAGAGAGGCATTCGATGCAGTGTCATGGTTAAGAACAGTGTCGTGGTCAAGAGCGCATGCCCTAGAGCAGACAGCTTGGGTTCCTGTTCCGGCAGCACAGCTTAAGAGTCGAGTGGCTGTGGGTAAGTTGCTTAACCACTAGGCATTTCAATTTTCTCGTCTGTCTAATGGGGGTTAATAATAGTACCTACTTCACAGTGTTGTTGTAAGAATTAAATGAATACATATATGTATGACAGAAGAGCCTGACACAAAATAAGTGGTGTTATGATTACGTCAATTATTAAGGATGTAGCTAATGTCATGGGTGTGAGTGGGGGCAGAGCATTGATAAAACTTGGGAATGTGTTCTGTCTGCATAGTTCTTCAACAGTTTCTCCTTTCCCACCCTGCCTGCCCTCCTGGCACACTATTCGCCAATGCCTTCCCCTCTTCCCCAAACTGTGCGTAGTACCCAGGTATGGATTGACAGTCCCAGAGTTCACTGAGACTGCCACCTCCCTTGATTTGAAAACTATGCTCCTTTTAATTCAGCCCAAGATGGTCACAGGCCAATTTAGTGATCAAACGACATCTGAGTCTTCTATGACACCTACGGACACCTCGACTCTCCCAGTGTACTCTCACAGTTGGTTTCAGGCTACAGTTCAGTCCCAGAAAGAATATCCAAGAGACAGCAGGGATGCTTGAGGTCTGAGGTTGAAGTAGAGACTTAGAACAACATCCAGATTTAAGAGAGTGGAGGAAAAGCAGCAGTCAGAGCTGGGCAGCAGCCGTCAAAAAGAGGGGAAGAGGGAGTTCCCTGTCAGTCCAGTGGTTGGGGCTCGGCGCTTTCGCTGTCGTGGCCCGGGTTCAATCTCTGGTCAGGGAATTAAGATCCCACAAGCCACGAGGTGCAGCCGAGGGGGGGAAGAAAAAGGAGGGGAAGAGAAGCAGGAAGGGGTGTCGATCTGGACAAATGAGGGAAGGGTTTGAGATGTGTGCAGGGAGAGGAATCTGAGCGACTGCCTGCGATGGTGGGAAAAGAAGTAGGGTGGGTGGATTTCAGGTAGAGCTCATCAGCCAGCCCTGTGGGCAGGTCAGTTCCCCCCTCTGTGCCTCAAGTTCCTCATCTGTAAATGAGCCTATGGAAGGAGCGGTAGTGAGATGGACCCTGATGAGGTCACTGATGACCGGGGTTCTAGCAATTTAAATTCGAGAGGAACCCAGAGAGTGGAGAGAAGTCTAACCTTTATTGGGCACCTTCTGTGTACCAGGCATTCTGCATTCGCCTTCTCTGTGATCCTCCCAATCAGGCTGAATCTTGGCTACTGAGGTGACTTTTCCCAGGAGGCTGGGTTGGGGGTTGAACTGGGTGTATCTGACTCTTGCTTGTCCTCCCAACAGGTGGTACTTTGGAAAGATTGGGAGGAAGGACTCAGAGAGGCAGCTGCTCTCCCCGGGGAACCCCCGGGGGGCCTTTCTCATTCGAGAGAGCGAGACCACCAAAGGTGGGGCTGTGCCACTGACCATACAACAGGGAGGCCTAGCCATTAGGGGGAGGCTAGGAGCCGTGGGGTGGGGCTTGGGACAGGGCCACGACTGGGACAGGGTTGGAGGGGCAGAGGTAAAACTGGGACTGGGTTCAGGGGATGTGGCCATCCAACCTCAGAGTCCCCAGCCCTTTGGGCCTCTCTGGGCTCCCAGACTGGGGATGACGAGGAAAGCTGGCCCAGAGGTGACCCTTGCCCACAGGCGCCTACTCCCTGTCCATCCGGGATTGGGACCAGGCCAGAGGCGATCACGTGAAGCATTACAAGATCCGCAAGCTGGACACAGGTGGCTACTACATCACCACGAGGGCTCAGTTCGACTCAGTACAGGAGCTGGTGCAGCACTACCTGGGTGAGGGCAGCCCTCAAGGCTGGCGTGTGCTTCAGATTCCTGAACCAATCCACTGAGACTGAGGCCCAGAGAAGGGGCTCCCAAAGCAGTAGTGGCTGGACCAGAACTAGAACCCAAATATCCGGGCTCCCAGCCCAAGATCCTGCTCTGTAGGTTTCCAGAGGAAACTGAGGCATGAAGCTGTCCATGGCCAAACGATGCCCTCTAATGTCTGAGCTGGGTAGGAGACTGAGTGGACCTGACTTGGAGGATGGGCTGTGGGGTTGAGGGGAAGGTTAGCATCCACACCTGGTTTCTGCTTTGGTTGGTTAGGCCAAGGATAAGTCCGTGGAAGGGTGAGGGCTTCATGTCCACACCTTTGTCTGGAATTCCCAAATCCATTTCTACCTGTCAGGCCCAGCTGGAGGCCACCTCTTACGGGAAGGCCCCCAATCCTTTCAGGGATCATCTCTCCCTCTGGTGCCACCTCCTTCCCTGGGCACCAACATGTTCACCTACTCAGTGGACCAGGTTGCCTTCTGCCCTGGCCTGTGACCTCAGCTGTGTCCTAGTTCCTTATAACTGATCTTGGGGGCTGGGGTGGGGTGAGGAATGTGTGGGCCATTCTGGTCTGCCTTTGATCTCCAACCTCCCAATCCCCCACTGCCCAGAGGTGAACGATGGGCTGTGCCACCTGCTCACGGCGGCCTGCACCACCGTGAAGCCGCAGACGCTGGGCCTGGCCAAGGACGCCTGGGAGATCAGCCGCAGCTCCATCGCGCTCGAGCGGCGGCTGGGTACCGGCTGCTTCGGGGATGTGTGGCTGGGTACGGAGGTCCTGGGAGCGGGGGCCGGGGCCCGAGGCAGGGGCGAGGGCTTGGGACGGCGGCGAGCCGGTCCTGACAAGCCTTTCCGCCCGACAGGCATGTGGAACGGCAGCACGAAGGTGGCGGTGAAGACGCTGAAGCCGGGCACCATGTCCCCGAAGGCCTTCCTGGCGGAGGCGCAGATCATGAAGCTGCTGCGCCATGACAAGCTGGTGCAGCTGTACGCAGTCGTGTCGGAGGAGCCCATCTACATCGTGACAGAATTCCTGTGCCACGGTGAGGGGCGGGGTCATGAGGCGGAGTCTGGAAGGGCGGGATTTGGGGCGAAGTTAAGGTGCGTGTCTCTGGGGGAGGAACTTGGGTGGCGACTTGGGATGGGGCGAGGAACAATGGGCAGGGTCCGAGTGAGGGGCCGGAATGAGTGAAAACATAGGAGCGCTGGGAGTGGGGGCGGGGCCAAGTTAGACGGGGCGGGCCCGGCCTGGGGGCGGAGCCTCGTGGGTGGTCAGCTGGTGGGTGGAGCTTGGGCGAGTGAAGGCAGGATCTGTGATGAGAAAGGATCTGGGGCAGAGTCTTAGTGGGGTTTGTCTAGGGAAGATGGAGGAAGAGAAGAAATGAGACGTGGGCAGAAGCAGGGTGTCTGTGAGAGTAGGGCCTGGGCGAGATCTGTGAAGGGTTGAGGCACCTGGCAGAATCCTGAGCGGGGGCGGATCTAGGGTGAGAGGCCTGGGAGCAAGGGATGGGGTCAAACTATGTGAGAGGAGTCATGGAGAGGGGCGAGGCCAAGAGAGAGAAGGCAAGCCTGGAGCTGGGAGTAGTGTCTTGATGCTGATTTTTTGAGTTCTCCTCCCCAGGTAGCTTGCTGGATTTCCTCAAGGACCGGGAGGGCTGGGATTTGAGGCTGCCCCAACTGGTGGACATGGCAGCCCAGGTAAACTGGGACAACAGCCTTTAACTCTCAGAGCCCCTCCTATTATTTTCCACAAATCCCTGTGTCCTCAAATGCCTAGCCTACCCCTGGACGTGCAGCCCCAGCCCCCTGGATCATCTGTGCGACCTGAGGCAGGGCACTGCCCCTCTCTTTGAGCCCCAGTCTGGAAAGTGGGTTTTTCAAATGATCCCCCACGCAAACCATGGTGTTCCCATCTCTCTATACCTTCGCCCCCAGGTAGCTGAGGGCATGGCCTACATGGAGCGCATGAACTACATCCACCGAGACCTGAGGGCAGCCAACATCCTTGTGGGGGAGCGGCTGCTGTGCAAGATTGCTGACTTTGGGCTGGCCCGTCTCATCGAGGATGATGAATACAACCCCCATCAAGGTGCCCTGCCTCACCCCACCTTCCAAGAGCTCCCCAGTGCACCAAGGGGCTGCCATGGGGCCCCACATTCCCGCAGACCATCCGGGACATTCCCACTCTGATGTAGTGTAAGAGGCAACTCTGGGTTCAAACCCAGCTCCTCCACTTACCAACCATGTGGACTTGGGCAAGTCACCTAACCTCTCTGGGAGCTGTCTTTTCTCACAATAAAATTCTCAATGAAAATATTCAGACAACAGTAAGTCAACAGATATTTACCAAGCACCTACTATGTGCAAGGCACTGCTATAAATCTCAAGTGAAAGACCATAGAGTGTAATAGGGAAAATGCTGTAGCCAGAATGCCTGGGTATGAATCCTAGACACTTACAAGCTGTGTGATTTGGGCAAGTTATTAACTACTCAGTGCCACCTTTTCCTCTTCTGCACAATGGGGATAATAATAGTAATAGTAAAAAAAATAGTAATAAAACTCACAGGGTTTTCATGAAAGTTAATTGAATTAATGCACATAAATCGCTTAAAATGGTGCCTGGCACATGGTAAAGGCTATGCAAGTGTTAGCTATTATTATGATGGGAATTATTACAATGTTTATAAAGTGCCCGGTACTATACTAGACACAGTAACAAGTGCTGGCTAGATACCAGGTCTTTTCTGTTATGCCCAGAGACCTCTGTGCTTAGGGTCTCCAGTCCTAAAGATGCCATTCTCTTAATCCAGTTGTCCCCAGGGATTTCTGCACTAACTTTCCCTTCTCCCCCAATCTCCCCAGGGACCAAGTTCCCCATCAAGTGGACAGCCCCAGAGGCTGCCCTCTTTGGCAGATTCACCATCAAGTCAGATGTGTGGTCCTTTGGGATCCTGCTCACTGAACTCATCACCAAGGGCCGAGTCCCCTACCCAGGTTTGCTGGGAGGTGGGGAGGTGGAAGGGTGGTCATGGGAAGGGCTTCTTCCTGGTTGCCTCTTCAGGAGGGGCTAAGCCCCCTGACTGACGGAGCCCCACCCTCCAGGCATGAATAAACGGGAAGTGCTGGAACAGGTGGAGCATGGCTACCACATGCCGTGCCCCACAGGCTGCCCAGCATCCCTGTACGAGATCATGGAACAGACCTGGCGTCTGGACCCGGATGAGAGGCCTACCTTCGAGTACCTGCAGTCCTTCCTGGAGGACTACTTCACCTCCACAGAACCCCAGTACCAGCCTGGGGATGAGACATAGCCTGTTTGGGCATCAACCACCTCTCTGGGGGTGCACACCAGCCCTTCCAATTGCCAGGGCTCTGGTCCCAAAGCCCCGCAGGCCTAGAACCCTATAGAGTCCTAGCATGTCAAAGCAAGCAAGTTGCTTTTGGCATCATCTAGGACAACCCATTCATTTTAAAGATGAGGCAAATCAAGGCTCAGAGATAACCCCTCACCAACTCTGGCCCCAAGCTCTATTTCTCCCCTTCCCACTTCTGCCCCTGCATGCCTCTAGTCTTCCTGTCTGCACTCCCCCCACAAAAGAAATGCTCAGATCTTGTCTAGTTATTTATAAAACTGTATATCCTTTCCCTCACTTATCTCCTGTCCCTGCTTTCCTACCCTGTCATCCCACCCTGGTCCTGGCCCCCAGAATTCACCTCCTACTCAATTCTCTCATGTCTGTAAGTTACAAAGAGAGGGAAAGACTTTGCCAGATCCCTTTCCTGCTGGGTGGATTCTGTAGTCCAGGACTGAGGTCCAAGCCCAGGGTGAAGGAGAGTGTTGCTGAGGGCTCATCCCCTCTCTGAATCATGTGTGTGTTTACTGATTTTGTAAATAAGAAAAGTGACAATATGAATCCTTGAGCCGTGAAAATCCCTTCCTGTGGGAGGTGAGTGGGGTTGCTTTGGCCGCTGGGAGGCAGGGGAGGCAAGAGAGCGCCCTAATGCCTACTAAGCACAGGGTACCCAACGTGCCCTAGGACACCCCAAAGTCCTGAAGCTCATCCCCTTGTGAGTTTACGGCAAGTTGAGAGATGGATATAGAAGACAGGTAACTGCAGATCAAAACATCTCCTTCATTACTGATGTGGGTTTCAGTCTGCATGCAGTGGTTTTGCTAATTCTTTACTTGATTTCAGCAGATCTACTGTTCATCACAGGCACCACAGAAGACCCTCAGGCCTCCCCGAGTGGGGCAGGGGGAAGACCACAGTGGACCCTCTGCAGCTCCCCAGAAGGGACAAGGGGTGGGTGGGGAGAGGCCTGAGAGTCTAGCTCATTGGATTTCACTTGGGGCAACTGTGCCCCCAGGGGGCTTCTGGAGAGGTTTGGAGGCAGTTTTGTTAGTCACAATGACTGGCATGTAGTGGACAGGGAGGGGGCTGCTTAACAGCCTGCCATGTACCCTGCAATGAAGATTTGTCCCCCCCACCGGCTCCCCCTTTGAGAGACTCCAGCAGCTGATGTGCCTCCAGGTGGAAACAAGATGAACAGGGAGGGCTTCCCTGGTGGCGCAGTGGTTGAGAGTCCGCCTGCGGATGCAGGGGACGCGGGTTCGTGCCCCGGTCCGGGAAGATCCCACATGCCACGGAGCGGCTGGGCCCCTGAGCCATGGCCGCTGAGCCTGCGCATCCGGAGCCTGTGCTCCGCAACGGGAGAGGCCACAACAGTGAGAGGCCCGCGTACCGCAAAAAAAAAAAAAAAAAAAAATAGATGAACAGGGAATAAGGATTCCCACCTCTCCCATCAGGAAGTTGTTGACCCCTGACTTATTAAGGGAATGGTCAGGGGAAAGAGTCTGGGGGCTGGGAATCACTGCTACGCTTGGCAGACAATGACTAAGCATTGACTCTGTGAAGGGCCATTTGCTAGACAGGACCCTGGGAACACAGAAATGAACAAGACCTGTCCCTGTCCTAGAAGAGTTCACAGTCAGGCTGGGTAGAAATAATAGTAATAATAACTCATTTATTAAGTGTCAGCTGAATGCCGGATGTGTTTACATCCATCTTTTCATTTAACCCATTCCTGAATCTGGTTCTATGATTAGCCCCCCTCCATTTACAGATGAGGAAACTGAGGCCCAGGGGTTACATGATGTACCAAGGTCACACAGATATACGTGACAGAGCTGGGATTTGAACCCAGGTCTCACACCAAGGCCCATGATCTTTCTACCAGAACTTGCTGCCTCTGGGCCTTGGGAAAAGATCCTATCTGTCCCAGGTGGATGTCTGGGTGATCCTTCTCTCTCGAAATATTGGTAGAAGGAGTCCCTGGAAACCCCCAAAGCTGAGTGACTTAAAGGAAAGTGGATGAGGTGGCCAGTGCAGATGGAGCATTCCCTGTGCTCAGCCCTGTGCTGGGGATGGCTGAACAGGAGCGATAAGATGGGTAGAGGCCAAGTGGCTGCTTAGAGAAGTGGTCACAGGAGTGGGAGCCTTAGCTCTGTACCTTCCAACTCTCAGGGGCCAAGGCTTCCAGAAGGCCATGGTCTCTGGCAAACCAAACTCACAAGAGCCTGATGTATAAACCTAGTGTTTCCACCTGCCATGGAGTAAGCAGATAAGAGCACAGTTCTGGAGCTGTAGTGTAGTATTGTGAATCTTGCCTCTACCACTTGCTAGCTGTGCCACTTAGTGCAAGCTATTAATCTCTCCAAGCCTCAATTTCTTCATCTTTGAAATGGAAATAAATGCACAATACATGTTAGCTGTCTTTGTCACTACCACTTACAAATCATTTACTCTATGCCAGACATCCTACTAAGTGCATGCCGCCTACTAAGTGCACAGAGCCCTATAAGGTGAGGGCTATTATATCTTGATTTTACTAATAAGGAAACTGAAGCGCAGTGAAGTAAATAGATTATAAGACATAATGGCAGAGCAGGGGCTTGAACCAGGTCCTCTGACTCCAAAATCAGTGCTCTCAGTATCTAGAGTCTTTTCCTGGGACCAGACTATTCCTGTCTGCCCAAAGGGGCTCTGCCTGGCACCTGGATATCCATTTAGTTTAAATGGAGGCCCAGCAGGGCAGTGAGCCACCTGGAGTCCACCAGGCCCCCATGACTCCTCAGCAGAGACCAGAGCCACCTGAGCCTGGAATCCCTATGTCTACTGGTTCCCTGTCCCTCCCTCTGGTGCAGCCGAACGAATTCTCCCTTGCACCCCCTTTTCTGTGCATCCTTCTGTTGCCTTCAGATAGAGCACAATGCAATTGATTAGGCCTCTGTTTTCTCAATTTCAATCACATCCTCGCCCTGCCTCCCTGAGATTACAGGCGGGTCACCTTGATTGCGGTTTCCACCGTTCACAAAACCCTTCAGTCATTTACAAAACCATCTCTCGTCTCATTCACTCCCCCACCTGGCTCTTCTCTTCTGTGATGCGTGATTTTACTGGCTTAAGACTCAGAGGGCAATTTTATTTCCAAGTTCATGGTGGGGGAGGAGGACACCTAATTGACTAATGCTGGATGTTTCACATGCCTCGTCTAATTTGAGCCTCGCCATGAGGCAGTGCAGAAGTATGATTATTCCTGTTTTACAAAAGTGGAAACAAAGACTCTGAAAGACTACAACGCGTGCTCAAGGTCATCCAGCTGGATGATAGAGTCAGGATTTGAACACAGGTTTGTGTGACTTCAAAGTCTTATGCATCCCCCTGTGTCACGTTGCCTTATTTAATGGAGCAGCATGGGGAAGTATAATGCTCAACCAGAGTCAGGGCCAGGGAGGATAGGGGGCGGGGGTAGCCCCATATGTGCTGAGGGTTGTTTTCATAAAAGAGCCAAGTCATTTATTAATTTCACACACATCTACTGATGTCTCTCGTAGGCTGGTCCTGTCCAGGAGACAGAACAGTAAACAATTACAACACTTAGGGGCAAGGTCAGTCTGGAGGCCAAGGGAGACTTCTTGGAGGAGGTGAAAGAAAAGTCTGCTTGATGAAGCAGCCAGAGGGTGAGATCATCTCCCACTGAGGGAATGGCATGTGCAAAGGTCCAGAGGTATGGGAGAGCAAGGCCAAGTCAGGCAAGAGCAAATAATTATGTATGGGAGGGTTGAGGGAAAAGATGAGGCATATAAGAAGATGGTTGGAAAGTCAAGGCAAGAGGTAGGAGGGTGAGAAAACCAAGGGTTATGGTCCCTGAATTGTGGAGAAAAGTCAGAGAGAAAAAATCTCGGTGCCCCAGGACCTATTGGGATGAGTCTATTCTGGATCCCACTGCTCCAGTTCTGAGCTGGGTGGACCCACTATCCACTCCAGGAGTTCTCTCCCAGGTACAGTATCAAAGCCTCCCTTCTACCCGGCCATGCACATCCATTACAACACACACACACACACACACACACACACACACACACACACACACACACACACACACACGGATGGTCTTGCAGTGTAACACACACACACACACACACACACACACACACACACACACCCTGGATGGTTTTGCAGTGGTGTCCATACTCCCTCTAGTGGTCACTCTGGGCACTACATCCAAAACTTTCGTCCAAGACAGGAGGACCAGGTCCCTTCAGAGCCTCCCAATCCATCAGAATGGGAGAGACAGTAATTCAGTACAGTTCCTGCTCTCAGAAATCTCACAATGTAATGATAGTGAGAGTGAAGGAGACAGGCACAGGCAGAAGACGTAGGAGAACAGGGGAGGGTCCTAACTCAGTTGGGCAGGGGGAAGTCTTCTCATTAGAGGTGTTGCTTCACCACCGGAGACCTGAAAAAGGAGTGAAAGTTTGCTAGCAAGAAAGAAGCAAAAAAAAAAGAAAGAAAGAAGGAAGCAAGAGAGGGGCATTCCAGACTTGACAGAATTAAGTAGCTCAGAGGCAGGAAATGGGACCGTGCAGAGAGATACAATTAAGTAGGTGTGATTGGAGTGAAAAATTTGAGGGGGATCAGTGGCTAAAGATGAAGATGACGAGGTAGGCAGGGGGTCTTGTCTGCCATTGTCCTCGGGCTAGGATTCCAAACCTTGGGCCACGGAAGCCACTGAAGGGTTTTGAGCAGGGTAATAACAGAGTCAGATTCACTTTCCAGAAGGAACCCCGTGGTGACCAACACGGAGGAAGGATGGGAGGGGAAGAGGTGGGAGAGGAACACCCTTCTTGGACACAAAGAACCACACCAGGTCACACTCATAGGAGAACACAGAGCTTTGGGCAGGCCTGTGAACCAGATATATCAACACACGTGATGACACCTACAGACATGTCAGTGGGACCCCAGGCTGAGCACCCAGACAAACAAACACATACTGACAGACGCTCAGACATATAACTCAGGTCCTCGAGCCAAAAGGAAACCAAGGACACACATTTACCCCCAGACAGGCTGACAGTGAGAACCATGCATGCCCTGATGGACACAGGAATTCACACACACACACACACACACACACACACACACACACACGTAGTGTGGCTGTCAAGGGCTCTACCCTGCCCCCCTCTCTCTCCCCCTGGGTCCCTCACCACCTCGGGCAGGAACAAAGCTGACCTTTGCCCTCTGGCCTCTGGCCTCTCCTCCCACACCCCCTGCCCAGAGGGAGGAGCCGTTTGAAGTCTGGGCTGCAGCTGGGGTTTCCTGTTGCCTGGAGGAATGTGGGAGGACTTTCTGGGAGGGGTGAGTGCAGGGAGGCTAGCCCATGAGGAGGGATAATGGGGACCTGGGGGCCTTGGTTCCCACTGTACCACAGTGAAGGAGGGCTTCCTGCTTCCATGGTCTCCTGGGCCCCAGCTCTGAGCCGTTCCCATCCAGAGGAGGGGAAAACCAAAGCCATAATGGCTCCAGTCCAACAGGCCTCTTGTTCCTGGATCAGTAGCTCAGTGGCTCAGGACAGGCCCTCAACCTCTTTTGGCCCAGTTTCTCCTTCTGTGGACTGGGATGAATCCCTCTCCAGCAATCCAGACCTTTCCTGCGGTAGCTCCAAGAGTGGGACCGACCCCAGAACTTCTGTAGTCAGGGAAGGCAAGGCTCCCTTCACTCTGCCCTTTCCAGGAGCTCCAGGGGCCTGGTTCCAGGCTGCTGTGACCTCTCAGTTATTGTCACTATTATTATCATGACTTAATAATCCCTCAGCATGCCCGTGCCAGTTTTCAAAGTGCTTTCACATCCATGTGTTCAGTAAATCTTCTCAACAGCTTTGCCTGTAACACAGAGAAAGGATTACTCCTCAACTTTGCACACGTGGAAATTGAGACTCAGAGAGTTTTAAGGACACACAAGTAAATGCAGAATCAGAACCAGGTCTGGGGAATTCCCCGGCAGTCCAGTGGTTAGGACTCCACGCTTCCACTGCAGGGGGCCCAGGTTCGATCCCTGGACGGGGAACTAAGATCCTGCATGTCGCTTGGCACAGCTGAAAAAAAAAGAACCAGGTCTGTCTGGCTCCTATTCCACATGGCCTCCAAACCCTTAGGCCCTACAACTTTACCTCTGGACTCTCACCTCTATTTCCTGGGGTCTAGCTATACCACCTTCTGCTTACATTGAATCAAAAATGGTTGGAGTGAGCAGAACCCAGAAAGGATGATGCAGGTTCTTCCTGGACCTGGGTCCCCGCCTTCAAGTCTGCTTTCTCTGGGAGCTTATAGCTACCCTGCCCAGCCTGAGGTGACCCCAGATGCTGTTTTTGAGGACTGGGTAGCCCCCATTTAGACTAGGCTGGTGAAGCAGAGATGTCAATTAGACACTAGGTGGCAGCAGCCACCTACAGGAAGACTCAGCTTGAGTTTGGGGAGACCACCCCCCCTCACCCAACACAATTTTAAGAGGCTCCAAGAGAAAGACCAGCCCCCAGATGACTGGGAAACCCTGTGATGCTTGGTTTCCAGCTATGCCCAACACCTTAGGGACCAAGCACACACCCTGTCTGGGGAGGGGGCCCCTGAAGCAGCCTGGAGTGGGAGGGGAATGCGTGGACAACCCCACCTAACTTCTATTCCCCTCTCACTCGTGGAGCCATGGGCCCTACTAACCTTGCACCTTATGACCTAACCTCTCCCCTCCCACGCGTTTCCCAAATGCCTTTTCATCCCAATCTACCTGGGGCTGCCTATTTCCCAGAAGCTATCCTGTATGCCCACCCAATTCCCTCCCCAAATTTGATTCAGCTTAGGTGGGACCTTCATGCCCTTGGGCAGAGCCTAATAGGTAAGGATGCTGTGAGGGGGTAAAAGAAAGGGGAACCTGGGCCTCTCCTATGCTCCCCAGTGATAAGTCTCATCAGTGGGGGACCAGCTGGTGCAAGATGCCAAAGTCCCATCTATTTGTGATAACTTTAGACTCAGGCTTTGGAGGTGCAAAGGGCCCCTAACGACTTTAACCACTGCTTTCATTAATATCTGACCTTATAACTGTTCCCATTCAATGAATAAATCTTTGAACCCAGGGCTTGCCTGCAAGGAGAAGCTGCTCCCAAATGGGTGGCCTCTGCCACTGGCCATGCCAGCCCCATGATGCCAGATCAATAGGTGTACTATTTAGACCCTAAACCTCTCCCATGGCTGCTGTGCCCCGGTCCCCCCAAAAGGCCAACAGAGAGTGCCCCCTAGATCCCCTCTTTTGCCCTCTGGGGGTTCCAGACTGTCTAGAGGAGGGGCTTGGGAGGGGTGGAGGTGTAGGGAAGGTGGTGACAGGGAGCTGCAGTTGGCAAAATGACACCACCTGCCTTTGTCACATGCTGGCCCTCACCTCGCAACACCCCGCAGGGCCAAAGGAAGAGTCAGAAACAGGTGGGCCAAGGACAAAGGCACCGCTGAAGAAACTTCAGACATAGGGCAAGACAGAAAAAAGCCAGCAGACACTGGACAAAGGAATGTCAGACACACAGATGAAGTGGGACTAGCGCAGGACCAGTCAGGGCCAGTGCTGGTAGACACCGAGGACTGGGCAGCCACCATGCATTATTCATCTCCATGTGCCCTGTGAGCCCTGCATACCTCAGTTAACATTTGTCGACTTGAAGTGCCAAGGGAGGACACACAGACACTGGGAGAGAAGGTCAGACAGAGACCTGCGGAGTCAAAGCTCCCTGCCACGGCCCAGAGGTTAAGCAGTGGGCTTTGGAATGAAACGGATCCTGGTCTGGCTGGGCTCTACCACTTCTTCAGTGGGTGTCATGGGCCTCAGTGCCCTCATCTCTAAAATGGAAATGATAACAATACCATTTCACCAGGTCTTTGCAGGACTCAAGAGCCCTGCGGTGTTCAGTAAATGGCAGCAGCAGCAGTTTTCCTTTCTGGGCTGTCCAGATACCTCCCCTTGGTAACCAGGCCCTGGCAGTGCACATTTCCATCTGTGGGGATAGGCCAGGCAGGGGGCCCAGAGCGAGGGGCTGGATAACAGATGTGACCTGAAGAGGAGGTAGGTGAAAGTGCTGAGTCCAGCCCCCTGGGCACAGCAGGGGCTCTGAACTGTTGAATCTGAATGTTGCTTCCTGACACAAGGAAAAAGCTCAGTCGAATTCAGGAAGGCAAGGTGTGTGTGTGTGTGTGTGTGTGTGTGTGTGTGTGTGTGTGTGTGTGTGTGTGAGAGAGAGAGAGAGAGAGAGAGAGAGAGAGAGATCTGTGGATTATCCAGGAATTTGTGCCCTCGCCGCCCTTGGACTTCCAGAAACACTAAGCTTTGGTGGGGGTCGCTAAACCCAGAGCTCAGAACTTGAGACGGGGTCACTGAGTGAGGAGGAGGTGCTGGTGGGCTTTGAGGTTTCTAGAGCAGCCCTCTCGCCATAAACCCTTGCGCTTTACTCAGTAGGAAACCTTTTCATAAAGGGAGAATGCCCCCAAATTCAGGGAGCCGGTCCTCTCCTCTTTCCTCTTCCTCTCTTATTTAATTGGGATGCCCCAGAAAGTAGCAGGCCCTTTAGCTAATCCTTCGATTCCCTGTTCTACTCTCATTCCCTTCGCAGACCCCGCCCCTTCGCTCCCGCCCCTAACCTCCGCTCAAGCCAGAGCCCCCGCGGGGGACTAGGAACGTGGGAAACGTTCCCAATCCTTGGGGAGAACCAGCACCCCTTGGTAAAACAGGACTCGCCCCGGCCGGAGGGGCCCGGGCGCTGGGGTCCCTGCAGGGTCCCGGCCGCGCCGTCGGAGCTGCTGGCACCGCCCCGCCCGCCCCGCGCGCCGAGCGGCCGAGGCGGGGACTACAAGTCCCGGCGTGCCGCGCGCGCGCTCCCCCCTGGGGTTCCGGATGGTGAGCGGCGAAGGTAAGGCGAGCTCGCAGAGGCAGCGGCGGCGGCGGCGGAGACGGAGAGCGGCAGGCAGGCAGGCAGGGCGAGGGCGAGAGACGGAGGGAGGGAGCGAGCGAGGCAGACCAGACAGACAGACAGGCGGGCGGGCGGGCAAAGCGAGCCACCCGCCAGGCTGCGCTCAGCCCCGCTCGCAGCGGAGAGAGCAGAAGGCAGGAGGAGGGAGGGGAGGAGGGGGAGGGAGGGAGAGAGGGAATCCAGCTACCACCACCCAAAGCCAGCGTCTGCTTTCTGTCCTCATTTCCTTTTCCCACCCAGCTCTGAGAGCAGAGAAAGGCAGAGGGAGCGAGAGATAGAGACAGTCAGAGAGACAGACAGACAGCCAGAGAGAGCAGGAGGGAGGAGGGCGGAGGAGGAGGAGCAGGAGGAGGACTACGCGGGGCGCGTTCCCTCCCAGGTTTGCAATTGGGGGGGGTGGGGGCGGGGGTGTCCAGGGCTGTGAGAGTGTGTGCGCGGTGGGGGGAGCGAGGGGGGCGCAGAGAGCGAAGGAGTGATAGAGGTGGGGGGCGCCGCGGGAGCGGGGTGCCGTGTCCAGTGGAGTTAGCGGCGGAGAATGTGAGCCGAGGCGCGAGCCATGCTGTCAGCAACGGCGGGCGGCTCAGGGCTCCACCACGACTGCTCTCCCCAGCTGCCGAGCGCCCGCGTCGCTGCCGCGGCCGGAAGACAGACGCCCCCCAAAGCCCCTCGCCTGGCTCGGACCAACGGAGCCGGCAGCCCAGCACTCCGGTGAGTGGCGCCTCCTCCCCAGCCCTAGACCCCCGCTGGGGACCGGCCGGCCGGGCTCTTTTGTGCAGCGCACCGGGGGGGCTCTGCGCCCCCTCCGCGCGCCCGGGTCCGGTCCGCCGGACCCCGTGGCTGCGGTGCCCGCGGTGCGATCGGTCTTTGTTTCCACCGGGGCCCGCGGCTCGGCTGGGCTCGGCTCGAAGCCTGGCAGGCAGCGCCGGGAAGGGGGAGGGGGAGGTGGACGAGAAGGGGGGGCGGGGAGGGGGGGTTCTCGGGTTTCCTGGCCGCCCCGCGGCTCCCCCGGCTCGGGGGCGAGGTGCGCGCCCAGCGCTGCCGCGCGCCCCCTCCTCCTTCCCCCTCCCTCCGTCTTTGGATTTAAAACTGCAATTTGCTCTCCAGCTTGCTGAGAATGTGGGGGGGGTGGTGGGTGAAGGGGGGGACCGTGGGAGCGGAGAACAAGGCTGGATTTTAGGAACGGCCCTGGGAAAGGGGGAGACTGCGGAGGGAGGAGCCCCTCCCCTTCAACCCCCAAATCCCAAGGTTCTGCTGGTGCTCTGGGAGTTGAGGGGCGGGGACCTAATGACCCGGAGGGGGTGTGGGGCGGAGGAGGGATTTGGGGGCGGCCAGGGCCGTAGGGGTTGGGCCGCGTGCCCGGTTACCTGGCGAACAAAGTCGGCTCACTTTTGCATAAATAAATAAATAATCGCCTATCAATGCGTTTCCTCTGAGGCTCTGATTGAATCGGCCCCCTCTTCCCCAGGGGGTGGGGTGCTGAGTGACAGCTGTCAGCCCCCTGGGCCGGTAGCTGGGGGTGAATTGCAGAATCCCTCTGCTTTCTGGCTAAGGGCGCATTCCCCTGCTGGGTCCTGGTCCCCAGGCAGAGCCAGAGGGGCAGGGGGCTGGCTCTGAGTCTAGGAAATAACCTTGTTTCCTGTTCTACAGGAAAAGGGACAGCAACCCAGAGTTTGGGGGCTGGGGATGAAGACTGATGGGAGCTGGAGGGGTTCCCCAGCAGCCTGACCCCCCAGCCTCCTGCCAGGCGAAGGGGCCAGCTGAGGGAGGAAGGATGTGGGCCTTGCTGGCCGGAGGCGGGAGCTGGGGCCGTCCCTGAGGCGGGCAGCGGGCACTGAGAGGGAGGAGGGAGAGAGAGAGAAGCGGGGGCGGGAATTTTCTACCGCAGACCCTGGGGGCCAGGGCCAGATGTGGAGGGGTGGGGAGTCCCCCCTCCCTCCTAGCTTGGGGGCCCTGGGGCTGGGCTGGGAGGGGCTGAGCCTGGTGCCCTCCGTTCTGCACCAGTGCCTGACTGGCAGGGCCAGCTGAATTTGGGCCCAGGCGTCACCCTGGGAGGTAGGGCCAGGCTGCACCAGCCTGGCCCCTGAGCACAAGGAGGGACCCTTGGGGGGCCTGTGCCTGTCTGGCTGGGCAGGCGTTTCCCGCCGGACCAGTTGGTGTCAGGCGGGACTTGGCCCCAGCTCCCTGGGCAGAGCTCAGGGTGTGAGGACAAGCTTTGCCTCCGGGTCAGGGTGGCCACATTTTGTCCGCTGCTGCCGCTGGCGGGGCGGGGGCATGCGCCCGGGCCTGGGCAGAGTCCTGCCAGGAGCATTTGGGGTGTTTCTATTGTTGGCTTGTTCCTGTTCCGTGTGGCCCGGTGTGTGTAGCTGTGTGAGCTGGGGCTGTAGGTGACAGATTACCAGTTGGTCTGTCCCCCACCCACACACAGCCCCCACCCCTGCCGCCTGGAGGGGCAGGCTGGGTTGTGGTGGTGAGCTGCGGGGGGACCCCCCAGGTGGCATGTGCCTGCAGCTTGCCATCTCCCTCCTTTGAGCAGATGTATATTTTTATAGTAATGGAAAATCAAACTGGATAGTAAGTTGAATTCATTTTTTTCTTCTGCTGTGTCAATAGTTGGAATAACCCCTAGAGACTAGTGAACTTCTTGCCCCAGAGCTCCTACCCTCCAGAGGTTGCAAAGATCAGTGAGGGCATGAGCTTTGGGGGACCAGTTCAAACCAGTGACTCTTGTCCCTCTTGGTCTGGCATTGGGGCAGGTGCCCAGGTGGGCGGGCATTGCCCCCTCCCCAGGCATTCCCCCCACACCCCACCCCACCCCAGGTGTAGTCTGTCCTCTCAGCCACCTCCTTGGTCAGTGCCTAAGCTGTGCCTGAGCCCTCAGGGACCTTCTCCTGGTGGGCTCTCTCCCCCTGCCTGGGCTCCCGGCCCACGTGTTGATAGTTATTTTCTGTAGTAAAATCCATTTTTAATGCCGTTACTTTTGAAATAATATAGAGAGAAACAAATGTGATGTGTTTAAGTTGCCCTCTGTGAGTTTTTAATGTGATCTATGGCTGAGGTAGTGATGGAAGGAGCTGTTCGGCTTGGGGGAATTTGGTGTCATAAAGAAAAAGAGCTTGCTGTTATTATGGTTGCTGGGCTGGGGGGTCTGGAGCAGGGTCGTGGGGGCAGGGAGCCCCAGCACCCCCAGGTGCTGTGGATGGACAGGGCTGCTTCTCAGTTTGGAGGTGTGTGGGTTCCAGGATTGTTTTGCATTGCTCCGCAGCCCTTGATGGGGCCTTTGATGAGGGGGCTTGGGAGCTGGGGGGGCTTTGTCCCCCCCATTCCACCTGGTTAGATTGGGGCAGGGAGGCTTATGGAACCCCCTGCTGAGCTCAGTGGGGGGGGGGGGTATACTGTAGGGAGGATGGATTTGGATTCTAAAGGAGATTAAGAGACAGAGACGGGATCTTTACCTGCTTGGTGTGGCTGTGCTGGAGGCTTGCGGGGCAAACTGTCCCTGGCAGAAGACCTTTTTTTTTTAGGGGGGGCTGATCTGGACCGGCAGAGCCCCAGAGGGACATTGCTTGTTCTCAATCAGCCTGGAGCGCTGGCTCGAGCCACTACCTCCTCTTGCCTCTGTTCCCCATTGGACAGGGGCTTTCTCCAGGCAAACCTGATCCCCCTCACTTCCCCTCTTCTCTGCCCCACCCCAAGTCAACTTCTTTTTTTTTTTTTTTTTTTTTTTTTGGTTTGTGGAATACAGAGCTCTGTGCCTCAGGCCAGCCACCCAAGACCACAGGGTGCCATGCCTTCATACCAGATGCCCAGGCACTTCTGGTGTGATTAGTGAGGTCAAGCAGACTCACCATTATGGGATGGAGCCCAGCTCTGCCTCTGGGTCCCCTGGGTCTCTTGGGACAGAGCTGGGGAGGGGGAAGCCAGGATGGGGTGGAGCTGGGAACTGAAGGGGGGGAGCAACGGTAACATTGTTGCTAATGTCAGCAGATGGGCCCCCCAGGGAGAGAGCTGGGGGACGTGGGGAGGAAAGAGACCCAGAGAGCCCGACTTGAGGTGGAAAGAGGAAAAGATGGTGACAGAAGCCAGTGATGAGGGGGTGAGAGAGAAAACGGTCAAGGAGAAGAGCCAGGATCACAGCCCCTGGAGATGGCATCCAGGGGACCAAGAAGGCCTAGGCATGTGCCACTCCCCACCCCACAGCCCAAAATGAGCGGGCACTGAGAGCCTCTCACCCAAGATCAAATGCTGCTAGGATAGTATCTGGAGGAGAGACAAGCGAACGTCTCTGGGAAAAGGGAGGACAGGTGGGAGAGGGAGAGAAGGAAGCTCTCCCACGGGAGGAGGGAGAACGGGGAAACAGGGGGATTCCAGGGGTCACTTGACTAATGCTCCTGCCCCAGGGCAGCGTCTCCCCTCTCCCCAAATTTCTGGGAACAGAGCCGACCTCTTCTTTGGACCTGGGGGCGGAGCCTGAGGCAGGTACAGCGCCCCACAGGTTGTGGGCGCTCTGTGTCAGGAGGCACCGGGCTTTTAAAAGTGGGGAACATTAGGACCGTTAGAGACACCAGGGGTGTCATCCGGTTGGATCCCCCCACCTTGTTTGACAGGAGGAAATCCAGTCTAGAGGGGCCCCCTCCCCTTGCTTGCCTGGGACCCAGGCTCTTTCCGTCCACCTCTCTGTAGTTAGAGAGCTGGAACAGCTGCAGGGGGCCTCTTGGGTGCGGAGGGGGCCAGAGCCTGCGGAGAGGAGCAGGCGGGCACCCTTGTGGCCAGAGCCCCCCCAGGGGAGGGGGAGGCGCCGCTGCCGGGAGAGAGGGAGGGAGGGGAGAGAGGAGGGGAAACAGTGAGTCAGGCTTCCAAGAGCTGAGGATGAGAGAGCCAGAGCTGGGAGGGAGAGGGCAGGGAGGGCTGCTCAGAAGCGAGGAGAGGGAGGGGGCCCAGCCAGGGGCAAGGAGAGCTCTAGAGGGAGGGAGCCAGCCCCTGGCCCTGGCCCAGCGGTAGGCCTGTGCAGGGCTGTGCAGCCAACATGGACTTTGCCCGTGGCAGGTCAGGAAGGAGCCAGATTCTGCCCCTGCGGCGTCCTTTTCATTCCCGGCGTCCTTTTCATTCCCTATTCCTCATTTATGATCCCACCCCAGGGTCTCAGGAAGAATGACTGACTGTGTCATCCCATCCCTTCCTCAGTTTCCCCATCTATTGTGGGATTTGGACTGTGAGCTCTTCTTAGAGAGGGAAGAACAGAGCCTCCTGGGAAGTGTTGGGGGGTACCTCCTCCAGCTGCTGGCTTTGTGCCGGGGGCCCCGCTGGAGGCTGCCACCAGTCAGTGTAGGGTGCAGGTCTCCGCGGTAGGGCTTCTCTTGAGCCCTCAGAGTTGCTGGGCCAGGGAGTGGCGGTGACGAGTGCTGGGGTGCAGTGGGTGTGTGTGGTGCTGGGCTGGCAATGGTAGGTGGACTGCCTGGGGCCTCTCAGGATGGCCAGGGCGTAGACAGGGCCACGAACTCCAGATGTCCAGAGCCAACCTCCATTTGGGGAGGGAGGAGACACCCTTGTGATCCACCCCCCTCCACCTTATCCCTGTGGGTCAGAGGCACTGGGGCAGCCGGGAGGTAGGAATGGTCCCTGTGGGAGCTGGTGAGAACTGCCTATGGGGCCCCTCGTGTCCGGAGCTGGGACCAGCACTGGAGGGATCCCCAGGGACTGCTTGGGAGGGAGGAGGGAAGGAGCCCCCCTCCCACCCATCTGACAGGAAGCTATGGCTTCATCCAAGGCCTGGCATCCCCCAGCCCTTCCCTCCTGGATCCCCAGCATCTCTTCCATTGGTGAGGGGATGAGGGAGGTGGGCACTGAAGCTTCCTCTCCTACAGGGCCTGGATTTGGGGGGAACGGTGAAGTGAAGGCAAAGTGAGGCCCCCTGCACGCACCCCCTCCCCCTACACTCACGCACACAGACTCAGCTGCAGTGAGGCCCTGTTTTCTCCTCTCTCTGCTCTGGGGTCCTTGGCTTGGGAGCCCAGGGGAGGGGCCACTTCTGCAGCTGGCTGGCCTCGAACTCCCAGCTCAGCCAGCTGCTACTGAAGCTTCCAGAAGCTGCAGCTCTGCACCCCCTCCCCGCCCCCTGAGCCAGGAGAGGCCTTTGCTGACCTGGGGGAGGGTGTCTTGGTGAGCGAGTGGGCACCCTTAGAAGGACTAGCACAGACAACCAGACAGATGGGTGGTGGAGCAGATGGACAGAGACACCCACGCACAGGCAGACGGAGAGAGACAGACAGATGGACCAGGACTGGGAGAGACGGACATACAGAGGTGCTGGCAGAGACAGAAGTCAGAAAAATGGAAGGGCCTGGGGAGAGAGAAACAGACAGAGAGAGACAGAGACTTGGAGACAGGGAGATCCAAGGGGGGAGACAAGGTGACTGAGATGGGAGAAGGAGAGATATGGGGGAGAGAGGGAGGGGCAGGAAGAGATAAAGAAAGGGGGAAACCCAGACCGAGAGAAAGAGAGGAGAGACTGAAGGCTACAAACCACAAACAAGGATTTGATGAGAATCTGGAAGGTGTTTTCTCCTGCTTCCCTCCCCAAACCCCCAGGCCAGCCAAGTCTCCATTCCTTCCACCCCCGGCTCAGTTTCCAGCTGCTAAAGAGGTCAGGGAGAAAGAGAGGAAGACACACACACACACACACACACACACACACTCACACACACACACACACACACACACACACACTCCCCCCAGATCCCAGAGACCCCTTTCCCCTGAGCTCTTTGTAGGGGGAGGGAGTTGCGGAGGGTGCCTCTCCTAGCCCTGACCCTTACAAATGTACATACCTCTTGTCTCAGAAAATATCCCAGAATACTCCCCACTCACTCCCCACTCACACTCACTGTGTGTCTCCTTGTGTAAGTGCACCCCCCCATACTCACGCCTGTCCGCAGGGGCCTGGCCTCACACACACTCACAAATACACATTTTGTGGCATACATGTCTCTGCTCCCACACTCATCCTGAATCTCACAAACATAACCGGTGAACCTGTCCCTATGCTTTCTTACCCATACAGGCAGTGACACACAGGCCTCATCGTGGCTTCTCAAAACATGTTGATACACACACATACACAGTCACACTCTCACACAACAGTGGCAGACACCCCAGAGCAGAGAGAGGACTCTTTCTCTCTGGAGGGGAAGATCAGGGTTCCCAGGGAGCCATGGTGTCATGGGGGGGTATGCCCCCCACTCTGACCTAGCTGGCAGGGCAGGGAGGCAGGAGACACTTTCAGCTGGTGGCAGCCTTCCTGCAGGGCCTGGCCTGGACACAGAGAAACTGGCTGGTGTGAAAGAGCTGAGAGCTGGTGAGAGTGTGTATGCACATGTACAAACATGTGCACGTATGTACAGGTATAAGGGATGGTGAGTGTCTGTTACAATGTGTATGAGAGAGACTGAGTGCATATGAGGTGGGATATGGGTGTGACAGGGAGATCCACTCCCCAAGGTGTGTGGAGTGTGTGGGTGTGGGTGTGACAGCTACTTGTTGGGTATGTCTGTGTGGAGGCATGTATATGTGACAGGTGCATGTGGCTGTACCTGGCTTTGCAGTGTGCGGGTGTGTGTCATGGGCGTACACATGTGAAGGACTGGGACTCTGGGGCTGAGGGGCATGTGTACCAGGGTGCAGTGTTCTGCAGATGTGAAGGTGTGGGGGATGTTTGCGTGTGAGTGTAGTGTAGGCAGGGTGCATGGATGAGGGGGTAGCTGCCTGTGTGAGGCTGTGAGCTCGTAGCCTGGGTTGGAGGGCTGTTTTCCAAGGCAAGGATGCTGCTTGAACAGAGGCCACCGGCATGAACACATGCGAAGGGGCTCCGAGGCACACAGTTGGGCGCTGACCCACACAGACGCACAAGGACAGACATACCCGCCCCTGTCCTCCCTCTTCGTCTCTCCTGGCGTCAGTGGTTTTCAAAGGAGCCTCCACGAGGACTGTTTGCTGTGCAGTTCCTCCCACCCCCCAGCCCGTGCCTCTTCAAACACAGGGATGCCCTCCAGGCAGCTTTGTGGAGGCTCCTGCCTCGACCATCTGAAGGCAGATGGGTGGGCTGGGATCTGCTGCCGCCCCCCCAGGGAGCGAGGAGGCGGCACTGCGCCTTCGGCCTGGGCACAGGAAGAGACAGATGGACTGCCTGTCTCGACACCCAGACGTGGGGTCTGGGGGTGGGCGGGCACCACCGGCAGAGGGGCTCTAGCGGGCAGCCCCCAGGTGGGCCCCTGAGCAAAGGCCAGGACTCTGCCCTTCACCTCCTCAGAGGGGCACCCGCCCTCACCCCGCAGCCCCATCAGCTGTCTGGGCACAGGGGCCCAACTCCAGCCCCTCGCACCTCCTAAATACACAACCACTTCCCCACTCACAGCTCCAGCACCCCTAAACACACAGCCCCAGCACGCCCCCAAACACACAACCACCACATGCCTGCTCACCCAAACACATATTACAGCCCTAGTACTTAACCAAAACCCAGATGTTTATGACCCCCAGTATACCCCCAGACACCCCAACACACACACAAGGCTTCTACCACATCCTGAAACAGATCAACTCTTCCTCCAATCCCAGCACCTCCCCAGATACACCCAGGACCCTACTGTTAGCCCTAATACCTTCCACACACTCAGGTTCTCAGAGTCCCAGCACCTAACCAGACACCCTCAGACTCTCCCGACGGCCCCAGCGTTTCCCTCCGCTGCAGCTCATCACGTCCCCAGACACACCGATACAGCCCCCTACACCTTTCCAAACTCTCCCTGCGACATACATGTACACACACCGCCTCAACACCCACGCAGAGGAGGACACCGCTGCAGCCACACCATTTACCCCAAACACACAGACGCGGTGCATCTTTGAACAGTAGTGTCCCCTCAGCTTCTCGTACCTTCCAGGCGGTGCACGTGCATGCGCACCCCGCACACGCACACGCACACACACACCCCAGATCCCAGCACCTCCTCAAACAAGCAGTCCTCTGTGCATTCCCCAGCAAGCTCTAGCTCCAGTACTTTCCTCAGCCATCCAAGGGCCCAGGGACAGCCCCCACCCCTCTCCAAACACCAGTCCCGCACTCATACACAAACACACAGGGCCCCAGCCCAGTCACCCCTCAGAGCAGCTCCGCCCTGCGCCCACACCTCACCCTGCAGCCGCACTCCCACCATCACACGTTCCAGCACAGCCTCCCTCCTCAGCGCTCTCCATCACCGCCCCCCCACCCCACCTTGTCCTCCCCAGCCTCCCTCCCCCAAACCTCCCCGCAGATAGCCTCAGCCGTGCAGACACACTGGCCCACTCTTCTGTGCTCTCTCTCGTTTCTGGGCTGCCTGGTCCTCCCCCACTTCCCAGAGCCTCCTCTGCCTGGGGAGGCATCTCCACCCCCCCTCATTGCCCCAGGCCTTTCATTCCTGGACAGTGAGGCTGTACATCTGGTTCAAAGCTGCCCCACCCAAGACCCTGTGCTCTGGGCACCCTGGCCTGGGCTTTGGGGGTTTGGGGCCTCTTTGGGGGCTCTTGGCACCTGGTCATCCTGGTGTGTCAGCCAAGAACTCTGAGTACCCAGCCCTGCCCTGACTCTGTCGTGTATGGGTGGGAGGTGGGGGCGGCCTGGGCAGGGGGATTTACCCCCAGCCTGCACTTTCTCAGGTGCTTGCCAAATCCCCCTCTTCTTGGGCTCACCTGAGGGGGACATTGGGCCTGGAGCTTCAGGAAAAAAGATGGAGAAGGTGCTGGCTTGACATGCTTCCCCTCCCACCCACCCCCCCAGATCCGGGCTTGGGGCTTGGTCTCCCTGGGAGTCAGTTCCGACAGTGAAGGTTACTTTACTAGATGCATGATTTTAAACGGAATCTCCACCATCTGTTCCACCCCCTAATTACAGATGCACAGAATCCGCCTCAGAGGGCAGCATGAGGGGAGTGATTTAGAGGCTGAGCTGCTTCTGCCTGCATTAGGGCTGGGGAGACTGGGGGGGCCTCTGGGTATTGCTCACAGCCCCCCAATCCCATCTCTTTCCCAGGGGCCCCTCGTGCCTCTTCTCTTGCTGGGGGAAAGGCTCCTAGAAAGGTGCCCCGACCCCCTAGACCTGAAAGAGGAAGCTACTGCAATGCTGAGGGAGGGGTCCCTGAGAGATCGCCTGTGTCCCAGGCCCCAAGTCTGGGGAGGCAGGCTCCATTAGAGCCTTAAAAAATTCAGTGGATCGATCTCTTGCCTGCTTCTTGTGCCCTGGGGAGCCACAGGCGCTGGCCTGGCCCAGCTGTCTGCCCACCCCAGAGTAGCAAGGATTAGTGAGGTTAGGGAGGGGGCGGTTAGAGCAGAGGTGGGGACATCCAGGTTTTGGCAGCAGAGGATGTGGCCAGGCACGCCAGGACCCACCAGGTGTGTTTGCACGTATGTACCGGTCCTCCTTGGCGCAGCTGGCAGGCCCGACCCCAGCTTGAGCCTTGCCCTGTGGGGCTGGACGGGCACCAGGGGCCGGAGGGGATGGCAGGGCCTGGGCCTCAGAGGGTTCCGAGGGACACCCCGAGGATGGGTCTACCTTTGCCCGTGGCTCCGGGGACCTGGGGCCCGGGCCAGCTCGCTGGTGGTGGTGGCGGCCGCGGGCACACTGCGGTAGAAGCTGGAGCATTCACTGTGGGGAGAAAGGGAGAGAGGCCGGGCTACAGGAATTTTAAAGATTGCTGTAGGCAGGAGGGTCTCTGGAACCCTGTGGAGCGGGCAGTCATGCAGAAGTAATCCTATCGCCGCCTGCCTGGAGGAGAGGAGAGGAGAGGGGGCTGGGAGGTGAAGGATGGCGCAGCCGCCCCTTTCCCACCTCAGCCCCTGCCCTGGCCAGCTGTGGAGGGAGCCCGGGACCCCAGGGGGCTCCCCCGGGGAGGCACCACCCTTCCACCGCTGCCTGTGCCCCCTGGAGGGGCGGCACCGCAGCTGTTGCTGGGCTAGGAGCTCTGGGTTTTATAAATAATGCAGCTTGGAGGTGGGGGCCAACTCAGCCTTGGGTCACCCACTGTGGCATCATCTCCAGCTGGCAGTCCTGTGGCAGAGCCCCTCTGCCTTCCAGCCTGCTCTTCCTCTTTTGCTGTGTGAGCTTGGGCCAGAGGCCCAGCCTGTGTGAGCTGGGCCAGGGCAAAGGAGTGTGGAAGAACCCAGAACCCCCTGTCCTTTTGTACCCCGCCCCCACCAGCCTTCACAGGTTAACTGGCCACTGGCTCAGCAAATCCAGGCCGGGAAGGGATGACCCGCTGTACAGGGGCCTCCCCAGTTCCAGCCCCTCCATTTTGCAGATGGAGTAACCAAGTCCAGAGAGGGCAGGGATGGCCAAGGCCAGCCAGCTGATGAGCACCTCCTTCCTGTCCCGTTCTGCTGTCACTCAAGGCTCTTCTCAGCCTCAGCTCAGCTAAGAGCAGGGCCTGGGGGGGTGGGGGGGGTGGGGGGGCGGGGGATGTTTGGGAAAGTGGTTGCGGCTGAGACGTTGCCATGGCAATGCTGCAGGATGCCGAGCTGAAGTGGGGGTCCTACAGGGTCTCTGGGGCCCCCAGCTCCACACCCCTGTGGTCTTCTCCTCCCCATCTCCTGTCCCCCACCCAGAGGCCTGTCAGGCAGCTCCGGTGACAGGCTGGGTGGGTGACAGGTGGTGCAGGTGATGGGCTGGGTGGGTGACGAGCTGGGTGGGTGACAGGTGGTGCAGGTGATGGGCTGGGTGGGTGACGAGCTGGGTGGGTGACAGGTGGTGCGGGTGCGAGGCAGGCAGGTGACAAGCTGGGTGGTGACGGGCCCTGCTGATGACAGGCAGGGGGTGTGGTTGGCGGGGATGCTGTCTCCTGGCTGGTGGCCTGTCGCAGCCCCCCACCCTCACGCGTGTGCACATACACAGACTCTGGGCTCAGAGCTTGGGGCTAAGATACTAATGAGGCTTATTACGTGTGGGGGGGCAGGTGCCCAGGCTCACTAATGAGAGGCCTTTAACGAAGAGGGGAGACAGCTGGGGGGCTCTGAGGTATTTGGCTGGCCCTCCTGGTCTGGAGGGTGAGCCAGGTCGGGGCCCCACCTACCCTTCCCCCCGGCCACTTGGCTTTGTGTTAGTACTACCCACAGTCACGATAGTTACCATTGTCTGAGCGTTTGCTACGCTGGCCGAGCCTTTTACATGCGTTTTCTTATTTCAACTCAGCAGTCGTAGGAGGGAGGCACTATTGCCCATTTTATGGATGAGGAATCTGAAGCTGAGAAGGCAAGGGACTTCACGTAACAAGTTTCTGTTGCAGCTGACATTTTAATCTTAAGTCTTTCTGTCCCCAGAGCCCGTGCTCTTAACCATCCCACCAGTAAAACTCAGGTCTTGGTGCAGACCCCGACCTTCTCTCAGGGCCTCAGTTTCACTCTTCTGGAAAATGGGTGTGCGGTGGAGGAGTGAGCACCATACGCTCTTCAGCTCTGACTTGGGTGGCTTCAGGGTCTCCTCCAGTTAACTGCCAAAGCCTCACCCCATCTGGCCCAGATTCTAGGTGACACCCCTGGACTGGAGAGAGGGCAGGGCTTAGCACTGAGGGAGCGGAGCTGAAGGGGGGACGCCTGGGGTATCCAGACCACTTCCTGCATTGCGTGGTGGGGAGGCTGAGGCCTGGAGAGGAGCAGCAAGGGCCCAAGGCCACACACCCTGTGAGCTGTAGGGCCCCGTGGGACCCCAGGTCTCCTGGCCTGTTGGAAGGGCGGGGCTGGGAGTGGTGCCAGAGCTGGGAGGTCACCTCCTCCTGGACCCCACCCACCAGCCTAGCTTCTGCCCTGGAGGTTGTGAGCCCCTGCATCCTGGGAGGGGGCAGGGGGCTGTTGGCCACCTCTTTAGGGCCATGCCCCTTCCCCGTCAGTCTGGTCCCCTAGTGTCAGTTGAGCTCCTCCCTTTGGGACCCATTGGGGTGGAAACTCCCTGGCAACAGCTGATGGATGGGTTAAGGCCTTGACATTGGCCTGGGCCCACAGCATGACCCTGGAGGGACCAGGCTAGGGCTGGGGGGCTTGGAGGGGAATTTAAGGGAGAAGAATTAGGGTCATAAATCTTGGAGCGTCTGGGTTCTCTTCTCCTCGACCTTAATCTCCTACCAAACCTGCTCTCCGGCTGCTCATCCAAGTCTGAGGGTTGAGGGGGGTCCACCTGCCCATTCACCTCTCCCTCCAACTGATGCCCCCCCCCCCCGAAATTGCACCCCCTATGGGGAAGAACAAGTTGCAGCCACTGCCGCTGGACAGAATTAAGAACTTGTGTGTCTAGACTACTGGATTCAGCCTCTGATTCATAACGGTAGGCAGGGCAGAGAGCTTCACTGCCTCAGTGTCCCCAGCCTTGGGTTTGAAATCCTCTCCTGGTGCCTGACTGCTCAGTCAGGAAGGAGTGCTAAGACCAAGAGGGTTTTCACAGCTGCGGGACACATGGCCCTGTCCTCAGAAGCCCCATTCTGAGATAAGCAGCACAGTCCTGGCCTTGAGAGCCCTCACACCCAGAGGTGAGGTCTTGAACTCAGGCTGGGTGTGCGCTGAGGCTCAGGTAGGGAGTGGGTGGTGCTGGGTGGCTGGTCTGCTTTCTGAAGCAAAGGCCGAGGCTGGGGAGAGGCCAGAAGAAGGGTGGAGGTTTGCCTGGGGGCTGAGGAGCCGTCTGTGGTTGGGGGTGGGAGCCTGGAAGGGTCTGGCTTTCCCATAGTCCCGGGCAGCTGTAGCCTGAAGTTCTGGGGCCCTCCTAGCTCCCCAGGGAACCCGCTGCTGCCCGGCCCTGGGGACCCAGGCGTCCTGGCGGGTGAGGGCGGGTCTCCGGCAGGCGCCCTGCCAAGCCTCACAGCCTGCTCACCAGGAATCTTGCTGCTGAGAGATGGAAAATCCCGGTCGGGCCTGCAGCTCATCCCTCCCCTCCGGGAGGAGGAGGGGCCCAAAGATTCCTTCCTGCACCCGCCCTCCCATCTGGGGCAGGGCCCTCCTCAGCAGTGGGTGGGGCTGGGGGGCCCAGGACAGGCCTCTAAGGCTCCGTCACATGTCCTGGAGCCTAGCCCAGCCAGCAGTGGGCACCGGGGCACTCTGGAGGCAGAATGAGCCTGGTGTGGCAGAGGAGAGGTGGGGGTAGGGTGCTGAGGCCACAGGGGGGCCTGCATAGGGGCCTAAGCCTGGCCCTGGCCCCACTGGCTCCCCCAGGGTGGAGGGTGAAGAGTTGGTTCTCTCCTTGGACAGGAAGACGAATGATCCCATTACGGGAGCGTGATTTTATTCCACGTGTCACGGAGTCTGAGATTAACTTGCTCACCAGTCTGTGACAAACCCCTCACACCCAACACACACATACACACACAGAGGCACACAGACACACGGAGATCCTTGGTCTCACAAACGCACCTTCCACAGACACACATAAGCATTTCCATGCTACAACGCATGGCAGACTCTCACATGCAGATACACAAGCACACACTCACACTTAAAGATACACCGAGATCTAGACCCACAGTCTCCAAAGCACAACGTTCTCCCACTCACACTAAGGCCACACAGACAGAGATACAAACAGGCGGTCCGGGGGGATGCTCGCAGCCCTACTTAGACATGCACAGATCAAGGACGCCCGGTGCCCCACAGGCACAGATACACGTAGACACACACAACCCCAGACACAGTCTTGTGGGCAAGCCTAGACCAACCGCCACACACACTGAGACAAAGGCCCAAAAACATACAGAGACAAAGACAGGCACAGACACACAGCCGGCAGCACGCACACAAGCACAGGCGTGCACACCCGGACACAGACAAAGACAAATAAATGCCCAGAGGTTTTGCTGTGGACAAAATGTGAGGCGCACACACACATCTGGGCCTCCTGCTCGACCTCTCTGCCTGGGGACGTGGTGGTCTGGCGCCCGTGGCTCCAGGGAGCACTCTGAGGAACCTTCTGCTCGGTCAGAGCCCCCCACCCTGGGCCCAGGGCCAGCCACCACCTCTGGCTCCCGGCCCGTGGCCGAGGCCACGCAGCCACACCCTCAGCAGCGCCCTGACATCCTACCTTACCCTCCGCGTCGTGCACACTCACGGTCACACCGTCTCCTCCCGCACGTGCTCACGACACCCTCCATGCCCGCACACTTACGGTTTCTCCCTCACACCCCCCCTCAGGTGTCCCCTCCTTGTTGTCTTTCTCAGTCATTGTCCCCACCCCCTCGCCCCGCAGACATGCACAACCTCCTGCACAGCCCTCATGGCCCACACCCTCGCCTTCTCACGCAGACCCCCATGCACAAATAGAACGCACGGGCTCTCCGCCACAGACCCACAAGCCATGTACACGCACTCCTTCACATACTTCCTCAGCACCGCTCTCACAGACTAATTCACAAATGCAGCACACACACACACACGCACACTCCCCCGCATACATCCCCACCGCCTTCTCACATGCGCGCGTGCGTGCACACACACACACATACTTTCAGAGCCTCCCTCACACCATCACTTTCCTTCCTCTGTCTCTCACAAACACTCCCTCTGCCAAGAGCGTGGCTCTGCTGCAGAGCAGCCCCTGAAGTACTTGTCACTGTACTCCACCACGTCCTTGGCCTTCCTGGCCTCAGTCTCTTCCCTTCCACCTCCAGCCCTGCATACTGTGGCCTTGTATTCTTTTGCCATTTCTCCGTTTAGTCAACAAGAATACATAGAGTATTCATTTATTCATTCAACAAATGTTGACTGAGCACTGATTATGGGTTAAGCATTGGGATACTATGATGACACAGGTCCTTCCCTCGTAGAGCTCTCAATTTTGTGTCCAGTTCGTTTGCTGCTTGTCTCATCTGACTAGAATGGAAGGTAACCCTTGATCTTGGATGTTGAGAGATGTGTAGGAGTTCACAGGAGGAAAAGTAGGGGAAGGGTGTTCTAGGCAGAGGGAAAAGCATGTGCAGAGCCTACAAGTAAATCAGGGTACAGTAGGCTGCAAACTGAGGTGATGCTCAGAGACTAGAGGAGAAGCTGCAAAGAGGGAAGAAGCCAGATGTCACAGAGTTTAGATGCCATGCTCAGGGGTTTAGATTTTGTCTAGTGGGCCACAAGGAGTCATGGGAAGTTTTAAGTGACAGGACAGGGTGAGGAAATGATGGTGGTCTGACCTAGAAGAGGTGAGTGGGAAGGAAAGGAGACTCATTTAGGCACAAGAACCAGTGGGGTTCCAGTTCCAGAGCTGTGACCTCAGGAAAGTCACACAACCTCTGTGACCTGGGTCCATCACATGAGGATGGGAGACAGTACCGGAGCCGGGCTTATGGTATATGCTCGATAAACAGTAGCCATTATTGTCAGTTATCGGTAGGACATGGCAGGGCATCAGATGAGGAGGAGATTTTACTGAGCACCTACTGAGTGCTGGGTACTGTGCCAGGTGCTGGGGCCCAGAGGGGAGGGAGGTGATCTGCGGCTTCAGGAAGCTCACACACCGTAACCACAGCTCACGTGGACAACAGAGCGCAGGGTGTGAGGGTGGAGGCAAAGCACCTCGGAAGGTTAGAGGAGCATGAGGGCTCTGGGTGGCTCACGAAGGAGCTGGCATTGAGCCGAACCCTAAAGAGGCTGGTTGAACTTGGGCAGGCAGAGGTGGGAGAAGGAGCTTCGGGGAGAAGCAGTCCTGTGAACGACAGCCTGAGGGCAAGGGGTCTAATCCGGCTGTTGTGTGGGACACAGGAAGGGGGTGTCATGGGATGGGATTATGGAGGCGAGACCTTGGTGGCCAGGCTAAGAGGGGGTGGTCAGCACGGGCTGAGCTGCACTCTAGAAATCCCATGTTTTGGTGGTGACCTGGAATGTGTCCGTTAGAGACTCTGCTCCAGGCTCCGCCAGTAAGCCATCGGGTGACGGTGAACAGCATGCCATTGCCCTCCTCGACCTCAGTTTCCCCATCTGTGTGATGAGTTCAGTCTTGTTTAGGAGGGAGTTCCGGTATCATGTCCTGGGGCTGGCCTAGCCTACTTCGTTGGGCATCTTCTGGCCTGGGATTCTGGGTCTCAGCAGTGCTTCCTTCCTGAACATTCTCAGCCAAAGAAAGGAGCAAAATGAGGGGTTCCCCAGAGGCAGGTTTTGGGCGCTGCAAATGAGGGGCCAGGAGCTGCAAACGGAAGGGAGGGGTCTGTGCCTGGATCTGACTCCAAGCCCCAGAGGGAAACCAGAAGAGAACGTCAAGGTCCCTCTTCCCTCTCGCGCTGACCCGTGTGGTGGCAGGTGTGGGCCACGTGCCCAGTCCCTGGTCCAGGGGGTATCAGGACTATTCTGCCCACTGACAGAGGAGCAGGGCTTGGGTTCAAGAATGTGGTCCAGGGCTTAGAGTCCCCTGGGGATAAGGAGCCAGGAGGCCAATCTCAGGGTGGCAGAGCCAAGTAAACGCCCATGGGTAACAGGGTTCATTTATATTTGGTGTTGCCAGGAGTTGTGGTCTAAGGCAAGTCCTGGTGACTCCCCAGCTGCCCGGGATCCTGGCTGCAAAGGGCTCTTTAAGCATCTCACCTGTGAGGTGGGGCCGGCAGAGAATTAATTTCCTGTGCTATTTTAATTTTGCTGTATTTAATTTGCTGTTTATTTTAATTAATTAATGGCGGGTAATGGTCTATCGTAACTTGCTGCGGCTGGCTTCTCTTCCTTTTCAGAAGGGTGGAAGGCCAGGCCAGATGATTGCCGAGTTAGCAGTGGGGGCACGGGACGGCCTTGGGGGCCTGACCCTCTCCCCCTTTGCCCCTCAATCCAAGGGTCTTCTCCACTCTCCCTGGTTCTCCTCCAAATGGGCCCTCTCCTCCCCGCTCACTAGTAGCCCCTCCTACTTCTTCCTCTTCTCCCCTCAGGCCTGCCTCAGGGCCTCAGATGCAGTAACTTGGTGAAGAGAGGCCAACATGAGATCCCTGCCTGTCCCCCAAGAAACTGTATTTTAATGTCATAGGTGGTGGATTAAAGGACAGGGAGCTTGGCTTGCAACCGAAGTGGTGCTAAAGAGCTGTTGGGAAAACTTACAAAGTGGGGGTCAGTTTTAAATGGCAGCTCCCTTCCCCACCCCAGCGCCCAAACAGCACGCCCATCGGTGTGGTCAGGCCTGTGGGACACTAGCATGTTCAAACGCCTGTGAACACATCCATGGGCATCATTTCAGTTATTAGTTAATCTCTAGGACAGACCTCCAGGGGAGGATTATCCCCTGTAGAGAGGAGGAAGTGAGGTTCAGAGAGGCTAAGTGACTTGTCCAAGGTCACACATCAACTAAGGAAAGCAGGGTCTGGATTCTGGCTGTAATCTATCTGGCTGCATAGAAGGAGTTAACAGTTGGAGGGAAGGGAGGGGAAGTGGCTTGGGGCTTAGGGTAGGGGGATTAGGTCAGAAGACTGATGGGGCCAGGAGATGGGGTCATCTGGCTTTCGAGGATGTGGGGAGAGGAGAGGAGCGGGTCCTTGCCACAAGGGGCTTCCCGAGATGTGAGGTCTCCGCCTCCTGTTTCCATTTCCCTCGGTGCCTTCAGTTGTCTGTTTGGAACTGGGGTTTGCTTTGTCACTTGCACTGTACCTTACCAGGGGGACCCTTCCATGGCTAGGTGGAACTCTACTTTTATTTATTTAACAAACACATAGCATTTACCACGTCCCAGATACTCTTCTAACTTTATAAATAGATATTCATTTAATCATCATAGTAGCCCTCTTATTATCGTCTTTATTTTACGTAGCAGAAAACTGAGGCTTAGAAAGGTTAAGTATGGATAACTTGTCCAAGGTGACACAGCCAGTACCTGGTGGAGCAGCCTTTGAACTTGGAATACCGGGATCCATAGTCCTAGTTCGGAGCCACCATACCATCCTGCCCCCTTAATGCTCTAAGTGGGAGATAGGGCCCTGAATTCCCAGGACGTACCGCATCTTTGGGGAGCCTCTAGCCTTGGTGGAAGGGGAGCTCCAGCCCCACCCTCACCAAACCCAAGTCTGATAGGGCAGACAGAGCCCACAGATCTAGAGCTGCTTTGTGAGGGGAGCTGGCAGAGTGTCAGGGTGTGCCTGGCTGGGAGGCGCATATCAGCAGTTAGGATGCCTTTAGAGCATGGCCCCGTGGCCACAGTTCTGGCCATGGTAGGGGGTCGGGGACACAGAAGTGTTGACAGAAGCATTGCCTCAGACGGAGCCCTCAGAGAGCTTGCCTTCTGACTGACTGGAAAAACAAGGCAGGTGTGTGTGAACAGTTATCAACAGTTGTGTAAGACGGGGAGAGAAACGGCACAAAACCCGAGGCCGTTGAAAGAGTTTGGGCTTGGAATCCTTTGTGGCCGTTTGACTCCTCTCTCAGCCTCAGTTTCCTCACCTGTCAGGGGGAAATAATGATGGCTCTGACTCCATAGGATTTTGTGAGGCTCAAATTAGATAAAATGTGCAGGATTTGAGCTTTGGAGCAGGGGCCCAGTGAGCATCCATCCAGATGGCATTGGAGCAGATCAGAATGGGAATAGTGAGGACGAGGAGGCCAGTGAGGGTCTCGGCTTTGGAGTCAGACTGCTTGGGTTTAAGTCCCAACCATGACGAGTCGCTTACCCTCTCTGGCCTTGATTTCCTTGTCTGTAAAATGGGTATAATAATAGTGCACCACCACCACCACCACCATCATTGGGTATTGTGAGGACTAAACTAGTTAATTCATTTATTAAATAAGCAATAGTGAGCACCTGCTGGGTGCCAGACATATTTCTACTCACTGCAGATAATAGTCAGTACGTGTTAGCGATCTTATTGTTATCATCAGTCATTTTCAGGAGGCAGGGGACTGTTCAGGGAGGAGGAAAAGAGGAGGCCGAGGCTTTTCAGGGTCTTTGCCTGAACGGGGATGAACGACCTTCTGATCACAGGCTGATATTTAGTGAGTGCTTACCATGTTCTCGGCACGTTAGCTTATGAGGTGCTCACATCATCCCCGTTTTGCAGGTAGCAAACAGGTTGAGAGAGGTGTAGTGACCTGCCCAAAGGAACACAGCTAGTAGGGGGTGGAGCTGGGTTTTGAGAGACTCAAAAGCCAGGCTCTTCATTACAAAGCTTTAAACCTGATTAAGAGATGGCATGGGGTGGGGGCAGTGATCCAGCAGAGGAAGGAGGGAGAGACCTGGCCAGGGGAGGGACAGAGGTGGGCAAAGCCTCCAGACTCGGCAAATAGTGAGGAATGGACCAAGTCAGCATATGCTCCCCCGGTGGGTTTTCCCAGCAGTAAACAAGGCATGAGCTCAGGGAAGGGAGCGAGTGAAGACTGGAGGCCAGGCTTCCCAGAAGAGGTGGGTCTTGAGAAATAGGCAGTTGAAAGACATGGGGAGCCGGTGCATTCCAGGCAGAGGCACAGCATCCGCAAAGGCCCTGAGGTGAGTGAGCAGCATGGTGTAGGGCTGAGAAGTGGGAGGAAATGGCTGAGGGAGGTCAGAATGAGGGTTGGGAGGGCTGCTGGCCTCAGGGGCATAGGGAGAGAGACAGCCCCAGGGAGATGGGGAGGATGACAGATTCAAGAGGCCTAGCTAATGTAGGAATAGAAATAACCTCCCATCTGGACAGGAAATAGAGCACAGTGAACAAGAGGGCAGGTTCTAGAGTCACATTCTAGTCAGGCTGCTTTCTACCGTGTGATCAGAGCAAGGCACTTGATGTCTCATTTTCAAAATGAGGGGTAATGAAAGTACCTCCCTCCTAAGATGAGACCATCTGTGAGGAGTGCGTAGTGCGGTGCCGGGCATGTAGTAAGCACTTGATTCATTCATTCATTCCTCAACTACCAAGTGCACACTTGGTGTCAGGCACTTTTTTAGGGCACACAGCAGAAAACAAAGTAGGTAAAAATCCCTGCCCTCAAAGAGCTTACATTTAGAGGGTGAAACAGTTAACACAAAAATCAGTAAAATATATGGTTTGTTAGATGCTGATAAATGCCAAGCAGAAAAATGAAACATGCAAAGGGCTTGGGGAGTGCCAAGGTTAGAGTGGTTGCAATTTCAAGTAAACTTATAAATGGAGGTTATTGTATAGAATTATTGTATAGCTGTATTATAGCATTATTTGTATAACAGGTTTTAGTAGAAAAAGCACCTTCCAGTTTAGGAGGCATTTATCCTTCATTAGCATCACTCAAGGTGTAGGTATTTCTGTCCCCATTTTATAGATAAGGACGTTGAGGCTCAAAGAGAAGATTCTGACCTTGGAGTCATGACTCGAGGATAGGCTATACTGGCTGACTCCCTGTGACAAGAGGAGTGTTGTTCCTGAAAGTCTGGAGAGAAGGAGAGAGAGGCTAATTGGAGAGGGTATAGAAAGTGGCTAAGGTGGGTCAGTGTCTCGGGATACAGCTGAGCTGGAGAGCAGAGGCAGAGGCCTACTTCCTGGAGCGAGAGCTCAGGTCAGCATACCTCAGTGTGGCCTGATCAGAGTGGGTTCGACGTGGCTGGACCCAGGGGCAACCCTGAGGGCAGAGCAGGGGCAGCAGGCTGGGCCTGAGACACTGCGTGATTGAGCAGAGGGGCAGAATCTGTCCAGAACTGAGTGAGTGTGTGGGTGGTATGGAGAATATGGGAGGGGCTTGAGGAGAGGACTGACCAGACAAGAGGGAACAGTGAGGAGGTTGGTGGGCCAGAGCTGGCTGTGCAGACTCTTGAATATCAGGGTAAAGACCTCGGCCTTGATGTTGTTGTCAGCCGTGGGGAGCTATTAAAGTTTTTGGAGCAGGGACACGGTGTCATGAGAATGAGATTTTTTTTTTTTTTTGCGGTACGCGGGCCTCTCACTGTTGTGGCCTTTGCCGTTGCGGAGCACAGGCTCCGGACGCGCAGGCTCAGCGGCCACGGCTCACGGGCCCAGCCGCTCCACGGCATGTGGGATCTTCCCGGACTGGGGCACGAACCCATGTCCCCTGCATCGGCAGGCGGACTCTCAACCACTGCGCCACCAGGGAAACCTGAGAATGAGATTTGAGGAAGATGAATCTAACACTAGGTAGAGCAGATTTAGAGGAGGTATTTGGAAGTGGGGAGCCTGCCGGGGGGCTAGCATAGTTGACCAGGCAAGAAATGATGAGGAGGTCAGATCAGAGAGACAGCTCGGACTAGTGGAAAGAGTGGGGCCCAGGAGATGGTACTCCTGGATGCTACCCTTGGGTCTGCCTTGAATTTTCTTTTTTCTTTCTTTCTTTTTTTTTTTTTTCCTTGGACGCACAGCTCGTGGCTTGTGGGATCTTAGTTCCCCAACCAGGGATTGAATCTGGGCCCACGGCAGTGAAAACGCCAAGTCCTAACCACTGGACCACCAGGGAACTGCCTACCTCGCATTTTCTGAGGGACCTTAGGCTAGTCCTTTCCCCTCTGTGCCTGTTTCCCCATTTGGATTGAACTAAAGGCTTCCCCCCGCTTTTTTTTTTTAACTCTTTGGGCTAAGGATCCATTTTGAGAAGATGATGAGCCTTCTCTTCAGAAAAATACTAAAATACATTTTGGTTAAAATCATGTGAGGTTTACAGACTTGTCAAAGTCCATTCATGGAACCAAGCTAGATCATCAGTAATAGTAAAAATAGCAGCTGGCATTAACATGCTTATTATGGGCCAGGTGCTTATTATGGGCAAAGTGCTATACATCATAATCCCATTCAGTCCGCTCAACAACCCTATGAGGTAGGTACCATTATTATCATTCTGTTAAGAGTTGCGGAAACTGAGGAGGCCTAGAGAGGTAGAGTGACTTGCCCAAAGTCAGAGCTGGAATCAAAACCTGGGTGTGTCAGCTCCAGAGCTTGAGATCTTAACCGCTATGGTTAAAGGCTAGGATTCTAGGATGGAGGAAGGAGAAGTGGCAGGGAGGAGGGCAGATGTGGGAGAATTTCCAAAGAAAGCCATGGAGAAGGAGACCTAGAGAGAAACTGTGGGAAGGGCGGATAGTGGTACCAGCTCAGTCCTGAGGTGATAGGCACAAGGTGGTTGGAGGTGAAGATTCTGTTTGGAGGCGCCTTGTGTAGCTTCCAGGAGATTGGTATCTGTCCCACATGACCCTCAGCTAAGTGACCTGCTCTGGAGCCTGCTGGGGAGGGGTGGGGCTGCTCTGTCTTCTTGGCTTGATTATGTTCTGCCCCTTTGGCAGGAAGAGCTTACCCTTGACTCTTTGACTCAGCCTCCAGTGCTGTCTCTGGAATCTACCCTTCCTCCCCCTTCCCAAGGCCATTGACAAGGGCCAGTGGGCCTTGATCTCTCTAGGGGAGTTTGGAAGTGGGGACACCCTTTCCATCCCAGAGAAGAGTACTGGGGCCCATGTCCTGAGATCAGAGTGGGATCTGGAACCAAAACAGCATTGGGTACATGTTAGGTTCTGGTTGAGATCCTGATCAGCAGTACCATCTAGGAGGAGGTGATCGAGATTAGACTGGGCCATAGTCTCAGGCTGGAATCTAGATTTATGGTGGGTTGGACTTGTTGGTCGTCTAGAACAGGGGTTGGAAACTTTCTGTAAATAGTCTGATAGTAAAAATTTTAGGCTTTGTAGACCATTGGGTCTCTGTCATGAGTACTCAGCTCTGCCATTGCACCTTGAAAGCCTTCATAGACGGTGCTTGAATGAATGAGCATGGTGGGAACTTCCCTGGCAGTCCAGTGGTTAAAGACTTTGCCTTCCAGTGCAGGAGGTGCAGGTTCAATCTCTGGTCGGGGAGCTGAGATCCCATGTGCCTTGGAGCCAAAAAACCAAAATATAAAACAGAAGCAATATTGTAACAAATTCAATAAAGACTTTTAAAATGGTCCACATAAAAAAAATCTAAAAAAAAAAAAAAGAACGAGCATGGCTCTGGTCCAGTCATACTTGAATCATAAAAACAGACAGCAGGCTAGATTTGGCCCTCTGGCCATAGTTTACCAATCCCTGATCTAGAACCTTATTCTTCCTGCAGATGTCTAGATCTTAAATATTGCTAGACAGTGATCTAAGCAAGCAAGGCTGGGTGCTCTAGAGCCACACTCTTGCTGGATCTAGATATTGGGAATTGGTGATCAAGAAATGTACTAGAGAGTGGTTTAAAGCAGACTAAGCCATAAGCTCTGGCTGAGCCAGATTCACAGAAAGCTGGGGAGGGGTGGTGTGGGATGGTGAGATTTAGACCCACACGTAAGGCTGTGGTCTGGATATGGGGAAGTGGGTGAGCTAAAGCCACACAGATATTGATCTAGAGCAGGCAAAGTCTTGGTCCAAAGCCAGAACACCATATGATCTAGAACAGCACTGTCCAGTGGAAATGTAATAGGAGCCACATATGTAATCTAAATTTTCTAGTAGCACATTAAACAAAATAAAAAGAAAGAAATGAATTAGTGTTAATAACATATCTTATGTAACCCAATATACCCAAAATATAGTCATTTAAACACATAGCCATTGTAAAAATCATTGAGATATTTTATATTCTTTTTTCATATTTAGACTTCAAAATCTGGTGTATAGTTTATATTTACAGCACATCCCAGTTGCAACTAGCCACATTCCCAGTGCCCAATACCTAGTTTCTACCACATTGGGCAGCATATTCTACCAGCATTGGGCAGTTTGGAAGCAGGCTTTTCTTTGGGACCAGGGTCCAGAGGAGTCATGAGCCAGGATGATCTGGAGTAGATAGAGTTGGACACACCAGAGGTTATATTCTTAGCAGACTTGAACTGGGTATAGACTGGCTTATCCTGGGAGAGCATCTAGGCCCTGGGTTGGGAGGTGGTAGTGGTAGTGGTGGTGGTGGGATCCCTTCCTTGGAGTCCTGACCAACTGGCCTCCAGCCCCTCCCTCCCTCATCCCAATGTCACCTCTGACTCTGGAGTCTGGTCTGGCCTGGCAGGTGGGGGTGGGGCCGGGTAGCAGCTGGACCCTTGAGGGAGCAGGAGCTCCACCCCTCCAAGCTAGCTGCTGCCAGCCTTCCTGGACTGACTCTGTGGAAACAGGGGGCCCAGAGACAGAAATAAACTGCCAGGTTTCCGGGGCGGAGTGGGGGGCCTGCCAGCCTTTGTGCTTCCTTGCTAAGGGGTCGGGGGGACAGGAAGCAACTCCTGGCCCTCTCCCAGGCTGTTACCCCTGCATGCCATCTCTCCTTACCCCCAGGTGTCCTCACCCCCATGGCTCTGAGGCTGGGCTAAGCCTAGATAGAATTTGGTGGATTAGTGAACCCTGGGGGCCCAGGAGTCTCGGACTGACCCTTGGGAGCAGAGGGTGATCCTCCGGGCCCTGGACACAGCTTTGTGCCCATTTCTAGATCCCATCCTAGGGGCCCCAGTAGCTGCCCCAGGGCAGGAGGTGAACAGTTTCAGAGGACTGCAGCAGGGCATTACACTAGGAGTTGGAAGATCTGTGTTAGATGCTCAGCTCTGCCACTAACTGGCCAAAGGCAACTTTGAGCAAATCACTTTGAGCCTCAGTTTACTCTTCTGTGAAAACGGGGCAGTGTTTGTCCTGCTCATCTCAGGGCACTATAGTTCAGTGGTTTACGCAGACTCTGGAGCCAGAATTTTGCTAATTCTGGCCTCTGCCACTGTGTGACCTTTGGCGGGTCACTTAACCTTCCTGAGCCTCAGTTTCCTCATCAGCAAAGAAGGAACATTACCTACTTTATGGGAACTTTATAATCAAGTGGGTTAATGCATGCTAATTATACAGGGCAAGTGCCCAGTGTTGGATCTTGCCGTCGGGTAGACCATAAGCTCAAATGGGTTGTAAGTGAAAATGCATTATTCGAATATGAGGGATTCTTCCCCTGTTAAGAGTCCTCTCGGACCCCCTCATTTTATAAACGGGAAAACTGAGGCCCCCAAAAGAGAAGGCATTTTGGCCAAGGAGAGGCACACAGCAAGCAAAACCTTTATTTGGTACCCACCGTATAAAGCCAGGTAGCTCACCCCCAATCTACAGGTAAGGAAATCGAGGCCGGTGATTGGCTACTGGTGCCCAGTGGCGCTATCCAGTGAGGCCTGAGTCCGCTGCTAGGGAGGGAGTGCCCTGGCCGCCCACGCTCACCGGAGGAGGGGCGTGCAGGTAGCGGGCGCCCTGGAGCCGCAGCCGGAGCCAGGCGCGCTATTAATAATCCCGCTGCTCCGGCTCGGCCTCGGCCGAGAGCGCAGGTCCGGACCGCCGCCGGGCGCCTCCCGGGCCTGGGCCGGGGCCCGAGCCCCAGACGGATCGCGGCGGCCCTCCCCTTCCCCTCGCCACGTGACGCCCCCCCCCCACTCCGCGGGCAGCCGAGGGCCCGGGCTGGCGGGCCGGGGGCCAGGAAAAAGCCAAAAACACCGAGGCTGGGCCGCTCCCCTCCCGCTCAAAATAGCCCCCAGCCGGGGCTGCCACGCATTCCGCTGGGCCCGGGGCGCGGGAAGGGGCGGCCGGCCGGGCCCCCGCCCGGCCCGACGTGGCTGCCCGGCCGGGTTGGAAGGGGGGGCGAGGGCGGGCCGCGCGGCCGGCCGGCATGTGGCTCTCCTTCGGGGAGCCTTGGCAGCCCGGGCTGCGCGCTGCGCCGGGATGATGGAGAGCTTCTGGAATTTCCTGCAGCTGGAGAGCGCGGCCGGCCGGGGGAGCGGGCTGAGCGCGCGGCTCGGGAAGGGGCGCCTTGCAACCCGACCCTAGGGGGCGCCCCCGCGGCGAGGGTACTTGGGGGAGATCTCCAGACCCGCCCCCCATACTGCACGCGAGGCAGGCGGCACACACCCCCCCCCATCCCCCGCCGTGCTTTTCGGGTCTGGCGGGGGTCCAGTCCCGCCCCTCCCGGCCAGGGCGGCGGAGAGGGGCCAGGTGCAGGCAGCGCCCCTCCCCCAGCCGCCTGGTTTCCCTCTCGGCCCGTCACCTCCTCCAGGAGTCAGAAGCTCTGCGGCCTCATCTGGGAGGGGGCGGGGGTGGCAGGGATCAGGGGGCTGTGCAGGCCTGCCAGGTAGCCCGAGAGGCGGCGGCGGGAAAAGTCGGAGACGGACCGTTCGGGCCTGAGAACGGCTGGGCCTGCGGACCAGAGCCTCCTGCTCAAGCTGGAGGCGCCTAAGGGCTTCTAGGAGGGAGTTGAGGCCACCTTCTCGCAACCACTCCCCAACCCCCATCTCCCGCATGGTGGTCGGATGTGCCAGAAAAATCTTGGACAATTTTCTCGACGGCGGCGGCAGCTTTCTTTGGGGGCGGCTCTGCACCTTGCAGGTCCCGGAGTCAAGAAAAGGGCTCCCGGGAGGGAGGGGCTTCCTTTTACAGGAGCCCTGGGATCCAGGGGAGTAGGTAAGTGACCTCTTAGGGCTCACTCTGGGCACGATGTCTTGCGGGAGGGAAAGAGGTCTACCCTGCCCTTTGTGGGGGAGGGGAAGAGATGCTTTCCCACCACTCTGCTAGTTCCAGTACCATTTGGTGCTCTGCAAACTGATGAACCTTTTGGCAACTCAGCAGGCACCTCCCCCTCCTGGGGTGGACCCCCTCTCCCCTTGCCAGTGGTCCCTGTTCAACTTCACGTCCTGCCCCAACCCAGCAGACCCTCACCGTGCGAAACAAGCAGGGGGGATAGGTGCAGTTCCAATACCTTTTCCTCCACTCACTGGCTGTGTGACCTTGAGCAAGTCCCTTCACTCCTTAGTCCCTTTGCTCATTTGAAAAGCTAGATGATAGTAGGTAGGCCACGGCCTTGAAGTTGAAGAACATTTAAAGCAATCACCATAGTGTCTGCATATGGTCAGGACAGGAAATAAAGGGCACCTGTGTATCAGACAGCCCCCTTCAGAGCCTTCAAAGTGTTCGAATCCCCCTTCCCTTCCACCAACCTCGAGAAATTCGGCCTTCCGAGGTAAGTAGTGCCTCTCAGTTGGTCTGGGAAGGATGGAAAGACATTGGTTCTGTTGAGTGTTCATTTATTCATTAAACACATATCTAAGGTGGTTCTCAGCTAGTTCCAGTCTGGGGGAGAGACGTACATTTGTGGTGGAGACTGAGAATTAGGACTGTTCGCCACATTATGTTAAAGTTGGAAGGGCCCTTAAGAAATCCTTCCTGCTAGGCTAGCTCTTAGTACCGATGGAGAAACTGAGGCCCTGGGAGGAGGCAGGGTCTCCTCACAATGCTCCTTCTGCTGTTGGGGGGTGGAGGTGGAGGTGGGGGTGGAGGCTGGCAGACAGCTCTGGGGCCGGGAAGTTGGGGCAGCCCCCGGCCCAGCTCCCTGGGGCATGGCCCATGCAGGCTGAGAAGCTGGTGGACTTCTGCTTTCCTCTCCCTCCCATCTCCTTGCTGACCTTTCACTCCACCTCTGCTAGAGTGGGTGGGGGGTGGAACCCAGATACCCAGATTCAAATTCAAATGCTTGTTGGCTCCCCCTCAGCCCAGGATGTTGGGCCTGGGCCTGTGTCAACTCCCACCCTTCCCTCTCCTCCTATCCCACCCTCCCCCCGGTTCTCCCTGTTTCCTGTTGGATGGGCCTTCCTTGTGTACTGGAAGGAACTCAAGGCTCCATTTGTTGTCTGCGTGAACTTGAACAAACTACACCACCTCTGTGAGCCTCATTTTGCTTTTCGGCAAAATGGAGTTGAAATTAAAACTACCTTGCAGAAAACGTCTTTCACAGCATCCCAGAGGCTCCCTGGCAGAGAACTATTTAAATAATAAAAGGCGGGGACTTCCCTGGCAGTCCAGTGGTTAAGACATCATGCTTCCACACGCTTCCACTGCAGGAGGCGTGGGTTCAATCCCTGGTCAGGGAACTAAGATCCCACATGCCACATGGTGTGGCCAAAAAATAATAACAAATTAATAATAATAATAAAAGGCAGGGATTCCCTAGAATGTACATTCTAGGCCAGGTATAGGGAACAGAGCAGCCTTCCTTTACCTTTGGTTTGGGGAGGCAGCTCTCTGGGGCCCTGGGATAGGAAGTGGGTTGGGGGTGAGTGTCTACCAGATAAATTTGGCAAAGTACAAATTCGAGGAAGCTTCTGTGGCCCAGATTCCAGGGCTGCCAGGTGCCCATGTGTCTGAATACACTGCTGGGCAGTTCTCATAAACTCTCTAGGACTACAGGCTCTCCCTCTCCTAGCTAATCCAGTCCCATCTCGCTCTGCCTCAGAGAAACCTTCCTAGGCTGACTGTCCCCCACCCCCAGTTATCATGGAGGGGTCTCAGAGACTGTAGAAGAGAAAGGGGCTGGAAGCAGCAGTTGGGCTGTGTGACTTTGGGCAGGGCACTTCCCCTCTCTGGGCCTCGGTTTCCTCCTGCATAGCAGAGGAGGCTGGATTAGTGACTCCCTAAGGCACCTTCCAGCTCTGACAGGCTCGGAGCCTGTGTTGACTGATGTATCCTAGGAGATAGGAGCACACAGAACCGAGTCAGCTGGGAGATTCCTGTTGAGGTATCCCCCCCTCCTCCAGAAAGCTGGAGTGCCTCCCTTCCCAAGACACACCCTCCAGGGATCCTGGCTGAGATTGTGGTGGGTGGAGGGGGCATATCACCCAAGTGGTGCTGCTGATTCCCAGGGTCCCTGTTGTCAGTAGAGAGGCCTGTGCCTAAGAACGAGAGCTTGTGTCAGGCAGGGCTGTGAGACTCTGCTTGCTTCTAGGGGAAGGGAATGTGTGTGTCAGTGACCAGCCAGCCTCCAGGGAATGGGGGGTGCGGTGCATGAGGCAGCTAGCTTGTGGGATGGTGTGTCCAGAAGAGCAAACACAGGGGCAGTTTACTGGGGTGTGTGCAAGACGAGGAGGCTGACAATGGGAGGGAGGAAAAAACATAGATGAACCGCAGAGCCAGGCTTTGGGTTAGGGCAGGCTGTGTGGGGAGGCTCCAGCCTTATGGGGAAGTTACAGAAGATTCAACACACAGTCGAACACAGTTTTGCCTGTGCCTAGGTTTGTCGGCTTGTTTACAGGTGCTGTGCTGAACTGCAGTGTTCTGAATTGCAGTTGTCACGTTCTATTGTGGGGTATCTGTGCAGGGGTGTTGTCAAGGTTTTCTGAACAGCAAGTGTCTGGCTGTTTGCGGAGAGTGTCTGTACAGGACGACATTGTAAGGCAATAGGCAGCTTTTGTCCGTTTGGGGGTACTCTCAGGTTGTTCGAGGGGCATCAGTTCTGGCTGTTAGGAAGCCTTGGGCTGTATTGGGGGAATTGCCAGGCTGTGAGGGATTCCTGGCCATGTTTTGGGTGCCTCCTCCCCCGCCATCTCTTACACACTGGGAGAGAGGTCTCCTGTCTTAATCAGTCCCTCCGCAGGTAGGCAAGCCGGCAGTCGCAACCCGCTCACACTCGCAGTAATTTTACCACGGTGCCTAAATCAGGAACAGGCGTGAATTGACCTTTTAACCCCTTCCCTGCCACGGGATTAGACTGTTTCCTGTTCAATCTCCTCCAGAACCAGTTCCATCCCTCCTGGGGCTCCCCCCCACCCAAGGAGCGGATAAGCAACCCCCACATCTCTTTTCTCCCCCTCCTCTCTTGAGCCTTGCGGGGGGCCTCAGGGCCAGGCTGGTGCAGGGCCTGGCAGGAGCCGAGGGCCCAGGCGGGAGTGATAAATATTGAAGAGGAGGGATTTCGGTGTGGGCTGGAGCAGCTGCAGTGGTTCGAGTGTCACACTATCTCTCCCCAGGTTTACTGACCCATTTCCATTCACGCGGCTGCCGGTTTCCTAGCAACGGCAACAGTCCCCCCAGAACAGGCGGAGTGTGTGTCTGCCATTAGCGACTGCCGCAACTGTGTCAAGGTTACCCCGCTCCCTGCAAACCCACCCCGGCGGGTTTGTTTTCTGCCAGCGCCTGGCACACACCGTGCCAGCCTGGGAGGGCGAGGGAGGGGGCCGGGGGCCAGCCCAGGGGCTTGGGTGTGTGGGGGGGGCCGAGGAGGAGCTGTAGTTCCCGGTCCAGTGGGAGCCAACTTGGACTGAGGCCGAAGCAGCCGCCCCCCCCTCTTGGCTGGTGGAATTCCTAAGCCCGAGGGGAGCAGGGGGCGGGGCTGTCCCTCAGCCCTGACCCCCGAGATTCCAGAGCCTGGGGGGAGGGGTGTGGGCAGAGGGGCCTCCGGGAAGCCTGCCCGATCTGACCCCACCTGGCTTGTTCTGCTCCTGCCCTGGCTTCCTCCCACTTCTGTGCGGCTCCATGCTCTTCTCTGCTCTCAGCTCTTTGTCCCAGCTTCTGTGCCTGGTCTCCCCCCTCAGACTCCCCAGGGCAGGGTTGTATTTCTCCCATCAGACCAGGGGCTCCCGAGGTTGGGGTTCATGATACCTCCTTTCCTTCTCTTCCCTCAGCACCAGTTCATGACTGTTTTTCTAAATGTCATGGGAGATGAGACTAAACAGTTGGTGTGGCAAAGGATAATTTTTCTTAACAGGGACTAGCAGGGCAAGTACCCCCATTCCACCCACTGGGGGAAGTAGGTTCTGCCTGCACTCCCCAGCCTGGCAGCACTCGTTTGGGAGTGGCCATTGGAAGTAGAGTACCCCTCTTTTTCACCCTGGAAGCCTGGCTGCAAAGGGTTAAAGCAGCTCCCACCTCACCTTGGTATGTGAGCTTCCCCCAGGCTGGGGGGATGGGAGGATGGGGGTCTGTCGCCTTATAGCCACTCATGTGGTCAGCTCAGACCTGACCAGTCACATTCCTGCCCAGGAGGACCAGGGCTTGAGGTGGAGGGGCAGGGGCCTGGAGGGGGCTGGGTTTGTAGGAATCGGGGCGGGGGGTGGGTGGGTACCGAGAAGGTGGGGCAAGGGGCTGCTGGGAACATGGAAGGATTGTGCAATGTAAACCTCTGGAAGCCTGAATCAGCCTCCTATTCCTCTGGGTCTGTCCCCCTGTCTTTCCTCCCAGTTTGCAACCCCCCAAACATTCCCGTGGTCCACATAGCTGTGACACAGGTACAGATCTGGTCCCAGTTCTAAACAAAGAAAAGAGTGTAGCAGAAGCAGTCTCTGACATGCAGGGTGGCCCAGAGATTTGTGGGTAGCCTCCAGTGTGACTTTCTGGTGCTTGGAGGAGGTCGGCTGGGTTTTTGGCTGGGTCAGAGGCTCTGAGATCTAGGGTACAGAGCAGGCTGTGCTAGATAGTAGAAAGAGACCTGGGCGGGGACCCAGGAAGCCTGGTTCTCTGCCCAGTCCTATACCTGACTCCTCATGGTCTCAGTCTCCCCATCTGAGGGGCTCAGGCCAGTGGTCTCTTACAGCCCTCCTGTCCTATTGGTTAGTGGTTCTGGGTGAGGGATGAGGAGTGGGGGGCAACGGTCTGGAGGGATTGTGGGAAGCTGCCAGCTCAAGGGGGAGTTTGCAACGTGATCCCAGAGCGAAAATAGCCCAGGTCATTTTCAGCTGCTTGGGCGGAGGTATCTGATCCCAGCAGGGCAGGGCAGCTTGGGCAGGGGGCAGGGAGGAGCATTCTGTAAAGCTCTCTGGGAAACCAGACCCCAGGATGGGAGGGTGGGAAAAGGTTGGCATGCCCGGCTGGGCTTCCTGAGACCACCCCCTCCCCGCGGGGGCTCTGGAATGGAAAGATGAGGAATGCAGAGGGTTAACAGGAGGTGAGGGCTGGACTCCAGCCCCCTTTGGGTCCTGGCCTGGATGAGGTGAAAGGTCAGCCCCAAGGAGTCCAGGCACAGCTGGGGAAAGAGTAACCGGATCCTAGCCCTGCTCAGGGGATCATAGAGCCGCCTCCCCCAGGAAAGGGGCTTTGACATCCCCAGGAAGGAGTTTGTTTCGAGGACTTGTTCTCAGCAAGCACTGGGGGCTAGGGGAGGGTCCTGGCCCAAGGGGTCAGGGAGAGCTACAGGCCTGGAGCCCCAGCCAGTATGGCAGTGCTTTTTCATCCTAAGGTCAGGGGAGGTGGAGGTGAGCTTGCTGGAAAGGTTAGAGGTAGCCTGTTCTGGCCTTGCTCCTACTGTGTCCCATTTATGACACTGATAGCCAACATTGGGGATTGGGGAAGCTTAAAGGTAGGAGACTACCCCCCAGAACACACACTGATTAGTGAGAGAAGCTGCCTGATATTAGACGGTGACACTGAGATGTGTTTGGGGTGGAGAATTACACCCTAACTCTGAGATGGCTTTACTGTGTGTGGTGGGGTGTTAGAGGGTAGCATGGTGTGATGGGAGGCAGAGATAATACACGGAAGAACGTGGGCTATGAAGTCAAGTTTGACCAGGGTTCAAATCCTTGCCTCTGCCTTAGGCAAGCTATTTAACGTAAGCCTCAGTTTCCCCAGCTACAAAATGGGACTAATAGTACTCACCATAAAGGGCAATTGTAAAGATTGGCACAGAACAAGTGCTCAGTAAAAAGTAACCCTTAGTGAGCCTCATTGTGTCCCAAGGTCACACACTAGTGTGGCACCCGCTTTAAAACTGGCAGTCTGGCTCCAGAGGAGTTGGTGAGCCGCTAGAGTTGGTCTGAGGGAGAGGATAGTCATGAGAATGTGACTGGGTCACTGTCCCCAGGGCTCTGCAGGAGACTGTGGGAGTATCCAGGTCACTTGGGCTAGGATGGGGTGAGGTGAATGATGTTTAGTCTGTGGCAAGGGGTGTCTGGGGCAAAGTTCTTAACGCCAACCTCTGGGGCTGGCGACAGCCCCCTGTTCCCCACCCCGGCGGGTTTGTGCAGCCATGTGTGGGTGTAGCTCTCCCCGGAGTGTGGCTCTAGGTATGTTTGAGAAGGCGCAGGCATCCCAAGAAAGAACAAGTCGCCTTTTGTACGAGTCCAGCCCGGGGCTGGGCTAGGCCCTCTCTGGGGGATCCCCTGTTTCCGCGCCCAGCTCCCTGCCCACGGACAGCGCCCCAGCCCCGCCTGCCACCTGAGGGGGCCGCGAGGCTGCCTGAGCGACCCCTTCCGGGACCCACGCTTCGGCCCAGAGCGGGGGGGCGGGGTCTGGGGCAAGGGGCGTGTCCGAAGACCTGACCCCGCCCCATGACATCACTCCAGGTGCTACCAATCTCCGGGAGCCGTGCCCACGGGCGGCCCGCCCCTCCCAGGCTCCGCTCTCCGGAGATCGGGAGGCGCAGTAGGTGGAGGAGGAGGCAGCGCCGGCCCATGGGGCGGGGAGACCATTGAAGGCCTCGCCCTTCCTGCTCTGGGCGGGGCTGAGTACACGACCCTGAGAGTGTACAGAGCAGCTCACAAGATCTCTCTCCTGGTGCACTCTACCTTCTTGCCCACCTGTCCAAATCTTACCAGGTACCACTTTCTGCAGGAAGCCTTCCAGAACCGACCTCCCCCCAATCTTTTCTCTGATGACCTACACCCTTTTAGCGACCCTCCGTCATAACGGCGATACCAGTACTGACTGCTCCTAACAGCAGCAGCCGTCCACTGAACGATTTACCAGACTGCTCCGTGTTTTTCATTGAATATCTTACCTGATGGATCTCTGATTGCTTTCTACCTTGTCTTATGAGCCTTTCTCAGCCGCTGGGTTGGAAGTTCCTCTGGGCAGGGCTTCCAGACATGGCATGGCTCAGAATAGGCACTACTAAATGTTTAGGATGGATAGTAAATGAGGAGATAGGCTCATGGATGGAAAATATCCTGGCAAAAGTCACACAGCAAGTAGGTAGAACAATCAAAGCTAGAAACCAGGTTTCCAGGCTCCGTTCAGGTCTTTAGTTCTGGTGTGTGACTAAGAGTAGGGAGTTGCACAGAGGATGCCACAGACCTTCCCTCTTCCCGTAGGAGGGCTTCTACCCCCACCAAAGATCAGAAGAACCCGAAATCTGTTTTCCTCCGCAGTCCACACACCTTGTACCAGAATCCCTGACTTCTGAGAGGATGAGGAAGAAGAGATTTGGAGGAGCTGGGAGGGCTTTTGCAGGCCAGAGTGGCAGTTCTGGGCTATAAGGAGTAGTGTGATTCCAGTAATTGGAGGGTACTGGTTCTGGGGACATAAAGCATTTCGCTTGCAGGTGGGAGGTTCCAAGCGGGGCAGGGAGGAGGGTTGGGAGCCAAAGTATGTAGGGGTTCAGTGCAAGGGAGGCAGGGATTGTGCTGGGCCAGCACTCCCCCCGCCACCGAGCCGGCCCGGTGGAATGCTGCGAGGCCCGGGGGATGGGGCCAGGCAGCCAAGGTGTCTCCGGTGGCACAGAAGCAGTTAAGAGCTGCCTCAGCCCGTTCCTTCAGACAATTAGTGACATCTCGCTTGACAACACCACACTGAGCCGATGCAGACCTCAGCCCCCCTCCCGGCCCCCCCATGGCCGCTTCAGCTGTTTATTCTTGGGCTTTAACAATTGGGATTCTGACTTGGAGGAGCGGGCGCCCTGCGCTGCCCTCTGACCCTCCGTCGCCTTGGCAACTGGAGCCCGGTAGGCCTGGGCTCTGCGTTAGGATTACAGATCCTGAATTCACAATCTTGCTGCTCCCCTGCAAGCAGAAACAGCAGCAGCAGCAGCATGCGGGATCTTCAGCTAGACTGGAGGGGACAGAGAAAGAGGATCCCCAGGGGCCAGCCTGAGGCACGGATGGGAACCAGGGATGCCCACCGGCACCCCAGAGAGTGGTCCCCCCCATGGAGTGGAGCAGGGCCCAGAGCTCTGCTCAGCTCCCAAGGTCTCCCATCCTCTCTCTGGAAACTTTCTCCCTGGTGGAGCCCCGAGGGCAGGGGCCAGGCTTCTTCATCACTGCCCTCTTTCCCCCTCAGTCTGCCCCCTACCATGCCCAGAACTACAAGTGCCAGCAGACTGTGCCCCTGCCGTGCCCGCAGCCATGGCAACAGGCCCCCCTCCCTTGTCAGCTCTGCTCCTTTCTCCCTCCCCACCATCACCATCTCCCCCCCCCCCCCCAGCAGCCAACTGCCCCAGCTGAAACCGGAGCCGATGCATCTGTGAGCCTCATGCCCAGACCCACATTCCATTTCTGTCCGGTCCCCCCCAGCTCTGACGATGACATCTCCCCCTCCTCCTCTTCAGGCCCCCTCCCTCCTTGCCTCTGTCTACTCCTGCTGCCCCCCTACACACACACACTTTATCACTTAGTGTCTCCCCCTTCCTCCCTCCCCAGTCTCTTGAGTGCGTCTGGCCCTTTCACTCTGTGTCTGTTGGTCTTTGGGTGTGTCAGTCCCTCTGTGTGTCTCCAGCTCCCTGTGGTGTCTTCAGTTCCCTGAGCCTTGCCCCGTCCGCGGCAACTCCTTCTCCATCTCCTTCCCCTCTGCGTGTGTCTTGCTCTCTCTCTCTGTCTTTGTCTCTGCCTCATCCTGCCTGTCTCTCTGTCTCTTTGTCTTTTTCCTCCTCCTCTGTCCCTCTCTTCCTGAGTCTCTTTTTCACTCTTCTCCTTCCTCTGGCTTCTTCTCTGTCTCTCCCGCAGCCCCTCCCTCCTCAGCTCTTCCTGCCTCTTCACCCTCATTCTGCCCTGTTTCTCTTGCCCCCACATTCCCCCTCTTTCCGTCTCTCTCTTCCTGAATCTGATTCTTTGCCTTGGTTTCTCATTCTCTCTCTCTTCTGCCGACCCTCTCCTTCTAGTACATAGATTTCTTTCCAGCCTTCTTTATCTATTTCCCACTTGGCCATTACCCTCACGGCCCCTGGGTTGGAACTGGGAGAGGGGGCCCCTCCAGAATCACCCCGAAGGAGTCCCCTTTCAAGCGGGGGCCAGATGTCCTGGCACCCCATTGGGCACATGTAGTTGAACCTGAGATGAGGAGGAGAGATTCTAAGGTCAAAGAGCCAACAGGGGGTGGGGTACCAGGAACCAAGAATGCCAGGCCTCCCTCCCCAGGGTTTCAGAGGACGGGCTCCATCCATCTGGCTTACCTTCCACCAGCCCAGGTGGAGGCAGAGGGTAGTCTTAGGGGCTGAGCTGGCCCAAGAAGCCCCCAGCTCTAAGAACTCAGAGTAGAGCATGTTTAGGCTTCCCTCACCGATTCCTGGGATGTGTTCCTCCCCTGCTACAATGAAAGCTGTTTCAGACTGTGCCTCAGTTTCCCCCAGTGGCACGGGGTGCGGGTGGGGTACTACCCTTGCTCTATCTCTGACTTTTTTTAAAGTACTTTGAGTTCCTGGAGCAAAATCGGGCTTACAAAGAACAGGGAAAGGGTAAAGTGACTCCCACCCCCTTGCTCAACACTACTCTGTGCTGGAGGGGGACTCCAGCACAGAAGAATTTGTTTGGCTCGGGGCAGGGGTAGAATAAGGGTCCTGTCTCCTTAAGTATCTGGTGGAGGACAATGCCCACCCCCACCCCCCCGCAAAGACTGGCAGCCCCTGCTGTCAGGCCCTCCCTCCCAGTCTGGGCAGTGGCCTCTAGCCCTTCTCCCCACAGCCCCTCTTCAGAATGAGCTTCCCGTCATGGGAAGCAGGCCCTGGGGTGGGGATGCCAGGCCTCCAGGGCCCAGCCCTTGCCTCTGGGTGTGATGAGACCTGGCCAGACAGACAGTTCTAGGACCCTGGGGTCTGGGCACTACTCACCAAGTGGCCAGGCGGGGGAGTAGGGGTGCCTGGGGGAGGCGGGTTGCACGCAAGGCATGCTGGGCCCCCTCGGCGGGTGGGTGGGGGGAACAAAGCTGGCATCGAGGCCTCAGCTAAAATTAGCCGCTTCCCTGCGCGGGAGCGAGCATGCCTGCCAGCCGCCCAGATCGCCGCTGCCTCGGCAGGCCATCTGTCGCCACGTTTTGCTCAGTCCCCCAGGGCCCCCCAGCTCCAGCCACCCTAGGGGCTAGACAACTCTGCTCTGAGGCTGTCGCTGGCCAGGGCTGTGGACTCTGCTGCTGTCATGCTGTGTGACCTCAGGATAGGCCTGTCCCTCTCTGAGCTCCTGTACAACGAGAGGGCCCCAGACACTGACCTCCCAGTCCCCCAGTCCTTCCGAGCACCAGGTGCTGGTGCTGCTTATGGGGGCTGGAGTGTGGGCTGCCTCCCTCCCATAGAGCTGGCCCTCTGGTCCAAAGTTTGAAGGTGGGCCAAGTGGGGTTTAGGGTAAAGGTCAGGCTATATCCTATCCATTTCCTTGATCCTCACTGGACAGTAGGGCCGCTCTATAAGCAACAACACCCTGACACACACGTGCACACACAGTCAGTCTCCAAGCAGTCTTAAGAAACAGCTTCAGGTGGGAAGCCTGGAGGTGGAGGCCGAGTTCAGCCGATACTGGCTTGATCCGTGGCTTGGGCAAGTCTCCTGCCCTCTCTTAGTCTCTTTTCCCCTCTTCAATAAGAAGCTCCCGTTTCCTGAGCACCTGTCCACTTCATGCCGCGTTATCTCGTGAGGCTGACGTTATCGTTCCTGCTTTACAGCTGAGGAAACTGAGGTACAGAAAGCTGAGGTTCCTGGTGAGGAAGCGGTGGAGCCAGGGGCTGGACCCGCTGTGTCCTCCTTCCCGTGGCCCCCAGTTCTCTGCTTGCTGGTCTGCAGCCTCAGCGCTTCCCTGGCTGCTGCCTCTTCCCCACCTCCCCAAAGCCAAAGAGACTGAGCCTCTGCTCCAAGGTCACTGCGCTTGGCCTGGGAGGAGTTCAGACTTGAACCCAGGCCCCTTGGCTCCTGTCCTCCCTCACTTTCTGGCCAGCAGGCTGGGCCTGTTCCCTGGGTGAGTCATGCCCCTGGACTTTGGCCTCCTTGTCAGGCTCTGTGGCCTGAATTTGGAGAGGGGGCCCTTGTAAGAAAGAGGGGCTCCCCTGGCCACAGTGGGAGTCTGAAGCTATCGTCCCGCTCCCTCAGTCCTGGGCCCTGAGGGCATGGTGACAGCAACCCCTACCCTGCCTACCCTCCGCTGCCTCTAAGAAGTCTTGTAGGATCTGCTCCTCAGGCCTCGTTGACAGCCTCCCTCCACTACACAGTCTGCCCCCTCCCTCGATAACAGCTACATTCAGTTAGAAGTGGGGTGGGGGTGGCTGTCTGGGGAGGTGGCATTTTCAGGTTGTCTGTGTGCCCAGGTGGCTTTCTTCCCAGCACTCATCTTCCCCAGCTCCGGGGCCAGTGGGTTACCCAGGAGGGAGGCCACGGCACCTCCCCTCCTGGTGTTCAGGGACCAAGGTCACGCCCAGAGCCCTGTGCACCTCCACCTCCTGGGGCCAGTGGTGTTTGTCACTGGGGCAACATGTGGCTGGGCCCGGCTCTGGCAGTGCTGGGGTGACATTCATGCCCTGTGAGCTGTGACGCCTCTGCAGGCAGAGGACGGCACCACCAGGCTGGCAGTGACGGGGGAGGGGTGGGGTGGGCTGTCACCCGTCCAGAGCAGCCAGGGTGACATGTCGTTTACCCATCCTGCAGTCTGGAGGGAGGACTGATGGGGAAGGGGTGAGGTCGTGTCCCTGGCTTATACTCTGTGTGTTCGGGGGAGGGTCCATACCTCTGTCACACCTGGAAGGTGAGGGAGGGGTGTGTGTGTGTGTGTGTGTGTGTGTGTGTGTGTGTGTGTGTGAGAGAGAGAGAGAGAGACAGTGAGTGAGAGACAGGCTCTCTGTGCATTTCGCATCCTATCAGTGGGTGAGGGGGCGCCTTGTTGTTTGTCAGTTACACCATTGTGAGGGTGACAACCTGTGTTCTTGTCTCATACTGTCTGGGGTATCAGATGTGCCCATCTCAGGCTTTGGAGGAAGTGACAGGCTCTGTGCTTAGCTCATCCTGTTAGGAGGGTAGTCACTCTCTCGTACTCCTGTGTCTCTGACTGTTGGGTATGTGTGAGATGTCACCATGTGCCTATCTCATGCCGGTGTGGGGAGTGACATGTGTGATTATCTCATGCTGTTGGGGGCTTGTCAGTAACTTGGGAGCTTGTCTGTCACCCTAAAGAGACGACATGTTGCTCAGTGGTACGGGGCTGACGGTTGGCAGGGCCCCAAAGGGCAGGCCAGAGCCAGCACCCAGGCCACGGGCACAGGGACAAGCTGGGGTGGGGGGTCTCTGGTCCACAAGACCTACCTTCTGACCCAGGTGCCAGCCCTTGGGACTGTCCCCCAGGAGGAAAGACTCAGTGTTTTGCAGATGGTGTGGAAAGGGGCCTCTGGGGCTGGGGCAGGTGTGACTGGGGAGGCGGGGCCCCAGGCAGGGCTGGCATGGGGGCCTGTGTCCCCGCAGGTCTGGGAGCCCCTATGCCTGCCTCTCCTGCCCCTGAAACTGTTAAACTAATTAAGGCTGTGGAGCCGCAGGATTAATCGGGGCAGCTCGGCGGCGCGGACCGGGAGCTCAGGTAGTCGATTAGTGCGCCGCGGAGGATATTGGATTTCTGAACCGCAAGTCAGCACTATTCCGGCCTGTTATCTCTCCCAGGCTCGAGGGTCAGGAGGCGGGAGGCTCCAGGCTCCTGGCCACCCCGCCCGCTGGCGCTGGAGCAGCCACTCCCCCTGCCCACCCGCGTCCCCACCCACCGCCCCTGCCCTCCCTGGCCCTGCAGCAGGTTCCCGCTCTGTCACCCTCGGGTCCCCTCCATCAGGCTTGCGGCCCCAGTGCCGCCCTCCGCCCCCTCCGTCCCTCCTGGCCTGACTCGCACTCTGTGCCTCACTGACTCGCTCCTCCGCCTCTGACTCGTCTCTCTCCACTTCAGTCGCCTTCCCTGTCGCTCTCCCTGTCCCCCACTCTGTTAGCCTCTCCCATCGCCCGTCTCTGTCCCTCTGCTTTTGTGTTTGTGTGTGCCTGTCTCTGTCTCTCTCCCTGTGTGTCTCTGTGTATCCTTCTCGCTCGCTCTCTGTCTTTTCCTCTCCCTCTGGCGTTCAATCTCTCCTCTCTCTCTCTCTCTCTTCCTCTCTCTCTCTTGTGTGGTCTCGGCTGGTGTCTGCAACCAGAACAAATCTCCCCCAGCCAACACCCCCTGAACAAGGAGGCCAGAGCAGCTAATGGGAAACATGTGATTCTGCCTTGCGCTTGGAGCACCGTGAAGGGAGCCTTAGTCCCAGCTCAGCCCCTGCTCCCCCCTTGCTGTGTTCCCCCCACCACGCTGTCCCCTGCCTCCCAGCATCCCCCCAGCCTGTGCGGGCACAGGCGCAAGTTCCCCAGTCATTTACATTTCCGGGGGTGTCGGAGCTGGCGTTTATCAGTTGGGGAGTATCAGGCTGTGGAGGGGTTGAAAGCAGCTTTACTCCTTAGGTCGCCCCAGCCCCCAGGGCCAGGCAGACCTCATGCAGACTCCCCCCACCCACCACCACCATATGTAGGAGAACAGGGCCAAGATGAGCTGAGCTGTGGCGGCCTGGGGGGGGGCGGCCAATCCACCCCCACTGGAGGGCTCTGGGGCCACCCAGATTTCCATCTTTTCCGCCCTCCTGGGCCTCTGGGGAGCTGCAGAGGTGGGGGCTCCCCAAGGGCTTGGGAGCTGCCCGGCTGCATTTCTCTGCCCACCCAACCAGGGGGGAAGGGGGGACGGATCAGAGGAGGGAGGCTCTGGCAGGTTGGAATTCTCCTTCTCTGCCTGTGGATAAATTGTCCCTAATCCAGGCTTGGGGAGTTGTCTGGCTCCTACAGAAAGAGAGAGAGAGAGAGAGAGAGAGAGAGAACACGCAGGAGATAGGGAGGGAGGAGGGAAGCAGGCATACAAACACAGTGACAGAGACACACACCGTCTCACAAAGGGTCTCCCATGCACACACACACACGCGTGCGCACACACTGACAAGTTACATAAAGGCACCACACAAACACTGAGGCACCGTTTTACTGACAGGCATACCATGGCACACAGACTCACCCATGTTGACACTGACACAGACATACAATGACATGGCACAAGGACCCACTGACATACACAGATGCACAACGATAAAGTCATACAGCACACACACGCAGAGTTACACACGTGAGCACATACTGACCCACAGTGAAACAGACCCACAGGGACACTGTGACCAGTCATGCCATCACACCATGACCCTGAAAACCCAGAGAAAGGCAGAGGTAGGAGGGAGGCAACACTGATCCAGAGTGACACCAGTGCCCGCAGTCACAGGCCTCGAGATTGGAAGCCTGCAGGGACAGCAGAGGATCCGCCACACGCCCCGCCCCAGTACACACGCCCAGAGAGTCAGAGATGGGCAGAAGCCGGTTCAGCTCCTGACAGCAGTGAGATGCAGAGAGCTGTGTGCACACATGGGCACTCACCCCCTGACCACAGCTGGGCACACCTTGTCACACATTAGGTACACACACCTCTGTGTCCCCACAGGCATGCAGACATAGGCTCAGCTGGACACACACAAAGAACTGAACAGACCCAGGTGCACACACCCACACATATAATTGAAGACACTGAACACAAGTATCAGCTCACACACACACACACACAGTCCCATACGTGTAACACTCTTAAACATATACTCGTATAGACATACAAATACACCCAGAGAAGCATACAGAAGGCTAAGTAGACCCAGGAAGCCACACACAGGTGTATTTGCCCAGACAGCTGACGTTCACAGACGTGCATCTGTACAGGCAGGATCTCTCTCACACACACACACACACACACACACACACACATACACATTCCCAGGCAACCCAAACCTATAAGCAGTCCATGAGGCCTGGTTCCCAGACCCACTCTCGGCTTCAGTACAGACCTCAGGGAGGCAGACAAATGGGCAGGAATCTGGTTGGGGCGGGGGGTAAGGAGGGCCACGGTTATTAAAGAAAACAAGAGACATATAACCAGTCGCTGATGGAGAAGGGTAAATGCCAGCTGCATACACACCTCTCATGAAAATCTGCATTCGCCATCACTTTGAACAGCAACTCTCACACCTACGTTGTAAGTGAGCTCTTAGCATTTATAGTTTCCCCAGAGTGCTTCTCCCCATTCATAAGCTCTCCCCTTTTTATAGATGAGAAAACTGAGAGACAGAGAGGTTAACTGACTTGCCCAAGATCACATAGTTGGTGAGAGTTGAGCCAAGGACCATTCTGACTCCCAAGGCCAGGTTCTTTTCACCATAGCATGTGTGTTCGTGTTCACGCGTACATGTACCTACCCGCACGACGATGCTACCTGGGGTTTCAAGAGGTAGGCTCACACTCCCCAGTGAAATGAAGTTGGAGCCAATTTCATCCTGTGCAAGAGTGGACCCCATCTAGGGTAGCCTCCTGGTCCCTCTCTCTGGCTCATCCCGTATCCATGCTTATGTCTGTGGTGCTGTTTTTGTTTCCACAGATGGGAGCTTGCCTGCCTGTCTGCCCATTGGCCTGGACCCCAGAGCCTGCCCAGCTGAGTGCGTGCAGAGGGCCCCGCCTTTGGGGCGACTCTCAGGCCGCCGAAGAGACCACTCTGGAACCACTGGCGAAGACAGGCCTTTCTTGCTGAGCTGGGCCTGTCTGCACAGCCTGCTCAGGTAACAGTGTATAGGGAAGCCGGGTCTGTGACTGGCCACCCAAGGAAGTGGGGATCAGGGGTACTTCCTTCCCAGTCCTAGCAGGGATTTCCCCCCTCCCAGCTTAGGCCAAAAAGAGGCGCTTTAGAATCAAAATATTTTAACCCAACTTACTCAGACTCCCCATTATCCAGAAAGGTGAGGTCCCTGGATATACAGGCAGTTCCCTGGAGTCCTGCCTCCTAGTCTGGGGACTCTTCCCTGCACCTGGATGACCTGAGAGAGCTGGGAAGGGAAAGGGGTTGTGACAGTGACCAGAACCCAGGACAGAGGTAGAGACCAGAATGCCTGATGTGTGAAGCTGACCCCGCAGGACCCCTCCCTTCTAGAGTCTGTGGAAGCTGAGAGGACCTGGGTAATTCGGGTATGCTAGGCTGCCCTCCTGAGATAAGATGGGGCAGGGGTGGGGGCAGGACCCACCTCCTGACTCTGGGCCCGAATTAGCCCACCCAGGCTCAGGAGCCACAGAGGCCAGGTGGGGCTGCCCTGCCCTGCAGGGGCAACTCCCCGAACTGACACATGAAGCCTCAAGCCTCGGGCTCCAGGAAGCTCCCTAGAGCCCAGCCTGCCTGGGGACGCCACCCAACTTCCAAAAGAGCATTCCTGGGGCCTGAGGTCTGGGGGCGGGGCCTCCTGGGATTGTAAGCATGGGGAGGTTCAGCTGTGGGAGGATGCAGGGCTGGATGTACCTGACTGTATGTGCATAGAGCATCTCGTGTGCAAAGTCCTCCGGCTTGTGTGCAAGCAGGCACATGCAGGACCCTGTCCGTAGTGTGCAGGGTTCTGCACACAAGAGTAAGTGGGCTGGGCTGGGGGACATTCAGAGGCTGTGTATGCGGTACGTCGGAGTGAGTGTGCAGGATTCAGAGCGTGTCCTGGGCAGGTGTGGGGAGACTGGAGTGTTGTGTGTGCCACGCTGGATGGTGTCTGTGTGCAGGGCGCTAGTGTACACTGGAGAGGTGTGTAGACAAGAATCTGAACACACCGGGGTGATGTGTGAGTACAGTGGGGTGGGGTGTGTACACGAAGATCCTTCCGCGTATCACCGGGGAAGCGTGTGTTCAGGGTTCCGGCTGCACACTGGGGGTGGTGTGTGCACGTGGCTCCGTTTGTGCTTTGGAGGTGGGCTGGGCAAGCCTTCAGCTGAGCTGGGCTCAGCAGTGCCCAGCCTTGTGGCCAAATTGCTGAAGTCACTTCCTTTCCAGCAGCAACTTTCCAGGAGGAGGAGTTCTTCAGACCTGGGCGGGGAGGGGGGGGGCAGAACAAGGAGCTCTCAGGGGAAGGAGGTGGGCGGTGGTGAGAGGCTGTGGGGAGGGCCTGGTGGGGCTGGAGGAGGGAAGTCCTCCAGTAGACAGAAGGAAAGACAAGGACAGGAGTCTGGAAGGGCCAAGGGCAGGAGGGGATGGGGGCGGAGCAGGGCGGGAAGCACAGTCCCTGGGTGACCTCGGAGAGAGGAAGGGAGGGCTGCCCGGCAGGGTGACCCTCAGGTTCAGCCAGAGCTGGCGCTGGTGCCCACACACCTGGCACCCAGGGCTGGGGGCTGGCAGGGGGCGGGCCTGGGGCAGACCTGCTTGCCAGGTGCCCCGCTCCGGGCAGGAAGGGGGTGGACAAGGGCTGCACAAAGGAGCTCTGTGTGGCTGGGGGTAGGGTGGGGTGGGGTGTGCTGTGCTGTGGTGGGGAGCCCTGATGATTCCAGGGGGTGGGGCGGGGCTTGCTCCCCTCGGGGGCGTCAGTGGCTCTAAGGGGACACCTAGTGGTGAGGGAGGGTAGTGCATGGGATGACCTAGGTGGGAGGGGTGCCGAAGCTGGGTCGGGGTAGATTAGAAGTCAAAAATTAGAACTGGTGGTTGGGACTAGGACAGTTAGAGGAAGCTTCAGGGGAGGGGGCTGACTCTCTGGACAGTGAAGAAGTTTGGTTTAGAGGAGCCCAACAAACCTAAGTGCAGGTGCCAGCTCTTCCCTGTCATGGCTGTTTGTCCTTAAGGGCATTACTTAACCTCTCTGAGCCACCATTTACATGCCAAATAAGTGACAGCTGCCATTATTTTTTTCATCGTTGTTATTTTTGTTATGATTTTGGTCTGGAGTCAGGTTGGAAGAAGATCTTCAGGTACAATTGGGTGGCTGGGAGAGGGCTGAAGATAAGGAAGTTGAGAGGGGTGATGCATAGTTCCTGAAGGGGCAGATCCTGGGAGATAAAGGCCCTGAAGGGAGGTGATGGGGGAAGTTTCACAGCAGCAGTGATAGCCCCTTTGATGCAGAGTTTTCCATTTGAGGACATCCCTGAGGCTTCAGTCCGGGCTGGGAGGGAAATGGTGTTGGGGGGGCGGGGAGGAGTATGCAGGCTAGAGAGAGGGCCATGAGGCCGGAAGTGAGAGCTGGGGCTGGCAGCCTGGCTCCCCTGGGGAGGCTGTGGGTGGGGGAGGGGAGGCTGCCTGGGGAAGGGGTGGGGTGGTCACAGCCGCAGCGGGGGAGGGTGGGGCTGGGGACTCAAGGATGTGGGCTGGCCCTTCCCGGCACTGTGCACAGCAGGTTGGGGCCCCCAGCCCCCTTCCCTCCCAGCCAGCTGGTGTCCCCATAGGCAGGCTCAGACACACTGACCCAGAAGCAGACAGATGGACAGAAGAACCTTTTCGACTTTGTTCACAGACGTGGGATAGGTGGTGCCCTTGGGAGGGGTCCAAGAAAATGGATGCCTGGGTGTGGTGGGGAGGGGTGCCAGCTGCTTCCCTCAGATCCTGGAGGCTGCGAGAGAGCAGTGGACAGAGTCAGGAGGTCTGGCAGGACGACGTGCCCAAAGGTCTTCACGGGTGGGTGGAACAGAAGCAACCACTGGAGAGGAGGTTTCTCTCTTCTGCCAAGATCACACCCTCAGGCCCCAAGTGGGAGGTCTCCAGAGCAGGGAGGGTTGGTGAGCCCCACCCTCAGTAAGGGAGGGATGATGGCTTCTGGTAGGCATCTCAAAGAGGGCAGCACTGTGGATCAGCCATACTGTTGGAAATCTGACCTGGAGACTCCACAGAGTCTGAGCCCCTTCGCTCCTTTGTGAGTGTCTTACCCACAGCCCATCCTGCGAGAGCAACAGTGAGATTCTTGAAGCAGAGAGAGCCTAGCCTAGAAGGGGCCAGGCCACAGTCTGCCGGCAGGCATGAGAGAGAACAGAACCCTGAGTGATCGAGTAAATGGGGCAGTGAGGAACAGCTGAGGCCTGGGACCTGCAGGGACAGGGGATGTTCTGCCTGGATGAGCAACAAAGAGGCCCTCCTCATGCCATTTTGTGGTCTTGGGCAAAGTCTCTTTTCCTCTTCCGGTCTCAGTTGCCTCATCTATAGAATGGGAGGCGCACGAGGTGGCACTAGAACAGCATAGCCACTAGGGGAGCCGATTAAAAATGCAGAATCCCAGATGTCCCTTCAGATTTATGAGTCAGACTCCCCTGGACTAGGGTCTGGGTATCTGCAAGGTTACATAGCTTCCCCAGGCGCAGGGTTTGGAAGCCAATGGGTTAGATGATTTTAAGGTTCCTTCCAGCCTTAAGTGAGGCCACAGCTCTAGAAGGAGCACTTTCAGGAGTGGCTGAAGGAGAGTTGCAGGAGCTGGGAGTGGAAGGAAGCTTTGGACTTGGCAGAATTAGGAATCTTGCCACTTAGCAGCTATGTGACTTCAGGCAAGTTATACAACTGCTCTGAACCTGTTTCCTCTGTAACGTGGAGACAGTAAACCATGTCTCCCAGGTTCGGTGAAGATTCAGTGGGTCGTATATGTGGAGGTGCTTCATAGATTGCAAATTGCCGCCCACCAAAGGCGAGTGGACGAGTGTCCCTGCCCACACTCCCCTGTCCCCAAGTCAGCTCTGCAGTCTTCCTGTGGAGTTAACAACCCTGGGTAGCGATCCTCCCAGTGGTCAAGGACCATTCAGCTCCCTGCTCCCCCAAACCCCAGCTCTTGGGGATCAGCCGGGGCCCTGAGTCCCCAGGCTCCCTTGGGCGTCAGACATGCCTGGATCTAAATCCCAACTCTGCCCTGACCAGCTCAGGGAGTCACTCGGTAAATATTTATGTAGCATCCGTAGCCCGGGCCCTGGGGTCAGGGGACACAACGGAAAACAAGACAGACACAGTCCTTGCCCCTGAAGAGCCCATACTTGGGGAGCAGACACACTGAACACCCAGTCATACAAGTAATTGACTGCAGTCATGATAAATACGGTGAAGGTGAAACAAAGAGGGCTCTAAAAATATGCAGCAGGGGCCGGATGGAGGCTAGAGGTGGCATGGAGGGTGGAGAATGTCCCTTTTCACATTCTTAATCTCCTTCCCTCCTTCCACATCCTACTTGGGTCCCACTTTCCGGTCTGGAGAGGAAAGGGAGAGAGCCTCAGGGGGAAAGGCAGGGCTGATTGTTCTGTGTGCCTCATTCATTCATTCATTCGTTCAGTAAATATTTTTTGAAGCACATTTGTGGGCCATGTGCTGATCCGGGGGTTGGGAGATACACACAGAAGTCAGCAGGACAGAAATCCTTGCCTTCATGGTGCTTACCACCTTCCAGCGGATGGTTTCCTCGACTGTGGAAGCAGGGATGATAATCGTATTGATCCCGGGTTTGCAGGGGGGTCAGATGAGGTAGTCCACATAAAGCGCTTCGTCCCGTGTTTGGCAGCAGAGAAAGCGTCCCCAGAATATGTGCTTCTGTCGTTGTTGACTCCCTGGTATGATTGTTAAACCTCTGACCTCAGGCACTCTTCCGTTTTTCTTTGCAGCTCTTATCCCGCTAATAATTAAGTCACTTACCATAATCTGTTAAATGTTTGTCTACCCAGCTCTTGTGCAAAGTAGGCACTCCATAAATAATGAGTGTATGAATGAGTGAATGATGTCACTTCATCTCAGCCTCCATTTCCTCATCTGCAAAATGGGGTTATTCATAGCCCCTACCTCGCAGGATTGGTATGAAGAATTAAATGAAACGATGCCTGGACAGCTTCCAGCCCAGTGCCTGGCGCGCAGTAGGTGCTCACTAAACCTGAGCTGCGGTGGTCCTTTCCAGGCGCTGTCCACGCCCCGAGGCCTGGGCTCAGGCCGAAGCTGCCCCGCAGCACCCCCAGCTGACAGCCAGCGACTGGCAGAGCCCCCAGGCTCGGGGGCCCTCTCTCTTTCAGGTCAGCTGGGCGTGCGCTGGAGGGAGTACTGGGGGAGCTGGGGTCGGTATGTGGGGGAGACCGGGCCCCGTGGGCAGGTGGGCAGTGGTTGGGCTGTGGCCAGCAGACCGCTGAGATCTCCTCTTGCCTGTCTCGCTGCCCACAGAGATCTCCAGTGTGACAGCCCAGGCGGCAGAGCCGAGGGTGAGTGGCCGGGCTTCTCCTAGAGCCCTGGGGATGGGGCAAGAAGGAAGAGGCCGTGTCCTTGATAGGACCTCCGGGCCCTCTGACAGGGGCCTGGCCCTCTCCTGACGTTTGATCCACCTTGCTGATGGGCTTCCCTCCCCAAAGCGGGTGAACTGTTCTCCCCCAGCCCTTAGCCAGAGTCTAGACAAAAGTGGGTGAGCTGTCAATAAGTGGAACTGGGGCCCGTGGGGGTTCACGATGCGTGTGGTGGTTTAGGAAAAGCTGGGGGTCAGCAAGGGGATGGGGCTTCGGGAGGGGACTCAGGGGAGGGGTGCCGGGGATCACTGAGGACATGGGAAGCTGACGAGGACTTAGGCATTCGGTGAGGGACCTCCTGGCTGTGCTGCCTGGCAGGTCCTGGTCCCGGCTTCTCGCACCCTCATGTCAGCCCCGGCCCCGCCCGGCGGCCCGTGGAGGACAAGGTCAGGATGCGTGTGAAGCCCCAGGGCCTGGTGGTGACTTCCAGTGCCGTGTGCAGCTCTCCTGACTACCTCCGGGAGCCCAAGTACTACCCCGGCGGCCCCCCCACCCCCCGGCCCTTGCTTCCCGCCCGGCCCCCTGCCAGCCCACCCGACAAGGCCTTCGCCCACACCTTCTCCGAGAACCCGCGCCCACCCCCACGCCGGGACCCCAGCACCCGGCGCCCACCAGTCCTTGCCAAGGGGGACGACCCGCTGCCCCCGAGGGCGGCCCGTCCTGTCTCCCAGGCCCGCTGCCCCACCCCCGCGGGAGACGGCAGCAGCTCCCGACGGCGCTGGGACAACGGGCGGGTGAACCTGCGTCCAGTGGTCCAGCTGATTGACATCATGAAGGACCTGACCCGGCTCTCCCAGGACCTGCAGCACAGCGGCGTGCACCTGGACTGCGGTGGCCTCCGGCTCAGCCGCCCACCTGCCCCGCCCCCCGGGGACCTTCAGTATAGCTTCTTCTCCTCACCCAGCCTGGCCAACAGCATCCGCAGCCCTGAGGAGCGGGCCACCCCCCATGCCAAGTCTGAGCGGTCCAGCCACCCCCTCTACGAGCCTGAGCCTGAGCCTAGGGACAGTCCCCAGCCCGGCCAAGGCCATAGTCCCGGAGCCACGGCCGCGGCCACTGGTCTGCCACCAGAGCCCGAGCCAGACGGCCCTGATTACTCAGAACTCGCTGACGCCGACATCCTGAGTGAGCTGGCCTCCCTGACTTGCCCCGAGGCCCAGCTGCTGGAGGCCCAGGCCCTCGAGCCACCGTCGCCTGAGCCAGAGCCTCAGCTCCTAGACCCCCAGCCCCGCTTCCTGGACCCGCAGGCACTAGAGCCGCTCGGGGAAGCTTTGGAGCTGCCGCCCCTGCAACCCCTTGCTGATCCTCTGGGGTTGCCGGGCCTGGCTCTGCAGGCCCTAGATACCCTGCCCGACTCCCTGGAGTCGCAGCTGCTCGACCCTCAGGCGCTGGACCCCCTGCCCAAGTTGCTTGGCGCCCCTGGCCGCCGCCTGGAGCCCCAGCAGCCCCTGGGGCCCTGCCCGCTGGCTGAGCCCTTGCGCCTGGACTTGTGCTCACCCCGTGGCCCTCCTGGACCTGAGGGTCACCCCAAATACGCCTTGCGGCGCACCGATAGGCCAAAGATCCTGTGTCGCCGACGGAAAGCCGGACGGGGACGCAAGGCAGACGCCGGCCCCGAGGGCCGTCTGCTGCCCCTGCCTGTGCCCGCAGGGCTGGCGGCTGCCCTGGCTGAGCCCCCACCCCCGCCCCCGCCCCCACCTCACACCCTGCCTGGCCCAGGCCCAGTCCCAGAGCTGGAGCCCGAACCCTCCCAGACCCCAGTGGTCCCTCCCCGCAGAGGCAAGTGCCGGGGCGTGCGGCGCATGGTGGTGAAGATGGCCAAGATCCCCGTGTCACTGGGCCGGCGGAACAAGACCACGTACAAGGTGTCGTCTTTGAGCAGCAGCCTGAGCGTGGAGGGCAAGGAGCTGGGCCTGCGCGTGTCCACAGAGCCCACCCCGCTGCTGAAGATGAAGAACAATGGGCGGAACGTGGTGGTGGTCTTCCCACCCGGCGAGATGCCCATCATTCTCAAGCGTAAGCGCGGCCGCCCTCCTAAGAACCTGCTCCTGGGCCCCGGCAAGCCCAAGGAGCCAGCGGTCGTGGCGGCCGAGGCAGCCACTGTGGCGGCAGCCACCATGGCCATGCCGGAGGTGAAGAAACGGCGGCGGCGGAAGCAGAAGCTGGCATCTCCCCAGCCGTCCTACGCAGCAGATGCCAACGACAGCAAGGCCGAGTACTCAGACGTCCTCGCCAAGCTGGCCTTCCTGAACCGCCAGAGCCAGTGCGCTGGGCGGTGCTCACCGCCCCGCTGCTGGACACCCAGTGAGCCCGAGTCAGTGCACCAGGCGCCCGACACACAGAGCATCTCCCACTTCCTGCACCGTGTGCAGGGCTTCCGACGGCGAGGTGGCAAAGCAGGCGGTTTTGGTGGCCGGGGTGGGGGCCACGCGGCCAAGGCGGCCCGATGCTCCTTCAGCGACTTCTTTGAGGGCATCGGCAAGAAAAAGAAGGTGGTGGCCGTGGCAGCCGCCGGGGTCGGGGGCCCTGGCCTCGCTGAGTTGGGGCACCCACGCAAACGGGGCCGGGGGGAGGTAGACGCCGTGACTGGGAAGCCCAAACGCAAGAGGCGGTCCCGGAAGAACGGGACTCTGTTCCCGGAACAGGTGCCCAGTGGCCCAGGCTTTGGGGAGGCGGGCACTGAGTGGGCCGGGGACAAGGGTGGTGGCTGGGCCCCTCACCATGGGCACCCGGGCGGGCAAGCTGGCCGAAACTGCGGGTTCCAGGGGACCGAGGCCCGGGCCTTTGCCTCCACTGGGCTAGAGAGCGGGGCTTCGGGCCGTGGCAGCTACTACAGCACAGCCGCACCTGCGGGCCAGACGGAGCTCAGCCAGGAGCGCCAAAACCTCTTCACCGGCTATTTCCGCTCACTGCTCGACTCGGATGACTCCTCCGACCTCTTGGACTTTGCCCTCTCAGCCTCTCGCCCCGAGTCCCGGAAGGCATCAGGCACCTACACAGGGCCCCCCAGCAGCGCCCTGCCCGCCCAGCGGGGCCTGGCCACCTTCCCCAGCCGGGGGGCCAAGGCCAGCCCGGTGGCGGTGGGCAGCAGCGGGGCTGGGGCGGACCCCTCCTTCCAGCCCGTTCTGCCCACTCGCCAGACCTTCCCGCCGGGCCGGGCAGCGAGCTATGGGCTGACCCCCGGCGCTTCAGACTGCCGGGCAGCCGAGACCTTCCCGAAGCTGGCTCCTCTGCCTTCTGCCGTGGCTCGCTCACCTACCGCACACCCGCCCGCCAGCACCTACCCCCCGCAGTACGGGGGCTACGGGGCTGGACAAAGTGTATTCGCACCCACTAAGCCCTTTACGGGCCAGGACTGCGCCAACAGCAAGGACTGCAGCTTTGCCTACGGCAGTGGCAACAGCCTCCCTGCCTCACCCAGCAGCGCCCACAGCGCTGGCTACGCCCCACCGCCTACCGGTGGCCCCTGCCTGCCACCAAGCAAGGCGTCCTTCTTCAACAGCTCTGAGGGGGGCCCCTTCTCTGGTTCGGCCCCCACACCCCTGCGCTGTGACAGCCGGGCCAGCACGGTCTCACCCGGCGGCTACATGGTACCCAAGGGCACCACAGCCTCTGCCACCTCTGCCGCGTCCTCGTCATCCTCCTCCTTCCAGCCCTCGCCTGAGAACTGTCGGCAGTTTGCGGGGGCTTCTCAGTGGCCTTTCCGGCAGGGCTATGGAGGCCTGGACTGGGCCTCGGAGGCCTTCAGTCAGCTCTACAATCCCGGTTTCGACTGCCACGTCAGCGAGCCCAACGTGATCCTGGACATCTCCAACTACACGCCGCAGAAGGTGAAGCAGCAGACAGCCGTGTCCGAGACCTTCTCCGAGTCATCCTCCGACAGCACCCAGTTCAATCAGCCCGGCGGCGGCGGTTTCCGGCGTGCCAACAGCGAGGCCTCGAGCAGCGAGGGCCAGTCGAGCCTGTCCAGCCTGGAGAAACTGATGATGGACTGGAACGAGGCATCGTCCGCCCCCGGTTACAACTGGAACCAGAGCGTCCTCTTCCAGAGCAGCTCCAAGCCGGGCCGCGGACGGCGGAAGAAGGTGGACCTGTTCGAGGCCTCACATCTGGGCTTCCCGTCAACCGCCTCAGCCAGCGCCGCGGGCTACCCATCCAAACGGAGCACCGGGCCCCGGCAGCCTCGGGGTGGACGGGGGGGCGGGGCCTGCTCGGCCAAGAAGGAGCGGGGCGGGGCGGCGGCCAAAGCCAAGTTCATCCCCAAGCCCCAGCCGGTCAACCCGCTGTTCCAGGACAGCCCAGACCTCGGCCTGGACTACTACAGCGGGGACAGCAGCATGTCACCGCTGCCCTCGCAGTCGAGGGCCTTCAGCGTGGGCGAGCGAGATCCCTGTGACTTCATGGGACCCTACTCCATGAACCCGTCCACGCCATCGGACGGCACCTTCGGCCAAGGCTTCCACTGCGACTCGCCCAGCCTCGGTGCCCCTGAGCTGGATGGCAAGCATTTCCCGCCGCTGGCCCACCCACCTACGGTGTTTGATGCTGGCCTGCAGAAGGCCTACTCCCCCACCTGCTCCCCGACCCTGGGCTTCAAGGAAGAGCTGCGGCCGCCACCCACAAAGCTGGCTGCCTGTGAGCCCCTCAAGCATGGGCTCCAGGGGGCCAGCCTGAGCCATGCAGCTGCAGCCCAGGCCCACCTGAGCTGCCGGGACCTGCCGCTGGGCCAGCCCCACTACGACTCCCCCAGCTGCAAGGGTACGGCATATTGGTACCCGCCAGGCTCAGCTGCCCGCAGCCCGCCCTACGAAGGCAAGGTGGGTTCAGGGCTGCTGGCTGACTTCCTGGGCAGGACGGAGGCCGCGTGCCTCAGTGCCCCACACCTGGCTAGCCCGCCGGCCACACCTAAGGCCGACAAGGAGCCACTGGAGATGGCCCGGCCGCCCGGCCCACCCCGTGGCCCCGCTGCAGCTGCTGCTGGCTATGGCTGCCCACTCCTTAGTGACTTAACCCTGTCCCCTGTGCCGAGGGACTCGCTGCTGCCCCTGCAGGATACCGCCTACAGGTATCCAGGCTTTATGCCGCAGGCGCATCCCGGCCTGGGTGGGGGCCCCAAGAGCGGCTTCCTGGGGCCCATGGCGGAACCTCACCCTGAGGACACATTCACCGTCACCTCCCTGTAGTGCCAACTGAAGTGCCGACTGGACCTCGAGGTTTTGTTCCTGGGTGAGTCTGAGGATGTGGGTGCAGTGGGAAGAAACCGGGGGTGGGGTGGGGGTGGGGTGGGGGGATGAGGACATTAGAGCTTGGGCAAGGGGAAGAAGTATAGCAACGAGCAGGAAGGATTTGAGGACAAGACTGGGGACCCGAGTTGGGATTCAGGGAGTCTGGCGTTAGATGTTGGGAATAGTCTTAGGGAGGAGATGGGGTCTTGGGTGGGGAACCCAGTGTGGGGCTTGGGCATTCAGGGGGTCCCGTTATTGAAATGGCTGGAGGACCATAGACTGGATGGGGCCATCTAGTTCGGTTCATTTCCCTCATCCATGCTAGGTCGTGGGCAGGGACCACCTGAGTCCCAGGAAGCACTCACCACTTGACCTCTTGCAAGGGAGGGCGTTTGCATCGCCCTGCATGTGACAGATGGAGAAAGAAGCAGGTTGGATAATTATCCGCCGAGGCCCATCCAGGATACTGACCCTGCCTGCTTCCCTGTCTCCCTGGGAGCTTCATTTAGTTCACGATGCAGTCTGGCAAGGGCCGGGCTGAGAGTGTGGCCAGTATGTCCTTTTCTGGTCTCCCAGAGTACCCCAAAGGCTATTTTTCAACAGGGGTGTTGGGATCTCCCTGTGCCTGGGGACCTGTAGCCAGCGCGGGTCTATCCCCAGGCAGGATGTTTCCTACCTAGAAAAAGCCAGTCCCTTTCCTGAAGCCAATTGCTTTTCTTAAGAATTCCATTAGGGAACTCCCTGGCAGTGCAGTGGTGAGGACTCGTTTCCACTGCAGGGGGCGTGGGTTCAATCCCGTGTTGGGGAACAAAGATCCTGCGATCCTACAAGCCGCACTGCGCGGCCAAAAAAAAAAAAAAAAAAAAGAATTCCGTTAAATATTGTTAGGTATTCAGATATTGTTTTATCAGGTACTGTCACCTCCTTGAGTTTTCTTAAGATTTTGTGTTTAGGAAAAGGAAAATAAAAGAGGGGAAATGCCCCCAAAGTGGTAAAACGGGACAGGGTTGGAGGAATCATTTTCTTGATGAACAACCTGCTCCAGAAATGCAGCCGTAACTGGCCCATGAGATCCCGCTTTTGGAACAGACCTGTTACAAAAATTGACCCAGACGTGGTGGGTGGTGATGGAGTGGGCTGGGGGCCTTTCTGAGCCCCTCACTCCCCCTGACCTCTGCTACAGTATACTGCAGCCTCCTGGGAGTGCCTTTTCCTGGAGAATGAATAGGAGGGCTCCTGGAAAGCCCCGTCCCTGCTCTGGGAAGGCTGTTCGAAGCCAGGGTGACTCAGGGTCTTGAAGTCATGTCAGTGGAAATGTATCACCCCCTCTCTGCCTGACCTCAGCTCCCTCGGTGCCTGAAGATGGCAGAGGGCAGCACATGGGAGTCAAGAGTCCTGGGGAAGGACCATTCCCCAACTGGCCAACTTGCTACATGCCCTTGACCAAGCTTTCGCCCCTCCTCCACCCCACCCCACCCCCGCCTCTGTTTCCCCATCTGTTGAAGGCAGTTGACTTTGATAATCTCTTGGGCTCTTAAAACTCTGCATGGCATAGACAGTGGACCAGAATTTCTTGGGGGACAGCATAGTTTTCCTCCTAATGAAACCAGACCAAGATTAAAAATGGCCTTCCGTTCCCCATGCACCTCATTGCAGGCAGCAGAGCCGCAGATCTGAAGCAGGCCAAGGAGAAGCTGCTTAGGGTTTAAAATGTCAAACTCCTGATCCATCTCACTGGAGGGGAGATGTCTCATGGATAATCCAGACATGTGAAATAATCCGAAAACCTTTCCTCCTGGGCTCTGGGTGGGAAAATAAACGGGTGAGGGGGCTGGGTGTTTGGGCAGGTCACGGCTCAGTGAGATACATAATGGAACCACCCAGTGAGCCCTGAACGCAGGAGGAACTGGGATGCCATCCAGCCCCACATTCTGGCCCCGCTCCCCACTGAGAGCTGGGAGTTCACAGCACTGTCCTCAAACCGATGCATTCAGTTGTTCCAGCCAGAGACGTCTGTCCAGCACCCACTGCATGCCAGGCACTGGGGACACAGCAGTGAACACCTCAAACGAGGTCCTGGTCCTCAGGGGGCTTCCAGTTTAGCGGGAAAGACAGTAAACAGAATGTTGGTAATTATCGCTGTAGGAAGGACTGTGCAAGAGGGGAAAAGCTAGGAGGCCATGAGGGCTTGCGGCCAGCTGACCAGATGCTGAGGCTGATGCCTGAAAGATGAGGGGGCGTCAGCCAAATGGGAAGTGGGAAGAGCATTCTGGGCAGAGGGAACAGCAGTGGGTAAAGCCCTGAGGCAGGAAGCGGCTCAGCTTTGAGGAGTCGATGGGAGGACGGCAACACTGAGTGAGGGGGTGAGGGGGCAGGGCCAGATCATGCAGGGCATTGGAAGGAGTTTGAACTTTGTCCCAAGACAAATGGGGAACCACTGAAGCGTTCTCAGCTGGAATGTCGTGGGCCACAGTGGAGCAGGGCCGGTGTTGAAGGAGGGAGACCGGCTGCGGTAGCCCAGGCAAGCAGTGGTGGTGGCTTGGACCATGGTGGTGGGAGGGCTGTCCCCCTTCTTTATCCAAACACTCCCTCATCTAGGGCAAACTCTACCCCCCCGCCCCCCCCCCGCCCCACCCAAGGACTGATTACAATCATTGTGGGAGTGAAGAAGACTTGGGGATATAGGGAAGGAGAACAGTGAGGAAAAAGAGTTAACAGAGGGAGTGTCACTGTCAACAGAGGGCTTAAGCAGGGAGGACAGCGACACACTCATTCACCAACAGGCACTGAGCCCTTTTGACCCTTGGCACGGGGGGAGCAGTCACTGAGCTTAGCCTCACATCTTGAGCCCCTCCATGCCTGTCCCGATACCAGACACGGGGAAGACAAAGCAGACGTGGCCCCTGTCCTCAAGAGTGCCCGTCCACCCCAAAAAAGCTAGAACAAGCACACAGAGAGCCTCAAACACCTGGTGGGAAGTGGCAGGGAGGAGCAAAGCTCGTGCACCAGGAAGGTGGGCCATGGGGTCAGAAGTCGCCTCTCTGCCCCTTTGGTGAGAGAAGGGACATATATTCGTGCCGGGCCCTTTGTGCAACACTGCCTCACTGACCCTTCACAGCAGCCTGGAAGGTGCGGGTCCTCACCCTCACCCCCCCATCAGAGAGTTGAGGAAACAGGTACAGCTCTGAACCCTGCCCAGGGGATCCATAGGTAGTAAATGGCAGAGTCATGATTTGAACCCAGTACTGCACCCCCTCCCAGCCTGGATGCTCTGCTCCCCCTCCACTCCGTGCCCCTGATTCCCCATCCGCAAAATGACGGGTTGATTGGATGCTCACTACAACCCTTTCTGGGTCTGACATTTTAAACGGATTTTGAGGTTCTGTGAAAGAAGCTGCATCTGAGCTCGTCCTTGAAGAATAGGCGAGATTTGGACACACGGAGATGGAGACGGGGCGGGGGGGGGCGGGGGGGGAGGGCATTCCAGGCCGAGGAAACCGTGAGCCAGGGCAGGTCACATCCCAATGTGAATTAGAAGAAGAAAGCTTGGAGGAGCCAGAGTGGGGAATGGGGCACCTGAATGGTCTGGGAGCTGAGTTGATGGGACAGAGAGGGAAGTGGGGCCGGGGTGGGGTGGGGGTGGGGGTGAGGGAGACTTGGGCCCCGCAAACATCTTCTAGTCCCTTAGATGGAATGTGGAGCCAGACAGACTGGCTCCGCCTTGGGCCCTCACGGCTGAAGATCAGCCCTTCCAGACCCTGGGGAAAGGGTGGGAGGGTGGGAAGGGCCCTCCAAGGTGTTTAGGGATCTCGAGTCCCCCCTCTCCTCCCTATTCCCTCTCAGGCCTGGACCTGAGGCCAAGAGAAATGTCACAGGTCCTCCAAGGTTACACCAGCTGGGGCCTCACCGGAGCAGAAGGCGGCTTCCAAGGCCACCAACCAGCCAGGGTCAGCAGGCATGCCCGGACCTGGGCCAGGCACTGGCCGCTCTGGGCTTTGTCTCTCCATGTCTTGAAACCTCAAGAGGTCACCTGATCTTGCCTCTGGCCCTAGGCAAGAGGCCCTCACGTCAGGGGTCAGCCAGGCCTGCCCTGCCTCTCCTGGGCTCCTCTTCCCACTCTCTGGGGCTCTCCTCCCTCCAATCCGATCTCTTCCCTCTCCTGCAGCCATTTTCAGGCCAGGCCTTCTTGTGCTGAGCCCTCATTTCCTGGAAATATAATCTCTCCATGAGCATGCCCTCTCACGCTCCTCCTCGCCCATCTCCCCACATCCCTGTGGACCCAGAAGAACCCAAGGGAGCAAGGCCCTGAAACTGGAGGGTGGTGGCTAGGAGCATGCCTGTGGGCACAAACAGGCCTCCGTGCAGAGCCCGGTTCCATCCCTTACCAGCTGGGTGACCTGGTGAGTCACGTCACCTCACTGCATCTCTTGTGAGAATTAAATGAGATTACCCGTGAAGCACTTAGCCTGTCCCTGGCACACAGGAAGCATGTAATCAGTGGTTGGTAGATGGGTGAATAAAATACCTCCCCGCCGTCTGTGCGCGTCGCACACCTCTGACCCTTTCCTCCGAGCTCAGGACTCTGTAGCCAGCACTCCTTCACCTGCTCTTCCTGCTTCCCTTCTAGGAAGGAGCTTGTATTCTAGTATGGGTTTGGGGCCTTTGGCAGGAGGCTGTGAAATACCACCTAGTTATATGCCTTAACAGTGGGGCTGAGTCCTCCCTGGGCGGTCCAGAGACAAGGTAAGTCACAGACCCCACACCAAGGGACCTAAAGCCTGTTGGGCAACAGGACCCAGACTCCTAAATGACCCAGGTCAGCTAGAAACTCTGTCCACACACAGTTATCCACAGCAGTCCTCTCTTTTGGTACAGATACTCCGAAAGAAGATTGCCTTGTGATTTTGTAATACATCATGATTTCTCTCCCGGCAGATTTGCCCTCCTTGTCATCCTAACTTTTGCTGCCGTAGTGCCCTCTGTTTGTGCTGGAGGGCAGGAGGAAGTAGGTTAATTCTGTGTTCAACCAGCATGAACCAGGCGCCTGCCCCGGGCCAGGCATTGCATCCGGTACTAAAGGTACCACTGACCAAGATGAGCAGTGTCCCGCCCTCATGGAGTTTACGGCCTTGAAACAGGTGTTCATTACAAGCCTCCGTGTGGGCATCACTCTCCAGGGGAGGGACTGAAGTGCTCCCACCGGAAATACCAGGGACCACCCTCTTGAACCACGGGCAGGGCAGACAGCAAGAGCTTCCGGGGGGGGGGGCAGGTGGGGGGGCAGAAAATGGGTCTTGAACAAATTTGAGGCCTCGGCAGCTATAGCCCTAGCTCAGCCACCTGGGTCAGCACAGCCAGTGCGTGCCAGGTCACTGCCCCAACACCTGCCCCCGCTTCCTGAGCCCATAGCCCCCACTGTGGCTGCTGCATGTCCCTCAGCATTTTGGGATGCATGGTGTCTGGAGCAACCTCCCCCTCCCCCCCAGAACATTTACTGGATGAATTGACTAAAACATGTCTGCTCTGGTGACTTCATTGCTTTAACACCTTTTGATTGCATCCTCCCCTCGCCAGCCTCCTTGCCTCCAAAATAAAGGCCCGACTTCCTAACCTGGTATTCCGGGTATTCAAGGCTGCTTCTTCAGCCCTGACCTCCTGCTCACACAGCCTCCCTTTCCAGCTCTATACTGTGGGATCGGGAGGGAGCTTTCCAGGCCCTTTCCCCAGTGTGCCCTGTGTCTTTGCTTTAGCTGTTCCCTGGCCTGGGCCGCCCTTTCCTAGTCATCATCCATCTCCCACCTGTCATTTCCTATCTTTCACTCAGACACTGCCTCCTCCAAGAAGCGTTCCAGGATCCTTCCCAGGCGCAATTAATCTCCAGCCCTTTATGCATCCATGACAGCCCTTCCCGGGAATGTTTTCCTCACCATGCCATCAGCTCCTTTAGGCTGGTTACTCATCTCTGTGCACTGTCCCTGTCTCCCCAGTGTTTCGTCAGGCCGGGGACACTTCAAGGGTCAGGATTTTTTTTTTTTTCCCCCAGGAGTCAAAGAAGGGCACGTAGACTAGGGAGAATTGTGAGAGAAAAGGTTAGGCATTGGGTAACGGGGCATGAGCTGGTTTCTCTCAACCATACTGTTATCAGATGCGCTCCTAAGGATGAGGCAGGGGAGGGGTGTATAAATAAACCAGTTCCAACTCTCACGCTAACTGGGCTTTTGGAGTTCTGTAAATTCAGCACCTTTCAGTTTACAGAGAGGAAGAGGGACTCGCCCAAAGACACAGAGCCACCCAGGCAGGGAAGCCCAGAATGGTAGAGTCAGGAAGGTCGCTCGGGGATCACCCAGTTCCATGTTCTTGCTACTTCCTCAGCCTCCGCTCAGTTGCATGCCCAACACATACCCAGACGTGGGACAGATGCCTGTCCTTATATAGGCATCTCCGATCAGGAGGGTGGAGAGTGTGGGTGTTCGGGGTGGGGGCGTGTATAGCCTCCTCCCAGGACAGGTAAGGAGCGTGAGGCTCTGAGAGGTGAGAGATACGCACAAGGTCACACAAGCTTGGTGGGCAACCATGGAAGTAAACCCCATTTGGTCCCACTAGCATCCCTCTCTATGCCCCGCAGTGGGGGAGGTAGGAGAAGATCTCTAAGGAGGGAATGACTGGCAGAGCTAGAGTTTAAGGAATGCCTCTAGTCACTGGTGGACAGATTTTGAAAAACTTCCCTGGAGTGAGGAGGAGAGCCACATACCCACCCACATGCCACAGCCTACCCATCCCCAATTGGAAGCTTCATCCCTCAGAGAACTCTGGGTCCAGAGGGTATCTCCATCTGTCAGGTGTGGTCTGGGCCTCAGGGAAGCAGTATCCTCTCCACATTTAAGGGACTCAAAAGCCTGACTTTGCCTGAAGACATCAGAAAGGCTGGATCAGCCTCCCTGGACAGTTGTGATTTGTCTCTGACCCCTTGTCTTTGGTGCTCTATCTCAGTGCCTGAAGATCTCTGCCATTCCCTGTTCAACCCCCTTATTTTACATAGAAACTGAAGCCCAGAGAGGGAAAGGACTTGCCCTAGGTCACACAGCATATCCGTCTCTCAAATCCTCATGCACTCTTTGCCTTCTGCTCCACTGCCTTGTTTGATGTTGAGACCCCTTTCTGGAGGGTAGAGACTAGAAGGTGGGGTTAGACCTTAGCGCATGGCCTGGCAGTTAGCGTCTGTGAATACACGTCTGCTGGTTGCTTGAATGAACGCTCCTTTTGCCAGGGAGAGCAGCTCTCTTTGGACAACCTGACTTATATGTGATCTGTAGCATTTAAAATCCCTGCTCAGCTCTCCCTTGGCACCCCCAGTGCCAGCGCCCACTGACAGGCAGAGACCACCTAAAGCCCTGGCCTCACAGATGGTAAAACTACTGCAGCTTGAGACTCTGGGACGTGCAGTCCTTCGTTATGGAGGCACTAAAAGGTTAAGTCTCGTGAACAATGGCTGGTGTCCTGGGGCGCCAGCCACTGCTGGCATCGGGGATACGGAGGTACCCCACGCAGGTCTCTGCCCAGGAGGAGCACGGAAGGGAATGATAAGTGCCCCAGTAGCTATGGTAACAGGGCGGTCTGAGGAGGCGTTCAGAGATGTGCAACACCTGACCTGGACCTTGACTCGCCGATCAGACTCAGACCGGTCACGGCTCTTCCGTTCAGTCGGCGCACCTTGTTGACCCCAGCATGTGCTGGGCGCCGTGCTCAGCGGTGTGTTGAAGAGCCACAGGCCCTCTCACCAAAGCTGGGTGAGGTGCCCCCGCTGTGCTCCCTGAGTCCCCCAGGGCTCCCCTTGACACACCCCCATCTCCTTGCGTGTGATCGCCTGGTTTGGGGTCCGCTTTGCTTCCCTCTGTGCTCTGTGAGCCCCTCAAGGGCAGAGACCAGATCCGTCTTGCCGTCTGCTTTGTCTCCAGTGCCCAGCACTGGGCCACCTGGCCCAGCAGCACTGCTTCTGTTCCGTGGCGAGTTGAACCTGGTGAAGTCAGGGTTCTGCATGGCCATAGCATTCTGCTTTCTCCCTGGCTCAGGAACCTCTGGTTTTGATTCTTTCCCCATCCCCCACCCCCCACCATCCCCCCAGATTCTGGCCAAGTCATGAAAGCTGGGGAGGGCGGTGTGAGGAGGAAGGTGAGACAGCGGTGGCTTAGCAGAGGGTGAGAAAGCCTCCCTGCTGCCTGGCCGCGGGCACCACGGGAATGGTTCTGGCAGGAGCTGCCTGCTGGGCTGAGATCACCATGGAGACCTGGCTTGGAGAGGGTCACTGGCAGTGGCTAAGGGCTGGAGGGGGCGGGGGTGACAGGGATTTGCGCAGAGGCTCCCAGCCTGCCCCGGGGCCCTTAAGGGGAGCAGGGAAGGCTGGGGTTCAGCACAGTTCGCTTGCTAAGTAGTTTGGAGCTGCCCGTCCTAAATCTCCCCCTCACTTGTCACCCCAATACACCATATCTGTCACCCCAACAGGGGTTCCTTAGCTTGACAGCTGTTCTTCAACTGCAGTAAAGCTGTCCTACAGATAGATGCCCCCAGCCCTCCAGCTGAACCTGTCCCCCGACCCTGTTTATCACCCTAACTGGAGAACTGACACCCACCCCAGCTGTATCCCCTGCCCCAATCACCCCAGTTGCAATACAGCTTTTCTCCGCATCACCCCAGTTGTAATACAGCTGTCGCCCTAACAAGCACACCTCTTACCCCTATGGCTAATATTCCATCCTCCCCTCACCAGCAGGAGACCCGAGAGCTTAACAAAGATGCAGCTCTTACCCTCCCCCTCATGCCTCTGCATGCCGCCTGGGCTGAGGCACCAAGGATGGGGTGCTGTCCCACCTCCCAGGAGCCCACCTGGCTCTCTGAGGGGAGTCCTGGCAAGTCCAGCCTCGGGACAAAAGTCTTCCCAGGGACTGACTGCCCAGCAGACAGCAGCCAAGGCTGAGCAGAATTTAAATGTGGCCCCGTTGGAAAGGGAAGCCAAGAAAGAGGACAAGAGAGGGAAGGCTTTCTGTGGCCGCCTGGTTCCTGCAGGGGTGGGGGAGGGTGGATGGCTTGCTGAGGAGTCTCAGAAGGTGGTTTTAGGACCCCCACGCCTGCCCCTTAATTTTGGTGGGTTGGTCACTCACCCAATGTAGGAGACATGAATTTCAGGGCTCTGAGAAGAGGACAGAGCTCTGAAAGAGCCAGGCTAACGACTGGAGGTCTTGAGAATAACTGAGCCCACCCCTTTCCCACTGGGCATCTTCCCACTCACCCCAGCAAAGCTGGGGCTCTGGATAGGGAGTCAGGTCCCCAGAGCCCTGCAAACATAATTAGGACCGACTGTCTAGGGAAAGGGGGTACTTGAGATCTCTACTGTCTAGTGACTGTAGGGACTGGGGACTCGAGATTTTCTGAGCTTCAGGAAGGCGGGGTGCAGCCAAACAGATGGTATTGTGTTGGGCAATTTCTTTATTCAGACAGACTTCCTCCTCACCTCACCCCTCTAAGGAACAGAATGACATTGATAGGGAATGGGGAGAAGGTTGGATTTGGAAGAAATTAAAGCAGTGGTTCACACCTGTGCTGTGCTAAGGCCCTGTCTTCGCATTATGTCATTCCTCAGAACAGCCTAGGTAGGAGGAGTTACTAAACGAACTGGTACATGAGGAAGCCGAGGCTTGGGGAGCCTAGCTGGCCCAGGCCCCATGAAGATAATGACTAGTACTAATTAGGATCATTTATGACACATTTATGGACCAGGCTTAATCTGCCTCAAACCACTGAACCTTCCCAACGAATTTACGGGCTAGTTCTGTTATCCCCTTTTTACAGATGAGTAAACTGAGGCTCACAAAGATTCACTGACTTGCCCAAGGTCATAGAGCTGTTAAATGGTGGTGCTAGCGTTTGAACTCAGCTGTGTCTGACTCAGGAGCTCAAGTTCTGAACAGATTGCACTGCCTGGAATCCCAGCTCCTCATCCAGTACATCCTTTACCTCTCAGTGGTGTGGGCCTTGGGACACACACCTATTTTACAGATGGGAAAGTGAGCTCAGAGCAGGCCAGAAAGCAGTCCGGAGGCTCATGGATGGGGCCACTTGGAATTTTCTGGGAGAAGGAACCATGCAGTTCCCTTCTCTCAGAATCCTGGTAGGAACCGGGTGGAGGTCCTGCTTTTAACCTCCCTGTTCCCAGAGCTCAGGGTCTGTCCCTGCCGCTGACTTCTGCCTCTTCTCTTGTATTTCTCTGCAGCTTTCAGAAAACCAACGCCAAGACCCCTCCCAGCGTCCACATGGTCCTCCGGCAGGCGCCTGCCCCTCTGCCTCCCGCCCCACCTCCCCTGCACCCCCTGCAGCCCCATCGCCCCCCCCCACCCCTCCCTGCCCATCTCCTCCACGCAGAAGCCGAAGGTGAGCCCTTTCTGCACAAAACCAGCAATTGTAAATACTTTTTAAAAATGTACAAAACTTAAAAACAAAACACAGTTTTAGAAAAAGACAAAAAAAAGAGAGAGAGAGAGAACGCGAGCGTGTGCAAGAGGTTGCGAGCGGGGCCTCAAGGTGTCCAGAGCCCCTGCAAGTATGCACTGAGAAATTTATCTACAGGTCGTTTGACAAAAATGAACAATATCCTATTTATTGTATATACTGTTTTATTATAAATCGTGGATTGTATATTGCATTCTGTAAACCTGCTGTGGTCCCGTGGTGTGCAAATTCGCATGGTGGGGGGGAGGGAGAGGAACCTCTTGCGGGAGCTTTTTTTTTTGTTTTTTTTTTGTTTTTTTTTTCTTATTTTTCACTCTTTTGGGTTTTCTCTTCTGTTGTTGTTGTTGTTTTCTGTTGGCAGGACACACCCAAAGATCCAAGTTTGTATTAAAAAGAAATGAAAAAAAGCAAAAAAAAAAAAAACAAAAACAAAAAAACAACCTCGTGTCTTGTGAAAGGGGGTGAGTGAGGGTGGACAGAGTGGAAGGGGTGTGACAGCTGGGGGTCGTCACCAGCCACTGGGTCCCCAGAGGAGTTGAAATACCTTCATGTGTTCCCTCCCTCAGAGCTCTCCCTTCTGCCTGAGATCTGAGTCACCTTTGCATCTGGGCCCCTCCCTTTCCACCCTAGGCCCTGGGTCTCCCCTGCCTCTGGGCTCCCCAGACTGCCCCCTGGGGTTTCCTGGCCCCTGGTCCATGCATTCTGTCCCGGGTCCAAGGAGTCTGCCTTTTAGACCTTCCTTTTGCCCTAGGTCCTGGGTCTCCCATGATTCTGAGACCCCTGTTCTCCCCCAAGTCCTTGGTTTCCTCTCCCTGAGGAACCCCCATTATAAATCCGGTCTTGGGTCTCCCCTGCTTCTAGACCCCCTTACTCCATCCTCAGTCCCAGGTCTCTGACTCCAGCCCCTTCATTTGTCCTGTGTCCCCTCAGCCTTTGGGCCCCACCGTTGTACTCTGGTTCAGGATACCTGTCTTTCAGACACTCCATCAATCCTGAGCGCAAGAACCCTTGTGGGACACCCCCCTTTCCCACAGAGACTGGAGTATCCCCTGTTTGTGTGTCTCCCATCTACCCCAGGGCCTGGGTCTCCTTTGTCTCCAGGCCCCCCTCTTTTTTATCCCAACACACCTGCCTCTGCCTATGCAAACTCCAGGGTTTGACTAGGCCAAACCCATCTGCCTTCTCCTTTCTTTCCACTCTGAACCCCAAATGCCGGGTCTGTATTTCCTCCCAGCTTTTGTAAACTTTGGAAGAAGAAAACTCCTAATCCTGTGCCTATTTCTGGTGGACCTGGCAGGGCCGAACTGTATCACACCCCCTGACCTTGGGGAGCTCTTGGCTGCCCTTGACCAAATAAGCCCACTTTGGGCTGCCTGGTCCCTAGCAAGCCGCTTTTCCCATAGACCCAGTTTATGTTAAAGCTCTGCTCTATGTCCCTCCCTGCTGAAGCTCAAGGAGACCCCAAGGGACAGCTCCGCACCACCTGCCCCCCTCCCTGACCCTACCGGTAAGGCCCAGGCCTTGGGAGGGTCAGAGGAACCCTCCACCTGAGGCAGGAGACAGACCCCCACCTTCGGGGCACCCCTGTCTGAAAGAGGACGCTGGAGGGTTCAGACAGGGGCAGGTAACAGTCCCTAAAACTGCATTCTCTGTGCTGGATGTGAAGGTTCAGCCTCCCACCAAGCCCCCTCTGTGCAGCCCCAAGACTCAGCTGAAGACGCCGTTGTTCCTACCCTCCCGCGCAGTGAGGGCGGAGGCATCCACTTCACTCAAGCTGCAGCCGGGGTGGGGCTGGGAGTCGGGGCAGGGGCAGTAAGACCCGGCGAGGGTTTCCTGGAGGCCAAGACCAGGGTGCGAGGCAGAAGAATGAGGGAGTTCCCAGAGGAGGAAAGAGCAGGGCAGGGGGTGGAAGCCACACGTGGCTAGGTCTGTTTGGAGTAGACACTGTGTGTGTGTTTGGGGAGGGGAGAGGGCTTTGGAAAGGTCACCCCTGGGCAGGGGGGAGGTTGGTTGGAAGGGGTGGGTGACTTCAAAGGCACCAGTGGGAGAGGCCAGGAGAAGTTTGTTTTCAGCCCCAAGAATCGCCCGCAGGGAGAAAATGAGTGTGTTCAGCGGCTGCTGAGGAAGCGGAAGAGATCAGGGAAGGCTGTCCAGGTGGGGCCGGCTGGGTAGAGGGTGGGGCCCGGTGAGGGGGTTGAGGGCTGGGAGATGGAGGTGCAGTGGGGAAGGGGTAGTGGGGGGATTATTCCGTGGAAGGGATTGTTGCAGCTCTGCAAGATGGGGAGGAGGGACGGTGAAGGCTTGTGTGCCCAGGAATTGGGGTGGGGGTGGACATGGGTGACCCAGGAAGGAAATGGGAGTTTAGGGAGGAAATTATAGCCCAGCAAGGGCTAGGGGGCTCTGTAACTTGAAGAGGGCTTTGTAGGAGGGGTGGGGATTCACTGAAAAGAAGAGGGGCACCTGGAGAGGGATGGAACCCAGAGAAGGCCTTGTGGTTTCCAGGATGGGAGGGAGGCTTGGTGAGAACTGGGGCTCCTTGAAAGGTTAAGGAAGGGCTCCTGGAGAGAATGAAGCTCAGGAAGGGGAGGGGTCTCAGTCTAGGGTCTGTGGCTTAGTCTGGGCTGAAGAGGGCTAAGGGGGGGCCGAGGTGTATTTGGAGAGCAGGCTCAGGGACATCTGCCACGGCCAAGGGCCCAGCCTTTGGGATGGAAGCTTCTCTTGGCCCTTGGGCCCTGGGGCTTCTGGGGGAAGGGGCTTCGCAGCCACAATCCCACACCTGATCCCGGAATACATCAAGGCAATGTGGCTCCTAGATATTTGGGTTTTGCCGCCATTTATTAAACGCTTCCCTGAGGTTTTTATTCCTCAAGACAATCCTTGAGGTAGAGAAAAATATTCACCCCATTTACAGATGGGAAGACAGGTTCAGAGACACGGAGTAAGTGACCTGTCCAAGATCCCACAGGAGGTGGCAGAAGCAGGTTGGCCCAGAGTCTGGCTCTGAGCCCTTACTTTTTCATAACAATTTAAAGGCAAAAAAATCTTGCTTATAAAATTCATCCCTCAATTCATCTATTCTATAATAAAATTTTTAAATGATAGAAATAAGAGCAAGAAATAATTATATAACACTATGTACTAGTTACTATTCTAAGCCATATATATAAACTCATTCCATCCCCACAACAATCCCATGAGGCTTTACTGTAATGATTATCATTCCCATTTTACAGACAGGAAACTCAAGCGCAGAGAGGTAATTTACAAAGACCACTCAGTGAGTAAATAATGACACGAGGGTTGAAACCCAAGCAATCTCCTTCAGGAGTCTGCTTTACTATACTGTTCAAGGTGAAAACCCATTCTACCCCCATTCCTGGTGACAATCCTTGTGTCAACATTTTTGAGTCCATTCATCTAGATCAGTCGTTCTCAATCCAGAGATTTTATTGGTCTGAGTGGGGCCTGGGCATGGGGATTTTTAAAAGCTCCCCAGGTGGTTCTAAAGTGCAGCCAAAGTTGAGAACCTCTAACCTAGCTATTGTGCTGAGTGCGTACAAGCAGCCACCTGTGTGCACACACCTATATTTAATGAGTTGTCCTAGGTGTGCATAAGATGCTTTCTTGCGTGTACACTGTGGTATCCATCAGTGGTTATCACTGAGTGGCTGGTTGTAAATTACCATGGGTTCTTAGTGACTGTTAGAGACACTGTGTGAACACATTAATTCAACTGATATTTCTTAAGCATCTATAAGATTCCAAGCACTGTCCCAGGCACCTGGGGATACACCAGTGAACAAGACAAATGGGGTCCCTGCCTTTGTGTGTATGGTCTGATAGTATTGACAAATTTGGTCTTATGTCTTTCCCTGTGGGTGGCAGGGCTTGGGAACCCCTCAGGGGTTTCTAAGGGGTGAATGGCTGGCTGGGAGGGCTTAGGAAGGTGAGACTTGCTGGTTGGCTGTGTGCAGGGTGGATCTTCTGGCCCTGTGTGCAGATGTGTTTGAGAGGGAGACCCAGGGCATGTTTCCGGGTTTGAATGAGTGTGGTTGACTATGTGGTATGTGTATAAAGGTGTGTATGATCTGGGCCAGTGAAAGTGTGGACAACAGTGTGTGTGTGTGTGTGTGTGTGTGTGTGTGTGTGTGTAGGAGGGGGTGATGGGGGAGGGCTGTGTGCAAAGTAGGCACCAGCCTAGAACAGCACACAGATGGTGGCACGTGCACACTCAAGCGCACACACACAGCCAGCTGCTGCAAAGAGGAGGCTGAGTTCCAGTCTCAGGGCACAAACTCCCAGGGCCAAGAGAATTCTGCTTTGGGTGTGTGGAGGAGGCACAGCTGGGGCTGGAAACTCTAGAGTGGGAGGAAGGGAGGGAGAGACAGGGAGGGAGGCTGGGGAGCCACATCCTTGATCTCTGGTCTGTTTCAGCAGTTCCGGACTTAGTGCTCTGGGTCTCTCTGTGACTCTGGGTCTCCCTCTCTCTAATGTGTGGATCTTGGATCTGTTTCTCTCTTCTGGGTCTTGGGCTCTGAGGCTGATCACATGACTCTGGGTCACCACCTCTCCAGCCTACTTGGCGCTCTGTGTCCCCTTCCAAGTCTGTCTGTCTCTGCCTCTATGTCCGCCTCTGTCTCCGTGTCCTTCCTTGTCCTTGCCAGGTGGGAGGAGGGGGCCCAGTGCTCAGGGAGCAGGTGTCAGCTCACTCAGGCAGCAGGGAGTGAAGTTGAGAAGGGCACAGAGCCAGGAGCCCCTGGACACACAGCCACACTCCAGGACACATACTCAGGGAGCTCACAGGAACGCACAGTGTCATACATGGAGAGATGGGTCCTCGGGGACATACAGGTACACAATTCAACACACAGCTACACCCCACAACACACGGATGCCAAACACCGAGGGTCACATGCAAAGATCACACACACACACTGACAAATACTCATCTAGGCACACCGGGATACACAGTCACAGGCACCCGGGGCATTCTTCCAGAGGAAAACCCAGGGCCATGGGCACGCAGACGGACACAACCGTACACACACCCTAAGAAACATACAGACACACAGGCACAAAGATAGGAGACACAATCACACACTGAAACACAAATATACAGAGGCACAGGCACACTCAGTTCCACCACGGCAGTCACACTCAGAACCACATACAGCCAGGAGGAAGGAGGCAAATGAGCACAGACAGGCAAATAGCCTCAAGGACAACCAGAGACAGAGGCACAACAGGCACACTGAGGGACACACCCAGGCACAGGAAGAACATCCTCAGGTACACCCCCCCTCGGGGCTCACTCTGGAGCACCTGGGGACACGCCCACAGGCGGCGGGAGCGGGGCCCGGGCGGCCCAGCGCACCTGGAGCCCTCGGCTCGCCCCCAGGCGGCCCCAGGCGCCCCGACTGTGCGTGCCCGCGCGTGCGTACCCGTGCGAGCGTGCCCGCCCCACGCGCGCCGCCACCTGTGGGAGGAGAGGTGCGCGCTGCGCCCGGGGCTGCCTGGCCGGCTCGGCGCTGGGGGAGCGGTTGCCATGGTGCGCAGAGCGCGGCCGCATACTAATGGGGCGGCCACTGGCGCTGCCCCCTGTCCGCTCCGCTCGCTCCTCCCACTCCTTCCTCCAGCTCAGCCCGAGTCGCCCCGTCCCGCGGCTTGGCCCGCGCACCCGACTCAGAGGGCGAGAGCCTCCGCCCGCTCTCCCATGCCGGCCTGGGGCCTGGGGCGGTCGGGAAGCCCGGGGCTGCGGGACCCCCGGAGGAGGCCAGGTGAAAGGCTGCGCGGGGCGAGGGCCTGGGGCGCTGCCCGGCCTGGGCACGGGCACCAAACGGGCACGGCAGCTGGGAGCGCAGGTGCTGTCTTGGAAACCGGGGTGGCAATCCTGGGAGGGGGGAAAATAAAGGGGGAATTTAACCCTTTTGTTGCCAGAGGTCCCTCCAGCCAGTCTTCCGCCAGGCTTGGCTGGGGAGCGTGAGGGGACTTGACCAAGCATTAATACAGTCTACACCCCTCACTTTCCATCTGCTTCCAGCATCTCTCCAGTTCTGGCTTGGCCTATGGTGTGTGTGTGTGGCGGTGGGGCGGGGGTGGGAGTGGGGGTGGGTGGGGGTGGGAATCAGTTACCATCACTCCAGTTCTGCTCATCTGACTGGTGAGGTGGGGCTGTGGAGGAGTGTGCTGAGGACTGAGGGCAGGGGGGCATTGGCACCAGAAGGGTTACAACTCTCCATACCTTAATCCCAGTCCCTGAGCCCCCCCTTTCACACAGCCTTGACCCCCTACCCACTCAGGCCCGCTGTTTTAATTGGCATGGAGGGGCGTGGCGGTATTCTAGGGTTGGGGGAGCCAGCAGAGGGTTTGCAGGTAGAGGCAGTGGGTGGGGGGGGTTAATGGGGGGGAGCCAGGCGGTTGCCTAGCAACCCCACAGCTGTCTGTTGACCTAGAAGAAGCTGCGCTGTCTTGACACAGCTGGTGTTTACATGTAACCGAGGCTCTGGCTTACCCGCTTGCTTGGAGGAAAGCTGAGGCAGTGCCCTGGTGGCAGCCTGGCCCCAGCCCCTGGCTGTGGTGGGCTTCGTGCCTGGTGCCTGCTTGCCCTCTTTGCTTCAGCTCCTACCTCAAGTCCAACTGGAGAGAGAGTGGGAGGGCAGAGCACAGAGCTGGAGGCTTTGGGGCTGGGGACAGTTGATACACACACACACACACACACACACACACACACAAAACCCAAGGCCTTCAACATAGAAATGGTGGGAGACTAAGAAAGGGTTGGGGGAGTTCCCTGGTGGCCTAGTGGTTAGGGTTCTGGGCTCTCACTGCCGTGGCCCAGGTTCAATCCCTGGTGGGGTAAATGAGATCCTGCAAGCCGTGTGGCATGGCCGAAAAAAAAAATTCCCTGAGAAAGGGCTGGGGGATGAGGGTGCCCAGTTTGTGCACAGATTTCAACCCACACAGACAACTCCAGCATTTGCAGGGACACATGGACACAGAGACCCACGAAATCAAACTAACATAGGCACACACACAGGCACAGAGATGCCCATTCACATAATGACATCCAGGTAGACACACAGAAGTGCAGTAATCAAGGGATTGAAACCCCAACACACAGACATACGCACAGACCTCTTGACACAGAGGACAAACAGGCACTGACCATCTGATAAGAGACAGACACTCCAAAACACTGACACATCAAAATCCCCATGTGGTAACACCAGCAGCTATCATACTAACGCAGTTCATTCCAGCTAGAGTTTGCAGGTCTGCATTATGAAAGAAACCCAGCCTCACATATGGAGTCACCCACACGCACACTGAGAAACACACAACTCCCCAAACTTTTATTGATTGCCCACAATGCTTAAGGCAGGCAGTTGCTGACAGCACAGATGTAAGCAAAGACACACCCAGGAGCCCAACATGTGAAGAGACACAAGTCCCTGAAGGACCATGGGCCCTGACATGTCCCACCCGCACCCACACAAATACCCGTAGCACAAACACATGCCGGCCTAGGGTGTGAGCGGAGCGGAGACTCCTCCCTGCCCACAAGCCCTGAGGAGCAGCAGATGTGCCTTGAGGTCAGAGGGCCCTAGTGGCTTCAGTACCAGCTCCAGATGAACCCATACAGCCTGGGCTGTACCCTCAGCACTAGGGAGGAAACAGCACCAGCTCTTTCCCTGGGAGCCCTCAGACTGAGGGGAAAGATACAGCCCATCCCCAGGAGGCCCTGTCTGAAGCTCTGTCCTCCCCAGTCCCTGCCTGTACTGACAGAAGAGGCACTGTCCTGCCCAGATGAGGTCCGGTCTGACGGAGGCCGCACCTCCCTCCCAGGCAGCTCTGGACACTACAGACGGACACATAGACACACACACCAGCATGTGGCAGCTCCTGGGGGGTTCTGGAGGGCTTCCTGACAGAGGTGAGCCTGGGGCCTGGTTTTGGAGCCAGGGAGGAAAGGGGGAGGGAGTGTGCTGAGGAGGGCCTCCTTATCTTACCCCACACCCGCCCCTCCCCCAGCAGCTCCTCCTCCCGCCAGGGCCCAAGGGGCCTGCTGGGGCCCCACAGCCCTGTCAGCCCAAGCAGTGAGCAGGAGGAGGAGAGTGGGTATTTTTAGCTTCTCTGCCACTGACATTTCGCAGCAGGCGACCTGGGGTGAAGCTGAGTGAGTGCTGAAGGCTGGGAGAAGCCGCCAGCGCCTTCCCGCCCCCGTTGCACATGCACACACAACTGTGCACGCACACAGCCACGTCCCCCAACACTCGCAATGCTCACCTAAGGGGCACAGCTTCAGGTACACAGTTATGTGCGGATCTAGACACACACACATGCACCTGTGCACACACTTGGTCCACGTGCCACTTATGCCTAAAACCTCACACACCCGGACAACACGAAATGTACCTGTTCACACACCCAGATACATGCACACACAATTCAGACATATAACACACTTCCCACACCTAGCCAAGCATGCACACACTCGCTCATCATTCAGTTGAGAAGTATGATTCAGTGCCTACTGTGTGTTGGGCACTAATCTAGACACAAAGGGTATCGTGAACATACAGACCAAAATTCCAGCCCTCATAGAGTTTACATCCCGGGCGGGGCGGGGGGGGGATGTTTGACCATAAACAAAAAATAAAGTATTGCTTCAAGAACCACCCATTTAACCCAGTCCCCCCAAATACACAACCACACGTGTGAACAGCTCCCTGACAGTCACTGTCCCACAAATATACAAAACTGCACACACCACCCATCGTCAGGACTCATACAGACAACTCCACCTTGTCCCTCAAAACAATCACAGACGTGTACACAGCTGTGCACATATGCAGTTATACACTTCCCGTGTAAACACTCATGCAATCAAACACACGATACACACGCACAGATCCAACCACACACACGCTGTGCATAGCTATATAATTTACTTACCTTCGTACACAGAATATAGCCTCTACAGAAGCATGTAAGTGCAGGTTCACACACACCCCTCTACATGCCCGTGTGCACACACACACATGCTCACAACTATCCCCTCAGGGTAAAATTCCTCTCCTGCCTATAGCAGACACACACATGCACACATTCCCACAATCCTCCCCCCACCCGGTGAAATCCAAGCCTGTTTGCCTATGTTCACAGATGTACACACAGAGCCCTATCACACAACTTCACATACACACCTAACTCCCAAGCTCCAAAGAGGCCACACACCCAGGTTCGTGCCCATCCTCCCACCCCCAGCCCCTTCCCTCTTTTCTCAAGGTGAGTGTGGTCACTGCACACCAGACGTGCACTCAAAATTCTGCCCCCAAGATTCCAACCCTGCTGACCCCAGGGACTGGGGGTTGAGGCCAGGCCCTAGAGAAACCCAGCAAGGGGCAGGACTCCCTCTGAGCTCAGAGTCTGTCCCTGGTGCCCAGACTGGAGGTGGAGCCAGGAAGCAGGCTATGCATCTCAGAGGCGCCACCAGGCCCCTCCTCGCTTTGCTCTCCTCCCCTCCTCCCTCTCTTCTTGAGTTCCTTTCCTTCTCTTTCTCTATCTCCCCATCCCATCGCCACCTCCCCAGTAGCCCTTGGCCCAGAACCAAACTCTCCTTTTCTCTTCCAGGTTCTGCTGCCCTAGAGGCTGTTGGAGCCCTTGTGATAAACAGATGGGCTATGAAGCACACAAACACATCACTTGGGACAAAAAAAAAGAAAAGAAAAGCAAAAGCCAGAGGTCATTGTCGTATCATGAAGAACTGGGAGGGAGAAACAGCTCAATGGGCCACGGGAAGGCTAGGAGAGGACAGACGGCCACGGGCCAGTGGGCACAGCAGACACAGCCAGGGGAAGGAGCAGCCCTGGCTTCCAGTTCCAACTCTGCTGTGTTACCCTGGATCAGCCGCTGCCCCTCTCTGGATCTCTCTTCTGCTTCTAACAAAGAGAGAGCTGCAGTTGGTGATTTCTGAGGCAATGAGATTCTCAAAGTCACTGCAGCAGTTGTATAAACAGGGCGGGGGCCTGGGAGCCTTGGGAGTCTGATCAGAGTAACAAGAGCCCCCTCCTCAGAGGCTCCCCGACAGCCTCCTCCCCCCTCTAGGCCTGGGCTCTAGTCTGGGTTGAAGCACCAGAGGCCAACAGCACCCCTGCCCCCCAGTACGTATAAACACACGTGCCCGTGTCTTTTGCCCTCTCTGGACCTTAGGCGTCCAGGCTCGTGTATCTAGGGGCTCACGTTCGGGCTCTGTGCCGGTGAGCCAGTCGATGTGTGCACTGTCTGTCTGTCTGTCCGGCTGCCAGCAGCCTTCAGGCGCCAGGAGGGGAGGCAGCAGTCGGGGAGGTGGGGGCGGGGAAGGAGGTAGCGTTGACAAGTTCCAATGTCTGGCTTTCCCTCCTGGAAACCCCGAGCTGGGGCTGGCCCCCCCTTCCCTTCCTGTCTCTCTCGCTCAAGCACGTCCCTTCTAAGAGCCCCTCTCTGCAGACACCCCCAGTGGAACCAAGCCCAGATCTGCTGCCAGGAAGGCCGACATTTCTTCGACTTGCCACGTTAAAGGGGCCTGCACAGGCACGCACTCAAATCCCCCCTCCATGTCCTCCTCCTGTGCACATTCAGACGACCCGAAACACACAAAGACACGGTTGGACACAGCGGCCACCTGTGCACACAGGAGGCAGCACATGGAGCGCATCCGACCCGGGGCTCACAGACAAGTACCAACACGGCCATGTACTCCCCCTTCCTACACTCAGCTCACCACAGACTCAGAAGCACGCAGTTTCCAGCACGCGGTGCTCACAGACACGCACAAACACAATCACACACAGGGCCCTGCCGAGCAGAGAAACAAGTGCAAACCCGTAGCATACTGTCTCTCCCTGCAGAGCGCAACTGCCACCTCCGCCACGGCTGCTTTGGCCCCGTGCGGATGCAACCCCAGGAACACAACAACCGTGCCGCCTGTTCTCTGCACACACAGCCGAGCATCGACAATCACACACGGTCATCCCCTGCATCACCAGAGATAACCACGCTTACAAAGCCCGCCGGGCACAGAGATGCCCCGTGCCCACGCCCTGGACATTTGGACCAGCGCGCTCTGTTACACAGTGTCTTCCTGGGCACGGAGACCGGCCTAAAATCCCAGCTGCACGCACGACGCTGCTGTGCACGTACAATCGCCGTCCCTTGGGCACACACAGAGGAGCTCAAACTCACAGTTACGTCATTATCCTCTTGCACACAATAACAAATTTACAGGGGCCCCAACACACCCAGACATGAGGTGAGTACACAGACTCAGACACACATGCTGAGCCTTCTACGCACACAGATTCCTTATCACTAACAGTCGTCGTCTTGTCATCCTCCCTTGTGCTTACACAAACATGCAGTGGCCCCTGTGTATCACAAAGCAGCACAAACTCACCCACAGAGTCATCTGTGTGCATTGAGGCAAACACAGCCTCCCGAATCACCCCCAGCATGCTCCTCCCTGCACACCTAAGCGTGCACACTCCCACAGACAGACCCGGCTACCTGAACCTCACACACACACCCCCCAGCCCCAGGCCCCCAACCCAAGCCTCCTGCCTCCCTTTCTGGGCTGGTGAGGGTGGGGAAGGACTGGGAAGGTCGGGGGCTGGCTCAACCCTTGTTCCCTCCCTGCGCCGGCTGGCTCGCTCCTTCCTGTCTGGCAGCGTCAGCCGGCCCAGCCCCGGCTCCGGCAGCCCTGGCTGTTCTGGGCAAACTCCCGGCGGGCTGGTCTCGGCTGATGCGCGGCAGCAGCGGCAGCAGCAGGGGCGAGGAGGCTGCGGGCGGCTCTGCCAACGTGGCAGACGGCGGGCAGGGCGGCAGGAAGGAAGCTGGGCCCGTTCTGCGCCCACTCACTGGGGGAGACAGAACCAAGGGGGCTGGGTGAGCAAGCGAGGCAGCTGGGCGAGGGGACCTCGTGCCCAGCCCGGGCTCTGGGCCCACACTGGCCCCAGACTCACTGGGTGGCCTCGGGGAACTTGCTCCCCTTCTCTGATCCTGTTTCCTTCCCTTCAGCAAGCGAACAGCCTGGTCTGGATGCTTCCTCCAACTCCTAAACCTGCTATCCAGTTCAGTGCAAAGACCTCATGGGAGGGAGACGTGGGTTCGCTCTGTGGCCTCAAGCTAGTCCCTTCCCCTTTGAGAGACAGCTTTTCAGTCCAGCAGTTAAAAACTCCTCACCTCTGAACTGCTGTCGCCATTGACAACACGGTTTTCATTCTACAAAGGTAGCACCATCTTACAGATAAGAAGACTAAGGTTCAGAGAGGTCAAATCATGCACCCAAGGTTGCCCGGCAAGTGAGTGTGGCAGAGCTGGGACAGACGCTCAGGGCTTCTGATTTAGTCTTTAAGATCAACGTTGCCTCCTTTATCTTTCAGACATCCCATGCCCCTGCTGGTATCCGGGCTGCCCCTCTGAGATCCTCCCACTCCCCCCCCACCCCCCCAGGCCCCGAGCCCCCTCAGAGCCACCTGGTTCGGCCCTGGGGAGTCAGGGTGCAAAGGCCAGACAGGCCTCCCACCAGCATTCCAGCTGCCACTGGGAACATGGCTGTCGGCAGGGCCAAGAGAACCAAAAGCCACCTCCCGAGCAGGCCCACATAATTGGTACATTGTCAACCCAAAAACAGAGCTGCTGTGGGATCTTGGGCAAGCCCCAGTCCTCTCTGGGCCTTGGTTTCTTCATCTGGCTGCAGTGGATTAGACTAGCTGATTTCCAAGGGCCCTCTCGGCTTGGAATGTCGCCTAGGGAGTGACTGAGGAGAAACACGGCTGGGGCGGCCGTGGGTGGGCCTCAGGTGCCCGACCGGAGGAATCTGGTCTCTGCCTCACCTGCTTGCGGGGGTCACGTCTGGGCCCTCTCACACGTCTTTGCAGGATGGCTGGGTGGACAGACAGATGGACGAACAAAGGTATGAAGGAGAGCGGGAAAGGAGGCCCTCAAGCAGTGCTCTAGGGGTTGAGCACCCCCTGCGGAGGAAGGAGGACAAAAGGCAGAGGGAGGCTCCCCCTACCCGCCTCCTTTGTTTACTAGACAAACCTCTCCTGCTGCTCACTTTGCCCTGCCCTACAGGGCAGTCTGTGGGGAGGATAAAGGTGGGACAGACAGTTACAGGAGGAGGGTGAATGCTGTCCTGGGGACCATGGAGCTCAGCTGTGGGTGTGAAGAAAGGCCTGTGGGAGGAGGAGTCACAGGTATTGAGCTCAGCCTCCTAGGATAACTCAGAGTAGGCCCAGAGAAGTGTGCAAGTTCGAATGTGTGTCTGTGTGGGTGCAATTACTATCCCATTTTACAGATGGGGAGATCAATGCTCAGAGGTGGTGAGACAGAGCCAGGCCTTACATCCAGGCCTGCCTGACTGCAAAGCCAGTGTTTTTGTGCTATGCCACCACGCTGCCTCCCGAAGGAGTGAATTGCTAATGGTGGCATTTCAGATTTCAGATGTAGTGACAGCAAAGTAGGGAAGAGGTTCTGGACAGATGGTTCCCAGTCGGGTCCCTGCCGCGGGCTAGCAGAGCAGAGGTTTGTCGTGGCAGGCGAAGCGCCCTCTCCTCCATTCCTCTTGTGTGTGGGATGCAGGCAGGTCCCCCCCCCACACTCTCCTCACCATCCCCCTCCAGCCCTTTGGCCCTGCCTCGGTGACCTGCATGAGCTCAGCTTCCCAGCAGCCCTGCGGAGGAGTCAGCCAGGGCAGAGGCTGCCTCTGCCCTCTTACTGCTTGGCAGTGCCAAGAGAGGTGGGGCTCCGGAGGGGTGGGGGGAGCCTCCCAGCCACCAGACCTCCAGTCCTGTCCCCCAGCTCAGGCGCCCCTGGGGTTTGCCGCAGAGGCCCAGGCTGGGACAGGTGGTGCCGGGCTGGGGCATGCTGGTCAGGCCCGTCCCCGTTGCTGCAGCCTTGTTGAGCTGCCATTAACAAGTGGCCGGAGGTTGCCGTGTCTCCATGGAGACCAGACAGTCAGTGCGGCTCCGGGGTGAGGGCCGTGATTAGTGAGTGTCAGCTTTGCCAGCCCTGCTCTTCCCACCGCCTGCTCGCTGCTGGGGTCTGAGACAACAGGCCTGGCCGGGGGTGGGGAAGGACAGGGAGGGGCCTCCAGTCCCCCACAGGCAGGGGGTTTCCAAGCCTGGCCCCAGGTACCGTCTTTGTCTCAATTCCCCCCGCCTCCCTCCCCAATTCATCTTCCACACAGCCCCCAGGGTGAGCTTTCTAAAACACAAGCTGAACCCTGACACTGCCTCCCTTAAGAACTTTCCATGGCTCCCCGTTCCTCTGAGGCTGAGAGTCAAATTCCTTATCGTGGCATTCACGGCCTTCCTTCCTTCCTTCATTCACTCATTCATACCAATAAATCTTGTTTTGAGCACCTACTGTGTTTCGCGAAACCTGCCAGGTATACGTGGTCAGTGAAATAAGCAAGATCCCTGCCTTCGTGGAACTTCCCATCTATTGAGAGACACACACTACAAACAAAATACAAATCAATAGATACACGATGACAATCATGAAGACGGCTGGGAAGGAAACGGAGAGGGTACGTTGGTAGCGAGTGATCCACAGGGGGCCAGCCTACCTAGGGTGGTCAGAGTGGCCTCTCTGAGGAAGCAACATTTTGACAGAGTCACAGACATTGATGGGGACCCACCGGTGGGGAGATAGGGAGGAAGGGCATTCCGGGGAACAGCATGCACCGGGGCCCCATCTCCCGCCTAGGCCTTCTCCTCCTCCCCACCTCCACCCCCACCCATGTTTCCTATCTTGGTTAAAGGCATCAGGCTATCAGAGGGAGAGACCTCTGAGTTATCGCCAACTCTTTCTTTTCCCCCTGTGCTCACTTCTCATCAATCGTGTGTCCTGTCAATTCACCTGCTGGATCTCTCTCCTCACGGCACCGCAGGCCTCATCATTTTCACTTGACTATCACACCTGCCCGCTAACGGGCTTGTCCCTTCACTCAGCGGTTCAATCATTCCTCCAATCGTGGGATAAGCGTCCCCTACGTGCTGGGCACGCTCTGCTGGGCCTTGTGGACTCAAGACTGAGCAGGACCACACAGTCCCTGCCCTCGGCCAGAGTCCAGTCTGGGCAAGTTTACAGGTCCCGAGGAGGAGGAGGAGGAAGACCTCATCTAGACCTGGGGTGCCCAGAACAGCTTCCCGGAGGAAGCATGGCTAGACGGAGACCAGAGGGAGGACCAGGAATTAGTGGGCGAACCGAGGGGGAAGATGTCGATGTTGCATGCAAAGGAGAGAGCCTGTGGGCAGGTGGGAAGTAAGAGGTCAGAGCCTGATCTGCAGGCTGCTGGGGAGCCCCTGGGGGACTTTAACCCACGGGGGGCACACACTCAGATCCGCTCCCTGACATCCAGTCTCTCCCCTTCCGGTTCACTCTCCACACTACAGTGAGAGTCATCTTCCTAAAATAGGCACAATCATGTCCCTTCCCAGCTCTTAAAGGCCTGCTCCGTCCCCAGCCCTTTAAAGTCCAGACTCATCGGCAGCAAGACACTCGAGGTCCTTGAAACCGGCTTTCCAGCCTCATTTCCAGTCACTCCTCCCAGCTGACTCTGCTCAGCCACACCCAAACAGGTTATATCCTCCCGGTCTCTGCGCCCTTGTCCTTGTGGTACATCCTCCTGGAGTGCCCTCCCCCACTTCTCCAGGTGAAGTCTTCATCCTTCAGGGCCCAATCCAGATGTCCCTTCCTCCAAGAAGCCTCTCCTGACTCCTGTTCCCCAACAAAAAATAGGTTTCTCCTCTATGCCCCCATTACACTTAATTACGGACAGCTAATACTCATTGGATACTTCTTTCTTTCTTTTTTAAATATTTATTTATTTATCTATTTTGGCTGCGCCAGGTCTTAGTTGCGGCATGCAGGATCTTTTAGTTGCGGCATGTGGACTCTTAGTTGCGGCATGTGGACTCTTAGTTGCGGCATGTGTGCGGGATCCAGTTCCCCAACCAGGGATCAAACCCGGGCCCCCTGCATTGGGAGAGTGGAGTCTTACCCACTGGACCACCAGGGAAGTCCCCTGGATGCTTCTTTCTATGTGCCAGACTTTATATAAGCATATCATATTCATGATATTATTTAATCCTCACGGCTATCTTAAAAAAATATATCTTGGAATTCCCTGGAGGTCCAGTGGTTAGGGCTCCGTGCTTCCACTGCAGGGGAGCACAGGTTAGATCCCTGGTCCCGGAACTAAGATGCTGCATGCCGTGTGGTACAGCCAAAAAAAAAAAAGAAAGAAAATATCTTATCATCATCCCCGTTTTACACACATGAAACTGAGGCTCAGAAAGGTTTAGTAACTGGCCCCATTTCTAAGGGTAATAAGTGATAGAGCTGGGGCCCAGCGAGTTGGTTGCCACAGCTCATGTGCTTACTCTCTAGTCCACCTCACCCTATAGTACAGTTTCTAGCCATGCCTCTGTCTCCCCTAGCAGACTAGCAGCACTCAGAGGGCAATGTCCAAGTCTGACTTATCCAGGGTCCCCAGGGCCCAGCACATGGCTACACTTAGGGAAGGGGTGTGCAAATGTGTATAGAATGAATAAATAACTTTAGTAAGAACGATACTAGAGGGTTGGGAGCTGGGTTCACAGGCAGGTTTCTGAGGGTACATTAAACCCCTCTGTCCTGAGTGGATCTGCTCATCATCCTGGGACCACACCATGCCCAGTCCAGCCCACGGCTTCTGGTCCAGCCCTAACAAGAGTCTGCTGGTGACCTTGGGATTCCTAGCCTTTGGCTGGCAGCCCCTTTGGGATCAGACAGATCCAGCTTTGAATCTCAGCTGTGCCCTTAGATATATATTTTATTTATTTATTTATTTTTTATTTTTTGCGGTACACGGGCCTCTCACTGTTGGGGCCTCTCCCGTTGCGGAGCACAGGCTCCGGACGCGCAGGCTCAGCGGCCATGGCTCACGGGCCCAGCCACTCCGCGGCATGTGGGATCTTCCCGGACTGGGGCACGAACACGTTTCCCCTGCATCGGCAGGCGGACTCTCAACCACTGCGCCACCAGGGAAGCCCATGTGCCCTTAGATATAGCTGTGTGACCCCCAAGCAAGTGACTTTACCTCTCTGAGCCTCAGTTTCTTCATCTTCAAAATGGGCTCAATAGTGCCTGCTTTTCAGGAATGTTGTGAAGATAATGGATGGCAGCCATTCTTTACTATTTCCCAAGGGTCTACTATGCGCTTTGTCATTTATTCTTTCTTTTTATTTAGAGTTTTTGTTGTTGCTGTTGTTTTTTGTGGGATCTTATTTCCCCAACCAGGGATCAAACCTGTGCCCACTGCAGTGGAAGCGTGCAATCCTGACCACTGGACCGCCAGGGAATTCCCTATCATTTATTCTTAATTAGTTTGGCCCTTAGGCCCAGGCCACCAGGGAGGTAGGAACCCCCCCTTTCAGAGGGCCCACTCTAGGCTTCCTCTACTGGGCCCTTCCCCATGGAATGAGGAGTCAGAGAGAGGCCAAGAGGCCATGCCCACCTGGAGCCCTCCTCCACCCCCTCTAGACCACCTCTGGGTACCCAGATCCTAGAATCCCTTGAGCTAGGTCCCAGAGACTGAATGACCCTTGTCTAATCCAAACCCCACTGCCAGGGTAGATTCCTAGGCCTACAAGGTGGCCAAGGGGCAGCTGTTTGCTGGGGACAGATGAATAGAGCTTGAACATGCTAACGATGAGGCAGGGAAGGGATGTGAGAGAGAGGCCTCCAGTAGACTCCTATTAGGGGCCAGCTTGTCCTTACTAATCTTCACATATGCCTCGAGAGGCAGGAACTATTAGCACCATTTTAGAGATTAAGAAACTAAGGCTTGGACTAGAGGAGTGACTCCAAAGCCTGTCCATTTTGCTGCCTCTGAGGTGGCAGTGCTTTATATCTTAATGCTTTACATCTATTGCCTCATTTAATCCTCACAACAACCCTATGATATAAGTAATATTATCATCCTACTTTACAGATGAGGAAGCTGAGGCATGGAAAGGTTAAGGGATTTGCCTAAGGTCACACAGCTCGTAAATGGAAGAGCTGGGAGTTGAACTCCGGCAGTCAAGCTCTTAACTCTAGGCTCTGCTGTCTATTACCATCTGCATAGTTGTAACTCAGCTCCTTAACTTGGCCACTGACCACTCTGCCTCAGTCATCGGTCTGAAGAATGGGATTCAGTAAAGATGCTCTGAGTGCCCCCTGGTTGTAAAGCCGGGAAGAGTCAGAAATGTGATCCAAGCTGAAGGGAGGGCCCTGTGGAAGGAACTGGGGGCTGGGGCTTGACTCTGCTCCTCACCCTCAGTCCTGCAGCCCCAGCATAGCTGGGCAGGGCCCTGGGGGGCTGCTCCAAGAGAGGCCCCTCTAGCCTGAGCTCACAACAATGCCCTCCTTCCTAGCCTGTGGCCTGAGAAGATGGCGCTTTCCCAAGGCCAAGGCAGAGGCAGCAGCCCCCCCTTCCCCTTCAAGGCTCAGCTGTGGGGTGGCTGCCCAAGCTCCCGCCTCTCCTACTCCCTGGCCAAGTTGCTGCTCTGTGGTCACCTGGACCCAATTTCCTCCTTCCTGCCTCCTCCCATCTCTGGGAAGCGCCCCTGGGCTGCCCTGCCAATTTCCAAAGGCTTCTCCCCCAGGAAGCCATCTCTGTCTTCTCCCAACCCCCACTGCCAGGTCTCCTACCCCTACTTGGAACACTCCAGCTCCTCTCCCTTCAGCCCCACACGTAGAGAATCACTTGGACCATCAGCCCATTTTCCATTCGGTTCCTGGCTGAACATTGGGTCCCCCTGGCCAGACTGCGAGTTCCCTTTGCAGGGTGGTTATCACATCGAGTGCTTTCCTCTCCCCGCACAGTGCCTGGCAGGGAGGAGCCCAGAGCCAGCTTCCCGCGCTCCAGGAACAGAAACTTGGTGCTCAGAGGCCTGGAGCCAGAATCACTGCTCGTCAAGCTTTTGAGGTCAACCTACCCCGCATTTTAAGGGAAGAAACCAAGGAGACCCAGGGGAGGGAATGGACTTGCCCAAGGTCACCCACAGGCGAGGCCAAGACTCAAACCTACGTCCTCTGACTCTTAGGCCCAGGCTCCTGGTGCTCCACGTGGGTATAGTTTCTAATCCCGCCAGGTCCTCATTTCCAGGCAGAAAACCAAAATAGTTCCTGACAATGTATTGTCAGAACCTAAGGGGGCTAATTCTGCCCCAAATGCCATACCTGGAAAAGGCCCAAAGGGATTATTATCCAAACTCCCTCCATCACTCCACCCACCCACCCATTTTGTAAACGAGCAACCTGAGACCCAGAAAGCAGAGGGACCTCCTCAAAGTCACACTGAGCTAGACCCAGAGCCAAAATTGGATTCCATGTCTAGTTCTTTGAAGAAGAATTAAGCATCATCAATTAATTCATTCATTCAGCGAAGAGTTGGGATTTTTTTGTTTTTTTTGAGAGCCTAATAATGCCTAGCTCTGTGCTGGGTGCTAAGAATATAAGGGTAAAAAAAGACAGCCATAGCTGAGGGGAGGGGACTCCTGGGTACAGAAAATGTTTAGCATCATAACGGTCTGCATCTTGATCTGGGTACCAGTTATATAGTGTGTTCAGTTTGTGAAAATTCTTCAAGCTATATATTTTGATATGTGCAGTTTTCTGAATGTATATTTCAGTACAAAGTTTTTTAAGAAGACCGTCACAAGCATTGAGTTCAGAGAGCTACAGTATACAAGAGAAGAGGAGATGTTAAACAACTAATTGCACGAATAATTGTTTAATTACAATTGTGACAAGTGCTACAATAAAGTACAGGGTGCTATGGGCTGTGGAGTGGAAGGAACTGATCTAATCTGGGAGCAGTCAAGGAAGGCTTCTCAAAGGAGGTGAGGGATAAGCTGAACTGTCAAGAATGAGTAGGAATTGAAGCGGGAATGAGTCTCAGCCTCTATCTGACAACGCACAAAAATTAATCCACGATGAATCATGGACCTAAATGTGAAAGCTAACACTATAAACTTCTAGAAGAACACATATGGCAATAACTTCATGATCTTGGGATAGGCAAAGATTTCTTAGGCATCAAAAGCACTCAACATAAAATATAATTATCAGGTGATGGGGAAAAGCATTCGAGACAGAGAAAACAGTATGTGTGAAGACCCAGAGGAAAGGGCAAGGTGTGCTTGAGAGAACTGAGAAAGGGCCAGAAGACGTGGAGGCAGGGGGACAGGGAAGCGAGAGAAAGTCCACGAGGAGGCAGGGACCAGACTACCCAGGACTTTCTGGGTTGTATTGGGAGTTGAGCCTTTATCCTGAGGATACTAAGCAGTGAGAGAAGCGTTTTTAAAAAGGGGGAGTGACAGGAGCACCAACTGAAGCAACAGTTGGGGATAATGTGACCTTAACCTGGGTTTACAAAGAGTTCTACCTTCTTTGATGTGCCCAGGATTGCAAGGGGTTGCCAACACAAAAAGGAGAATAAAAGGGAACACTCCCCTTCCTCCCTGCTCAGCAACCAGACAAGGCCAGGCTTGGATTCTGCTTCCTTGCAAATCAAGATGTAGTTTTACAACCTGAAAAGTCACTTAATCCAGGTGCCAGGATGAGGCGGGGCATGGCAGGCGGCAACCTGGGCTATGAGGCCCTGTCCTGGCGGGCCCAGCCCTGGTCTTAGAGCAACTGGAGTCTCCCAGCTCCCACCCACGCCCCAGCTCCTGTTATAGCCCTACCTCACCCCTGCTCAGCACCTGAACCTCCTCACCTCCTCTCCCTTCTCTTCTTCCCTCAGAGGACTGAAGAGTCCTGGCCAGAAGAAAGAGCCCAGAGGTCAGGGGTTTCTTCTACCCACTTCCACTCCCATACACATACCAACATACCCCACACCAGAGCTGGAGTGGGACTCAGGCAACCAGGTCCCAGCATCCCTCAGGCCTCCTCCCTGCAAGGTGCTCAAGAAAAGCACTGAAAGTGGTGACTCCATTCAATTCTACCAACACTGTTTGAGCACCTGCTGCATGCCAGGCATGGGCTAGAGTTAAGAATGTATTGTTTCTGCTCTCCTGGAACTCTTGGGGTAACGGGGAAAAGAGTGCAACAACAATATTACAAGTGCTTTACAGAGGTGCAAAGTGCAAGCGAGTCTGGAAAGTGAGACTGATTTCACTTAGGGAACAGAGTATGAATACCAAGAAAAATTTCCTCCAAGAGGTGACATTTGAGCTGGGTCATAAAGAATAGTAAGACTGACAGTAAGAAATGCTCTTGGGCTTCCTTGGTGGCACAGTGGTTAAGAATCCACCTGCTAATGACGGGGGCACGGGTTTGAGCCCTGGTCCGGGAAGATCCCACATGCCGCGGAGCAACTAAGCCTGTGCACCACAACTACTGAGCCTGCGCTCTAGAGCCCGCGAGCCACAACTACTGAGCCCACGCGCCACAACTACTGAAGCCTGCGCACCTAGAGCCCGTGCTCCGCAACAAGAGAAGCCACTGCAGTGAGAAGCCCGTGCACTGCAACAAAGAGTAGCCCCTGCTCACTGTAACCAGAGAAAGCCCGCGCGCAGCAACGAAGACCCAACGCAGCCAAATATTAAAAATAAAAATAAATAAATAAATAATAAAAAAAATAAAAGAAATGCTCTTTGTAGCAGAGGAAAGGATATGAATTACAGGAGCTATTGGGCATGTCGGGTGCTGTGCTCAGCACTGTATGTATTCATTTAATCCTTACACTGACTCTATGAAGAGGTATCATAATTATGCCCATTTCCCCAGATGTGGGAACTGAGGCTTATAGAAGGGAACTGATTTGTTTACAAACTTCCACATCTAGTAAGTGGCAAAATTCAGACTCGGACCCAGGTTTGTCTTCTTCCATGCTCTTAACTTCTACTGCATAGAGTGGCTTGGCCAAAGGACATGTGGAGGAGAGGGGCAGGAAGTGAGACTGGACAGGTGGAGGCAGGAGTTGGGTGGTAGAAGCCTTGGTGAGGAGGGTGGGCTTTATCCAGAGAGCAAAGGGGAGCCATGGAAGGTTCATTAGTGAGGGAAGGGGTAAAGAGGGGTAGCACCCACAATTAGCTTTCTGTTTTTAGAGGCCCACTTTGAAGGAGGAGAAACTAGAGACAGAGAAACCTGTGTAAGAGTTGCTATAAAAATCCAAGGAAAAGATGGGGGTTGAAGGATGGAAAAGAAGGGGTACACTGGGAGACATCGAGCAGAACCAGGGGACTGAATGGCTCTGGCACATAAAGTGGAAGGAGGAATCAGAGATGACGTCTCAGGTTTTTGGCCTGTATGTTCGAGAAAGAAGCCCAATAATTGGTCTGTAACAATATATTGGGTACCCCCTCCCATCACCATGGCTCTACACGTGGCACCTGCAAAACTCACTCCTGGAAGGTGCTTTAGTCTTTTCCAAATGCTCATGTGTATATTCATAACCTGTTTGTGTCCTCATTCACCCAGTGTATGTGGAGCACTTACTGTATGCCAGGTGTTCTGGGAGCTGGGATGGACAAGGAACAAGCTGAATCTGCCTGACTAGTGGGGCAGCCTGGGGTCTGGATTTGAATCCTCGTTCTGCAACTTCTTTTTTTTTTTTTTTTTTTTTTGCGGTACGTGGGCCTCTCACTGCTGTGGCCTCTCCCGTTGCGGAGCACAGGCTCCGGACGCGCAGGCTCAGCGGCCATGGCTCACGGGCCCAGCCGCTCCGCGGCATGTGGCATCCTCCCGGACCGGGGCACGAACCCGTGTCCCCTGCATCGGCAGGCGGACTCTCAACCACTGCGCCACCAGGGAAACCCTCTGCAACTTCTTTGTATCGAGTCCTGGCTCAGCCTCCAGCTTGCTGTGACGTCAGGTTATTTACTAAATCTCTCATTGTCTTAGTTTCCTCATCTGTAAAATGGGAAAACTAATCATACCTGGCACAGGGATTCAATGGGTTAATACATATGGAAAGTCTCCGGCACTGGGTAAGCCTTTTGTGTCAGCTATTATTATTACAGAATTCACATTTTAGTGGGGAGACAGAGCAAATTACACAATTAATTATTTAATTACAACAGTGATAAATACCTTGAAGGAGCATCACGGTCTGGAGGTGAGGGAGGGCTCCCCAGAGCGAGGGATGGTCCGGCTGAGCTGAGCTGAGCGAGCTGGGGCTGGCCAGGTGAAGGGTGAGGAAGGGAGGGGCCTTTGAGGCAGAGGGGTCTCTGAGTAGGCTGACCCTCAGGCAGAAGAAGGTGCTGAGAGGTCTGTATTTCTGTAACTTTACCTCTTTGAAACCTCAAAATGGTGCTGAGACATAGGCCAGGCAGATACTCTGCTCCCATTTTCCAGAAAGGGCACTAAGGCCCAGAGAGGAAGAGCGACTTAGCTGGTCACTGACAGAGCCTCCTGATTGTTGCTCTGCCCCCACTGATCCAGGGGGCTGGAGGGGACAGGCTGAGAAGAGGCCTTTGTCCCTTTGCCTGCTGGGGTGGGAGCGGCAGGAGCTGCGGCCGCAGCTGGCCACCAGCAGCTGTGGCGGCCAGAGCTGCATTCCTTCCCCTGCCAGCAGAGCAAGTCCAGGCTCATGGCAAGGGCTGGGAACGTTCTTTTTGTTTTTGTTTTTTTTTTTAAAAAAAGGCACTTTAATCAACATTAAGTCGTGACTTCAAACAGACACAGCTCCCAACTGTCCTCCCTAACCCTGGGTCTCTCCAACTCCCCAGGGTAAGCCCCCAGGCAGCCAAGTTTCGGGGAAAGGGAATGAGGCCTGGACTTGGAGTCCAAAGACTTTGTGGTGAGTCCTGGCTCAGCCTCCAACTTGCTGTGTGACCTCGGGCAGGCCACCAGCCCTCTCTGGGCCTGAGTGTCCTCTGCAAAACAGGGAAGGGAGGGTTGGATGACATCAGGTGTGTGTGGGGCGGGGAGAGCCCAGCAACTGGCTTCAGCCAGCTGCAGCAGCTTTGCTGCCCTTCAAGTTGGAGGCACTGGGGCCTCGGGGGTCCGGAAGCTGGGGACAGGCAGCCTTTCATCTCTGCTGGCCCAGGGTCGCTGCAGGTTGGCAGGCCCCACATCCCGAGATCGCGTTTCAGGCTGGAAGAGGCCTTCCTGTGACCTCAGCCAGCCAGCCCTGCCCCTGCCCCCTCCTCCCCATTCTCACCAGAGGGAAGCAGGCAGCATCCCGCCCAAGGTCACTGGCCAGCAAGTGGCTGTCCTTCGGCCTGCCCTTCCCTCCCACCCGAGCCAGCCCCCACCGGCCTCCCACTGTAAAGCCTCAGGTCTCCTGGGCCATTAGGAATCTGCCAAGCGAGGCGTGGTCTTTTTCCTCTCTCTTGTTTCTTGGCTTGTTTTCCTGGTTCTCCAATAGCCGCCTCCTGCAAAAGCCTCTGGGTGCGTGCACAGGAACATTTTTCTTTCTTAAAAAAAAAAGAGAGAGAGAGAGAAAGAAAGAGAGAGAAATGCAGCCACAATTTGGGTAAAAAAGCAACCAACTCCTTAATCCTCCCCTGTAACCTCTGGCTCCTCAGCAGGGTTGGCTCCAGCCACTGGGAAGGAAGGCCCTGCTGGGGTGAGAGGCCTGGGCTTGTTTCCCGCCCACCCCCTCCTCACCCGCCTCTGTTCTCCTTCAGGGTTTGGTCTGACTTCTGGAGCCAGGAGGAGACAAGCTGCAAGGCTCAGCAGGGCTAAGAAAGCATGGGGGTGCTGACGGGGTTGGCCAGGGCCTCTGCCCCTCTGCCCACTTGGCCACCTTCTAGGGAGGTTATAGGATCAGGATTTTCCACCCCTAACCCATTGCCTCTACTCCTGTTTTCATTCCTTCCTTCTTCTCTCCTAGGAGTTGTCGGTCTCTCCACTGCAAGTACCCTGCAGGTTCCCTGAGTGCCATCTCCCATCTCACTGCTTCGTTGTCCAGCACAGGGCTTGGCTTTCTTTTTGTGAAAGCCATACCCTTTCACAATCCAAGCCTCTATACACTCAGACCGCTCTGTAGAAGGGGCACTCAATGTCCCTGCCACATCTTGCTCTGTCTGCAGAACCCTTAATTAATTCTCTCTTGCAGCCCCAGCATCTGGGTCAGTGCTTGAAACATAGTGGGTACTTGGTGTCTCTTGCATGAATGAATTCAAACCACAAAAAGGTCTCTAGCAATATTCAGAATGATCTTGCAAAAGGGACATCTGATCATGGCACATCCAGCTAAAACCCTTCCGTGCCTCCCCAGCACCCTTAGAATCCAGTCCGATTCTCCGTCCCCTACCTCGTCCCATTTGCCAGCTCTCATCAAAGGATTTCCTTTTTTCCCCAACATGCCATCTTTTCTCTTGCCTCTGGGCCTTTGTACTTATGCGAAATTCCCCCTGCCCGCCACACCCTCCCCAACTCTCCCCTGGCTGACTCCCTCTGGCCTGTCACCCCGTCAGATTACCCAATGAGCAGAGCAGCATGTATTTAGAACACCAGCAAAGGAGGGGTACTAGAAACATTATTTAAAAAAAAAAAATTTGATGTATGATAATTTAAAAAACATTTATATAGTGTTCATCGGAAAAATCTGAAGTTTATTGGAGTTCCTTACTCTCATTTTACAGTTGGTTTTGCTGAATTACGTAACGTAATGGCTGGGGTGGTGGTAGGTGATATAATCTGGCTCTGATCTTTAAATCTCAGCCTAGACATCAACTACTCCTCCAGGAAGCCTTCACTGACCCACTGACAAGCTTAGGTCTCTTTTTTGGTAGTCCCAAAGCCCCTCTGGATTTTTCTTTAATGTTGCTATTTTTGCTTTACTTGTTGCTTTCCATCCCCTGATGCCAAGTCTGTAAGCTCCCTGGGGGCCCAGTTAATTTCTTTCCACCTCTGTATCTGCAGCGCCCAGTACAAGACCTGGCATAGAACTGACCCCAGCATGTTATTCTCTAGCCTTTATTGACTCAGTCTCCCTTGCAGGGTCTGCACTATACATCATATTCTATGTCTCTACTTCATAACTGTCTGAGGAATTCCTACTCACCCTTCAAGACCCCACTCAAATGACTCCTCTTCTGGTAAGCCTGCCCCAATCCTCCAGTTAAGTTCTATGCTTCTGTGAGCTCACAGCTCCTGCTGCAATTGGTGTCTGCCTCTTTTACTGTAATTTTTATGTATGTGTTTTCTCCCTCACCAGATTGGGAGCCACTCGAGGCAGAGACTGAGTGGATTGATCCCTGGGTCCCCAGTGCCGTGCCCAGGCCTGGCCAGAGCTGTCAGCAATAGATGCTCATTAAATTAATAGACTGGAAGATGTAACAAAGGAGGGAAAATTCAGGCAGGATTTTGAAGGTGGGAGGAAAAAAAGAATAACATGTACTTACTGAGGGCATAGAGTCAGTACAGATAAAAGCAAATAAAACTACCACTGAGAGCATCATAGTATGATGGGTAAGAACAGAGATAAGCTCTGCCTCTCATTGCCTGTGTGGCCTTGTGTAAGTTATAGAACTTCTCTGTGTCTCAGTGTCCTCATCTGTAAAATGGGGATAGTAATGGTATCCACCTCACCAGGAATTAAATAGGCTAATATATGCAAGGTACTGAGAGCTGTGCCAGGCACACATGGGCACTGGGTGTGTTTGCCATCATTGTTATTATCTCCATTGCTGAGCGCTTTGGTTGCGCCCCGGCACTTTCATCTGGCATCTTACTTCGTCCTCACAGCAGCCTCAGAAGAAGGGATTGTTGTGTCCTTTTACAAAGAAATCAGGTGTAAGCAGGCCAAAGAGCTTCCTAAGGCCACTCACTGGGTAAGCAGCAGGAATGGGATTTGAACTCAAGTCCTTCTGGCCTGCCACCCACACATGTTCCTTGACTGTGTGGCACCTGCCTGCAGGAGGAGGGGGAGGGAGAGAAGATGGCACAGTGGGAAGGCAGGGAGGCTTCACCGAGCTGGGGCCTCGGGAGCAGAGCGGCAGGCGTTTTTCTAGAGCTTTCATTTCTGTCTGCCTCTTCTGAGCAGGTGAAAAACCCCATAGAGGGCCCTTCATTGAGCCCTCCCCCTTCCCCTACCCCTCCCGGTGCTGCCTCGTCCCCCACGCTGGGAAGGGGGAGGTCAGGCTTGCAGTGTGGGAGATGCAGGAAAGGGGAGTGAGGTGGTGGGGGAGCATCATTCCAGATCCTTTCCCTCCAGCACCGCCCCCCACCTTCCCCATCAAAGTCGCTCCGGGAGGAGAGAGCATTCCAGGTGGAAGGAATGGCAAATGCAAAGGCTGTGGATTCAGGATGTGGAGGCGGGGAAAGCCTGCAAGCTTGGCTGGAACTGAGGTTCGGGGGCCCCCTGGGATTGCTCAGTGGAGAAGAACTTGTTTGACGAGAAAGGGGGAGAGGGGGAGAGAGAGAGAGAGAGAGAGAGAGAGAGAGAGACAGAGAGAGAGAGAGACAGAAAGAGAGAGAGAGAGATGCAGTGGACCCAGCCAGAGCTGAGGATGCCAGAGGCAGGGCAGTGGCTGGAGTCCGTTCTGGCTCTGATCACAGTACTCTCCACCCTCTTGCCCTCAGGCAGGGGTGGTGTGGAGCGGCCAGGGTGATTCTCCTTAGTCCCTCTGCTCTGAATCCCTAGAATCCCTTAGCTGACTGTGCTCTGCCAGCTCTGTACTAGGCATTGGCTCATGGCTTTTTATGCATTCTTTCACTATGTTTTGTCTCCAGCCCTACAAGATCAGTATTATTCACTCTATTTTATAGATGAGAAAACTGAGGCTAAGACTTCCCCAAGGTCACTCAGGCATAAAAGGGAGCTCTGGGACTCGAATCCAGGACTGTTTCCAGAGATGGCAATTTTCCTGCTATACGCTATACTGGCTTCAGCTGCTTTCCTGGAGTGCTTGCCATCCCCATAGCAACAGGAGAGGAAGGCTTGTGCTGAGAGCACTTTATAGTTTATGCAGGACTTGTTTTTTCTGCTCCTCACAACAGCCCTGTAGGCAGAGCTATTATCATCCCTGTTTTATAGATAAGGAAACTGAGGCTCAGAGAGAGGGTGTGACTTGGCTAAGACAGAACCATTAAGTGGCACAGTTGGGACTCAAACCCAGTTCTGGTGACTCTACATGTCTTTTTGCTTCCCCTTGCAGAGGGAGAAGTTCTGTTCCCTGATCTTATCAGCCTCAGGGGACAGGAAACAGGCAGGGGCTATTTTTCAGAATTGGGGGGAAAGGAATGGGGCTTGGTCTTCAGAACCTGGGATTTATGGGCAATGAATTATTTCATCGTTCCAGGTGATAACTCCTTGGGTAGTAGAGGGAGGGCTTGCCCCTCAAGACCAGCAATCCTTCTCAAGTTCCAAGGTTGGGTTTAAACTCCAGCCATGCTGTTTCTCTACTGGCTGGCCTTGGGCAAGTCACTTAACCTCTCTGTGCTTCCTTTATCTCATTTGTAAAATGATGATAATAACAGGCCCTAATTTATAGGACTGCTGTAAGAATTTATGAGTTAATACCTATAAAACACTTAGCACATGGCTGGCACATAGCAAATGCTCAAAGTTAGTGCTTATTGGCAGTGCCGTGTGGCTTGTGGGATCTTAGTTCCCTGACCACGGATTGAACCCACACCCTTGGCAGTGAAAGCGTGGAGTCCTAACCACTGGACCATCAGGGAATTCCCAGTATTAGTATTAAGATGCACAACACCACTCCCTCTGAAAGCAACCTATCTCCATTGCCTAAAAGGAGAAACGAAGTCTCCTGTTGCCAGACAACCTTCAAGCAAAGCCCCAGAATCTTATCTAGTACGGGTAGTAACTGCTGACATCAATAATAATAATAACTATTATTAAGGTGAACACTCAACAACTGCTACTTATGTGCCAACTACCGTGCTAACTACTTCACATTTATTATCTCATTTAATCTTCACAGCTCTGGGAAATAGAAGCAATTATGATCCCCAGTTTACAGATAAGGAAACTGAGGCTCAGAGAGGTGACGTCACCTGCCCAAGGTCACACTGCTAGGAATTGGTATAGATGTGATTTGAACCCAGGCTTGCCTGACTCCAAAGTCTTCTATGACAATTAAGGTCAGATGACAACTTGCCCAGTGCACAGGTGCTTATATCAGCTCTCTCCCAAATGCATCTCCAAATGCATCTGCTGCCTCAGGCTCACTTCCTTCCATGCTTCGAAGACCAAGCATCATTTATGGAGTGACTTTTGTGCGCCAGAATGTTTTATACACATTTCCACACTGAATCCTCACTCTCCACCTTATGCCCTTCTAGCACTATTCCCATTTCTCAGAAGAGTAGCCGAGGCACAGACGTGTGGTGACGGCTTAAGGTCATACAGTCCAAGATGAGATGGCAGAGCCAAGATTCAAACCCAGGTGGGTTGGCCTCAAAGCAGGGACTATCAGAAAAGAACACAGACCCTTGGAGAACTGCCTCACTTTCAAGGCCAGGTTCCCTCCCCTGTTAACACCTTATTTGTTTAGGCTCTAAGCAACAGCTCCGCCCTCCCTCCCCAATGCCGCTATCCCCCTTGGCCTAGATGCCTTCCACACCCTTTCTCTTGGCCTGCAACACTTGTCCCAACCACCAGCTGCTTAATCAACCCCCACTCACCAACTCACCTCTTCAGGAAGCTTCCTGTGTCCCCACCCCATTCCCTGACATTTACTCTCATAAACACATTGTACTTTGCCTCCTGTTCCTTATCACGGTTTCTAATTGTATTTTGATTTGTCTGATCATTTGTTTAACAACTTGTTTCCTCATCAAACTGTAAGCTCCATGAGGGTCTGAGTCTGTTTTGCTCCTCATTGTAGCTGCACCACTGGCAGGCTGCCCTACACATGGTTGGTGTGTAATAATTTTTTACTGAATGGATGAATCCATGAATGAATAAATAGCTATCAGGCACTTTACACACATGACTCATTAATTCCACAATTAACTCATTGAATCCTCACAACTGCTCTGTTCCCCTTTTAGAGAAGACTTAGGTGAGGCTGAGAGCTAGAAGGTAGTGGAGCTTAGATTCATCTTGGGTCAGTCTGCCCCTAAAGTCACTGACCTCTACATAGCACCTGCTGCCTCCCAGCACCCAGTGGCCACAGGCAGGATTTAAATAGTCATTGGTTGTCAGACCACACTGCCCAACTTGAGCCTGGAGGTCACTGACTCAGCAGGCACTGGGGCCTTGTCGGCACCACCCAGTTGGTAGTTTCTGCCCTTCTAAAGTCTTAGGCTGCTCTCCCTCCCACTCCCTTTTTGGCTTCCTTCCTTTCCAGAGAGGGAAAAGGACTAGGAATTATAGCCAAGGCAGCCCTTCTGAGGAAAACAATTCTGTGGTGAAAAGAGCCCAGTTCTGAGAGCAGAGAGACATGGATTTAAGTCCTGGAATGGAGACTGCCCCTCTTGGAGCTTCTGCATCTTGTTCTGGATTCTACCTGGGTTTCTGAACCACCTGTCATCCCTTACCCACTTCCTGATTCCTAGGCCCCCAGAAACAGCTCGGGTGCACCCCTAGGATCACTTTTCCCAGGAACCTTGGTGATTAACAATAGCTGGGGGGTGGCCTGTGCCTAAGTTTATGGTGACCAGAGAGATGGGGGACTGGCCTGGCACCCTCAAGTCCCTCCCTGGAATGCTAAGGGGTTGGGGGAGGGAAGTCTCTCTCAGGGGACACCACACCTGGAAGGGAGAAATACGGGAATGGAAGCCAAAAGATATAGGTTTGAGTCCCAGGGTCATTTCAAATTCCCTGGGTGACACAGGGTAAGTCATGGAGTTTTCAGTTTCCTCTTCTGCAAAACGAGGACAGTATCTGCCTTACAAAGTTGCTCTAGAGAACTAACTGAGGTACAGGTGAATTTGTCACACTGATACCCAGCCTGCAACCCTTTATAATCGACAAGGCGCACATATACACACTCATGCACGAATCCTTAACAAATACCCCAGGGCACGAGGCAGACATGACTACTCTTACTTTGCAGGACAAACTGAGACTCAGGTAAGTTCAGAGAGCTGTCTGTGGTCAGAGTGCGGTGGCGGCTGAACCAGGGTCCAACTCACCTGACCCTGGCCTTTCAGAACCAGCTCCCAGTCCCAGGACCCCGGGCCTCGCCCCGGACGGATCCTTTAACAGCGGGCTGGAGCCTATGACTCACTCTCCCCACCCTACTCTTTGCCCGGCCTGAGACCGGGAGGGAAGGGATAAAACTACCACCAACTTTAGGGGTGTCCACAGAAAGTTCATAGGCTTGGCCCCTTCCTTCCACCAAAGGTACTGGTTATTTGAACTCTAACAAGACGAATTAGCCTCTCAATACACTTTGTACGCGTTTTTACACTTTCTTAGGTGGGATTTTCCTACTTTGAATTTAGGAGTTGGTTTAGTTTAAAATCCACCCCCACTTCACTTGGTTTGCCCCTTGCTGTTTACTCCGATTACGGAAGTAGCTCGGGTGGAGCTCCCGGGACAGTACCCTTGAGTACGTCGTTTGCGTAACTATTTAACTGACATTCTACTCAGGCCAATGGAATGCCCGGAAGCCCCAGGCGGGTGGGGCAGAGAGCCAATCAGGGCGTTTGGCGGGGTGTGGCTGCGTCCCGGGGCGGGGAATCGCGTAATGGCGGACGCGGGCCGGTTTAGCGCGGCTGGGGGCGTAGCGCGCTGAGGGGGGTCTGGCTGTGTGGCAGCCCGCGACGCGGCCGGCGAGAACAGACCCCGTGCGGAGAAGGGCGGCCGGCCGACCAGCCCCTCTGTTGCTGAGGGCGACCGCGCGAGACCAGGTGAGCATCAAGTCCCTGCGGGCTGGCCCGGCCGTGAGGCGCCGGGCCTGGTCGGGCCGCCCCTCCCAAGCAGCGCAGGGTCCTGGGGGAGTGGGTGCCGCGCCTCCTGCCGCAGACCGGCAGAGACCCGGTGAGCGGTCAGCGAGGGGTGGCGCCTTACAATACACTCACCTCCCCAGGGAGAGGTGTGCCGGAGATCCCCTCGGAGGCTTGGAGGGGCCCGCGAGTCTGTGAAGCTGCGAAAGTGTCCCAAGCTGACCTAGCGCTGCCACCAGCTCGTCGTGTGACCTTGGGCAAGTCACTTCTCTCTCTGGGCCTCGTTTTACCCATTTGTAAAACGATGGCTTTGCAGGCAGATGTACATGAGTTGGATCCCAGACGTTGTCTGAGATCTTGGGCAAGTTCTTCTCCAGGCGGAGCCTCAGTTTCCATATCTGGACCATGAAGGCGTTGAAGTGCTCTTTGAGACCTCTGGCCTAAGTTGCAGAGTGGAGGAGAGGAGTGTGTGTGTGTGTGTGTGTGTGTGTACGTACGTGTGTGTACAGGATGGTCTGCAGAGTAAGGAGGAGAGTTAGCTAAAGGGGCCCATTGAGGAAGGCTCTGGATGGACCCTAGGCTATGATGAGGTGGAGTCCCGTTTTCTTGGTCCTCCAGGATCCTAGAGCCTCTGAGATGGGGGAAGTTTTATACAGTTAGTTCTCCATAGAATCAGAGAAGAGGAAGGAACCCTTGGAGCCTTTTGGGGCCATGATTGAAATTTAGGCCCCAAAGAATTCAGGAGGGTTAGGAGGAGGAGGAGGGGGAACATTTATGGTGCTCCTACTATGCGTCAAACATATGTTCTTGTTTAATTTTTACAGCCTCATTTGAGAATTTACACATAAGGAAACTAAGTTTCAGAGGAGTTAAGTAACTTGCCCAAGGTCACACAGTAAGGTGCACAGCTTACCATCGTTAAGGTGTTTTCCTTTGAGAGTCACTGGGCAAGGGGGAATTGTCCACTTAAAGGAAGTTTGCTTTGTCACAGATGGGGGTCAGGTTCCAGTCCCAGACACTTGAATTGACTTCTAGCATGGAGACAGGATGGGTCTTGATCTCTGGATGGTTAATTATAAGTACGTCCCCTTTGTGCAGTCTGTAAGTTGGAAAGGACCGTTACTAAATTGTAAAAGTCACTTTGAAGTGGATCAGAACCTCAGAGAACTCAGTTTGAATCCTGACTGCATGGCCTGTGGAAGAAAGTTCACCAACTATTGGTGCATACACTTGACTCTTGGTTCAGAGCGGTGCTAGCCCAGTAGCTTTTTCTCTTCCCTAAGAAGGCCAAGTTTTCCTGGGGTGGAAGAAATTTCCCATTTGTTAGTGCAATCCAAAGTCTTTGGATTCCTGGGGTGAAAGATTCAATAGCCGGCCTCTTGATTAAGGGAAATACTCCTTTCTTTGTGCTCCCTGTTATTTGACTTCTAGATGAGTGAAGATTGTGGACTTGGAGTGGGTACTATAGATAAATTGCAGCCCTTAATTTTTCCAAGCCTCAGAGCTTTTTGTTAATCAAAATGGTAGGACGGCAGTGTGTATTGTTCTCGTATGTCAACGGTAGGGAAGAAAATTGGAAGAGGAAGTTGCTGAGAAAGAGGGCGTTTCTTAGCATTGGAGCCAATATGTATTTCTTTGTTTGAAATTCTAAAACCAGAAAAGCAGCAACTGAAGGAGGAAGGAAGGAAAGAACTGTGAAACTCTTCTTCGCTTTGAAATATCTTTAAGGACTGTTCTGTTGTTGTCCCCTGTCCAAGGCTCTGTTTTCACAGAAAAAGTCAATTGTAATTTGTTCAACGTTCAGAAGTTGTATTCTAGAATGAAAGAATTTTAAATCTTAAACTTTCTGAGATAATTTTTAAAAAATCAGAACCGAATATGTTGTTTATTAGTGGATGATTCTTTCAACATAATTACCAATCGCAGCCTTTGGGTTTTTTTTTTTTTTTAAACTGTGATTTAAATTAGTGGATTTCAATCTAAGAGGAATTGATCTAGATATTGCATGATACAAATGTCCCCATCACCTGAAAAACACGTAATGGTGTGTTCGTTTTTTGACGTTTGTTAAGTCTTTATAATGCTTTATTTTACCGGATGGTGTATGTGTGAATAGTTAAGACACTGAGTTTATTGCATGTAAAATCTACATTCACTCTCAGTATTAGTTATATTTTCTATGTAAGATTTAGTCTTAATTAGTATACCAGTCTACAGTACCTTGGGGCCAAAAAAAAAAAAAAAAAAGGTTCTTGGGGCCAGTTGTGCTTCTGAAATTAGAATTTTTTGAATTTTGGATAGGGAATATGGTACATATACTTTATGTTATGTAACATCCCAGAAAGGTGTGGGGCAGCACCTTGTAATCAAATGCATTACTATTTCTTCGGTAAAACATCAGAATGTTCACACCAACTGGGATAAATAAATACTATACATAGCCTCATGTCATTTCATGTCAGGATTTGCCGCCAAATGAATAATGAAAAACTTGTTTGTTTATACCTTTTGGATTTTGGAATTGAAGTTAAGGGATTGTGGACTTTTATGGATAAAACTTGTATGATGACAATAACAATTACAAGGACAAATATTGTAAACCAAGCTAATTTTAAAGTCATGGATCCTAAAAACAGTATTACGTAGAAGACACATTTTTTTCTTTCACATGGCAGTCTTATTCTAATTAATATATGCCAATATTCATTTTTCCTTAAGTACCAGATTTTACCTTTTAATACTGTCATTGGGCCCTGTTTTAGATGTTTGAATGACACCCTGCCCTGTTTTTTTTTAAAGTAATTTATAGGGTCTTGTGCTCATCAGTTTTTGTACAGCAGTTAAGAGAATTGTACCTTTTCCTATATAATTCAGAGAGAGACGAATCAGGTGAGGATCTGTAGATTCATGTTTGCAGAATTTTAAAGCTGATGTTCCCTTCCAGGTGGTCTTTAGTATGAGGTCGTTGCTGCTGGATGAGATTTAGATCAAAATCTTTTAATTTTTTAAGCCTCCACAATTTGTTCATCTTAGTAAGGAGTTTACTAAAATATATTTAGAATTCTTTTTTTTTTTTTTTTTTTGCGGTACGCCCACCTCTCACTGTTGTGGCCTCCGGACGCGCAGGCTCAGCGGCCATGGCTCACGGGCCCATCCGCTCTGCGGCATGTGGGATCTTCCCGGACCGGGGCAAGAACCCGTGTCCCCTGCATCGGCAGGCGGACTCTCGACCACTGCACCACCAGGGAAGCCCTAGAGTATTTTTTATTTCAAGTGTATGCCATTTGAAAAACTAGAGTTTACCCAGTCTTATGAATTTGGGTGATTTCTTTAAATGGCCAAGGACCTCTAGGAGCAAATTTACAAAAATTCAGTCTACTCTTTGCTTTTCTTGGGCACTTCAACTATAGAGTGAGGTGGACTGGTATTGTTGGAGGTTAAAGAATTATTTTTTCTCTTTATTTATTAAAGAATATTTATTTATTCATTTGGCTGCATCAGGTCTTAGTTGAGGCATGTGGGATCTTTCATCGCGGCGTGCGGTCTTCTCTAGTTGTGGCGCGCGGGCTCAGTAGCTGCGGCGCTCAGGCTTTCTAGTTGTGGCACATGGGCTCTAGAGCGCGTGGGCTTAGTTGCCCCACGGCATGTGGGGTCTTAGTTCCCCAACCAGGGGCCGAACCCGCATCCCCTGAATTGGAAGGCAGATTCTTAATCACTGGACCACCAGGGAAGTCCCTGTTTCTTCCCTCCCTCCCTCCCTCCCTCCCTCCCTCCCTTCCTTCTCTTTCTTTCCTATAAATTTATTTATTTATTTTTGGCTGCGTTGGGTCTTTGTTGCAGTGCGGTGCACAGGCTTCTCATTGCGGTGGCTTCTGTTGTTTCTGAACATGGGCTCTAGGCATGCAGGCTTCAGTAGTTGTGGCACATGGCCTCAGTAGTTGGGGCTCGCGGGCTCTAGAGCGCAACGGGCTTAGTTGCTCTGCAACGTATGGGATCTTCCTGGACCAGGGCCCGAACCCATGTCCCCTGCATTGGCAGGCGGATTCTTAACCACTGCACCACCAGGAAAGTCCCTCTGTTTCTTCTCTTTAAAAGAAGGCCCTTGACGGCATGAACTTGAGAGATTCTGGTCTTCAGGACAAACAACCACCTCTTTTGAGGGCCTCAGTTCATCTTCCTACTTGGGTTATCTCCATAGTTCTTGAGAATGGTACTTTCACTGTCTGGGAGATAGAAGGGGTATGGAACAGTGTATCAGGAGTTGAAGGTGCAGTTGGTGTGTGACTGGACTGGGGAATAAGAGCAGTTGTTATCCAGACTACCTCAGTTTCTTTTGTTTCATAAGGATTGATAATATTGCAAAAGGGTTACAAATTAGTGAACAAACATACTATTACAAGTTACTCTGTTGTGACTGTGGATAAACTCTTCAACACAAGAACTGTATTTTATACTTCTTTTGTATTCTTTAACGCCTAAAGGCCAGGGCATCAGACATGTTGCATCAGAATTTACCATCAAAAAATAAATTATATCTGGGAACTCCTTTGTCAGTAAACAACCAGGGTTGAGAACCATTGAGGTAAGCACATGGTAAGTGTTCAATAAATATATGTTGATTAATTTGCTCTTGGTTCTGGCATGAATTGGGTAGGGTGGAAGAGGACCCAGATTTTTTATAAAGTAAAAATAGCTTTCCAGGATACCAACACACACCCAACAGTTGGCAGATCTGGATCCATAGTCAGTTCATTGCTAGTTACTCTACCAGCATAACCACCCTGACTTTGTGATCTAGGCAAAATTGAATACAGTCTTGTCAACAGGCAACTGAAAGTTTTATTTAATCCTTGGGTAGTGGCCTTACTGATTAATAAGATTGGTTGGGGTGACAGTCGCTAAATTGAAAGAATTCTTGGGGATTTGGGTTGGGGAGGTAGGCTGCTGGGCACCAGCAGTGCCAAGGGAAGAAGTAGAAAGTTATAATTTGACTGTGTCTCCAACACATAACACAATGTATGGAACATAATTGGTGTTCCATAGTTTTTGTTGACTGAAGAAATGAATGGTTCTTTGTTTGAAAAGAGGCATATAAGTTGTGAAATAAGATGCTTCCTACTCATCCTTCAGAACTGAACTAAGATGTCATCTGTTCCATGAATCATTCCTAGGAAAAGTTGAGTGACTCCCTTGTATGTCTTCTCCTTCATTAAAGCATTTATCAGATATTGTCAAATCAGATATCAGACAAATTATAAAATTCTTTCCCCTACCTAATAATGAGCTCCATAAGGGCTGGGCTGTATTGTTCATTTTTGTATGACTGGTGTGTAACACACAATAAAGCCTTTTTTTTTTTTTTTTGGCCATGTGGCACGTGGGATGTTAGTTCCCCGACCAGGGGTTGAACCCATGCCTCCTGCTTTGGAAGCGAGGAGTCTTAACCACCGAACCGCCAAGGGAAGTCCCAATAAAGGCAAAATAGATTCTAGTAATGTTTAATTTAGGCCTCTGTCTTCTACTTCATTCTTGTAGGCTTCTCTTTCTTCCAGTTCATGGTCTTTACTTTTCAGTTCAGATCAGCAAACATTTATTGAGAGGTAGGTCTTCGTTGGGCCTTGGGGTAGGGTTTCTCATCCTTGGTGCTGTTGACATTTGGGCTGGATAATATCCTGTATTGTGATAGGCTGTGCTGTGCATTGTAGGATATTTAGCAGTAGCCCTGACCTTTACCCACTACCTAGTATCACCCTTCCAACCCCCACCCCAGCTGTGACAACCAAAAATGTCTCCAGATATTGTCAAATGTCCTTTGGGGAGCAGAATTGCTCCCTGTTGAAAACTATGTCAAGGGTAGTGGGTTCATAGAGGGAAGTAAGTGTAGATGTCCTCACGTGTGTACTATCCTTTCATTTGTTCTTTCTGGTTATACAGTCTCTTGTCTCTGACTTTTGGATAAGAAAGAAAAATGAGGGAAATCAGCAGGTGACAGCCTTAAAAAAGCACCATTATTTTTTTTCTGTCTAAATTTTATTTTATTTGGTTTAAATATATTAGAGCAGTACAGACAGCTGAATTATTTACACAGATTTTTGTAAATTCAGTTTCCACCACTGATTAGGTGGAGTAAAGAACTACTAGAATATTACTACCTTGAATAAAAGACTCAGCTTTTCTCAGAAAAGCTGTTTAACACCTAAAGAATAACCAGCATTTTTTTTTTTTTTTTTTTCTCCAGTACGCAGGCCTCTAACTGCTGTGGCCTCTCCCGTTGCGGAGCACAGGCTCCGGACGCGCAGGCTCAGTGGCCATGGCTCACGGTCCCAGCCGCTCCGCGGCATGCGGGATCTTCCCAGACCGGGGCACGAACCTGCATCCCCTGCATTGGCACGCGGACTCCCAACCACTGCGCCACCAGGGAAGCCCCCAGGATTGGTTTTATAGAGAACCTGCCAGGACTTGTCAGGATTCTTCTCAGCTAACTTTTTTTTTTTTTTTTTTGCGGTACGCGGGCCTCTCACTGTTGGGGCCTCTCCCGTTGCGGAGCACAGGCTCCGGACACACAGGCTCAGCGGCCATGGCTCACGGGCCCAGCCGCTCCGCGGCATGTGGGATCCTCCCGGACCGGGGCACGAACCCGCGTCCCTTGCATCGGCAGGTGGACTCACAACCACTGTGCCACCAGGGAAGCCCTCAGCTAACTTTTGAGCTTCATGGCTAAGATATAATATATCTTTTAGTGTTCCTACATAGATACTTTATAACTCTAAAAAACATGTTTAGCTAATGAGCATGCTTTTCTAAGCTCAGTATTTTTTGTGATAGGTAGATTGGTCAAGGCAGTGGTCCTTGGTGCCAGTGGGCATTCATAAAATGATGACAGATTAGTAGTAACACTGGGGAACTTCGCGCCTTTGGCCAGCCTTCTACAATATAACATAATCATTCATGTCTTAGTCACCATTAAAGTGAAGTTGAATGAGTGTTTTTTTTTCCTGTTCCATTTGAAGTTATGAATAGTACTCTAGAGAATTCAAATGTATAGTTATGAATGGTATCTCAGAATAGTTACCATTTATGCAAGTGAGACACACTTCTTAACTTAGGAACCAAACAGAATTGAATTAGAAAAGAGAAGAATAGAAACAAGAATTGTTGAATGCTTGCAGAGGAAATAATGTTCAGATAAAGACGTACTTCAGGAAACTTTGGTCTCCATCATGATTTCTATACACTAATAAAGAAAAACAGTTTGCGGTTGATGGGAGAGGCTATTAAACTTTGCCTATGATATTACCTTTCAAGCTGTTTTTCTTTTCTGGTAAAATATGGAGAAGCTCAAGACATAGTCTCTTAGTTATAAGATTAATTCTAGTTGAACCAGGTTAAGTTTCTTAATTTTTTTTAAAATTTTATTTTATTTTTGGCTGCATTGGGGCTTCCTTGCTGTGCAAGGGCTTTCTCTAGTTGCGGCGAGCGGGGGCTACTCTTCGTTGCGATGTGCTGGCTTCTCATTGTGGTGGCTTCTCTTGTTGCGGAGCATAGGCTCTAGGCCCATGGGCTTCAGTAGCTGTGGTTCTCAGGCTCTAGAGTGCAGACTTAGTAGTTGTGGCACACGGGCTTAGTTGCTCTGCGGCATGTGGGATCCTCCTGGACCAGGGCTCGAACCTGTGTCCCCTGCATTGGCAGGTGGATTCTTAACCACCGCGCCACCAGGGAAGCCCGAGTTTCTTACTTTTAAATTTATTTATTTTATTTATTTATTTTTGGCTGCATTGGGTCTTCTTTGCTGCACATGGGCTTTCTCTAGTTGCGGTGAGTGGGGGCTGCTCTTCTTTGTGGTGTGCAGGCTTCTCACTGCAGTGACCTCTCTCGTTGTGGAGCACGGGCTCTAGACGCGCAGGCCTCAGTATTTGTGGCAGGCGGGCTCAGTAGTTGCGGCTCATAGGCTCTAGAGCACAGGCTCAGTAGTTTTTGGCGCACAGGCTCAGTAGTTTTTGGCGCGCAGGCTTAGTTGCTCCGCGGCATGTGGGATCTTTCCGGATCAGGGCTTGAGCCCATGTCCCCTCTATTGGCAGGTGGATTCCTAACCACTGCGCCACCAGGGAAGTCCAAGTTTCTTATTTTTAGAATATAGAGGCCCTTTTGGGAAGAAGCAGTGGTTCAACTCAGTTCCAGTTTGAGTGAATATGTGTGTGTATATGCACACATACGTACTTACACATATATTTATGATGTGGCTTACGGGGACATTTGAATTTTGTAATTGACATAGTAATGAGCAATTCTTTTACTCATGTATTTAGAATTGAGACCTTTTTCTCCTGTGATTATGCCATTGTTCTAGCAAGTCCTCAGTCTAGAAAGCTTTCTTCAAATCATATCTTGAGTAATTGTTTTTAACTGTGTAGAAGGAGGTCTTAGGTCATGTCCATGATGTTCCCTTCCATTCACAATTGAGAACTGTAAGTAAATTTCCCTTTTTAGAATACTGCTAGTCTTTAAAGAATAGTTTTCCTGATAACAAAGCCATTTGTGGAATTATGAGAAGTATAAGACCAACTTTGCCGCCTTTTTACCCTTAAAGTTCCTTCAACATTCATTGGGTGATAATTTGCAAAGCACAGTGATATGTATTGTTACAGTCAGTCCCCAGCATTGAGATAAATTATGTTATGCTGCATTTTTTAAAAAATATATTTATCTATTTGGCTGCGCTGGGTCTTAGTTGTGGCACGTGGGATCTTCCTTGCAACATGCGGGCATCTTTTAGTTGCGGCATGTGGGATCTTTAGTTGTGGCATTTGGGATCTAGTTCCCTGACCAGGGATCGAATCCGGGCCCCCTGCTTTGAGAGCTCGGAATCTTAAACCACTGGACCACCAGGGAAATCCCAGTAGCTACATTTTATACAGATAAACAGGCTCAGAGAGGTTAAGTAATTTCCTTAAAGTCACTCAACTAATAAATAACAGATTTGAGATTGAACCCTGTCTTTTTTTTAATGAGTTTTTTTAAAGGTAAGATTTACATTCAGTAGAATGCATAAAAATGCAAGTATATAATTAGATGCGTTTTGACAAATGTAAAGACATGTGTGGCCAATACCCAGTCAAGAGAATATTTCCATAACCTTCCAAAGTTCCCTCATACCCCCTTCCAATCAGTCCCTGCTATCTTACAGGCAACCACTGTTGTGATTTCTATCCTCACATATTAATTTTTCCTGTTCTTCACTCATACAGTATGCACGCTTGTGTCTGAATTCTTCTGTTCAACGTAAAGTTTTCGAGATTAATCCATGTTGATGTGTATATCAGTATCAACCCAAGCCTTTTGGTGTATATCTGGAGTTCTTTCCAACAAACTACAACTGCTCATTTGCTAATTCTTACATCACATCCTTTTTTTTTTTTTTTTGCTTTGGTATTTGCATGTAATTTACTTCCTTTTTCTAATATACTAGATGTATTTATTTTTAAAATCGCTTTGAAATTACAAAAGTAATACATGATCATTGCAACAAATTACACAATTAGAAGTGAATAAAGCATGAAAGTTTCCTCAGATTTATTTTTATTTCTGCCTTTTTCCAATTATGAAAATGAGTGCTCTTTGTTTAAAAAAAAAAGCCAAATTCAAAAAATATGAAGCAGAGAATAAGAATTGCTCATAATCCCACTAGTTAGCATTTTGATATCTTTTCCTCTTTCTCTGCACTTTGTTTACCATGGCTGAGACCACAGTTTAGGGATTTTTAGGCTTCCCTACTTTTTTTTTTTTTTAAATTAATTTATTTTGGCTGTGTTGGGTCTTTGTTGCTGTGTGCAGGTTTTCTCTAGTTGCAGCAAGCGGGAGCTACTCTTTGTTGCGGTGCAGTGCACGGGCTTCTCATTGCGGTGGTTTCTCTTGTTGCAGAGCACAGGCTCTAGGCACACAGGCTTCAGTAGTTGTGGCATGCAGGCTCAGTAGTTGTGGCTCGCAGGCTCTAGAGTGCAGGCTCAGTAGTTGTGGCGCACAAGATTAGTTGCTCCGTGGCATGTGGGATCTTCCCGGACCAGCGCTCGAACCCATGTCCCCTGCATTGGCAGGTGGATTCTTAACCACTGTGCCACCAGGGAAGTCCGAGGCTTCCCTTCTTATATTAGGTTTCTCACATCCTCATTAATCAGGTCTTATTATTTCAGTGTTCATGCTTGTTGGCCACCCTAAATCTGAGTATCTATCTGGCAGTGTTACCTTGGCTGGGCTGGGCTCATCAAGCAAACTGTACACTCCTTCATCACTCACCTCATTCTTGCATACCCAACACCCAACATTTCTTGCAAAGTAGGAGGCAGTTAGTTCTGTGGTTATGAGTATAGATTCTGGAGGCAGTCCATCTGTTTTCAAATGTAGGCTCCGCCACTTACTAGCTCTGTATGTACCCTTAGGCAATGAATCTCTTAGCTTCAGTTTTCTCATCTGTAAAGATGGGGACCTGGCTAATTTTACTGTAAAATATGGAGCATATCTCAAAGGATTTTAGAAGGATTAAATGACATCATTACTTAGTCCATTGCTCAAATAATGTTAACAGTTGTTATAAATTAAGACAATCAATGGCATGTTTGGTTGGATATGTCATCTATCTAGCCCAGAATTCTGCTGCTTGTGGGAAAGGGATGAAAATGTCAACTTCAAAATTTAGGGCTATGTTGCCCAAAGTTTATAATTTCTCTTAGGAAGGAGGTTCTTATGGAAATGTTGCCTATGAATTTATCTAGACTATCTAGACTATCTTTGAATTATTTTTTCTTACGTTCTGTACTCCCCATCTGAGTAATGAGTTTTATTACTTTATACACTGGATTGGGCAGTAAACTATTACTTTTTATTAGTCCTAATAAAAGTAGTAAGTGTATACTATGTGTCAGGCATTGTGCCTATTTCTATCCTCATAGCAGTCCTTCAAATTAGTTATTTACAGATGAGAAAAGCGAGGCTCAAAGAAATTAAGCAACATGCGCACTGTCACACAGCTAAACCTACTGGAATTAGAACTCAATTCTTTCCTCCCGCCACTTTCTTTCCCTTCCTCTTACCCCTTCCCTTCCCTTTTTCTACATAAAACTTCTGTCTTTGTGATTCTAAAACCTGGGTTTAAAATTTTTTTAAAAATATACTTTATTGTTTCTTTAGACTTCTAACTACATTGTAACTTCTAAGATTTGATGCAGTCTCTACCATTTCACACCCTTTTTGTTTCATACTAATGTGTCCTTTATATATCTATATCTATATTAAAAAATATGTATGCATACATAAGCTCCTCTGTCCTTTGGTCTTTTGGGATACCTTTCTAGGCCTTGTGTATCTATTTTACCTTTTTTGTGCTATGATGGCCACAACTGCACATTCTATTCTAGGTACAGATACGCTTTGGTTTGTACAAGGGCAGGATAATGTGTTCTGTGTTTTCAAAGCCTTCGTAATAACAGCCAGCATTTTGTTGCCTTTTTGTAGCTGTATTCAGCATAAGTCCAGGGACTTTGAAACCCTTTTCTTGTATTGTAACAGGTAGCTTTAGAGCTCATCATCTGATAATTACAATTTGGACTATTTTTCCATTACTGCATTACTTTATTTTTGTCTACATAGAAGCTATTTTCCACATTTCTCAACACACAACTTTGTACCATCATATTTCTAGCTACTGCTTTAGAGTCATCTGCAAACTGGGAAGATGTCACTAGACAGTTTTTTCTAGATAATTTCTAAAAATGTTACTCGTGATAGGTTTCAGCATTAATCCTTGGGGGACCCCTTTGTTTATACATCTTTATCTAGAGAAGGTACTATATCAGAAAACTCTTATTTCTGTTTCTAAATGAAGTCTCTGGGGAAAAAAATTAGTCTTCTTAAATAATATTTATTTACTGTTTTCAGTAGCCTTTGGAAGAGTTTTTTTTTTAATTTTAATTCTATTTAATTTACATTATATCACATATCCTTTCACTTCAGATATGCATATGTTTTACCTGAAACCTTGCAAACAGTAGGTTCTCTGTAAGGCTTTGATATATTAAATGTTCAACAATAAGATAATGCCCAGTATTGGTTTATTAGTTTAACATTCAACAAATAATTATTGAGTATATGTTATGTGCCAAGTATGAAGAATACAACTCAGTGACTATGAGAGGTAAGGTCCCCAGTTTAAGAAGCCTTGGGTAGACAATAAACAAACACATAAATAAAATATTGAAAGATTGTGATATGTTAGGAAGAGAATAAAATAGGGTGCTATAATAGAGATAATAGAGGAACTTAGAGATGGTCAGGAAAGGCTTCTCTGAGGAGGTGACAAACCAAAACTGAAGAATGAAAATGAATGAGCCAAATGAAGAGGTGAGGAAAGAGTTCCAAGATAGAAGGAACTAAGAGCAAAGGTATTTCAAAGCTTTGTAGGACTGATAAAGGAGTTTTATTTTTAAGTAAAATGGGAAGTCTTGGTGAGTTTTTTTTTTTTAATTGAGGTACTTGAAAAGTTTTTTTTTTAACTTTTTTTTTTTTTTTTTTTGGTGGCCGCACCGCAAGACTTGTGGGATCTTAGTTCCCTGACCAGGGATTGAACCCAGGCCTCGGCAGTGAAAGCATGGAGTCCTAACCACTGGACTGCCAGGGAATTCCCTAAAAAAACTTTTTAATGCAAAATTTCAAGCATATATAAAAGTAAATTTTATAATGAACCCCTGTGTATCTGTTTCCTAACTTCAACAATTATTAATGCATGACTAATCTTTTTTCTAATATCCTGTCTCCTCCCCTAATATTTTTTTCAACAGTTAATGTAGCTTTTATTTATTTTTATTTTTTAAGCTTTGAGATATAATTGACAAACAAAAATCTTATATATTAAGTTATACAACATGATAGTTCGATACATGTATACATTGTGAAATGATTAACCACAATCAAGCCAATTAACACATATTGATACATCACCTCATGTAGTAACCATATTGATGCATCACCTCACATAGTAACCATTAATAATGTAACTTTTATTTAAAATTACTATCTAGCCTGTAGACTGCAGCAGTTTAAATACTTGAATTAACAGTGCTTTTGTTTCATTTTTACAACAGTTTTATTGAGATATTATTGGCATACAATAAACCCCATACATTTAAAATATAAAATTTGATAAGTTTTGACATATGTATATACCATTAAAGCCACCACCATAATCAAGATAATGAACATATTCATCATCCCTAAATCTTTCCTCCTTTGTAATCACTCCCTCCTGCTCCGATGCCTCCCCCCACACCCCCAGGCCATAGGCAACCACTGACCTGCTGTCTATCACTATAAATTATTTTGAATCTTCTAGAATTTTATATAATCATACAGTATGTGCTCATTGACAGGGGACGGAGATCTGGTGTCTTTCATTTGGGATAATTATTTTGAGATTCATCCATGTTGTTGCAAGTTTCACTAGTTGCCGAGTAATAATGCATTACATGAATATAGTAATTTGTTCATCCATTCACCTGTTGCTGGACATTTGGGTGGTTTCCAGTTTGGGGCTGTTACAAATTAAGCTGCTGTGAACATTTGTGTACAAGTCTTTTTGTGGACTTTTTTTTTTTAAATTAATTAATTGATTATTTGTTTATTTATTTCTGGCTGTGTTGGGTCTTTGTTGCTGTGCGCAGACTTTCTCTAGTTGCAGTGAGTGAGGGCTACTCTTCGTTGTGGTGCTCAGGCCTCTCATTGCGGTGGCTTCTCTTGTTGCGGAGCACGGGCTCTAGGCACGCAGGCTTCAGTAGTTGCAGCACGCGGGCTCAGTAGTTGCGGTGCGCAGGACCTAGAGTGCGCAGGCTTCAGTAGTTGCGGTGTGCAGGCTCAGTAGTTGTGGCGCACGGGCTTAGTTGCTCCACGGCATGTGGGACCTTCCCGGACCAGGGATCGAACCCGAGACATTTCTTTTTAATTTTTAAAACTGAAATACAATTTACATGCCAAACAATTTAGCCATTTTAAAGTATGGCATTCAGTGTTTTTTAGTATATTCACGAGGTTATGCTGTCATCACCACTGTTTAATTCCAGAACATTTTTATAACCCCAGAAAAAAACCGCATACCTATTAGCAGTCACTCCTCATTCCCCCCTCCCCATGCCCTACACAACCATTAATCTACTTCCTATGTCTGTGGATTTGCCCATTCTGGACATTTCATATAAATTCAGTCATACAATATGTGGTCTCTTGTAATTGCCTTCTCTCACTTAGCATAATGTTTTCAAGTGTTCATCATGTTGTAGGCTTGTATCAGTACTCCACTGTATGTATGTAACACTTTTATTTATCTATTCGTCAGTTGATGGACATTTCAGATGTTACTACTTTTTTTTTTTTTTTTGCGGTACATGGGCCTCTCACTGTTGTGGCCTCTCCTGCTGCGGAGCACAGGCTCCGGACACGCAGGCTCAGCGGCCATGGCTCACGGGCCTAGCCGCTCCGTGGCATGTGGGAACTTCCCGGACCGGGGCACGAATCCGTGTCCCCTGCATCGGCAGGCGGACTCTCATCCACTGCGCCACCAGGGAAGCCCTGTTACTACTTTTTGGCTGTTATGAATAACGGTGCTATAGCATTCTTGTACAGATTTTTTGTGTGGACATAAGTTTTCATTTCTCTTGAGTATGTACCTGTGAGTGGATTTGCTGGGTCATATGATAACTCTTTTTGAGGAACTGCCAGACTGTTTTCCAGTGTAGCTGCACTATTTTACATTTCCACCAGCAGTGTATGAATCCAGTTTTTCTACATCCTCACCAGTATTTCTTATCTGTTTTTTTGATGATAGCCATCCTAGTGGGTGTGAAATGATATCTCGTGGGGGTTTTTTTTTGGTTATTATTATTATTTTTTTGAAGTATAGCTGATTTAACAATGTTGTATTAGTTTCTGGTGTACAGCAAAGTGAATCAGTTATACATACATATATATGTATATTCATTTTCCGATTCTTTTCCATTATAGTTTATTACAGGATATTGAATATAGTTCCCTGTGCTATACGGTAGGATCTCATTGTTTATCTATTTTATTTTAATATTCACTTATTTTATTTATTTACTTATTTTTTGGCTCCGTCGGGTCCTAGTTGTGGCATGCGGGATCTTCGTTAAGGCATGCGGGATCTTTTGTTGTGGCGCGCAGGCTTCTCTCTAGTTGTAGAGTGCGGGTTTTCTCTTCTGTAGTTGTGGCACGCAGGCTTTCTCTTCTGTAGTTGTGGCACGCAGGCTCCAGGGTGCGTGGGCTCTGTAGTTGCGGTGCGCAGGTTCCAGAGCTCCTGGGCTCTGTAGTTTGCAGCACGTGGGCTCTCTAGTTGAGGTGCGCAACCTCAGTAGTTGTGGCACACTGACTTAGCTGCCCCGTGGCACGTGGGAACCTAGTTCCCCGATCAGGGATCGAACCCACGTCCCCTGCATTGGAAGGTGGATTCTTTACCACTGGACCACCAGGGAAGTCCCTGTTCATCTATTTTATATATAGTAGTTTGTATCTGCTAATCCCAAACTTCTAGTTTATCCTCCCCCCAGTATCTCATGTTTTGATTTCCATTTCCCTAATGACTAGTGATGTTGAGCACTTTTCATGTGTTTGTTGGCTATTTGTGTATCTTCTTTGGAGAATGTCTATTTAAATGTTTTACCCATTCATAAGTTGGTTCATTCATCCTTTTATTATTGAATTGTAATAGTTTTATATATATTCTGGATACAAGTCCCTTATCAGATATGATATGTAAATATTTTCTTTTCATTTCTGTGGGTTGTCTTTTTACTTTCTTGACCATGACCTTTAAAACACAGAAGTTTTTCAGTTTTGATGAAGTACAGTTTATCTATTTTTTCTTTGGTTGTTTGTGCTTTTAGGTGTCATATCTAAGAAACTATTGCCTAATCCAGGATTGCGAAGATTTACACCTGTGTTTTCTTCTAAGAGTTTTATACTTTTAGATCTTATATTTAAGCCTTTGATCCATGTTGAGTTAATTTTTAGTATGGTGTTAGGTAGGGGCTCAACTTTATTATTATTTTTAAAGAATTTTTAAAAATTATTTATTTTTAATTTTGGCTGTGTTGGGTCTTCGTTGCTGCGCGCGGGCTTTCTCTAGTTGTGGCGAGTGGGGGCTACTCTTCGTGTGGTGTGCAGGGTTCTCACTGCGGTGGCTTCTCTTGTTTTGGAGCACGGGCTCTAGGCGCACAGGCTTCAGTAGTTGTGGCATGCAGGCTCAGTAGTTGTGGCACACGGGCTTAGTTGCTCCGCAGCATGTAGGATCTTCCCGGACCAGGGATCGAACTCATGTCCTCTGCATTGGCAGGTGGATTCTTAACCACTGCACCACCAGGGAAGTCCCGGGGTTCAACTTTATTCTTTTGCATATGAATATCCAGTTGTCCCAGCACCATTTATTGGAAAGATAAGTTGTTCCCCATTGAATTTTCTTGCATCCTTTTCAAAGATAAATTGACCATAAATGTATGGGTTTATTTTGGGGTTCTCAGTTCTATTCCACTGATCTGGATGTCTGTTCTTAATGCCAGAATCACACAGTCTTGATTACTGCAGCTCTTTTGTAAGTTTTGAAATAAAAACAGTGTGAGTCCTTCAATTTTGTTCCTTTTTCGATATTGTTTTGACTTTGCTGAGTTCCTTGCACTTCCATATGAATTTAGGCTCAACTTGTCAATTTCAGCCAAAAAAACCCAGCTGGGATTTTGATAGGGATTTTATTGAATCTGTAGATTAATTTAGGGAGTATTGCCATCTGAACAATATTAAGTCTTTCAGTCCATTAATATGGGATGTCTTTTCATTTATTTAGGTCTTTAAATTTTTTCTAGGTTTTGAAGTCTTAATATACAAGTCTTACACTTCTTTTATTAAATTTATTTCTAAATCTTCCTCAACTTATTTATTTTGATGCATTTGTAAGTGAAATTATTTCCTTAATTTCATTTTTGGATTGTTTATTGCTAGTGTGTAGAAATAAAATTGAATTTTGTATATTGATCTTGTATACTGCTACCTTGCTTCTAACAGTTTTTTGGTGGATTCCTTAGCATTTTCTATTGATATAAGATCATGTCATCTGTAAATAGAGTTTTACTTCTTCATTTCCAATCTCATGCCTTTTATTTCTTTTTCTTACCTGATTGCCCTGGCTGGAACCTCCACTACAATACTGTACAGAAGTGATAAGAATGGATATTGTAGTCTTGTTCCTGACCTTAGGGGGAAGTCTTTGTCTCATTTTGATAGTACAGTAATACTGGTCTCATAGAATAAGTTCAGACTTGTTTGCCCTTATTTTTGAAGCAGATCCCAGACTTCATTTTATTTGTAAATATTTCAGCATACATCTCTAAAATACAAGTATTTCCCCTATGGAAACATGGTTATATTAACATTGTCACACCGCAGTATCTTTAAATATCCAGTCAGTTAAAACGTTTTAAGCAGGGGGTGGGTATGTGATATGATTTACATTTTTAAAAGATTAATCCAATTGCTGCAAAGAAAATGGATTATTTGGGCGCAGGAATTGACTAAGGTGAATAACAGAAGTCCAGGTAATGATGGAGACTTCAACTAGGTTGGTAGAAAAAGAAATGAAAAGAAGTAGATGTATTTAGTATGTATTTTGGAGGTAGAGCTGATAGGCTTGATGATGAATTGGATGTGTGGGTCAAGGAAGAAAACAAGGATTGAGCATGCCTTCCTTCTGGAAACTCTTCTCTTAGCTTTTATGACAAGGCATTGTTCTGATTCTCCTACATTTCTTGATGCTTCTTTCTTTGTCAGTCTCCAAGTTGTCCTCTGTCCTTGCCTCTCTGTTTATGCTTTTGTGTTAGGAGGTCATCTCCTCTCTCATGTCTCTGACTACAGCCTTCATGTATCAATAGTAACTCCCAAATCTGTATTTCTACCTCTGAACCTCAGTCCTAGAGTTCCTATTGAATCCCTCCACTTGGGTATCCCTTCTGCACCTTCAGCTTTTCATGGATTGTTTGCTTTTGGGAACCAGTGGTCAGATTGGTGCAGCTTGTTTCCTTCTTGCTTGGGAGACATGTTTATAGGTTTTAAGGATGGATTTTATACAGATTTTAACGATGGAACCTTTGCTTTTCTGAGAAAGATGCTTAGCACACCTGGACAGCATTTTCCTTCAGCACCTTGACCTCCTCATAAGTTAAAACGGGAAGGCTGAGCTTTTCTTTTGCCTGTCCACCCCCCGCTGCACCCAGTCCCCTGACTTGCTGCCTTTTATCCTGACTCACATATTTCTATTTACTTATTCACTCAGTCATTTATTCAGCACATTTCAGGGCTAGTATAGGTCTGCCAACATACCAAACATTGGCTCCGCTGTTTTCCCACTTCATTCAGATGTAAGGCCTTAGTTGCTGTTGACTTCCCTGAACTCCCGATCTCTTTTCATGCCAACACACTCTCAGGTCCCTCCCTGTCTTTTTCTCCCACTAGGTCAGTTTTGGTCCTTTGTTACCAGTTGCCTTGACTGCTGCTTCTTATTCCAGTCTCCCCCCACCCAGCTCCATTCTTTTCTCTGCTTAAGTGAGATGTATAGCATCTTCCTAAATATTCTATAATCTATAACTCCACTTGTGTGACTCCTAGCACTTACCGACTGAAGTACAAACTCAACCTGATATTTAATATTCTGTGATCTGGCCCTACTTGTCTTTCCAGCCTTGCTTCCTACTACTTTTGCAATAACGTACTCATCTTCATTCCCCAGAAATGCCTCATTATTTTCTGCTTACGTACCTCTGCTCACACTGTCCACCTTAGACATAATACTCCTTGTCTTTACATGTCCAAATCCTGCCTATATTTATTTATTTATTTATTTATTGTCTGCACTGGGTCTTTGTTACTGTACGCAGGCTTTCTCTGTAGTTGCGGTGAGCAGGGGCTACTCTTCATTGTGGTGCACGGGCTTCTCATTGTGGTGGCTTCTCTTGTTGTGGAGCATGGGCTCCAGGTACGCGGGCTTCAGTAGCTGTGGCTCGCAGGCTCTAGAGTGCAGACTCAGTAGCTGTGGCGCACGAGCTTAGTTGCTCTGTGGCATGTGAGATCTTCCAGGACCAGGGATCGAACCCGTGTCCCCTGCATTGGCAGGTGGATTCTTAACCACTGCGCTACCAGGGAAGTCCCTCCTGCCTATTTTTTTTTTTTTTTTTTTTTTTTTTTTTTTTTGCGGTACGCAGGCCTCTCACTGTTGTGGCCTCTCCTGTTGCGGAACATAGGCTCCAGATGCGCAGGCTCAGCGGCCATGGCTCACAGGCCCAGCCGCTCCACGGCATGTGGGATCTTCCCGGACTGGGGCACGAACCCGTGTCCCCTGCATCGGCAGGCGGACTCTCAACCACTGTGCCACCAGGGAAGCCCTCTCCTGCCTATTTTTAACATCCAGTTATATGACACTCCTCTACGATGCCTTTCGTGATTTACTTAACCAGGAGTAAACCATAACTTCATCACTTTTACTTTGTTTTATATTTATGTTCTTTTCTTGTCTCTCCTGTATTAGGAAACTCTTTAAACAGAAAATGTTTCTTGTATCTGTATACATCTTCTACAATGCTATGGCCTTTGCACTTGGTGGTTACTCAATAAATGTTTGCTGAGTGAGGTAATATTGCAAGTAATGTTCCTGGAGGCAGAAAACTAGATTGAATGACTTCTTGAGGTACTTGCCAACCCCATCATTTATTTTCATAGATTTTTGTAGATTCGAGAGCAAGAAGTGTCCTTATAGATACAATTTTCTCTCATTAAAAAAAAGTATGGGGGGGCTTCCCTGGTGGCACAGTGGTTGAGAGTCTGCCTGCCGATGCAGGGGACACGGGTTCGTGCCCCGGTCCAGGAAGATCCCACATGCCGCGGAGCGGCTGGGCCCGTGAGCCATGGCCGCTGAGCCTGCGCGTCCAGAGCCTGTGCTCTGCAATGGGAGAGGCCACGACAGTGAGAGGCCTGTGTACTGCAAAAAAAAAAAAAAAAGTATGGGGGCTTCCCTGGTGGCGCAGTGGTTAAGAATCTGCCTGCCAATGCAGGGAACACAGGTTTGAGCCCTGGCCCAGGAAGATCCCACATGCTGTGGAGCAGCTAAGCCTGTGAGCCACAACTACTGAGCCCACGTGCCACAACTATTGAAGCCTGCATGCCTAGAGCCCGTGCTCCGCAACAAGAGAAGCCACTGCAATGAGAAGCCCGTGCACCACAACGAAGAGTAGCCCCCGCTTGCCGCAACTAGAGAAAGCCCGTGCACAGCAACGAAGACCCAACGCAGCCAAAAATAAATAAATAATTTTTTTTAAAGTATGTATAGAAAATTTCAAACATATACAGATGTAGAGAAGATGATATAATGAACCGCTACATGCCCATCACTCAACTTCAACAGTTATCACCTCATGGTCAATTTTGTTCATCTGTACTATTACCTACTGTCTCATCCTCACAAGATTCTTTTGAAAGAAATCCCAGACACCATGTTATTTAAATTGTAAATAATTTCACTATGTAGCTATAAAAGATACTCTTTAAAAAAGAAAAATAACACAGTACACAGTAACATCATTGGATAGCCAGTTAATGTTCGTATTTCCAGTTGCTTTCTCTTTTCCCTCTTCCCTTCATCTGTGCCTTCCTTTCTCTCTAAACATTTGCTTTATTCGAATCAGGTTCCAAAAACTATCCATACATTGATTTGATTTATATGGCTCTTAAATCTCTTTTAATTTTTGGGTTCTGTGGCTCTTAAGTTTCTTTTAATCTTTCGGTTCTCTTGCCTTTTTTCCTTTATATTTTTGTTGTTGTTGAAGAAAGCAAGTTTTCCCATTCTAGATTTTGCTAATTGAATTTCTATGATTTATTTGTTTCTCTGTCCCTTGCATTCCCTGTAAACTGGTTGTTAGATCTAGAGCAGCATTATCTAATAGGAATATTCAAGCCTCAAATGAAATTTAAATTTTCTGGTAGGCACATTAAAAAGGTAAGAAGAAACAGGTGAAATTTGTTTTAATAATATTTAAAATTAACCTGATAGTTGCAAGTTACTATCATTTCACCACGTAATGAATATAAAAAATATTGAGATGTTTTACATACTAAATCTTTGTGATTCAGTGTGTGTTTTACACTTGAAGCACATATCAATTCATATGAGCCAGACACATTTCTAAGTGCTTGATAGCTGCATGTGTGTAGTGGCCGCCTGTTGGTCAGCACAACTCTAGAGGCTTGACCTAAATCAGGTTCCTGCTTTGGCAATATAATGCTTCGTAAGTGTTGTTGTATTCTATCAGGAGGCCTATAATGTCCAGATGTCTCTTTTTGTGTTGTAAGTGGTCATGGATAATGATTACCTAGCTGTTTGCAAAATGGTGATATTCTAGTGCTATCATTCTTTCTTCATTTATGAGCTGGAATACTTCAAAAAAGAAAAACTTTCCCTAATCAACTCTTTGGTTACTCTGAAGTTTTTGATTTGTACAGGAAAGGCAGAATAAATACTTGATTCTTTATCTTTAGTCCTTTACTTGCAGGTTTTCAAAATGGTAAGTTGGTTCCCTGATATGCTCCAAAGGGAATCAGTGAGTTGTTAGGTTTTTTTAAAAGTATCATTATGAATTTATGGGTATTAACATATTTAACATGTTTTAATCTATTGTAGTTATTCTTTTTTTAAAAAATAGATTTATTTTGTTTATTTATTTTTGGCTGTGTTGGGTCTTCGTTGCTGCGCACAGGCTTTCTCTAGTTGCAGCGAGTGGGGGCTATTCATTGTTGCAGTGCGCGGGCTTCTCATTGCGGTGGCTTCTCTTTTTGCCGTGCGCGGGCTCTAGGTGCATGGGCTTCAGTAGTTGCAGCATGCAGTCTCAGTAGTTGTGGCACACGGGCCCTAGAGCACACGGGCTTCAGTAGTTGTGGCACATGGGCTCAGTAGTTGTGGCACACGGGCTTAGTAGTTGTGGCGCACAGGCTTAGTTCCTCCGTGGCATGTGGGATCTTCCCAGACCAGGTCTCGAACCCGTGTCCCCTGCATTGGCAGGCGGATTCTTAATCACTGTGCCACCAGGGAAGCCCTATTGTAGTTATTCTTACTGATGTTCAATTTGTTCCATCTTGGACCAATGGGAGCCTCTTCAAGTTGGCTCCTGATTTCTTTTGACATAACTGCAGTAGTCTTTGATAGTGTTCCTTGGTTTCTAGTTATGATAAGATGTTCCAGACTCATCTTGTACATTTCCTGCCCTTTAGTCAAGGAGCTCTGGATGCTTTTAGTGAGATATGGTATTTAAAGACCACATTTATTGCCTAGGAAACTGAAGGCTGGAGAAGTAGAGCGATTTAACCAAGGTCACACAGATTTAGCAGCATCATCTGACCTAGAACCTGAGGCTTGTGGCTCTTAACTCTATGCCATTGCCATTTTGTCTTGCTTCCTCTACCTAATTTCTGTGACAGGAGTTTTAACTGCATTTGAGCTTCTACTCTAGGCCATCAGGGGAAGATAGGTTTTGTGGGTCATCATCGGAGGTACAATCAGACCTCATTAATTTGGGCTAATTGAGGTAAATCCTAGTGAGAGTGTTGTGTTTTGTTTTTCTCTAGGTGCGACTGTTACTTTGAGTCATAACTGAAACTAGGCTATTAGTGTTACCAGGTTTTTTTGTTTGGTAGAGGTCCCTGTATCTGGTTTAATGAATAGCTGAGAATGATGTGCAATTTAACTTTAATTGTATGTAAATTAGACTCCTGAAATGCTTAAAAACAGCTCATTAAACATTTCTCCCTGCAATCTTATTTACACTGGTTTCTTAGCCAGGCTTTCTATTAGAGTACAGAGGTAAACTTTAGCTCAGGTCTGAATTTGTCTCAAGTTTTCAAATGGGTGTGGAGTCTATATTAATAAAGTGTTGCCATAAAGTTCAGAGAATTTTGGGAAGAATATTTGAGAAAGTGCAGAGGAAGAGCATCTGAAAGTCAGACATCTGGCATTTTCAGCCAACCAGAATGCAACTTCTTGTGTTTGAAAGTAAGCTGAAAGTACTTTTAAAAGTCAAAAAAAGCTTTCAGAAAGGTCGTTCACTATCTAAAAAGTCGTATCATCCTAGGACTTCACTCAGAGACAACTGTATATTGAGGGACAGAGGATCTAGGTGTGCTAGGGCTATCAGTGTTGCCTGTTGGCTCTGTGGCCCAGAGTAAGTCACTTGACCTATCTGAGCCTTAATTTATTCATCTATAATGAGGTAATTAAAATTGGGAGTAGTAATACATGTTCTTTTTACCTCACAGACTTCTTGTGAAATTCAAATCAGCTAATTAATCAAATGACATAGTGGATATTTATTGAATTAATGAGAGATGACATGAAAGTGCTTTTTAAACTAAAAGCCTTGTTTGACTGTAAACATTATTAGAATAATATAGATTAGATGCACTAATACATACTAATGATCAAAAGCATGACAGCAGAAGGAAGAGATTCAAGATGTCTGTCCAGACTTTATAGCTGTTTTACTACAGAGGCATATAGCACCTCATACCTTAGGAGCCTTTGACAGCATCATGGTTTTATAGCATAGTACCACTGCTGATGGGAAGACCCTGAGTTATTAAGAAAAGGTTAAATTATATTTAACATATTCTGTTTAAGAAATAATGGATAAGCACAACATATTTTACAGAGGTTTTCATTAAAATGGCTTTAAGGAGTATAGTGTCTAAAGAGTTATTTCCATTATCTGACAATTCTACCTTGTATGGAGTCTATCACTCCCTAAAAGCAGCTAACACCTGCACTAAATGCCAAAAATTGTTCTAAATTCTTTATATTTACTCCTTTATTTCTCCCAATAATCCCATGAGGGAGAGATTAAGAAACGTGCCCACAATTCTGGATTAGGATCCTGGGTTGAGGAAAAAAATTCCTATACAGAGCATTATTGGGACAATTGGTAGAATTTAGATACGGACTTTATGTTACATAATAATATTGTATTGTTGTTAAATTTCCTAATATGATAATTGGACTGTAGTATGTTCTTAGGAGTTGTTCTCTGTAGTATTTAGACATAGAGGCACCATGTCTACAACCTATTATCAAAATGGTTAAAAAATTAGTAATGAAATTGTGTGTGGGGGAGATAAAAGTAAATATGGCAAAATGTTCATAATTGCTGAACCTAGGTGAAGGACATAAAGGAGTCCTTTGTACTATTGCAACTTTTCTCCAAGTTTGAAATTATTTCAAAGTAAAAAGTAAAACAGCAAAAAATTTTTTGTCACACAGCTAGAGTTTATATAGGAGGGTTGAGATATGAACTCCGGCCATTTGGTTCCAGAATCCATGTTCTTAGTCATTCTGCTATTCTGCTGTTATATTCATGGTGCTAGATAAATGAGGTAAATCTGTACTGAATTTTAAATAATTGGGACTATGATTGGATCCTGAACATTGAGCTGTTTTAGCAGCTCTGCCTCCTGGTTCTTCAAGGAAAGGGTGATCATATAATTTATTGTGTAAACTAATTCACTTAAAAAAATCTTTTTTAAGTGAAGTATAGTTGATTTACAGTGTTATATTAGTTTCAGGTGTACAACATAGTGGTTTGCTATTTTTTAAAACAGTTCACTTTTAAGAGTAAGGGGGAACACTATTAATAATTTCTCTGGAACAGTTGATGGAAATCAAGACGATGGACACCCTAAAAGGACACCTGTTGGCAGCGTTTAGTTTTAACAAATGTGACAAAACATGATAATTGCTTCATTTTAATTAAATTTTGTTGACCATGGATTCTTGTTTACACAGCGCCCACACTTTTTTCTCCTGCCAGCAAACCTCAGGCCTTCACCTGATGCATTTTCATTTTTTCTTCTCTAGATTTTGCTAATTCTTTTGCTTCCTTCCAGACCACTTGGGAAATATTCTTTGTCAAATTCCGTTTCCTCCAAGTCTGAAAAATGCCAACAAAAATTTCTGTAACACTTGTCCAGTTTTTTAAAATACTGGCATTTAAAACCAGAAATGCCCAAATATCTTTTTTTTTTTTTTTTTGGCCGCATGCTGTGCAGCTTGTGGGATCTTAGTTCCCCCATCAGGGATTGAACCTGGGCCCTCTGCAGTGAGAGCGCAGAGTCCTAACCACTGGACCGCCAAGGAATTCCTCCAAACATCTTTATTAACGTGATTTCTAAAAGGAAAAGTAGTAGTAAAATGCATCTGTATTATGAGATAGGTAGAGAAGTATTACTACTGTCAACTTCCCATAGATATTTGGGAAATCCTTACTGTGTGGTACTGGATGGAGGCTGTGATAATGCCTGTTAAAAAGGATTATACCAATCTAGAATCAAAGGTGTATGTATTGCCTCACTGATCTGTTGCCCAGGTAGTGTCCATTGCCGTTCTTCTGATTGTACTTATTTGCAGTAACAGTCTCCTGGACTGTGTCCAATTAAAGATGTTGACCTTCACTAATAGAGGACTAGTATTTTTTGGTCAGTCTCTAAAGAAGCTTTCAAAATTATTCCAATACAGTCTCTGGATTTTTAAAGCTCAAACTACCTCTTTGCTTCTCCTTTCTCATATAGAATGCATTTAACCAAGTGCACATCCACTAGGGCAGGAGAGGGTGGGACAGGGCAGGGACTGTGACATGTAAATCAGATAGTTTTCCTTCCAGTTACCTACTATGTTATAAAGTTTGAGGAAGGAGTGGATAAAACTGATGACTAACATAACTTTTTTTTTTTTTTTTTACGGTAGGCGGGCCCCTCACTGTTGTGGCCTCTCCCGTTGCGGAGCACAGGCTCCGGACGCGCAGGCTCAGCGGGCCATGGCTTACGGGCCTAGCCGCTCCGCGGCATGTGGGATTTTCCCGGTCCGGGGCACGAACCCGTGTCCCCTGCATCGGCAGGCGGACTCTCAACCTCTGCACCACCAGGGAAGCCCTAGCATAACTTTTTTTTTAAACCACTAAGATGACTTTTTTTTCCTTAAATCATGAAATGTGCTTTTATAGTAGCAATAGTCTTAATAATAATTATATTTTTGTTTTTTAAAATAATGTGTATTTTGTAGTTCGAAGCTGTTAAATTTCTTATTCCTGCTGTTTTTTTTCTTTAAATTCAAGGAATTGCTATATTTAAATGGATTGTTTTTTTAAAAATAAATTTATTTATTTATTTTTGGCTGCGTTGGGTCTTCATTGCTGTGCGTGGGCTTTCTCTGGTTGCGGCTAGCGGGGGCTACTCTTCGTTGCGGTGTGCGGGCTTCTCACTGCGGTGGCTTCTCTTGTTGCAGAGCACGGGCTCTAGGCTTGCAGGCTTCAGTAATTGCAGCATGCAGGCTCAGTAGTTGTGGCTCACGGGCTCTAGAGCGCAGGCTCAGTAGTTGTGGCGCACAGGCTTAGTTGCTCTGCGACATGTGGGATCTTCCTGGACCAGGGATCGAACCCGTGTCGATCACGGGTTCACCTGCATTGGCAGGTGGATTCTTAACCACTGCGCCACCAGGGAAGTCCCTGGATAGTTTTTTTTTAACATCTAGTTTAATGAATGAGAGTAACCTCTGAAACCAATTTTTACTTGATTGAAAAAAATGTTATTTTTTAATTTTAAAGACAGCTACAGATATTACTCAGGTCAACCATGTATTAATCAAAATCAACTATTAAAATAATAAAATACCTATTGACTTGAACTATCAATATTGTATCTTTTTAAAATAAATTTATTTATTTATTTATGGCTGCATTGGGTCTTAGTTGTTGGGCGTGGGCTTTCTCTAGTTGTGGTGCGTGGGTTTCTCATTGTGGTGGCTTCTCTTGTTGTGGAGCACAGCTCTAGGGTGCACCGGCTTGAGTAGTTGTGGCACATGGGCTCAGTTGTCGTGGCTCGCGGGCTCTAGAGCGCAGGCTCAGTAGTTGTGGCACACGGGCTTAGTTGGTCCACGGCATGTAGGATCTTTCCGGACCAGGGATCAAACCCGTGTCGCCTGCATTGGCAGATTCTTAACCACTGCGCCATCAGGGAAGTCCTTGTATTTTTTTATTTGATATAGGAAATTAAGAAATACTTTTAGAACACATTATGTACAAAAGACTATGATAGACGTGATCCCTGTCCCAAAGAAGCCTATATTCTAGGAACACAGAGACACATGAACATGTCGCAATATTGTGAAATCTCAGACCTTTGTTTTGGATCCTTATCTCTGCCCTTATTCTATCTAGCCTTCTAGCCATCTTTTCCTAATAACAATTTTTGCTAATCAATTTAAAGAATACTATGCCAGTTTATTTTAAAATTAGATAAAATGGACAAACTTCCAGCAAAAGGAAACAAGATGACTCAAGAAAAAATTGAAAACCTTTAACTATTAAATAAATTGAATTTATAGTTAAACAACTTTTCCCACAGAGAACACCAGGCCCAAATAATTTCCAGATGAATTTCAAGATACAGCCTAAGGTTTTAGATTCAGTTATAAATCCCACTTTTTCATGCTATTGTCCCCCATTAAGAAGGTGACTGTATGGTTTACATTTTCACTTCCTGGCCTTCCTGACATGGATCTCTATTAAGGGGAGTGGCTTGTTACAATTTATTCTTCATTAGCTCTCACTCCTTTTCTCCTACCTTGCCTTTTCTCTGATTTGTTTCTACATAGTCAGCAAGAGTCAGAAAGGACCTTTTCATTGTTTAGAGATTTTTTCTTTTCTTTTCTTTTTTTTTAAAGAATTACTTTATTTACTTATTAGGCCGCGCTGTACAGCTTGCGGGATCTTAGTTCCCAGACCAGGGATTGAACCTGGGCCCTCAGCAGTGAGAGCTTGGAGTCCTAACCACTGGACCACCAAGGAATTCCCTAGAGATTTTTTCTGAGCAGATTCTGTTCATCCTTCTGTCCACTTATCCAGTATTTTATGAAGAATTGATGGGTGACCGAGCGCTGCTCAGCACCTCAGGATTTAAGAGATAGTACCTTCCTTCAAAGAGTTCACAGTCTACCCCTGTTACAACTGTAATATGGGATGGATGTCATAATAGAGGAATAATAGAGTGCTACTGAAGCAGTGGAGAGCTTGATTAATTCTTTCTGGGGAACAGGGTCAGGATGGTTTCATGGAAGCAATTACATTTGAACTGGGCAGGGAAGGATTAATAAATTTCAAGAAGCAGGGGAAAAAAAAAACTGAAAAAAAGGTATTCCAAGAAGCAGGAAATATCTTGACTGAAATGACAGGCATGAGAGTACAATAGTGGATGCAGTGTAGAGCATTGTAAAGGTGTGACCAGAAAGGAGGCTGAAGAAGTATGTTGATGTCAGATAGTCAGAGACCTTAAGTACCACAATATTTGCCCCTCTCTGATTTTTCTGTCTCAGTCTAGTCCTTCTAAAATCTCTAACTCATCTTCAGTTCTCAGATGAAAAATTTCAGGTTTGCCTGCGTGTCAGGTGTCACTGTGGCTGAGATTCGGTCATACTGTTTTAGCTTAGTGCTAAGAGAGACCAGTCTTCATCTTGTTCATTGTTGGGAGGCAGCATTCTGAATGACCTCCAGCCATTCTAGGCTTTCAGAGGTTTCTGAAAAATAAAAAGTAGCTCCTTTCTACAAAAAGCATTGGGGATGTTCAGCCTCATTAGCAGGGAAATGCACATTAAAACTACAGTGATGTACTGTTTTGTGTCTATCAGGTGGGCAAAAATTAAAGTGTGACAAAAAATGTCAGCTAGGATATGAAGCAACCGGAACCCAGCAAACAGTAGTGTAAATGGGTACAACTGTTTTGCAAAACGATTTGGTGTTGTTATCTCATGATTGAAGACGTGCATACCCTCTGACCCAGCAATTCCACTCCCAGATATCTACCCTAAAGAACTCTTGAACATGTGCAGTGGGAGACAAGTACAAAAAAGTCCATAGCAACACTGTTGGCATTAGCAAAAACAAACAAAAAATCCAACCTAGGAAAAAATCCCAGTATCCATCAACTCTAGATCGGATAAATAAATCACAGTGTGGCCATACAGTAGAGCACCACGTAACCGTGGAAATGAGTAAATTGCAACTATAGCAAAATGAATGAATCTCAACAAATTGTAGAGTGAAAAGTTGCAGAATATACATTATGATTAGATCCCTATAAAGAAACATGTGAGACTAAAAATATAATGTTTAGAGATAAGATGTGATAAAGTTATCACTATTTGGGGTAGTGTTATCTCATGGTGATGGAGGGAGATGGGTTTGGGGAGAGACATGCAGGGGACTTTAAAGCTAATAGTAATATTTTATATCTATAAATTTTAAAACATTAAGAAAAGTTTGGTGATACCTGCTCTAGTCTAGTGTTCCCCCAGTTCTGCTTTCACACACAGACACATTTTTCAGAATGTAAAAACTGAGATTAAGTAATTTAATTGTTCAAAAGAGAAAGCTTATCAGTGACAACCTGGTCTCAAACTCAGTATAGAGCAATTTCTATCATCTTATGTTGCAACTTTCCCATTGTAGATTCTATCGATCAATTAGAAGTGCTTCCACTTGGATTACTGCCTCAGTCTTTCTCCCCTTCATGTAATACATTCTCCACATTGCTGCCAGAGAGAGCTTTCTAAATGCAAATCCGATCATGTCACTCTCTGGCCTCAATCTTAAATAGTTCCCAGTAGCCTTCAGCACACTCCAAGTGCTATAGTGCAGCATACAAGGCTCTCTGTGCCTGGGCTTCTGTCTGCCTTATTAGCCTCACCACTTGTGACTTCCTGCACTTCAGCCACACCAGGCTATTTGCTGTTCCTGGAACGCTGTTTGCCTCTGCACACATTGCTCCCTCCACCTGAAACTTAACTAACCCTTTTTGTCTTTTAAAACACTCTTTTTTTTTTTTTTTTTTTAATTAATTTGGCCACACTGAGTCTTAGTTGAGGCACACGGGGTCTTAGTTGCCGCGTGCGGGATCTTCGTTGTGGCATGCGAGATCTTTTTGTTGCGGCATACAAACTCTTAGTTGCGGCATGTGGGATCTAGTTCCCTGACCAGGGATCGACCCCGGGCCCCCTGCATTGGGAGCGTGGAAGCTTAGCCACTGGACCACCGGGGAGGTCCCTAAGACACTCTTTCTTAATGACCCCCTCCACCCCTGATCTGAGCTGGATGCCTCCATAACACCTTGAATTTAACATTTGTGGCCACATTTATCACTGAGTATTATTGTTCCCTTTTTTAATTTGTGTCCTTCAGTAGCTTTCGAGCTTCGTGAAGATAGGGGCAGTGTTGAATTCTATCCCCAGTGTGTGGCACAGTGTCTGGTATGTCAGGTTCGTTGAATGAATGAATGAATGAACGAACAAATGAATAATTGGATATCACTTTATACGAATGCCACGTGTAGTTTGAAGTTGTCATTTGTTTGACAAATTCTCACCAGTTCTATCTGTATTTATAAGTGCAAGAAGGAAAGGAAAGAAGGGAAAGAAAGAAAGTCAGGCAGGCTGGTGAGTGAGTAGATGAGATGGGGAAGAAGTATTGAGGGGAGGGAAGCTAGGAAAGGTTCAGAGGCTTATTAACATTTTAGGCCAAGTGCCTGGAGATTTTAATAACAGCCTGGATTTCTTTCAAGCTGAGGACATGTGCTGATATTCATGACTTACCCTATTCTAACCTTGCTTAGCCTTTTTGAAAATTTATCTTCTTTGGCTGATAACTCTATCATTCATCTCTCTTTACATTAGGAAGTAAGAGCTTTGAGGTGCATGAATAGAAGGGAGGTGGCAGATTGCTCATGTTGGTCAGGGTGGCCTTGCGCTTTTTTTGTACTAGATTAGACCCCTGATATTTTCTAGGGCTTGGAGAGTGTATGTAGATCCTGTCTTGTGATCTGGTGAACTACCAGGAATCCTAGTCTAAAACAGTTTAAACTTGGACTGTTCAGATTGGGTTCTCTTCCTTCAGGAAGCAGTGCTATAAGACTGGAGGTCCAGACATTCTCCCCATCCTCACCTTCGTGAGGGCCAAAGCACAGGAGCCACTACCTGTAGCTTTATTCGCTTGGTAAATACCTATTGAGCATTCTCTCTGTGCCTAGTATGGTGGTAGGCACTAGGATTATAGATAACTGATCACCAGCCTCAAAGAATCCAGTCTTGTGGGAGAGCAGTAAGAAAATCAGTCATTTTAAAGCAGTGTGATGGGATGGGCATGCACAGGATGTTATGAAAGTTTAAAGAGTGTGTGGGGGAGGGGCACCAAGCTCCTTTGGGGCAAGGCATGTCAAGAGATGTTTCACTTGAGCTCAGCTTTGGAAGACCCTAGAAGTTGGGGGTTGTGGTAGGTGGTTAGACTTGAGCAAAAGTATGGAGGCAAGAGAGAATGTGATTCAATGGGGAGCCATGGGAAGGTCCCTGGGACTTCAGGGAAGGGTATGTATATATGAAGATGTGACAGGAGATGAGACTGGAGCCAAAGAAAGGGACCATACTGTGAATGACCTTTTCTACTTTCCTAAATAAAAAGGGTTATCAGTAGAAGTGTTTTCATTCATCTAATGTTAGATGTTTACTGTTTCTCTTATTGTTGTCTCTTGAGCAACTGAGTTTTATCTAATGTTTTATTTCTTTGGTTTGTTCTTTTTATGATCCCTGAATTTGGAGCCCTCTTTCCTTTTATTCTTTAGGTTAACTCCGCTTTAGTACTATCTAGTCAAACCCCATACTCAGGCATTGTGGAGAGGATGATGCATTGCTTTTAAGGCAGCTTGGAAGGAGGAGGATTTAAATGACCTTCAAAGACTAATGTCAGACCCTCACGTCAATGTTACTGCAATTCATGCATGCATGGAGAGTGGGAAAGGGAACTTAATTATGGAGGAGGGGAATCGTAACCCGGCTTGAATGGGTAGTTGAAAGTCCTGCATCCGCCCCTTAGCCTCAAAAAAGGACTTTCTTACATTTGCTGCCAAAGAGGTCATAGGCAGAGTCCACATAAATACCATCCTCCCTCTGGGGTATGTGAGCCTGTCTTATTCTTTTGCTTTCACAGGTGCAGAATAGGTTCAGCAAATAGTATTCTGATCTCCATTGAACAGAATTTGGCATCTTATTGTTCTTTCCAGAAAATCAATCCCTTTAAAGCATGGAACATGGCAATTTTAGGTCAGCAGGCATTTAAAAACACCCTTTAACTTTTAAGGGCTGGCCTAATAAGATATATTTTGTACAAAAATACCAGTGTTAACCAAGATGAGACTTGAATCATTTAAATCTTGAAAGGGGCTTAGTTTTAGCTGCTAGTACACTTTTTACCTGTGAAATTACTTCTTGTTGTCTTTTAATGGCACTGTCCTTCTGGAGTTCTGTGAGCATCATCAGATATCAGGCTCCATTCCTTCTGCTAACCCTTGGTAACTGTTCAAAATTCATTACAGTGTTTGGAATGAGGGAACCCACAGTGACCCATGTCACTATCCTTTTGGACCATAAAGTAGCCTTCCATAGTTAGCCTGGATGACAGCAGAAGCCAGCCTTATGTAGTCAGGATCTGCTTCAACGTGGCTACAGTATGAATGACCAAAGGAGTTAGTCATAGTTAGGCTTATCCATTTCATTAATTTGTTTTGAGAAGTCACATCAGTGAGGCAGAGCTGCACCTTTGGCTCATTAATACAGGGGTCTGAACAGAAAAATTTATTTCAGTGAAATCCTTGAGAGTTGCTGAAAACACATGATGCTTCTTTGTACTTTATTTTTTTCAGCCGCACCTCGTGGCTTGCAGGATCTTAGTTGCCCGACCAGGGATTGAACCCGTGCCCCCTGCATTGGAAGCTTGGATTCTTAACCACTGGACTGCCAGGGAAGTCCCTCTTTGTACTTTAACTATTTATTTATTTGTTCGTTTGTTTGTTTATGGCTGCTCTGGGTCTTTGTTGCTGCACATGGGCTTTCTCTAGTTGTGGCGAGTGGGGGCTACTCTTCGTTGAGGTTCGCGGGCTTCTCATTGCGGTGGCTTCTCTTGTTGCAGAGCACGGGTTCTAGGTGCGCGTGCTCAGTAGTTGTGGCACTCGGGCTTAGTTGCTCCGCGGCATGTGGGATCTTCCCGGACCAGGGCTCGAACCCATGTCCCCTGCATTGGCAGGTGGATTCTTAACCACTGCACCACCAGGGAAGTCCCCCTCTTTGTACTTTAAATAGAACTTTTCTACTTTGGAGGGAAAGTGCTGTACAAACATGGCCCCAGTTGTTACTGGTACAACATATATATTCATACAGTTCTTGCTATTTCTAAAGTTTGAAAAAAGTTCTGTGTTAACCTAAATACAATTTTAATTTTTCTAAACACGTATTCATATCTTAAAACAAGACTCATTGATAGATTTTGGTAGGAGGTAGAAAAACAAAGCTCAGTCTTCTTAATTCCTCATCTGTGTGAGCCTTTTGCCTCTATTTTAATAGAAATTCTTCAGTGTAAAGACCATGGCAGATCCCCTTTTCAAAGCAGTTCATAGAGATTTAGGTACGCAATTTACTTACTCTTGGTCACCAAGAAAGAGTAAAAATGAAAGGACCAGATGGCTGCTAAGGGAAAATGTTGTAACATCAAACTTGAGGGGCTAGACCAGAGAGCAAGAGAAGAATGCTTGGGGGTAGTCTCAAGGAACTACAATTGCTAGTAACAGAATAGAAATTAGGTAGTGGAAAATGTAGGCTACTATACCAGAGAGATGCTCCTAACAAATTTTGGCTTGGAATTGTCTTTCTAAGTAAAGCTTTTGTGATTATTGGAATGCCACAGAATTCAGCTCTTGGCTTTTTGTCCCACGAAGGTATTAGAATTTAAAACAGACTCTTTGACATGATTTATGGCAGACAAGAAATACCAGTTCAGTTAGGGCAGGTGTTATTTAATTACCCTTCTCTCTGGGAGTGGGGCTTTTCCCACTAAAATTGTTTGTGGGTGAAATCACAACAAAGATCCATAAAGTACAGCTTTATATATATATTTAAAATAGACATCAGTGTCTTGAATTTTTCTAATGTCAAAGGTTAATTTAAAATATTAATGCTGAAAAGATTAAGATATTAAATCTAGGCAAGAATGCATGTACATATTGTAATTACTTCCTTTTTACAATTAAAGTAATTGGATTATATTTAATGAGCTATTTACATTTAATAATTAAAAAAAGACATCTTTTCAGTATTCCCCATATGCAGAAAGAGATTGAAGGGGGGAGACTCATTTCTGATATAATTATGTTTACTTGGGCTAAAAAGGAAAAACAATTGTGCTTTTTAGAAAAATGCTCAGAAGAATATTATTTTATTTTATTTTGGGGGGGATTTTTTTTTTATTCAAACAGAAAGACACAAAAATTATAATCATCCTCATCAGTTCACTCAGTCCCATGTAATTAATTTTTTTTCATCTTAAGAATATTATTTTAAAATATACATACAGTCATCACCCGTTACCTGCAGTTTCACTTTCCTTGATTTCAGTTACCCGAAGTCAACAGCAGTCCAAAATTATTAAATGGAAAATTACAGAAATAAACAATTCGTAAATTTTAAATTGCACACCATTCTGAGTAGCATAATGAAGTCTCACACCATCCTGCTCCATCTTGCCCTGGACATGAATCATCCCTTTGTCCAGCATATCCAGCTGTGTATGCTACCTGCCCGTTAGTCACTTAACAGCCATCTCGGTTATCAGATCAGTTGTTGAGGTGTCGCAGTGCTGTGTTCAGGTAATCCTTATTTTACCTAATAATGGCCCCAAAGCGCAAGAGTAGTGATACTGGCAATTCATATATGCCAAAGAGAGGCCGTAAAGTGCTTCCTTTAAGTGAAAAGGTGAAAGTTCTCGACTTAGCAAGAAAAAAAATATCGTGTATATATAGGGTTCAGTACTTTCAGGCATCCGTGGGGGGGTCTTGGAACGTATCACCCTTGGAGAAAGGGGGACTACTGTATACAGTTTAGGAAATACCCATAGGAATGTGTTTTGTGGTTCATTGTAAAAGAAGATGAAAGATTAGGCACTTAAAAAAAAAGTCCATGATGACAAGATTTCTTGAGCTCAACAGTGCACAGAGAATGAAGCTTAGTGACTTTCAGGGACCTCGTAGGTAAAAGTAACCCATCAGAAGTGACAGAATCCCAGATGCCTAGCTGTTTGAAAACAGGAGTTTGTTTGAAAAGCAGTAGCATCTGAACATGTTGTCTGAGGCTGGCACTTTAAATGAGCCAGTGTTTATGTTGTTTAAAATGAAAGATGTGAAGCCCCTGAGCAGCTGGCTAAAACTGGGTGTAGAGAGGGAGAAAGCAGTGTGTTATTCTCATTAACACCATTTCAGTTCTAGGGTAAATATGTCAGGAGGGCTTTCTTAGGTTAGCATGTAGTCTTTTTTTCAAGGGGGAAGAAACTGGTCTGTGGTTTGGTGGCACTTGTGTATGAAAATGAGAAATATGGGCATAGTCTTGGTTTGGGTGTTTTGTGAAGAGTCATTGTGGTGTCATGGACACAGATGGACCTGGGTTTAAAAGCTGACTGTGTGACTTTGATAAAGTTACAGAACTGCTCTTAGTTTTTAAATTCTCTCATCTGTAAAATCAGAATGCTACTGCTTACCTTTCAGAAGTGTTTTAAAGGTTAGATTTGTTCAAGAAAATGTGAATGAATACCTGACACATTTTCGGCAGACACTACAGGATACAAAGAAGTTTTAAGAATCCCACCCTTGGCTCCCAATAGCTGCTGCTGTTACTACTGTTTCTGTTAGGTTTAAGGATATTTTGTTTTTCAGTTCCTATATTTAAAGAATTATACACTCCCAAAATCTGTGCTACAATATAGAATGTAGTGACCTCCATAAAAGGTTCAGCATACTTTTTGGCACTTTCGGAGAGGGAGAAATGACTTCAGACAAGAAGAGTCAAGGAAGACTTCTTAGAAGTGGTGACATTTGCCTTGGGCCTTTAAGATGAAAGGATTAAAAAAATTTTTTTTTTAATTTTTAAGAAATGCCACAATCCAAATAATAGTACCTTTGAGACTATTTGCTTTCAAAGTACATAAAGTGAAAATACTGATTTGACTCTTGACTATGATTTGGAAGACTGATACCCTTTGTCTTAATCCTTAAAATTGGTATAATGTAAGCAGAGGCCATCCATTTCTTTCTCAGCACTTGTCTTCATACTCCCAGAGAACCTGTTTCAGAAGGTAAGAGGCCCACCTACTGCTTGGTTTCCACTGAGACCAAAGAAAAGAGAACCAATTAGGAGAGCCCCTTGTGTAATGCGCAGTGCTGTTTAATTTGACTTGTTCTCCTTAAATTATTTTATTAGCACTAGGAGGTAAGTCCAAACAAACTCAGCTTTTCCTTTGAATTAGCAATAATGAGAGCTGTCAGTTATTGAGTACCTACTGGGTGCTAGATACCTCTCTAGAAGGCTTACGTATGTTATCTCATTTTATCCTTAGAACCATTCTGTGAGGTAGGTTTTATTTTCCCCATTTTACAGATGAGGCTTAGAGAGATTAACCAGCCCCAAATCATATATAACTAGTGGCTCAGGGAATCGTTGAGTCTCTCAACTGAACTTGCCTCTGGGTTCACCAAGCTGTATTGATTTTTGAATATGGTAAGCACCTGTATGAGTATTAACTTTAAAAAAGAAAAGAGAAATTGTCATTATTAATTATGATTCTTCAGAAAATTAATTAAATATTTTGTTCAAGGGACTTCCTTGGTGGTCTAGTGGTTAAGGTTCTGCGCTCGCAATGCAGGGGGCCTGGGTTCAATCCCTGGTCAGGGAACTAGATCCCGCATGCCGCAACTAAGACCCGGTGCAGCCAAATTAAAAAAAAAAAAAAAAAAAAAAATGTTGGGCTTCCCTGGTGGCACAGTGGTTGAGAGTCCGCCTGCCGATGCAGGGGACATGGGTTCGTGCCCCGGTCCGGGAGGATCCCGCGTGCTGTGGAGCGGCTAGGCCCATGAGCCATGGCCGCTGAGCCTGTGCGTCCGGAGCCTGTGCTCCGCAACGGGAGAGGCCACAGCAGTGAGAGGCCCGTGTACCGCAAAAAAAAAAAAAAAAAAATGTTATTCAAATATGTTATATGCGTATGATGATGATATCCTACCTACTTGCAGTGCTTTCTTATTTGTTTGATTTCAGGATACCTGTTATTCCTTTTAAAAGTACTCCATGGGGGCTTCCCTGGTGGCGCGGCGGTTGAGAGTCCGCCTGCTGATGCAGGGGACACGGGTTCGTGCCCCGGTCCGGGAGGATCCCACATGCCATGGAGCGGCTGCGCTCGTGAGCCATGGCCACTGGGCCTGCGTGTCCGGAGCCTGTGCTCCGCAACGGGAGAGGCCACAGCAGTGAGAGGCCCGCGTAATGCAAAAAAAAAAAAAAAAAAGTACTCCATGGTATACACTTATTGAAGATAAATTGAATTAATCTGACTTTAAAAATTTTACAGTACATCTTTATGACTTGGAAGTACTTTTAAAAGTACTCCATGGTATACACTTATTGAAGATAAATTGAAATTAATCTGACTTTAAAAATTTTACAGTACATCTTTATGATTTGGGACCTTGCAAAACTAGAGTGGAAATCAATTCTGACTTAAACAGGAAGCTTGTGGCTTTAATCGCTGGGAGAAGGGAAATGAGGAGGTTGAGCCCCGTGATTACCCTTTCTGTCTAGATGTATATTCTAACCATGGAGTAAGGTGGGGGATCCCAAGCAGAGCACATTAGTCTTACTGAACTGAAGAGACAGAAATTGTAGTTCAAGGGAGGCTGAGGCAACTGGAAGCTGTGAGGTAGAGTTCTGGAAAAGAGGGAGCTATGCAGAAAACTGTTCTAGAAGTCTTCTCAGGGTCCTCTTGAGGCTTGGCGGATCACCCACATGCTTGGTGGGGTCGAGCTACAGGAGGTTGGGGAAAGAGGGACCAGGAAGTTATGAGCTAACTGGTTCTCAGTGCAGGGGTATGTTTGAATTCCTACTAGCCAGAGGAGAGAGCCCATGTGGCTCACTCTCCAGCAGAGATCCAGTAGACAGCATCCAGTAGAGATCACAGAAGGGCCACATCTGTACTGGGGCTAAAAGATCCAATAGAGTAAAGGCTGCTCAAGACCCACCCTAACAAAGCTTAAAAACAAGCCTCAGGGCTTCCCTGGTGGCGCAGTGGTTGAGAGTCCGCCTGCCAATTCAGGGGACATGGGTTCGTGCCCCGGCCCGGGAGGATCCCACGTGCTGCAGAGCAGCTGGGCCCGGGAGCCATGGCCGCTGAGCCTGTGCGTCCGGAGCCTGTGCTCCGCAACGGGAGAGGCCGCGACAGTGAGAGGCCTGCGTACCGCAAAAAAAAAAAAAAAAACAAGCCTCAGACATACCAAATTGAACCGAAAGTCACTTCACTGCCTACAGGAACAAAGCCCAGCACTCTTGAAACCAAGACAACAATGCTAGTTACTCAACATTGTAAAATCACAATGTCCAACATCCAATCAGTCAAAAGTTACCAGGAAAATGTGGCCCATAATTAGGAGAAAAATCAGTCAGTAGAAACACTAAGAAATGACAAAGGTGGGACTTCCCTGGTGGTCCAGTGGCTAAGAGTCCACGCTCCAAATGTAGGGAGCCCAGGTTCAATCCCTGGTTGAGAAACTAGATCCCACATGCATGCCGCAACTAAGAGTCCACATGCTGCAACTACAGATCCCGCATGCCTCAACTAAACATGCCGCAGTGAAGATCCCACGTGCTGCAACTAAGACCCGGTGCAACCAAAATAAATAAATAAATAAATATTTTTTAAAAAAAGAAAAGAAATGACAGAGGTGATGGAATTACCAGACACAGGTATTAAAACAGCTGTTATATCTATGTTCAAGCATATAAAGGAAAATATGAACATACTAGTTAGGAGGTAAACATTTTAGCTTTGCAAATAAACAGTGGAATTTGGTTCCAGTCTCTTTTATTTTTATTATCTTTCTTCTTCCCATGCTGTTGATGATTTGGTAAAATTTGAATATTCTCTTGTAAGTCTGAGTCATAGAATCATATCATTTCAGTGTTGGAAAGAACTTTTAAAGATCATCTTGTTCACCCTCTCATAGTGTAGAAAAAGAAATATTATATTTCATTGATTCTGAGATGTACATTTTCCCTACATTTGAACGTTTCTTGAATCATGATGCATTTTAGATTTGATGAAATACCATAAAAGCCCATTAGAATTGTGACTTTTCTGTAAATTCTTAGTGGTAGAATTCAAGACTTCCTAGAAAACGTCCCTTCTTTATTCTTTATATCCAGATCCTGCCCAGTTCAGCTCTTTATTCCAGGAAGTCTGTTCAGTTCAAAGTGATCTTTTCATCCTTTCTATTGTCATCATTGCATCATTCGTTTGGTAACTGAACTTCTGTTTGCTATGTTACTTAACTGTGTTTTATCTGTCTCAATTAAATTATAAGCTCTTAGAGTCAGGGGAGGGATTTTATATTTCTTTGTGTTTTCTAGTGTCTACTTGATAAATATTCATTGATTGATAAGTGTACTATAATTAGTAATTAGCCATTTATACAACTGAAGCTTATTAATAGTGTTGTTTAATGGTTAACTATGTGCCAGAACTAAGTGCTAGATAGATGTAGGATTAGTACTTCTATTACTGCTGCTGCTGCTGCTGCTGCTGCTACTAGTACTACTATTACAGTCACTACTACTATTATTGTAATTATTCTGATCTAGGTACTATATTAAGCATTTTATACATGCATCATTTCATTTTTCTTCACAACAGCCTTAAAAACTAAGGATCATTATACTAATTTTAACAGATTAGGAAAAAGACTAAGAGATTGACTGCTTGCCAAGGTCCCAAAGCTGAAATTTGGCAGTAGTGGGTTGAAAGCCACACCTCTTTCTCTAATGTCCATGCTCTTGCTGCTCTACATCACTGCTTATTAGGTTTTGAGGGCTTTGGTAACCTAGTAAACTGAGGGTAGAAAGAAAAGAAATGGGCACTTACTTTTCACCCTGTTCAAGGACTTTTCCTTATAAATCCCATGTTTTGAATGGTGAATAGACCTTGTGAGAGGAAGTAGATGTACAGCTGCCCTTTGCTGCTCTTAGTTGCTGGCAGCTTGGCTGGTAGTGACAGATGAGTGTGTGACCCTTTTTCAGCAATGAATTCTTGTTACAGCTGGCAGAATAGAATAGTTGATGTGGAATTTCATGGCAGTTTGCTTCATAATTCCACTCCCTGGTGTTCAGATGTAGTTGTGATTGCTAGGTCTCTCTCCTCACTTAAGTTGGTATATTAACAGTCACATCCAGGACTACTGCTTCTGTCTGCTCCATGACCACACGGTGTGTTTGTGTATTGCCCTGAGCTGTCAGCAAAACATTTTGCTGAATTTCCTTTTTTGTTGTTTCTCTTTACCTTTTTTCCCCTGGCCTTTCTCATTTGTGTAAAACTGGTTTCTTTTTTGGCCTTTTTATCCCAGAGAGGGAGTAGTTACTGCAGAGAGAAGCTTGAAATATGAAGAGAAGTATCATAGAGATTAGCACGCATAGTTAGAGAGCTAGCAGGTTGAAATGAGACTTACTCAGTGCCTGACGTGCTGTTTGGCCCTGATTATCTCCTTCCTCCCTCATTTTCAAACTTGCCTCTGTATCTAATCCACCAGTGGGTCTCCATTGCCTTGTCTGTAGGGAGCTTAACCCAGTGCAGTAGACTACTTGGAAGAACCAGGAAAGAAGGGTTACGACCTAGCCCCATTTTCTCCATCCCTGGGTAAGGTAGTAAACTGGGATTAGACACTTCCATAAAAACCCACTGTGTGTTCCCATACGGTAGCACATGTCCAGATTAGGCTTCCTCCCAGCTACTCAAGTGCATGTACTTGGAGAGGAATGCATTTTGTATCTATCCTCATCTCAAATTTTTGGCCACCACCAACTGGTGATCACTCTTTTCTGTTATTGGCTATAAATAAAGGAAGCTCTTAAAAATAAAGAAGACTTTATTAGGGCTTGTGTGAGTTATTGACACATTTCTAATAATCTTGTGAGCTGATTTGTTGAGGTTTGATACTTTGTTTTGTTTTGTGAGTTAGTCTTTTTTTTTAATATTTATTTATTTATTTGGCTGTGCCGCATCTTAGTTGCGGCATGCAGGATCTTTAGTTGCAGTATGAGAACTCTTAGTTGAGGCATGTGGGATCTAGTTCCCTGACCAGGGATCGAACCTGGGTCCCCCTGCATTGGGAGCATGGAGTCTTAGCCACTGGACCACCAGGGAAGTCCCTCCTTCACCTATTTCTTTCTTCCCCCCTCCCCTCTCGCAACCACCTGTTTGTTCTCTGTATCTATAATTGTTTCTGTTACTTTTTTTTTTTTTTTTTTTTGGCCACGCCATGCAGCTTGTGGGAACTTGGTTTCCCGGACCAGGGATTGAACCTGGGTCACAGCAGTGAAAGCACCGAATCTTAGCCACAGACCACCGGGGAACTCCCTGTTTCTGTTACGTTTGTTCGTTTGTTTTTTAGATTCCATATATAAGTAAAATCATACAGTATTTGTCTGACTTATTGCACTTAGCATAATACCCTCTAGGTCCATCCATGTTGTTGCAAAGGCAAGATTTTATTCTTTTTTTTAAAAAAATATTTATTTATTTTATTTTTGGCTGCATCAGGTCTTAGTTGCAGTGCACGGGATCTTCATTGCAGCATGCAGAATCTTTTCATTGGGGTGCGCAGGCTCTTCACTGGCATGCGCGGGCTTCTCTCTAGTTGTGTCCCAGGCGCTCAGTAGTTGCGGCACATGGGCTCTGTAGTTTCAGCATGCAGGCTCTCTAGTTGTGGCTCGATTGCTCAGTAGTTGCAGCGTGGGCTTAGTTGCCCTACAGCATGTGGGACCTTAGTTCCCTGACCAGGGATCAAACCTGCGCCCCCTGCATTGGAAGGCAGATTCTTAACCACTGGACCACCAGGGAGGTCCCATACCACATCTTCTTTATCTATTCATCTATTGATGGGCACTTGGGTTGCTTCCATATCTTGGCTATTGTAAATAATGCTGCAATGAACTTAGAGGTGCAGATATCTTTTTCTTTTTCTTTTTTTTAATAAGTTTATTTATTTGTTTTTATTTTTGGCTGTGTTGGGTCTTCGTTGCAGTGCATGGGCTTTCTCTAGTTGTGGCAAGAGGGGGCTACTCTTCATTGCAGTGCATGGACTTCTCATTGTCGTGGCTTCTCTTGTTGCAGAGCACGGGCTCTAGGAGAGCGGGCTTCAGTAATTGTGGGACGCGAGCTCAGTAGTCGTGGCTCGCAGGCTCTAGAGCGCAGGCTCAGTAGTTGTGGCACATGGGCTTAGTTGCTCCGCGCATGTGGGATCTTCCCAGGCCAGGGCTCGAAGCCATGTCCCCTGCATTGGCAGGCAGATTCTTAACCACTGCGCCACCAGGGAAGCCCCAGATATCTTTTCGAATTAGTGGGGTTTTTTTCCCCCTTTTGATAAATACCCAGGAGTGGAATTGCTGGATCAAAAGTAAGCCCTTTTAGATGGATGGTTTGGAGTATTTCAAACCATTCCATTTTTTAAAAATTTTTAATTTATTTTTTCATTTTTGGCTGTGTTGGGTCTTCCTTGCTGTGCAAGGGCTTTCTCTAGTTGCGGCGAGCAGGGGCTACTCTTCGTTGCGATGTGCTGGCTTCTCATTGTGGTGGCTTATCTTGTTGCAGAGCATGGGCTCTAGGCGCGCGGGCTTCAGTAGCTGTGGCGCACGGGCTTAGTTGCTCTGCAGCATGTGGGATCTTCCTGGACCAGAGCTCGAACCCGTGTCCCCTGCATCGGCAGGCGGATTCTTAACCACTGCGCCACCAGGGAAGTCCCCTAGACCATTCCATTTTGATGAATTAGGTATTGCTAGAAATTGGCATTAGGTTGGGAAAGTAAAATGAACTTTGTGTCTGTTACTGCAAGTTATCAGTGATAACATTGTAGACTCTGTGTAATTGGGGTCTTAGAACAGGGAACTTGGGCAAAGGTGGAGATCTAGGAAATACTTTACGTTAATAAATTGTTTCTTTGGGGCGCAGAATACTTTGCAAACAAAATCTCAGTTTCGTATGGCACCTCTCAAGCATTTTTTTTAGTGCAGCTCACAGCCGAACTAGAAAGATGAATTGAAAGTTTTTCCCCAATTGCTAGTCATCATTAGACTAAGAACTAGAATCCAGGTTTCCAACTCACAGTTTTAGTGTATTTTCTTTTGGACAACCAGACGGATTCTACTAAAAAGAGAGCCTAATTTTGGCCATTAAAAAGGCAGTTTTCGGGCTTCGCTGGTGGCGCAGTGATTAAGAATCCACCTGCCAATGCCGGGGAGACGGGTTGAAGCCCTGGTCCGGGAAGATCCCACATGCCGCGGAGCAACAAAGCCCGTGCACCACGACTACTGAGCCTGCGTGCCACAGCTACTGAAGCCGGCGCGCCTAGAGACTGTGCTCCGCAACAAGAGAAGCCATGGCAATGAGAAGCCTGCGCACCGCAATGGAGAGTAGCCCCACTCGCTACAACTAGAGAAAGCCCACGCGCAGCAACGAAAACCCAACGCAGCCAAAAATAAATAAATAAATTTAAAAATAAAAGGCAGTTTTCTATGGAATAGTTGATACTAGAAGAAACTAATTTTGAAGTAAAAGTTATCCCCCAATTTTAGCTTTAAGAGCAAAGCTATGGTTAGAGCCTGAAGAGTAATAAAAGTAAGAACAAAAGGTGGTATTGCTCCCAAAAGATAATAGAAAGCTATGGAATTACCAGATGTGAATGGTCCTTGATATACAGTGTGTTCAAGGAGTAAGATACAGTAGTTTGGAAGTCCTGTTTCCCTGGGCTGCTTTCCCAAAACCAAATCAGGACAAGAAGGAGCTTTACACTTATTGAATGTAGGTCCATAGCTGGTGTCATTCCTTTATGAAATTGGAAATTTCTCCTGGTTTTAGATCACAAGTAAGCTTTTTTTCTTGGTTCTGCCAGTCACATAGTTTCTTTGTCCACCTTAGGAGTTCCATTTGTCTTGCTAGCTCTTTTGAACATTACTCTAGTGACCTAAACTGATTTGTCAGTAACTTCTTATGTTTGGAGAGAGGCTGGTTATATTTGTAGGTTTAGCCCCACCCTGTATTTCAATAGGAAGTGGGTAGGTGCTTTAGTCTATAATGAGGCATTCCTTGTGATTGTTGCATGATAGTGAGGACTGCTATATGCAACAGTAAATTCATACTTCTTTAAACATTTTAACAGACAGACTTAGATTACAGTAAACCTGTGTGTTGTGTATTATTTTGAAGTCAAATGATTATTTGACTTTCAGTTGAGATTCTTGAACCGCTGTGAAATATACATTCTTTAACATAAAGAAATTTATTTCTTGAAAGAGGAAACTGGCCTACAAAGCAAAGCTCTTCTCATATGCCCCCATCCAAAGTGCTGTTAACTATAGAACAGTGGGAAATGCTGAAGTGAAAGCAGAAGTCCTAATTGCCACACATACAATATCCCCACATGTTCTCATCCCCTGCTACTGCTGATCAGCATTTTGGGGGTATGTTTCAAAGAGGAACTGCCTTGAGAAGCATTTCTGTTGTTACGGTTTTTGCTGTAGCTCAGATATACTTGCTTTTGGATGTGGCCATAGAAATCTGCAGGTGTTATCAGTGACCGTGGCTCTAAATGAAGCGTTGTTTATTTATTTATAATAAATAGCTAGTAGTACATATCATTGCCAGAATGAGTAGTCATCTGTTTTCTGTCCTGGTAATAATAAGAATTCAGAGTGTAGGGTACAGATGAGTGCATCCTCCCTCTCACATGCAGCCTTCCTTTATTATCTTCTTCCACCCTCCCAATCCCTACCTCTCACCTACTTCACCCCACTCCTGCTACAGGCTGTTGGGAACAGAATTGAGAGTTCAGAGTGTAGGGTACATGTCAAAGTCTCCTTTTGCCTTTGCACTGACCAAATGTGATATATAAATATTTCATGATAACTTCAAATATAAAGACTTGTAGAATCTTACTGTTGTGAAGGGACCTCAAAGAACACCTCATCCAGTTTCCAGTTCAAAGCATGAATCCCATAATGGTACTGGCAGTCTAGACTGGTCAATGTACTCCAGGCCATAGCTAGGAGGGGATGCCTGAAGTCTTTTATTTATTCTCAGACTCATTCTCAAGTTTCTTAGGCTGAAAATAGCCAGGGGTAAAGATGGGGGTTGCTGCTGAGTCTGGCTGGATGTCTGGAACTGGTCCAAAGCCAGTTTTTCCTTTGGACTTCTTTGGGTAGCCAACTCCCAGATTGGCTTGGGAGGTTCCCAGAGTGTAAATAACTTAACCCCAGGGCTTTGTCTGGAATGTTCTTTTTACCATTCTGGATCCTAGCCCTCCTGGTAACTAGATGAATCTAGATCTGGCAAAGGGTTTGATTCATGGTCATGATCCGCCCTTCTCTACAGTCGCTAGACCTCCCTCTGGCCTTGTGTTCAGAATGCAAGTGGCTGTTGGCCAAGTGAAGAGGTTATGGCAGCTTAGGTAGAAGCAAATCCAGGAATTTTAGAACTTCTTAAAGATCATCTAGCTCAGTCTCTTTATTTTGCAGATGAGGAAACTGAAGCCCAGAGTGAGAATTATATCATCTTTGATTTAACAGGCATTGTAGAAGTCATCCAGTCTGACCTCTCAACATCATCTTCTTACAGTCTAGGAATCTCTCCCCCAACATGCCCAATAGCTGGTATCCAGAGGATGATACTGGGGAACTTACAACTTCTGAAGAGAACCCATTCTAATATAGGACAGCTCTAATTAAAAGGAACTAACTTAATTGAAATCTACTTCCCTGTAACTTTTATCTTCTCAGTGGTTCTAATTTAATTCCTCTCCTATGTAACATCCCCCAAGGTAAGACCTTCTCAGGCTCCCAAGTTAGCAAATATCTCTGTAGCATATAATTTCCCTAATCAAAATAAAGTATAACTGAAAAAGAACTTTACTGATTCTATAAAGACAGGGCATTCCACTTTCATGTGTCCAAACTTCTTTTTCCAGCCAAGAACGACTACTTTCTTGGTTTTCTTCACTTTCTTTTCATTACTGGCACTAGCATTTAGCTCTTTTCATAATACTTTTATTTTTTTTTTAATTTTTTATTAGAATCAGGACCTCAGTTCCCCCGCCAGGGATCGATACCAGGCCACAGCAGTGACAGTGCCAAATCCTAACCACTAGGCCACCAGGGAACTCACTCATAATACGTGTAATAAAGAAACATACATTTTATCACTTTGTGAGTATAACTGTACAGAGCTATCAGGAGAGAGCTACAGATAGGGCTGAAGTGTTGGACTCACCCCTGCAGCCTGTCTATGGTTCCTCAGTTCATATTTGCTAGCTGTGGTGGGTCTCTCCATTTCTATTGTCTCCTTCTCAGCCTGGGAAGAGTTTCCCAACTGGTCTTCTTACCTCCAGTCTTCTCCTGCCCAAATACAGCTTCCAATTTCTGTTAGAATGATTTATCTAAAAATGCAGATTGGCCCATGTCACTTCCTTAATTTAGTGGTTCGTCAACACCCAGTGCTCCACACATTTTCCACTAAATGACTACTGATGATAGATAAGCTTTTCTCAACTGCATTCCCATAAGAAAATTAAACCCTAATGCTATTAGGCATCCACTGTATGTAATGTATTAACTTTTTACCAGTGCATCTGAAATGGTCCTAGTTGCTTACACTCTTGAAGAGAATTGAGGAAATAGTCATTCAAATTCTTTTCTTTGTTCTGTGGTTCAGATGAGGAACCCAGTGTAAAAGAGTAGAGAGAGAGAATGTATGTTCTTCAAGAGGTCCAGAAGCATGGCTGGGAACAATCTCCAGAAAAAAACTCCACAAATTTCATTGAAGTCTAGGGTTTCAACTTTATTATTATTTTTAAAAAATATATATATACACACACACACATTTATTTATTTATTATAAATTTATTTATTTAATTTATTTATTTTTGGCTGCTTTGGGTCTTTGTTGCTGCATGCGGGCTTTCTCTAGTTGTGGCGAGCGGGGGCTACCCTTCCTTGCGGTGCACGGGCTTCTCATTGTGGTGGCTTCTTTTGTTGCAGAGCACAGGCTCTAGGTGCTCAGGCTTCAGTAGTTGTGGCTCGCGGGCTCTAGAGCGCAGGCTCAGTAGTTGTGGCGCACGGGCGTAGTTGCTCCACGGCATGTGGGATCTTCCCGGACAAGGGCTTGAACCCGTGTCCCCGGCATTGGCAGTCGGATTCTTAACCACTGCGCCACCAGGGAAGACCCTAGGGTTTCATCTTTAAATTTATGTGACTATTGTATTCTACTACATAATATGTCCATTGTTAAAAGTGTTTTAAAATATTTGTCAATGAATAGAATTGATTTTACAGGAGGATTTGCCTGAGGTCCGTGGAACTAAAAATAACTACCTTTTTTCTTAGCCCTGTAGTGGACATTTTATACATGTTACATTATTTAATGTCTCTAGGAAAATTGCCCAAGATAACACAACTAGTAAGGTGTCAAGACTCAGGGCACTAAGGGAGGTATGTCTCAACTCCACAACTTGAAGCTGAGTTGAGTCAAGAGCCTTGGAAGTCTTTGCCCCATTTCTAAGTTTGTCTTCACTGGAATAGAGGGGTTTTTTCCCCTTGGTCAAATTAGTATTGTGGTTCAGATCATGCGTAATTCCATACTTCTTTGGCATAATACAACCAACCTTGATTATCCAAAAGAAAAATGAGCAGTGATGCAGGTAATTCCATATAATAGGGAATCTTATCTTTCTCTGGTGGCTCTGAAACATATAAAATTACTTTTTTTTTTAGTAGCAGATTCACTTTTCTAATTGTTTTGTCTTGATAGATATTGACATATTGTAATTTCTTGAGTACTCTAGCTGGTTGTGGGAGCTGGCTTTTTTTGGCAAGGGGTAGCTATCTTGCTATTGAAAACTTGGTTCCTCCACCCCAGAAAACATAGAGTTGACTCCATTTGTGTCTACTTACCCAAGGTACTTGGGAAAGCATAAATGCTAAAGTACCAAGGTGTCAGAGTGGCTTCCCCAGCTCCACCCCTAATCTGACATTTACCTAGCCATCTGGAATCCAGTTTCCATTAGGTGTCCAAAGAGAATGTCTGGAATGCCCTGTCAGTGGCCATTCAGCGCAGAATTTCAAGGGGATCTGGCTCCTGTAGCTCCTCTAAGAAGCTAGAACAAGTTCTGAAATAATTGCTAATGGAGGGAGCCATAGTGGCTATTTTCACTCATCTCTGGCTGTACCCCTGAATTTCTGGTTCTTCCTAAAAGCTTGAAGTTTGGGAGTCTAAGGGCATCCAGAGGATGCAGAGTCCTGTGAGGTTCTTTTATTTGTAACACCTTGCCTCCTTTGCTGTTCTAAACTCTCTTTTCAGTATGAGTTAATAAAGCTTGCATGTTAGTACCCAGTACCCTTTAGATTATGTAAAAGAGGAGAAGAGGTAGACTGGGAGGGAAAGTCCAGAGTTTGGATTAGAAAACCTGTTTAGTCAAAGGGGAACTTAGCTGAGGAACAGAATGAAAATTATTTCCTTAGACAGTAGACAAACATTCAGGAAACACCTCTGCACCCCAAAGATAGGAACAGCTGCCACACAGTGACTATTAAAGGGAGGTTCTAAGTTATGAGCAAACAGCTGATTCTCTTGGTTCTTAGGCTGTTGCTGTTGGTGACAGGAAATCTTGTTTCCCAAGCTACTGGCTTCCTGTTTTATTTTTACTCTTAGCAGATCAGAATGTCCATAACAAGGAGCAGTCTGTTCCAAAGGGTTCTACTCCCTCTTTGAGCCTGAAGGGCTTTTTTTTTTTTCTTTTGGTCAGACAATATGTTGGTTCACTTTTAAGATCTATGATGTTTAGCTTGATTTAAGCATTTCGTATTCACAATCAACTTTTTTGGTGATGAGCTGGTGTTTTGAGATTTGATGTAAGTAAACCTCTGTGGGTTTTTTTTTTTTTTTTTTTTTAAAGAGGAGTTTGCAACCTTGGGGACTTGGGTATGTTACCTTTATGCTTTACCATTTAATTTGCCATTTTCCCTAGCACAAAAACCATTAGGCTGTTTTAAATTTCTTTAGTTTCACAAGATAGGGAAACAGTTCCAGCCCGATGTGCCTTGGCTGTAGTCATATCCATTTTGTTGGATAAAAAAACCTCCTCCTGTCCTTGTGGAGCTAGGAATTTGGTAATCTAACTCTAAAACAATAGCTCAGCATGAACCTAAAGTGCTGGGGGATTTCCTAGGGAAAGGGGCTCAGCCGACAGGATAAGAAACAGTAACTGGAAGGTTTCCGGATCTGCTCCACTTCCTGCTGTTTCAAGAGCCTTTTGGCCCAGGTGTGTTGAACCGGATGGGAGAGAGAAAGGGAGCTGTGGGTAGAAGAGAAAGGACTAGGGAATCTTACAGCGCAGGGTGCTTGGCATCATGTTTGATATATTGAACGTGTAAAATTTTCCTTGATATTCTTTCATTCTGTCAATTTACAGACTAAACTTTGGTAGTGTTAATAGATACTGGCAGTATTTAGCTGTACATTAACAGTCCTCCATCAGGGAAGGACTGGAGAAGTTATGTCCTGTTGCAAATCAGTAGAATCATTATTGGCAACTTAATTTCATTGTGGAGACTGTCAGATGACAAAAGCTCTTTTTTGATTCTTATAATTGATTATCTGGAATCTGATCTGTTCTGGTTGTGGACCCCCCCAAGGTTAAGATCTATACCATCCAGGACTTGCTGAATGGGCTGTTTTCTTACCATGTGTCCCTGCCTCTGGAGACTCTTGTTAGTTGGAGCATAGTTGTTATTTTAAGGTTTTTAGGTTTTTATGCTGCCTGTGTACCCTCAGTCAGCAGTCACCAGTTCAGAATTTCTAAACTTATCCAGCAAGCCTCTAATGGCAAACCTTTAAAAGGGGTGGTAGGGGTAAGCGAGGGCTTAAAACAGGAAAAAGATAGAAAATTTTTAAAGCTGTTCAGATCAGAGCAAAACAAAAGGAAAAAAGACTCACAGCCCTGGTGTGCCTGGAATTTGTGGTTGAGTAATACTTTTCCTGTTATTTCTTTTTTAGGTTGTTTTTCATCATTCAGAACGTTGCCTGAAGCAGGTCCACCATGCCGTTAGTAACGAGGAACATCGAGCCAAGGCACCTGTGCCGTCAGACGTTGCCTAGCGTTAGAAGCGAGCTGGAATGCATGACCAACATCACCCTGGCAAATGTCATCCGACAGCTGGGCAGCCTGAGTGAGTGCCGCAGAGAGCCTGTGCTTTGCCCTCAGGGGTCGTTGGTGCTCTTTATTTTGTTTCCTTCTCCTCCGTGTTCCTATTTCTCCCCCATCTGCCTTCCCTAGGTAGTGCGAAAATTTATCCCACTCCCACCCCCTCCCCAAAGAGAGGCTCCTTTTTGGTACAGATTCTTCCCCTCAACCCTTTCTTCATCTACCACCACCCTCTAGGTTCCCTCCCCCTCCCCCTCCACCTGCTTCAAAAGAAATCTGTGGGAAGGGTGGCAGGAAGGGCTGCAGCAGAAACTGCAGATGGAATGACAGAGCAGAATTCTCTGTGTGTAAAGTGGGAGGTTCACAGAGCAGTATCTTGGGTTGGGGAATGTGCCTGTAATTGCACAAAGCTATTCGATGTAGCCTGACTTTGTTGAAGCCTCAAATGTGCCAATAGTCTTTATCTACACAACACCCCCCCCCCCACCCTTTTCTTCCCAAAGAGAAGTAAAGCAAACATGCATTCAGAGAGATTCTGGCTGACTTGTCTGCCTTGGTACACATTTTATTGTGCTGCAAGCCCCCAGGTCCAAGTTCAGGGTACAAATTACTTCTGTAGTCTCTGGGGTATTGGGAGTTTTGCAAGCAGTGTGAACACAGTGACACAAATTGGAGCTGGAGCCATTCTTCTCTAGGAGGAAGATGGGGGTTAACCCAGTCTGTTTTGGAGCTGAGGGAAAGCCAGCTCAACTGTAATTTTTTTTTTAATTGATAAGAATGAATAAGACTGCCTTGGGTGGGGTACATGCATGGGTTTGGATTTCTTTCTGAATTAAGATGACTTTGTTTGCTTGGAGCCGAGATATGGGAAGGGCAGATGCTTGGATAAGCTCTGCATTTGTCTAGTGCCATTCTAGCTCCCATAAGAACCTCTGTCAAAATGCCATTTTAGTGATCTTCCTTAGCAAAAGCATCTTGGTGTGAATTATTTCAGACATTCACCTCTCCTATCGCATCACTGCCCTTAGTGAAAACAGTGGAATATCAAGAAAGCCTGCATCCCCCCTCAGATAGTAATAGGCCCTGCCTTGAAAATAGGTGCCTGAGGAGACAGAGGTCTGTGACCATATGATGTATGGGGTCTGAGATTCCTAAGCCATCACCTAGCTCAGAGGCCATCTCAGTTGATCCAGGGCTTAGGGAAACCTGGATGGGGCGTCAAGAAAGAAATGAAACTCCGCCAGTGTCTGTCTTACACAAAGGAACATTGACAGCAGTGCAACAGCAGTGTGGCTGACAAGGAAGCACATGAAGGCTGCAGAGAGCCTCACTGCTTCTTAAAAGCATCATTTCTGCTTCTGTCACCCTGAGAAAGCCAAATGGGTGGAAGTCAGTCACACACTGGTTCCTTCTCTGTAGGACAAAGGACATCTAGCTAATGATACTTCTTATTCTCACTCAGCAGGAGTTATGCTCTCTCAGGTGTTTTTCCAGGGTAGTGTTGCTGGATGCCATTGCTCACTCTCCCACTTGTGATCAGAGCATTCCTATCTTGAGGAAGTTGATCTGAGGGCCAGGGTTGGCTTGTGCCTGTGGAAACAAGATTTCCTCAGGTTGTAGAGCTAGCTGACCCTTTATTCATCCAGTAAACATGTATTGAACATATTTTATGTGCCAGATGCTGAGAGGATACAGCAATAGTAAGAAATGGTCTCTGCCTTCCAGGAGCTCATACTCTACCAGAGGAGAAAGAAATAAATAATTCTTAAGGGGAGAATGGGGAGAGGATGAGAAGGGAACTCACGTTTGTTGATTGCCTACTTTAAGCCGGGTTTTAATAGGATCTTCACATAGATTATCTCGTTTAATCCTTTTAATAATCCTATGACGTTAGATGTTGGCATTGCCATTTTTCAGATGAAGAAATGAAGGCTCAGAAAAGTAAGGTAACTTGCCTGCAGACACAGCAGTCAGAGGCAAAGTCAGACTTCCTAAGAATTTCTCAGTTCTGTCTCCTGTCTCTCTGTCTCTACCAACACTGCCCTGGTTTAGACCGACTTTAACTCTCACCTAAACTGTTGTCCTAGCCTCCCTCTGGCCTCCCTTTCTCTGATCAACCCCCTTAAATCTATAAACCTAAAAATTGTATAAAATCTTATAAATCTTAAATCTATACTCTTGCCAGAGTGGTCTGCCCAAAACTAAAATCTTACTTTTTACTTTTATAATTCTGAATTGTTTGAATTTTTAGAAGTTAAGTCTGTGTTAACTTTTGCAGTTTAAAAAGTGTTTTTAAAATAAGAGTATAGGGGCTTCCCTGGTGGCGCAGTGGTTGAGAGTCCGCCTGCCGATGCAGGGGACGCGGGTTCGTGCCCCAGTCTGGGAGGATCCCGCATGCCGCGGAGCGGCTGGGCCCGTGAGCCATGGTCACTGAGCCTGTGCGCCCGGAGCCTGTGCTCCGCGATGGTGAGAGGCCCATGTACCGCAAAAAAAAAAAAAAAAAAAAAGAGTATAAATGTTAGCTATGTATTTATCTCTGCTCTTCCTCACTATGGAATTATTTAAGTTCCTTGGCCTGGCATTCAAGACTTTAAGACCTGCCTTTCTTTTCAGCCTCATTTTCTGTAATCTGTCTTCTCCCATTTTACAGTCTTTTTAAGGGATTCTTTTAAAATTAAAAAGGGAAAAAAAGAAGGAAGAAAAACTGAATTACCAACTACTTGTAGCTTCTGAGACAGACCATATTCTCTCGTACTTCGACGTGGTGGCTTTGTTGTTCCCACTGCCTGGAGAGCCCTTGCCATCCTTGTAGCTGATCTTCAAGGCCCACCCAGCTCAGGGATCTCCTCCTCCAGGTTGGACTGAGTACCCCTCTGAGATCCTATTACATGCCTGTATTATTACCCGCCACATTATATTGAAATTTATCTCCTATATTAAATTGAAAGTTCTTTGGAGGCAGAAATCATGTGTTGTTTGTCCTTGAACCCCAGTGTCTATCTTGTATAGTACCTGGCACCCAGTAGGAGCTCAGTAAATACTTGTTGAATGATTCATGCATGTACTCTTTCCATGCTTCCATGCTGTTGGTGCACAGAGAATACAGGGAAGGAAGGAATATTTCCTATGGGGAATGGGAACATAACGGGAATAGGGAGAATCAAGGAAAGCTTCACAGAAGAGGTTACATTTGAATCGAGCCTTGAAAGATGACTAGGATTTCATCTAGCAGAGAGGGGTGCAGGAATGGGCTCATATGTGCTTCAGGCTCATGACCTTGGCCTCATGTATTATATTCTAGCCGGAAGTGCTTGGTCTAGTAGGGAAAGTCTGATTATGGAATGAATAAAGCACAAAACTAAGATTTCACAGCCATGAACTGCTCCCTGATAGCATATCCAGGATTCTCATTTTCCCTCAGTGCAGTGAGATTGGCATTTCACATATTAGGTTGCCGTATCTTAGGAAATGTGGGCACAGCCAGCCAGCCAGCACTTCTGAATCAGTATCCTGACCACCTAGGAAAAGGGAACCCCTTCTTGGGTCATTAAGATTTGTTATGGGACTTCCCTGGTGGTCCAGTGGCTAAGACTCCACACTCCCAAGGCAGGGGGCCCAGGTTCTATCCCTGGTCAGGGAACTAGATCCCGCATGTTGCAACTAAAGATTCCACATGCTGCAACTAAAAAAAGATCCCGCATGCCACAAGACCCAGCGCAGCCAAATAAAATAAATAAATAAAAATTTAAAAGATATGTTATGATATTGGGTTTTCTGAGTACAGTGGGTCCATGCCATTGGGGGGCTCCAAGACTCCCACTCAAATTCAAACGAGCAGCTTCATATTTTTAAAAATCAGTTTTACTTGTTCCATTTCCACATAAGATTTCATTTGAAAAACTACTGCTAAGAGAAAAAAAAAAAGTTGAAGACTGCTTCTGGAACCTTGCAAAATGGGGTAGATGTCTATTATGAATGTCCTGATGTGATAGTGGATCTGTCTTGGTAATCTGAATAAGTGAAATTATTAATTACTAATTAATTAATAAGTGAAATTATCGCCTGCCGATGCAGGGAATGTGGGTTCAATCCCTGGTCCGGGAAGATCCCACATTCCACAGAGCAGCTAAGCCTGTGCACCACAACTACTGAGCCTGCACTCTAGAGACTGCAAGCCACAACTACTGAGCCCGTGTGCCACAGTTACTGAAGCCCGCATGCCTAGAGCCCGTGCTCTGCAACAAGAGAAGCCACCACAATGAGAAGCCCGTGCACCGCAACGAAGAGTAGCCCACCTGCTCACTGCAACTAGAGAAAGGCCGCGTGCAGCAAATGAAGACCCAACGCGGCCAAAAAAAACACAAGTCATCTGATATGGTTGAGCAATATAAGGAGGAGTCTCATTATAACAATTTACAGGGACTTCCCTGGTGCCGCAGTGGTTAAGAATCCGCCTGCCAGTGCAGGGGACACAGGTTCGAGCCCCGGTCCGGGAAGATCCCACATGCCATGGAGCAACTAAGCCTGTGCACCACAACTACTGAGCCTGCACTATAGAACCCACGAGCCACAACTACTGAAGCCTGTGTGCCTGGAGCCTGTGCTCTGCAACAAGAGAATCCACCGCAATGTAGAGGCCCGTGCACTGCACTGCAACGAAGAATAGCCCCCACCTGCCGCAACTAGAGAAAACCTGCATGCAGCAACGAAGACCCAACACAGCCAAAAATAAATTAATTAATTAATTTAGAAAAAGAGTTTACATTTTTGGCTTGTTTAATCCTGTGACAACTTGGTGAGATAGATATAGTTGTCCCCATTTCATAGATGAGGAAACTGAGGCTGGGAGAATTTGACTTGCTGAAAAGTACACAGGTGTAGGTAGAAAGAACTGAGACTTAAATTCAGACTTTCTGGTTTGAAGTCTACTGCTTCTTCCATGTATCATCTTGCAGTTCTAAGTATACCTAGGGCCTGACATGACGTAACGTGACAGTGGGGAAGCCTTCACTCCACCTCACTCCCCCTTCAAATAGCATTCTCAATGTTACCATTTTTATATGGTGGGGTTCTTTGTATGATTTCATCTTAAACCATTGTGCCACACTGATTTCTACTCCCACTATCACTGCTCCCTTCACTGAGGAGCAGGAAATCCTGCGTACTCTCGCGGTGACCTAAGGGTAAATTGACTTGGGGTTTTCTTTTCCTCCAGAACAGCTGGATGGTTAACAGATATTTTTGAGCCTGGTTTATTTTCTATGCTTAATGTGTGTTTCTCTGTTATATAGTCTTCTGATCACAGTTATTCGTTACCTAGGCAAGCATGATACAGTATGGTTTTTGGTTTGGGGTTTTTTTTTTTTGAGATATGGTTGATTTACAATATTATGTAAGTGTCAGGTGTACAACATAGTGGTTCAAAATTTTTAAAGGTTTTTCTCCATTTATAGTTATTATAAAATATTGGCTCTATTTTCTATGCTGTACAATGTATCCTTGTAGCCTGTTTATTTTATACACAGTAGTTTGTACCTCTTAATCCCCTACCCTGTCTTGCCCCCCTCCCCCCTTCCCTCTCCCCACTGGTAACCCCTAGTTTGTTCTCTATATCTGTGAGTCAGTACAGTATGGTTCTTATACGACTTAGCCATATTATCAGGGATCAGATTGGATTCTCAACCTGCCCTGTAGAAGTGCAGCTTGTTAGCCAATTTCAGTCCTTTGAGCTCAGGAGCTTCCCATGGTTGTTTAGATCACAGAACCATTCAGTATGCAAAGACTTGCTTCTTCCTTGATTAGAAACTCTTTATTGACTAAGTTTACCAGCAATTCAAAATATGCTGTTGATTGGTCTTATCCTTACCTTCCAGGTTACATTGAGTGAGCTGCATTTCACCCTGAAGGTGCAGTTTTGGCCTTTTGATCTAATTTTTTCCCCTCAAGTATGGACTAAGAATAAATGTAGTTTAGAAACTGAAGTAAGAGCCTACTTTAAATAGTTCTCAAAGAAATGATCTTTTGGTTGGGCACAGTAACTTATGCCTGCCTTCACCTTGCAAGTAACAAACTCAGATGGTGTATTTATTCGTATGCACCACTTTTCATTCTAGCAAGAATGTGCTTTGTGGCTTGGAATGACAATATGGAGGTAGTGTCAGATTGCTTTTATGTTTCTTTGGCTGCAAATTCTCCTTGCATTCCAGGGTTGAAAGTACGGAACTCTTTTCTTTTTCTAAAAAACAAGACGTTGTGGAATGAGACCACTGGTATGTTGTTTTTCAGGGAGAGCTTGAATGTTTCAGCTTTCCACTTGTTCCCTGAGATGTAGATTTGAAGGATTATAACCTAAAGCAAAGACTTTCAAAGTTGTAGGTCATAAAACATAAAATAACCTTTTCACCTCTTAGAAGAAGTTATGTCTCTATTATGAGTTGTTAGTAAGTTCAGGGCCCCTCAAAGATACCACATCTCATCATGGTTGTTCAGCGTACTTTTGGGGCTCCACTAAGGATGTGATTTCTTATTTTTCATGTTAATTGTAAACACATAGAAGGCCCTTCTAACTCCCAATCTGTTTTCCAGAAGCACTTTTACAAGGTGCTTTTACAGAGCAGCAAAGGGCTGAGGGCTATAGGCAAATGTATAGACATACTCTCCACTCTTCTAGGATTAGTTTTTTGGATAACACCTTTTGATTTTATTCATCCTGTTTTGAGTTCCATGTCAGTTCATTTTGCCAAGAAGACTCTGTTAGTTATAGAGCACGTGCAGGCTGCCCAGGCTCTGGAGGGTATGTCTCTGTCTCCAGGAGCAAGCTCTGCACGTAGCCTGAACCATCTTAGAGGGGTGGGTGGGTGTGTTTGGGAGGTGGGAAATACAGTCTTTAGTAGCCAGTTTTTCTGACCATGTATGTCACTTTTAGGCACTAGTGACTTGGTTTCTTTGCTCTCTCAGGTAAATATGCCGAGGACATTTTTGGAGAGCTCTTCACTCAGGCAAATACTTTTGCCTCTCGAGTAAGCTCCCTTGCTGAGAGGGTCGACCGCCTACAAGTTAAAGTCACTCAGCTGGATCCCAAGGAAGAAGAAGGTAAGGAAGCTGAGCTCAGCATTTGCAGGCTCTGCTGAGCAGTTGCTTAGGATTTTTTTTTTCCTGATTTATAAAAAAGTGAGGGGAGAAATCACAGAGACCTATGGAGTTCTGCTTTGAAACGACACAAGCCTGGGTGATGTAAAGAAACCTTTTAATCTCTACCACACCTCTACACACTCCCTTTCTCCCATTCCCCCAATCCCCTCTTTCTCAAATTCCCCTTCCCCCCAGTCGTATTTTGCTACCATAAAAGTACTTGGAAGATTCATTCCTCCTAAGGAGGGGCCTGCTAGATCTGGCCACATAGTAAACCTTTGTGTTGCCTCATTTTGTTCAGTCATGAAATGGCTGGGCTGCTGACAGCCTTGTGGGGCTTCCCCAGAGGGGGAGGAAAAAAAAAAAACCTGGCTGCAGACAGCCGCAGCCAAGAAATGCAGCAGCTGAGGCCTCTCCGACTGGTGTGACTCAGTGTTTGCTCAAATAGCCTGTCATCCATTTTCTAATGCCTTCCATCTTCTTTCAGTGTCACTACAAGGAATCAACACCCGAAAGGCCTTCAGAAGCTCTACCGTTCAAGACCAGAAGCTTTTTGACAGAAACTCTCTCCCCATACCTGTCTTGGAAACATACAACACCTGTGATACTCCTCCACCTCTCAACAATCTGACCCCTTACAGGTAACCTGGCTAGCTTCTACCTTTTTCAGCCTGTGGTTAACAACACTAGATTGTCTTTTTATTTAAAGATGTTGTTTACATCAGAGGATTGTATCAAAAAGCATACTACTACCCCAGAGTTGCTTGTGGCAGCAGAAGCTAACGTTTACCATATAAACAGTTGCCACTTATTATTGTTTGGTTTCCTAAACTCATAGTGAATATAATATATATTGAAAGTTTGCTATAGCATTGCATGCTGCAGAGTTTACTTTGGTACAAGCCAGGTCCATCTTGGATTCCATCCAAGGAATTTAGTTATTATAGAACCAAAAGGACTTTGTTACAAGGCAGTCCTATAGCATGCATCCCAGGGGCAACATTCTAGCAAGGCTCCCACTTACTCTGAAACCACTAGATTACCAGATGTTTGGGCGTGTTAGTGGGGCCAGCCTTGTGGACTGGCTGCTCTGGGCCCTGAGGGTCCTTCCAGAGCTTAAGGAGTAATTGGCATTCTTCCAAGTGAGTGTCGTTCACTTCGTTTTGAACATCCTTTCATCATTCCCCTCTGAAAGGACCTACAGTGCTGTGGCTGGACTTGAAAAAGGTAGTCTTATAGACAACTTAAAGCCCCTCCCCTCTAGTAGTCTCTAGTGTTATCGTGCAAAAAATTTCCAAGCAGGGGCAGAAAGCGAGTATTTATCTTGCTCGCATCCATAAATATCTTTGGAACAGGTAAAAGTAATTACAGATAGCTGGAGGCAGATGTCTTCTATGAGACATGGGTGTACTGCAAAGTAGAATATGTGTGTGAAATTCAAGGACGCCCACCTGATCCACAGAGCCAGAATAGGAGCATGGTCGCTTCTCACACAGATACAGAGGAAGTACATGGCATCTATCCTATTATTATTACTGTGTGAAATTACGTTTGCCCCTTGGCTCTCAAAGGGGCCAGCTAACATAGCAGGGCGTAGATTTGACTCTCTAGCCTGCATCATTTAGCCTAGTTGGATCTGGGCAGAGGGGTTGTAGGGCAGGAAAAGACTACACACCTGATAATATTGAAGGGACTATGGTAAGACAAGTTTATTTTTCAGTTAATGTAGGGTATTTTCCTTTTTAACATTCTCCTCTCAGTTTTCTGGATTTAGCCTAACAGAAAAGAGTGGTGGTGTGGCTAACTCAGAACAAGATTTAATATAAAAATCATTAGTGCATGATTAGGAAATGGTTTCTGTGTGTTGTGATAGGCTTGGAGGTTAGGAAAGAATTACCTTTCCAGTTCTTTTTAGTTCAGAGTAGTGTTAAAATAAATATCCACCCCTAAGTGCATGCTTTCTGGAGAATGGGAGAGACTCAGCCATGCCAAAGTGCAGGATTCCAACCAGGGTCATTGAGTCTGGTAGATGCCTCTACATCGACACTCAGTAGCTCACTCTACCTCTTTCACAGCCACTAAGAGATGGTAATGAAATCTTGTGGTCATAAAACAGCTGGCCATCTTTTCTCATTGGGGCCCCCTTGTGGCTGGGGGGTGGGGGTGGATGCTGAGCTCTTCCGGAAGGAAGCAAGTAGGTGGAATGCTGTGGTTGTCTGTATTTACAGAAGAATAACAGCTGCACACATATACACATTCATGTGTGTATGTGCATACATATGTGCACATGTGAACCTGCACATGTGTGCACAGGTTTTGGGTGGGTAGAAAGCCACTAATGCTTCCTACAGAGACCTGGGCAATTGATGGTGGTAGGGGAACCAGTGACAGAAATCCCATCTAATGTGCCAAGATATCAGAATGTCCTCAGGGAGGTGTCTGCGGCCATGGAGATCATTAGCCATAATCAGGATCCCTGCTGCTATAGCCCATTCTTGCCCTGACCATGCAAATTCCTCTACCAGGAATTGAAAGTAAGACTAAGGTTCTTAAAAAGCCAGATAAGTAAAGAGGTGCCGTGCCATTCAGGGGCTTTGGAACGCTGGTATGGGAGAGGAAATATGCAGTCGATTTGAATGACTTCTTGATTCCTCAGTGTAAAAACTGCTAACTGGTAGGTGTTTGGAATATTGGATTTGGTTGGGAGCTCATCTGTCTACTGACAGCTACTTGTCTTCATTTCTGTCCAAGGGACGATGGGAAAGAGGCACTCAAATTCTACACAGACCCTTCGTACTTCTTTGATCTTTGGAAGGAGAAGATGCTGCAGGACACCAAGGATATCATGAAAGAGAAGAGAAAGCATAGGGTGAGGGGAAAGGGGCCTCTGTTCTACACATCAGTAGGCACGACTGTGGAGGGGGGATAAAAAGGAAGCCAGTCTTATGTTAAGTAATCATTCCGAGTGGCTGCTTGCGTGGATGTCAGGTGAGACTCTTAAAAAAAAATGTGTCCACTCCAAGCACAACCAAGATGAAAGTATAAATCACACCAAAAATGTGTTTGTTCCTCCCGGTGCTATTAACGATTGAGTATATTCAGGCTGAGTTTTAGAAATTGACTTTTCTATTCACCATTTATTTCTCTTGCAATTTGCACCTGACTCTGCTGGACACTCAAGCTAGGCTAGTTCCCTTCCCTGCCAGTTTTGCAGCTCATTTCTCAGAGATCAGCACAAGCTCTACAGTGTTTGATTTGCAACAGGAGCGGTTTAACACCTTGACTACTGGTTGGGTGAGGCGGTGGTGGGGGCATAGGCCTGGTTTTGGTAGATGCTCCCCTCCCCTTAGGCTGCCAGTGATGTGTGTAAGCATATGACCTACCAGTTGCAACCTCACAATCCCATTAGCATGGCTGCCGGGAGGCCCAAGAGAGCGCCAGGGGCTAGTGCAGCTGCACAGGCTGAAGAATTCTTCATTGGTTGTTTTGGTTTGTTCTTTAACTATTTCCTTATATCTGTCCCAGATATCTACCGCTATCATTATTTCTCTTCTCTCTTGACTGACCTTTGCGGCATAACAAATAATAAATAGCTGTTTACTAACTGCCTAACAATTGGAGCTGCTGAAAAACATGAATGAATTACCCAAAGAGGTAGTGGGTAGAGGTGTTTGAGTATGGGATTGAGGAAATGTGTTTGAGCCCAGGAGGTGGTTTGGATTAGATGACCTCTAGGTCACTCTAAACCCAGCAATTCTGTAAATTCTATAGTTACTGTATGTTGTCTAGGCAAATCTTCTCTTGGGTATATATCCATGAAGCTGGGTGGAATTTTAATGAAGAACTTTGGGAAATGTTTATTAAGGCTTTTCTGTTTCTTTTCATTGTAGAAAGAGAAGAAGGATAATCCAAATCGAGGAAATGTAAACCCACGTAAAATCAAGACACGTAAGGAAGAGTGGGAGAAAATGAAGATGGGTCAAGAATTTGTAGAATCCAAAGAAAAGCTGGGGCCTTCTGGGTAGGTGATGCTTCTCTCCTCTTGGTAGCATTCTTTGAAGGGGCTGGGCACCTGGGGGCAACAGTCTAACAGCTCTGGTGTGACACCTCTCATACCCCCTGAAGTCTTGCTGTGTGGCTTAAATCAATACCACTGTTAATCAGCTACTTTAAAGTGCCTCCACCTGGTGATTAAAATTTGCTAAAAAAATCAAGAGACTTGGCGACGAGAGTGGTCTGGAAAATAAAGCCTATGGCTTCTAGTGCCCTTGCTCTGCCAGACACTGGTATGTCTGAGGCACTCAAAGGAAAGACTAGAAAGGGAAGAAAAGTGGCTTTGGGAGGCCTTTGCCTCCAGAGCATTGAGTTGAAGGCTGTGGCTAAAGAGCTGGGCATTTCATGGGAGTGGGGAGGGCCAGGCAGAGAATTTGTGCACATCACCAAAGCAACTTTTCAGTCAGCCTTTGTCAGTCTTGGGAGAGAGGCTGGCCAAGGGACTGAAAGCAGACCTCAGAGACAGTGTGGGAAAGGTCGTGCGGCCAATATTGAGGCTATATATTTCCGTGAAGAAATGGTAGATGTCAGTCTGACCCCATTTCCCAACACCAAATCACACTAGAGGTTTAAAAGGAAAAAAATGGTTTTAAAGCTTGGTTTGATGCTTATCCTGGTGTCCGACCTGTGTGACATTCAAAGCCAAGTCACCACGATTGCTTGGCATAAATGTCACCCTGGTTTTTCCCCTAAATACCTTGCATCCTGGCTGTCAGAGAACCATGCCAGCCCATGCCGGGTGTCTAGGAATGATAAAAGGAAAGAGTTGAGTTGTTCTTGCTTTTAGGAATAATTCTACCATGAAAATCTTGACTTTTAGAAATGTTGACACTTCTGACACTTGTTCTTCCTAGATTAAGAGATTTGTTTTAAAGAGTGATGAGGATGGTGAGAGGAAAAATGAGCCTTTCTTTCTACAGGGGAATCAGCCCTGAGGGTACCTCCATTATCTTCACCTCCCAATAAAAAGGGGCCATTTTGTTCTGTGGTCCCTCCTGTTCAGACAGGCCCTTGTTGTATGAAGTTTCAGTGACTCTAAGGGCAGAAGCATGTTCAGGATGCCGACCAACTGTGTGTGTGTGTGTGTGTGTGTATTGAGGTGGTGAAAATAAGGACTTTGGATCAGGCTGCATGGCTGCTCTACCTGGACATGCTTGTTGGTGAGCCTGTAAAGAGATATGCCAAGTCTATAGGGCTTCAGGCCTTGGGGATTTTCCACATCAGAGCATCATTTGACTCAGTTAGTTCCCTCCAACTCTGTTCTCCCTGGGGTCTGCTTTAGATGAGTTCCTTATAATCCAGCAATGGTGGAAAGAAGCGGGAGGTGGAGCAGAACAGGCCACATTTTGTTAGCTGCTGCTTGGTATGTTCATGCTTGTTTAGAAGTTTGTTGCTGTTCACCCAGAGCAAATTCACCCAAGGCCCAGTGCTATGAGGGACAGGTTTTCGTGAGGCAAGCCCTAGCACCCCACTTTAATCAGCAGCTCCTTTTGTTAGATAAGAGACCACGTCTAACTACCACACAGCAACTTGCATTTGTCCTCAGCTTGGTTTTGCAATCAGATGCCTCCTTGGCCTTTGAGCGCTCCAGAGGCTTGCCGACCTCAAAACCAGGCTGTGTGCCAGTCACGTGCTTGCAGCTCACTAGCCTTGGGGCTTGGCTTTGCCCTTTGCTGCAAGACAGACTTTGGGATTTGGGTCTGGGCTGCTCCTAACATTTGGGAGAGAATTTCAAAGAACTGCTGGGTTTGACAAGGCCAACATTGGGAAAGGAACAGCATGGTTTTGATAATCTGGGTTCAGTCCCATTTCTACAGACAATCCAACAGAAATATCTGGGAGAGGGTAGGGATAAATTGGGAGATTGGGTTGGACATATACACACTACTATGTTATAACTAATAAGGACCTACTGTATAGCACAGGGAACTCTACTCAGTACTCTGTAATGACCTATATGGGAAAAGAATCTAAAAAAGAGTGGATATATGTATATGTATAGCTGATTCACTTTGCTGTACACCTGAAACTAGCACAACATTGTAAATCAACTATACTCCAATAAAAATTCTTTTTAAATAAATAAATTACAACTACAGCAAGTGGGGGAAAAAACAAAAGAAATATCTGGGAGGTTTTTTTGTTTGTTTAAATTTATTTATTTATGGCCGCATTGGGTCTCTGTTGCTACGCGCAGGCTTTCTCTAGTTGGGGCGAGCGGGGGCTGCTCTTCGTTGCAGTGCGCATGCTTCTCATTGTGGTGGCTTCTCTTGCTGCGGAGCACGGGCTCTAGACGCACGGGCTTCAGTAGTTGTGGCACGCAGGCTCAGTAGTTGTGGCTCACGGGCTTAGTTGCTCCACAGCGTGTGGGATCTTCCCGGACCAGGGCTCGAACCCGTGTCCCCTGCATTGGCAGGCAGATTCTTAACCCCTGCGCCACCAGGGAAGTCCTGGGAGATATTTAACAATAGAATATTTAGTCCTAAAATAAAACTTCAGTACAACAGAAACTATATGAGAAATATACTAATTTTATTTCTCCCTAATAGCTTTTGTATCAAATGCATTTTTATGGGGTCTTTTAAGAAAACAAGAGAGTACCACTCAGACTTTAAATGACAGTTTTGGCATTGGGTTCATTGTCAGGTATCCACCCACCTTGGTGTACCAGAATGGCAGCGTTGGGTCTGTTGATAACGTGGATGCAAGCAACTACCCACCACCACCACAGTCAGACTCCACTTCTCCACCTTCTCCTTCCTTCTCTGAGGACAGCTTGCCTCCCCCACCAGCAGAATTCAGGTAAATGGTGATACCTCTTCCATCTACTAAGGGTGGTTAAATGCTCAAGAACAAAGTAAGAGTTCTAAATCCAGGCCAGGACCACTAACGTGACTCCAGACAAGTGTGTCTAGATAATAGAAATAATTAGTATTTATTAAGTGTTTGTAAAGTGCCAGGCATTATGCCAAACACTATATATGTTACTTAATCCCCACAAGAGTCCTCTTGAGATAGGTACCCATTTTACAGATGAGTAAACAGTGAAGCACAGAGAGGTCAATGAACTTACCTGAGACCTCACAGCCAGTAAGAGGCAGAGTCATGATTGGAAAGCAGGTCAGTCATGATTGGAAAGCAGGTCAGGCTTTCTTTCCAGAGCCTGTGTTCTTAACTACTAGCTACACCTGAGCAGATAGAAGTCACCAACTTATCTCTTGCTTTTTTTACTTGGCTCTGACTCAGCATGACATAAAGTGGTATAATCTCCTGCTGTACATAAAATATTGAACAGCCTCCTTCCCCAGTTATCTAGGAACGTAGAAGATAGTCACCCTTTTCTCCTGTCACCTCTGGTCCATTTCACCGTGGATAAAATCTCCAGAAAGAAGGAAACAAAAGAAAAAGAGATGAAACTTAGAATCTGACCATTTTGGTATTTGTCAGTGTCCCTGGCAGAGGTATATAGAGGAAGAGTTAGCAAGTAACGGCTGAAAGAGGAAGGGATCTGAGGAGTGTTAGATTTCAGTGTTTCCTCATAGTTACTTTTCTTTCTGATGCCTGACAAGTGAGAGCTTTGAAAAGTATGCTTGTCTCCTTGGACACTGTTTAATCAGAGATTGGGTATGTTGAAGACCCCTCAGATGGAGACCTAAAGCAGTGCTGTCACCCCCACCGCCCACCCCATTCTTGGCGCTTGAAACCACTAATCCCAAGTCTCCTTCTGCCTCCCAAATCACTTCCTGCTTGTTGCCATGTTGGATGCAGCTAAGGCTCAAAGGTCTGTGGAAAATTCCAAGATGGATGCTTTTCTAAGGAGTAGCTATTAGTGTAGGGCAGTTAAAAAGGTGGAAAAAGAATCCCTGCAGTCTCACACATGGCCTGAGACCTTGCAGCCTCAGTCAAGTGCGCCTGACCCAGGAGAGGTGCACCTTAATTCTCTCCCAACCCGGGTCAATTCTGGCAGCACATTCATTTCCCGTCTCTGCTGATCCTCAGGCCCTCGTTCTCTCTCAAGTTTTTCCACATGAGCACTGAAGGTACATTCACCTAAATCTGTACCCCGCTCAGGTTCGGTCAGCTTGGCTTGGATTTCCTGCCCTCATAAGATCTGGTGAATGTTAATAGCCTGTGGAGCAGAGCCTGTGGGTAGTGGTGTTTGAATTTTTATTCCAGTTCTTTCTTGTGTGCCTTCTTAGTCCTGGCTCCAAGATTGAACTGACCCTTCTTCTTAGAAGGGTGCCTTCCCTTGGAGAGCTGAAAAGTTTGAGGGGGACCTAAGAGAGGATCTTGGCCAGCCCTTACCTGTTGGAAAAATCCTAAGTCCACTTTTTTCAGGTAGTTTTTCTCAATTTCTGCTTATACTCCTCTGCTAATGGGATGCTCATTACCTTACAAGGGTGCCCATTCCATTGTTGGTCTGTCTGACCATCCCCAGGTTCTTCTTTCTATTTGAGGCAAAATTAATTGATACTGTCAACCAAAATGAACCTAGGCTTATAGATAAACTTAACTACAAGTGGAGGTTTGCATCCTGAGAGTGATGGTGGGTCTTTTTGCTTTGTCCTTTTAGCTACCCAGCAGACAGTATCCAAAGAGGGTCTGGCTTAGCTGGGCCCAAAAGATCCAGTGTGGTCAGCCCAAGCCATCCACCACCAGCTCCTCCTCTGGGCTCTCCGCCAGGCCCCAAACCTGGGTTTGCTCCACCACCTGCCCCTCCGCCTCCACCTCCGATGATGAGCACTCCACCCCCACCACCGCTTGGAGGATTTGGGTCTCCAGGAACGCCACCACCACCTTCACCCCCATCTTTCCCACCTCACCCCGATTTTGCTGCCCCTCCACCTCCTCCCCCACCGCCAGCAGCTGACTACTCACCTCTGCCACCACCTCCCTTGTCCCAACCAGCAGGAGGAGCACCTCCGCCTCCCCCGCCCCCCCCTCCTCCGGGGCCCCCTCCTCCCCCTTTCAGTGGTGCAGATGGCCAGCCTGCTGCACCTTCACCACTTTCTGACACCACCAAGCCCAAGTCCTCCTTGCCTCCTGTGAGCGATGCCCGCAGCGACTTGCTTTCAGCCATCCGTCAAGGTAAAATCCCAATGGTGGGTCCGGGATCATGAAGCCTTGTCTTTCTGCAGCTGGAAGACTGGTTGGAGGGTGGACAAGGGGTTCTGCGACCTTCCAAGGGAATAGCTTTCGTTGGGTGGGGAGAGATTAAGACCTCAGATCAGCGTGAAGAAAGGCTTCACTCTAAAAATACAGAGGTTTATATTTCTTTCCACCTTGGTTTAAAGTAAAGACTTCTTAACGTGGGATCTTTGAACTCCTTGGAAATTTATGCTTTGTGTATGTTTGCATCCATTTTGTGCCCCAGAGAAAAACAAGAATCACTGTCTTAGAAGGTACTTCCTCAGCTGGACTCACACACTCCTTGTCCTCCACTTTTTTGCCTTTCATATCCTTCTTCCCTACTCTCCCCCACTTCCTACCCCCTTCCTTCTCCCCTTTTTCTCCTATCCCCTTTCCTTCCTTTCACCCTACCTTCCTCCCCTCCCTCATCATCATCTCACCATCATGGGGCATTTATTCTCTTTCTGTCAGAGGCCGGTTCTGGTCCCAAGGGACTGGAGTGGTTTCTTCTGTCTGATCCTCCAGGAACTGAAGGGTTGTCTAGTGGAGACAACCTAAGGCAGCTGAGCTTCATGAAAATCAATGACTTGGGCAGACTGAGTGCCCACTAGGTGGGGATTGGCAGCCACTCCCCACTCAGTCTTGGGAGAAGTACCATCCTCACCAGCCTGAGAAACTGGGAAGTGTGGAAACTGGGAAGAATGGCAGGCTGCTTTCAGACACACCTGTAGCACTGGGGCCACAATTTCATAAAACCTGTCTTTACTTCTTGTCCTGAGGATCTTGCTTTCCCAGAGGGTCCTTCTTTTTCACTGTCCTTTCTAATACCCACCACCACCAGGGGCTGCTCCCTCTTCCACAGTCCTGGATGGATTCGGAGACTGACGCACCCCTTAACCCTTCTCTCTCTCTCCCACCAGGCTTTCAGCTGCGCAGGGTTGAGGAGCAGCGGGAACAAGAGAAGCGGGATGTTGTGGGCAACGACGTGGCCACCATCTTGTCACGTCGCATTGCTGTGGAGTACAGTGACTCAGAAGATGACTCCTCTGAGTTTGATGAGGACGAGTGGTCGGATTAACTCTTCTGCCTGCTGCCCGCTTCCTTTTTCTTTCCTTCCTACCTGCCTCCTTTGATGCCTACCCCGACAGTCCCAAGGGGAAAAAAGGGAGGAAAAAAAGAATCTCAAGGGGCCAGAGCCTTCCCTGAAGCAACCAAAGATATATCCAAGTGCTTCCTCCAAATCAACATGTATTTCCCATCTCCCCGAGGTCAGGCCCATGGGGCTCCTGAGGTTCGGTAGCTGAGATGTTCCCTCTTCCCTTCAAGTGACTGTTGCATATTGAAGAGAAGGGAAAACCCCAAAGCAGATCCCTTTGATTGGATTTAAATTTGGAGTTGGTGCCTTCCCCTAGGAGCCATTTTCTGTGGTCTTCTTCTAGAATCCTTGCCCTCAGCTACTTTGAATAATGCCAGCCATCTTCTGGTCCTAAAGCCTGCCTGGACACAGCTGGCCCCTTTCCCATGCACTGAGAGGGCGGAGCAGCCGCATACCCCGTGCCTCCCCCTTCTGCCCTCATCAGCAGGGTGAGGCTGCCTTTTGCTAAGCCATCTCTATGTCTGGATGCCCTTTATTCCAGGAGCCATCCAGCCCCTAAAGAAATGTCTTACCCCTCTGATCAGAAACAATGCCTTTCTGGAGGCAGGGGTGGTTCCCTCCCTCCCAGGGTCCCTCTCCTGAATGTGGTGTTCCACGTTCCTTAAATGCCCCTCCCTCACCACCAGGTGCCTCCAAGCACCACAGCCCGGTTCTAACCTCTAATACTCACGACCAAATTAGCCCTGACACACAGGGATCTGGGCCTCTTCTGGCTCTCGGGAGCCAAGCTTAGAGACTTGTAACTGCAGGACTGGAAAAAGGCGGAACTGGGTTGAATGATGCTGAAGCCTAGAGATGGGAAGTGACTTGCTCAAGGTCAGACAGTTGGATGATGACAGAGCTAGACCCCAGAGTTCCTGATTCCAAGTCACCTGTGCTTTCTGGGACCAAATGGTAGGCACCTGCTGGAGCCCGGGCAGAGCAGTTCTTGGCTCTGTGCTACTTCAGACCTCACCACAGGTGGGGGTCCCAGTAGAAGGGCTCAGGGCCTGTGCCAGGCCTATCAGTGCTGCTCAGACCCTCATGGCCTCTCTTGTAATTGTTTGCTCCCCCTTTCCTATCACCAGCCAAGCACCTGGCCTTGAGAGCTGCCCTTTTGGGGGACCAGAGGTAGTGAGAGAAGGAAGCGGGTAGGCAGCGTGACAGGTGCTGCTTTCAATTCCTCTGCAACGCCTCCCCCTTTTATTTCCCCAGTTTAAGCATAGGTCCTTCCAACTGTAGAAACTTCAGTCCCTCAGGCTGGCAGCCGCTGCAGGTAGCTGCCCCGGGGCAGGGGGCGCTGGCGGCTGGCGGCCATGAGGAGGGTCGAAAGGCAGAAGGACTCTGGGTCTTGTTTCCAGCTCCCCTCGTCACTGCACAGTGACGTTCCCTCCCTCACTCCCCCTTTTTCCCAGAGCTAATACACAGGTGCTATTATTCAGAAAAAAACTGGTCAACTTTGGCCAACAGTGAGGTTTCTTCTCTTCTGCCCTAACTATTGTGTAGCCTCTTGTGCTGAAACTGGCTTCTGGCTTCTGGCTTCTCCGGCTTTCCGAGCCCTGAAACAAAGAGAAACAGGATCTGCCTCTACGCAGCGCAGCGAATGGTGACAGCAACCGCCAAGGCCCTCATCGGCCCTCCGGCTTGAGGAGAGGGCGCCACCGTGGGCACTGCCGCTGCGCCCCGGCTGAATCTCCCCCTCAGCCTTCCTTCTGTGAACTTGGGGCGTGGGGACCGAGTCTTTAGAGGCCAGCGTGCCCTCCTGCAGGGGCTGCTCCAGAGTGTGCCCTCCTTCCTCTCCTAGATCACACATCTCTGGCACAGGGCTGGCGTCAGGCCCCAGTGCTGAGCGTACCAGACCGTGTGCACCCCCTCCTTGCCTCCCACTGTGCACTCTGGAAGCTGAAGGTGCTTTCTTCAGAACTCTGAAATGGCTGTCGAAGGTGCCCCCGGCTGCAACCCAGCAGTGACCAAAGTGGCAGGTGGAGGGCAGTGGTTCTCCCAAATAGGAGTCCTGGGGCCTGGCTAGGCCAGGGTTTGGGCCTAATGGCTTTGACTAAATTACCCCCATCCCCCTCCTTTCCGGAGAAGGGGGAGCCAGCACTACTCACTATCATTCTTCTCTGACCTTGAAGGGGGCGGTGTTGGCCTGGCTTCTGGAATGGACAGAGTCTGCCTTGGAAAGGGCTGGGGGCAGGAGGAGGTGGGGAGGGCCACTGCCTGCAGAAGGTAGGATTAGATCATTAGCTCAGTGACCTCCTAGGGTTTCGATATGCTGTGTTCTCATCCTACAGCTGGTTTGGTAATGATCTGAAAGTCCCGGAGAGCAACAGCACAGTTCTGCCCGATGCTCTCATTAAAATCTATGCAGCAAGCTCGGCGCTTTGTAGCAGCCGGCCTTGCGAAGCCTCCTCAGCTCGGGGGGGCTGGGGACCCAGTCAGCCGAGAGGCCCTCTGGGCTCTACTTATGCATATGTGCACCAAAAAAAAAAAAAAAAAAGCTTCTTTAAACACAGAGCCCTTTAAGATGATAAAGGACCCTATGCAGGTAATTGTGTTATCTTTGGAATCCTGTAATTGTAGAATGCAAAGTTTAGTGATTATTTAAACTGGGCTGAGGCTGGTAAGAGTATGGAGCAATGGCCCCTAAGGACTCTAAGGGCTGAAGCCAAGGAGCCGCCTCCCTTCCCTATTCTGCCCAGCCCAGGGGACCTGCCCCCATTCCTGTGGCCCAGGGGCCCAGCTTCCACTCGGCAGTGTCAGAAGTGAGTTGTGACTCTGCCTTGGTTGTGAGATGAGTACATTCCAAGGGAGCAGCCACGGGGAGGGGGCAGGCTCAGCGATCCCTTGGAGGCTCCGAGCAGCTGGCCCGAGCTCCACATCGCCTCCAACGGAAGCTCAAGTGCCCTCAGAAATGACCCTGGCCGGTGTCACCGCAGAGCTGAGGCAGTGTTGTCAGGGCTAATGTGAAATCTCTTCCCGTGGCGCCGATTCTCCGGCTCGGCAGCGCCATCTCGGACAGATTGAGGTCTCTGTGGCTTTGGTGACCCTGCGTAAGCATTCCCACCGTGTCCCAGCTCTGCTTTCAGCCTGCTGCCCACTGCAACCCCCCTCACCTGACCTCAGGGCTTGAGGAGGGGGGCAGTGACCCCAAGGCCAGGGGCTTTTGCTCAGGAGAGAGGTCAGGCTTCCTGGGGGCTTTGAGCTCTACCGGGGTTCAGCCGACCTGGGACCAGGTGTCACCCAGAGATGTGCCTCAGGAAGGGCTAGGGTACAATTTTGTTACTGTATTAACTTTAGTCACTTAACTCACTTGAGAAACTAACCAATTTTTACTTTCTGTCTAGAATGATGTATGTGTAGGAGAGAGAGCCATCATGCTCCTGAAGTGCCTTGTTTTCTCTGATATAAATATATTTATGAGGACCTGGTCCAGTGGATTCTTGGGTGTGTTTGCCACATCAAGATTTTAGGGAGTGGGCTTGTTACGTAGTGGGGTTACAGTCTGAAAATGAGTCCCCTTCCCCTGAGGATGGGAACGGAGCTTGAGATGCAGCTCTGAGCTCTAACCTTCAGGGGTTAAGCCAGACCCCTGACGTGACCCTTTCCTTGTCACCCTATTCCTCTCAGGTCCTTAGAAGGAGGTCTAGTTTTTCAAAGCCCCATGCCTCCAAGCCTGGTCCTACTTGAGTCCCTGCCAGGCTCGTGTGTGTACCACATTAGCACCCCAGTGACCTGAAGATTCTGTGTAATTGTTTTACGTATACATGCGAATGCATAAATGCCAACATCTTAAATAATTTGATAAAGTCTTTGTAACCATGCAGCCACCTCTGGGGTGTGTGTGTGTGCACATATATGTGTGTAATGGGAGAAGCATTTATAAGGGGACGACTGATAGCCACGGGTGGTGGCCAGAGCTCCAGAGGGTGGTCGGTGTGGGTGGGCTTGGAGGGCGGGAGGCCTCTGGGCCTGGATGGTGCACCCTGTGCAGGAGGTGGGGGAATGAAGGCCGGAAACCATTTTGGGTTAGGGTGAGACCCAACTGGGGGACCTAGAGGCCCTCAGCTGGCTGAGAGGGGGGTGCTGGGGCCAGGGAGACTCCTTGCATCAGGCAGGAGAGGAACACAGGCTGAATGCTGATGCTGCCTCCCAACATCTGGCCGGCATCTTGTCTGCCTCTCAGACCCAAGCAACTTACCTTAAATAGAATGATTTACAATGGAATCCGATAAAAGGTTTAGGGTGCTGCATGCCCCTTCTGCCTGGGAAGGTGAGGGAGCTGGGTTTATATTCTGACCCCCAAAAAATGACCTACCCAGGAAGCAACGGTTGTTCCGAGCCCAGCTGCTGCGGGTGACTGTCCCTGGGGGTAATTTATGAGTAGACACCCAGTTCTGGGCCCAGCAAACACAGTGCGGTGGCCCCGGGAGAGGGTTGGGAGCAGGGTTGGTGACTTGGCTGGTCACGCCTGCTGTTCAGAGAGAGTCACCCGCTGGCATCCCAGGAGAGGGGGCAGAAGTTTTGAATTGTCAGCAAGTGCTGCGCCAGCCCTTCTGAGCTCATCGCTGGAGGTGGGGTGCAGGGGAGGGGGCGCGGGAGCCAGCTCGCCCCGGGCGGAGCCCCTCACTCCACCCTCCTGCTCAGGCCTGTGTTTAGTCAGCACTTGGCTTCCCGAGGCCGGTGACTGACAGGCAGCCAGACGCCCGCCCTGGGAGAAGACAAAATGGTGGTGTCAGGAGCCGCCCTTGGTGGGGAATTGGAGGGAAGGAATGTGGTTCTGGGAAGAAGGAGGCCTGTGCTTGAATTCCGGCTCCTCCGCTTGGGAGCTTCAGCTCTCTGGGCTAATCCTGAGAAGAATGAGCATTTACTACTACCTGCCCAAGACTGCATACATTTTATTTCAACCTCATGAACCAAGGGTCTCCCATTTTACACATGAGAAAAAGATTCAGAGAGGTTGAGTTGTTTAAGATCACATAGCTGGCCAGGAGCAGAGCCATAGTTCGCACATGGGTCTCTTGTGCTCTGTCCACCATGGAACTTAAACCGTTTTCAGAATCTCTCCATCTAGCATCATGGTCTTTGGTGTGAGGGGGTGTGTTAAAGGTTTTCTGTTACAGTCTACCCTACCCCCTGGTGCCCAGTTTTATAGGTGATGGTTATTTTTGCTCTTACTTTGAAATCAAGTGGGCTAGACTGAGGGTTTGGCTATCCTAGACCTTTATAGTTAGAAGTACCCTGTGCCCTCAACTGCCTGGGACAAAGTGAGTTCCCTAGGTATGGGCTGGGGCTTCCGTCGGGCATGCCTTCAGTATATGCACACACCTGTTCAGATGGGTGCATATATGCACACTCGGACATGGATACACACGGAGATGTGCACACACTGCACAGAGAGTCTTATCCTTGTGCAAACAAGGGCACAGATCAGCACACAGTTACAGGAACACACATAGGTGCAAGCAGACCTCACACAAAGTCCTCAGGAGCCACCCCTCCCTTCGTGCTCCCTCCGCCAGTTCCTCACTGCCCCCTCCTGGTCACCCAGCGGCCAGGGCAACCTGGCACCACTTCCTGTAAGTTCTGCTCTGGGGTGGTTGTCAGCTAGTTCCCTCCCAGATCATGCGGCTAGGAGCTGTTTCAGGTGCTCCCCAAGCCAGCCTTAGCCCCAGGAGAAGAGGTGTCTGGGCGGGGGGGCCTGAAGCTGGAAGACAAAAAATAAGCCTTTCACACCCAAAAGAATCTTCATGGTAGAATTGTCAGTACCATGGTGGCAGGAGTCCTGCAGAGACACCTTCCCACCACAGCAGGCAGCCATCCCCACCCTTACCTGGGGAATTGTGCACACACCTGCTGACGCTCTGCATACATATTTAAAGAAGAGTAGATATCCTGGCTGAGAAGTCAGAGGTCAGCTCTCCTAGCTCCCACCTTGCTGCTCCCTCTCTGGGCCTCAGCTTCTTCCACTATTCAATGAGGGGTTGACCAGGATGATGTATGCTGCACCCCCCACCCCCAGCCCCCTGGTATCTCAGTATCTTGGAAACTAACCTCTTCCAGACGTGTTCCTGAGTAAGGCACATCCATAAACATGACCCCATGGACTCCTCAGGCCAGTTCTGCAAGGATTACCAACACTTTAAAAGCTTTTTATTCCTATTTTATGGTTGAGGAAACAGAAGCACAGAGAGATACAGCAACTTGTCTGAAGTCACACAGCAAGTTGACAGCAGGCATGGAAATAGAAACCCTCTTCTTTCCAATGCCCCAGGCTGCCTGGGGCATTGGTAGAAAGTAGAACACCCTATGGGCTTGGGTCCAGAGCCAAGGAGACAGGAACTACAGAAGCAAAAGCCAGAACCTCTGCCCTGAAGGCTGAGAACCCAGAGGAAGTACCAGGCTTAGGCATTAGTTGAGTTCCACCACTCCCCACCCCTGCCTGTAGACTGCAGGAACCTCGAGCTCCCTATTCCTCTGCAAAGCCAGTGGCTGGCTATGGGGGTTCTCCCTATCCTGTGGCTACTTGCTAGTTCATCAAGGCAGGCACACACCGGAGTGGTGTGTGCACGCATGCCTGGACTCCACAGGTGTGCACACACAGATGTGGATGTATGTTCTTGCACACCTACAGGTATACTTAGGTGTACATTCATAGGCATGTGTAACATGTAAATTTGTATGTTTGCAACCCTGTATACATGTGATACATTTGTGTGTTTAGGTGAAGTATGTTTGGATGTATGTACGTAAATGGTCTTTGCGTTTCTGGCGGTTGAATTTATGAACAGGCAAGATTTTTCCTGTATGCTTATTGGGTTTGTTCGTGAGTGTACTTGGGTGTGTGCAGATGTTCACATGCATTTGTGTGGAGAAGTGGGGTGGGGCATGTCCACCCACATGACTAGTAAGTGTGTGTAAAAGTGCATTCAGGGAAAGCTCAGGTGACTGGGTACACATGAATCCTAGAGTGCCCTCCCATGAGAATACAATACCAGTGCCCCCCCAGCCCTGGTATAGGGGGTGCCCTGCCTGGCTCCAGCCAGGCCCTGAGCTCATAGCACCCCCCACCCCCCGCCTCGCACTCTATTCCCCAGACCCATCCTGCTTGGCCAATTTGCAGCCTCTCGCTCCCAGCTCCCGAGAAGGCCTGCAGCAAAGTCAAGGGGCTGGTGGCCAATTAGTGAGGGGGTTAATCAGGGATCTGGGGACCCCCGGGGGGCGGGAAGCCAAAGGCGGGCATTGGGGTTGGCAGGAGCATGAGCTGCCTGTCATGAGGCTGGGGGAGGGGAGACTGAGCCAGCCGGATGGTGCTGGAAGCTAAGGGTCTGCCTGTGAATTCATGGTTGCTGAGCACTCACAGTGAGGAGCCTGTGTGACTGTGTGTACACTGTGTGCAAAAGACATGTACGTGCATTCAAGTCCTTGCATGTAGTCCTGTATGCAAATGTATGGACATGATTGTGGATGCCATCTGTATGCACGTGTGCAGTTTTGTGCCTGTGTATATGTGGGTGTGCAGTGGTATGCAGATGGGTCTGGGTATGCAAGCATGTCTGGACCTGTGTGCACACATGTATATATAAGGATAAGTGTCTGTGTATACATGTGTGTGCAAGGGCATTGCATACATTTAAGTATGTGCTTCTGCATGCGAACATGTGCACATGAAGTTGACATGGTCCGTGTACATATGTACCATGATATATCTGTGTGCACAGGTGTGCGCACCAGTATGCAGATACATCTGGGTATATGTGCGTGTCTGGATATGTGTGCATGTGTGTGTGTTCTCTGAACAGCCAGAGGCCTGGACCCCCACGTGTGTGCCTGTGTGCACGTGCCTGTGTGCGCCCAGGTCTCAGCCTGTAGGGGGATGCGGGGCTGTTGGGCTCCAGGCTCCAGGAGAGAATCTGACAGACGAGACTTGCCGTAGCCCCCGGCCCCGGGAGCCTGTTTTCCAGCTTGCAGAAGCTGTGAGCCCGTGAACTCATCTTATATTAATAGCTGCTGTCTCCTCACTTATTGCAGGGAGAGGCGGTCATGGCCCTGGCGGGGGCTGCCCCCCTCCTCTACACAGGACCTGGGAAGGAGGGGAGGAGAGGTGGGCCCCACCCCCACCCCAAGGCCTACCCTGGCAGAGAGGCAGGGTTCTGAGCCCCAGCCTTTGCCTCCCCCAAGCCAGGGAGCCCCCACTGCCCAGTTCACCCTCCTAGGCCTCTGCAACTGGGTGGGGTCAGGCATGGGGTTGGACAACTGGCAAAGGCAGAGAGGCTGGAAGGCTTGACTACTCCCCCCCAAAAAACACACACACACAGGCGCGCACGCGCACACACACAGGCATGTGGTGCTGAGCAGCCCCAGGCCGAGCACCAGCTGAGTCTGAGGCTGAAAGAGACATAGAGGCTTCAGTTTGGGGGGGCAGACATGTCCCTTCTCTCAGAGACCCTCAGTTGGAGAGGGGACACAGCCTTTAGGGGCCCCCATTCCAACGAGGAAGGCAAGACTTCTCTATAAATATTTACTAAGGAGAAGCGCAGCACGGTGTGTTGTATAAACCGCATCTTTACAGCCACAGGAGGGCTTAGCCAAGGAGGCTTCCTGGAGGAAACACAGAGCGGGAAGCACAGGGAAGACCTGAGGTGCATCTGAAGAATCCCGGGAGCAGGGAGAAGCCGGCTAGCCCCACCACGCACAGAGGCCCCAACCCAGGGACAGATTCAGACACCCTCAGGGTGGGCCCAGGACCCAAGGCAGAGACCGCAGATACAGGCTCCCGGAAATGTCTCAGATCCACCACACAGCCACACCCAGACAGACAGACGAGGACTCACAGCATGAGGGTCCATCACAGGCCCTTGCAGACATGAGGCTGGCCAGCATTCGGCCCTGCTGGGCCCTGGAGCCAGAAGCTAGGATGGGGAAGCAAAGGGCCAAGCCCCCCCAGGGCAGGAGAGGCACCTGGCCCCTCTCCTTCTGGTCCTTGGTGGGTGCTCCTTGGGAGTGAGGCGGAGGCAGCAAGGAGGCCTGTTCCTACACCGCCCCTCCCAAAGGTCTAGGGGTAGCCTGGAGAGCCCCAAATTTTCCCTAGCCCGGGGACAGAGCTCCCTGCCCTGGTTTCCTTGCTTGCTGTTTCTGAGCTGCTCCTGAAACCCATTCCCTCACCTAGGAAAGAAACAGATTTGGAGTCAAATGGACCTGGGTTCAAATCTCAGCTCAACTGTTTTACTATGTGACTTTAGGCAAATCAAACGTCACCTTCAGGAAGGCCTTTTGGGGGCACCCTCTTTTAGAGATTACACACGCTCCCTGTGCCCCTTCTCTGTTTTTCTCTGAGGACTCGTCACTCTCTGACATTACCATGTTTTAGCTTATCTCTTTATTACTGTCTCCCCTGGCTAGAATTTAAGCTGTCCATGAGGACAGCAGTGAATAAATGAAAACCCATTACTCTCAGAGCCTCAACTTTCTCTTCTGTAAAGTGGGGAGAGCAATAGTACCACCCAGTGGACCACGGTGATGTGTGCGATGTTTGCCATAGAACAGGTGATTCCTGAGTGGGGGTCTTTTCCCAGGGACCTTCCAGGAAGGTGGGGAGAGAGAGAGGCCTCAGCCAGATCTGGTGGACCCTCCCCACTTTGTGCCTGGACTGGAGCTATGTGTACCTAGGCCCAGGGCCGCCCTCCACCAGCTCTGACCCAGCCCCTGTTGGTGTGTCCACTCCCTTTGGATTCCTGTGGCTACTACTGGGGAGGGGTCTTGAACACCAGGCAGAAATCTCTGGCCAGGGAAATGGAGAAAGACCTGAGTCCTAGCCTGGCACAGCTGTGTGAGTTTGAGCAAGTGGCTGTTCTTCGGGCCTCAGTCTCCCCATCTGTACAGTGGAGATGCTCTGAGGGCCCCACCTCCAGGCTTTGCCCACCCAGGAAGATGGGGGGTTTGGGTAGTTAGAGCTTCCTCTTCAGCCACACCCCAAACCTGCTCCTGCCCTTGCCTGTTGAACATGTCCTTTCTGGTTCCCAAACACCGAAATTCAGGGTTCTGAACACTTACATCCTCAAATGCACACAAGGGCACACGCACACACTTACCATCACTCACCTTTGCATAGCAAAAAAGCTCTTTCAGCTCCTGAATGAACAGATCCCAACCAGCCACCTCCCAAAATGTGGCAGCTGGCTGTGAGAATGAACCCCAATACAAATCTGAGTCCAGAATGTCGTAAGCCCTAGGGTTGGGAAGGAAGGAGATGGGGGAGCATTGGCCAGTAGACAGGGCACAGGTTCTGGACACAAGTGTTTCTGGTTTGAATTCTGGCTCTATCATTTCCTAGCTGTATGACCTTGAGCTGGCCACTGAATCTCCCTCGGCCAGTTTCCTCATCCATAAAATGGAGAAGTTATTATTACCTGTGCCATGGGATGCTTGTTAGGCATAAATGTGGTAATGGGTGTAGTACACTTAGCGCAGTGCCTAGCACACAGCAAACACCCATGACTGGGAAGGGCTGTTGTTAAGAATACCTACATGCTTTGAGTATATACTTCATGCCAAAGCCCAAGCTAAAGCTCATGTGGGCACGATGTAGGCATCTTCAACCCCAAAAGGGTCTAGCAACAGCGGTTCCAGTCCCCAGGGAGAGGTGGGGTTCTTGCCTGGCGGTGCCTGTGTCTGAGCAGGGGGACCCATCAGATTGGCATCCTGGGGTGGGAGGTGTCACCTGCCGGCCACATTGCACCTGGGTCTCCAGCTCCTCACATACCCCACAGGCCCCCAGGCCTGGCATGATCTCCCATTCCAGGCTGTCCCCCATCAGGCCCCACTCCACCCCCTGCACACACAGACAAATTTATCACAAAATCATTTTTTATTGAGGGTTGGGTCAGGGACAGGAATAGGGATCGCACTGGGGACCATACCCCAGTTGGCAGAGGGGTCTGGTGTTGGCTCGCACCCTTGCCTCTTCTAGGGCACCGCAGGGTGAGGCCTGGCCGCCAGGCTCTGGCTGTGGCGCTGGAGTGGAGCTGGGGTTGCTTGGCCTGGTCCCGGCTGCCGGCCGGGCTGCAGTTTCCCCAAAACGGCCACCAGAGGGCAGCCGGCCCCCAGCGCAGAGGAATTCTCGGTTTCTCAGGTGATGGTTTCTTAAAAAAATAAAAAACCAGAGGCTGGTGTGTTCCCCCTGCAAACCCGAGGGTGGCGGGCCCTGGGAGAAGGCTCTGGTTTCTATGATCTCTTTGATAAAAAACAAGCAAAAATAATAACAAAATACGTGGTTTCTCTCTCTCCCTTTCCCCCCTCTAGGAACTGAGGTCAGAAATGAGGGTGTTGGGGACTGGGAGTACCCTGGTATGGCCTGGATTTCAAGGTGTGGGTCTCTTTTTTTCCCGTTAACACCCATAAATAAATTCATAAATAAATAAATAATAATAGATACTCTCTTTGTATGTGCACATATATACAGATAAATCTTTGTCTTATCTATCAACAGAGTAACTAACCTCTCTGACTCTTTAGTTCAGAAACTCAAAAGTAAAGCGACATGGTCAAGGTCAAGGGAGGGGGAAGATCAGGGACTTGGAATGGCACTGTAAAACACCCAGCAGCATACTGGAACTCCAAGCCAGCTGGGCTGTGCGACATTTCTGAGTGGAACACTGACCACCTGAACATTCTAGAACCATGGAGCCAGCTGGGCCCTGCAGGGATCTGAACAGAATCCTGTGAAACACCCGAAGTCCTAGAACTCCAGAACCAGCTGGGTCTTGGGGTGCAGAGCTGGAGGGTTGGAACAAAGCCCTGGAGGACCTAACACTCTGGAATTCTGTAGTGATCAGGGCTGAAGGGTCACCAGGATGCGACTAGACATCACTGGGGGAACGGGATCGGAAGAGGATCTTGGAAGAGGAACAGCAGCAGCAGACAGCCCACAGCACCTTCTGCACATCCTGGTTGCGGAAGGCATAGATGATGGGGTTGATCATGGAGTTGTAGGTGGCAGGGAGCAGTGTGAGATAGGTGTAGAGGGGTGGGGAGTGGGCATCGCCCAACAGGCAGTAGACAGTGAAGGGCAGCCAGCAGGCGGCAAAGGCGCCAAGCACCACGGCCAAGGTGGCAATGCCCTTTCGGGTGGCCACGTAGTGGGAGGCAGGCAGCAGGTGCCGCTGGAGGGCAATCTGCTGGGCATGGCGGCAGACGATGCGACAGATCTGGGCATAGAGCTGCAGCATGATGCCAAACACCATGAAGAAAGCAACGGCCAGGACCACCAGATGGTTCTTGGAGAGTGGATATACCACGCCACACGTGGCCCGGGCATCCAGGCAGTTCCAGGCCAGCACAGGCAGCAGCCCCAGGCCCAATGCGCATCCCCACACTAGGGCCAGCATCACATAGGTCCGCGTCACTGTCGTCTCTGAGTAGTAGGTGAGGGCATTGTACAGAGAAAGGTAGCGATCAACGGTGATGGCCAGTAGGCTGCCAATGCTGGCAGTAAAGGCCGTGGCCAGCATGCCGACCAGCACCAGGCTCATCTCTGCCGAGCCAATGCAGAAGACAGCAGCAAAGTGCATGACCAGACCCAGGCCTGCCAGCAGGTCTGCCACAGCCAGGCTGCCCACCAGCAGGAACATGGGGGCGTGGAAGGCAGGAGTGCCCACGATGATGGCCACCACCAGCGCGTTCTCACAGGACACTAGGGTACCTGAGATGCACAGCACTACGTCCCAGGCCCTAGGTGAGGGCAGTGGCATGGCTGGGCCTGTGGGCCCCTCTGTTGAGCCCACGCTGCTCATGTTCATGTTTCCTGGGCCAGCAGAGAGCCAGGCCAGGGGGCTGCCTGCACCCCACATCATGGTACCTGTAGAAGAAAGGCCCTGTGAGAAGCTGGCAGGGCTGGGTGCTGAGTGGAGGGGTCTGGAAACAGTGGGAGTCTCACCTCAGGATACCTGGCTGAGTCCCAATGCCTTGTCGCCCCCACTCCTGCCCTGAAGCTCCTTCCAGGGTACCTTTAACCTCCCCTATGCCACCGGGCTAGCAGGAGTCTCTTCCTGGGGATCCCTGTCCTGGGTCTCTTCATTCTCCCTTCCAACTCCCTGAGTCCTGCAGGTCTCTTTCTCCTACATGTGTGACCAGAGGAGGGCAAGATGAAGGACTACCATGAGTGGATGGAGGCCCATTGGATCCAGGAGAAGCTGGGAGAGGCCCAGGACTGGGGGAGGGAAAAACGTCTTAAAACTGAGAGCAGCTCTGCTCCCTCCCCACCAGGGAGGATGACGCTCAGCTTCTGAGGCTCACCAGACCCCTCACGATTCTCAGTACTGCCAAACCCAGACTCCGCCCCCAGAGAATGCTCGTGAAGCTCCCGCCAGCCCCCACCCTGCGCTCCTGGGGTAACAACACCTGGGAACTCGGCCTCCCCCAACACACACACACCTAGACTTCTGTCCCCAGCCAGACCTCTCTTTCTGCCTGAACCTCTGGGTCTTTGGAACAGACACCCCCTGCTGGAAGCGTGGATCCCTGAGTCAGACCCCTCCCTCTGCCCGGACACCTGGATCTTGGGCCTGACTCCGCCTCCTGCCCGGAGGTCTGGATTCCTAAGTCAGACACCTCCTCCTGCTCGGACGCTTGGGTCCTTGCCTCAGACGCCTCCTGCCGGACCAAACTCAGATGACCATCAGTCCCTTCAGGGCCTCGGGTCCCTGCAGGAGGGCTCACCCCGCGCCGGGCTACCCAGCTGACGGCTCTCAGCACTCAGACACTGGCTCCCCTCCTGCTAGCCCAGACTCAGGGTTCCTGGTCTCGACCTCCGACCCCAGTCAGCCGCTGCGAGCCTTACCGCTTGCCCAGAATCCTGACTGCCCTCCCGGACGCCTGGTGTCCGCGGCGGGGCCCGCTACTCACCTCTCGGGACCGGGCGCGGCCGGGCCCCGGGGAGGCTCCGCTCGGGTCCAGGCTGCGCAGGGTGTATGCGGACCCCGAGAAGCCCCCACGGCCACGGGAGAAGCGACGTGAGTCACCCCGCCCCGCCCCCGACCACCGGTTTGGTGACGTCAGCGGCCCGCCTGGCCAATGGGTGAGCCGCGCTGGGGCGCAGCGCGCGCCGCTCGGCATAGTAATGAGACCTCGTGCCGCCCGCTCCCCCATTCATAAAAAGCGACCGTGGCTGCGGCCCCGCCCCCTCCTGAGTCGGCCCGCGCTGTCCTTGACGCGGCGCCCTCTAGGGGCCGGGGGTTTCGGGGGCGCTGGTGCGAGAGCCTGGAAGTCCACGGGAGGTTGAGGGGGATGTGTAGAGGGAGCGGAAAGGGAACGCGGATAGACTGTGGGGTGATGGGACTCTCGGGTGGCAAAGGCTGATGGAATTCAGGTGACAGAAACCCAGTGATGGGGCTGAATGGGCGTCCCCGGTGAGGATGGCAGGGGTTGCCAAGACGAAACGGCCCTGAGGTGATGGTGACAGGAGCATGAGGGAACAGGGAGGTGGGTGGCAGTGACGGTATGATCATGGTGACAGGATCTTGGGGGGTGGTGGCAGTGGGACGCTGAGGTAGAGAGGGAAGCCCCCAGGGCAACCATAGCAGTGTCAGGGTGATTCTGTGGCATGATGGGGTTCAGGGATTGCAGGGTGGCAAAAGGCGGTGGCAAAGGAAAGGGAAGATGGAGTGTCCAGGTGATAGGACTTCAGGTCACCGTGACCCTGTCACAAGTGCTGAAGTGACAAGGCTGTGATGAGGGTTGTAGGGTCCTGGAATGAAGATACCAGGTGACTGTGGTGAGTGGACCCCAGGGTGAGTAGGACAGGGTAGAGGGTCTGGACTGGTAGTGACCAGGCAGGTAAGTTGCTGCCAGGGCAGGTCCTCGTGATGCTGGGGCTGGCATAAGGAGCTGGGTGACGTCAATCATGTCAGCCCAATAGCGCCCTCACAGCATGGGAGGAGTGGGCCTGGCAAGATTTCAAAACCTAAATTATTTATTCAAGGATCTGGAAAGCCAGCGGGGTGGTGGTAAGGGGCACTTCCCCAGAGCAGCAGGAGTGGGGGAGCCGGGAGGAACTTGGAAGCAGGAAACCTAGCAGCTCAGTCCCCAGGGCAGGCCCCTCTCAACCTCCCATCTTAGACACCCTGGCAGGGTAGGGCATGGAGAAGGAGCTCCCTCTTCCCCAACCCTGCCTGTCCCCAGGGAACCTCTCTCAGCTGACTTCTCCATATGTGACAGGTATGGCCAGTTCTGGGGGAGGGGAACTGGCTGCTCCTCCTCCCTCTGTCTCTAGCTTTGATCCTCACTGGAATCAACCAGGCCTGTGGGATGGGGATGGGGGGCAGGGACCAGGTTAGGGCTTGAGGAAACCGCGGCGGCCCAGATCGTAGGCCCCACCAACTTCTCCCTGCAACACAGAACCACTGCAGCTCCCACAGTCAGTGTAGGGCAGGGAGAAGGAGGTGACAGGCGGTGGCAGGTACATGGGGAGAGGATAGGGTCAGGGCTGGGGAAGATAATGCACTTCAGGTTGGACATGGGGAGTTTGGGGTGTTTAGCAGGTGGTGTGGTCAGGAGTGTAGACTGGTTTCAAATCCCAGTTCCTCCATTTTCTAGCTGCGTGACTTGGGGTGAGTGTCTTAGGCTCTTTGTGCCTAGATTCTCTCATCTATAAGATAGAGGCAATGTTAGTATCTTCTTCATGGGATTGTTGGGAGGGGCCTGGCACATTATCAACACTGGCTGTGTTGGCTGCCAATATATCTGGCAGGAGGAGGACACCTGGGAGGCCTAGATGTGCAGGTTCAAGGGGTAGATGACATCACCCAGGGGAGGGAGCAGAGAGTGAGGAGGAGCCTCAGGGAACCCTGCCATTGAGAGCACAGACTGTGGATGAGAATACTGCTGCTCCTGGGCCTTTGCACTGGCTGTTCCCTCTGCCTGGAACCCCTTCACTTCATTCCGGGCACGGAACCCAAGTCACTTCTTCAGGAGCAGGCTTTCCCGACCTCTACCCTAGATTACCACTCCCCTCCCCATCACCCTCTTCCCTCTTTCCTTGATTTATTATTCTTCAGAGCACTTAGCACTCCTGAAATTCTAAATTTATTCCTTTCCAAAAAAGTACGTGTCAGCCCCACCAGGACTGAACAGACTTTGTTCTGTTCTGTGCTGGAGAACAATGCCTGGCATGGCGTAAGTGTTCAATAAATACTTGCTGACAGGATGATTAAACAAAAAGCAGCATCTAGAGAAAGAGAAGGAAAACAGAGAAGGAAAACAGTAGTAATACGCACGGTGACAAGGAAGGCGGGGGCATCAGAGAGAATACAGGGGCATTAGCGCCCCAGAACCCAGGTATTCACTTTCTCCCCAATCAGAGCCGGGTCCCAACAACTGTCCAGTTGGTCTCAGAGAAGGGTGAAGGCTGTTGGGAGGTTGGCATGAAAGGGTGTATGAGAGGTAATTTCCTGGCCGTCCAGTGGTTAGGACTCTGTGATCCCACTGCAGGGGGCACGGGTTCCATTCCTGGTCGGGGAACAAAGATGCTGCAAGCACATGGAAGAAAGAAAGAAAGAGAGGAAGAGCGAGACAGAGAGGAAGGAAGGAAGGAAGGAAGGAAGGAAGGAAGGAAGGAAGGAAGGGAGGGAGGGAGGGAGAAAGAAAGAAGGGGTGTATGAGAGACTGTCTTCTATTCTGAGGAGCAGTGGTCTTTTCTATTTTTTCACAGTTTATTAATCCTCTCATGAAATATAGGCAAAATCACCACAGATAAAGTCACTGCAGAATCTTTACTTCTTCCTTTTGCCGGCAGCAACGCTGGTCCTTGTGGTCCCCCGACCTCCCTCATTCTGTTCTCGCATTTCATACGCTGCTTCCTTGAGTTCTTTTTCTTCTCAGGCAGGCCATGTCTTGCAGGGTTGTGTTGGTTTACTTTTCCTTGCATAACCCAAGGAATCGTAAATCACGCCCAAGCCAGTTGTCTTGTCACCACCAAAATGGGTTCTGACTCCAAGTATAAAGATGACGTCTCGTGTGGTCTTGTAGATTTTGGCTACTTTTCCCCAAATGTCTGTCTCGGACACTGTTGCCCTTCCAGGGTGAAGCACATCAGCGACCATGTTTCCACTGAAGTAGTTGGTTGGCCGGCACTTCCTGATCCGGAGAGGTACGGTGTCATTCATGATGGAGACGATCCCCAGCCAGCTGGGGAGGAAAAGAGTGCACTGATATTTCTAACCATGAGAAACGCCGGAGACCTAAGAGACGCAAGTGGGGCTGTGGATTTTCATGTCAATACTCTCCCTCATGCTCCAAAACTGCCCCGTGTCAACAGGACAATTGAGGCCATCGCTGCCAACCAGGTCTCCTTTCCCCAAAGATCTGCTGTCTAGAGGAAGGGGCAGCCCTACCTCTTCTCTCCTACTCATGCCCTCTGCCCTGCCTCCTTGATTCCTTCCCATCACTGACACCCCCCTCCAGTCCTTCCCACCTACCAGGTGCCAGATGAGAGCCCAGTACTTACAAGAGTCCTGAATCCCCATTTCACAGGTGAAGCCTAGAGAAGCCAGGGACTTGCCCCAAATTGCACAGTAAATGGCAGAGCTGGGATCTGAAGCCATTCCATCTGCAACCAAATCCAGTGTGTCTTCATTCTAGCCTAGATGTCACCATCTCCTCAGAAGGGGCTGGGAGTGAAGTTGAACTAGGGCTGATAGTACTTGCAGTTCCCCAGGTGACCACCAGATGGCTGTGAGGGCTCACCTCCAGGTAAGACTTCTTACCTCTTCTCCACCAATCTGCAGAATCCTATGGGCCTAGGCTCTGGAGGGAGGTGTGTGTGAGAGAGACACAGATACTGTCTACACAAGCTCCTTGTCCAAGCCCCAAGAATCTGGGCATCATCAGCGCACACATTCTTAGCACTGACTCAATTCATTCAGCCAATATTCACTGACAGTTCCCCTGGGCTTGGGTTTGAGAGGGTGCTGCAGACAGAAAGATGATGTGGCCATATCCCTGCATTTTGAACATTCAATAAATATTTATTGAGCATATACTATTTGCCAGGCACCATTCTAGGCACAGAGGATACAGCAATGAACAAAAATCTCTGCCTTCTTCATGGAGCTTCCATTCTGATGGGGAGATGGACAATCTACAAATAAAAACTTAATATGATACTAAGTAGGGATCCCTTGAGGGTCTCACAGACCAGTGAGACAGGCAAACATGTACACAGTCACAAGATGGTACAGTATGGTTATTTGGTAATTACCTGCTTAGCTTTTATGTGTGCAGGGAGTTAACTACAGATGAAGATAAACATGGTCCCTGCCTTCCTGGAACTCACTTATAGCCTAAGAAACAAATGAGTAATTAATTATACAGTTGATACGTGTTCTGAAGGAAAAAAAGGAGGCATGATGATGCAGAATAACCAGGAGACCTGTTTTAAGTAGGGAAGTCATGGAGCAGGTCAGTTGAAGAGAGGAGAGAGGAGTTTCAAGGAGAGCGCACAGCAGGTACCAAGTCTTAGGAGGAAAAGAGTTGATGTGTTTGAGGAACAGAGAGGAGGCTAGTGTGTCTGGAGCCAAAGGAGCCATGGGGAGAGTAGGAGCTGAGCTCAGAGAGGTAGGCAGGGGGAAGATCATGCTAGTATTGGAGAGCAGTGAGCCACTGGTGGCTTAAACATGGGAATGGTACGATTTGACTTACATTTTCAAAGGATTGCTCTGGCTGCTGAGTGGGGAACAGACTGGAGGTGGGGAGCAGAAGCAGAAGCCCTACCAGGAGGCCACTGCAGTCACCAAGGCAAGATATGGTGAGGGGATGAGGGCTTGGGTGCGGGAAAGCAGATGGATTTGGATCCACCACCTGGGACAAGTGCCACAGCAGCTCAGCCTTGCTCCACGACAGTCACAGAGGGCTTCCTGCAGGCGGTGCCCATTTTGCATTGTCCTGAAGGATTAGTCTGCCAGACACATGTAGTCAGGAGAGGAGGAGGACCCTCCAGGAGAGAGAACAGCTATAGGATAAAGGCAAGGAAGTACAAAAGAGCGTGTGTGTTGGGGGAAAGGCTGTTCTATTTTCTCAGAGGGTAAGAAGATGTTGGGGTGAGCACAAGACTTCTAAAGACTTCTAGAGCCATGAATCACAGGGCTGTGAAGGCCAAGCTGAACTGAAAATTGTTTCATGGTTGAATCCATGTTTTCAGGACAGCCCTGCACTGTGAGGTCCGAGCTGGGAGGGTCCTGGAGGCTGAGAGGCAGTGTGAGGCCAGCAAAGGGAAGATGAGGGAGCAGGACACAGGAGAGACGTAGAGGCAGAATCTGCAGGACTAAAGTCTGGGGGCTGAGACAGTGGGAGGGAGTGAGGATGAGACCATGGTTTCCAATCAGGTGCCGGGGGGAATGAAGGGGCCTCCCTGAGTGGGGAAGGGAGACCAGGCAGTTTCAGGGGCCTGAGGCACACTCAGGTAGAGGTGCCCAGGAAGCAGATGGACCCTCAGGAGGCATAGCAGAGGGGAGAGTAGCCTCTGACCTCACTGGATCCTGGGTCCACATCCTGGACCCCCTCCTAACTGTGTGCCCCTGAGCAAGTGATTTTACTAGAGGCCTGCAAACTGGAGATAACAAAACCCGTGCTTAGAGGGTAGTTGAGGACATCAGAAGAGAAGCTGCAAGTAAAACTGCTTAGTAGAATGTACATTCTGCTAGTAGTAAGTCGTTAATAGTTGTTAATTATGTATTATTAGTTACAGGTGTGGCAGCTGGGGAGCGAGCACTGGGCTGGAGACGGAGATATGGGACTCGTTGGCTTTCAGTTGGGAACTGATGGCAGAGTAATGGATGAGATGACCCCAGGAGAGGAGAAACAGAGCTCAGGACTGAACTGGGCCACCGGAGATGAAGAGGGGGAAGGAGGAAAAGGAGGAGTAGAGAAGGGGGAGAAGGAGAGGGGAGGGGTGGGGAAAGGGGAGAATGGAGGATGGGGGGAAGAGGAAGAGGAGGTGTATGCTAAGGAACCTGAGAAGTGGCTGCAGAGAGAGAAGAACCAGAAGAGGCAGAGGAAGGCTGTGGAAAGGCCCACTTGTCCCAGTAACAATGAGACCGCCGACTTGGCCAGAGGGGATGTGGTGGGTCAGAGGTAGACGCGGTGTGTTGAGGGGCAGAAGAGAGGAGGGTGCAACGGGTGAAGCGAGGTGGGCTGCCAGAGCCTGGAGGCCGATCCTCGCGGTCCTGGGGCCTGGCTGGAGGACGCCCTTGACGCAAGCCCGGAAGTCAGGAAAGTGACTTTGCTTCAAATCCAGATTTTGCCACTAACTCTGCGACCTCCGACTAGTCACTCACTTTTTCTGAGCCTCAGTTTCCTCACCTGTGAAGTAGGGATAATAATGCAGCAGTTTTCGTGAAACTGAGGGTGGGGGAATCCAGCAACCTGTCCGGCTACCGGTCCTGGACTCCGCCCCCTTTTGCAGGAGCCCCGCCCCAGACCCCGAACCCCCGCCCCCACCAGGCCGCGCCCACTACCCACGCCCTACCTGACCCCGCCTCAGACCACAAAACCCCGCCCCACCTGGTGGCGTCACTAGCCCCCTCCCTGCCAGAGCCACGCCCACCTGGCCTCGCCCAGGTTGCCCGGGTCTCGCTCCCTACACCCCGGCGGAGCCGAGTCCAGAAGGGACGCGCCACACCAGCACCCCGCAGACCCCGACCCCCAGGCTCCGCCTCCGCGCCATGGCCGCGCCGGGACCCCGCGCCTTACGGGCTGCGCTCTGTGGCGGCTGCTGCTGCCTCCTCCTGTGTGCCCAGCTCGTTGTGGCTGGTAACGCGTGCCCTTCACCCTTCACCCAGCCGCCTGCCAGGAGCAGTCGGGGGTTGGGGGGCGGGAGGGGAGTTTTCCACATGTGTGCGGGGCTCCTGGAGTGGGTAGAAGGGGACTCCAGCTGTGTGTGGATTCCTGTGTGTACATATAGGCGCCAGGGGTGAGGGAGCTTCAGGTGTATGGAAGTGAAGCGGCCCTAGGTGTATGGGGGGTTAGCTCCCGATGTATGCAAAGGGAGGGTGCTCTGGGTGAATGTCAGGGAGGTTCTTGGTGTGTGTAGCCATGTGTTTGTGGAAACTGCAGATGGGCAGAGGGGCTTGGGGATCCAGGTGAGTGTATGTGTGCAGAGGGGTGAGATCCACCGAAGTGGGGAAGGGGGGCTGTAGCTTGGGTTCAAAGTGCTGCACCCATGCTACTCCCAGGTAAAGGAGCTCGAGGCTTTGGGCGGGGAGCCCTGCTCCGCATGAACATCTGGCCAGCTGTCCGAGGGGCCTGCAAACAGCTGAAGCTCTGTGAGCATTGTGTGGAGGGGAACAGAGCACACAACCTCACTGGCTGCGTGTGGGAGCAGTGTCAGCCGGAGGAGCCAGGTATGGAGTCAGGCCCTCCCCAAGTTTAGTGCCCCCAGTTCTGAACACCAAGGCCTTGGCCCCACCCCCTAAACCTCTTCCCTGAAACTTCTCCCACCAGGACACTGTGTGGCCCAAGCTGAGGTGGTCAAGGAAGGTTGCTCTGTCTACAACCGCTCAGAGTCATGTCCAGGTAAGGGGGCTCCTGCTGGCCTAAGTCAAGTTGGAGGGAAGGGGCTGAGGCGTCCCCAGTCAGAGCCTGCCTCCAATATGGAATTGGCCTTTCCCAGAGAGTAGACTATGCCCACGAACACCGGGGTCCAGTTTCAGTTCTGCCTTTAGCTCACTGAGAAGTCCCTTCCCCTCTCTGGCCTGTTTCCTCCTCTGTAAATTGGTGCAGCCAGAGGATCTAGGACAAGCATGTAGAGAGGATGGGGGAGCTAGCTCTTCTATTTTAAACCATAGTGAGGACTTTGGAAGTTCAGAAGGGAATGGGGGGAGGGCTTCCTGGAGGAGGTGGCATCAGAGATGACACTTAAAGGTAGAGTGGAAAGAGGGCACATCTGGTGGAAGGAACTGTGTGAACTAAGGCTTGAAAGTGTGTTGGGTGGGCCTGGGTTGGGGTCTTGATGGGAATTGGGGGTGGGGATCTGGATTATTATGGATTCCCTGTCTCTTCAGCTGTGCACCACCATCCCACTTATGAACCGAAGACCATCACAACAGGTAGGTACTACCTGGGGGAATGGGAGGTCTAGAGGTGCAGGGAAAGACAGAGCTGGGCTCAGGCACTGACGAGATCTGTGACCTCAGCCCTGTGATTTCTCCCTCTGAGCCTGTTTCCACATCTGTAAAGTGAGTTGGATAATACTTCACAAAGTTGCTGTGAGGATTTTATGAGAAGATGTATAGCACCTAGTTCAGTTTCTGATGCATAGAAGGTGATCGAGAAATGATGGTTCCCATCCCTTCTCCCAACACCAGAGAACTCAGGATGACCCCCTCCGGACCTACTTGGTGCTGAGGGTGTATGGCTCAGGTTGCCAAGGTGTCCTCAGTGACTACCTACTGCAACGTCCAGGCCCAGAGAGGGTCACAAAGCAGGTTCCTGGCAGAACAGAGGCAAGAACCCCACCCCTTGGTTCCCACTGCCCCTCAGGGCCTGGAGGTCAGCAGGCTTGGCAAGGATGGCTGAAGAGGCTCTTGGTTAATTAAAGCCAGAAACGTGATCTTAGGGGCTGAATTATTGATGGCTCAGCTCCCTCCGGCTTGAGCCCCAGATCAGTGTTGTACAGCTTATTTCTTCCCTCTTCTGCTCCTCTTTCCCCAGTGCCCTTCTCTGGGGCTCCCTGAGCTGCAGCTGGGACTACCCTTTGCCCTTCATATTCTCAGACCCCCCCCTTCCACAAGCTACTCCCTCTGGGAGGTGGACCCAGCTCCCAACTGGGCCCCTTTCACTGCCCCAGAATGATCTTCCACCACCATCCCTGCCCTGCCCTGCTCTGGGCACCTGGCCCAGGGCCTGAAATTGAATCCCTGGTGGGAGTTGATGGCTAACGTGGCACAGCTGGGAGCCACCCAGACGTCCTGGCAACCGTGGGCCACAAGGCGGGGGCAGGGGAAAGGGTCAGGGGATGCTGTGTGAGTCTGGCTATGCCCTAACTGTGGGGTGACTTTGGACAGGCCTGGCACTCAGAGCCTGGCTTCTCCCTCTGACGTACGTCATCAAGTCTTCATTTATCTACTTGGTAGGGTGTGGGCCTCCACTTCTCCCTCTGCTCCTTCCCTCCCTAAGTAAGGGCTCTGGCATTGGGTGACTCCAGGGTCTCGAGACTTAGGAGTCCTGAAAGGAGACCACAGCATCTGTATCTGGGCTTCAAACCCCAAGACCCAAGGCTGAGAGCGACTCTGAGCTGAAGCGGGTGTGGATGTCCAAGTTCTGGGTCCGTCCTCACCCTGTTGGGCCCCTGTGGAAGAGGGAGGCTGGCAGGGAGCTCAGTCACCATCTGGTCCCTGCAGTCAGGAGGCTCAGAGAGGGTGTAAGAGGCATCAAGCCACCGAGCAGCTCAGCAGCAGAGCCAGGGCCGAGCCAAGGCCCTGTCTCCCCAGCCAGGGACCGGCCCTCCCCACAGGCACTTGCCAGCCGCCCACGGGGTCTGGGTTGAACTTCTGAGCCTGCCGCTCAAGGCTCCCATGGTGAGGCCTGGGGCCTCCAGGTGACCTGTGCCGGGTATTGGGGTGGGGCTGGGCTCCTGGCCCACAGCGGCCTGCTGTGACCTCCTCCCTGCAGAGGGCCCTTCGGTCCCCAAGGCCCAGGGCCCTGGCTTTGACGGGGCCAGCTTCATTGGTGGCGTCGTGCTGGTACTGAGCCTGCAGACAGTGGCCTTCTTTGTCCTGCGCTTCCTCAAGGCCAAGGACAGCACCTACCAGACACTGTGAGTACCTGGCCCGCCGAGTCCCAGCTCACTGCCCACCCGCCCCCCTCTCTTGCCCCTCAGGTCCCTGTTAGCGCCGATGCGTTGTCTTCCCCATGGGGCAGCCTTAGGGGCGATGAGTCCCTCCCAACCTCCCCCATGTGAACCACACCCCTTCTCCCTCCTCCAGCTGTGGGGTTCTCTCTGCTGGGTGTTGGCCGGGGCAGGACTCAGCCTGGGCCCGGCGTCTGCAAGCCCAACTGAGCCCACCTGTCTTTGTCCCCTCATGCTGCCAGCAGGGAGGAGAACCAGTAGGTGACAGCACAGGCAGCCTTCGGCCTGCAGCTCTGTGGCCACGGGCAGGAGCCTGGGCCCTGTGTGCGGTTTGGTCTTCCTCTGAGAAGGGGAGCTGCTCTGAGGCCCCCGTGTGCTGTGGCCCCATGTGTGCTGTGGGGCGGATCGCTGCAGCCTCCATTAAAGTGTTTGCTCTTTTGACCACCGCCTGCTCTCTGAGGGTGGGTGTCCTTGGCCTGGCTGAGGTGGGGCCACTGCCCTGAGTGCCCTCTCTGTCTGGCCTCTGCAGAATCTGACCCCCTTCAGGCCTGGATTCCACACTCAGGGGAAAAAGGATGAAGAGGCTGCCCTCTTGACCCGCTTGTGGGCACTAGGGGTGGGAGAAACTGTGGTCACCAAATTCTGGCCCCTGTGGGCACCGAGCAGGCTCGGTGCCCAGTACCTGACATCCCCTCCTGTCTGGGCCTGGTACCTGCAGATGAGAGCATCCTTCAACCACCTGCTGTCTCAGCCATCATCCCTGTGGGGCCCCCTGCCTGGTACTAGGTCTGGAGCCTGCCTCCTCCCATCAACCTGGCCTGGACACTGCCCCCAAATAAAGGAGCTCTTTCCAGCACTGTGTTTTATGTCCCATGTCTTGGGCTGTGTGTGGATTGGATAGGGTGGGGGTATGGCCACTGTCCTCTCCTTAATGGAAATTCTGACTTGAACTGATACTGTCATCTTTTAAAATATTTTTGTTTGCAGGAATTCCCCTGGTGGTCCAGTGGTTAGGACTCAGCGCTCTTACTTCTGCGGCCGGGTTCAATCCCTGGTTGGGGAACTAAGATCCCACAAGCTGCATGGCACAGCCAAAACAAAAAATATTTTTATTTGTTACATGTGTTTAATCCCCTCCACCACTTTATAGATAAGGGTACAGAGACACAGAAAGGTAAGCACACCTGCTTAAGATTGCACAGAGTGGAATGGGGCAGGGCTGGGATTTGAATCCAGGTTTTTCTGACTCTAGGATGAGCAGAACTTCAGAACTCCTCTGCAGAGGCATCTCCAGGCTCTTTTGCCTTCTAAAGTTGGGTCTCTGCCCCAGTGCCAAGGTGGAGGTGCCCCCGGGACCCTCCACAGGGTACTTCTGGCCTTCCTTGAGCAGGCCCTTCTGGAAAGCTCCAACCGTGCCCACCTCCCCCTCTTTACCCCCCATCCCTGGGCCCAGAAGTCTTCCCTGACTAATAACATCTCCTATCAATGGGGTACTTGCTGGAAACCAGGCATGTGGCTGAGAGTCTAACATCAGTATCTGATTTAGTCCCATGACTGTCCTAGGAAGCTGAGACGCAATAGAGAGTCATGGGTGAAAGTTCAGCCTGTGGAGCCTGACTGCTCTGTGTGAATGGGAACAAGTTAAGTGAACAGCTCTTGGCCTCAGTTTCCTCGTCTGTAAAGTTGGGTAACAGCGGTTCCATCTCTGTGGGATATGGGGAAGGTTCAGAGCAGGTGCATGTGCTCCGTCTGCTTCAGTCCAGGGCATCCATCCACCCTACCAGCCGGGCAGCCTGTGGTCAGCCACCTGCACCTCTTCTTGCCCCAGGCCTAGTCTCCGTGCAGGGTCTCCGGCTGCAGCTGGAAGGGCTTTAGGGCCCCTGGGCTCCACAGGGAGTTCCAGCTACTCCTTGGCCTCACAGAGGGCTCACCTGCCTAGACATCGCACCACCATGGACAATGCCAAACACAGTCCACCTCCGTGTCCCTCCCCTCCATGCTCACTTCCATCAACACCCCCCTCCTTTCAGACATCAGCCTCCCCTTTAGCCTCCCCTCCAGCTCCGTACATCTGTGTTACCCAGCCTGCCTTGCTCTCTCTTCTTCAAGCCCCTGCACATGCAGTTTCTCCTGCATGGGTCACCCTCCCTTGGCTTCTCCACCTAGCACTTAGTCCTGGCTGGTATAATGCCCATTCCTCCCAGGCCAAGGGAGGAAATGCCCCTATATCTTTCTGGCTTTCCACCCAGTTAAGGAAATTTCTCTATAGAATGCTTTCTTTTTCAAAATTAGTAAATACCGGGAATTCCCTGGCGGTCCAGTGGTTAGGGCTCCACACTTCCACTGCAGAGGGCACGGGTTTGATCCCTGTTTGGGGAACTAGGATCCCATAAGCCGTGTGTCCCCCCCCGCAAAAAAAGTAAATGCCTGTAAGGAACAAGAGGACTACACAGAAGCTTATATAAAGAGCGGGAATCCCTCTCCCCCGGGTCCCACTCCCCAGAAATAACTATGCTTAACAGGCTGTGTCAGACCTTTTTCTGTGAATTCACAACACACATTTAGCGTTTTTAAAATACAAAGCGGGAGCGTGCTTTACATATTGTTCTGCAATGTTGCCCCTTTCGTTATAGATCACACTTGCCCTATGACTTGTACAGATGGGGATGATTTATTTGCCTGCATCCTCTCAATGTGCAGCTGGGTCATTTCCACGTTATCATAAACAGCATCATGGTAAAGGGGCTTGTCTGCAGATCTTGGCACACCTGTGGCAGAGAGTAGGGAGGACAGATTCCTAGAACTGGAATTGCAGAGCCTCAGCGTCCATCTCATGGATCCGTCTTGTCTGGCAAACTTGGCCTCTACCTTCCCTACACCCTCTTGAACCTCAGCCTTCCCCACCCCCACAAGCACTGGGCCTGGAAAAAGGAGGCCCTCAGGGAGCGTTTGATGAAGGAATGAATGAGTGAAGGAATGAATGAGCCTTTCCTCTCCTCCCCTCCCCTATCACCGGAGGTCCCTCTCCAGCTCAGACCTCACCACTCACATCTGGACCAAGGCTGCTGCCTCTTCACTGGCCTCCCAGCCTCCATGCCTGCCCTGCACGGTCTGCCCATTCGATGGCCTATATTAGCAGCTGTTTTCTAGGCACTGCCAGGGGCTTCTCAGTGGACCTGAGGATGGGCATGAAGTCACCTTGCTAAGGGGGGTGGGACATGGGCTTGGGCAAAATCTATGGCATATAAGTGCCAGAGAGAACACAAATCATGTCCTGGCTCTGGGCCCGTTTCTCCATTTTTATTCATTCATTTAACCAACATTAACGGAGCACCTGCTATGTACCAGCCTATAACCCAGGGCCAGTAATAACGACCATGAGGGGGGCTGTGTAACGATGGGAGGTAACGTACTGCACCCAGCATGACTCGTGGGGTGCAGTAGGTGCCCAACAGACGGTAGCAGTGGTCATTCCTGACACCGGTGACAAGGATCAAAGAAGGATTCCTAGTGGAGATGGCATTAGGGCTGGACCTTCATGGATGGGCGGAGCTTCACAGGGGGAGAAGAAGAGGAGGCTTCCGGATGGAAGGCAAAGACTTAGCTAAAGTTCAAAGGTAGAAAAACCCTATGTGAATCCCGAAGTCTGAAGAGATGGCTGCAGAGCCCTAGAGGCCAGGAGCAGAAGCTGGACTCCATCCTGGTTGGAGCAGTCAAGGATTATGCCCATTCTCTCCAGGGCTGAGGAAGGAAATGCCCCCACCTTCTGCTGGTTCCAGCCTGGGTGGGATGTCCCTGGGGAGGGACAACAGGAGGAAGTCTTGTTTCATGTCCTCTCACCAGCCTGGCCGCTTATAAACTGGCACCCTCCCTCAGGGGCTCCAGCAAGGTGGGCCCACTCTGGACCCCACTCTCCCTTTTGCTCCTCTTGTTTGGGGAGCCCGCCTGAGAAGCCAGGATGCCCCAGCTGCCCAGGTAGAGGCCTAGGGCGCCCCCCGTACCCATCTGCCCTCATTCCCTCCCTAGGTATGCTTCTCCCAGCCAGGCTCACTAGCCTCAAGGAGCAGTGTGGGAGTTTGATAATCTGGACTCTGCACAAAAACATATGCAAATAGATGCAAATGGTGAAAAACCTTGCCAGCTCCGGAGGCCAGTGTCCTGACAGCTAGAATCTGGGGGATGAAAACAGAAGTGCAGAGGGGTCTGGGAGAGAAATGCCCACTCCCCCCATGCCCATCCTGTGCCCACCCAGCCCCATGTCTCCCTGCAGAACCCAGGGAACTGGAAGCCAGCAAAGTTGTCCTCCTGCCCAGTTGTCCTGGAGCCCCAGGAAGTTCTGGGGAGAAGGGAGCGCCAGGTCCTCAAGGTGAGAGATGCCGTGGAGCAGGCAGGGACCTGGGGCAAGCTGGGGAGGACGGGGTGCAGCAGTTACAGTCTGTGCTGAGAGCCCATGACAAAAGGGCAAGGAACCTACTGTGTGCCAGGCTCCAGGCCGGATGCCCAGCATCTGAAGATTGATCCTGTGAGGTAGGTGGTACCATCCCCATTTTGCTAGGGGGAAAGTGAGGCTCAGAGAGGATAAGCAGTTTGCCCACATTCACAGAGCCAGGAAAGGCTGCAGCTGGGATTTGATTTCTGGCTCCAAATCCCTCATTGCTTTTTGGCCCCTGACACGGGGTGGGATGTAATGCATCTCTGCCTTGGGATTTCAGGGCAACTTGGACCACCAGGCAAGATGGGCCCCAAGGGTGAGCCTGGTGAGTATGTGTGGCCAGAGGTCTCCTCGTCTTTCTTTGCTCTGTCCCTGCCTCTGCTTGGCTGCCATTCAGGAATTGGCTATGATTTCTCTCCTGCAGAGGGGGTGGAAGGCTGGGAGGAGTGGGGAGAATTAGAAGGGCCTGGGCACCCTCCCCTCTGGTGGTTAATGGGCATTCCCTTGGAGGTACTCAGACCTCAAGAACCAACACTCTTCTTGCCCTGGGGAAGGAGATTCAGTGATCCTGCTCCGGGGCCAGGAGAGTGAGGCTGCCTTCACAGGAGCCAGGCACTTGGAGTCAGTTGGTGCTGGGGTGTTGGTGGACCCCAGGTGTCACCCGGCGCACCTTGGAACCCCTCTTCAGGGGTCCAAAGGAATCAAGAGGGCTCTTGGGTCCCACACTTGGCCTGTTCCATTGCCTGTGAGGGGGGTGGAGGGTGGGGAATAACTTGGGGGCCCCCCTCAGTCCATCTCCCCTTCCCCAGGCCCCAGGAGCTGCCAGGAGCTGCTGAGCTGGGGTGCCACCTTGAGCAGCTGGTACCATCTGTGCCTACCCGAGGGCCGAGGCTTCCCAGTCTTTTGTGACGTGGACATCACAAACGGGGGGCTGGCTGGTGAGCGAGTGTCCGGGAGAGAAGGGACTCAGAAGTCAGGCCCAGTGGGCACTTCTTCCCCTTGGCCCCTAGGGGGAGCCAGAGCCTACCAGAGCCAAGGCATCCCTTAAGCGTAACTCACTAAGGAATGAAGTCTGAGAAGGCTTCACAGAGGAGATGCCATTTGAAAGGGCCTTGAAGGCTGTGTAGAAGTTCTCGAGATAGATGAGGTGCAGAAGGGCATTCCAGGTAGGGGGAAAGACAAATGTAAGGAGGCAGGAGAGTACAAGAGGGTGTGGGGGGACTGTATGAATCAGCTGAGAGCAGGTGGAGTGGTTGGCTGAGGTCTACTGCCGTGGGTCAAGAATGGACTGAGGGCCCCTGAAAAGACCAGTTCACAGAGGGCACTGAATGACCCACTGAGGAGCGTGGAGGGCAGTGGGGAGCCATGGAAGAGTTTTAAGCAGAGGAGGGACCAGGTAAGACATGTTTTAGAAAGAAGACTCTGGCAGATGCATTGAATGGGGACCAGACTGCAGGTAGGGACACAGGTTAGGACAATTGCAGGGGTCGGGGCAGGAGAAGAGGGTGGGCAGTGGCAACAATGGCAGTAGAGGCTCTTAGACGGAAAGATATTTAGGAGAGAAACTCTGCAGGGCCTGGGGTCTGCTTGGCTTGAAGAGGAAAGTGGGGTTGGGAGGGAGCATCAGGGTAAGGCTGGGTGCGCCTCTGGAGGTGACTTCTCTGCTCTAATATCTTGGTTCTTATGATAGTAAATTAAAACAGGTTATTTTGAATCTGACCCCCAACTGGACTGACCGTCTCCCGAGGGACAGGGACGATGTTTCTCTCATTTCATTTCCCCCAGGGCTTTCGAGGCTGCAGTGTGAAGTTGAGAGTCAGTAAAAGGTAATAAGTGTGTGTAGAGCTCATCAGCATGTTCACAGGCAAGGCTCACTTGGACTCACACTTTATCAACAAGCCCCCAATCCAAAGAGGGGGTGCCTGTCCACCTACCCCCCCACAGTGCATCCATTCTCAGCTGCCTCTGCCCCCTGCTTCTCCTCATCCCATGCTCAGCCTGGAGTAATGGCTGCCGTGCTAGCCTTCTCTGCCTCCCTAGCTATTCCAGCGGTGACAGGATGGTTCCGTGGATTTCTTCTGCTCTTGGTCCTCCTACAAAGCAGGTCTTGGGAGCGAGGAGTCTGAATTCTGGCTAGATAATGAGAATTTGCCCCAGCTTACTCTCCAGAGTAGGTTCTCAGTAGGGTCCAGGGAGCTGGAGGGGCATTTCCCTGGCATTCTGACTTCCCACCTGGGATCTGAGGATTCCTCCATCTCTGCCTCCCTGTCCCCCAGGTACCTGGGACCTGCGGGTGGAGGTGGAGGACTTTGAAGGCAATCGCACCTTTGCTCACTGTGGGGCCTCTTTGGGGAGGCAGGTCACTACCCAGCTAGTGCTGGGCAGGTTCTCAGAGGGCACTGCAGGTGAGCGAGCCTACAGTGGGGCCCTGGAGTAGGCAAAGAAGGTGAGGGAGGCCGGGTTCTTTCCCAGGGCTGCCACGGCCTCCATGAATGACCCAGGACAACTCCTTCCCCTCTGTGGGCCTCAGTTTCCTCATCTGAAAAATGGCAGTTGTGAGACAGGGTGGTGTAGGAGTGAAGAAGCTGGGCTCTGGAGGCAAACAATCCTGAGTTTAAAAGTCCAGCTCTGTCATTTACTAACTATGTGACCTTGGGCAAGTCCCTTCTGGGTCAGAGCCTCAGTTTCCTCCCCTGTAAAATGGGTAAGGAGGCAGGGAGGGAGGGTGTGGGAGACTCTGAGGCTCTGTTGAGTGTTAGCATTATCTGCCTTTTTTAAAAAAATACTTATTCATTCATTTATTTATTTAGGCTCTGCCAGTTCTTAGTTGTGGCATGTGGGATCTTCATTGCCGCGTGCGGGATCTTTAGTTGCGGCATGCATGTGGGATCTAGTTCCCTGACCAGAAATCGAACCCGGGCCCCCTGCATTGGTAGTGTGGAGTCTTAACCACTGGACCACCAGGGAAGTCCCCAGCATTATATGCTTTGGAAGAGGAACCAGAGAAGGCTTTTTTCAAAGAAACACCAACTGTTAAGGAGAAATCTGAAAGAGGGAAGTGGTTATGAGGAGGTGTCTCAGGAGAGCCCCCTTTCCTGCCCAGGCATCTGAGAAATCCCTCCCAGCTCTCCCTGGCACAGTTGCTCAGGCTGCAGATGGGAGCTGGGAGGAGACAAAGGAGCAAGAGGGAAGCTGAGGATTCTGGGAGGGGAAAAGGTAGGGGGAGGAGCCAGTGGCTTTGGAGCCACAGTCCTGAGCTCAAGTCCCAGTGCCCCTGTGTAGCCTTGGGCAAACACCCTGGCTCCTTGGCACTGCTGTTTTCTCATGGGGGCTGAAAACATCCACCTCACCATTGCTCTGAGGCTCCTGTGAGATCATCTCTCCAAGGGTGCCAGGCATGGTGCCGGCACCTAGGTGCCTCTCATCCCCTTCCTGCCAGGGGACACCCTGAGCTTCCACGGCAGGAAGCCCTTTACCACCTATGACACCAACCATGATACAAACGAGAGCAACTGCGAGGTGACTGTCCGTGGTGCCTGGTGTTTCAGATCCTGCTATCAGTCCAATCTCAACGGGCGCCACTGGATGTCCGAAGCCACTGCCCGTAACTATGACATTCACTGGGCCTCAGACTGTGGCGTGGGCCACCCTTACCACAGGGTTCACATAATGCTTTGCTAGGGCATCCTGGCAACAAGCAGGGTTATCTCATCTCTCCCGTACAGTTTCTGGACCCTCGGCTACCCCTCCCCATTGCTAACCATCTTTGCTCCTCTGTCCACGTTAAAAAAAAAAAAATCACTTTAACCCTTTCCTGGCTTGCAGACCTCTTCCAGTTATTGCGAAAAACTCACAAGGGCAGAGCAGGGCACAGGTTTCAGTTCCATTCAAGGAAGATATTCCCTCCAGTCAGGAAGACGGACGAATCGGCCTCAAAAGGTAGTGAGGCTTCCATCCCAAGAGGTGTGCAAGCCAAGGCCAGAGGAGCATTGAGTGGTGGACTTGGAAGGATTCAGGCATCCACTGAGAATACTCTTGGGCCCCCTGGTCCTACAAGTGGATGGTTTTGTGGTGGGAATTGCACAGCTATCTCACCCTCTCTGTTGCCCCCTCCTTGTCCCTTCTAAGTTGTCTCTTTTCCAGGCTCTGTTGTAAGTCAAGTTCTCATTCTTTGCTACTTCTTGCCTGTCCCATTAGGGATTAGTTTGAACTTAGTCAAACCAAGGCAGGTACATTTTTCTTCCATGGGGCAACAAGGCAGTGAAACAGCAGTACTGAGCTGGCATTTACTGAGCAGTTAGTTAATTTGCCAGTGTCACATTCTAGACAGTGTTAGAGCAATAGTTAAGAGTCTGATCTCTGAGCCTGACAGATAGTGCTGGGCTTGCATCCTGCTCTGTCATGTAGATGAGTTATCTTGAACAAGTTACTCAACCTCTCTAAGTCCCCAGTTCCTGATTTCAGAGTTCACTGAAGTTTATACCAGGCTGCTGCCTCACTAATTCACACTAGAAGGTTAGGGATTCTTGGGGATTGGAGCTGGGAAGCTGTTGTAGCCCAAGGGCTGGAGTTTCTGGCGTTCTCCAGGTAGTAGAGAAACGTTTGCATGGGGATTCTTCTCAGGTTCCATGGTCATGTTCTGGGTGGAGGTCATAGATCAGAAGGGCTCCACGGCAGATTGGGTTACGGGAAAAGCAGCCCCCTGGCAAAAGTGCAAAGGACCGGGCTCAGATGCCAAGTCCCATGCTCCTGGCAGGCTGAGGACCAGGCTTTCCCCAGTCTCTAGTCCCTCCCAGCCTGCACAGCAGGGACCCGGAGGACAGGCACTCTACGCTGTGTTCTACACACACTAATGTCTCTGGAGATCCTTTCTTTCAACAGACCCCGCAGGGGGCAGGGCCTGCAATCTGCAATTCCTGCCTCTGCCTTCCTTAGCCCTGGCCTGGGCACACACACACACACACACACACACACACACACACACGTGTGTGTGTGTGTGTGTGTGCGTGTGTATTTATTTATTTATATTTATTTACTTATCTATTTTTATATATTTATATATATATTTATTTATTTAACTCTTCTTTGCGGCATGTGGGATCTTTTAGTTGTGGCATGCGAACTCTTAGTTGTGGCATGTGGGATCTCGTTCCCCGACCAGGGATCAAACCTGGGCCCCCTACATTGGGAGTGCGGAGTCTCAGCCACTGGACCACCAGAGAAGTCCCCTGGGCACACATCTTACGAGTGCCTGCTGTGAGCAGTCCACAGTGGTTGGCGCGCACAGGGACACAGGCTGTTCCGGAAGCGGCCTGTCTCAGAGGCGGGAGAGGAGGGAGGGAAGAGGCCGAGTCCCAGGGCGCTAGGGAGCGGTGCTGTCCCAGGGCGCTAGGGAGCGGTGCTGCCCCAGGGCCGAGGGTGGAGCTTTCCCTTGTCGTCCAGGAAAGGGCTGGGCCCGGCCTGTATACATGTGAGGGCAGGAGAGAGCGACTGCCGGCGCTCTCCTGCGGAATCCGGGTGGTGAGCACTGCCTGACCGATTCTCGGGACTCCCCCACGTGACTCTGAGTCGCGGATCACCGGATGCCCAAGATTCCCTGGACCCCAATCCCCGATTTCAGATCCTCAGGACCTTACAAGTCAGAGGCCGGATTTCGCCCTGGACACCAGATGCCCAAACGGGACCTCCGGCCGGACTCCGGATCTCCAGATCTTCAGATCCCGTAGGAGATTCCCGATCCTGACCTGATTCCCGATCCCGAGATCCCGGTATCTGTTGTCTCTGGCTCCTGTCCCGCCCCGGGTGCCCAAAGTCCGGCGCCCGACGCCCGAGCGCCCCCGCATGGCGGGGCATTGCCTGAGGTCCGGAGCCGCGGAGCGCGCCGGCAGCTGCTGGCAGGACCCGCTGGCCGAGGCGCTGAGCCGGGGCCGGCCGCTCGCGGCGTCCCCGGGCCGGGGCTGCGCGAGAAGCCGGCCGCTTAGCGTGGTCTACGTGTTGACCCGGGAGCCGCAGCCCTTGGCGGAACCCGAGACTGGAGCCGAGGCGGAGCCGCTGCCTCTGCGCTGCCTGCGTGAGGCCTGCGCGCAGCTCGCCGGACCGCGGCCACGACCTCAGCTGCGCAGCCTGCCTTTTGGGACCCTGGCGCTGGGAGACACCTCAGCGCTCGATTCCTTTTACAACGCGGGTGAGCGCTCCTGGGGGCGGGGCGGGGCGCTGGGGCGGGGCTTAGGGTCTGGGGAGGAGCCGAAGGGGCGTGGCTTGGCGACTCCCGGGAGATCCCGAGGTGTGGGGTGTAGGGGGCTATGCGGGCATAAAGTGAGCTAAAGTCTAGGGGCTCGAGGCGGGGCCGTGATAAAAGTGGAGTTTAGGGGATCTGGAGCACGGCCGGACTCGGGCAGGGATTTAGCGGATCCAGGCCTGGCTCGTGGTTCAGGGTTGGAGCTTAAGCACTCTGGAGTCGTCACCGTGCCTAGGGAGAGGCTGGGGGCGGGGCAGGGTGTGGTATCTCAGGAGTGGGATTGGAGAACTCAGCCTCGGGATGATCTCGCACGGATCTCATGACGGAGAATCCTGGGAGGTGGAACTTGGACTAGGGAAAGGAGCCGTAACATGTGGGCCTGGAATTCAGGGGTCCTAGCATACTACTTCCGAGGATCCGGCTGGAGAGGCAGAAAGAGAAGTGAAGGGGACCAACTGCCCAACTGCACTGGATTCTAGGCGAGGGAGCTTGGGTTATGAGACCCCAGTAGTTCCGAGAGAATGCGCCGAGCCTGGGTGGAGGGGCTGGAGGCGGAGCAGGGTCGTCCGGGGGCGGCTATTCCCGCGCGGGTCACCCCGCCCTCTCGCCATCCCGGACGCCCCGCCCCCGATACTTATTTGTTCATCCAAGAGTCCAGGAACCGTACTTGCAGGATGTCCATAAAACCTCAGCCTAAAAATGAAAGCTGACTCGACCTTGAGGACAGAGACACACAGAGTCACAGACTCACAAATCGTACATATCTTGATTCACATAAACTGTCGCAGACAGTATCACACACAGAGATACAGACACAGCAAGCTGCACACACACACACACACACACACACACACACACAGAGGCACAGTGTTTGTACACGCACAGGGCATGTGTGTATACACATGTGTATACACACAGCACACTGCTTGTGCCAGCCCCTTTCAAGAGACTGGGTTGAGAACCCAGGGAAGGGGACTTTTATCTTTGCACAACTCCTGCCTCTCAGATGGCCTGGAACAGGCTCCAGACTGGTGCACAGCCCTCCTTCTCTGTGCCCAGTGTCCGCAGGCTCTGAACAGTGGCATGTGAGTCATAGCCCGGGGAGCTCCACTCCTTTCCTTGCAATACTATAGATATAATTTCTGTATGAGCCAGAGGGACCCTAAAAGGGGGAAACTGAGGCCCAGAGCAAAACTGGACCCTGCTGGAGTCACAATGGGAAGGCAGGCTGAGCCAGGATGGATCCCCAGGCTACTTCCCCACAAGCTGGGCTTCAGGGCTCAGGGCCCCCACCTGTGTGCCCGCAGATGTGGTGGTGCTGGAGGTGAGCAGCTCCCTGGCGCAGCCCTCCCTGTTCTACCACCTGGGTGTGCGGGAGAGCTTCAGCATGACCAACAACGTGCTCCTCTGCTCCCAGGCCGACCTCCCTGACCTGCAGGCCCTGCGGGTAGGTGGCCAGCGGGCTGGTGGGGGCCGGCACAAAGCTGGGGTGGCCCTACTCAGAACACCAGTATCTGAATGTCTGTCCCCCTGCAGGAGGACATTTTCCAGAAGAACTCGGTGAGCAGAAACCACCCCTACTCCAATGTGCCCTTTGACCTCCATTATGACCTCTGACCTCCACTATCTTTCCTGGCCTCCTCATTCCTCTCTGACCTCCCTAGTGCCCCCTGACATCCATGTGACCCTTTGTTCCCTGTGGTCTCCCTTCATGAAGTGTGCCCCTTCCCTGCTATTTTAGTCCCCACTGGTGCTGACCTCTGACCCCCTCACTGCCCCTCTCTAACCTGGTACTGACCTCTGACCTCCACTGATTCCCACCTCCCTCCCACCAGGATTGCGTTGGCAGCTACACGCTGATCCCCTATGTGGTGACAGCCACTGGTCGGGTGCTATGTGGAGATGCGGGCCTCCTGAGGGGCCTGGCTGACGGCCTGGTACAGGCTGGGGTGGGCACCGAGGTGCTGCTCACACCCCTGGTGGGCCGGCTTGCCCGCCTGCTGGAGACCACGCCCACGGACTCCTGGTAATGGGGGCCCTCAGCAGGTGCACCAGGAGGAGGCTGGTGAGGGTACAGGGGGCTGGGGCTGAGGGGCGAGCCCGGCCATTCTCTCTCCCCCCCTCCCCTGCCATGGACGTTAGTGGCTATTTCCGGGAGACCATTCGGCGGGACATCCGGCAGGCGCGGGAGCGGTTCAGCGGGCAGCAGCTGCGGCAGGAGCTGGCTCGCCTGCAGCGGAGACTGGACAGCGTAGAGCTGCTCAGCCCTGACATCATCATCAACCTGCTGCTCTCCTACCGTGATGTGCAGGTGTGTGGTGCTCAGAGAGGCGGGCAGTGGGGGCAGCGGCATTCAGTGTCGGACAAGCCCGAGTCCAGCTCCTGGACTCACTTGCTCACTGGTGGCTTTGAACAAATTATCTGACGTCTCTGAGCCTCGGTTTCCTCGTCTGTAATAGGGGACGATCTTGTCTCCCAGGGCAGCTGGGAGGCTGGGGCACACAGTGGGTTCTCCGTGTAAGGTGTGGTGTCTACACTACCTGCTGGGCCTGAAGGAGGTGTGCAGAGGATGGTGGGTGGGAAGATGGGGTGTCGGGGTGGGAGGGGACCCCAGCTCAAGGTTTACCTCAGGGTCTGTGGGCCGATGGGACCCACCAGAGGCCAACAGGCCAGGGCATGCTATTCCCTCCTGCAGGACTACTCAGCCATCATTGAGCTGGTGGAGACACTGCAGGCCTTGCCCACCTGTGACGTGGCCGAGCAGCACAATGTCTGCTTCCACTACACATTTGCCCTCAACCGGTGGGTAGCAGAGCAAGGCTCAGGTCGTAGCATGTGGGGACACGGGTCTCTGCTGTGCAAAGTCATTGCTGTCTGCAATCACTGCTGTTCAGGGAATTTGCTGACCAAGGTCACACTGATGTCAAATGGTCCCTATTGTTCTGTTCTTGCTGCCCAGAGTGGGGTGGGGTGGTGGCGCTGCCCTTGGAGTGGTCACAGCTATCCAAGGTCACTGCTTCTCAGAGTCACTGCAGCTAGAAATCACTTCCATCTGGGATCACTACCTCTAGAAAGATCAGAGCTGACCAGAGTCACTGCTATTCTGGGTTCATGATTGTCAGGCCCTTGGAAGGGTCCCTGCTGTTTAGGGTCTGGGGGTTCCTAGACAGAGAGTGGAGGCAGGGCCATCAAGTGGGTTCCCAGCCTTCTTCCCCTTCCCCTAGGAGGAACAGGCCTGGGGACCGGGAGAAGGCACTGGCTGTGCTGCTGCCACTGGTACAGTTTGAGGGCTCAGTGGCACCTGACCTATATTGCATGTGTGGCCGTATCTATAAGGACATGTTCTTCAGCTCTGGCTTCCAGGATGCTGGGCACCGGGAGCAGGCCTATCACTGGTAAGGGGCCCAAACGAGTGGACAGTGGGCTGAGCTAGAGGGATGAGGAATGAGGCTGTGGGCATCAGTCCAGCCCCGTGTCCCCCCACCCTTACCCCAGGTATCGCAAGGCTTTTGATGTGGAGCCCAGCCTCCACTCGGGCATCAATGCAGCTGTGCTTCTCATTGCTGCTGGGCAGCGCTTTGAGGACTCCAAGGAGCTCCGGCTCATAGGTGAACCCCAATCCTGCACCCCTATCCCCTACCCACAGGAGCTCAGAGGGGCCTGGGGAGAGGGCAGGGAGAGAAGACACTGGGCTGGAGCTGAGGCCGACCACATCCCCTTTTGGACCTGTTCTGCCTGAACCCACCCCAGTCCTGGGCCCTCGTGAGCCCTTGAGCCCACAACTGTTCCTAAGCTCACACCTGTGTTCCTTACACACTGAATTCCACGTACACTTGTTCCCAAGCCCTTACCTGTGCCTGAGCTCCTACTCCCACCTGAGATCTGGCCACACCTAAGTTTTTAGCCATTTCTATGTTCCTGCCCACATGAATTTTGTGGCCTACACCTGGGCTTTGCCCAAAGTTGTAATCACATTCAATACAACCCATGCCCCTCCCTCCCAGGCATGAAGCTGGGCTGCCTGCTGGCCCGAAAAGGCTGTGTGGAGAAGATGCAGTATTACTGGGATGTTGGCTTCTACCTGGGAGCTCAGATCCTTGTCAATGACCTCACCCAGGTGGCACTGGCTGCAGAGCAGCTGTACAAGCTCAATGCCCCCATATGGTAGGTGGCCCCTTCTGTGGTGGTCCTGGGCTGGCCTGGTCTATCAGCTTCTGCACCTATATCCACTGGCTTCTAGTCCGAACCTCTTTCAGACCAGTGCCCATGGCACCCAATGGCCACATTCTGGCTGCATCCAAGCCAGTCTACTCCCCTGGCAGTGCTAGCTGGTGCCTGGGCTGAGCTGAGGGCAAGGTTGTGTCTGCAGGTACCTGGTGTCTGTGATGGAAACCTTCCTGCTGTACCAGCACTTCAGACCCACACTAGAGCCTCCTGGAGAAACCCCACACCACGCCCACTTCTGGCTCCACTTTTTGCTACAGTCCTGCCAGCCACTCAAGATGACTTCTCCCCAAGGGGAGCAGTGCTTGGTGAGGCCCGTGGGGTGTGGGACCTGGGAGAGGGGCAGGTCCCTTTTGACCAACCCCTCTCCCCTGTCATCTGCAGGTGCTGGTCCTGGAGATGAATAAGGTGCTGCTACCGGCCAGGCTGGAGGCTCAGGGTACCAACCCGGTGAGCGCAGTGACAGTGAGCCTGCTGGAGCCCGGTAAGCAGGTGGTATCGCCGGTGAGTCACCCCCATTCACATCTATGCACCCCTTCTCTCCAGCCTTTCCCCCATCCCCAGACCCCTCTCCCGGTCCCCACATCCCTCTTGGACCTTTTTCTTCTCACAGGACGTTCCCTCCAGCTGGACCTTGCCGGTGGCCTCCATCAGCGGTGTCAGGTGAGAGGGGAGACCTGGGGGAGGTCGGACGGGGGCGGGGGCGGCGCTGCTGGGCTGCCCGGCTCACTGGGGTTCTTCATCCCTTCCAGCGTGTCGAAGCGAGACGAGCGCTGCTGCTTCCTCTACGCGCTTCCCCCGGCTCAGGACGTCCAGCTGTGCTTCCCCAGCGGAGGGCACTGTCAGTGGTGCGCGCAGCCCTTCGGCGTCGGGGTGCTCTGAGGGCAAGGGTGCCCGGGGTATTGAGGGAAAGGAAGGGACATGTTCCCTGGGTGCTCTTCGGCAAAGGGGACAGTTTCCGCCCAAGGTGCCCCTCCCATCAGTCTGATCTCCGTCCTCAGGTTCTGCGGGCTGATCCAGGCCTTGGTGAAGAATCCGGACTCCACGGCGGCCGCAGAGGAGGCGGAGGGCGGAGGGGAGGTATTGGAGGTGAGGAAGGGGTTGCTGGGAGCTTGAGGAGGGGGAAGGGCTGAGGGCCCAGCTGAACCCCGCATCTCACCCGCCCCCCAGTTTGATTATGAGTACACGGAGTCGGGAGAGCGGCTGGTGCTGGGCAAGGGCACCTACGGGGTGGTGTACGCCGGCCGCGATCGGCGCACGCGGGTGCGCATCGCCATCAAGGAGATCCCGGAGCGGGACAGCAGGTTTGGGACCTGAGGCCACGCGGGCGGGGCTCAGGGCTCGGGGTGGGGGGCTGGGGGACCAGGTGGGCGGGTCAAATGGGCGGGACCTCGAGTTGAGAGGGTCCTGTGGGCGGGACTGCAGGCGGGGGCGACGCGGATGCCCAAGTGGTCGAGCCGAGTGCGCTGGCTCACAGAAGCGAGAGTACGAGCCCAGTGGGCCCAGGCCTGTGCGCAGAACTGCAGGGACCCGTAGGGCGGGCTGTGGTCTGGAGGGCATGTGGGCTGGGTGATTAAGTTGCGGAAGGTCAGGGGCGGGGGTGCTGGTGGGCGGGGCAGATCCTGGGGGCCTGCCTTGCTGGCGCTGGAGTTGGGTAAGCATCTCTGCCCCAAGCTGGCCTGTTCTTTACTCCCTACCTGCCCCCAGGTTCTCTCAGCCACTGCATGAAGAGATCGCTCTGCACAAACGCCTGCGCCACAAGAACATCGTGCGCTATCTGGGCTCAGTCAGTCAGGGCGGCTACCTCAAGATCTTCATGGAGGAAGTGCCTGGAGGTTCCTGCCCTGCGTGGGACGGGAACGGAACTGGAGTTGTGGGGCATGGGGCTGGAGTCAAGCAGGGGTGGAGAGCCCTCCGGGAAAATGAACCCTAGCGTGTGTGGGTAGTGTAGCCCAGAATTAGCTGAGGCAGTGCAGTTGGGTGATGGAGTCTGGGCCATGGCCTGGACTTTGAGCAGAGCTGTGCGCTGGAGTAAGTGGGTGCCAATTATGACCTTGGACTCATCTTCCCAGGCAGCCTGTCCTCCTTGCTGCGGTCAGTGTGGGGACCCCTGCAGGACAACGAGAGCACCATCAGTTTCTACATCCGCCAGATCCTGCAGGGACTCAGCTACCTGCACGACAACCGCATCGTGCATCGAGATATCAAGGTCAGCGTGTAGCTGGCTCACCCTGGTGGGGAGTGGGGGGGAAGAGATATGGCCCCAGACAGAGGCTGACAGTTTAGACTAAGTGGACAGACCCTTTGCAAAGGGTTGGGGAATTCATCAAGAAGGTTCCCTAGAGAAGGCAAGAAGTTCAGATCTGAAGCTAACTTCCAGAGGGGGATAAGTGGGATGGCAGGGGGAGGAGGTTGACAGAGGCACGGTAAGGCTGGGAGTCCCAGGAGTCAGGGTCTCGGGATAGAGTCCAGTTCTGGCACCAGGAGCCCAGCCTGATGTCTGCTGAGCACAATGTCCACTCTACTCAGGGGGACAATGTACTGATCAACACCTTCAGCGGGCTGCTCAAGATTTCCGACTTCGGTACCTCCAAGCGACTAGCAGGCATCACACCCTGCACTGAGACCTTCACAGGTAACAGGGGGCGGGGTGGTGAATGGGGTTGCTGATGTGGGGCAGAGAACTCTTGGGACCTTCCAGGGAATGCTGTTTCTCCTGGGCATGGAGTTAGAGTCCTAATGGGGGATGGAACCCGGGGCAGGGGATTGAGCCAGGGGTTAGGTGATAGGATCTAGAACTGGAGCTTGCATAGCTGATGACATTGAGTTTAGTCCCTGAAACGGAGCCCAGAAGTGTTGATGCGGCCAAAGGTCAAAGCGGATGATGCAGTCCAGGTTAGATCATGGCACCTACTGTGGGTGATGGAGCCCACGAACGTGACAGAGCCTTAGATGAGCGAGGAGACTCAGGATAGATGGCTGATGACCAGGGGAGGTGATAAGAACTGTTCTGGATACTAAAGTTCAGGGTGAATGCAGGTGGCCAGAGGATGACAGAGCCCCCTGCCACCCCCACAGCGACAAAGCCTAGATGCACATTATTGCTACTGCTCCTGTCCTAGGGACCCTACAGTATATGGCCCCAGAAATCATTGACCAGGGCCCACGAGGGTATGGGAAGGCGGCGGACATCTGGTCATTGGGCTGCACTGTAATCGAGATGGCCACAGGTCGCCCACCCTTCCACGAGCTGGGGAGCCCGGAGGCTGCCATGTTTCAGGTGAGATCCCTCACGGCCTGGCTTATGAGGTGGGGTGGGGACAGACTGGGCCTTGAACACCTCTAAACTTGTCCCTTGTGTCCCCTCCCTGCCCTCTTCCCAGGTGGGCATGTACAAGGTGCACCCACCAATGCCCAGTTCTCTGTCAGCCGAGGCTCAAGCCTTCCTCCTCCGAACTTTTGAGCCGGATCCACGCCTCCGAGCCAGTGCTCAAGCGCTGCTGGGGGACCCCTTCCTGCAACCTGGGAAGAGGAGCCGCAACCCCGGCTCCCCCCAGTACGCTCTAAGGCCCTCAGGTACCAAGTGGGTGGAGGGAGTGAGCACGCTGGGGTGAGGGCAGAGGAGCTGTGGCGGTGAGAGGGCTTGGGGCCCCGGATGACAGCCTTGTCCCTCCCTCAGACGCCCCTTCCGCCAGCCCCACTCCTTTAGCCGCCTTGACCTCCCAGTCCCAGACATTCCCGCGGCCTCAGGCACCCTCTCAGCACCCTCCCAGTCCCCCCAAGCGCTGGCTCAGTTATGGGGACACCAGCCAGCTCCGGTAAGAACCCAGGGTCCTGGGGTGGGTTTGCTTCATCTGGTTTTGTCCTGGTACGCTCCCTCCAGAAAAAGCCCTCCTTGGGGACTTGCGCACTTTGACCACTTGTAAGGATGGCATTTGGTGCCCTCCTCCCACACGCTCTTATATTTATTGTGCCCTCTCAATGCTGAGTTCATCTCTTTTGTCCCTGTGACGTGGGCATAAAAGTAAAAGCCAGGATTCAAACTCTGGGGTGGAGGTGGCGGGATGGTGTTGCTGCCCACCCTCCAACAGCCGCTCTTCACTGCACCCAGGGTGCCGGAGGAGCCTGGGGCCGAGGAGCCCGCGTCCCCTGAGGAGAGTTCGGGGCTGAGCCTCCTGCACCAAGAGAGCAAGCGCCGGGCCATGCTGGCTACGGTACTGGAGCAGGAGCTACAGGCCCTGGCACAGAGTCTGCACCTGGAGCAGGAACAGGTGGGCAGCTCGCCCCGGCCCCCCTGCTGGTCGAGCACTGACAGGACTCCTGCTGAAGGCCTCCCCCCGTCCCTCCGCTCCCCACCCCACCGCGCCCTGCACCCTCCCACCAGCATCTCCCCCGGCTCAGGCGCGAATACTCGCTGATGACCTCTGCCTCCTCAGGGTTCCCATCTGGGGAGGAATCATGTGGAACAGCTACTGCGCTGCCTCAGGGCGCACATCCACACTCCCAACCGCCGGCAGCTGGCCCAGGAGCTGCAGGAGCTGCAAGGGCAGCTTTGGGCCCAGGGCCTCGGGCCCGAGATTCTGCAAGGACCGCTCTTCGCCTTCCCAGATGCGGTGAGGGAGCCTTCTCAGTTAGGGCTGCCCAATAAGAGGTAGTGAGCTCCCCATGCTTGGGAATGTACAAGGACTTGATGTTGCAAGATTCCATGTCTTCCCCGATAGAACCATCGGGAAAGGGACATCGGCCCAGTCCTAGCTTCCCAGCCCCTCCTTTGATCCCAAGTCCGCCCACCCCACTTGCCTCCGATAGAAGACTTTCTAGGCCTTTGCAACTCAAGCCCCATCTCTGTCTGAAGCTCTGCAGTCTCAGCCGCACCCTTCCTCCTGCTCCAGGTGAAGCAGATCCTCCACAGGCGCCAGATCCGCCCACACTGGATGTTCGTGCTGGACTCGCTGCTCAGCCGCGCTGTGCTGGCAGCCCTGGCTGTTCTGGCCCCAGGTGGGTGGGGGACTGGAGCCTGCCTGCCTGCCTGCGGGGCGAGGATGTGATCCTTGGGGGCGTGGCGAACACAACTAGGGCAGGTAGGGGCGTGGTCAGCGAGGCCCTGGCTTGACCCGGCGCCAAGCAGGCGGATGGCGTAACCAAATGGATATCTCCCAGGCTGACACTGCCTAGCCCGTGCCCAGAGCCCCGCGTCCTCTGCCGATGTCTGGGGTCCTAAATGGGCATTCTCGCCCTGCCTGAGTTCACCCCACTCGGATTGGCAGAGGCGGAGAAGGAGGCAGTCCCACCGAAGTCGGAGGAGTCCAGTAAAGAAGAGGAGTCCCAGGAGAAGCAGCAGGAGACCCCAGTCCAGCGGAGCCCGCTCCCAGGGGAACCCGAGCAGGGAACTCCACCTTCGATGGTGCAGCTGGGCCTCTTGCGAGCAGAGACCGATAGGTACAGCTTCTGGGACTCGCCCATAGCCTCTGCAGGAGCTTCACCCCTCCCTACGCCCCCTCCATTCTATTGCCTTCTGCCTTCTAACAGGCTACGAGATGTCCTGGCTGAGAAGGAACGGGAGTGCCAGGCCCTGGTGCAGCTAACCCTACAGCGCGTCAGTGGGGAGCCCGCAGGTGAGGGGGAGCAGTCTGGAGAGCTCGAACGGTGGGTGTGAGGCAGCTTCTTGGCAGAGGCATCCTTGGGTTCACCAGCTTTCTCCCTGACAGCCGCTCTCACAGTGGACCATGGCCTGGTGCGGTGGCTACAGGAACTGAATGTGGATTCAGGCACCATCCGGACGGTGAGGGGGCGAGTATTGGCAGTCCCTGACCCCCCCAACCAAAGACTCCAACTATGCCCATCTCTCAGCTCTTCTCACTTTCTCCCTCTGATGCAGAGAATCTCAATACTGAATTAGCACTTTGTATATGCCTCCCATTGGACAGATGAGAAAACTGAGGCCCAGCAAGGAGTGTGATCTGTCCTAGCATGTTGGTAGTAGAACAGCTAGTTCCTGGGTCTCTGGACCCATCTTTCTCTGATTTTACCCCTCCCTGTTTCTGTGTATGTGTCTTTGTCCACAACTAGCTACTGAACCATAGCTTCACCCTCCATGCCTTACTGACCTGTGCCACTAGAGATGACCTCATCTACACACGCATCAGGTATGTCCTGGGCCCTTGAGGGATAACCCACACATATGGCCTCATGCTGGCCAGATCGTGACACCATCCCCCTAGTTACGGGCCTGCCTGGGTTCCTCTCTGAAAACTATAGGGACCCTAAGGTCCCCTGGGGACAGAGGGGGCATCAGGCAGACAGTGGGTACCAGAGAGAGAGCCCAGGGCCTTCTTCTGCCTGAGCCTCATTGAGCCTGGTGCCCCCAGGGGAGGGATGGTATGCCGCATCTGGAGAGCCATCTTGGCACAGAGAGCAAGGTCCACGCCAGTTACCTCTGGCCCGCGGGAGGCTGAATGAGGACGTCAGAGACGGGAGGCCAGACCCAAGGATGGATGAATGCAGGAAACACAGCGGCTTCTGACACACCTGCCCCAGGACCCAGGGGCAACTGGAGGAGGCCAGGTGGGTGGGGGGCAGGGTAGGGCCCAAGCCTAGCCCCAGTGGGGGGAACCAACCAGAGAGGTGTCTCAAGCTCACGGAGTGCCGGCAGGCAAAGACTATTAAACAATACTTTTGTACCCTTGGGCCTTGGTGATGTCTGAAGTATGGGGAGGAGTCCTAGGACCAGCTCCCTAAAGTCTTCATGTCTGGGTCTGAAGTTCCTTCATCTGGCCCTCTTCACTTCCCTGCTGTCACTGCCCTCCCCACTCCCACCCCCAAGCCGACATCAGCCCCTTGTTGCCCTCAGAATAGACTTTATTGACTTTAGCCAAGGGCAGGCCGTGAGATGGGGGGCCAGAAAGAGGGGTTTTGTAGGGCTTGTAGGGCAGCTATGTCCTGGGGGCCAGGTTGGTTCTGAGGGGCAGAAGGCCATGCACCCACTCACATGGCCGCTCCAGAAGGGTCTGCCACAGCTGCCTCTCCTCAGGTGTGGAGTCCATCCAGGGCACCTGGAGCCCATAGCTGCTGCCTAGATGTGGGCGGGCAGGGGTGGAAGACACGGTCACACTGGACACCCCAGGTCCCAAGGAATACCTGCCTGGTCCCAGATCATGCACTATCACCCTCACGTTCTCCGTGGACACCAAAGCTCAGGAAAGGACAGAGAAGTGCCCAGGGCCACATGTCAAGCCCCTGCCTCCTAGCATCGGGTCCCCTCAGGGCTCTGCCCCACTCACCGGTGCCCAGGCTGAGGCGTGTGCCCCCCAGCTGGCGACTGGCCAGGGGCCCATGGTCCCAGAGAGAGAGCTCAGCACAGGCCTGGCGCAGGTCAGCAGGACCGAAGCCATCATAAACCATGGTGTGATTGAACGTGGGGCTGAGGCTGCGACGCACCACCCTTGTCCGTTGGCGGCTGGCCTGGCTGTCATCAGGCAGCACCAAACTGTGGGGGGGGGGGGGCTGGCGTCAAGTGGCCACCCCCTCACCCTCCCCAGAACCAACAAGTCACCAAGTCCTACCCATACTTCCTCATAATGTCCATGTCCTCTGGCTCCTGCCTGAGAACTGGCTTCAAACCCTCAGCATCCTGGGACCTTTGCGCCAACCTCCTCTCAGATCTCCTGCCTTTAAAAGTTACAACACCTATTCACAGGACCCCAGAGTAATGTCTCTGAAATGCAGTTCTGCTACTCCTCAGCTCAGTCACCTTCACAGCCCCCCAGAAGTAGTTTCCAAACTTTTTAAAGCCTTGGAGCCCTTTCTGCAAGACAAAAATATCACTCAGAAGTACAAAACCTAAAAGAAAAACAATGTCTTTTGTTGCATCAAGGCTGGGGACTCAGAACCTCACTGGCCTGCCTCTATTTTACTCTCTGAGGGTGGGACAGCACCTGGAGGCACCCCTAGAATTCCTCTGGTGCTTACTTGCAAAACCACTGAACTGCAAGTTCAGGACCAAACCCCACAGCCTGGCTTTCCAGGTCCTCCATGGACAGGCCCCTGAGACCTCCCAGGTCTCAGCCTCAGCTCTCCAACAAGTCCTATGCTCCAGTCGCCGAAATGCAGCTGCTCAGAGGAGTCCTCAACTCTCCTGACTCCAGGCCTTGGCTCAAGCTGTCCCCTCCACCTCCGCTCAGCGGTCGAAGCCCAGAGTGGGGAATCACGGGTGGGTGATCAGAACGGGTCTGTTGAAGGTGGGGAGCTCTACTGCATGAGAAGCGAAGGGAGGCGGGGAAGTACCGATGCCCCTCACCATTGTATGTAGGTATCCAGGGATCCTGGGCGCAGAGGCACGAGGTCCTGAGCTTCCTTCACCCAGAAGTGCAGCTCCCCACTCGGGGGCAGTCCTGCGCCTGTGAAGAGGCTTGGCTCAGGCCCTGCCCCAAGGACAGACACTTGTCCCTCACCCTTGCAGGACAGAGATTCCCCGCCTCTCAAGGCCTGTCCAGCTTGGCCTCTCGCCGGCGGTCACTCACCCTCAGAGCCAGCGGGCACGTACTTGAGGGACAGAGAGAGCAGTCCGCGGCTGGGAAGGTCGTCGGGAGAGGGCGGGACCTGCGAGAGGCGGGCTCGTCAGGGGGTGGGGACAAAGTCCTAGGGAAAAGGGGCCGGAAGGGAGCGGAGTCTCCAGACACCGACGGGGCGGGGTCTTGGAGGGGGCTGCCGAGAGAACAGCCTGGGGATTCCGACAGCCCCGCCACCGGCAGTCAGGAACAGACCTCTGCATGGGGCCCTAAGGTTTCGAGGCTGACGGGGACTGGGGGAAAGCCCAGTGCGGTAAAGGCGGGAGATCTGCGCCGCGGGTCTACCCGCGCGGGCCAGCTGCTCACCCGGGGCTGCAGGGGGAGCCAGGTGGGCTCGGAGTCCCAGTCCCACGTGTCCAGGGGCACTTCGACTTCGCCCAGAAAGATGTTGCGACCCAGGCTTTCGCGGTGCCACACGGACAGGCTCAGCACGCGTCCCCGGAGCTCGGCCTGCGGGACAGAGTACTGGGGACAGGAGGTGTGCTTTAATGAAGCAGCGTCGATGGCCCCGGCCTCAGTGTTGCGGGAGTGTTGGCTGGGGCTTATCCTACCACGCTCCTTGCTGGAAGGAATCCTGGGCAACCCCGGACGGTATTAATGGGGGTCTGGACTAGCGCCGCGCCCACCTCTAGACTGACATGTTGGAGAGCGCGTTAATGCGAGGGCCTCCCTGCCGTTCCTCCCCCAGAATGGAGGACTGGAACGACCGACAATGACGACACCATGGCTGCCCCCGCCACCCGGTCCCCGCAGGAAGGGGCGTTCGGTTCCTTAATGGGGGGCCGCCCTGGCGTCGCGGCCTCACCCAGAGAGTCTCGTTGAAGACCGGGTTCAGATTCCGTTTCTTCACTGAGGTCTTGCGCTTGCTCTGCTTATCCGGGAGGAGTTTGCTTTTGACGTAGCTGGAGCGGGGCAAGTGAGGACCGGAGGTGAAGGGGGACCCCTTTACCCCTCCAGCCCCTTCCAGCGCCTACTTCCCAGCCACAGCCGGGAACGCAGCTTCGCGTGCCAGGCCTCGTGCAGCGCTTTACAGGAGTTATCTCACCCAGCTCCCGCGTCTACCAAGAACGTTATTCCCATTTTGAAGATGAGGAAACTGAGGCCAAGAAAAGCGGTGGGGTTGGGCAGTGAGAGCGGCTCCCTAGCGCCCCTCCTCGAGGGGTCAGACACTCACGGGTCGGAGCGGCGGCGCCGGGCGGCGGCCAGGCCCTGGCACTGGATCACGTGCACGCCCAGCTGGGCGGCACCAGGCTCGTAGCGCAGCGCGAAGTACAGGGAGCCGCGCACCTGCACCGCGCCCGCCTCCGCCTCCCCGGACAGGCTCGTTTGGCTGCTGCTCAGCTGCGGGCGGAGGGTGGGGAGGTCAGGGCGGGCTGCGGGGCTCACGTCGGGGCCGGGGAAGGGGACCGCGGAGAGTTCAGATGGGAGGGGAGGGGGGTAAAGTGAGGTAGCTTGCCTGGAGGCTGGAGTGTCAGGTCCGGGGGTCAAGGGAGGGGTCATGCAGGGGCAACGCCTCGGGATACGGGGAGGGGAGGCGCACCCCACCCCCCACCCCAGGCCTTCTCCCTCACCCCCTCACCGTGGAGGAGTTGAGGCTGGGCGTGGAGGAGCTGCTGCTGAGCACGCGTTCGAGTGACAGGTCGGGCCCCGGGGCCTCCTCCCCATTCTCCAGGATCTCGGACGCCTCCAGGGTCTGAGGAGGAGGTAAATGACGGGGGCGTCCCCTAACCCCCCGCCCCTCCCGCGACCGCTCTCGGTCCCGGACCGCTCGCAGCCTCGCGCAGCTGCACTCCCCGCCCAGAGTCCGCTCCGGGTCTTGAGAGCAGCCGCTGGCCGCTCCCGCCTACCTGGGCAGGCGGGGGCTGCGGCTCCTCCTCTCCCCTCGACGGAGGCTCCAGCTCAGGGTCAGCCTCCTCTGCGGCGAAGGCCTGAACGCCCCCGGGGCCAGGGGCTGGGAGGGGCACAAACAGCTCAGCGAGCCCCACCCCAGCCCGCCCTGCCCCTGAGCAAATTTGGAGGGACTGGTTTACAACCCCCATTCAGACCCCAGTGCTGCCCTGCGGTCTCCGGTGGAGACCGCACCTACCCGCCCCCTAAGCAGGACGAGGAAGGTGAACACAGGTGGCTGGGGTCACTTAGAGCTGCCTCTGATCCCCGCAACCTCTCTGCTCCCAGCACACACCTTCCCACTCACCTTCTTGGGCCTGGGGCTCCTCCTCATGATCTGAAGCCTTTGGGGGGACATATGGTGAGGGGAAATCAGGTCCCTGAAAGAAGCAAGGGGTAGAAGTCACAGAGGGGGCCAGTGGTGAAGGGGTCAGAGGTTCCAGCTTCAGATTCTGCACTGCCCTCAGGGCAGAGCTGGCAACCAGCTGCAGGACCAGTCTGGCCTGTACTTTACACCCCTTCACACTTCAGGGCCTGCCCTACTTAACTCCAGTCTGGCCTGTACTTCACACCCCTTCACACCTCAGGGCCTGCCCTACCTAACTCCCAGGGTCCCACTGGTGGCATCTGAGTCTTGGACCTCACCCAGCTCAGTCCACACTCCACCCCTAGTAACCAATTCAGAGTTTCCTTAGAGGATGGGCCCACACCCCCATTTGATAGAGGAGGATGACAGAGGCCCAGGCCAGGGTCTCCTAATTCTCAGGCTGGGCTCTTTCCCCAGCACATCCCACCTCCATGCCAGGGACACTGTACATTCATTCATTAGCCCATTCAGTCATTCATTACTCACCTCAGCCTCGCTGAACCTCTCTTGGGGGGCCTCGTCCATGGGGATCCTGGGAGGAGGGAGAGGTATAGTCAGAGATGGGCCCCAGGTGACTGGGAGGCACCCTCCACTCCCTGCCATGCCTCCTCACCTGGGCTCCAGCGCCTCTTCGGTCTCTTTCCCAGCAGCCTGAGCCTCCCCATCGCTGCCCTGAGCCTGGTCTCCTGCACCCAGGTGAGAAGTTCTGTGAAACTCTCTTCTCAGGACGTCTGGCCCTTGGAGATGCCCACCCACCTCCTGTAGCCCATGGAGGGGTGGTGCCCACCCAAAGTCACACAGTGCCAGGGGCAGCTGGAACTGAAACCAGGGGCCCTCTGTCCTCGTCTACATACACCCGGTGACCTGGGCTGCCCAAGGCGTGCCCCACTCTGGGGAGCTCCTCTCACCCCTGGAGCCCTTCTTCCTGCGGATGGAGGCGCGAACAAGGTCAGAGCCAAGGTGGGTGTGGTGGTGCCGCTGGAAGCGTGCTTCCTGGAACCAGTCCCCTGTAAGGATCTTCAGCTGCCCAGGGTCTGCCAGCGATGTCCGGAGCTTGCTGGAGGATGGGGGAGGGCGCGGCTGTCACCACTCATGCAATCAACGTTATTGCCACCCACTCTGTGCCAGGCCCTGTACCTGGGGCCAGGGATACAACAGCAAATCAGACTTGATCCCTGCTTTGGAGGAGCTCAGGTTGGTGGGGAGACTGAGTCCAGAATAGACAAGTACACTATAGTGAGGTAGAGCCATGATGTATGTAAGAGGGCCAGCTTTGCCTGTGAGAATACTGGAGGGCTTCCCAGAGGAGGTGACATGTGAATTGCTCTTAAATGACAAATTGGAGTTCTCCAGGTAGAGAAGAAAAATAATTATTATTCATTAAATGACTGTGTATAATCCTTCCTAATTCTATGAGGTAGGGCTCGTTAGCTGCATTTTACAGATGAGGAGAGTGGTACTGGGGGGGTCCAAGGTTACAAGCTAGGAGGTGTCTGTCTGTCCCCAAACACTACTTGTAAGTCCCATGCTGCTCTGCCATTGTGCTCTTCCAGGCAGGAGAAACATCATAAAAGCGAAGGGTGTGTTCGGGGACCTGTGGAGCACCCGGGTGGCTGTAGTGGACATTCTGTCTATGTGTGTCAGGGGGTGAGGCTTACTGGTGGAAGAGGCTGGCAGGGTCCAACCAGGGAGGCCTGTGGACCACGCTTCGGAGCTTGCCCCTGACAGGAGATGTGGAGGAACCATGTGAGGTTTCAGGAGAGGATATTAAAGACAGATCTGGAGAGTCCCAGCTGCAGCATGGAGGGTGGGCCAGAAAGGGTGAGCCCGGAGGCAGGGAGGCCGGCAAGGGAGCTGGTGCAGCCACCCTGAGAGAGGTGATGAACTGAGCTGGCCAAGGGTGGAGTGGACCAGTGGGCAAAAACAAGATCTACCCAGATATCTGACAGGCTGCACGTTGGTAGGGGAGAGGGTGGGAGTCACCCAAGCCCCCCAGTGCCTGAGGCCCCTTCCTCTGGGGCTCCCTTACTCTGCCTTACCTGACCCGTCGCTCCTCCAGCTGGCGCAGGTGGGCATCTCGCTTCAGGACCTTGGCAATAGCCTCTTGCTCCTCCTCTGTCAGGAAGCTGAGATCCAATAGCCCATCAGCCTCAGGCTGTGGCTCATGTGCCATGAGGAGGCCAGGCAGGGACCAGAGCCCCTTTTGAGATGGGTGGCCCCTCTGGGGCATCAGCTGGGGCAGCGCCCAGGCTGGGCACACGTGGCTCCCTGGGGGCAGAGCAAGGGTCAGGTAAAGGCCTGCCCATATACAGGGCACATCCTGGAGCCAATTGCCTTTTCTGCCCAAATATACACCCCCCATGGTGGGCGGGGTACAAGCCCAGGAAGTCTGAGATCAAGGTGGCATGAGATGCACTCGTGGACACATGCACACCGACACCCATGAACATACTCAGGGACACACTCAAAGACATGTAGAGACGCACATGCGCACACTGATACATGTAGATATAGTTCCCCACAGTGAGATGCACACCTGGTCACACATGCACACTGACACCTATATAAAGACAGGCTCACGCATACCCGGTCCCCCATAAAGGGCCCTATGCAGTCATAGGCCCAGATCCATGTCCAGACCAAGAGATGTATGTAACATATCCTTAAACCTGCGCACAGGCGCACGCACACGGGAGACAAGGACCCACAGATGGGTTCACCTATACAAGAATAAGTCCAGGGACAAAGACCTGTCCTTAGATATATACAAATCACACACACTTTTGCACACACATACTGCATCCCCCAAACTAGATTGTGAGCTCCTTGAAGTCAGGGACAGGGCCTCATCCTCAAAGCCAGAACCGTGCACACAGCAGATGGTTAGTAAAAGTTTGCCGAGTTAAATGCAGAAATACGTGCACCTGCACACACACGGGAAATGCACACACACGAACACGCAGCCGGACACACAGGTGCACACACATATCTGCTCACCGCCCTGCCCCGGGAATCTCCCGACTTGGGTCCTTTCCCTCCACCCTTCACCTCCACCCTTCACCTCCACCCTGCTCTGGCCTATTTGGCCTTCCTGTCTGAGGCAGCCTCCTCCCCAGCTCACAGCCTAACTTCCTCCCCCGGAGGTAACTGCTGCACCCACTCCCACAGAGGCCTCCAGCCCAAGGTTGCCCCTGCTGCCAGCCCTGCCCCCTGGCCTGGAGCCCCTCCCTGGACCCCTTTACTCTGGCCACATGGGTTCCCCACGCCCTGACCCAGGACCTGGCTGGGGTGGGACCTGGTAGTGGAGGCCAAGTGCTGCAAAGCAGCTAAGGTACCACGGTGACTCCGGAAGGAAAACATTTGCCCAGCCCTGAGGGGCGTGTGGACGTGGCAAGGAGCCTGTGACTGGGCCGTGGGCAGAGCCGCGGCCCGAGCCCACTGGGCGGTCTCTCCTCTCCTCCCGCCCCTTTAGTCCCCTTCCTCCCGGGGCACCAGGCAGGGCTGAGATGGGAAGAGGACACTCAGCGGGCAGGTCCTGGCTTGTGCCTGCCCCCAGCCCGCGCTCTGTGCCCTCCAAGCTGAGTCAGCGAACCCCTCAAGCGAGCCCTCTCCCCCTGCTGCCCCACCCTCACCCGGGGGGGACTGGGTGTCTCTATCGGGTGTCGTGTGTGACACTGTGGAAATGCCTGTGTGACCGATGTTAACAGCATTTCCTGAACATCTACTGTGTGCAGGTCCCGGGTGTTGCAGACGCACTGTTTAGGGCTCTTCTGGGGCCTGGTGTGTGAGCCTGTGTGGCTGCCCCTGTGTTACCCGGTGCCACTGTGAGTCTCCGTTCAGCAGGCGTCTGCAGACTGTGGGATTTGGGAGGCTGTTTATTTTGTGGGTGTGAATGTTGTATCACTGCGTGTGTGTCTGGGCGTCATGTCACAGTGTGGTGCTGCATGGGGGACTCTCGTCTGTGTGATATGTTCTGTGACTTTCTGGGCGACAGCGTGGTGGGGTGTGTGCACATGTGTGACTGGGCTGTGTGTTGTGGTGTGTACTCTGGTGCCCTGGGGGCCACCAGGTGTGTGTGTATGAGTATGGAGGTAGAGGGACATTCCACAGAACTGACCCTCCCCGCCCTTGTCCTGAGGTCTGCTTGGGCTGGGCTGTGGGTATCTGAGCCCAGGGTCCCCAGCAGCACACCCCTCCCTGCAGTCCCCCCTGGTTCCAGAGGCAGAATCCAGTGTCTGGTCTTCCCCACTCTGTTTCAACACTTATGGGACAGACCCATTGGTCAGTTTAAGGGTCTGTCCATCTGTCTGGCTGTTCCAGCCCCAGACACGTTCCACCTCCCCGACCCCTGGGTCCTACAGGGTGCTCAGGACACCAGGTGGCAGTGCCCACCCCTCGGGACACTGGCAGGGGCCCTCTGGCCCCGAGGTGTATTACCTGTAGGGGTCCAGTATGGAGGGGACACCTTCGTCGGGTAACCCCGGCTTCCCTGGCAGCTGAGTTTCAGGGACCAGAAGAAGAGCAGTGAGGGCCTAAGGCTGACTCAACCGGCGGCCCAGCGGAGTGGCTGCCCCACTGAGGAGGAGGAAACACCTTCTCACAGGGCCTGATGCAAAACCGGGCCTGGACTCCCAGCTCCCCAGGGGCGCAGCCTGGGCTTTCAGCAACCCCAGAGCAGGTTTGGTGGGTAGGAGATGCCTGGGGCTTGGCCCCAGCTCCTCTGCAGACTTATTCTGTAACTCCTGTGACTCGAGCTGGCCCCAACCCCTCAGAGCCTTGGTTGCCCCATCTGTGTAGAATGGGTAGCAGCCCCACCCTGCCCACTAAGGAGCTGATAGGAACTTGCTTTGAAAGCAAAGTTAGAAACGTTTCTGAGAACCAGGGTGGTGGAAGGATTGCAGACTGCAGCCAGACAGCCCTGAATAGTTCCTGCTGTGCCACTGTGTGACCTTAAGCAGGTCTCTCAGCCATTCTGAGCGGCACTTTCCTCCCGTGCAAACTGCAGGCAGCAGAGTGTGAAGAGCCTCTGAGGGAAATGAAAGTGCTTGGCACAAGCTGGCATATAGGAGGTACCAGGTGTTCCCGGGCCAACAGAGTCCCCTCCATGTCCACATATGCCTCCCAGGAAGTGCTGGCCTCAGCAGAGCTGCCCTCTGTCCCCTCTGCCACCCTGGGCCCCATCTGTCTGAGGAGGCCTGGATTCTTCCAGGGCCAAAGTGAGGCTCCCATACCCTCCCTCTGTCCGTGGGGAGCCCCTCTGAGCACCCCCCATTCTGCTCCCAGATTCTTCCCCACCCTGAGAATAGGTTGGGCCCTGGATTACATGTGCTTTGGGACCATGAGCCGAGGCCACAGCAAAGCTTCCGGATGCCCCCAAGTCTGCTTCATTTCAATCTGCCCGTCTTGCCCCACCTGCACCATGGCTTAAAGATCAGAGGGCACCTCACAGACCCCCAAGAGGGGAGGTGGATAAGGAGTGGACTTACCCACTCCTCCTCCCCAGCATCAGAAGTGGCTTCGGAAGGTTACCACCACTCGGAGCCCCTGAGGGTCCCTTCTCCACCCCCAGCCCAAGGTCCAGCCTTCCCCGTTTATTTTTGCAAGTCAGTCTTATTTTCTGAGCCTCTTTTCACTCATCTATTAAATAGGGGTAATAATCCCTCCTCAGACGCTCTCACTACAGTTCAGTTAGACCCCTACCGGCCCTTAATAAATATGCAGAGGCATTTGTAGATGCAATAGCCATCGAGCATCCACTGTGGGAACGGCTACTGTGATGTCCGCCTCCTCTGTCAAGTCTCCCGGACTGGGAGAGGAGTGGCCTACAGTACCCTCACCGCTTCCCATCATTCTGTCCTGGCTCCTCCCCAGGATGCTTCTCTAACCCTCCCACCTCTCGGCTCTCACCATGGAAGGCATCAAACTTCCCTGTCTGTTCTTCTGGCTTCTAAACTCCCTCTTTCTGATCTCCTGTCCTTGCCTCTGTGACTCTCCTGGACCCCTCTCCTGCTGTCTTCTCAACCCCAACTCCTCTGTGTCCTCCCCACCTGAAACCTTCTCCTATTTCCAAGTTTCCACTTTTGTGAACAGCCCTCATGACCTGGCCCCCAGGCCTCCTAATGCTTGCTGCCACTCATTGGACTCTCTCCCATCTGTCCCCCACCTCTGCCACCCTCCCACTGCCCAGGTTTCAGTCCCTGCCCAGCCTCTCCTGGAAGCCTCCTCCTCCCTGTCTCCTGGCCTCCACACTCAGCCCCCCACCCCGCCCCAGCCCTTTATTGCACAGCTGTCAGAGGGCCCTTTCAGCATCCCACTTTTATCTGTCATTCCTCAGCTTTGGAAGGTGCCAGCAGACAACCAGGGGAACCCCCTGACCCTTTACCAACTCTACTCCAAACCAGCAGGAGTCTCACCTCCCAAGACAGTCCATCATCCTTTGGGCTGCCTGCCCTCTCAACCCAGCCCTCGGGGCCCTGCCTAGCTCTGGCTGCTCCTCATTTCCTGTCTCCTACGTCCTTAGAGCCCTACCTACGGGCTCTGCTTCCTGTCCCTTCAACACCCAGACCCATTTGTGCTCCCAGCTCCTCAGCTGCAGAATGCCTTCCCCACCCGTCGCAACCCCTGCAAGGCCTTGATGCTCTGCACTGCGGCTGGTCTCCAGGCAACACCCCCTGGCTAAGAGTTCCCAGGCCTGGTTAAAATTCTGACTCTGCCACATGGCCTGTGGCCTTGGATCAGTGACAATCTCTGTAAGCCTTACTCTCTCCATTTATGAAGCAGGGACAACGGCAGCCATCTCCTGGGACTGTCGTAAGGAGATTCCTTTCTCTTGCCTCCAGCGCCCACTCTCCCTTCTTGTCGGTCACAGCCCCACCCCACTTTCCCTCGTGTACTCCAGTGGGGCCACCTTGCAGGGTGGTTCCGAATGGGGGCTCTGGAGCCTGGCTGCTGGGTTTCAACATGGCTCCACTCTTCCTACCCCTGTGACCTCGAGCAGGCCACGTCACCTCTCTGTGCTTTTTTTCATCTTAAAATGGGGATGAGAGCACCTACCTCATGGGCCTGTGGTGAGGATAAATGATGTACTTTACCAGCACGTGGTGAGCACTCAGTAACTTGGTGATTCTTATGGCAGCTGTTATGTCCCATCACCACACAGCTGCTTTAAAGTTCTGCTGGGTGAAAACAGGCCTTAAAGCTTTTCTGTCCATTTGGCTGTGGTGTCCTCCATACCAGAATTTAACCCCAACCCTTAGGTGGACCCATAGGCAGAACAGAGTTTTGAAAATGGAATTGCTCTGAAGAGAGGAGGGGCCACCTCTGTCATGCCCTGGAGAAGCCCCAGGCCTGGAAACCACAGCACCGCAGGGTCTGGGGTGAGCTGACGGACACTTGATCCAGGGCCCTGAGGGCCGCAGCTAGAGCTGTCCCCAAGGCCATCCTCAGGGTGAACACAAAGGGCTCTCAGGATTCAGAGACCAAATCCTTTGCTAGTTCAACTAAAGGGACACCTGGCATAGGGCAAGGTTAGGAAAGACTTCACCAAGGCAGCGGCTTTTAAGCTGGGCCTTGAGAAGGAAGGGCATGACTTCAACAGGTGGGAAGCAAAGGACCAGAAGTGGGTGGGTGTTGGAGAGCAGGTGCTGCCCTATCTCGGTAGAGAGTGGGATGCGTGGAGAGTGAGAGTGCGGGGTCCCGAGGGCCATGGAGTAGAGGCACCACGGAGCAGGGCAGCGACCGGATCACTGGGGGTGAGCACGGGGAGCTTGGCAACGTGATCAGTGGATACGGTGGGGGCCGGGTCCAGGGCCCTGGTCTGTCAGCACTGACTCCCAATCCTACTGCCAAGTTCTTCCCAACAGGGAACATGGGAGGGGTTTCAATGTTCGCCTGCCTCAAGGAGAAAGCTTTGGGATGGTGGACGAGGCGTGGAGAACTCGCAGCGCTCCTGCTCAGAGCAGGGTACACCCTGGGGATGCTGGCTCCTGCAAGCTCCAGGCCCTGGACGAGGACCCAACCATGTCCCTGGCAACCAGACCCCTTGCCGGGGGCAGAGGAACCCAAGTTCACCACGAAGATAGGAGCTGAAGGGAGCACATGTCTTCAGTGAAACCAGGGACCACCGAAGGGAGAAATCAAGGACAAGCACGGTCTGGAGTTAAAACTCTTTATTGTCCTGCCCAGGAGCCCCGCACAAAGGAATGCGTGGAGCAGGGGTGAGGGGGGCAGCACAGGCCTGTCCCACAACTTGAAGTGAAGGGGGAGCCGTGGGAGGCGGGAGGAGACAGCTCCCGTTCAGCTCCCTGATGGCGCTGGATGCTCCGACGGCCCCCCGACACCTCGGACCCAAGGGGTGCCGTCACCAGTGCGAGGCCTGTACCTGGGGCCAAGGACGAGCTTTGTTACATCGCTCTGATCTGCAGGGGTCACTCTGGATACGTCAGTGTCACTCATCTCTCCAGCCTGGTTGGGGGAGCCCAGGCCCCAAACTGCAGGGGGGAGATGGACCCAAGTACTTGGAGGCCCTGGGAGAGCGGGAAGAGGGGGCTGCACGGGCTGGCGGCTGCCGGGAGCGGGGCACAAACTACCCCTAGTGCAGCTTCTGGCAGACATCTGAAGGGGGCCCGTCAGCCCTACTGGACCATTCTAGAGGCCCGTGGAGAAGGCCCCAGGGTGGCTGAGTTTACGCAGACTTCTTAGTGTACCTCCACCCTGGGACCAGAGTCCTGGAAGAATGGGCTTCAAATCCAGCTCTGCTCGCTGTGCTGCCTTGTCTGGTGGGTCCAAATATCCTTCCCTCCCCCACCAGGCACTGGGCTGAGGCAGAGGGAGCCCAGCAGGCAGTGGCAGACACAGCTCTAGAGGGAAGCTAAGGCTTTTCCAACAGATGAACAAAGGGTGCCTCAAGGGTGGGAGTCACAAGCCTGGGAAGGAGGGGGCAGGGAGCTTCTGAGCGACCAGTGAGACACAAAATGCAAACACCTCCACCCCACGCTCATCCTCAGCCCTTATCCTACCCCACTGAGCCCAGACCCCTGGGCCCAAACCAGCAGGCCCATCCCTGCCTTCCGGGACGAGGAGGAAGAATCTGGAACGAAAGGTGATGGCGGCGGCCTCCTCAGGAGCCTGGTGGGCCCAGGGCCATGGGGCAGCCATCACCGCAGGTTAAAGACCAGGCTGACGCTCAGGATGACGCCCAGGAGGAGGACAAAGGGCAGCCAGGTCTTCACGAAGGCGCCGATGCTGATGGAGAGAGAGGGGAGCATGGGAGGGAAGGGGCCAGTGAGTGGGCGTGTGGTCCTCCCACAAGCCCAGACGGGGCCGCTCCCCGCAAGGAAGCTCCTGGAACTACCCCCCTCACCCCCAAACTCAGTCAACTAAGGGACTGGGTTAGGCCTGGTGCCCGCTGTGGAGGAGCACCAGCTACGGTCCTGGGCAGGGGCTGTTCCAGGCTCCTGGTGGAGATGTGACACCTCGCTGGGTGGGTACAGGAGACACGTCCACCCTCTGGGCCTTCCTGACTCCATCCACGATCACCCCTGTGTCTGGGGAGAGGTCGCCAGCGAGAGGACCCAGAAGTCTTCAGTCTGGGTGGGGAAGCCAGGAGTGCCCTCTGCTCAGTGCAGTGGGCGGGAGGGGTCGGTGAGAGTTAGCGCGGGGCTACGGCTCAGCCCGCTTCAACCCCGCCTCTGCCTCAGTCTCTGTGTGACCACAGACAAGGTCTTCCCAGGAGACCTCTAAAAGCCTTTGGACCAAAAAAGACCCTGAAAATCTCCTTTTCAGAAGCTCTTAATGATGAGCACAGCTGGAAGAAAGCCTGGAGAGGCAGCTGGGCTAGCCCAGGTGTGTGCTGGCTCCCCGGTGGGAGGGTCACTCCACCTCTCTGAGCTCCCTTTATCTGTGAATTGGGACCAAGGCCTTTGACCTCATAAGTCATGAGGCGGGGACTTTAAAGGTCCTCCCAGGCCACCACTGGGGCCCACCCGCCCAGAACCCTGCCTCTGACGAGGGATGCTGGGAGGGGACCCTATGGGGTCACCCATCCTCTTCTGAGGGTCCACCTGTTCACTGGACCTGAGCACAGGGCTCTGTGCACACGCAGCATCCCTGAGGAGCCAGAATCATTATCTCCATTTTCCCAGGGACAGTTGCAGCTCAGAGAGGCCAAGGCAGCTACCCAAGATCTCACAGTGAGCAAGGGGCAGAGCTGGGCTTCAGACAGCACCGCCCTCTCCACCAGGAGCTCAGCTGCAAGGGGCAGAGCTGGGCTTCAGACAGCACCGCCCTCTCCACCAGGAGCTCAGCTGCAAGGGGCAGAGCTGGGCTTCAGACAGCACCGCCCTCTCCACCAGGAGCTCAGCTGCAAGGGGCAGAGCTGGGCTTCAGACAGCACCGCCCTCTCCACCAGGAGCTCAGCTACAAGGGGCAGAGCTGGGCTTCAGACAGCACCGCCCTCTCCACCAGGAGCTCAGCTACAAGGGGCAGAGCTGGGCTTCAGACAGCACCGCCCTCTCCACCAGGAGCTCAGCTACAAGGGGCAGAGCTGGGCTTCAGACAGCACCGCCCTCTCCACCAGGAGCTCAGCTACAAGGGGCAGAGCTGGGCTTCAGACAGCACCGCCCTCTCCACCAGGAGCTCAGCTCGTTGTTTTCCTGCTTTGTCCCTGCTGGCTGAAGGACCCCAGAAATGGCCCCGTTGGGATCCATGGGAGAGCGGCCCCGGGGAGGGTGGCGGCGGCCAGGGGGACAGGCAGCGCACCTGACATACTTCCCATACAGCAGGCAGAAGAAGCAGAGAGTCACCATGTTCCAGTTGGTGCTGTTGTTGTAGCGCATCAGGTTCAGGGCCAAGGCCACATGTGAGTGGCAGTTGTCACAGCAGAGACTGTGCTGGAGACGCAGGATGGGCTGGGTCAGGATGGGCTGCGGGGAAACCTCCCCCCCTCGTTCCCGCCCTCAGGAGTAGCCCACCTACCATGCGGTGCTTGTACTCCTCAGAAGCGTCGTGCACAGCCGTGTCCCACGCGTTGGGCCCGCTAGCATATACCTGAGCAGGGTCCAGCTTCCAGTACCTGAGGGGGGAGAAGGGGTTCTGGGCACTGGCTCAGCTCCACGAACGTCCCCTGACGCCTGCTCTGTGCAGGGCCCTGAGCCGGGTGCTGAGGCTACAGGGGTGAGCCAGGTCCAGGGAAAGGGCCACACAGCAGACAACTGGAACAGTGTGACATGCCCACCGCCATGTGGATCCTGGAGAGGATATGAACTCACTCAGTGGGGACGTGAGGGGCTTCCTGGGGGTGACACATGCGTCCAGTGTGAAGGAGGAAGGATTAGCCAGGCGCAGAATGGGGAGTGAATATTCTAGGGAGAGGGAACAGTTTGAACAGAGAAAGAGGCACAGAACTGTGCAGTGTGTACCAGAAATTAAGAAACTGGGCACTGCTGGGGGATTCAGAGGGAAGAACGGGGTGAGGGACGTTGGAAGGTGAGGCTGGAGATGCAGGGGGGCCATGTTCTGGGGGACTTGAAGGTCATCCTGAGGAGTTCATCCATCAGAAAGCATTCTCCCCATCTCCCCACATGGGAGACTAGGGTGAATGGGAGAATAGCTGGTGGAGCTAAAGTCTGTGAACCTCAAGCTGGGTGACACCCCAAAGGGTCTGGGCCAGGGGGCACTGGGAGGTCAGAGAGCCCTCTGGCTGCTATGTGGGGAATGGCTTGACAGAGGAGCCTACAGACTGGACCAGTGAGAAACCACCGTGGCCGGGACTTCAGCTGCTCAGGGGTTCCTGCCTGGAAACGGGTGTCCTTATAACTCTCGCTGAGGAGCAGTCTGGCAGCAGACACCCAGACCAGAGGCCCCTGGCTCACATCTCCACCTGCCTGAGGGAGTCAGCAGGGTTTGGATAGCCCAGCTCCAGGCTGCCTATGCTGTGTGGGACACCAACTCCTCCTTGGGCTCCACCCTCCTGGATGCTGCCTTGGGCAACAGAGCATCTGATGCTGTTCTGAGCAGACTGAAGACTGAGGCACTGTCACCACAACTGAGGTGGGCCCCCAAGACAGAAAAAATGAAGTCCCCAAACCCCATGCAAACCAGCAATAGCTCCAGGAGAGACTAAACTGCCTTTATTCTCTCCAACCAGAACTTTCCAGCAGAGTTCCAAACCATGCCTCCCCACACCTTAAATGGTGTGTTTGTTCCTTGAGGGGCAGGAGAAAGAGTCCAGGTTTTGCAGTGAGACAGACCTGCATGTGAGTCCCAGCTCTGCCACTTCCTGTGTGATCTTGACCAAGTCCCTTCCTTATCTTCACCTTTCCGAAGGAGCTGACAACACGACCTTGCAGGGCTGAGGCAAGGCCTAGATGGCCTGTGGATAAAGGACCCAGCCAGGGACTGGAGCAGGAGATGTGTGGTACAAGGTCAGATGCTCTGGTAGACCCTGGCTGCCCCCCTTCACCCCATCCTCAGGCTGCTGGCTCCTGCTGTGCCCCAGAAGGCCTGGCCTGCTGCTCCAGGTAGGAGGAACCTGGCTCTAGGGCCAATCACACGGATGTTCACCACTTACTTGGCAGGCTTCCCGAAGGCCATGTTGTCTTCCTGTTGAGGGACAAGAGCAGAGGTCAGTGGGGAGCCCGCATGCAGCCCAGCAGACAGACCTGGGTTGGTGGTGGAAGTGTCGTGACTTAGAAGGAGGTAAGGTGGGTGGGCAGAAGTGGAGCCCGGGCCCTGCTCTGGGGTTGGTGGGATATCTGAAGGGCCAGCAGCAGCTCTTCTGTGTGAAGAAGGCAGTGTGGCAGGAGTGCACAGAGCACTGCACCCGGAGACCAAAGACTTGGGGTACAGCCATGACTGCCTCTCTCTGTGGCTGCCAAGTAATTCTCTCACCCTCTCTGGGCCTTGTTTTCTCCAGGTTCTCTGGTCAATCTCTGGTCTTTGTCCACAGGGGAGTGGTCTCCTTTGTGGTGTGAATGAGGACAACCTCTGACCTCCTGACCCGACAGTGGTGGCCCACACAGAATCTGGCAGTGTGACTGCAGTCAAAGCAGGATGTGGGGTGGGTTGGGGTGAGTGGGGTAGACACAGCGGTTGGGCCTCAAGAGGCCTGCTACGAGGGGGATGTTTTAGCCAAGTCCTAGACCTGCCACACAAGATGTGGGGTACAGGAGTTACAAAGGGACAGATTCTGGGTTCAGAATCTGCTGACAGAGTTGGTCAAAGATGAATTATCATACACGTACATGGCAGTGAAAGTAATGGGTATGAAAGACCTTTGTGGTGTTAAGATGATCATGACAAATATGAACATAAGCAGGCTGGTGCCACCACACCCATTCATCCCAGTCTGACGGAGAGGAAGCTGCAACTCGAAACAGGCAGGACGCTGCCTGCTCACCTGGCGCAAGCCTACTGCCCTATCTGGGGCACATCCCCAGGGAACAGACCTGAGAACACAGCTGGTTCATTCTAGAAGGTCCGCCCCCTCTTCTCCATGGCCACACCCAGGGAACCACGTCAGCCTCCCCTGTGCCCCCGCCTTGTGACTCCCACCTTCTGAAGGTCCAGACACTTGGTTCCTGGACCAAGGAACCAGGATGGTCTGACTCTCCACTCTTGCCTCTAACCCTACCCATGTCTTGGTACCCCCGGGGTGGGCAAAGGGCTGGGTCAGTTACTTAAGAATCCTGGCCACACTGCCCTCCTGGCCTGTCCTGGAGGCAAGAGAAAGGGGAAAGGGGTCAAACACTGGTGAGAAGCAGAGGGCCGGACCAGGACTGCATGGCACCTGCATTCTCCTGCATACTGGGGAGACAGGAAGGCTGCCTGTGGGCAAGATAGGCTAGCTTTCCACTTGAGCCCTGGAACCCTCCAGAGGGGGGCAGAATGGGGACTCACCGACACAAAGTAGGGGCCCGCAAAGTCCCGAATGACTCCTGTGGATGTGCAGATGCCCATGTGGCCAATGATGGGGAAAAACCACCTGTGAAAAAAAGGACAGGGAAAGGGCAGAGCTTGTGGGTGTCTTTCAGCTGGTCAGACAGACGCTGGGAACACTCCATCCAGAGTGACAGCATATGAATATAACGTTGTGTGGTAAGTGTCCATTAGGGTGGCGGCAGCGGGAGGGGAAGTACAGAAGTGGGGCAAGTGAAAGTGAACAGCAGAGCCGGGAATCGGTGCAGCCCACAGAACAGCTAAACTCAAAGGACGGCAACACTGAGTGTGGTGAGGAGGCGGAGCAACTGGAACTCTCTTCTCACTGCCGCTGGGAGAGTTTCCACAGCTTTCGAAAACTGGTACCACACCCTCTACCTCAGCAATTCCACTTCAGAGTATACACCCAACAGAAACAAATGCTTGTGTCCACCAAAGCCGTGGACAAGAATGTTCACAGCACCTTTATTAAAAAATAGCTGGAAACAACAGTTGTCAAAATTCACTGAACCGCACACTTAAAATGTATGCACTTTATTGTATGTGAATTATATCTCAATAAAGTTGATTAAAAAAACCTAGAAATAATCCAAATGTCCAACAATAGTAAAACGGGTAAGTAAATTGGGGTATAGTCAAACAGTGAAATAGTAGGTAACAATGAAAAATAATAAACTGCTACGCACAACATGGATTCTCACATATACAAGGCAGAGTAAAAGAAAATTTACACAAAAGTGCATGCGTATTATTCTGTTTATGTGAAGTTCAAGAAAAGGCAAAACTAATCTATTGTGCTGGAGGGCAGAAGAGGGGTTATTTCTGTGGCAGAACTGACTGGCACAAGGGAGCCCAATGGAAACTGGAAACATCCTCTCTCTTGACCTGGATGACATGAGTGCACACACATGCAAAATTCATTGAGCCGTATACTTAAGATTTTTACACTTTATGGTACATGTTATACCTCAATTAAAAAGTTTTTTAGGGCTTCCCCGGTGGCGCAGTGGTTGAGAGTCCGCCTGCCGATGCAGGGAACACGGGTTCGTGCCCCGGTCCGGGAAGATCCCACATGCCACGGAGCGGCTGGGCCCGTGAGCCATGGCCACTGAGTCTGCGCGTCCGGAGCCCGTGCTCCGCAACGGGAGAGGCCACAACAGTAAGAGGCCCGCGTACCGCAAAAAAAAAAAAAAAAAAAAAAAAAAAAAGGCTTAAGAAGTTTTTTAAAAAGTGTTGGGGGGCACTTAAACCAGCGTGTGTGTGTGTGTGAAACAATGTGTGCAAGGGTAGAGATCAGGACAAAAGCATGATGCATTCCAGGAACTGAAAGTTTGATGTGTTTTTAATTCTAATTTTTATTTTTATTGGCTGTGTTCAGTCGTTGTTGCTGCACGCGGGCTTTCTCTAGTTGTGGTGAGCGGGGACTACCTTTTCGTTGTGGTGCGCGGGCTTCTCATCGTGGTGGCTTCTCTTGTTGAGGAGCATTGGCTCTAGACACACGGGCTTCAGTAGTTGCCGCACGCAGGCTCAGTAGTTGTGGCTCGCGGGCCTTGGAGTGCAGGCTCAGTAGTTGTGGCGCACAGGCTTCAGTTGCTCCACGGCATGTGGGATCTTCCTGGACCAGGGATAGAACCCATGTCCCCTGCACTGGCAGGTGGATTCTTAACCACTGCGCCAACAGGGAAGTCGAAAAGTTTGAATTTTTAAAAGCCATGGGCATTTATTTAGAAAAACCCAAATCTCAGTTGGACCCCGATATGCAAAACGCATAGGAACTCCGGATCTGTCTGTAGTCTGAGAACCATGGCTCTACAGGAACTAGGTGCTGGAGAGACTGATCCAGTTTAAGAAGGACTCACAAGGAAAAAAAGAAAAAAGGACTCCCAGGGCCAGCAGCCACGTGCTGATTTGAAGGCTGCCTGCTGGGAGGTGGAGGCAAAAGCCACAGAGATATAGCCCAAAGAAACAATTACATGGGGCTGGGGCAGAGTCAGCAAAGACTTCACACAGGAGGGAACTTTTAACCTTGACCTGTGAAAGCACAGGATGTTGACAGGCAGAAAGCAAAACTCCAAGGCAGCAAAGTGCTGCGTGTGCCTGGAGAATGGGAGGGAGACAGGAGTTCAGAGGCTGTTCTGGAATACTGGCAAGAGAAGATGGTGATCCTGACCAGAGTACTGGTCAGGTGAGAAGCAGATGGCTTGAGAAGATCTTTAAAAGGAAGACTGGGCAGTTTTATGACGATAGGATAGAGCTCTTCCAGGTCTGCAGCTTGAGCACCAGGAAGGATGGTGGGGCCAAAGTGGTCTTTTTGTTTTTGGCTGTGCCGCATGGCTTGCGGGATCTGTTCCCGGACCAGGGATTGAAGCCGGGCCCCCGGCAGCGTAAGCGCCGAGTCCCAAACTTACTGGATGGCCAGGGAATTCCCCAGAGTGGTCTTTTAAGAACATGATCCAGATTCTGTCATTCCCTTGCTTTAACATCCATTACGGGCTTCCTATTACACTTATACTCCAAACTCCTTCCAACAGTCTGGCCCTGCTTATTCCTTGAAGTCACCTCACTCTTCTCTCTAGCTACACTGCCCAATTCTGGTTCGTCAGACACACCAAATCCTCCCACCTCAATGGGTTTTTTTTACATTTGCCTTCGTCCCAGACACCCTTCTAGAGCTTCACATAGCTGGCTGCTTCTCATCACTTAGGCCTCAGCTCAACGGTCAACTCTGGAGGTTTCCCTTGACAGTGCCTTCTAGAGTAGCCACACACGACCCCAGGCACCCCAGATCCCATGACTCTGCTTTAATTTCGTCATAGTATCTACTGTTATCTGCAATCATCTTGTTTACTTACATGGTTACTGTCTTTCCCCTCTAGTATGTAAACTCTGAGAGAGTACGGATTTTCTCTTATTGGTTAGAGTAGCCCCCAGGGCAGTGCCTGGCACATAGCTGCAGCTAAGCAGTCACTGACTAAATGATGCATGAATGAATATCGTGCATTTAAGAGTGGAGTCAGGCTCTGAGGTCAGACCTGGGTTGAGTCTTGACTGTTTTGGGCAGGCACTCACTCCCATCTGTCAGTGAGAGGTGAACAATGATGATGATGACCTCAATGGGGGGCGATTGTGAGGATCAAACAGGATATGCCTGCAAAATGCTTATGACACTTCCCTGCACTTGGTAGTTGCCCAATGTTGTTATCATGAGGTGTACAATAAATACCTGCTATCTGACTGGCTGGACTGGCCGGCGTACAATAAGTTGCTTTAGACTCATAGTGGCCACAGGATGGACACTCAGAACTACGGGAAAGTAGCGCCTCTGGCTTCTCAGGCCCTAATCTCAAGACCCATCTCCACCTCCCACCCTCAATTCCTTTCATCTGGTTGGGGAGAAGGTCTGGGTTTGACCAATACTCCACATACCACGGCTTCCCCGGAAGTAGAATAAAGGCTGGAGAGAACAGAAGTCTGCGCCTGGGGAAGCCCCAGAGAAGAAACTCTCAAAGTATTTGTCAGTCTGGAAGCTCCATGAAGGCAAGCTCCAAAGCTGCTTTGTGGACTACTGTCTGCTCAGACCTAGTACATAATAGGTCCTCAAGAACTATTTATTGAATGAATGAGTTATTGACTCTGGAGCTCTACCTGGTATAGGTAGACTATTTCAGTGGAAAAAGCCCTATGCTGGCTTCTAAGCCTTTATTTCCTCATCTATAAAATGAGGATGACAGTACCTATTTTCATTACGTTGATAAAAGGACTGAATGAGACAGTGAATATAAAATGTTTAGAACACAGCCCAGAACAGAGTAAGTATCCAATCTTTGCTGTTTTTAGTAGTAGCAATAGCTGTTATCTGGCTTTTCATGCAGAATTATCAACACTTCTGAGGGGACAGACAGATCTCTGGATTCAGTTTCCCCCTCTCTGATCCACCCCCACCACCTCCAAAATCAATGACACTTCCTTGTGCCACATCTATTCCTAGCTCTGCATTCTAGGTCAGCAATCACCACAATGTACTACAATGGTGAGTTCACCTGTCTCTCTCTCTCCTCCTGGAAGGCGAGTCCTTTGATGGGAACATGAGCCTTCTGATGGGGCAGTAGGCCTTATTCATCTTATGAACACCTGTAAATAGATCTGAATAGAAATGGGGTGTGTGCTGCTTCTGGCCCAGATGACTGGGGATCGTGGTGCCTCCACTCAATGTTGCTACCAGCTCTCCAAAGAGCAGAGGACTCCACAAACGTGTTTTTGAGAACAGGGAAAAACCAAAGAGATCTTGGGATAACAAGACAGGTTTTATCAAAACCAATACATTCCCTCCCAGTTATTCTCACATTAACATTTTACGTTCTTCATAGCACGATTCACTATCAGTTCTTTTATTAGTTTACTTGTTTACTGTCTATCTCCTTCCACCATGATTTAAACTCTGTGAGAACAAGGATCATACCTGCTTTACTCACCACTGTATATTCTTATCACCTAGAACTACTCTAGGCACATAGGAGTCACTTAGCAGGTGTGTTAAAAAGAATACTGAGGGACTTCCCTGGTGGCGCAGTCGTTAAGAATCCGCCTGCCAATGCAGGGGACACGGGTTTGAGCCCTGGTCTGGGAAGATCCCACATGCTGTGGAGCAACTAAGCCCGTATGCCACAACTACGGAGCCTGCGCTCTAGAGCCCGCGAGCCACAACTACTGAAGCCTGTGCACCTAGAGCCCGTGCTCCGCAACAAGAGAAGCCACTGCAGTGAGAAGCCCGCACGCCACAACGAAGACCCAACACAGCTAAAAATAAATAAATAAATTTATTAAAAAAAAAAAAGGAATACTGAATTAATCAATGAAAACGCTTTCTTAAAATTTTTATTTTGAAAGGACTCAGACTTGGGTGTTCTTTTTTTAAATTATACATTTATTTACTTACTTATTTATTTGTTTATTTTTGGCCGCGTCGGGTCTTCGTTGCTGCAAACGGGCTTTCTTTAGTTGCGGTGAGTGGGGGCTACTCTTTGTTTGCAGTGACGTCTCTTTGTTGCAGAGTCTGGGCTCAAGGCATGTGAGCTCAGTAGCTAGGTTCCCGGCTCTAGAGCACAGGTTCAGTAGTTGTGGCGCACGGGCTTAGTTGCTCCGCGACATGTGGGATCTTCCCAGACCAGGGATCGAACCCGTGTCCCCTGCATCGGCAGGCAGATTCTTAACCACTGCGCCACCAAGGAAGTCCAAGACTTGGGTGTTCTTAAACAAATGCATAAGCATTTGAAAACAGAACAACTGAAGTATTTTAACATAATACAAGAATTAAGCTCATTTTAGGATCAGCAACATATAAGAACAAAAATGATCCCTTCTCCACACCACTTGGCTGTTTTTGATACAGGGAACAAATCTATTCGTCAGGTGAGAGGGGACAGGATGTAATCGAACGAGAGCAAGTTATAGAGTCAGAAAACGGAGTTTGGGATGCTTTCGTTTACTGTCATGTGAACATGATCAAGACATTTAATGGTACAAATTCATCATCCGAGAATATAATTCCTGCCTTAGAAAGTGGTTGTGGAATTCAGAGGAAATGGGTGTGAAAGAGCTTGGCCAACTGTCCAGCACTGTGAGGAGTGGTTATTATCAGCTGTCAAGGCTGAAGCACGAGGGCAAACCAGCTCCCTACTCCCCCCTCCTCGTCCCCAAGCTCCTTGCTAAAAGGCGCCAGCAGTTTTGGAGCACCTGCTTTCTCTTCTGACAAAGGCTGATGCCACAGAAAGAACCCTGGTCTGGAAGGCAGACAGCCTGGGACCTAAATGCGCTTTGCAACTGAGATGGTGTGTGATCTTCAGCCTCATCTGTGAGACAAAGGACTGGACTCCCAGATCTATGGGGGCCCTTCCAATGACGACATCCCAGGAGTTGGTGTGGTCCCAATCAAACTCCCAGTTGCCTCCAGACCCAGCAGGATGGCTTGCGTATAGGAAGTGACCAGCAATCATTTGTTTAACGAATGAATAAACCAGTGAGTGAATGAAGATGTCTCTCTCATACCCAGTTAGGGGCCCCTTTTCTGTACGCCCACAGGTCCTTAGCTTCCCAGCCTCAGGACCTTTCCGCGGTCAACAACTGTCTTTCTCTCAGATCAGACCAGGTGTAATGAGGGAGGGGAGCTTGTCCCATTCACCAGCAGAGCTCGCACCGCGCGGGTGGCGGGGTACTGGTGAACCCCGGACCCGTGGGAAGGGTTTGCTGTGTGTCGGGGCCGGAGGCTGGCCCCGGGCCGCCGGAGGACGCCATGCGGGCCCGGCTCTCCCAGTCCCCGGGCAGACGCCGGAGGAGACTCACGTGAGCACCGGTATGGGAGTCCACACCACGCAGTAAGGGAAGCGGCTCCGCTCCACGTCCATGACGCCGCCGCCAGCACAGCTAAACTGCTTCTTGTCCGTCTCGGCCGCCGTCGGCGCCTCCACTTCCGCCATCCCGGGCGGGGGTGGCAGCGGCGGCGGCAACAGGAGTGGCGAACTCCCTTCCGCTTCCGCCATGCTGCGCGCGCCCCGCTCCGGCCTGCCCCGATGCAGCGCCCGTCGCTCGGTGGCGTCACTTCCGGAAGGTGGGGTCCGCCAGGCTTGGCCTTCCCGCCGGGAATAGGAGCCGCGTCCTTCTTGGCCCGGCCCACCTCCTTCTGCGCCCGGCAGCCACGGGGGTTCGCGCTAGCACTGAACCGCAGCGAAAGGGATTCCCTCAGGCAGCGCGCAGTCTAGCGCGGGAGACTGACCTAGAACTCTGTAATTCAGTACGCTGAGGGCTCCTACGAGGTGTGGTACAGTCTCCATTTATTGAGCGCGACTTAGGTGCCACGCACTTGACTTGACGTACATTGTTTTAATCCCCATAAACTGCTTAGACGTGCGAATTTAGGTATTTCCCTCAAGTTACAAGTGAGAAACTGAGGCTTAAGAGGTGAGGTAAGTGGCCACGACTCAAACCCAAGTCTCTCTCCCTTTTTCATTCTGTGGTCTCTTGCGAGGTAGTGGTAGCATAAAGGAAGGATAGACTAAAACAATGTGTGGCGTGTGTGCAGAAATAGGGGAAACTTGCCTGAAGATATTTGAGCTGAGCCTTGATGTTTGCCAGGTGGCTCGGGGATGGGGCTGGAGGGATGCGTGCAGCCGTGCAAAGAAAGGCCTTGCAGAGCAGTGTGCAGGAGTGTGAATATCACCTTGGCTGGAGTAAATCACATACCTTAGATGTGATCCGATCTCTTCATTGTACAAATGGGAAAACTGAGGCTCAGGGAAGTTAAAGTAATTGTCTGAGATCACACACTATAAAGAAGCCAGGCTCAAATCTTGGATTCTTTGGGCTTTTTTACGGATGCCAAGATAGACAAAGAAAATGGAATCTGCTGGTGTGGGAAGGGAAAATGGGGGGACAAAGAAGGAAGGCAGCAGCTAAAAATCATGCTAGTGGGAGGTATGGATAAATCCGCTGAGGAAGGTGGGAGATATGCCTTTTGGGGAAGGTTTTTCTTCCATTGAATTACCCTCCCTCAACACTGATCTATAGAAAGCCTGCTCTCCTGTTTTTAGAACCTAATATTTTAATGCATTTTGGAGGGGTATGTCTATCTCTGTTATGGAACTCTAAGTTCCTTAATTTCAGTAGCTAGCACTGTTCCTAGTGCAGAGCAGATGCCCACTAGATGTTTACTGATTTACAGAACGACTGGATGTTTTATAAAGGTCTCACAGATATCACAGCTGAAAATGATTCTAACCCACTCAAAATTCTTTGAGTATGTTTATGCCTCTCCTGTGACCCATGTGTGTGATCCTTGATGGGCAACAACCAGCATCTGGCACATGTATGGAATAGATTAAGTGTGCAGTGCCTGTTTGTTGAATGAATAAATCACATCTTGATTCAATTACTATAGCTGTCCCATCTCTTCTGGAGGGTCTCCGAGGAAGGTCTATACCTTAGACATTCCTCTGCCATCACTGTCAACCCATAATTCTAGCAAAGGGCTGGTGGGTGCCCTTTAAACATTTATTGTTTGTAGGGATGAATACACAACCAAAGTCAGTCAGTCTTAGGGCCTGCCACAAATTTGGTTGTACTAACACAAGTACCACATTTAATCTGACAACCTTCAGTGGTTTCCCATTGTACTTTGGATAAAACACAAATATACCATGCTTACAAGGCCCTGCATCATGCCCTTTTTTTTTTTTATTAACTTGTTCACTGTCCTACAGCCTCTTTTCAGTTCCTCTCATGTGCCATGCTCTTGTATACCCCATGGACGTGGCACACACTGTTCCCTTATGCCTGAAATGCCCTTTCTCCCTCCAAAACTGGGTAACGTTCATTCATCCTTCAAGTAGCAGATTAAATGTCACTTTCTCAGAGAGCTCTTCCTTGGCTTCCCTATCCAAATTGGAAAGCTCCTGTGGCTCCCCCTGGAGAGTCAGGTATTCCCCTGGAATACCTTGTTCTTTTCCTTTGTAGCACATTTGTGGCTGTGTATTGTTGGACTCCCCTACTAGGCTGGAAACTCCTTGAGGGCAGACACTGTATTTGTCTTGTTCACTTTTGTAAACCCAATGCCTAGTAGTGTCTAGCACATAGCATTTGCTTAATATTTGCTAAACTGAATGAATGGCAAATAGTTATAAGCTTGGTATGTATCATATGCTAGCTATAGACAGTCTGAGAGCAGGAACCTAGCTTGTCAGCTGCTACCTTGCAGTGCCCCAAGATTTTTAAGGGACCTATGGATGTTGGTAGGCACAGTGCTCAGTAGGGTCTGACCAGAGAGCCCTAGCTCCTTGGCCTAGGCAGCTGCAGAAGCAGGGGCATGAGGAGGGCCAGGTACCTGGAGGGAGAAACCAGCTCTTTCTCTGACTCCTCTGGGGCCTCTCTCCCAGGCTTGTTCCCCTTCGCAGCCCGTTCACAGGACCCCCTCCCACATGTACACGTCACCTAGGTTCTCTTACCCAATGTTAAAGCTCCCCTGGCCTGTGCCCTTGCCTCCTGTGCTGCTGCCACCCCTATCATCCACAGACAGATGGAAAATCTCCATCAAAGACTAACAGTCCCTTCCAGGCTCAGAGGATCACAGCAGGGTCCTGGAAGAAGCTCCTCTAACAGAGCTCAGGAAACGATTGATAGAGCTCATAGCCACCCCTCCCCCAACACACACCCCGACCTAAAATAGGAATGACCATCTGGATCCACTTATAGGACTGGCTGGGGGAGGGAAGGATGGCAGAGCTGGAAGCAGTCAAGCTGGGAAAGCTTCAAGGGTAAGATGCTGCTTGTTTGAAGGGTGAACTCAGGGCACGTCCTCTCTTGGTATGAGTCAGGACACCCCCTCAATTGGCCCCATGTAAAAGTCCCCAGGGCTCACACACTTCCTTCCACAGGCCATCTCACTCCTCATCCTGGCATTCAAGGCCCCCATGGTCTGGCCCCAACCCCCAACCTTCTTTTCCATCCTCATCGCTCTCTCTGTCTCCCTTGGGACTTGCTTGGATTTAACCTCACTGCCCTGTTTGCCCTTCAGAGAAAGAGCCCTGCCCTTCATACCTCATGTCTTTGCTCACACTGTTCCTTCAGTAGAGTTCCTTCCCCTACTCTCACCCTTCCCCTTCTCTCTACACCACTTTCAGGGTTTGCAGCAAATCCTCCCTCTTTGCTCCCAGAGCACGGAGCCTGTTTCTGCCTATTGCATATTCATGTGTACTTGCATTAGCATTAGCTGTTTACATGTCTGTCTTCCCCAGGAGACAGCAAACTCCTTGAGAAGGGGACTGACTGGATCCATTGGACCTTGTAGTCAGAATGGCACCCAGTAGATAGGAAGTCCTCAGGGAATGGGACCAGAGCTATTTGATGACCATAGATTGGTCGCCTTAATGGCTCTGGTGAAGAATCACCTCAATCAGTAATCCAGGGAAGCAGGGCTGAGCCTGGGGCGATCACAGCGCAGGTTGGAGGAGCTGCTGGGTGTGATGCAGTGTGCATGTGTGTGTGTCCTCTCTTCTGCAGGCCTTCTGCTTCTGCTCCATTGGATTACCCCCATTAAGCCCTAAACTGTCTTCCTGGATGGCTCCAAACCTTTCTGTGGTGGGGAGGGGACCACTGGGGCTGATACAATGCAAGAAACCATTTGAGAACAGACCCTCTGACCCTTTAGACATCAGAGTTTTACAAAACGACTTTCTTCTCCATTCCATTTTATAGATGGGCAAACTTACCCAACAAATTAGAAAGCACAGCTAGGACCAGAATCTAAGTGTTCTGCACCCAGGTGGGCAGTAAAGCATGGTGGTTAAGCATATGAACTCCAGCCGGCAAGCCCAGTATTGACCCTTAGCTTTGTCAGTGGTTGTCAGACCTTAGGAAAGTAACCGAACCTGTCAGGGCATCAATTTCCTCATCCTTAAAATGGGAAACGAAGATTGCAAAGTTCTTGTAAAGTTTATTTGATAGGCTATAGGTGAACAGCTCCTGGCCCAATATGAACACTCAGTGTTGGCTGTTACAGCAACTCAAACCACTCATCACCATCATAGGACCCTTAACCACTTAAGCACTTAGATGCGCATCCTCTCACTGTGATTTGGGGCCTTGTTACGATGCAGTGAAGTAACCAGAGCAGGTATCATGGCACCCATTTTCCCAATGAGAAAAATGAGCCCAGAAAGGTTCAGGAACTTTCCCAAGATCTAAGCATAAATTAGATAGAGTTGGGGTTCTGCACCTTAACCCTGGGCTATCTCTGCTGGTGACCCCCTTTAGGGCCATTAAAGAGTGATGAGGACGAGACCTGAGATTCTGTAAATCATCATAAAAAAGGTGCAAACTGTGGCATCACTAGGACCAGGACCTATTTTATATCAAGAAGTGGCTCGGGTGCAGGAGGCAGAACATGGCTGAACAACAGAGTGCCTCACACCTGCCATCATGTCCACAAGACACAGAGCCTGGCACGCAGTGGGGCACTCCACGGCAGAATGTATGGGGCAAGGCTCAAGATTTCTAGTGAAATCTAACGTTCAGGGACTGTGTGCAACCCCCATATTTGCTACCCACATCTTCCAGAGAATGTGGAGGCACCAGGAGGGCAGGGACTCATCTGTTGCATGCATTGCCATTAAGCCAGTGCTAGGCCAATAGGAACCCAAAAAATATCATGACATTAAATAAGAAAGTGATTCTTAAAGAACTGGACCAGGAATCCGAGATTAGAGATCCAGTCCTGGTTTTGCTTCTAATAACTTGGGTTTTAGGCAGTCCATTCCCTCTTCCTGCCCCTCTTTGGAACTCATTGTCCCTATTTGTAGTTCTCAGAGTAGTCTGGGTGGTTCTGATGTATAGCCAGGGCTGGGATCCTCTGAGCTGATCTCTCATCACCTTTTAAGTTCTGCAAATGCATTTCAGCATGCTCCTTAGCACAGAGACCCGCAGCAGGCCCTGGGGGCCACAGGGCCACACCTGCCCACCACAAACACAGGGGTTGCAATTCTAATGTCTGTTTTGCTACACATTCACTACGCAGGCTTATCTCACCGAGCCCCAGGCTCCCTGTCAGCAGGGCTGAGTCACATGTGGAAACACACTAAAATGGAGCACCACAGATCTTTTTACTGTCTATAGTTTTGCTTTTCCTAGAATGTCATATAGTTGGAATCATGCGGTATGGCTTTCAGATTGGCTTCTTTCACTAAGCAATATGCACTTAAGTTTCCTCCATGGCTTTGTGGCTTGACCGCTCATTTCACTGAGTAATATTCCACTGTATGGCTGTACCCATTTGTTTATCCATTCACTTTTTGAAGGACTTCTTGGTTGCTTCGTTTTTGGCAATTATTCATAAAGCTGCTGTAAACATTCATGTACAGGTCTGTGCATGGACATACATTTTCAACTCATTCGGGTAAATTCTAAGTACAGCAATTGCTGGATCCTATGATAAGACTATCTAACTTTGTAAGAAACTGCCAGACTGTTACCATTTTGCATCCTCCCCAGCACTGCATGAGTTCCTGTTGCTTCACATCCTTGTCAGCATTTGGTATCGCCATCCTAATAGGTGTGGAGTGGTATCTCACTGTTGGTTTAATTTGTAGTTCCTTAGCGACATAATGCTGGTTATTCGTGTGCTGGTTAGTCGCCTGTATGTCCTCTTTGGTGAGGTGACTACTCAGATCTTTTGCCCATTTTTTAATTGGGTTGCTTGTTTCATATTGTTGACTTGTAAGAATTCTTATATTTTCTCTCAATCCTTGGCTTGTCTTTTTCATTCTCTTCACAGTGATTTCGTAGAGCAGAAGTTTTTGATGAAGTCCAATTTATCAAATTTTTTTTCATGGTTTATGCTTTTTATGTTGTATCTGAATACTCACTGCTGAACCCAAGGTCACCTAGATTTTCTCCGATGTTATCTTCTAGAAGTTTTATCGATTTGTGTTTTACATTTAGTTCTGTAATCCTTTTTTTTTTTTTTTTTTTTGCGGCACGCGGGCCTCTCACTCTTGTGGCCTCTCCCGTTGCGGAGCACAGGCTCCGGACGCGCAAGCCCAGCGGCCATGGCTCACGGGCCCAGCCGCTCCGTGGCATGTGGGATCTTCCCGGACCGGGGCATGAACCCGCGTCCCCTGCATCGGCAGGCGGACTCTCAACCACCGCGCCACCCGGGAAGCCCTGTAATCCATTTTGAGTTAATTTTTGTGAATGGTGTAAAGTCAGTGTTTATATATATTTATATATATATATATTTTGCATGTAGATGTCCAGTTCTTCCAGCACTATGTTTTTAAAAGACTTTCCTTTCTCCACTGAATTGATTCTGCTCTTCTGTCAGAGGTCAGTTGACCATATTTGTGTGGATCTACTTCTGGGTTCTCTAATTCATTCCACTCATTTGTCTATTCCTTTGCTAATGACACCCTGTCTTGGTTATTGTAACTTTATGATAAGTCTTGAGGTTGGGTAGGGTCAATCCTCTGACATTGTTCTTTCTCTTTGTTATTTGTGTTGGTTATTCTGGGTCTTTGTCTCTCCATATAAACGTTAGAATCAGCCTGTTGATAGTCACAAAATAATTTGCTGGGATTTTGATTGAGATTTCATTGAAGCTATGGACCAAGTTGGGAAGAAATGACATCTAATAGTATTGAGTCTTCCTACTTATGAGCATGGAATATCTCTTCACTTATTCTGATTTCCCTTGATTTTTCTCATCATAATTTTATAGTTTTCCTCATAAATATCTTATACATACTTTGCTAGGTTTATTCCTAAGTACTTAGTACCTTTTTTCTTCTTCCCTTTTGTTTGTGTGTGTGTGTGTGTGTGTGTGTGTGTGTGTGTGTGTGTGTGTGTGTGTGCTGGTGAGGCTGAACAGGTGGAGCACAGGGGATTTTTAGGGCAGTGCAACTATTTTTTGACAATGTGGGTACAGGACATTATGCGTGTGTCAAAACCCATACAACTGTACAATACAAAGAATGAACCCTGATGTAAACTATGGACTTTAGTTAATAATAATGTATCAATATCAGTTCATTAATTGTAACAAATGTACCACACTAATGCAAGATGTTAATAATAGGAGAAACTAAGCCAGGGAGAGAGGGGTATATGGGACTCTCTGTACTAACTTTTCAATATTCTGTAAGCCTAAAACTGCTCTAAAAAAAAATAGTCTTTTAATAAAAAAGTACCAATTCCAGGGCTTCCCTGGTGGCACAGTGGTTGAGAGTCCGCCTGCCGATGCAGGGGACACGGGTTCATGCCCCGGTCTGGGAAGATCCCACATGCTGCGGAGCGGCTGGGCCCGTGAGCCATGGCCGCTGAGCCTGCGCGTCCGGAGCCTGTGCTCCGCAACGGGAGAGGCCACGTCAGTGAGAGGCCCGCGTACCGCAAAAAAAAAGTACCAGTTCCAAATGGAATGGAGCTCCTCGTAAAGTCTTCCAATGGCTCCTCCTTGCTTACAGGATCAAGCCTACGCTCCCTCATCAAGCACAGGAGTCCTCCACAGTTTGGCTGCCCCTGGAGTCCATGGGCCACTCCACCCTCTACAGTGCAGCTGAACTGAATCACTCAGGGTCCATGAGGGCACCTGGGACTATGCCCTACTCCCTTGGCCTTGTACATCGTCCCTTCCTTGCCTGGTCCGTAAATGTCCTGAAGAAGCTTCGGCAGATTTCAATTTGGGAACACAGAGGAATAAGCACCTGCTTCATAACATCACCTATTGTGCTTCTGACAGGACCTCTTCCCTTTCTGTCTCCTGTACTAAACTGAGTATACCCTGCTGGCCTCAGCCTGGTTCTCTCCAAATGCACAAACAGAATAATCACAAAATCTCACTAGTGAAACTATTGTTCCCACAGTATTGAACCACAGTTCCCAAACTGTGCATCAGGGCACCTTAGGGTGCCACAGCAAAGTCACAGGAGCACAGTAGGATATTATAAATTTAGAGTTACTCAGCATCTGTTGGCTACCGAGAGAACTACTGGCTCAAGGTGGTTCAGAGTTTTATCATTAGATTGCACTACATTCCTTTGATTACGTCATCTTTGAGAAGCTGGGTTTTTAGCAGTTGCTGTGATATAAAGCAAATGAAAGTCAATGTGGGACAGGAAATGAGGGTGGTGCGGTCCAATCTGATTAGAAAGTCTGACGAAGTTTTACAGCACCCCACAAGCACACAGATTCCATTAGTTATTGTACTTCTTCAAGAATGAAATAAAAAGTTTCCTCTAACTTATATGTATTAATTTTTTAAATGACTAACTTGGTAGGACATAAATTCTTCTTAAGTGATCCGGGCTTAACTAACACACTGAAATGTTAGGTATTTCTTTTGGCTTAGGGGGTCCATGAAAAAACTACTGAGACACTAATGGTTCAGTGAGCTGAGAAAGTTTGGGAACCTCTGGTCTAAGAAATCCTCTAATCTAGGGCCCATCAAGAGACTGCAGGTTGTGAAATCAACTTAGTGGGTTATAGTCAGCATTTTTTTCTCCTTAACAGAACACATTGCATGTAGCAAGCGTATTATTGTGTAAAACTTATGTTCAGTATATACATACAAATTAGCGTGGGTGTCTTGGGTCACAATGTAAAATGTGTATTTCTTGTTTGGGTTGTGATTTTAAAAGTTTGAAAAACCGCTGAGACTTCAACCTCCTTATTTTACAGATGAGAAAACAGCCCAGAGAGTGAAAGCTGATTATTATTGCAAATCACAGCCACCAGTGCCGGGCTCTGCACTTGGCCCTGCTAGGCTGGTGACCCTCCAAGGCAGGCCCTATTCTACCCAGTAGAGGTGTGGTTACTCAAAGTCACAGAGCTACAGAGGTGAGATACTCTCACTTTGATCCCAAGACGCATTTGCACCCCACAAATGCCACCAGCCACACCTAGAACAAAATGGTTTTAATCAATTGCGTCACCCTCACTCTCCTGGGAGCGGAGCAACAAAAAGGCTCGGCTCCTGCCCCCAGAGGACAGTAAGGCTTATGTGTCTCTCCACACGGCAGGGCCCAGGCTGGGCAGGCAGGAGGCAGGGACAGAGGAAATGGCGGGTGGCTCGAACACAGGAAAGCAAAGGGGCCCCTGCTAGTCCTTGGGCCCCAGGGCCCAGCCCCAGTACTCCCGCTCTCCCCTCCCGGCTGGAGAAAGGTCGTGGAGAAGAGACAGGGGAGCAAGTCCCAGCAGCAGGAGAAGCAGCAGCAGCTGTTTCCTTCACCAATAAATATACTTCATTACCAAGCTAGAAGAGAGGGGTGGGAAGAGGGGGGGGGGGAGGAAGGGGGAGAGGCTGCCACCTGTGTTGCTGGGATTAAAGCAATGACGAGATGGTGCCAGACCCCCACCACTATCCTCACCACCCCCCACTCCCACCCCTCATCTTCTCAAAACTGTGAAAAAGCTTTTAACGTGGCCCTGCTGTCTACAGGGCTTTTCTGAAGCCTGGCCGAGAGGAGGCACCTGGCAGAGTCAGGGCGGAGGGGGGGAGGGAGGGAGGGAGCGAGGGAGGCTGCTTCTCCCCAGAGGCTGCAGCTGGAGGGCTGGAGCCAAGTGAGCCCTGAGGGGAGTGAAGAGGGAGAGGGGAGGAAGGATGAACCAACTGCGGGAGCAGCTCCTGAGCTGAGAGCCAAGGGGGCAAAGAGGGAGGTCTGGTGAGTGGTGGGGTGACCGCTGCATCCAGTGTAAAGCTCAGGCTGCTGAGGCGGGAGGGGCTGAGTTAGGGACTTCCCCACCCGAGTGGCTCAGGAGACCCACCCCCTCCCCCCGGAGCAGCAGGGGACAGAGAAAAGCCATCACTTCTTTGGTCTTTGTGGCGGCTCAGCATGTGGGATGGGAGGGAGGGCACGGAGGGCCTGGAAGGCTCCTAGCAGGGAGTGCCATCTCAGCAAGAGGAGGCTGGCTGGGAGCTCTGGCAGGAAGGTCACAGTGAGGCTGAAGAGCGCCCGAAGGAAGAGTGGCCTCCAGGGTGCAGAAGGGCTGGCACGGATGGGTGGGGAATGGTGGGGCGCCCCACACTGCCAGGGCCCTTGGGAAAGGCTAAGCCCCCGGGGTGGCCAGCGAGGGCAGGCGCAGGACCCAGAGCCAGTGCCTGGGAGGAGGGCAGGGACGCTGTACTGCAAGGAAGCGGTGGCTTGACCTTGCCCCTCCAGGGCTCCCATCCTTACTTCTGTTTCCACCCTGACAGAGTGGCTCTGCAAGGAAGGGGGCACCCTATGCTTTTTCAGAACCTTCCCTGAAGACCAGGAGGGAGCTAGCCTTGCCTACCGGAAGCGAGAATGGTAACAGGTCAAGGCTAGCCCTTATGGACTGGGAATTCCACTCCCCTTTCTGCTGCTAACTGAAGGGTAGGGCAGTCCTTGAAGACAGCTTCAGCCCTTGCCTCCCCACCCGAGGCAGGCCGGAGCCCTCCAGGGACACGGAAGTGCAAGGTGGTGGTGGGCATGTGGAGGGGCTTCTCCTCCTGCTCTTCTGCTCAGGGCTGGGGCCAGTCGAGGGGCAATTGCCCAAAAGTCCAAAAGCCAGCAAGTTGTAGCAATCCCCACCCCCAATGCCAAACTAACAAACAAAACAGGGAAAAGGAAAAAATGGGGGGAAGGGGAAGACAAACCAAAACAGAACCCCCTGACCTCCTGCCCAGGGGCGGAGGACCCAGCCGGTAGCAGGGGCTGGGGACCAGGGCTAGGAGGGCCTAGCTGGGCCGGCACTGCACCTGGCCCTCGGAGCTGTCCTCATCGTCAGAGGCCCCAGCACCCGCACTGCTCAGGCCTGTGATCCGATAGCCCATGTTGAGCAGCATCACCTCCAGCGGGTCCGCATTCATGCGCCGCTGGTTGGCCTGGGAAGCACCCTCCATGTCCTCCACAACTCGGCCTGTGAGGTCTTCACTCTGTGGGGGGGAGGCACACATACTACTGGGATATATGTGCAGGGGAGACACACACACAGACTGAGCTATACGTATGGAGAGGGTATGTACATACCAGGAGATGTATATGGGTATATCCACGTGTGTCCATGCATAGAGGGGAATGCATCCTGGGATATGTATGGGACAAACACACACACACACACGTGCCTACGCACACACACACACACACACACACACACACACACACACACACACCCCAGGCTGTATGTGAGGGAGATGACACACCACACGGGGTTGTACATATTGGGGTTGGGGGGCACGTGGTAATATACACTTGGAGGAGACACAACACACTGGGATATAAACTGGGGGGAATACACATAGCAGGGTATACACTGGAGACCCCACGCTGGAAAATGATGAGGACATACCACATCAAGACATATACGGGGAGCACACCACGTAGGGTTATATATACGGGGGTGGCATACATGGACATAAATGAGGGAGGATTCACACCAGGATATGCTGGGCACACAAACTCTATACCTGAGGTGGGAGCACAGATATAACTCCCCCCACCCCACTCCCAAAGAGGATTCCTTTATCCTCCTTTTCCTCTCCCCCCAAGGAAGGGTCCTATAGGGTTTCTCTCTTTAAAATTCATAGAAAATTAGACACAGCTCTTGACTTCTGTTTTGCCAGCTGGGAAGGGGGAGGAGGTGGGGCAGAGGGCAGGGGGCCAGGCCACCTGACTACCCACACGGACTACCACACCATCCTAAGTGTCCCTGTGGGCCGGACACACCACAGGCATCACTTCTTTAATCCTCAGAGCAACCTTCTGAGGTGGTAATGTCATTCCCATTCCAATGTACAGATGGTGAAAACCTGGATCAGAGACGGTTGAGTCCCTCAGGCAGTAAGTGGAGGGACCAGGATTCAAACTGAGGCCCATCAGACTCTAAAACCTACGTACTTCTCGTGTGATGAGGGACAGGCCTCCGCACAGCTTCTGGGGGACACAAGGCAGTGGTATACGAGGGGCAGGGTACCTAGGGAGCCTCTGAGGTACCGTTCTCATCAAGTGGTGTTGGAGCTGATCTGGTTCCCTCCCTGCCCTCCCACACCCAGTCCTCGGTTGCTGTTTCCCATATGTGAGTCTCACCTGTGCCAGCTGGCTCGAGGATATGCCCCTGGAAGGCAGGAGACAAGTCTTGCCCCTGGAATTGCCCACTTCATATGGAGCTTTCAGAGCTTGCTGGCTCCCACCCTGATGCAGCCTGGGGCCCTGGGGTGAGAGCTCACTCATCCTAGCAGCTCCTAGCCTCTGTGTGACTCACTGCCCTTCCCAACCCTCATGGGCTCAGCTGGAGGCCTCACGTAGGGTCCATCCCTACCTTCCTCCCTGTCTGGCATCTGCCACCTTGCCGCACCCTCACCTCTGGCCGGGGGTTCCACAGCCGCACAACGGGGTCGATGCCGCTGGTGGCCAAGAAGCAGTAGCTGGGGTGCGGCTGCAGGCAGTTGACGATGGACTCGTCCCCCTGGAGCACGCGGACCAGGTTGGTGGTCTCCTTTTCCCAGATGAAGAAGGAGCCGTCATCAGAGCCACTGACGATGTATTGAGCGTTGCTGGCGGGGGGGCAAAGGGCAGGGAGGTCAGGTGGGGTACTGCCCTGTGGCCTCAAGCAGAGGCTGCATGGCTTAGAGAAAGGGAGAGCAGGGAAGTCTGGAGCCACTCGGCCCCCCGAACTCTGGGGTCTTTACCTGACTCGGAACTCCCATGCACACGGTAATTCTCTCCACACTGCAGAGCGGTGTCACAGCTCAACTGTTCTCTTAAACTCAGGGTCAGGGACTGCCTAGGTCTCTCCTACTTACTCTCCCCCGAAGTACATTATAAGCACCCTGGATGCCAGGACCAGATGGTGCATCTCTTAGGTCTCTGGGAACACTCCTGCCTAAGCCTTCCCTCAGTAGTCCTAGCCTTCCTGGATCCAGACCCTGAAATCCTACAGCACATCTGCCCCTGATACACCATTGACGTTTAGAAGGGATCTTGACGGAGACTCTTAATTCACATTCGTGTATCTCGCCTACCCAAAGAAAGTACAGCATCTACAAAGGAGGGTTGGGGGTGATGGTGTCTGAGACATGGGCTAGGTCCCTCAGTACTGGGGGCACAGTTCTAGGCACAAAAGATTGCCAAGACTGACAGCCTATGAGGGTGCCTTCCCAAGGCTCCAAGCAACCAGATAAAGAACCCAAGCTCTGGCACGTGGGCGCACGGGGAGCAGGAGGTGCGGGTAAGGAAGAGTCCAGGTGCTGCACTGGATGCTTCCTGGGTCACCTCATTAGTCCTTGTTATGGCCCCTTGAGTGGGGAGGGCTGGTTTCATTTCATAGGTGAAGAAACTGAGACCCACTGAGATGAAGCCATTTGCCCAAGGGTACAAAGGCAGAGCTGGGATGTGAGCCTTTTCTGAAAGCATTGTGTCCCCATGCCCCCCACCCCCACCCCAACCTCCTGCTGCCAACTGGGCTGTGCCCTCCTCCTCTTCAGGGCCTCAGACCTGCCAAAGAAATTGGCTTCCTTGATGTCTGTGGTGGTATTGCAGTGGCCACAGTAGCGGAACTGATAGTCGTAGCTTCGCTCCCGCAGCACCATCTCGTCCTCTGAGATGGAGTCCTTGCGGCTTGTGCTGCGGAGGCGGACGGGGCCGCTGCCACCACCACCAGCTCCCTTCTTCTCGTCTGAGGGCAGAGAACAAGGAAAGGTGAGAGTCCTGTCCCTCTCTCGCCTCCCCCACTTTTTCCCCACCCTTGACCCGGTTTTCGGTCCAAGCAGTAAGCAATGTAGGGCTACCCGTCTCTACCTCTTCCCTGGAAAACTGGGAACAACTATGAGAAAGAAGCATCTTTGGATCCTGGCCTTGAGGGTGTTCAAGAGGAGACCTCTGATGCCAAGAGGGCCTTGGCTTAGGTCCCTGAATAACGTCTGGAAGCCCCAAGGATGCACAGACCCAAGGTCTGTTTCTGTGGATGTGAGAGGCAGGGAGGGGAGGGTAAAGCACTGCCAAGAGAGCCTCGAGGGGGTGATTTTTCTAAATAGATCCATAGCTCTGAAGGCATAAGGCCCAAGCCCTCCCTCTCTCGCAGACAAGTTATCATGGATCCAAATGAGGTACTAACCGGTTAAAATCATACCTGTATTCTTAGTGCCCTGTTCCTGCCTGCTTCAGGGACTTGGCACGTGCTGGTCCCTCTGCCAGGAACTCTTCACCTCCCACAGCTACACTCTGCATCTAGTTAACTCTTCCTCTGCATCCTCAAGGTCTCAGCCTGAACGTCTCTTCCCCAAGAACCCCAGGATGCCACCAAGCCCTCCCCGCCACACCTGCATCCTAGCAGGGCCGCAGGGCATTCTTTATTCCTCCATTGCTTGGTTCCTTCACTAGGCTACAGACTCATGAACACAGAAATTCCATCTGACTTGTTGCCAGATATATTCCCAGGACTCAGCACAGTGCCTGGCACTGTTCAGACTAATGAATCAGCCCATGGTTAGTAAACTGCAAAGGAGACAGGGAGGATCCATGTCTGCCCTCAGTGAGCTCCCCTCTCGTGTTTGTAGACCACACAACTACCTAGTTTACTCTCCAGTGCTACCCAGGTGACCTGGGCAGGGCCTCGAATGCTCTCTGCAAATAGGCAGCAGGTTCGGAGAGGCTGTGCTTTGCCCAAGGTCACATGGTTTCACATGGCAGAGCTGAGATTGGAACTGAGGCTCCACACCTGCGCCCAAGGCATTTCTGCTGCCCTGTGCTGCTGTTTCTTTTGCACCCAGGCAAACTGGAGCAAGTGCACCCCAGCCAGTTACCCCGAACTCAGATCCCAATGGAATGGCCAAGGCCCTGTCTGTGAGCAGAAGAGAATGACCTGCGAGGCACACTGGGCTCAGCTGACTCCTATCCTGAGTCCCAGGGGGAATACACCAGGTGCCTTAAACATGTTATTGCTAATCCTTGTCTCAAAGAGACCAAGTGACTGTCTCAAAGTCATGTGGCTTCTCAATCAGTACGTAAGCCTAGGCCTCTCCTATCTCAGAACTATGTCCTCTCCAGAATGTCATTGTAGCACCGCAAATAGATAGAGTGACAGCAACCCCGCCTCAGTGCCGACTCACCACCATCATTTTTGGAGAAGAGGGCAGCCGTGATGTCGCGTCCCAGTGCATCACAAGCGCTGCTATGGGCCTGCTCCGGGAACTTCCCTTTGAAATCATCCAGGCACTCCAGGGCCTCAGCCACGTACTTGAGCTCAAAGAGGCATCGGGCCAGGCGGAAGTGCGCCTTCAGGTGGCATGGGTTTAGGGAGATGGCCTTGAGGCAGTCCCTCAGGGCATCGTAGTGGTCACCATCCCTGGGAAAGCAGGGGAACGTGGCTTGGAGGTGGGGCCACGCAGCAAGCAGGGAGTCCCCATTCCGTCTCCTGCGCTTCCTGCGTCCACCCCAGCCCACCTTTGAGAGATCTCAGGGAAAGGGTACTTGGGGATGAAGAGAATCCTGGCTCAGCCCAGGCCTTGCTCCCCAGGAGACAGACTACGTTAAGAAGGCAAGCCAGGAGCCCCGAGGTCTTGGCAGGGTAGGTAGAGGGTGGGAGGTGGGTGTGAGGCAAAAACCAGTGTCCGGCTGCCCTCTGCTGGACACAGCGTGCAACTGCGCACCCACTCACCCCAGGCACCCGCAGCTCTGCAGCAGAAGGCCTGGCATCTTGCCCGCCTCAGGCTCCCCAAGCTCTCCTTCTCCCTTCCTCTATCCACCTCCTCAAATGCCCCCGGCTGGCCTTCAAAGCCATGTCCAAGGCGGGGGGCCCTCAAGGACAGTTCTGTGCTCCGGGGAAGCCAGAAGGGCCAGGCTGGGGACTCAGGGTCTGACCAGCAGGCAGCAAGCCCTCAGCCAGACCCCCCTCTGTCCTGGCTGACTGATCCACAGCAGCTGTGGCCTCTACCTCCCAGGGCTGGAGGATGGGGCCTGACAGTCTGGCAGAGTCAGTCCTCTGGAAGCTGATGGCGGGGGTGGGGTGGGGGGCGGGCAAACACCAGGAGCTCCAAATCACCCACACTGACTTCTCCAAACTCCCGAAGCATGGATACGGGGAAGTGGGAATGGTTTTGGGGGGGTGGGGAGGGGCCAAAGAAAAAGCCCCCCCTTCTCCCACCCTGTGCCGGAATATAAAATACACCTTCCCCCAGCTCCACAGACCAGTTCCCACCTCTTATCTGGAGAGCCAGGCGGGTCACAGGAGCCACCTCTCCTTTGGGAGCTGTGGGGTTTTTTTTTGTTTTCCTGCTGGGTTGAGGTGGGCCTAGGACCCAACTGTGCTACGCAGCACTCCCTAGAGCTGACGTTCCCTCCACCAAGGCACGGCTCACAGCTCCCCTGCACGAGGCCGGAGCAGGCCCAACATGGGAGCTATCCTCCTGACCCTCCTTCTCCTACAGCGCTCAGAGGAAGCAGCCGGTCCTTGGAGCGGCCATGCTCAGACCAGGAGCAAGCAGCGCGGCCAGGGTGGGGGCCGGCAGGAGACAGAGTGCTCCAACGGCTCGGCCCGCGCCAGACGGGTGGCTGCGGCGGAGGAGCGGGCGCTGTTTGGAAAGCCAATTACTGCCTGCAAGGTGGCCCCCAGAGCTCCTGGAGAGAGCCAGACCAGAGAGCAGCCAGGTGCCAGAGGGTGACCGCTCCCACCGCATCCAGGAGCAGATGGCAGCCCTGGGGAGACTGGCCCGGGACAGAATGTGACATTCTGGGGGTCACTGGCAGGCATGTGGGGCTGGGGAGAGAGCAGGCTGGGCCCAGGGCTCACCCACCCAGACTTACTGCCAGATCAAGCTCCCTGAAAAGACAGCCCTCAGCACAGCCTCTCCTGCTCAAAACTCTTCAGAAGCTGCCCATCGTCCACAGAATCAAGGCCAAAACGCCACTGCTCTGCATTCCAAGTCCTTCCCAGGCTGGCCCCAGGCTACCTCACAGACTCATCTCCTGCCAGTCCCAGCCCAAACCCTCTGCTCCAGCCAAATGGACTTGTTGTTCTGCAAACAAGCTCTTCAGTCAGCCCCCCACCCCCACGCCTTTGTTCACACCGTTTCATCTCCCTGGGAATGTCCTTCCCCGACAGTCCCCTCCTCCTTGCGTCTCCGTCTAAGCCTGCTGACACGGAAAGCCCATTCAGACATCACATCTTCCTGGTGCTTCCCTGATCCCCAGTTAAAGGACCTAACTTTTCTTGATGCCCACAGCACTTCACCTGATCATTCAAAGACTTACTGCTTCCTGCCTCTTTGGTGATGAAGCATGTCCACATCTTTATCCCCTGTCCAGAGACTGGGCACTCCGGAGCACAAGAACTCAGAGTGACAGAACTTTGTGTCCCTAGTTCCTAGTGCATAGTAGGAATTCAGAGAACATGGTGAGGATACCCATGGATTGGGAAATCATCAGTCTCTCTTAGCAAGAATGCAGGAATGAGGCAGCTCTTAGCCTAGAGCCTGATTGAACACCACTGCATTCTACCCACCTGCTGGGAAAGAGGGGCAACACACCTCAGGATGGCCCCAAAGCTGTTGTCTCCTGGGGTTGGCTGCCATCTGAGCCCTTGGCAAGCTCCTGATGCCTGAGCTAAGGCCCGTGGGGGCAGCATCGTTCCGAACCCCCATCCACCATCCTGCTGACTTGGGTGGGTTTCTTAAGCTTCCCTCTCTGGCCTGACTAGTTGCAGCCAGACGATGGCACACCAGCTGGCCTGTCTGTCTGGGCAGAGCCAAGGGATGCCAGACGGAGCAGAAATGGCTGTGGGCCCAGCTTTATCCATCTCCCATCCTGGCCCTGGCTGGGGGATGGGGTCTGCCTGCCTGCTTGCCTGCTGGTGCTGCAGGCAGAAGGGCCAGGGGCCCTGGTGGTCTCCAAAGATAAAGGGTTCTTCAGGATATGGACCTACTACTCCCTTACCACCAGCCACTACAACTCAGCAAGACCCACAGACAGCTTTGGATGTCTAGGATCTTGTTCGTGTTTGGTCCAAACGGTCCAAGAGCATAGGAAAGCAAGCCCCAAGGTCAAGGAGCTGCAGAATCATTTCAAACAGATACCAACTGAATTCACCAAATGCCTTATTTCCATCTAGCAAGATTCTACTGCTCCTTCAAAGTCCAATTCAAGGCGCAATTCTCCAAGAGTGGGGATTAACCATTCTCCCAATTCCTACTTCCAGTGGTCACAGCACTTCCTAACAAAGCACCATGTTGAAGCTACTTGTGAACATGTTCCACTTAACTGTGAGCTTTCTTGGTGTTTGAGGCTTCCTGATTAATGAGTCAGGCACTTGCCCACCACTAACCTGGAGGTGGGGAGGAGAAGCCTGGGCCTAAGAAGCCCTAAGAGGCAGCAGGATGTCACTGCTACCTTCCATGGATGCCTCAGCAGCTTGTTCCCATCAGGCCCACTCACCACTTGCGCTTCATGTAGGCAGCAGCTCGGTTCCCGTAGAGCATGGCGTTGTGAGGGGCCCTCTGCACGGCCTTGCTGTAAAGCTGGATGGCCTGGGTCCACTGCTGGCAGGCAAAAGCCTCATTGGCTTGCTGTTTCACACGCTCCAGGTATGGGGGCAGCTCTACCTGGGGGCTGTGAGGGAACAGAGCCAAGTCAGGCCAACCAAGGGAGGCCAGAGGAGCCTCTCAGGAAGTCTGTAGCCCTGCCTGAAGGCCACTCAGGTTTTCCCGGTCCCTGGGATCTGCACTGTCATCTAAAAGAGGGTACCACTCCTATCCTTGGCCTGGGTTATTGTGATAGGTAATGGTCACAATTCCAGATGCTCTGAGCCAGTGGCGGGGGGGGGGCGGGGCGGAAACAGGGAGAAATGAAGCTGTCCTGGACAGGTTTAATGGAATTCTTAATCAAACTCCTGGGCATGAAAGTAGCTGACACCTACAGCCTCCATGCTGAGCCGAACCTCGTTACCATCCAAGTGCCTCTCATGGATCTCTCTATAGATAATTACGTTTCTCTCAAGGGCTAGAGGATCTGGACACCTCTGTATCCAAAGCCCAGCACAGGGCCTGGAAGTGAACAGAGGCTAGAAGATGCTATGAATGGAGAAAATATAATGGGGGAGGCCCGTCTGTGTGGGACCCCTTTATAGGAGGGAGCCCAGTGCTACGAGGAGCTAGCCCCTGGGTCCTGGCGCCAGCTACTGGTATCAAGGGACCAGAGCTTCAGATTGAGCATGACTGGAGTCCTACCAGGAAGAAGTGGCACTGGGACCACTAGTCACAGTCCAGAAGCCTCTTTGCCCCAGTCCCCTGACTCTGGGGTGTATGCCTGGGTGGGGGTCAGGAGGAAGGTTTACAGGACATGCCCTCCCTCCAGTCCAGTGGGGTGTAACTGGGGCTGGGAAGGTTGGGAAAGTCAGGCTGGCCTCACCTGACATGTCCTCTACTCTCTGGCAGCCGGAAGCCGTTGCTGTGAAGGTGCAGGCCATTGGACACACCGTTGGACACACCATTGGTGGACATCTTGCCATTCTGAACTTCTGGGAGGGGGTGGGCAGAAAGGAACAGCAACAACTTAGGAGGAGGTTCTCATTTCTCCTCAGCAGCCCTCCAGCTTCCACCACAGGGTCTGATGGTTCCATTGTGGGGCTATCCCCCCAGGGTAGGTCTATTCCCAGAAAGCAGGCAAGGACATAAAGAAAAGCCTGTGCGCCCTCTGCTGGCTGAAGCGGGACACAACTTCAACTTGGCATTAGCTGGGGGTGGGGATGGAGTGGGGGGTGAGGAGGTGCCTAAAACAACTGTAGGCCCCAGGAAGAAATCAATGAGGAGACTGGTCCAGGACGAGAAGGGAAAGACAATTACTTCAGGCCCTCAAGAGCCAAGCCACGGAAAGAACCTGCTTTTTCAGAGGGAAGTGAAAAGGGCTGTGACGCAAACCCCTTTGACAGACCTCTCTGACCTAATATTACCTTCCTTCTTACTGTACAGGGTTATTTCAGAGAATCTACTCCTTTTGCAGGATCACAGCCAGCACAAGGTAAGTGGCAGGCTTCTCAGCAGAGGCACTGTACACTCATGCTCCCCAGCAGAGATGCCCTAAAGGATACCCGAAGGGAGAACTTACCCCCTGAGGAGTGGCATTTTCTAGGCAAGAGGAAGGTGTACGGCCGCTGCTTGTAAGTCAGGTCAAACAAATAGACCTAGAGTGCAGGGGTCAAGAAAAGAATGGACACTGTGAGGCAAGAATGTGGCTGGACTGTGAGTGAGGCCTGGGTGGCTCCCAGGAACACAGCTGAGTGTTGAGCAGGGAACCATCAAGTGAGGGAGAAGGGGTGTTTCTACGGAGCAAACCTCAGGCAGGAAAATCTCGCCAGTTCCTGGCCCTTAGGGTGGATGGCCTGAAATACTGTCATTACTTCGAATCACATGTTTATTAGGTCGACAAGGTCCTCAGAGGTCTCATGTTATAGATGGGAAAACTGAAGCCTCAGAGCAGAGAAGCAATTTGCCCAAAGTAACACTGCTAGTTACTTCCCTCAGTAAATATTAGCTATTATTACTTACTATTTATTGAATTCTTACTTTGCTCCAGGACCTCTGCTAAGTGTTTTATATGGCTTTTTTTCATTTCATCCTAGAACTGCCCCCCCGCCCCACGAAAAGGTACTATTATCATCACCCCCTGAACAGATGAAGAAATGTAGGCTCAGTGTTTAATTAATTTATCCAGGGCCATAAAAGCAGAAGGTGGCACAGTCAGGACCCAAAACCGAGTCTGTCTGGCTCCGAACCACTCTGCTAGACTGCCTCGCCAACTCATCTTTATGCTACCTTTAAGCCAGGTGACAGCTAAGCAACCTGAAGCCAGAGCCCTCTTCTGAACTCAAGGGCTCACCTAGTCTCCATCCCATTTCTCTTGTGTCACACCTTGACTTTAAATGTCATCAACGGTTTCACTTGCCATGTCGCTCCCATCAGCCTAGGATGGATCATATTTCACGTTTGTTTCCCTCGTGTTCACGATAATGCTACCCCCAGAGTAAGTACTCAGTGACTTTGTAGAGTAAATGAATTTTTGCAAGGCTTACTAAATATCCTGACTGAGAGATTGTAAACAGAAGGGTTAGCAACCTGCCGTTATCAAAGAACACTTCCCAAAGCTGGCCCCAAACTGCAGCCTGGCTGCATGCTCTGAGCCCCAGGATTTCCTCCTAGGAAGATAGAAGATGAGGAAACCAAGGTTCAGGAAAATGAAGAGAGTTGTTCAAAGTCACGGTACACAGCTAGTAAACAAAAGGCCAGCATCTGGAGACAAGTCTGTCAGTTCTAAGCCTGACGCCTCTCTGGGAATATTGCAAAGATGTCATGGCACTTCCACATTTCACAGTAACGTCATTTACAATGAGGCTTCTTGTCTGCCTCATGGTAGGGGGTGTGGGGTACACAGCCCTGGCTGCTGGGTACGAGGGTGGGAGGGGGAAGGGCAGGGCCACGTTGGGCAGCCATCCATACCTGCTCTCCTCCCATGTTGACCAGCAGCTCTGTGCCATTGGGGCTGAAGGTCACATAGGTGGCGACCAGCACTCTCAGACGGTTGTTGTAGTCGGGCAGCTTCACTGGCAGGTGACCTGCAGGGAACAGCCCTGTTACCCTAGTGTGAGGCTTCCAATCCCTCCCAATGTTGAGCCCTTACTATATGAACTGGGCCAACTGTGTTATATGCTTTATCTCATTGAGTCATTACAACCCCATTTTACAGAAAAGAAATTAAGACTCCTCAAGGGTAAGTAATTTACCAAAGGTTGTAGGATAGCTGGTCACTGACAGTCATCAAAGCCCAGGTCTGTCTGATTCTAAACCCCTTGCTCTTGGTCACCATGCCATGCCGCCTCCTTGCACTGCCCCACAGACAATCAGCACCCTGCCAAGAGTTTAGGGCCAGGGTTGGGCTGAGCCCTACCTGCTACGTAATACTGGGCTGCACCATCCGGAAGGGGCTTCTGCCGGTCACAGAAGGTGTGCACACCTGCTGAAGGGCTCTGCTTCATGCTCTTTCTGGTGGGAAGGCAAACCAGATAGGTTATAAGGCCTAACAGTACTCCTGGCTAGACCATACCACACTTCCTGGAGAAAAACCCAAGTGTATATCCCTGGAGAGATACAGGAGGAGGTACCTTTCTTCCTTATCTCAGCACCCCCAAAGGTCCACCAACTAGACAGCTGTGGACACATATATTACAGTGCTTTATAAGTAGGTCCCGCCTACTTGTCTTGGTTCATGGCCACCCTATTACTCCCATTTTACAGATGAGGAAGCTAAAAGCTCAAGGCCCGCCCTAAGTCATGCAGTGTGTGCAGAGCAATAGTGGTCACCCAAATCCACAAATGAAAGTAATGCAGGCCAGAAGTTTCTGCACTTGTCCTAGGAGTCCACTGAAAACCCAGGCTGGCGGAGCCGCTCAGGTCTGGGACTTCTGTGGAGATTCTGAGTATATTCTACTTTTGTTTAAAAAAAAAAAAAGAATAAAGTAGAATTATATGTACAAATAAAGGAATTACATGTATAAGATTATAACTCTGTACACACACTCATAGTGAAAGAACAAGCAGAAAATACTATATACAGTGATTTCTTTCAGGTAATGGAGTATGGGTAATTTCTTTAATATACTTTTCATATTTTCCAAAATAAGCATGGATTAAATTTTTTAAAAAAGAATCACAAAATTACAAAAACCCACCTCAGGGCTTCCCTGGTGGCACAGTGGTTAAGAATCTGCCTGCCAATGCAGGGGACATGGGTTGGAGCCCTGGTCCGGGAAGAACCCACATGCTGCGAAGCAACTAAGCCCGTGCGCCACAACTACTGAGCCTGTGCTCTAGAGCCCGCGAGCCGCAACTACTGAGCCCACGTGCCACAACTACTGAAGCCCACGCGCCTAGAGCCTGTGCTCCGCAACAAGAGAAGCCACCGCAATAAGCCCGCGTGCCGCAACAAAGAGTAGCCCCCGCTTGTCGCAACTAGAGAAAGCCCGCACGCAGCGACGAAGACCCAATGCAGCCACAAGTAAATAAATAAACTAGATACAACATTAAAGAAATGAAAAATGTAAAATAAAAAGCAAAAACAACCCACCTCAAAAAGAAGAGGGCATGGCAATGAGGGAAAGGGGCAGCAGGTTCCGGGTCCCTTTGCCCACGGGAGGCCGCGCTATTCATACCTGTGGTTATGGATCATGCGAATGTCATAGAGCCTCACAAAGGGCCCACTGGCCCCCACTGCCAGGCAGTTGTTGTCCTGGGGGTTGACGGTGAGGCACTTGGCCTCTACCAGCTGGCCACAGTACTCTGTCAGGTCAATCAGCACCTCCGAGTGTTTGCTGTTCTCCCGAAGGTCATACTGGCTGTGAGAGAGGACACAGGGGGTTGGGGGTTGTGTCCATGGGTGGAAGGCAGGGGAGAAGCCAAGGCCCAAATGCAAAGGAATTGGGAGTGGCTTTGAACCTGTTTGTAAATAATGTCAAAAACTACTCCCATTTCTTGAGTGCCCACTGTGTGTCAGGCACCTGTAGTAGGCTTCACACACATTCTGTTTTATTCTAACATAACTCTTTAAGGTAGATACTACTAACCCCCTTTTTTTTTTTTTAACAGATATCAATATTATTGTTACTAAGTACTATTACTACTGACTACTAACACTTAGTGAGAAATTGCTTTGTGTCCAGTATTGTTCCCAAGTGTTATACATGTATTATCTAATTAAATTCTCACACCATCCCTAGGTACAACTAGAAGTTCAAAGAAGCTAAATAACTTGCCTGGACGACACTGCAGTAAGTGCAGCACTGAGATAGTGCAGAGCTGGAAAGACTGCATTTTAACCCCTCTGCTCTGATCCTTGATTAAGAATAATTCTATTCTTAACCTAGTTTCTTGCAGGAGATGAAAGAAGTATAGAGGTGACAGAAAAGAAAATCTGGAGATCATCTAAGAGCTACCTAGAAACACCAACTGCCAGGACAAGCCCAAGTCCCATCCGGGTGGTAAAGTCAGGCCAAAACATCCACCCAGCGTCAGCACACTCCTACTGGGGAACTGCTTTGATGCTGGGACACAGGCACATCCAGAGAATGGCGAGGGCATCATTCATGTGCTCACCCACCTCCGCCTAAACATCTCCAATAATTTCTTCATTGTTCACTTATCTTTCTAAGCCATCCTCACCAGACTGCTCTTCCTAAAATATTGTTTTTGTTGCATCACTTTCTTGCTCAAAAAATTGCAGAGATTCCTCAATACTTTTAGCATGAGTTTACTCTTTGTATACTTCTATCAAACTACTCAGTCTGGTTTTCAAGACATGATTTCACATACCTCTCCAACCTTGCTCCTCAGTTTTCTAAGTGTGGGTCAGTTACAGCCTCAGAACTGTGTCCTGTATGTGGCACATTTACCCATGCCTTCACAAACTCTGCTCAAGCTGGGGAGTCCACTCTGCTTTTCCTTGCCCATCCAAATCCTGTCTATTCTGGAAGGCCAGCTTGTGTTCACCTTCTGCTAGGACTCCTCCCCTGACTGTGCCTGCCCCTAAGTGCTTAGGCTCCTGCCCCATGCCCTAGGTTCTTAGCCTCTACCTGCTGCCCTGGCACAGTCTAGTCAGTCAGGGTCAACCAGCGCAACAGAGAGTTGGACCCGCCACCGACCAAATGCATTGTGTCTGCTATGTACTGTGGCTAAAGTTTTACGGGCACTATCTCAATTTTAATGCTCAGGCCAACAGAAGAGATATTATGATAATTCCCATTTTATAGATGAGGAAACTGAGGTCCGGGGGGTGAAGTGATTTGCCCCAGACACTGAATGACAGAGGGAGGACTTGACTTGATCTGTCTCAGTTCTAGTTCATGTATGACTTAGACACCCCTCTTCCTCTGTAACAGGGAAGAGGGCACAAAGTCCCATAGCATCTCAAGGAAGGATATTAAAGCAGATTGTGGAGATAAGGAAAAAGTTCTAAGGTTATATGTGAAGAAAGGAGCTAAAGAAAGGCAATGAGACCATTTTAAGAAGAAGGGAAGTAGAGGCAAAGGTGTGACGATATAGGCCAGTGAAAAGGGGGAGAGTCCACTTAACCATTTCTGGCTGGCTATGCCCCTCCCAGGAATATGCCCATTGAGCGACTGTTCAAGGGAAATGTATCAAGTGCCTCTATGTGCCAGGTATTGTGCTGGGCTCTAGGAACACAACCAAGGACAAGAAAGACATGGACAAGATGGACAAGACAGACAAAACGCTGAGGGAGTTTACTACTCGGTGAGGGACACAGACAAAAAAGTAAACCATCAAGTAAATAAAATAAAAGAACTATAGAGGGTGATTAGAGTTATAGAGGATACAATTAGGGCACGGAGACAAAGAACAATGGTGGGGGATCTATTTTAGATAGGATGGTCAGAGCAGGTGCTTCTCGGGAGGTGACCCTTAAGCTGTCTCCTTAGGGTAAGAAAGAGTTGAGAAAGAGCTGGGACTGAGAAAACCAGTTAGAGGGAACAGCAAGTATGAAGGCCCAGAGGAGGCAGACGGTGCATCTGAGATGGTGAGAAAGCCAGTGGGCTTGAATGTTGCTCAGGAGAGGGTAAGAAGTGGGGAAGGTGAAGGATAGGGTAAGTAAATCAGTGGAGTTTGTTCACTGCTAGCTGTGCTGGGCAGACAAATGAGTCTGGAACTCTGTTGGAGGGAAGGAGCCAGGCCTGTGGAAGGAAGCAGTAGGGCAGATAGGATGGGGGAACCGACATGGAGTGGGAGCCGGGGAGGCACAGGCCCCACTCCCTGCCTCAGGCCCTCACCGGATAAGCCCATCCTCAGCAGCGCTCCAGAATGTGTTGGGCCACATGGGCGCCGTGGCGATGCGTTTCACCCGGTTTGTGTGGTCTCCAAACATGTGGATCGTCTCCTTTACTGTCAGGTCGTGGACATGCACCTTGGAGTCAGCTGCCCCTGTGATCAAGATGCGGTCCCCAGCGTGAGGCAGGAACTGCTTGGGAGAGATTGAAGAAGAGGTTGGCAGGTGGTGGGGCTAGGCCACGGAAGGAGACCAGCCTGGATGTTAGCACCTTTTTTTCCCTCTCCACATCAGATAAGAAAACGAGCCCATCCAAGACAATCCGCCAAGAAAACTTTGGATCTCGAGCATCAGCCTGTAGGCCCAAAGGTCAAAATCAGGATGTACACCTTTATTTCGCCAGAGCGGTCCTGACCTATGCCAAGCTGGACTACCTAAGGAACCCTCTTCCTCTGATTCTTCCCCAGGTAAGAGCTGAATGGATGATAATCATAGCTGTTACCACTTACTAAGCATTTACCATGTGCTAGACATCGAGCAGGTAATTTATCTTGTTAATACTTACAATAACCCCATTAAAAATTGAGGTTCGGTACTAGCATTCAGGAGGACTGTCAATTCAAACTCAAGTCTGTCTGACTCCTATATGCCTCATGATGGCTACTTAATAACCTGGGGGTTAAGAAATAAATTAGTCTTGAAATGAAAAGGACTTTCAGTATTATAAGGGAGTGGGTGTTTTAAATTGGTTCAAATATTTCTGGAGAACTATCTGGCAATAGGTAAGAAACATAAAAACTATTTCTATCTTTTGACCTAAAACCTCCACTTCTGAGAAATAATTCTAAAAGAAAAAAGGGGCCTATGCAGAAATGCTGCAAGTAGCGCTCCTTATAATGGCAAGTGCTGGAAATGGCTCAAAAGTCAGAACTTGGGGAAGGGCTGAGCATCAGAAGAATACATCTTTATGTGGCCATTATTCAAAAGGACAACCCCATCATTCTGGTGAAGTTGAGAACAAAATATTCCAGATCACATATGGCAAGGTCAAAATAGCCACAAACATAACTTTGATTAATAATTTTTAAAACGTATACAGTTCTATCACCTAGTGCTGAGGAAGAAAAATACTCGGGTGTGGTGTTAGTTGAGTTATTCTCTTCTTTCTTAAGTTTGAAAGATTGAATTATCTTTTTTTCTTAGTTGAAAAGTTTCTCCCAGCCCACAACAAGGCTGAATGGGTGCTGGGGTCTGGGGGGGTGGGGGAGAGGGTGTTGACATTTTCCTGCATTTAAGTAGCTAAAGCCCCACTTGACTTTAACAATTCACTCTTTCCACATGCACTTCTCTAATAGCTCACCAGCATAAGGGCTAGATGACACAGATGGAATTTGATCATTTTTAGGGACAACTAGTAGTCTTTAATCCTGGCTGGAGACAACATATACCCCACGCGCAATAGAAATAAACAGGAGAACCCTTGGGAAGAGCTTGTGGCCACTGCCATACTCGTTCCACACTATAGATGCCACCAGGGGGAGCTCGTCGGTTAAATAAATAGATCTGTGGTGTTTTATTACCAGAAGAGAGAGGAACCCTTTTCTATACCTTTTTATAACAGAAGAGAAGGCTGAGAGTCTGTGAATATAAGTGCCTTGCCCAAGGTCTTACTATTAGGGAGTATCAAGGTCATTGTCCAATTCTGGTCTCTGAACTCAACATTTTGTTTTCTATGATGCCAAACTGATAGCTTAGGTCCCTTCCCCAGATCTGACCCCACAGATTTAAACTGGACCTAACACTTTTCAGGGGAGGAAAGCAGTCTCTGTTCATCATGCAAGAGGTGAATCAGCATTGTTCTGTCTCTCAAATCACAGAAATTCATCTAGGATTGGTCCCTGGAACAGGAGATGAGAATCAGAGCATAGGAAAGAAGCTCTGATGAGTGAAATAAGTTGGTTTTGAGCTCTTGAATCTTCTTCTTCAGGTATCTTGTAATTCATCTTGATATTAATTAGGAAAACATTTCTTAGATTAGTGAGGCTTTCCAAAGGACAGCCTCACTCTCACATACATCCATTACAGAATTTCAGAGCTGGAAAGACTTAAAGGTCATTTCCTTCAGCCTTCAACCTAGCAGATGGAAGTGCCCAGTGAGGAATACCTCAGTGCTAGGACATTTACTACATCCTCAGAAGGCCCATTTTACCTTTTTCAAATATCTCTAAGCATTAGACAATCCTTTCCTTCATCAGGCCTACACTGGCTTCTGAAAACTTAAGTCACTATTCCTAGGTCTGTTTTCTGGGACCGAGAGGCACAAGTTTCATGTCACTTCCACGTAACAGGTCTTCAGAGGTCTGAAGTCCTTTAAGTCCCCTGCCTCCCCTCTTCTCAGCTCAACTCCCCTAGACCAACAATCAGAGACTCATTTCCTATGAAAAGTAGAACAGCTAAAATCACCTGTGACAGGTGCTTTTTAAATCAATCATCTCATTGAACTGTAACATCAGCGCTGTGGATTGCTACTTCCTTTTTTAGTTAAATTATTTATTTACTCATTTATTCATTAACGTGGGGGATTTTCCTTAGCTACTTCCTTTTTACAGATGGGTAAACAGGCCCAGAGGGGTCAGGTGATTTTCCCAGTTCACACAGCTTCCAAGGAGCAGACGAGGGAGTCAAACACAGGTCTGCCTGCTACTGAAGTTCATGCTCAGAACCATACCTCCCATCATCACCACTCACATAAGTATAAATTTATTTGGAGCTGGCCTCTTGGCTCTAAGAGAAGAAGCAGAGCATGGAAAAGAGACGGAATTTCAGGAATCACCAGCAGATGCTCAGATCACAAAGATGTCTGTGACCCCAGGGTATACATGGGACACACACATGCAAACACAACCACGTGCACAGCCCAGTCACACTGTCCACTTGCTTTGTGGCTTATCCTGCTCACCTTGACAGAAAAGATATTTGCAGTGTGTCCTGTGTGCATGGAAAGCAGCTTCTTGTGGTGCAGCGGGTCCCACACAATCGTGTGCTGGTCATCAGAACCAGAGGCCAGCAAGCTGCAAGTAGAGAGAAAGAACAGTTCTGACCTCTCAAGTTCCTGCCCCCACTTCCTCTATCCCATGTTTCCCAGTTGATAAGGACTTAGGCTACACAGAACTTGAAGAACAGTAGATGTCACAGAATATAAGGTTATCTTGTAAACAGTGATTGATTCTCTTCTATTTTGTCCTGAGAATTTCTCATCATTCCTTAAATACAATAGCTTATCAAAAAAACAGGGTTTGGAAGGTCATTCAACTTTCCATCTATCTGTAATTCATTGTTTAACTGTGTATTGATAATGATGAACTAAACTTAAGTACATAGCACAGAGCAGCAGTCTCCACTCTTGGGTCCATTCTTTTCCTTAGATCTACAAAGAGGAAGGAAAGTCCCCTTCTCCCAACCTCCCCATACCATTCTCCAGCACCCCCTAGGTGTCAGAGCTCACACTTACTCTCCTTTCTCATTCCACTCCAGACAGTTGACACATCCTGAGTGACCCTGGGGGAGCAAATGGAGAGGGACAAGAAGAGAGTCAATTAGAGGTTCTCCTGGATCACTCAACATCAAGAAGTGGAAGTGAACAGGTAAAACAGCCTTTCTGTCATCAGTGTTTTCCAGGCGTATGTGAGTGACCAGGATTGAATTAAACTGCCTGGCATTTTACAATATATAAAGTACCTTCATATTCATGATCTCACTTGATACTGAACCCCTCTGAGCCATAAAGGGCAGATTTCATTGATCCTATTTTGCAGAAAAGTAAACTGAAGTTCAGATAATAGTAGTAGAAGTTATATCCAAACAAATTTCTGCTCCTACCACTAGAGGGGACATGTCAACAGTCCCTTCAAGGGACACCCCCTCAGCCACAGAAAATCTGGCAGAGGGCAACTGACTGAAAGGCAGCCGATTAGCTAGAAGGCTGATCTTCCATTCATTTGGCACATATTTAATTCATCGAGCACTTACTGCATGCCAGGTACTGTTCAGATGCTGGGGGCAGATCAGTATACAAAATAAATCTTGTATTTAGATCTTCTGCAGCTTACTTCCAAGTAGGTGGAGCCTGGTATAGTGAGGTAAATTAAGCTTGGGGATTTGAATTGAGAGACATGGAGAAGTGAGGCAGTTAATGACAGATGCTGAAGTTGAAAGCATGTGCGGAGAGAAGTCATGGCAAAGCTAGAAATAAGAGGAAACAGAATCCATGGAAAGCAGAAGGTATGAAGTGGCAGAAACTAGTCTTACATGGGAGAAGGAGAGAACAAGTCACTTCCATTCCTACACTCTGTTCTTTCTTTCCCTCACCCTCCCTCATTCCTAATGGCACCTTGATTTTCATTTCATTATCTGCCCAGCCCAAATCAGACCATGTGTAAGTTCACTGTCCTTTCCACAGTGATAGGTTCAGGAACTTAGATCTAAGCCAAATTGGACACGGCATTCACTTGGACACAGGTACTGGCTCAGAAATGAGCCTGTGACCCCAATCGGATGCAAGGGGACCAGCTGCTGGGAGTGTGTGGAAAAGGAGTTTTCTCATTTTCAGGAGAGAGTCTATGAAAGGGATGCCTTTCTTCCTCTGGATGCTGGGTGTCCTAATGTGACTCCGGGACTTGGGACCACGAGGGTAGCCAGCCTGAGAGTGAAATAAACAGAGAGAGGAAAGCCCAGCCAAGGGAATCACAGAAAAATGGAGCCAAAGTGACCAGAGTAACCAACCCTGATGCCTACCCTACTCCTGGGCTTCCAGTCATTATTGTTTAAGGTTACTTGAGTTGGGCTGTTACCTGTGGCCCAGAGCATCCTGATTAACTCATTCTTCAGGCCGCAGTTTATCAGCACTTCCCTCAAGATGCCTTTCCCACCCTGTAAATCTGGGAAGGAGGCACATCCTTCCTGTGGGCTCCTACTGCCACACTGTATCATGGCTCTGTGTTGACATGGTTATTTTGCTTCACCACACTGAGCTGCAGGGAAGTGGCCTCTGTGTACTGTGTTCACTGTATCCTCTAGGCCAGGTACAGTGCCTGGCACATATCTGCTGCATAATGAACAAGTGAGTCCAGGGGGACTAGTGGGAAGAATCAAGAGACATGAACAAATCTAATTCCCTGACTCTCTAGGCAGAAGAGGCTTTTCCTCTGCCTTCTCCTTCCTTCTTACCCGTTGTCCCATAAAGATTCTCATTTGAGTTGATCCTCATTTCTTTCTGGGTTCTGCACTTAAACACATTATTGACACATTCATTCTGTTCAAACTCGCCAGACCACTTACTGACCTGAGGCTTCTCACTTTCCCACAGCACTTGGTGGACACCCCACACATGACTCTGGTCACTCTTTCTGGATCAGAATCATTTCTGTCCTCACGCCTCTCATTTTCCTACCAGGCTTTAAATTACTTGTGCCCAGGGCTCAGTCTTCAGTTTGCAACTTCCCAGAGTACCGAGGGCCTTGAACGAGCGCCACTTACTGAGGGTTTACAAAGAGCGAGGCACAGTACCTTGCACTTGTGGTAGGGAGAACAACGGCCCCCCTACAAACGACCATGTCCTGATCCTCTGGAACCCATGAATATGTTATGGTAGGTGGCAAAAGGGACTTTGCAGATATGATTAAGGTTAAAATCCTCGAGGTGGGAAATTAGCCTAGATTATCCAGGTGAGCCCGATATAATCACACGAGTCCTTAAAATCAGTGAACGTTGGGACTTCCCTGGCATCCCAGTGGTTAAGACTTCGCCTTCCAATGCAGGGGGTACAGGTTCGATCCTCGGTCAGGGAGCTAAGATCCCACATACCTCGGGGCCAAAAAAGCAAAACATAAAACAGAAGCAATATTGTAACAAATTCAATAAAGACTTTAAAAATGGTCCACATCAAAAAAAAAAAAAAAAAATCAGTGAACCTCTCCTGGCTGCAGAGAGTAGAGAGATGTAGGTGTGAAAGGGACTTGACCTGCTATTGCCAGTTCTGAAGATGGAAGAAGGGGGTCACGAGTGAAGAAATACAGCAATCTCTAGAAAGCGGGAATTGCAAGAAAACGGATCTACTCTATAGCCTCCAGAAGGAGAATAGCCCTGTCAAGAGTTTAGCCTGGTGAGACCCACGGCAGACTTCCAGCCTACAGAACTGTAAGATAATAAATGTGTGTTGTTTTAAGCCACTAAGTTTGTGGTAATTTGTTGTGGTAGCAATAGAAAACCAATACAGCATTCTACATCCATTATCTTAAGAAACAGGTATCGATTCACAGAAAGATAGACAAGATCAAAAGGCAGAGGGCTATGTACCAGATGAAGGAACAAGATAAAACCCCAGAAAAACAACTAAATGAAGTGGAGATAGGCAACCTTCCAGAAAAAGAATTCAGAATAATGATAGTGAAGATGATCCAGGACCTCGGGAAAAGAATGGAGGCAAAGATCGAGAAGATGCAAGAAATGTTCAACAAAGATCCAGAAGAATTAAAGAACAAACAAACAGAGATGAACAATACAATAATTGAAATGAAAAACACACTAGAAGGAATCAATACCAGAATAACTGAGGCAGAAGAACAGATAAGTGACCTGGAAGACAGAATGGTGGAATTCACTGCTGTGGAACAGAGTAAAGAAAAAAGAATGAAAAGAAATGAAGACAGCCTAAGAGACCTCTGGGACAACATTAAATGCAACAACACTCGCATTATAGGGGTCTCAGAAGGAGAAGAGAGACAGAAAGGACCATAGAAAATATTGGAAGAGATTATAATCGAAAACTTCCCTAACATAGGAAAGGAAATAGCCACGCAAGTCCAGGAAGTGCAGAGTCCCAGGCAGGATAAACCCAAGGAGACACATAGTAATCAAATTGGCAAAAATTAAAGAAAAAGAAAAATTATTGAAAGCAGCAAGGGAAAAAACGACTCTCCTAGGAGTTCCCAAGGGAACTCCCATAAGGATAACAGCTGATTTCTCAGCAGAAACTCTACAAGCCAGAAGGGAGTGGCATGATATACTTAAAGTGATGAAAGGGAAGAACCTACAACCAAGATTACTCTACCCAGCAAGGATCTCATTCAGATTCGATGGAGAAATCAAACGCTTTACAGACAAGCAAAAGTTAAGAGAATTCAGCACCACCAAACCAGCTCTATAACAAATGCTAAAGGAACTTCTCTAAGTGGGAAACATGAGAGAAGAAAAGGAACTACAAAAACAAACCCAAAACAATTAAGAAAATGATAATAGGAACATACATATTGATAATTACCTTAAACATGAATGGATCAAATGCTCCAACCAAAAGATACAGGCTTGCTGAATGGGTACAAAAACAAGACCCATATATGTGCTATCTACAAGAGACCCACTTCAGACCTAGGCACACATACAGACTGAAAGTGAGGGTATGGAAAAAGATAGTCCATGCAAATGGAAATCAAAAGAAAGCTGGAGTAGCAATACTCATATCAGATAAAATAGACTTTAAAACAAAGAATGTTACAAGAGACAAGGAAGGACAGTACACAATGATCAAGGGATCAATCCAAGAAGAAGATATAATAATTATAAATATATATGCACCCAACATAGGAGCACCTCAATACATAAGGTAACTGCTAATAGCTATAAAAGAGGAAATTGGGGCTTCCATAGCTATAAAAGAGGAAATTGGGGCTTCCCTGGTGGCTCAGTGGTTGAGAGTCTGCCTGCCGATGTGCGAGATGCAGGTTCGTGCCTCAGTCTGGGGGGATCCCACATGCCGCGGAGCGGCTGTGCCCGTGAGCCATGGCCGCTGGGCCTGCGCGTCTGGAGCCTGTGCTCCGCAACGGGAGAGGCCATGGCAGTGAGAGGCCCGCGTACCGCAAAAAAAAAAAAAAAAAAGAGGAAATTGACAGTAACACAATAATAGTGGGGGACTTTAACACCTCGCTTACACCAATGGACAGATCATCCAGACAGAAAATTAATAAGGAAACACAAGCTTTAAATGACACAATAGACCAGATAGATTTAATTGATATTTATAGGACATTCCATCCAAAAACAGAAGATTACACTTTCTTCTCAAGTGCGCACGGAACATTCTCCAGGAGAGATCACATCTTGAGTCACAAATCAAGCCTCAGTAAATTTAAGAAAATTGAAATCATATCAAGCATCTTTTCTGACCACAATGCTATGAGATTAGAAATCAATTTCAGGGGGAAAAAAAGTAAAAAACACAAACACATGGAGGCTAAACAATATATTACTAAATAACCAAGAGATCACTGAAGAAATAAAAGAGGAAATCAGAAAATACCTGGAGACAAATGACAATGAAAACAGGACAATCCAAAACCTATAGGATATGGCAAAAGCAGTTCTAAGAGGGAAGTTTATAGCTATACAAGCCTACCTCAAGAAACAAGAAACATCTCAAATAAACAATCTAACCTTACACCTAAAGGAACTAGAGAAAGAACAAACAAAACCCAAAGTTAGCAGAAGGAAAGAAATTATCAAGATCAGAGCAGAAATAAATGAAATAGAAACAATAGCAAAGATCAATAAAACTAAGAGCTGGTTCGTTGAGAAGATAAGCAAAATTGATAAACCATTAGCCAGACTCAACAAGAAAAAGAGGGAGAGGACTCAAATCAATAAAATCAGAAATGAAAAAGGAGAAGTTACAACAGACACCACAGAAATACAAAGCATCCTAAGAGACTACTACAGGCAACTCTATGCCAATAAAATGGACAACCTGGAAGAAATGGACAAATTCTTAGAAAGGTATAACCTTCCAAGACTGAACCAGGAAGAAATAGAAAATATGAACAGACCAATCACAAGTAATGAAATTGCAACTGTCATTAAAAATCTTCCAACAAACAAAAGTCCAGGACCAGATGGCTTCACAGGTGAATTCTATCAAACATTTAGAGAAGAGCTAACACCCATCCTTCTCAAGCTCTTCCAAAAAATTGCAGAGGAAGGAACACTCCCAAACTCATTCTATGAGGCCACCATCACCCCGATAACAAAACCAGACAAAGATACTGCAAAAAAAGAAAATTACAGACCAATATCACTGATGAATATAGATGCAAAAATCCTCAACAAAATACTAGCAAACAGAATCCAACAACACATTAAAAGGATCATACACCATGATCAGGTGGGATTTATCCCAGGGACGCAAGGATTCTTCAATATATGCAAATCAATCAATGTGATACACCATATTAACAAATTGAAGAATAAAAACCACATGATCATCTCAATAGATGCAGAAAAAAACTTTTGACAAAATTCAACACCCATTTATAATAAAAACTCTCCAGAAAGTGGGCATAGAGGGAACCTATCTCAACATAATAAAGGCCATATACGACAAACCCACAGCAAACATTATTCTCAATGGTGAAAAACTGAAAGCATTTCCTCTAAGATCAGGAACAAGACAGGGTGTCCACTCTCACCACTATTATTCAACATAGTTTTGGAAGTCCTAGCCATGGCAATCAGAGAAGAAAAAGAAATAAAAGGAATTCAAATTGGAAAAGAAGAAGTAAAACTGTCACTGTTTGCAGATGACATGATACTATACATAGAGAATCCTCAAGATGTCACCAGAAAACTACTAGAGCTAATCAATGAATTTTGTAAAGTTGCAGGATACAAAATTAATGCACAGAAATCTCTTGCATTCCTATACACTAATGATGAAAAATCTGAAAGAGAAATTAAGGAAACACTCCCATTTACCACTGCAACAAAAAGAATAAAATACCTAGGAATAAACCTACCTAAGGAGACAAAAGACCTGTATGCAGAAAACTATAACACTGATGAAAGAAATTAAAGATGATACCAACAGATGGAGAGATATACCATATTCTTGGATTGGAAGAATCAATATTGTGAAAATGACTATACTAACCAAAGCAATCTACAGATTCAATGCAATCCCTATCAAATTATTAATAGCATTTTTCACAGAACTGGAACAAAAAATCTTAAAATTTGTATGGAGACACAAAAGACTCCAAATAGCCAAAGCAGTCTAGAGGGAAAAAAACAGAGCTGGAGGAATCAGACTCCCTGACTTCAGACTATACTACAAAGCTACAATAATCAAGACAATATGGTACTGACACAAAACTAGAAATATAGATCAATGGAACAAGATAGAAAGCCCAGAGATAAACCCACGCACCTATGGTCAACTAATCTATGACAAAGGAGGCAAGGATATACAATGGAGAAAAGACAGTCTCTTCAATAACTGGCGCTGGGAAAACTGGACAGCTACATGTAAAAGAATGAAATTAGAACACTCCCTAACACCATACTCAAAAATAAACTTAAAATGGATTAGAGACCTAAATGTAAGACTGGACACTATAAAACTCTTAGAGGAAAACTTAGGAAGAACACTCTTTCACATAAATCACAGCAAGATCTTTTTTGATACACCGCCTAGAATAATGGAAATAAAAACGAAAATAAACAATGGGATCTAATGAAACTTAAAAGCTTTTGCACAGCAAAGGAAAACATAAACAAGACGAAAAGAGAACCCTCAAAATGGGAGAAAATATTTGCAAACAAATCAACAGACAAAGGATTAATCTCCAAAATATGTAAACAGCTCATGCAGCTCAATATTAAAACCTAAATAGATATTTCTCCAAAGAAGACATACAGGTGGACAAGAAGCACATGAAAAGCTGCTCAACATCACTAATTATTAGAGAAATGCAAATCGGAACTACAATGAGGTATCACCTCACACCAGTTAGGATGGGCATCATCAGAAAATGTACAAACAACAAATGCTGGAGAGGGTGTGGAGAAAAGGGAACCCTCTCGCACTGTTGGTGGGAATGTAAATTAATACAGCCACTATGGAGAACAGTTTGGAGGTTCCTTAAAAAACTAAAAATAGAATTACATGTGACCCAGAAATCCCACTACCTGGCATATACCCAGAGAAAACCATAATTCAAAAAGACACATGCATCCCAATGTTCATTGCAGCACTACTTACAATAGCCAGGTCATGGAAGCAACCTAAATGCCCATCGACAGACAAATGGATAAAAAAGATGTGGTACATATATACAATGGAATATTACCCGGCCATAAAAAGGAACGAAATTGGGTCATTTGTAGAGACATGGATGGATCTAGAGACTGTCATACAGAGTGAAGTAAGCCAGAGGAGAAAAACAAATATCGTATATTAACACATATATGTGGAACCTAGAAAAATGGTACAGATGAACTGGTTTGCAGGGCAGAAATAGACACACAGATGTAGAGAACAAACGTATGGCCACCAACAGGAGAAAATGGCGGGGAGGTGGAGTGATGAATTGGGAGAACAAACATATGGACACCAAGGGGGGAAAGCGGCAGGGGGTGGTGGTGGTGGTGTGCTGAATTGGGCGATTGGTTGACATGTATACACTAATGTGTATAAAATGGATGACTAATAAGGACCTGCTGTATAAAAAAATTAAATTAAATTAAAAAATTAACTAACTTCTAACTTGAATGATCATCTATATTCTAGAAATACAATGTGAATGTCAAAAAAAAAAAAGAAACAGGTATCATTACTTATTTCATGGATAAGAAAAACAATGCTCAGAGAGGTTAGGTAATCTGCTGCGATACTGTGATTTATATATATATTTATACTTAAGAAAGATATATTTAGTCTTCATTCTTACTTCTGGCACAGAGTTCCTAAAACCCTTGGAATTTCCTAAGTAATAAGAGTGATAAAGGTTTCGTGATATTCATAACAAACCTCTTTCAACTAACACCTGAGGTTTATGTTAATGAAGTGATTTTTGGAAAGCACCCAAGGATGGAGAACCAAACATATGATTGGAGAGCGGGAACTTTCAGTCCCACCTCCCTGACTTCCAGGGAGGGGAGAGGGACTGGAGGTTGAACTGATCACCAATGGTCAATGATTTAATCAACCATGCCAATGTGAAGAAAAAGCAAAAAGGACAGGGTTCAGAGAATTTCTGTGTTGGTACACATGTGAAGATTTGGGGAGAGCGGCATATACCTTGCCCTATGCAGCTCTTTTATCTGGCTGTTCCTCAATTATATCCTTTTATAATAAATCGGTAATCTAGTAAGTAAAATGTTTCTGAGTTCTGTGAGTCACTTTAGCAAATTAATTGAACCAAAGGAGAAGGTGTTTGGAACCTCTAATCTATAGCCAGTTGGTCCAAAGCACAGGTGACAACCTGGATTTGCCACTGCCATCTGAAGTAGGTGTTGGGGGTAGGGAACAGCAGGGCAGTCTTGTAAGACTGAACCCTTAACCTGTGGGATCTGATGCTATCTCCAGGTAGATTCTGTCAGAATTGAGTTACATCATAGGGAACCCAGCTGGTAGCAGAGAGTTGCTTGGTGGTGTAAACAAACAAACAACCCCCCCCCCCCACGTTAGACATGGCTAATGTGGCACAGCTAGTAGTGGTATCAGGAAGCATTTTAACTCAAGAGCTCAGGCTCTTAAGCACTGTCTGAAATGTATTAATGCTTCCAGAATTACTGTATTTGTCCTCAAATCAGTAGCCCATCCAAAGTATAGAAGACAGGCCACGGTAGACAAATATGATACTTATGATTCATTTTTACATAGTAAAAAATAGCTCAGAGGCAGGTAAGTTGGAGAAAGTGTAGAGAGAAAGCCCAAACCAGATTCTACATAAATACAAAGTAACTATTGACAAAAAACATTAATAAAGGGCCCCATAAGTTAGAATGTATGTTTGGGAAGCTAATTTACAAGGCACAGCCTGTTTAAGAGGATTTGTTCTGGACTTGATAAATAAGGCTGGCTTAGATTAGGTACACGATCTATAATTACGTTGACAAATACAATGGAAGAAAATATGCCTATGACATATCAGAATTAAACACTGGGTAAAAAGGGGAGAAAACCTCAAACTTTAAAGGAACAGAGAGGAGGGACTGTTTACAGATGGCTCCTAAAGAGGAATAGACCTCTGTGTGCCTCCCTGGAACCCAGGAAATGTTTCTACTTAGGGTGAGCCTTCCACACCAGGGATCTGGAGAAAACAGAAAGTGCACAGAGAAAGTACCTGGAATAAAAGCTACAAATCTCACTTAAGTTAAAAATTACAACCCCTTACTTCCTGCTTAACTTTATTAAATATTGATTATAATTACTATTTATTACAAGTTCCTATAAATTTCTAGGTAGCATGGTATACAGGAGGAAAAGGAGGCAGGGAGAAGCGTTTTACCACTGACACTGCTTAGAATTGTAGGTGCATAATGATAAAAAGCAAATGGACTTTTAGGTGGTTTTCTTACTGCTTTTAAATTCCTTACAGACAATGCACCCCCTTACAAGCCTGCACTACTGCCCCCAATTTGGCATGCCACTGCTAGGTAGAATACTAGCTATTAATATACCTGATCTCATTACCACTCCCTTTTTACAGGTGAGACCAAGTCTCAGAGATATTAAATAACTTAGCCAGGGTCACACAAATTGTAAACACCAGAGCCCGGATAGGAACGCAGGTCCATATGACTCCAAAGTATTTCTCTGGCTGTGCTGGATTACCTCAAATGTCACCCTTATTCCCACCTGTATTAAAAAGAGATCTCACTGCTGCCATCACTTTAGAGAACTGTTTGTCAGTCTGATATAAAGTTAAGCTTATATCCACCCTATGACCCAGCAATACCATTCCTTAGGTATTTACTTAAGGGAAATGAAAACATTTGTCCATCTAAAGACTGGTATAAGAATATCCATAGATGCTTTAATTTTTAAAGCCCTACACTGGAAATAACCCAAATGATCATCAACAGGAGAATGAATACACAAAAGTAGTGTATTCATACAGTGTAATCCTACTCAGAAACAAGAAGGAACTACCCATAGATACATGCAACCACATGGATGAAACTCAAAAAACGTCATGATAAGCAAAAGAAGCCAAACACAAAAATATGTATACTATATAATTCCATTTACAGAAAGTATATGAACAGGCAAAACTAATCTATGGAGACAGAAGCCAAAATGTGGTTGCTCTGAGGTAGGAGTGTTGACTGGAAAGGGCACCATGGGAACTTCCAGGGTGATGGAAGTATTCTCTATCTTGTCGTGGGTGGTAGTTACTCAAGTGCCAAAACTCATCTAACTCAACACTTGAGACCTATGCACTTTATTTTTATGTAAATCATACCTCAATAAAGAGAGGGAAGAAACAAGGTAGTACTAATAATAGTGATAGTGGTAGCTGATATATAATAAGCGCTATCTCACCATTTACCAGGAACAATACTGTGCCCTTCATTTATGCTTTGAGTTAAACTTTACAACTACCTTGTGATGGAAACACCACTACTATTCTCATTTTTCAGATGAGGAAAAGGTTAATACCCCATACTGTATAAACAGTATAGTAAGAATGTGAATTCATGTCTGACAGATTCCAGAGCTTGGCTCTTAACCATGGTGTCATATTGCCTTTTTAATTAATTAATTTTAAAATATTATTTTACAATCTACTTTAAAAAATTTATTTATTTATTCATTTTTATTTTTGGCTGCATTGTTGGGTCTTCATTGCTGCGCGGGCTTTCTCTGGTTGTGGCGAGCAGGGGCTATTCTTCGTTGCAGTGCGTGGGCTTCTCATTGTGGTGGCTTCTATTTTGCAGAGCATGGGCTCTAGGCGTGCAGGCTTCAGTAGTTGTGGCACATGGGCTCTAGAGCACAGGCTAAGTAGTTGTGGCGCATGTGGGATCTTCCTGGACCAGGGCTCGAACCCATGTTCCCTGCATTGGCAGGCGGATCCTTAACCACTGCGCCACCAGGGAAGCTCCATTTTGGCTTTTTAAATTTCGGGGTATTTCCCTCAAAACTTAAACGCCTGCTATGTGTCTGCCAGTACTGTACTGGAACAGAGAGATATAACTGAGTCAGACAGACACATCTCCTGTCCTCTGGAGGAGCTGATGAGGTTTTGTTTTCTCCTCCTCTTCTCCAAACTTATAACATTAGCCTTTCCCCATGTTATTATGATCTCATAAGCATCACTTCAAATGGTTATAGAATATTCCTCCAAAGTTTAAACTATATTCATCTCTACCTTAGTATTGTACACTTAGATCAGTTCCAATTTTGGTGAGTTGATGTATTTTAATTAATTAATTAATTAATTAATTTATTGGCTGTGCCATGCAGTATGTGGGATCTTAGTTTCTTGACCAGAGATCGAACCCGTGCCCCTTGCATTGGAAGTGCAGATTCTTAACCACTGGACCGCCAGGAAAGTCCCGAGTTGACGTATTTTAAAAGTCCAGTGGGGGCTTCCCTGGTGGTGCAGTGGTTGAGAGTCCGCCTGCCGATGCAGGGAACACGGGTTCGTGCCCCAGTCCGGGAAGATCCCACATGCCGCGGAGCGGCTGCGCCCATGAGCCGTGGCCGCTGAGCCTGTGCGTCCGGAGCCTGTGCTCCGCAAAGGGAGAGGCCACAACACTGAGAGGCCCGCGTACCACACACACAAGAAAAGAAAGTCCAGTGGGAAAAGACCATTTACAGGTGACTGGGCAACCCAGACTAGGCACAAAGTCATGATTTTTTGCATTTGACTGGAAATATATACAATCTGTGTTGTAACGTTAGGTATAGCCAATGCTACTCAGGAGCTCTGCTGAGCAGTCACGGTGTGGAGAAGTATATTAAAATAAGAAACGTTATTAATTAATACAATTTAGGAGACAACAATCTATCAAAATGTAGGACCTACAGGGAAAAAAATAATAAAGGTCATTCTTGATAGGGGAAAAAGTTGGGACACATTGCATTAAGGGAATAAGAAAAGAGAAGCAAAGAGCTAGGAAGTCTGCCAACCAATGTGTATCCTGGCATAACCCAAAGGACTGGAGATCCTTTTGTCCAGATTTATTCTTTTACAAGAGGAAGCTGGGTCACACATATGAGGCATATGAGGCAGAATTGTAACAGCAATTCTTTTACAAGAGGAAGCTGGGTCACACATATGAGGCAGAATTGTAAAGTGAAAGAACGGTCTGGGTTCAGCTCTAGCTTGGCCTCTTTCTAGGTATATGGGCAGTCACTTAAGATTCCCAGAGCCTCAGATACTTCACTGGGAAATGGAGATGATGATAATGTCATCCGGACAAGATCACTGTGGAGATCAAATGATGTAATATATGCAAGGTGCCTATAGCACACTTTGGTAAATGCTGGCTCCCATTCGTGGAACTCAGCTTCAGGTATCTTCTCTTGCCAACCTCTGTGTGTTCTTCCAGATCCGACTCTCAAAGACCCCTCCACATGGCCAGAATACTCACAAAGGGTATACATCTTGAACAACTGGACTCCTTCCTATTTACTAACTTTTTCTAAAGGGTTATTTCTGCAGCTATTAAATTGTTACCCTAAGCTCTGACCAAACGGACAATTCATTTATTCCACACCCATTAGGTATAAGGCACTGGGAGAAAAGGGAATAGACAGTAGAATAAACAAGGACAGGTCCATGTCTATGGTGACATGAGACTAAGGTCTACAATAAAAGAAGAAGGAGAGAGGTACCAAAAAAACCCAGAAGACAGGAGCATCAGGCTTTAAGAGCAAGCTTAAACGATCTTTGAGGACATAGTCTAGCTTGGAGATAACTGTGGCCCAGTTTGCATGGATACATGTAAGGGCCCTCTCTTAACTGCAACCCAAACCACATACATGTTTAACATACCCACTGACTTCAGACCTAAACGTTTGTATAATGAAGTTCCACTGAAAAGATCAATGCCAAAGAGCATGAGAGTTAGAGATGTTCAGTGGACCCTCCACAGGAAATGCCAACTCGGAAAGAGAGGAAACAGATGGCCATGTGCTTCTCTATAACTCCTTGACAGTGTGAATATGAGTCTGAGCAAGGAAGATTTAGATGAAAATCCAGCAAACATTAATTAAGCATCTACTAAATGCCAGGGTAAGTGCTAAGCTGTTGCGTATATCAATTCATTTAAACTTCACAATACACGTGTTTATTAGCATGTATTGAGATTACATAGTTGTAATACGACAGAATGGAGTGAGTCCTGAAGGCAAATAAAACTCGACAATTCTTCACTTGCTCTCCATTCACTTAATGATTTGATAGTTATCTTAAAGGCAGAATGATCAGACTACCCAGACATCTCCATAACATCCTTTTGTTGCTTCTTTAACTTAGTTCAATGGTTTCTCAAATTTTAGTGTGCCTCAGAATTACTAAATGGAGCAGTAAGAGTAACAAGAATAACTAAAACTTAGCTTACTATGTGTCAGGCCCTGTCCTAATTGCTTCACATAATTACCCTTCAAAATCCATTAAACTGTCCATAAAGGACAGTTAATGTGTTTTCATGTTCACAAGCTGTGTTTCCTTGAGCAAGTTCTTTAACCTCTCTGTGCTTCAGGTTTTATATCTCTAAAAAAGGAGATAATATACATAACCTCATAGGGTTGTTGTGGGAACCAATTCAATAGTCATAAAGCACTGTGATAGCTGAGTAGCAAAACTGGAAATCAAATCCAAGTATGTTCTTTCCCTTGCACCATGATAATTCAAGACTTATAGTATAGCCTGATGTGAACTATAATTACTGGGGAAGGAAAAATCCTCCTAGAAGTCATGAAAAGGAATGATTTAAAATATATTTCAACTTCTATATGTTCTAGCTAAAAATCTAAGTATAAATATAGTGGGGCAAGTCAACAACCATAACTCATGTCAGAAAGTTTTTCCTTATGCTGACCTATATCTGCGGTCTATCCCTGCAAATTCTCTTTATTCATTCAATCTTTTTATTTGATTGATTGATCTTATTTTTATTTTTTATGTGCTAGGCACTCTTATACATGCAAAGGCTACAGTGCTAAATAAGATAGAGAACTCTAGTGGTGGGGGAGAGAAAAAAAATAAGCACAGGAATCAATAAAATGAGTTCAGATAGTGATAAACGCTATGTAGAAAATAAAACATGGTGACAGGTTATACTTTAGATATACTTTAGAGGCTTTCAGGGAAAGCCTCTCTGATATAGCTATGTTTGAGGAGAAATTTTAATGCTGAGAAGGAAAAGCATGCCAGGCACAGGAAAGAAAAAGTACAAAGGTAGGAATGGGCTTGGTATGCTGTAGATACAGAATGAAGGTCAGTGTGGCTAGAACATAGTGATAAAAGGGACAGAGTAAGGCAAGATAAGCTCAGGGAGGTGACTAGAGGCAATATTCTAAGGGTGTCATACAGGCCATAGCAAGAAGCTTCATGAGGCCAGGAAATGTGTTGTCTTATTTTCTGCTATATTCATCTCCCAGAGTCTAGAACATTTCTGGCATATTGTAGGCACTCAATATACGCTTGAACATATGACTGAATTAATGAATGACTCCCAGGTTCTGCCCTCTGGTGCTTCAGAGCATAAGTTTACTCCATCATCTCAAACAGAGGTTGGCACTTTTTCTGTAAAGAGCCAGACAGTAAATATTTTGGGTTTTGCAGGCCATATGGTCTCTGTTATAAATACTCAATTCTGCTGTTGAATTACTAAGGCAGCCATAGACAATACATAAATGAATGAGTGTGGCTGTGTTCCAATAAAATTTTATTTATAAAAATAAGCGGCTACAGATTCAACCCAATCCCTATCAAAATCCCATCTGCCTTCTCTGAAGAAATTCACAAGCTGAACATAAACCTCATATGTAAATACAAGGGACCCAAAATAGCCAAAACAATCTTGAAAAAGAAAACAGAGTTAGAAAACTCACTTCCCAATTTCAAAAATTACTACAAAGCTACAGTAATCAAAACAATGTGGTACTGACATAAAGGACAGAAATTTAGATCAATGGGATAGAGTAACGAGTTCACAAATAAACCCTTACATTTATATAAGGTTAACTGATTTCCGACAAGAGTGCCAAGACAATTCAATGAAAGAAAGAATAGTCTTTTCAACAAATGGTGCTGTAATAACAATATGCACATGCAAAAGAATGAAGCTGGGCCTCTACATGACACCATATATAAAAATTAACCCAAAATGGATCAAAGATGTACACATAAGATCTAAAACTATAAAACTTTTAGAAGAAAACACAGGTGTAAATTTTTGTGACCTTGTATTAGGCAATGGTTTCTTAAATATGACACCAAAAGCATAAGTGACAAAAGAAAAAAAATAATTTGAACTTCATGAAAATTAAAAATTTGTGTGTCAAAAGCACTCTCAAGAAACTGAAAAAAACCCAGAGAATGAGAGAGAAAATTTCAAATCACATATCTGATAAGTGTTTATTATCTAGAACATACAAAGAACTCTTATGACTCAATGATAAAATGATAAGTAACAATTTAAAAATGGGCAAAGGATCTGAATACATTCCTCCAGAGAAGAAGATATACAAATTGGCCAATAAGCACATGAAAAGAAGCTCAACATCATTAGTCATTAGGGAAATGCAAATCAAGACCACAATGAAATACCACATCACACCCACTAGGATGACTATAATAAAAAAAGACAGATAATAAGTATTGGTAAGGGTATGGAGAAACTGGAACCCTTGTACATTTCTGGTGGGAATGTAAAATGGTGGTGCCACTTTGAAAAACAGTGTGGCAGTTCCTCAAAAAATTAAACCTAGAGTTGCCATATGACACAGCAATTCCACTCTTAAGTATATAACTAAGAGAACTGACAACATATGTCCATACAAAATTTTTTACACAAATTGTTCATAGCAGCAGTATTCATAATAGCCAAAAAGTGGAAACAAGCAAAATGTCCACTAACTGATGAGTGGATAAACAAAATGTGGTATAGCTATAGAATGGAATGTTATTTGGCCATAAAAAGGAATGAAGTATGATTCATGCTACAACATAGATAAATCTTGAAATTATCATACTAAGTGAAGGAAGTCAGATACAAAAAGCTACATATTGTATGATTCCATTTATATGAAATGTCCAGAATAGGAAAATCCATAGAGACAGAAAATAGATTAGTGGTTGCCAGGGGTGGAGCCAGGGGTAGGGGATGGGGAGTAACTGCTAAAAGGGTTTCAATTTTGGGGTGATGAAAATGTCAGGAGTTAGGTAATGGTGATAGTTGTACAACTTTGTGAATATACTAAAACAAAACAAAAAACAAAAAAATGCTGAATTGCACACTTACATAAAATAAAAATGATCTTAAAAAACTAAGTCAACAAACAGGTGGCAAGCTGGATTTGGCCTGCAAGTCATAATTTGCTGACCCCTGATCTAAAGGATAGTTCTTGAAATCTCTCACAAAGTCAGATCTCTGCTCCATCTGTTTCTTACAGGCTATTTGATGAACTTGTTATCTAATTTACTTCTCTCAACTGATATTGTAATAAAACTCCGACAAGTCTTTGTTAGAATCAGGTTACACTATGAAACTGCCCTGGTCTACCATACTAATTATATTAAAAAAGAAAACCAATCTAGTTTGATATGACTTGTTTCTAGTGAATTTATGCTCAAATTATACAAGAAACAAAAAAGCCATCAAGCCAGTTGTGAAGGTGGGACATATAATGTTTTCAACTTGTTTAAGGACAATATTAAGAAAACTAATAAGGCAAGAGAATAAACCCACCAAGCCAAGAACTATTTGTTAAGCCCTTTAAAAAAGTAGACACATGGTTGAGGTGGAAAGAATGTGAACTCTAAAGCCAGACAGGCCTGAAATAAACCTTTTTTCTTTTCTTTTCTTTTCTTTTTTGCAGTACGCGGGCTTCTCACTGTTGTGGCCTCTCCTGCTGCGGAGCACAGGCTCCAGACGCGCAGGCTCAGAGGCCATGGCTCACGGGCCCAGCCGCTCCGCAGCATGTGGGATCTTCCTGGACCGGGGCACGAACCCGTGTCCCCTGCATCAGCAGGCGGACTCTCAACCATTGCGCCACCAGGGAAGTCCCCCCTGAAATAAATCTTATTAATCTTATTTCTACCACTTATGTGACCTTGCAAGTGCTGTTTTACTCTCCTTATTTGTAAAGTGAGGTTACTTTCCTCTCCCTCTCTCTACCTCTCAGTGTTAATGCCTAACACTATGCCAAGAAATCCACAAGTGGAAGAAATAGAATGGATCAAAGTGAGATTAGAACTTTAAGGTGGACTTTGAAAACCCTAGGGATGTTGAAAGCAAGTACCACCTGCCTCCGAAGTGAGGACTGCAGGCCACAAACTGAAATCCCAGGATATTTGGCTCCTGTCTGGTTATGACAATAAAACTCACTGAGACAAGATGAGCTAGCGCATATAACTAAAGGGGATGTGAAATGCTCAGCAAAGATGTCCAAGGAATACAGAGAAGTGGTTTGGTCTATATACCAGAACACCTTAGAATTACCCTAATCAACATTAAACTTAAATCCTCTAATCTCAACCTCCCTTCAGGCCCTCTTACTCAGTTGCTGCCACTACAACACTTCTTTATATTTTCTTAATGAACATTTTTAACTCTCTATTTTGAAACAATTTCAAACATATAAAAAGGTACAAGAATAGTACAAAAACACCCATATATACCTTTCCCCTATTTCATTAACTGCTAACATTTCTTTCTCTCCCCCCTCTCCTCTTTCTCTCTCTCTCTCTCTCCACACACACACACACACACACACACACACACACACACACTTTTTTCTTGAACCATTTGAGAATAAGTTACAGACCTCAAGAACCTTTACATACTTAAATTTCAGTGTCAGGAAATTTGACACTGACACAATTATTATTCAATATACAGTCTATATTCACATTTCACCAACTGTCCCAATATTATCCCTTTGATTTTGCTGATCTAGGATCCAATCCAGGATCGCACACTGCATTTAGCTGCCATTTTCTTTTTAGTCTCCTTTAATCTGGAACAGTTCCTCAGTCCTTTGTTTTTTACGACATTGACATTTCTCAAGAATATGTCAGCTGTTCTGGAGAAATGTCTCTCAGTTTGGATTTGTCTGATTATTTCCTCGTGATTAGTTTTAGATAATGCATTTTGACAGAAATACCACCTAGGTGATTTTGTGTCCTCCTCAGTGCACACTATCAGTGTCACCTGATGTTAAGGTGGTATCTACCAGGTTTCTCCACTCTAATGTTACTATTTTCCCCTTTGCTATCTGTGAGGAAATACTTCTACATTGTGCAAACATCCTGTCCACCATCAAGTTTTCACCCAATGGTTCAATCATTCATTGATTACTCTTGCCTGAATCAATTACTGGTATGATGTGGTGTGACAGTTATAAAATGGTGATTTTTTCCAACTTTATCATTTCTTCATTTAGTGGTCAGCAATCTACTAGAATGAAGTGCTTTTCTCTCTCCCCACCCCTTCTTTCTCTCCCTCTCTTTCTTACCAGTGCAAAATCAGGTATTTTTTAATTCAGTGGGTTTTAATTCATTATTGTCATTATTCATCCTGATGCTCAAATTGCCATGGGTTTGGCCAGTAGCATGCCTTTCAAGCTGGCTTCTGTGTCCTTATGATATGTTCCTGTCATTTTTCTTTCTTTACTTTCTGTTGATCTTCTGCCACAAGATGTTGTAGGCTCATCTCGTACACTCGCTGTCCCAGACCTGAATCAGTTATTCCTCCAAGGACCCCTGTTCTTTCTAGTGGGGAATGGTATTTAGAAACCAGTAACTCATGGCTATTGAGGTATCATTGCTTCTGGACCCTTTCAGAAGACAGAGCTGGAAATAATATATAAATTTATATTAAAATATATGTATTTTTAAACCATGAATTCAGGAATCCCCTGGCGGTCCATTGGTTAGGACTCAGCGCTTTCACTGCTGGGGCCCATGTTCAATCCCTGGTCGGGGAACTAAGATCCTACAAGCCACGTGGCACAGCCAAAACAAACAAACAACCATGAATTCACAGAGATACTGCTAATTCCAATCCAATACCTCAGAGTTCTTCTGTTGCCTATTCCATATTTGAATTTCCCTTCTCCCATAGTTAGAAGGGAACATCATTGGTATATTATATCAATATTATAAATATATTTATTATATATTAACTGATAAATTTATCCCAACAACACTGATATATTTACTCATTTGCTCAATCCTACAATACACACAAAATACTGATAGTTACAGAATTGCTATAGGAATACCTCTACAAATGACAAATTTACTAACTAGAGTTCAATCAAGATTTCTTTAGCTTGTCTTTAAAATACATACAAAGAGGGGCTTCCCTGGTGGCGCAGTGGTTGAGAGTCCGCTTGCCGATGCAAGGGACACAGGTTCGTGCCCCGGTCTGGGAAGATTCCACATGCTGCGGAGCGGCTTGGCCTGTGAGCCATGGCCGCTGAGCCTGTGCGTCCGGAGCCTGTGCTCCACAACGGGAGAGGCCACAACAGTGAGAGGCCCGTGAATCGCAAAAAAAAAAAAAAAAAAAAAAAAAAAATACATACAAAGAATATTTATAGTCAAAGTACTGTGTCGAAAATTACTTGAGTTAGTTGGCAGCCCTTTCCCCATCTCTGCTGACTTAATTTTACTTTTTGAATGTGTAAAACCTCAAAGTGGTTATAAAATTAAAAACTCTACAAAAAGGTCCAGAAGGGTTATTCCCTTTTCTTTACCTCTCCACTTTATGCCTTCCGTCCCCTAGAGGTGACCAACTTCATTAGTTTCTGCTTATCCATACTATGCTTGTGTTTGTAAAAATATGCAGGTACATATAAAAATCCTTACTCTCCCTCCTTTGTTACACCAAACTTGGCAAAATTATATTAAAACAGCCCTTAAATATATGAAAAAGATATTCTATTTCACTCATAAGAGAAATGTAATTTAAAACTCTACTGAGATACCATTTTTCATCTTTTAGAATGGTAAAAAAATTCAAAAGCTTAACCCCCTAGTCTGTCGGTGAGCTGTGGAGAAACAGGCACTCTCAGGCATTGCTACCAGGAAGGCAAAATGGTGCAACTCCCACAGAGGGAAATTTGGCAATATCTAACAAAACCACATATATGCATTTACTCTTTGGCCAGCACTCCCACTTCTAGGTTTTTACGCTGAAGATATATCTCTAGCAATACTAAAATACATATGTACAAGGTTATTCATTATGACATTGTAATTACAAACTATTAGAAATAACTCTAAGAGCCCATACATGGGAAATTCACTGATTAATCTTGTTTTATTAACACACGAGACTACTATGCAGCTGTGAAAAAGAACTCTGTGGAGAATTCCCTGGCGGTCCAGTGGTTAGGACTCAGCGCTTTCACTGCTGTGGGCCTGGGTTCTATCCCTGGTCAGGGAACTAAGATCCCACAAGCTGTGCAGTGAGGCCAAAAAAAAAAAAAAAGGAACTCTATGAACTGATGAGTGATTTTCAAGATATATTAGTTAAGTGAAAAAAGAGAATATATATCATTCCTCAATGATTCTTATCCTCAACAAGTCCTCCAAGTCCAGTCAGTCACTCTGTTCTCTCCTTACATGGCTACCTCATGTCTTTACTTCCTTCTCATCCACCTAAAAATCCATGATTCATTACTACACTCATTCTCTTGCAACCTTCATCTGACAAAATCCGAACCCCACGTGACCTTTTAGCTTTCCTGTATCTTCAACTTTCCCTTTCTCTACTGATTCTTTCCCCTTGGGATTAAACATGCTCAAGTTTCTCTAATCTAAAAAGTCCTCCCTTGATGCCAAATCCACATCTAGCCGTGGCCTTCCAGTTCTCTTCCCCTTCATAGCCATACTGAAAGAGTAGTCTATATTGGGTATTTTTACTTCCTCACTTCCCAATAATTCCTCAACCCACTTCTATCTATACCACAAAAATGGCCCTTGCCAAGGTGACCATGATGGCTTCCTTGCTCTAAATCAAAGGGACACTTCTCAGTCCTTATCTTACTTGGTCCCCAGCGGTATTTGATAGTGCTGACCACTTCGTCTTCAATGAAACTTTCTTCTTCTGGGTTCTGTGGCATCACCCTCTCTGTTTTCCTTCCTACTCCTCTAGTTGCTCTTTCTTGATACCCTTTGCAAACTCTTTGTCCACCTGGCCCTTATACTGTTGTTCCTTATGGCTCTATCCGAGGCTTTCTTTCTACTATACACACTCCTCGAAGGCAATCACAACTCACTTTCATTGTTCCAATGTATATGCTGCTCACTGCTCCCAAATCAACATCTCCAGTGTGTACCTCATTCCTAAGCTCAGACCCAAGTATTCCAACTACCTGCCTAGAAAGCACTAGACAACGCATGGGCCTATGGCTCCAGGACATCCATAACCAAGCGTATCGTCTTTTCCTTCAAACTTATTCCTTCTCCAGCGCTCCCTAACTCTGTGAGTGATACTACCATTTGCCCTGCCAAATAGAAACTTAACTTTCATCCTTGACTCCTCTCTTTTCCTAACTTTCCACATTCAGTCACTAAGAATTCTGTTAATCCTACCTCTTAAATGTCTTTCAAATTCACTGACTTCTCTCCATCCAAATTACCATTATCTAGGTTCAAGTAACCAATCACCTCTTCCGGAATCACTGACACCATCTCTTAAGTGGTCTAGCTGTCCACATTTTAAACTTCTGCAATCTTCATTTTGAAGCCAATTTTAATTAAAAAAACAAAAACAAAAACCTTAACTGTGATCATATTGCTCACATGGTAAAGACCACTTGATAGCTCTCCACTGCCCTTAGGATAAAATCAACAGTCTTCAACACAGCTTACAATATCCTTCATTATGAACATCCCAACCTCATCAACCTCACTTACCATCCTTCTTCCACTTGTATCCTGGGACCATCTGTTCTCTTGAACCAAGTACCCTCTACTCTCTCTTGCATCACTCATATGCTATTCCCCCAGCCTAGGATTTTTTTCTCTCCCTATCTCCCCCAAATCTACCTAGCTCCTCCCATCCATCTTTCAGGTATCAGCCTAGACTACATTTCTCTTAGGAAGCCAAGTTGAGATCTCTCTGGCACATTATGTTTCACTCATTTGTGAAATTTCTCAGAATAATGATGGACATGTGAGGGAGAAGAGGTTGGGGCTGGGGAGAGAACAAATGTTTATTGAACACTATGTTTAAGATTGAGGAAGTGTGATGAGAGTATAAATTGGTACAAACTCCATGAAAGACAATTTTGTTAATATTTATTAAAATCACAGATGGATATACTCTCTGACTACTAATTCCATTTGTAGGTATTTATTCTAAAAATATACACCCACATATGCCAAATGATGTTGCAAGGAATAACACTGTACATACAAAAGACCGTAAGTAATCTACATATCCATCAACAGGGAAAATTTAAATAAATTATGGTACACTCATACAACACAATACTCTGAAGCCATGAAAGAATTAGATATTAGAAACATCTTGGGCTTCCCTGAAGGTGCAGTGGTTAAGGATCCGCCTGCCAATGCAGGGGACACGGGTTTGAGCCCTGGTCCGGGAAGATCCCACATGCCATGGAGCAACTAAGTCTGTGCGCCACAACTACTAAGCCTGCGCTCTAGAGCCCATGAGCCACAACTACTGAGCCCGTGTGCCACAACTACTGAAGCCCACGCACCTAGAACCCGTGCTCCACAACAAGAGAAGCCACTGCAATGAGAAGCCCGCGCACCGCAACGGGAGTAGCCCCCACTCGCTGCAACTAGAGAAAGCCAGCATGCAGCAAGGAAGACCTGACGCAGGAAAGAAAGAAGGAAAGAAAGAAAGGAAAGAAAAGAAAGAAAGAGAGGAAGGAAGGACGAAAGAAACATCTTTATGTACTGATGTGGTAAAATCATGAAAGTATATTTTTAAATTCAAAAGTAAGGTACAAAGCAGTAAATATGTTAGGCTAACATTTGTGAGAAAAGGTGAGAATTTTTACACAAAATTTTGCATAAAAATGCATAAAATATCTCTGGAAGGATACTGAAATTGAATATGTTAGTTGATTCCAGGAAAGTGAATTTGGTGGCTGGGAAAAAGAGTGGAAAGTAGACAATCTTTTTTAAACTTTTAAGCTAACTTTAATATAGAAAATTTTAAAAGCCAATCACACCAACAGGCTTTTAGTGAGCCTCTACTAAATGTTCAGTACTATATTCTAGGAGTTCTCTTTAAGTTGCATTTTGCATTTTTCAAAACTATACAAAGTAGTAAATTAGGAAATCCAGGGAAAAAATTCCCCCAGATAATATAGAGGAAAACATTATAACCAATAACCACAAAAAGGCAGGAGTTTTCACTGTTGATTTTACCTCTTTTATCCCACCCCCAACCCTTATTATATCACCTCGTCTTAATTCCAAAAGTCAGCTCTTGTTAACTGAAATGGGGTCCATATGTGACAATGCGTGGGAAATAAAACAAGGGAAGAAAATGACTGTAAAGCATTTTAAAAAGCTGGACGCCATCAAATCAGCATCTCAGGAAACTTTAAAAGCTTTCTATAAATAACAACAACAATAACCGTAGCTAATATTTGAGTACCATGAATTTTACAATATACTGAGCTCCATGCTAAGTACCTTACATACATAAAATAACTTATTTATTCCTCCTCTTAAAACTAAGAGACAAACAGGATGTGTACATTATTTTACAGATGAGAAAATGGATCCTAGAAGTTAAAGGGCTTATCCATGGTGATATGGCTTATAATGGCATTTTTATCACTATAGTGGGGGGGTGAGGGTGTCCAAAAAAAGGTATCCCCTCCAACCTCCAACTAGGAAAGAGGGAAATAAGATAGCCTTTTGAGATCAGGATTGTAAGGAATCAGTATCGTTGAATTTTCCTCCTCCTTGGCTTCCATAATACCATGTTTTTCCACCTCTATGTTATTCTTTCTGTCTCCTCTGGGTAGAGGAAGAGAAGAAACAGATAATCTCTAAATGCTGAAACACCTTGGTTCTTGGTCTTGGGCCGCCTTCTCTCTCCTCCTCCTTTTTTCCCCAGTGATATTATCCAGTCATCCAGTTTCATGGCTCTATAGACCACTGGTTCACAAACTTTAATCTCAAGACCCCTTTACACTTTTAAAAATTACTGAGGGGGCTTCCCTGGTGGCGCAGTGGTTGAGAGTCCGCCTGCCGATGCAGGCGACACGGGTTCGTGCCGCGGTCCGGGAAGATCCCACATGCCGCGGAGCGGCTGGGCCCGTGAGCCATGGCCGCTGAGCCTGCGCGTCCGGAGCCTGTGCTCCGCAACGGAAGAGGCCACAACAGGGAGAGGCCCGCGTACCACAAAAAAAAAAAAAAAAAAAAAATTACTGAGGATCCCAAAGAATTTTTTAATATAGGTTATCAGTATCTGCCATATTAGAAATAAAAACTGAAATATTAACTTCATTTAAAATTAACATTATTAATTATAACTTTAATTTAATGAAAATAAAATTAATTTCATTTAAAAAATAATAAAAAGATAAGCTAACACATTTTAAATAAAAACTAACTATATTTTCCAAGACAAAAGAATTTAATGAGAAGAATGGCATTGCTTTACATTTTTGCAAAACTCTTTTGTCTAGCTTAATGGAAGATGACTGGGTTCTCATATCTACTTTTCAGTATTCAGTTTGTTGCAAGATGTTATTTTGGTTGAAGTACATGAAGAAAATCCACCCTCATAAAGATAAGTATTATAGTTGGACTAGGGAGCAGTATTTTAACGGCCTTTTTAGATCACTGTAGGTATCCTTCTTTGATACTACACCAAAACTGGACAAATAAGGGTTTCTTAATGTTACAATGTGGAATCAGAAACCACATGAATGAGCTGTTGGTATCCTGCTACATTAAAACACATTGGTTGCGGACTTCCCTGGTGGTGCAGTGGTTAAGAATCCGCCTGCTAATGCAGGGGACATGGGTTTGAGCCCTGGTCCGGGAAGATCCCACATGCCATGGAGCGACTAAGCCTGTGCGCCACAACTACTGAGCCTGCGGTCTAGAGCCCGTGAGCCACAACTACCGAGCAAATGTGCCACAACTACTGAAGCCCGTGTGCCTTGAGCCCGTGCTCTGCAACAAGAGAAGCCACCGCAGTGAGAAGCCTGAACACCGCAATGTGCAGCAACGAGGACCCAACGTAGCCAAAAATTAAAAAAAAAAGAAAAAACAAACATTAGTTGATTTTACATTAGGCCTGGGTCTTTTACAGATGTATGACTTTGTTTTCAAAACAGTGACTACGGGGCTTCCCTGGTTGCACAGTGGTTAAGAAGCCAGCTGCCAATGCAGGGGACACGGGTTCGAGCCCTGGTCCGGGAAGATCCCACATGCTGCGGAGCAACTAAGCCCGTGTGCCACAACTACTGAGCCAGCGTACCACAACTACTGAAGCCCACGCACCTAGAGCCTGTGCTCCACAACAAGAGAAGCCACTGCAATGAGAAGCCCACGCACTACAGCGAAGAGTAGCCCCCGTTGGATGCAACTAAAGAAAGCCCGCGTGCAGCAACGAAGACCTAATGCGGCCAAAAATAAATAAATTAATTTTTTTTAAAAAAAGGACTCACTGAATTTGAACAATAAAATAAAGTTGACATTTGTTAATATCACTACAGATCTCATCAAAAAGACTTTTAAGAAGTACTGAGAGGCTATCAAGCTCATGGTGGCAGATACAAGTTTTCCTATATTCTTTTTTTTTTTTTCCTTTGCTTTAAAGCTCAAATTTTATCCTTGGCAACAAATACTGTCAGTTGTTCTTCTTGAAGTGATAGTTTACTTCATTCATTTCAAAGAAAATGTCTGCCAAATACCCATAATTGAATAACCAGTTTTCATCTGCTAGCCATTCTTTCAGATGGTGCTCCATGAAAAAAATGTCCAGTTGAGCTTGCAACTCAAAACAATTGAACAACTGCTTTTCCTCAAGACAACCGCCAGAGTTCAGTACGCAGCAGCAGTACTTTATGGATTCTTCCCACCTCATAATAAAGAATACTGAAGAGATCTGTATTTAAGGGTTGAAATTTTAAATTAATAAGTTTTATTGTATTATTTTATTGATGTAAAAATCAAGGACATTTTAAGTAAGACTGGCTTTTTTTGGGGGGGGGTCACTGCAAATGCATGGGGTAAATAATTCAATGACTTTGATGCTACTTGCCTTGATTCACGCTAAAATGACAGTAGTTTTACCACTTTTTTTTTTTGCAAATTTTTAAATGAATTAGTTGTTTTTTTTTTTTAGTTTTGTTTTGCAAATAATGTCTTAGTATTACTATGAAAGTAGTTTTGACCTCATGAATTCCCTTGAAGAGGTCATGGGGATCCCCAGGGGTCTGCAGACCACACTTTGAGAACTGCTACTATAGACTATTACAATGACTTTCCAGTTTTTATCCCAGTCTATGCTTCTTTTTTTGCCAAACCCACTGGACCCTGTAACAACGATAGAAATGTTTTCGCACTTATCAAAGGTCAAGCCCTCTGCTTCAACTCTAAATCCTATCCCCTCCAACCTTCCCTAGGACGTGGCTCCTTCAGTTATTCTGTCCTAATCCTTTATCAGCAACCACCTTCTCTCTCATCAACATACAAACAACCTCTAGTATTTCTTCCCGTTGTTTTTTTTTTTTTGCGGTACGCGGGCCTCTCGCGGGCCACTCACGGGCCCAGCCGCTGCGGCATATGGGATCTTCCCGGACCGGGGCACGAACCCGTGTCCCCTGCATTGGCAGGCGAACTCTCAACCACTGCACCACCAGGGAAGCCCTCTTCCCATTCTTACAAATCCCTCCTTTGATCCCGAAGGCCCCTCTAGCTACTTCCCCATTTCTCTGCTTCCTTCTGTAAACGAGGTCTTTCAAGAACTGTCTACACAACTCAATAAAGCTGGAAAACAAAAACAAAAACAAAATAAAGTGATTCTGAAGGATGGCAGCGAGGGGAATAAAAAAAGCTGTCCTTCTTCCTACAATCTCCTGAAATGATTCCTCGTTGGTTAAAGCCAACAAGAAGATAGATGACAAGAGAGACTATTGATACATCTGTGCAAGTCAGCTGCCCAGGTAGTTAGCTGAAGAAAGGTGAGAAGAAGATGTAGAAAAGCAAGAGAAGGTATCTTTTACAGTTTTGTTAGGGGAATCACTGACCAAAACCACCCACCCTGGCCAGGGGCAATAGTAACCAGCTGCATGAGTTATCTTACAGCAGGAGATCCTGGTAAAGAACATGGAACAAGCTACCACCAACCGGAAGAATTCAGGAGAAGTCAAAAGGAGAGAGGAGACGCCAGTCCATATGTCCTACCAACCTCCCAGAATCCTTCACACTGGAACCCATCTTGGCTGAGTGATGCTCACACCACCAGGAAGGACCCTGAGTCAGAATAATTGGCCAGAGACAACCTGGAAACTAACCCAACACCATAAAACCTGAGACTGTGAGCCACGTGGCAGAGCAGTTCTCCTGGGTTCCCTTACCCTCCTGCTCTCCACCCAGGCACCCCTTCCCAATACAAAGTCTCTTGCTTTGTCAGCATGTGTGTCTCCTTGGACAATTCATTCCTGAGTGTTAGATAAGACCCCAATCTCGGGCCGTGGAAAGGGGTCCCCCTTCCTGCAACAGTTTACCCTTTTTACTGCTTACATCCTATCTTTCCTTTCATCTAGGGGAAAAGTTTGTAATAACTGACTAAATAGATAAATAAATTTTCATCACCCTCTTTAAAAATTTTTTATTTTTTTCCTGCACCGTGTGGCTTGTGGGATCTTAGTTTCCCGACCAGGGATCAAACCCAGGCCCATGCAGTGAAAGCGCCAAGTCTTAAACACTGGACTGCCAGGGAATTCTCTAAAAAAATTTTTTTAAATAGAGAGTTGTCTACTTGCTGTTGTACTCCTTCACCTCCAATTCACTTCTCAACCCCTCCAATTTAGTATCTATTCTCACCACTCCAATAAAACTGCTCTAGTCAAGACCACAGTCACTGTTTTGTCCTCACTTATTCAACCTTTCAGAAGCATTGAGTAGAACTGACCACTCCTTTCTTGAAATACTCTCCTTACACTCTCCTGGTTTTGTTTCCGTTCTACTTCACTGACTCTCTTTCGTGGTTAACTTTTTTTTATCTCCTTAGCTTGTAATCAATTTCTGAAAGCTGGATCTCCAGAGCTAGGTCTTGGACCCTGTTCTCTAAGGCTCCATGGATCGCTGAAGTCTCCGGATTTCTCCCTATAGTCCAGAGCTCTCCCCTGATTAGGACCATCAACTGCCCACCTGACATCTCCACAAAGCTATCCAACAGGCTTTCAAACTTTACAGGTCCAACCCCGATTCTCTCACAAACCTATTTTTCTCCCAGTCTTCTTTCCATCTTCTCTCACTTCTCTAAGCCTCACAGGTGGCAAAGCTGGGATTTAAACTAGGTCTCTGTTGGGTCTTTGTTGCTGCACGCGGGCTTTCTCTAGTTGTGGCGAGTGGGGGTTACTCTTCATACTGGTGCGCGGGCTTCTCAATGCAGTGGCTTCTCTTATTGCGGAGCGTGGGCTCTACGTGCATGGGCTCAGTAGTTGTGGCTCGTGGGCTCTAAAACACAGGCTCAGTAGTTGTGGCACATGGGCTTAGATGCTCCACGGCATGTGGGATCTTCCTAGACCAGGGCTCGAACCTGGGTCCTGTGCATTGGTAGGCGGATTCTTAACCACTGCGCCACCAGGGAAGTCCAAACTAGGTCTTTGTTTTAACACCTAAACCTGTGGGCATTCCTTCATATTGTGCACTGTTACTATAGGTCCCGGCTAAGGTGGCCTTCAGCCAAGTGCAAATTCAGACAGTGCATCCACCTTAACATATTTTTGTATTTGAGTGCCAAATCTTTGGAAATAATAGCTAGAATCCTGTTTTGTGTTCACAGAGGTTTCCAAGTCTGTTGTGGACAAAGTTATAAAACCAGGAAGAGATAGTAGAGACAATATGGGTTGGGTGGAAGCACAGCTAAAAGGAGAAGACCAGCCTTCACCTGTCCACTCAGCATCCACCAGAGCAGGGTTTCTCAACCTCGGCGTTATTGGCATTGGGCGCTGCATAATTCTTTGTTGCACATTCTTTGTTGTACTATGACTGTAGAATGTTTAGCAGCATCCCTATACTCTATGCATTATATGCCAGTAGTACCCTTTCAGTTTTCATAGCCAAAACTGTTTGGACATTGCCAAATGTCCCCTTGGAGGTAAAACCTTCCATGCCCCACCTCCAACTGCACTAAAGGGATGTACTTTATGTTTCAAGGAAATATGGAAAGAAATTCAAAAAAATAGAGTAAAGGATAAATAATACAATATATTTACAAAATCATGTTTTCAAAGACTTTTTAGAGGTATGGGGAAACAATAATGACATAAAAATATAAAAGGGTTTAGCAAACTGTGTAAATGGTATGAGCTCCGCTTTGCAGAAAAAAATTACATAAGCATGAAAAAAACTGGAAGACATAATAATAATTGTTATTTACTGAACTAGCTTATATGATCCAGGCATTGTATTAATAAGCACTTCAAAAATCATCTCGTTTAATCATCACAACAATTCTCAGTTATTAATCCATTTTACAGATCAGGAAACTAAGGGTAACTTGAACAAGGCTATATAGCTGTAGAGAAGATAGGTCTTGAAACTAAATTTATTCAGCTCTAATGCCCATCTCTTAACTAGCATTCTGCTTCATAATACATGAAAGTAATATACCAAACATTAACAATGTTTATCTCTGGATGGTAGAATTAAAAGTGATTTTGTTTTCTTCTCTATATTTTTCTGTTGATTCCATATTTTCTACTATGATATTTACTACTTATATAATCAGAAAAAAAATTTAAGTGGAAGTTGTGAATACCACTTGGTAACATGGAGAAGAGGATTATTATAAAAAAGATACAAAATTCAATGTAAAGTATGATTACAATTATGTAAAAATATGCAAAAGATAAAAGGAAGTATATACATAGTAATTATACAAGGGAGGGGGGAATAAGTAATTTTTACTTATCTTTTCCATATTACTATTAATGTAATTATATTTTATAACGGATAAAAGTTTACAATGAAAAGAAAGCAATAACAATCATCTATAATTTCATTAACTCGCGATAACACGGTTAGTAGGCAATGAATTTCTTTCTAGTCTTTTTCTAAGATCAACACAATTACTTACAAACATTAACGTGAAGGAACCAAAGAGAATTCTTATTCAACCTGCAGATGACACTTAGTTGGAGAGGACAGCTAAAAGTTGGATTCAAAACACAGTTCTGAGGAAGGAAAGGGAATGGAGCTAACATTGGGGAGTATTTCTGTGTCAGACAGAACTAAAAAGCTGAACATCTGGACTGTAGGCCTGACTCCCCCTGGATTGGACAGGACAACATTGGACAAGGTGCTTGGTTTTTCTAAACCTTTTTTTAAATACCTATTTCCTGTATACCACCCACAGCATTTCTTTGAAGCTAAAATGCAAGTGTGTGTGTGTGTGTGTGTGTGTGTGTGAAAACACTTTGTAAACTCTAAATTCCTATACAAAGGTAAGAATCTTTACTGTCCAAGCCAATAGTAAAAACAGTGGTATGAAATTCAATAGTCTTTTTCCAAGCACAAAGGAAATAATATGACGATAAAACAATTTCTGTGTGACCATGTCAATCACTAATCTTGATTCAGATTTATGTGCCTAATAAAACCGCTGTAAAGGAGAAGTAACCTTCAGGTATGACCTGCAGAGAAAAACTGTTTATGCCTTGAATAGTGCAAAGAGGATTCTCTGCAGGCAGAGAATGGAGAGCCAGTCATCTGCATCTAGGGTGCAAATTGGATCTCTTACCTGCAGCTCTGCTTCCAGGCCCAGCCGTCTGATAAAGGGGTCAGTGACATGGTAGCGCCGCTCAAAGCTCAGGGCACCCCGCTCCTGGGGAACAGAAACAAACTCATAGATTCATTGATTCGATTTAACATGATTTACTATGTTCCTATTACATATGCAGCATTGTGCTGGGCCCCACAGGAGCTAGAAAAGAGAACAAGAAATTGGCCTGCAGGAGCTTACAGTATACTTGGGCAGGGATTAGAGAATAGTATCGATAGAAGAGAGGATATAATTAAGCACTAAGTTGTAATTGTTGGGTTACCAAAAAAAAAAAAATTGAAAAAACAAATAGGGAATGTTTCCATACTTAGGTTAGAGAAGGTGGGCATCATCTTTAGGACACATATTGTGGGGTATATATAAAGGAGAAAGATAACTTGCGTGGTCCCTCCAATTCTATGATTCTGTGCCTCTAGGAATTGGTCCTTGCCCTTGGGGCCACCCAGTCTAATGAAATCACACACAAACCCCCCACAAATGGACAAAGCTGCAAAAGGATTCAGGGATGCAGGGGAAAATATACAAAACACAGACTAACGTGCACCAGGTACACGGCTCATGTAAAGGCATAAGTGTCATCAATCCTTCTGGATGGTGACCACAGCTTATGCTGCACGCCACTTAATTTTTAAAAGATTTTTGGCGCTTAACCTTTACAAAGAACTTTCTCAGGTTCTTTCGGATTTCATTCTCAAGATCAGCCTGCAGGCAGACAGACATTATTATCATTTAACAACAGAAAACTGAGGCACAGAAAGGCAAAGTGACTAAAGTCTTATAGGTAGTTAATTAGGGCAGTGGTGAGATTAAGCCCCTGACCCCAGCCTGGGCTTCTTGCTTCAAAAGCACATCTTGTCTTGGTTGAATCTCCTCCATTAAACCCCCGTGCTCCTTTACTGAGGGCTTCCCTGACAAAGCCTGGGCTACCTCGCTAAATGAGCTTGACTGCCCAGTCATCTATTCATCTCACAGTATTGGAGTGTCTTCCAGGTACAAACTGCAGAGAAAAGGTGCAGGCTTTGGTATAGGAGACCCTCGAAGAAGAGAAGAAAGAGTCTAAGCTAAACTGGGATTAAGACTCCCCCAGGTTCTGTTATATGTACAGCTGAGCAGCCAGAGCAACGTGAAGAAGCTCTATTTACTTCTGCTGCACACCCCGCCTCCTCCACAGGTGTGCACATACATGCTCCCCTCCTCCACCAGACTCCATCAATCTCAGCAGCCCAGGTACAAGTGCTTGGATAGAGGAGTCTCCATGATTCCATGTTCTTGGATAAAAGAAGACCAGAGTCAAGAGACCTTGGTTCTAGTCCTGTGTCTGCCATTAATTAGTTAATGGCAAGTCACAGACTCTAGTCCTCAGTTTATTCAGCTATAACATGAATCTGTGGGGAAAAAGGACCTCATGCTCTGGTTCATAGGTCTGGGTTGCTTACCTTTATCTGCCTACAGATGAGGTCTCTAGTTATGTTGACTTTTGCCATCTTCTCTTAATGGATTCAAAAGAAGGAAGCTATAGAAGGATCTTCAGGACCCTTGAGCATTCCAGCCAAGCCCAGGTCCACAAGACACACATTTAATTACCTGGGGGAAAAAAAATAATCAAACCTTGGAGGATGGAGTAAGGTGGCTTCAGGGTCCTGATTCCACCCCTAAAATAGCCCACCAGCCCACCCAGTAAACTGGCTATTGCCTGTGATTTATGACATGGTGTGCTGGCACTGCTCCATAGTGTTGAAGAACCTCTGGAGGGTGAAGGGGGTTGGGGGGTGGAGAGACAAGGATTCATAGCCACAGGAAGTACTGGAACAAACACTGAAGGAGTCAGTCATGTGTGCTTCTCTAGAAAATGGGTGTGTGTGTGTGGATATGAGTATGAAGGAAGATGGAAGCACATCCCAAAGTAAGAACAAGGCGTACAGCAAGAAAGATGTCAAGTTTCACTTGCTCAGTATGCATCTGTGGCAACCAGTCTGAAACTTTTAATTATGCTTCAAAATCCTTGACCTTCAGCCTGGCTCTCCCCAAAGCCAAATCAGTATCACAAACAGAACATTCAACCCTCTAACAGATCCACAGAATCAAAGAGCAGACAGGAAATGTAATGGTGACCATGTCCAACATAAAGAAATCCTTCTTCAATACCCTGATATGTAGGCTTTCAGACTCCGAACTTCTTAAGCAAACTATTCCTTTATTATACAACTCTGTTAGAAAGACCTAGTCATCTCATTTCTGATAATTTGCCATAAGAAAGCACAAAATATGAGAAATAAAAAAGTTCCATACTGAAACATATTCATCACCGAGTTTGTAAAAGCAAAAAAAATAAAACCACCCAAGTTTCCAATGATAGAGGAATGGCTAAATAATGTACAGCTATATGATATTATGTAGCATTAGAAATGCTACTTATGAAGGAAAAATGCTTACATCATGTCAAATGTTTATATTTTGCTTTTGCAGTAAACACTATTGTCACAGCTATGTTTAAAAAAGGAAATATAAAAAATAACAATTGCCATCTTTGGATAATAAATAGTATGACTGATTTTTTTCTTCTACTTTTTGATGTTTTCAAATTTTTTCTATAAAAGCACATTAATTTTATTTTACAATCAGAAAAAAAACCACTAGAGAAAAAAATAAACCACTGTTTTTGGGGTTGTTTTTTGAACATCTTTATTGGAGTATAATTGCTTTACAATGGTGTGTTAGTTTCTGCTTTATAACAAAGTGAATCAGTTATACATATACATATATCCCCATATCTCTTCCCTCTTGCGTCTCCCTCCCTCCCACCCTCCCTATCCCTCTAGGTGGTCACAAAGCACCGCTGATCTCCCTGTACTATGCGGCTGCTTCCCACTAGCTATCTATTTTACATTTTAAACCACTATGTTTTTTTTTTGTTGTTGTTTTTTTTTTTTTTAAACCACTATGTTTTAAAAGAAAGTTCTGCTTCCTGTTATGTCCACCTTTTGGTCCTGTTTCTATCTCTGACGTCACACAGGAGGTCTAGTCTTCCTTCTCCATGATGGCCCTCTAATGATGGCTCGTAAGGCTCACCAGGCCTCTCTGCTAACCCTCCCAAGTCAACAGGACCTCCCGAGGCCACTTCTGGATCTCCTGGCCCTGGCTTTCCTCCAGCTGGCCTCCTGCAGATTCCTAGCACACCCTCCGAAAACCAAACCTTCTCCACCTGAGCTGTGAGCAGACTCCTTCCTTTCCTTTTGGCATTTAACCACAAAAGGAGACTCTATTTATAAACACTATGTTATCGCTGATTTTTTTTTTCCTTTAGTGCTAGGCACACAGTGGGACTATAAAAACTTGCTGCCTGATTAGATGTTCCCATTCAGCTTGAGTTCTTTGGGGCTTATGCCTCCATGGCCTATTTTGGGATTAAAAGCTCTTAAAAGGGCAAGAACCTTCCCTTACAGTGTGGAAGTCACCTAGCATTGCATCTTAGAGAGCATTAACAGGGATATATGGAAGTCACTGGCACTACTTAGGCTCACAAAACCTGCAAGCACCAAGAACATCCAGGGATGCCATCTGAAAACTACAATTCCACAATAGCTTTTCCAGGGGCCCTTGGCCATCAAATTAAAATTATGAATTTGAACAAACTGACATAAATTAAGCGTTGGCCTGCAACTGTGTTTATGGCTCTGATTTGTGATATAATGGTCAAAGCCAAAACAATAACAGTAATTGCCCCACAATCACCAATAATATGGGGTGAGGCTTATTACAATGGAAAACACCAAAGTCAGTGAGTGTATCTGATATAAAAGTAAGACCAGTGGGCTTCCCTGGTGGCGCAGTGGTTGAGAGTCCGCCTGCCGATGCAGGGGACACGGGTTCGTGCCCCGGTCCGGGAAGATCCCACATGCCACGGAGTGGCTGGGCCCATGAGCCATGGCCGCTGGGCCTGCGCATCTGGAGCCTGTGCTGCGCAACGGGAGAGGCCACAACAGTGAGAGGCCCGCGTACGGCAAAAAAAAAAAAAAAAAAGTAAGGCCAGTGATGTGGCCTTGGTCAAGTCTCTTAATCTCTCTAAGTAGGCCCTCATTCCTGTGACTCACAGACACAGGAAGCATTGGTACAAACACTGAATGGGCCATGCATGCTTCACCAGAAAAAGGCTCATTTTTTACTCCCAACACCTTTTCCTTGGAAGATTACTGGGAAGGTCAAATAAAATAATGTAAGTATAAAGTTTTTTCTTTAACTTTATTTTGAAAAGAATATAAATACTTTTATCTGCTAAGAAATAGTAAGTTGCCAAATATTATGTACTTACTATGTACCAGGAATTGTGCTAAGTGCTTTATATTTATTCATTCATTAACTTATTCATTTAACAGGTGAACACAAGAAGCTTCTACTATATGCCAGGCCTACTATATTCCGGGCCCAGGAGATACAGCAGTTTACAAAATAGGCAAGTTCCTTACTCTCATGGTACCTATATTCTAGCAGGAGGGTATAGATAACAAATAATAATACAAATAAAATAAGAAGATATCCGGTAGTGAAAAGAGCTATAATGAAAATAAAACAAGTTGATCAGAGAGTGACTGATGGGCTACTTTTAGACTTGAGGTCAAAGAAGATATAGTGTATTTTGGAGTTTTCTGGCTGCTCAGCATGTGAACTCCCTTCCTGTATTTTGGGAACTCCCCATCTAACGAGTCTGGCGGGAGGCAGAGCGCCCTCTCACTATGAAGTGAGAATGGTGGAGTCAAGATTCTCCTTCTGAGGCTCCCTTACACCTACAGTGTGTGCATATGGCCCAGGCTATGCCAACAGACACATGAGCCCCAGACTTTAATTGGGATCTGCTGTCAACGAATCAGAGGATCATGGAAAGTCCATGCTGGCAGGAAGAGGTGCTATAATTGCCATTAAGGTCCAGTCAGCTGGCGGTGGTGTAAGCTATATAAGTGGCAGCAGTGACCTCATGGACTGGTTCCGTGAATGATTCTGGCTGTGGGTCCTGGATGCTAACCAGTTTCCCTTGTTCCAGCCCATTCTTCAAGCCTGCTCTGCGGCCTTCCCTGATATTTTGTGAGTTTCCCTAATATCCTTTCAAGAATCAGCTAGAATTGGTTTCTGTTGCTTACAACTACAAATCCTGCCTGATACAGAGGGGCCCTCTGAGAAGATGACATTTAAGCTGAACCGTGAATGACAAGAAATAGCAAAGAACTAGGGGGATACACTTCTGAGGAGAGAGACAACTAGTGCTAAGATTAGTTCAAAAAGCTTGTATGGTAGATGCTACTATCATTTTATAGATGAAGAAACAGAGTCATAGATGTGAGACAATTTTCACAATGTCACACAGCTAGTAAACTGGAGGTGGAGCTGGGACTCAAACCTAGAACTGTATGGATACTCTTAATTACTAAGTATATATGAATAAATTACTACAGTATGTAATTTCCTAGAGTAATGATCACTACGAGAATCCCCAAAAGAGCCAACTAATTTGTCACTACTCATTCATTATTTTTCTTAAAACATAAACTGAGTTTTTAGCAAGCACCAAGCACTGTGCTTGACACAAGGGAATAATGAGATGAAAGATATAGTACCTATACTAAGAAAGCAAAGAATCAAAGGCAAGGGACTTTAGGGAATTCCTTGGCAGTCCAGCGGTTAGGACTCGGCGCTTTCACTGCCGAGGGCACGGGTTCAATCCCTGGTGGGGGGACTAAGATCCCACAAGCCACATGGAGAGGCCAAACAAAAAAGAAAAAAATAAAAAAACAAAGGCAAGGGACTTTAGCTAATATTGGTGTGTGGCTTGGAAATACTAAAAGGAACAAGGGAGGTAAAAGCAGAGAAACCAGGCAAGCAAAAACCACTACAATTCAAGTAAATGATAAAATGGAAACTGGGATTTAAAACAATATCAGACTGGTAGGCAGAGGTTTAAAACCCAAAATGTCAAATTTAACACAACTACTGCTCAGTTGGTATTTTGGTAAACATTTTCATTCCCATCCTGAGAAGAAATGATAGCACACTGGCAGATAGCTCATTCTGGAGCACAGCCCACCCTCTCCTCTCTTAAGGGCAACAGTGCCTTTCCACAAACTTTTAGAGGCAGACAAGCATAACTGGAAACACTTCTAAGCAGAGATTATATAAAGGCTCACCTCAGGAGAGAAATATGCTCAAATATACAGGGGGCATAACTAGTTTCATACTTCAGTCCAAAGTCTCTCAAATACAAATGATCAGAGCAATAAATTAAAGTTATTTGAATATTAGGAGATTTAATCATGGTCAAAAAAATTTTTTTTTTTTTGTGGTACTTGGGCCTCTTACCGTTGTGGCCTCTCCCTCTGCGGAGCAGAGGCTGTGGACGCACAGGCTCAGCAGCCATGGCTCACAGGCCCAACTGCTCCGCGGCATGTGGGATCCTCCCGGACGGGGGCACGAACCCATGTCCCCTGCATCGGCAGGCGGACTCTCAACCACTGCGCCACCAGGGAAGCCCCATGGTCAAATTTTAGACGCATTATTTTAAGGAAGGTTAGGAAATAGTCAATTCTATAAAGAACTCATAAATATGAAATGATACGAATGAAAGACTGAAATTGGCAAAAGGAAGTTATATATTTTATATATGATTAAACTCTAGAAAAGACTACATCAAGGGGATTTCTATCTCTGGTGCAGTATGCAAATTACGTAATGCTCAGTTCTTCTGAGGGGCAAAAAGACGGAAATAAGTGACTTCAAGAATCCATAAGGTGGGGACTTCCCTGGTGGTCCAGTGGCCAAGACTCTGTGCTCCCAATGCGGGGGGCCCGGGTTCAATCCCTGGTCAGGGAACTGGATCCCACATGCCGCAACTGAAAGTTCGCATGCCACAAGGAAGAGTTCGCATGCCTCAACTAAGACCTGATGCAGCCAAATTAAAAAAAAAAAAAAGGAATCCATAAGGTAAAAATTTCAATGCCTATTTTGCCAGGCACTACGCTAAACTTTGAAAATACAGCAAAGAACAAGCCGAACACAGACCCGTCTCTTCAAGAGCACACAATATAGTTGTCATTAATTGTATATCAATGGCACCAAGGCTACTTTAATCAGAGCTCCAAAGAGGGACTGAAAAAGGCTAATTTAACCAAATGACCAAAATGAATAGCTAGGACAGTAAATTAAGAAGGAACAACATGGAATAATAAATTAAATTTTATTTATACTCATTTATTCACACATCTTAGAAGAGAGCACAAAAATGACAGTAGGGGAAACAAACTAAACATATAACAGTAGAGCTAGACAGACAACTGGGAAATCAATAATGAAGAATAAGGACTTTAACAGACCACAAGCAACTTTTTTTTTTGGCTGAGCCACATGGCTTGCGGGATCTTAGTTTCCCAACCAGGAATTGAACCCTGGCCACCACAGTGAAAGTGCCGAGTCCTAACCACTGGAGCACCAGGGAATTCCCAGACAACAAGCAACTTTTAATGTATCTTCTTCATCCTAAGGATAGCACAGTTAATGAATAAACCCTGATTTTCACACTTAAAGCTCTAATAACACTGAGGGCTAATTTGTTGGCAGAACGTGAAAGCTCAATAAAAACTTCCTCCAGCTAGAATACAAAGGTTTAGGAATGGCATTTACTTGTAATTCAGGATATTGCAGGCAAACTCTAGCTGATATTAAATGGAAAAGAGGAAGAAGGAAGCCAGCTTCTAGGAGTCAGGAATATGAGAAATATAAAAATACCTAAGGCACAAAGGAAAAGATATGATTTAATGTTTTGCAGAGCACAGGCTCCGGACGCGCAGGCTCAGCGGCCATGGCTCACGGGCCCGGCCGCTCCGCGGCATGTGGGATCTTCCCAGACCGGGGCATGAACCCGTGCCCCCTGCATCGGCAGGCGCACTCTCAACCACTGCACCACCAGGGAAGCCCTGATTTAATGTTATAAAGAAAATATGAGCTGCTATGCAGATGTTACACCTTCTAAAAGGTATTCTATTCCCAGAGCTCTAAAATGCCTAGAACTTAACACCATCCCTTCCACAAACTTTTTTTTTTAACATCTTTATTGGAGTATAATTGCTTTACAATGGTGTGTTAGTTTCTGCTTTATAACAAAGTGAATCAGTTATACATATGTTCCCATATCTCTTCCCTCTTGCGTCTCCCTCCCTCCCACCCTCCCTATCCCACCCCTCCAGGTGGTCACAAAGCACCGAGCTGATCTCCCTGTGCTATGCGGCTACCTCCCACGAACTATCTATTTTAGTTGTGTATATATGTCCATGCCACTCTCTCACTTTGTCACAGCCCACCCTTCCCCCTCCCCATATCCTCAAGTCCATTCTCTAGTAGGTCTGTGTCTTTATTCCCATCTTGCCGCTAGGTTCTTCATGACCATTTTTTTTCTTTCTTTCTTAGATTCCATATATATGTGTTAGCATACAGTAGTTTTTCTCTTTCTGACTTACTTCACTCTGTATGACAGACTCTAGGTCCATCCATCTCACTACAGATAACTCAATTTCATTTCTTTTTATGGCTGAGTAATATTCCATTGTATATATGTGCCACATCTTCTTTATCCATTCATCTGTTGATGGACACTTAGGTTGCTTCCATGTCCTGGCTACTGTAAACAGAGCTGCAATGAACATTTTGGTACACGACTCTTTGAATTATGGTTTTCTCAGGGCATATGCCCAGTAGTGGGATTGCTGGGTCGTATGGTAGTTCTATTTTTAGTTTTTTAAGGAACCTCCATACTGTTCTCCATTCAATTTACATTCCCACCAACAGTGCAAGAATGTTCCCTTTTCTCCACACCCTCTTCATAATTTATTGTTTCTAGATTTTTTTATGATGGCCATTCTGACCGGTGTGAGATGATATCTCATTGTAGTTTTAATTTGCATTTCTCTAATGATTAACCACAAACTTAGGCTACTGGGAAACTTTCTTCAATGGGCACATCTTTGTATAGTTACAAAGGAAGCTAATAAAATTCAACTAACAGTTAAATGTGGAGGAATTAATCTCGCACTTCAAAATGAAAAGGGTACCAGTAATATAAGAGCCTAAGGTTACCAAACCCTAGAAGAAAGTACATCTGGAGAAGATTACTCATCTGGAACCAAGGATTGAATTGGTAATATCCAAACAAACATGAGGAACCACCCATTTCAGGTGTGCCATAGTCCTTGTTTAGGCTCTGGTTAGCGCAGCAGAAAGAGAAGCAGACTTGAAATACTTAGGCACCTGGGCCTGAATTTCAGCCCCGTAGTTGTGCAAGTTACTTAATGTTTCTGAGTTTCAATTTCCTCATTTGTAAAATAGGGATACTAACCTACTTCAATGGATCTTTGTGAGGAATAAATGATGAAATATATATGAAAGTACAAAATATATACCTGGATCGTGGTAGGTGCTTAATAGACTTCCACCAAACCTGAATTCTACTAAGACCTGATAACTCCTGTTATCTATACTCACTGGCATGGTTACAACATTTCTTCCATATTTCATTCCCTACCAGAGAAACAAAGCTGACACTGAGGATTCCACTGCAGATGGTGGGGCACAGAGAATAGGATGTCTTTATTACCTCTGCTAGCTTTGAAATGCAAGGTCAGGAGGAAAAAAAAGTGACTTTGTTAAAAACAAAGAAACTCGGGCATCCCTGGTGGCGCAGTGGTTGAGAGTCCGCCTGCCGATGCAGGGCACACGGGTTCATACCCCCGTCTGGGAAGATCCCACATGCCACGGAGCGGATGGGCCCGTGAGCTGTGGCTGCTGAGCCTGCGCGTCCGGAGCCTGTGCTCCGCAACGGGAGAGGCCACAACAGTGAGAGGTCCGCGTACCAGTAAAAAAAACAAAACAAAACAAAGAAACTCCATAAGAAAACGTGTACAAGAATGCACATAGTAACATTATTCACAATAGGTAACAGGTAGAAACCACCGAAATGTCCATCAACTGATCAATGGATAAACAAAAGGTGGTTTATCCATACAATCGAAAGTTATTTGGCCAGAAAAAGGAATGAAGTACTGAGACATGTCTACAACATGGATGAAACTTGAAGACATTATGCTAAGTGAAAGAAGCCCACATATCATATAAGTCCATTTATATAAAAAGTCCAGAATAGGCAAATCTATAGAAATAGAAAGTACATTTGTGATTTCTTGGGGCTGGAGGGGACAGGAGGTAGAGGGGTGATAACTAAAGGATATGTTTCCTTTTTTTTAAATTGAATTGAAACTCATGTAACATAAAATTAATCATTTAAAGTGTACAATTCAGTGGTATCTAGTACATTCACAATGTTGTGGGACCACCCCCTCTAGCTAATTCCAAAACATTTCCATCAACCCAAAAGAAAACCTCATACCCATTAAGCAGTCATTTCCTATTCCCTCCTCCCCCCAGCACCTGGCAACTACTAATTTACTTTCTGTATCTATGGATTTATCTATTCTAGGTTTTTCATATAAATGGAATCCTACAATTTGTGGCCTTTTTGTGTCTGGCCTCTTTCACGTATTATAATGTTTTGAGGTTCATCCATGTTGCAGCACGTATCAGTACTTCGTTCCTTTTTATGGCTGAGTACTATTCCATTGCACTGTTATGCCACATTGTGTTTATCCATTCATCCACTGTGAATAGTGCTGCTATAAACATTCATGTACAAGTCTCTGTTTGAGTACTTGTTTGCAATTCTTTGGGGTATATACCTAGGAGTGGAATTGCTGGGTCATATGGTAATTCTATGTTTAACTATCTGAGGAATCGCCAAACTGTTTTCCATAGTAGCTGCACCATTTTACAGTCTCACCAGCCAATGTATAAGGGTCCCACTTTCTCCACACCCTCACCAACACTTTTTTTTTTTTTTTAATTATAGCCATCTTCGTGGATGTGAAGTGGTATTTCACTGTGGTTTGGAGTTTCTTCTTGAGGTGATAAGTATGTTCTAAAATTGACTGTGGTGATTGTTGCACATCTGTGAGTCTACTAAAAACCAATGAATTGTATACTTTAAATGCATGAATTATATGGCATATGGATTATATCCCAACAAAGTTATTATACAAAAGAAAAAAGGAGGGATTCCCTGGTGGCGCAGTGGTTGACAGCCCGCCTGCCGATGCAGGGGACACGGGTTCATGCCCCGGTCCGGGAAGATTCCACACGCCGCGGAGCGGCTAGGTCCGTGAGCCATGGCCACTGAGCCTGCGCGTCCGGAGCCTGTGCTCCGCAACGGGAGAGGCCACAACAGTGAGACGCCCGCGTACAGAAAAAAAAAAAAAAAAAGGAACTACTAATACAGGCAACAACATGGAAGAATCTCTTAGATTCTGAGCAACAGAAGCCAGACGTAAAGTACATACTGTATGATTCCATCTATATGAAATTCTAAAACAGGCAAAGTATAGTTAAAAAAAATCAGAAATGTTGCCTGGGTGTGTGGAGATTGGCAAGAAAAGGACACCAGAGAACTTTCTAGAGTGACAGAAGGCTCTCTATATATTGATGGGAGTATGATTTCACGGATATTGGAGGTATGTTCACATGGGTATATCCATTTGTTAAAATTATACAATCAAGATTAGTGTGTTTTCATGTTTCTAAATTTCACCTAAAAAATAGAATGAGTGGGTGGAAAGCAGGGGAGGTATAGGTGAAACAAGAATGGCAGGATGGGGGGCTTCCCCGGTGGCGCAGTGGTTGAGGGTCCGCCTGCCGATTCAAGGGACAACGGGTTCGTGCCCCGGTCCGGGAAGATCCCACATGCCGTGGAGTGGCTGGGCCCGTAAGCCATGGCCGCTGAGCCTGCGCGTCCGGAGCCTGTGCTCCGCAACGGGAGAGGCCACAACAGTGAGAGGCCCTCGTACTGCAAAAAAAAAAAAAAAAAAAAAAAAAGAATGGCAGGATGTTGACAGTTATTGAGATAGGATGATGAGTACATGGCGGTTTATTATACTCTTCTACTTTGTATACATTTGGAATTCTCTCTAATAAAGCCCTTTAAAAATCTTTCTTTCTGGGAATTCCCTGGCCATCCAGTGGTTAGAATTCCGCGCTTCTACTGCCGGGGCACCGGGTTCGATTCCTGATTGGGGAACGAAGTTTCCACGAGCCTCATGATGCGGCAAAAAACCCCCAAAAAACCCACTTTTTTTCCTATTATAGAGTCATTCAAAACATGGAAGACTGCTTAATGAAATGGAAAAACCATTAATCATTTTAGTTTAAAAATTAGGTTTAAGACATATATATAGCTATCCCAGCCTTGGGGGAAAAAATACAAACCAAAAAATGTACATATGTAATGCTATAACAAGAAGGATATGCACCAAAATTGTTAGCCAGTGGTCATGTCTCTGGTAGGACAACAGGCGATATATTTTTCTTTCTGTTCCTATGTATTTTCCAAGTATTCTACTGTTAACTTTTATTGTTTTGTGTTAATGTGGAAATAGCATTAGAAACTAGCTTTGGATGGAAAGAAACTTGAGTTTGAATCTGGCTCTACCACAAACTAGGTTGCGTTCTTGGGCAAAACTGTTTACTTTTTTTTTTTTTTTGCGGTACGCGGGCCTCTCACTGTTGTGGCCTCTCCCGTTGCGGAGCACAGGCTCCGGATGCGCAGGCTCAGCGGCCATGGCTCACGGGCCCAGCCGCTCTGCGGCATGTGGGATCTTCCCAGACCGGGGCACGAACCCGTGTCCCCTGCATCGGCAGGCAGACTCTCAACCACTGCGCCACCAGGGAAGCCCCCAAAACTGTTTACTTTTAAGCTCCTGGGTTTTTTGTTTTATTTTTGGTTTTACCTGCTATACAGGTATATGTAATAATATCTATCTCACAGGGTTACTGGGAGCATTAATGAGGTAATGCATTGTAAAACACTTAGCACAATACCTGGCATGTGATAATTCAAGAAACACTGGCTGTTTTTTCAACTGTTACACAGAGATAATGATTGTACCTACCTCAGGGCTGTTGTGAGGATTACATGGGATAACTGGCACACTGTAAATACTAAGTGTGAGTGACAGTATTATTTTCAATAAGAAAAAATCGTTTAAGAAAAGCCTCCTCTCAAAAAGTTAAACTTAGAGTGACCATATGACCCAGAAATTTTACTCCTAGGTATCTACTCCAAGAGAAATGAAAACCTATGTCCACATGAAAACTTGTACATGAACACTCATAGCAGCATTGTTTATAATATCCCCAAAGTAGAAACAACCGAAATATCCATCAATGGATAAATAAAATGTGGTATATCCATATACGGAATATTATTCTTCCATAAAAAGGAATGAAGTACTGATTCATCCATAACATGGATGAAACTTGAAAACACTGTGTTAAGGGAAAGAAGCCAGTCCCAAAAGGCCACATATTGTATGAATCCATTTATATGAAATGTCAAGAATAGAAAAAGCTATAGAGACAGAAAGTAGATTAGTGGTTGTCTAGTGTTGAGGGAGAAGATGGGATGATTGGGGGTAGGGAGTGATAGCTAAAGGGTATGGGTTTCTTTTGGGGGGTGATGAAAATGTTCCAGAATTAGATATTGGTGATGGTTGCACAACTTTGTGAATATATTAAAAAGCGCAGATTTGCACACATTAAGAGGGTAGGTTTTATGGTAAGTAAATTATATCTCAATTGTAAAGGAGGAAAAGTCCCAAAACACTTTCTTCTTTTCTCTACCTCAAAATGACAACTTATGAAAAGAAAATTTAGTTCTCACCCTTTCCTTCATCTGTCTCCTAACTTGAACAGTAGTTATTTATGTGGCTTCTCTTCCTTAAAAGACTAAAAGCATCCTGAGGGCCAGCTCTTTATCTGATTCACCTATTGATCCTCCTGGGTCCCCAAGGAGTGATGTGGGCTTAGCAGGTACCAATAAATACTTGCTGAATGAATAACAGCATGACTACCTTGCATACAAACAGTATTTTATACCTATCAGAATGCTTTTGTTCATGCTTTTCATTTGAACCTCACAACAATCTTGTGAGGAAGCTAGAAAGTTATTATCATCCCCATTTAACAAAGGAGAACTGAAGCACAATGCTATGTGGTACTGAGGAAGAAGCACTAAACCGGGATTAGGGTCTTGTGCTCCAGGCCAAGATCTGCCTCTAACTGGCTGTGTGACTCTGAGTATGACATTTCATTCCCTCAGCCTATTTACCCATCTGTAAAATGAGAGGTAGACTCTGAGATGAGCTGCAAAACCCGTTCCAATGCCCTTATCCCATAATTCTAAGGACACACTGCTAGGTAGCAGTAGAGTGGAGATGGAACCCAAGTCATCTGTATTCTCTTTCCTCTGGACTTGCTGCCTACCACTGCAGAGAGGTGCTCCCATTGAGTGACAGCTGACCCCCTTTCAACATTCTGAATTATGCAAAAGATGTATGCAAGTTTCCTTTCACTCTATTTGCGATGGTTTTCCTACTGAAGCAATCCTATAGGAAAAAAAAAAAGCACTTCCAATGCATAAAGGTAATTGGAACTAGTATAATAAAATAAAAAGAGTTGGGCTGTGGAGTCCGACAGACCTAAAGTTCAATCCAGTTCTGCCACCTACTTTCTGTGTGACAGCATTTCTAAACCTCAGTCTTCCAATCTATAAAACAGAGATGATGGGACTTCCCTGGTGGTCCAGTGGGTAAGACTCCATGCTGCCAATGCAGGGGGCCCAGGTTTGATCCCTGGTCGGGGAACTAGATCCCACATGTATGCCTCAACTAAGAGTCTGCATGCCAGAACTAAAGATCCCGCATGCCTCAACTAAACATGCTGCAACGAAGATCTCGCACGCCACAACTAAGACCTGGAGCAGCCAAAAATAAATAAATAAATAAATAAATTAAAAGAAAAACAGGGATTGGGCTTCCCTGGTGGTGCAGTGGTTGAGAGTCCACCTGCCGATGCAGGGGACACGGGTTCGTGCCCCGGTCCGGGAAAATCCCACATGCCGTGGAGCCGCTGGGCCCCTGAGCCATGGCCGCTGAGCCTGCGCATCCGGAGCCTGTGCTCCGCAACGGGAGAGGCCACAACAGTGAGAGGCCCTTGTACCGAAAAAAAAAACAACCAGGGATGATAAAGCCTACCTTCACAGACTGATGAGGAATGGAAGAGCCACATATGTAAAATGCCTGACACTGAGCATAGTAAATAATATTTATTGAACATTCTAAACATTTTACAAGTGTTATCTGACAGACTCCTCGTAACAGCCCTGTGAGACAGGTACTACTATTATCCTCATTTTATAGATAAAGGATCTGAGGCATGGAGAAGTTAACTTGCCCAAAGTTACAGTAATTAAATGAAGAGTCAAACTAGATAGCGTAACTCCAGGACCCAGGCTGTTGGCCACTAAAAAAGAGTTACTACTATTACCTTTAATCAGACCACATCCAAGCAGTCTTCCCCAATAGAAACTTTGTCTCTTACCGTTTCTCAGGGTTAGGCTAAGGAATCAAAATCACCTTGACTCTGCTGGTCTTAAACACAAATTTAAAGATTGCATTTCAGGGTCATGGACTAAGTTGGCACAAGGACATCATCTGAGAAAGGTGTAGATGGTAGGACAAGCCCATCGGCAAAGCATCTTTGGAAAAGTTCTCTGCCATCTTTGAGGCTCCTGGCTTAAATGATTCCATATGGGGCTGACTGAAGCTTTCTCTGTGGAAGGCCATCCTAAGAAATGTTTCACTTGTGGAAGGCTCTGGATGAAAACTCACCTGGATGTCTTCTCTGCCTGTATGGTTCTGTATCGCGATTTGGGTTTTGTGAAAAATTTTCCTGATGTTTTCAGAGCTTTGCTTTTCAGTGATCATAGATAATTTATCTGCCTTCTCCTAGGGCCACAACTACCTTAAGGTAATGGAAGGGAACAGAAAGAGAAATGGAAGCATATTCTGATAATGCTAGCCTTTCTCATTGTATTCAAGAGCATCCACAGCCTTGCATTTTGCCTTTAACTTGCATCTTTCCAAATCCTGCCACAACTCAAAGTACCTTTTCACAGGGGAGCCTTTCAAGTTTTGCCCCCTAACTTTACTCCTAGCAGAAAGGTCAAGGAAAACTAAGCCAATCAATTTGGAAATGCTTCCTTTCTGATTCATTTGCAGCTGTGTTACATCCAGATGTCTGACTCAAGAGGGAACCAGGTAAGCCACTGGCACCCAAACACTCAGGCCTCAACTGATGAAGCTCCCTGACCAGAAACGCCTGCCTCCCATTCTGATAAAGGCTCTCTAAAAGGTTCAGGAATAAGCACAGTTTTATGCTTTCTGAAAACAGAATCTGGGGGTTATGAACAAGGACAAAATTTTACCAAGGTCCTGACCCTAACACTGTCTCTAGAGAGCTTGTAGATAGCTACCTGGGCAAGGACTGATCCTGCTCTGCTCCCTTCCCCAAGAAAATGGGGTTAATACCTCCCCAGATGGCTACAGGGAGGATTAAGGGTTATTATTCTTGGCATCCCGCTCTGTCACAGCTCTAGCAGTTGTGACCTTGTTCACCCTAAAATAAGACATTAAATATAAAAATGCAAACAGTGATCCCTGAATCTGATTCTACAATAGGGTGAGAATTTTCTTTCCACACAGCTTCTGACACTGCCTCCAATACTCCAACCTGTTGGCTGAATACTCCTCTTATTCAGGCCTCAAGTTTTTAAGGTATTAGTTACTAATGCCACAAAGCCCTTTGTGGAGTCAGCAGCTGTTACTAATAGCACCAAGAATGAACCCCAGGACTCTCAGGGTTTCAGTCAGGCCTGAATTCAACCTGAAGAAACCAAAGTGGCAGCCCTTTACCCCCAAACCCAGGCTCTTGGGGGCAAAAGATGAGATCTAGTGAAAAGCATGTATTACATCATTTAGTCCTTATATACCCACTGTAATGTAGGTGCTCATTTCACATATGAGGAAAGTATAGCTCAGAGAGAACATGTGCTTTACTCTAGGTTACACAGCTAAGAAGGTGCAGACATAGGTTCAAATATCAGCCCTACTACTACTAGCTGTGTAACCTCCAGCATATTTTTCAACTTTCTGGACCCTCAGTTTCCTCATTTGTAAAGTGGAAATAGTGATAATACTTACCTCAGGGGACTTCTGAAGATTAAATGAAATATTGTAGGAAAAGTGTTCAGCAAGTGCCAGGCACAAAGTAAGTATTCAATACATATTAGATTTTTACAGATCAAAATGACAGGAATTTGATATAATAACAGAGTTTAAAATACTGAAAAAAAACTCAGTCCAATTTAACTACATAAGCATGAACTCCTCTACCATATCCTTGATAAGAAGTGGCAAAGCCTCTGCTTGAATACCTCCAATGATGGGTAACTCACTCCCCCACAAGGCAGCCCATTGTGTTTTTAGAAAGCCAAATTCTCTCCTGTCAAGCCAACATCTACCCTCTTGGAATTTCCATCCTTTGATCCTAGTGCTGCCTTGCAGAATCACAAAGAGAAAGTCCAGTTCCTTTTCCAAAGACAGTTCTTCAAGTATGTGTTCCCCCAGGCTCTTAGTTTTGGTCCTTTCAGCCCTTGCTCAAGTGTCACAGTCCCTGAGGAGACAGACCTGGGTCTGAATTCTGATCCTTTCACTTACTAGCTGTGTGACCTTAAGCAAGTTATTTTACCTCTCTGAACCTGTGTCTTCATATGTATAATAGGAAAAACTTTCACTTCGCACGGTAGTCATGAAGGTTAAATTAGATAAAGTAAGAACACTACCTAGCACAGAGCGTGACATATACCAGGCCCTCAATAAATGTCAGTCACTTTTTAGGATGTATTCCAGTTAGTAAATATCCCTCAAAGTAAATCAGCCAGAATTAAACGTAACACCAAGGGACTGGTTTCTGATGGCAATTGTCAGGGCTTGGGTTTTTGAAGAGCTTATTAGACAGCTGAGAAGAAAGCACAGCCTAAGAATTATATGGGTTTGGCAGCCCAAAGATGCAGTGGAGAATCTGGAAAGGTGAGGATAAAAGAAGAAAGGAAACAGAATGGATCATTAAACCAGTGGCCCAAATGAAAAGGTTAAGTATCACCACATTACACGTTGTCTATGACTCCCTCTCTGAGACCCAGGACTGCACACGTGGGCTATACTCCTTAATTCAAAAAGGAGAGAAGAAAAATAAAAATAATTGAAGAATAATTAAAGTCACACTTTTGGGTCTTCCCAGCAGTTGGCCCCTCAAAAGCCACAGATTTTAGCAGAGGGCTTCTTCAGTTGTATCCTTCCAGATTCTGAAGCCCACATGCGTGAAAATACCCTCCATAGGATGTCCCATGAGTTCTTACCAGCTAGAAAAACTGTCAGCTGTTTCACAACTTTAAAACTCAAAACTGGCAAATCATCAATGTTAACACCATCACCACAATCACTACACATATTCTCTTTCCTTCAGTGACCCCAAGGGAAGGAGTCCCAGGCAGAAATATGAATTGTTGTTCAGTTACTCTTCAGAGTTGACCCAAAGCACTGCTTCTACAAAGTGGGATGTGACCTGAACATAAGTGTCCCCAAAGAGGTTAAGAGGGAAGGACAGCTGGACTCCAGAATTAAGCAGCATGATCACAAACTATGGCAGAAAAGGTTGTTTCCCACCTGCCGATGAAATACAACAAACTGCAATGAAAAAATCCATTGTTAGTCTTAGACTCGGCCCAAAGGAGCCCTACTAATTACTCCTTGGCCTGTGATAGAGGATCTGGTTATCACTATGCTCAATAGCCAAGATTCAATTCAATCCCTTTAAAAATATAATTACAAAGAAGCAGCAGCCAGAATTCAAACCAAAAATATCCTTTAGTAGTTCCTTCAACTTAGTGAACACAGACTGGCCACTCAAGGAGGACTGCAATGTACAGAAAAGCTTAGTGAGGCCACGGGGCATACCTGTGCCCTAGGTGGGGATTTCATAATGCCTTTGAGTCAGGAGGTGACCTCAGAATAATAATCTTCTTCTCAAAACTGTTTCAGGCTTTCTTAAAAGGGAAGACTTAACTGCCACTTTGCCCTGATCATCTACCCCATCTTTGGGAAGAATGGGGAAGCTACATCCACCCTACCATGCTTTTAAACTCACTAACTTGAGAGGAAAACTTCTTAAAGCTGCTTTACCACTACCTCAGGAAGTTAAAGAAAGTCATAGAAGGAAAGGCCTTTGGAGGAAATAGTCAAATTAGGTAGTTAGACATTAGTCATAAATCCCGATGCCTCTTTTCTAGAGACCCTAGTAGTACACCTGCAGAAGAGAGAGCCAGAGGGCACTATGCGAATTCAACCTGGCTGGCAAGGGGGCGTCTCACTGCAGCTTTCAGCAACGAGAATTGGATCCTGCTGGGTCGCAGTCTCTCTCCTACTCCACACTTCCCATTTGCCCTTTTAAGTGGGTACTGAATAGCCAGTTCCCAAGTAAAGGCCCTTTGTACGGGCGCTACAGTCGCCTGGTGGAAACACCTCGGCAGAGTTCAGTTTGGTGCCAGGATGGGCCACTGAAGGCATCTGCGGCTGCCAGAAGCCTGGACTGGACACGGGGACGGACACACACACACACACAGATGGAAACTAAGAGAGAGCAGGTCAGGTCAACGTTGCCCTCCCGACACTTCCACCTGCCCCCTTCTTCCTGAGACCCGCGCCAGATCAGATGTCAAACAAAAACTCCGCAAAAAAGTCCCGTGATGGGACGACTTCCACCTCTCCCGCGGAAGAGCCTCCCCAAACTCCCAGAGCCTTCCCTCCACGTCCCTGCCAGCCCTCCGTCCCCACCCCGCCCCCGGCCCACTCTGCCCTCCGACCCGGCGAGGCCTGCCCCTTCTCGGGACACCCCGGAGCCCTCAGGCGGACGGGTCCAGGCCCCCGGGCCGGCAGGGCTGGGGCCGGCCCAGAGCTGGCGGCCCGTGTGCCGAGGCTGCCGGAGCCGGTCCTCGCCTCGGCGCCCGCGGAGAGCAGGGGGCGGCGGCTACCCGTACCTGTCAGGCCTCTTCCCAGGACCGGTGGCGGCGCAACTTCAGGAGCCCATGTCCGTCCGGGGGGCCCGGCCCCTCTCCCCGGAGGGGGGGCGCGGATCCCGGGGAGGGGGCTGGAGGGCCCGGGCAGCTCTAGCCCCTTCCCATGCTCCCCGCCTGGCGCCTGGCCGGGGCCGGACAGCGCCTCCGCCCGCCCCTGCGCACCGCCTCACACCCGCGCTCACACACACTCACACTCCCTCGCGCGCTCTCACACACGCACTCCCCTCCCTCCTCCTCCTCTGTTTATCTCCTCCAGCTGTCTGGGGACCCAGGAGAAGCCCAGCACCGCGCCTGCGCCACGCAGTCTCCGCCCCCGCCCCGCGCCTCACAGCCAGCGGCTACGCTACAGAGACAGCGCCCGGCCGTTTCCAGAATGGCGATCAGGGGCCCCTCCACCCCTCGCTCCTGGTCAACGTCTGCTGCCGGTGGCGCCTACTAACCTGCTAGTTGGGGAGCCCCGCATGGCCGCGGCCAATCCGCTTCGCTGCTCGCCAGACCGGCAGCCAGTGGGCGGGCGGAAAAGCCGGGCTAAGCCTGGAGCAACCTGGGAGTCGTAGTTTTTCTCCGTCGAAGAGCTCCCGCAGCGCGGGCTCACCCCGCCCAGTTGCCATTAGTTACCCGGACGCACCTTCCACCCTATATGAGCGTAAAATGCTCCCTCCTGTCGCTTCTGGGACACTCCCCTCACCCATTGCCCCCAGAGCCCGACACAGTCTCCTAAGAGCCTCCTCAAGACTCCCTCAGAGCCCCTTAATTGGGGGACTCTTCAGGCTGGGGCCCCAGGGTCACCACAGAGCCAAGTCTCACCTTACTTCTTCCTGCTCTGGGGGGCTGCTGAAGTGGTACATTCCTCACTCTTGGCTTCCCGGCCTGAAGGAAGAGCATAAAAGATAATCAGTCTACACCGGTGGCCTGGAGGGGAGCCAGCCACACACACACTCTGGGAACACTCAGTTTGTTGGGAGAAAGTTCCATCTGAGACTGCTGGTCCCACCTCTGAAAAAGAGAGGCCGTTCCAGCCTTGTGCAGTCCCAAGTCTGATGCAGGAAACAATTCCTCTCTAAGGAAGTTCCCAAGGTCACAAGGGAGTTATCATGCCTAACTTCTGTAGGTAGAGACCAGGCCCCACCCATGAGGAGCCTTGAGTCAGAAAAGGAAGACATGGTCATCTTTTGAGAATGGGAACTTGTCGCTCCCCCACAGGGTGTCATCCGTCAGATAATCATAATTTGCTTTTGTTGAGCGTGTACTTACTATGTCAGCACTGTACTGAGTACAGTTCCTTAGATAGGCACTCTAATATTACTATGTCTATTTTTGCTGTAGAGGAAGCTGAGGCATGAAAGAGTTAAAAAGCACCTTGCCCAGGGTCACATAGCTGATAAGCAGCCAATTTGAGATTCAAACCCACATCTGCCTGACTCTAGAGTCTGAGCTTTTCTTTTCTTTTCTTTTCTTTTTGCGGTACGGGGGCCGGACACGCAGGCTCCGGACGCGCAGGCTCAGCGGCCATGGCTCACGGGCCTAGCCGCTCCGCGACATGTGGGATCTTCCCGGACCGGGGCACGAACCTGTGTCCCCTGCATCGGCAGGCGGACTCTCAACCACTGCGCCACCAGGGTAGCCCTAGAGTCTGAGCTTTTGAACATTACCTGTCCCTCCAGTGAGAACCAGGCAGCACCTGCCCTCAGGAAGAACTGTATACACATACTTAGCATTTATAGTGTTTGTCCCATGTTTATCACTCCATGAGTTGCTTGTTTTTTCCTGCTTCTGCTTACATCAAGAGTTGAATTAGTGGGACTTCCCTGGTGGCACAGTGGTTAAGAATCTGTCTGCCAGTGCAGGGGACACGGGTTCAATCCCTGGTCAGGGAAGATCCCACATGCCACGGAGCAACTAAGCCCGTGTGCCACAACTACTGAAGCTCATACGCCTAGAGCCTGTGCTCCACAACAAGAGAAGCCACCGCAATGAGAAGCCCATGCACCGCAACAAAGAGTGACCCCCACAGGCAGCAACGAAGACCCAATGCAGCCAAAAATAAATAAGTAAATTTATAAAGAAAACAAAACACAATCTTATTTTTAAAAAAAAGAGTTGAATTAGTGTGTAAGCTCCCTACGTGTGATTTCTCCCCATTTGGAGGAGTTAGGGCCTACACTTGTAAATTCAGCTTTGTGAAATGCCTTTCTCCTAAAAATGTTATGGTTTATTTCTCCTGATCTCTCTCCTACAGATATATGTTCCACCAAATTTAAAAAACTATAAACTTTGGGACTGGAAGAAAACTTTGAGATCATCTATCCATGGCTCCCCAGGTTCAGGCTGAAACATTGGGTCAATTCAACTGAATAATTGCTAACATTTATTGAACATTTACCATGGGAGATAAGTGCTTATCAGTGAAGTAAGCAATACTCTCACAAATCACATAGCTAGTACAGTTGGGATTAAAACCCAGATTATTTGAATCCAGAATCCCCATTTTAAACCTTTGTTCTATGCTGGCAATATCATAGATGATCTTAGAAATACTGACAGGGAAGTGTGGTTGATGTTTCTGTGACTCTTAGCACAGTCTTTGGCACACAGCAGACACTCGGTAAGTATTTGTTGTCAGAAAGAAATTTTGTTGGTAGAGAGTGGATGACAGCAAGAAGAAGAATATTAATAATAGCTACATCTATTAGTTATTATTTTCTACAAGGAGCTCACTTGTTCTCTCATGTACTCTTTTTCTTTTCTACATCTATGAATATATATGTATATATGGCATGTTTATATATTGCATATGTATACATGCATATATCTATGTACACGTATGTATATGCATACATATATGTGTACATATATATGCATTTTTCTGTGTACACACACATATATACATTCAAACACACACCAACTTATTTGATTCTCACCGCTACCTTATGAGATAAGTATTATTCTTACTCTTGTTTTACATAGAAGAAACAGAGAATCACAAGGGGTTTAATTCAGAATGAGACTCCCTCCCAGCCATAGGTGTTTTCAGATCAGTTCAAGAGAGAACTTTCTAACCATTAAAGCTGAGCTACTTGGGAAGTTTTGAGCTCTCTGTCTTTGGTAGTGTTCATGTATAGGATGTATAATCATCTGTCCAGGACACTCTAGAAGAAATTATTGTATTATATAGATATTTAATTAAGTGACCAATTCTAATATTCTCTGATTTGGGTTTCGGAAGTAGACAAAGATTATTCAAATAAGTCTTGTGGCAGTGAATGCAGCTTTTTTTTCCCCCCTCTCCTAAAAGCATCAGTTGATGCTCCAGCTGATCAGCTCTACAGAGGTACTCACTGACCCCACTATTTTCACCTCCTGATTGGACTCCTGGACAGAAGGGGGTATATTCGAGCTGAAATTGAAGATGCTCATGTTTTACAACCCAGAAACTTAACTCCTGATATTTTAGAGGAACTGTTGCCCATGTGCACAAGAAAACATGGGCAAGGGTATGTCTTCCAACTCTTGTCACAATAGCAAAAAGAGTCAGAACAACCCAACTGTCCTCTGTAGGGGAATGGATGGGTGAATTGTGGTTTGTTTGTACCATGAAGTACTACACAACCAATTCAGTGATTTACATGCTATCGAGATAGATAAATCTTAAAAACATAATAAGAAGTGGAAAAAAGGAAGTTGAAAAATGATCTATTCAGTATGATATTGATGTAAAACAACAGAAAAATACCACATATTATAAATGCTTTTATATGAAATAAAAGTACAAAAACTTAAATGGGAAAAACACATAGCAATTTGGGAAAGTGGTTACCTCTGAGAAAAAGGAAGAAAAAAGAGATGAGTGATGGGGTTTTAGTTATAGTGGTAACATAGTTCTTTAAAAAGAGATCAATAGTAAACATAGCAAAATATTAAACATCACTTTTATCTTCGTGGTTATATTATTATCATACTTTTTGGAAGGTTTGAAGTAGTTTGTAATTAAATATTTTTTTTAAAATGTATTCCCTCACTGTATTTTCTTTAGGACTTGTGGTCGCAAAGCCTTTGGGAGTACACTCTAGTTCACTGTGAGAAAAGTTGAGACCAACTGATTTTAGTTAGTCCCTTCATTTTACCAAAGAGAAAACTGGTTTAGAACAGTCTGGTGACTTGCCTAAAGTCACAAATCCTCAAGGGCCCAAACTGTCCACTCCTGTCCAACTGGTTCATCAAGAGTATCCCGACTCTTAGGGAATCTGCCTTCCAATACAGGGGACACGGGTTTGAGCCCTGGTCCGGGAAGATCCCACATGCCAAGGAGCAACTAAGCCCGTGAGCCACAACTACTGAGCCCGTGTGCCACAACTACTGAAGCCAGCATGCCTAGAGCCCGTGCTCTGCAACAAAAGAAGCCACCACAATGAGAAGCCCACGGATCGCAACGAAGAGTAACCTGTTTGCCGCAACTCGAGAAAGCCCGCACGCAGCAATGAAGACCCAACGTAGCCAAAAAAAAAAAAAAAAAAAAAGACTATCCCAACTCGTCTTGAGCACACTGCACCTGTGTTCAAACTATTCCTTCCGCTTGGAATCATTCTTCTCCCATTTATCTTATTGATCTTCTGTTCCTTCTTTAAAACCCTGCTTAGCTAGACTAAGAAAGAATTAGCCAATCTTATGCCCCAAGTTTGTGTCTGAATCTTAGAGTCAAGAGAGCCCTAATTTGCTTCCCTGCTCAGCATCCTCAGCTTTCTGCTCAGCCCTTCCCAGGAGAGCAATTCTCCCTCTCACAGGGCAACACATTTCCTTGTTTGCATTATTCTGATCATTAGAAAGTTCTTCTTTGTAATAAAGTTCTTACTTCCACTTACTTGTCTCAATTCTGTTCTCTGTGGCAACATAGATTTTGTGTATTAAATGAGGTGATACTTGTGTAAATTGTAAAGGCTTGGGTCAATTTGATAAGAGCAGGAGTGACCGTCAAAATGATCTCTTTTGCTCTTAAAAAAGCTTTAGATAATGAATACAGCTCTCATATCCCCACTTTCATAAATGAGATCTCTCCATTTTTTTCTAATCCAGCAAAAAAAGGGACAGAGATTGCCACTAAAGGGGACATTCAAGAGACTATGTCAAAGAATCCTATGACATTTCCAAAAGAAGCATCCAAAAGAAATGTACAGGCAATGATGACCCCACAAGAATAGTTAGCAGATTGATTGAGACTGTTTTAGCAGCCAGTAATAAATAACTTGACCAGCAGTGGCTTTAACACATGAAGTAGAGTTTTCTCACATAACAAGAAGTCCTGAGGTAGGTGACTGCTGTAATTAGTTCAGCTGTTCAACATAATTTATTTCTATTTTTTCTGCTCCAACATCCTCGGTTTTAGTTTTTCAATGTAGTAACAAAATGGCTGCTGCAGCACCAAGCATCATATCTATGTTCAAGGCAAGAGGAATAGGGGAAAAGGAAACAGCACTGACTGTCTTTTATTAAAAAAGCAAAAGCTTTTTAGAAGCTCCCAAACGATTTCTGCTTATATCTCACTTGCCAGAACTATGTCTTATGACTACCTACAAGGTAGGTTTGGAAAATTCCAGAAGACAATTATTTAGCATGTCCAGTCTCTGTATTGCAAGAAGAGGCAAAGAAAAAGAGATTAATGAATGGATTTTGGGCTAGTCAGCCAGGAGAATCTGCTGTAGAAACTTTCAAGGTGATAGTTTTGGGCAGAACTCAGAGTCCAGGGGCCAAGCCCAGTTCTATACAGTTAGACTCTCAGTGGTGCCAGGGTGCCTGGTATCAGTCAAAATTAGGGCGATGACTTTTGCTAATCAAACTCACAAAAGACAGGTCAAATAGAATTCCAGTGTTTTAATGTATAACGAGGAGTAGTTGTTAACCTTGTAGAGAGTAGAGAAGGTTTTTTCCCCCAGGGAGCAGGTTAGTGCACCCAGGCACTGAAAAGCCAAGGCTGTGTGACCTGTTGGATGAACAGGTTACTTAGGCTCTTTATGCCTCTGTAAATAGAGTATATGAAATGCTACCATCTACTTGACAAGAGTTTCAAGTTGAACTTAACAGTATACATGTGGAATACATTGAAATTATGAAATTCAAATTTTAAACACCAAAAGTGGTGATCATTTTGTAATGTATGAAAATATTTAATTACTAAATTGTACACCTAAAACTAATATAATATTATAAGTCAATTATACTTCAAGTAAAAGAAATAAAATGGAAATGTAAAAAGTAAAAAAAAAATTTTAACTCCAATGAATCAGAGGATTGATGCTACCAAACTTCAAGATTTATTATAAAGCTACAATAATCAAAACAGTGTGGTATTAATGAAAGAAGAGACAAATAGATCAATGGAACAAAATAGAGAACTCAGAAATAGACCTGCACAAATATAGTCGACTGATCGTTGACAAAGGAGTAAAGACTATTCAATGGAGAAAAGGTAATATTTTCAATATATCTTGCTGGAATAGCTGGACATCCACATAAAAAAAAATCTAGACACTGCCCTTACATCTTTCATAAATATTAACTTATAATGGATCATAGGCCTAAATATAAAACATGAAACTATAAAACTTCTAGAAGATAACAAAAGAGAAAATTTAGGTGACCCTGAATTGGGTGATGAGTTTTCAGATCCATGAAAGAAAAAATTGGTAACCTGGACTTCATTAAAACCATCTGGTGTGGGCTTCCCTGGTGGCGCAGTGGTTGAGAGTCCGCCTGCCGACGCAGGGGATACGGGTTCGTGCCCCGGTCCGGGAAGATCCCACATGCCACAGAGCGGCTGGGCCCGTGAGCTATGGCTGCTGAGCCTGCGTGTCCGGAGCCTGTGCTCCGCAACGGGAGAGGCCACAACAGTGAGAGGCCCGTGTACCACAAAAAAAAAAAAAAAGGACAAAGACCTGGACATCTTGCCAAGGAAGATATACAGGTATCAAAGAACTATATGAAAAGATGCTCAAGTAATAATTAGATGTTATTAGATAAATGCAACTTAAAACAACAAGATACCGCTACGTACCTATTAGAATGGCTAAAATCCAAAAAACTAACAGTACCAAATGCTGGTAAGGATATGGATGGAGCAACAGTAACTCTCATTCATTGTTGATGGGAATGTAAAATGGCGCAGCCACTTTGGAAGACAGTCTGGTGGTTTCTTACAAAGCTAAACTGTCTTACCATATGATCCTGTGACTGTACTCCTAGGTATTCACCTAAATGAGTTGAAAACGTATGTCCACACAAAAACCTGCACACAGATATTTACAGCAATTTAATTCATAATTGCCAAGAACTAGAAGTAACTAAGATGTCCTTCAAAAGGTGAGTAAAGGAACTTCCCTGGTGGTACAGTGGTTAAGAATCCACCTGCCAATGCAGGGGACAGGGGTTCAAGCCTTGGTCTGGGAAGATCCCACATGCCGCGGAGCACCTAAACCCATGTGCCACAACTACCGAGCCTGCGCTCTAGAGCCCGCGAGCCACAACTACTGAAGCCTGTGCGCCTAGAGACTGTGCTCCACAACAAGAGAAGCCACCACAATGAGAAGCCTGTGCACCACAACGAAGACCCAACGCAGCCAAAAATAAATAAATTTATTAAAAAAATAAGTAAATAAATACAACAGGTGAGTGGATAAACAAGCTGTGGTAAATCCGTACAATGGAATATTACTCAGTGATAAAAGAAAGGAACTATCAAGCCACAAAAATACATGAAGGAAACTTAAATGCATATTACTTAGTGAAAGAAGCCAGGCTACATATTATATGATTCCAACTATATGATATGCTAGAAGAAGCAAAACTACAGCAACAATAAAAAGATCAGTTGTTAGCAGGAATTTGAGGAGGAAGGAGGAAGGGAGGGATGAAATAGGGTTTGTAGAGCAGTGAAACCATTCTATATGATACTGTAAATATGAATATATGACATTATGTATTTTTTAAAATGTAATTTATTTATTTTTGGCTGCATTGGGTCTTTGTTGCTGCACGTGGGGTTTCTCTAATTGTGGGGGCTACTCTTTGTTGCGGTGCACGGTCTTCTCATTGTGGTGGCTTCTCTCGTTGTGGAGCACAGTCTCTAGGCGCACAGGCTTCAGTAGTTGTGGCTCGCGGGCTCTAGAGCGCAGGCTCGGTAGTTGTGGCCAGTGGGCTTAGTTGCTCCGTGGCATGTGGGATCTTCCAGGACCAGGACTCGAACCCTTGTCCCCTGCATTGGCAGGCAGATTCTTAGCCACTGCGTCACCAGGGAAGTCTGACATTATGTATTTATCAAAACCCCTATTGCTATACAACACAAAGAATGCATCTTATGTAAACTATGGGCTTTAGTTAATGTATCAATATTGGTTCATTTGTAACAAATGTACTACACTAATGCAAGATATTAATAATAGGCGAATGGGGGGGATGTTAATGGGGTTTATGGGCCTCTCTGTACTATCTGCTCAATTTTCTATAAACCTAAAACTGCTCTAAAAAATAAAGTCCATTTATTAAAAAATAACAATGAGATACCTTTGGGCAAAAGTTTGTGTTTTTTTCAAATTGCATTTTGATGCTGCCAAAGGTGGGGAAGCATGGGCAAAGTCACATACTACTAAAATTAAATGGCAAACTACAAAGAGGGAGAAGATATATGCAACATATATAAATGAAAAGGGCTTGGTTCAGATATATAAAAAATTATTATAAACTAATAAGAAAGGACAGATGACCTTTAAAATAATGGGTAAGGTAAAAATAGACAAGATGTGGGACTACCCTGGAGGTCCAGTGGTTAGGACTCTGCGCTTCCACAGCAGGGGCCACAGCCATGTGGCATAGTTAAAAAAAAAGCAAAAAACAAGATGGTTGAAGAGATGCATACTGAAAGAGAAAACTCACATGACCATTAAACATGAAAAGTTGCTGAACCTCAGTCATCAGGGAAATGAAAATAAAAACTTCATGAGATCTCACTACTTACCTACAAAAATGGTTAAAACTTAAAATACTGACATTACCAAGGTTTTTTACTTCTTAACAAATTTTATTTTATTTTATTTATTTATTTTTTGTTGCACCACACCACTTGTGGGATCTTAGTTCCGGACCAGGGATCAAACCCACGCCCCCTGCAGTGGAAGGGCGGAGTCCTAACCACTGGACAGCCAGGGAATTCCCAACATTACCAAGTTTTGGTGAGGGTGTGAATCAGCTGGAAGGTTTATTCATTATTGGTAGGAATGTAAAATGGTACAACCACTTTGGAAATCGATTTGACAGTATTGAGTAAAGCTGAACATACATGCATATCCTCCACGCTGGGTGGATTGTGAACATATGTGCATAAGTTATGCTCAAGAACACTCATAACAGCCAACAAAATCATAGCAATGGAAAAATGGAAACAACCCAGTCATCAATAGTAAAATGTATGTATTCATACAGTGGAATACTATATAGCAAGGAGAAGGAGCAAACTACTGCCATAAGCAACAACCTAGATGAACGTCAGGAACATAACACTGTAGAAAGAAACCTGGCATGCAGTAAGATTCTATCTAAAATTTATTCAGATGAACATGTCTAGATCTAGCTCATTTAACAGCTGTATATGTCACTGAGTAACCATTCCTATATTGATAAACATTTAGGGTATTTCCAATGTCTTTTGCTGTTTTTTTAAATTTTTAAAAATTCTTTAAAAATTTTTTTATGTTATATTGGACTATAGTTGATTTACAATGTTGTGTTACTTTCAGGTGTACAGCAAAGTGATTCAGTTATACATATGCATGTACCTATTCTTTTTCAAATTCTTTTCCCATTTAGGTTATTACAAAATATTGAGCTGAGTTCCATGTGCTAATAGTAGGTCCTTGTTGGTTATCAATTTTAAATATAGTAGTGTGTATATGTCAGTCCCAAACTCCCAATTTATCCCTCCCTCCCACCTTTCCCCTTTGGTAACCATAAGTTTGTTTTCTATGTCTGTGAGTCTGTTTTGTAAATAAGTTCATTTATATCATTTTTTTTAGATTCCACATATAAGTGATATCACATGATATTTGTCTTTGTCTGACTTACTTCACTTAGTGTGCTAATCTCCAGGTCCATCCATGTTGCTGAAAATGGCATTATTTCATTCTTTTGAATGGCTGAGTAATATTCCATTGTATATATGTACATTTTCTTTATCCATTCATCTGTTGATGGACATTTAGGGTGCTTCCATGCCTTGTCTATTGTAAACAGCGATGCAATAAACATTGGAGTCCTTTCAGATCATGGTTTTCTCCCAGGAGGGGGATACTTTTGCTGTTTTTAAACAATGCTGCAATAAGACTGATACCATGCAACTTTCCAAACGAGACAATTTCTTGTGAGAAATATTAAACATTTACATTTTGAGTAAGTAAATAGATACATTTCTTTTTTTTAATTAATTAATTTATTTTATTTATTTATTTTTGGGTGTATTGGGTCTTCGTTGCTGCACACGGGCCCTCTATAGTTGCAGCCAGCGGGGGCTACTCTTCATTGCAGTGCACAGGCCTCTCATTTTGGTGGCTTCTCTTGTTGCGGAGCATGGGCTCTAGGTGCGTGGGCTTCAGTAGTTATAGCTTGTGGGCTCCAGAGTGCAGTCTCAGTAGTTGTGGCACATGGGCTTAGTTGTTCCACGGCATGTGGGATCTTCCCGGACCAGGGCCCGAACCCATGTCCCGTGCATTGGCAGGAGGATTCCCAACCACTGTGCCACCAGGGAAGCCCTAGATATATTTCTTGTTCCTAGAAAATACATATTTGATTTCAGAATTTCAGCTGATGGTCAACAGCACAAACAAAGCCCTGGCAGTAGGACAGACTGGCTCTAATTAGGAGACTGTCTTGGCTACAGCCACATTTCCTAGGGGACAAGTTTGGATAGGGAAGTCGAGATCTAATGGAGAAAATTGGAAAGTCCATATGAGGAGGTTAGCCTACATCCCCACAGGCACTGCGGAGTCTTTGAAAATTCTTGATCAGGGGAAATACACTAAGTCATCAGAGATTCACTGAACACTCATACTGCATTAAGCATTGAACTGGGTAGACATCAGGCTTACAAAGGCAAAAGGGATTGTTCTATTCACTCAAAATACAGTGAGAAAGATAAATGTGTCTATGTTCAAAGCAATACATTTGGTAAGTTTGTAGAGGTTTATGCAGAGTTTGCCAACAGGAAAGCTCCTTCCAATTTTGTTTTGTTGGGGGAGTGTCAAGGAGGGGTTCAAGGTGAGCCTGGAATTTGACAGACAGAAAAATTAAGGGATGACATGAAATTAGAAACTCTGAGAGCTGATATTCAAGCAGTGGCTACCTCCAAGGTGAGGGAGAAGATGGCTCTGGGACAGGGGAGGGAAGGAGGTTTACTTTTTATTCTCTATCTTTTAGTAATTCTGAATTTTGCACATGCGTGAGTAACTTGCCCAAAGTTCTACAGCAAGGTCTGTGTAACTGCAACCTGTGATCTTAATCATTACACTACCTCCCAAATAATAATTCCAGGTTCACCTGGAAGAGAGAAGAGAAGTAGATGTCTGATGGATGAAGAAAACAGAGCTCAAACAGAATCCTTAAGGAGCTCCCTGGTGGTCCAATGGTTAGGACTCCACGCTTTCACTGTCGAGAGCCGGGGTTTGATGGCTGGTCCGGGAACTAAAATCCCACAAGCCACGAGGCATGGCAAGAACAAACAAACAAAAAAAAACAACAAACCCCCCAAAACCAGAATCTTTAGTTTGAATCCTGGATCACTGAAAGAGAGTAGTGCCAATGACTAAACAGTCACCCTGGGAAGATCTATTGATTAAACAATGAGTGTGTTTTGGAAAGGGTGAGTTAGAATTTGGCAGAAACCTTTAAACATATATCTTGTAGACCAGTCCTCATGACCCTTTCAGGGGGTCTGCAAATTCAAAACAATATCCATAACAGTGCAAAAAATTTACCTGCCTTTTCCACTGTGTATTCCTGTGATTTATATTTTTCTCAGTTTTATTTTCTAATATGGTAAATATCAATAGATATAACCTACAAAAACAAAATTTTTCTGAGGTTCTCAATAATTTTTAAGGTTGTAAAGGAGTCCCAGGATCAAAAAGTTTGAGATCCTCTGTTGGTCAATGGCTTTCAAACTTTTTAAACAAGGTCTCACAGAGGAAACTCCACTTTTCATCATAGTCCATTATCCACATATATATGCAGATGTGTAATTGAATGAGAGTTTCACAAACTCTGGCTCACTCTTTGGGATGCGCTCAGTGTTTTCTATTTCACTTTAAAAATTAAAATGCTGGTAACAGTTCACTAAATTGATTTCATGACCCACTAACGGATAATGAGCTACAACTTGAAAAACACTTCTCTTCCTTGTAAATACAGAAGAAAGCTAGAGCATTAGGAGAGGTCCCTCTCAACAGAACGTGGTGTACACTTAATATTTGCTGAGGAAGTGAATGGAGTGATGTGTTGTTCTTCAAGCTTCCAGTTCTCCAACTATGAAACATCTGTACAGGGCAAACAGGTTATTGTGACGATCAAGTAAGAAAAATGTAGGTGAAGTCTCTTTGTATACTGTAAAATACTACAGAGATAAGAGGGTTTGCTGTTATAAAAAACTGATTGAAATGTATAAAGATCAGTAGCCTTTAAAATCAGAAAATATAGGTGTAATTCCCAGCTCTATCATTACTAACTCTGTGACATGGGTATTATTAATAATAACTAATATTTATTGAGGGCTTACTGTATGACTAGTATGGTGCTAAGCTTTATTAAACGTTTATGTCATTTAATCCTTACCATGACTTTATTCTGAGGGATTTTTTTTTTTTTTAATTGCTGTGCTGCGAGGCTTGTGGGATCTTAGTTCCCCGACCAGGGATTGAACCCAAGCCCGGCAGTGAAAGTGCTGAGTCCTAACCACTGGACTGCCAGGGAATTCCCAGTGGGCAGTGTCTTATATTGTACTCATTTGACATACATGGAAACTGAGGCCTGGCAACTTTAATTTACAAGCTAACTTAGTATGGAAGACTTTTTGTTTGCTTGTTTGCCCTTCCAGTATCTAATCCTTTCTCTTCTCTGAAGAACACTGGATTTTCCTTAGAGAACCACCCCTCCCACACATTTAGTCCAAGGTTTTGGGGAAACTCGCTCCATCTCTTGGGGTCAGGGCTGCATTTGTAATTAAACTGGCCCAAGTAGTCCTCCCTATGGGCCACAGTGATCAGTTGAGGTGTGGTCATGTGACCCAAGTAGGACCAATCAGAACTAATAAAGGGGCTTTTCCTACAGCAGCGGAAAGGAGGTGGCTCTTTCCTCTGGACTGGTAGCTGTTAGCTATGTCAGGCTCCTCTAACCCTGGAGCTGCCGGTGGTTACCTTGCCAAAACTGGGTGGGAGGTCATCCGGAGATGAGTCAAGACAGAGCACAGTAGAGCTGAGATGTGGAGCAAGAGGGAGGAGTAAGGGAGGGAGAGGGAGAAAGAGAGAGAGGGAGCGAGCGAGAGAGAGAACTAATGATACACTTTGAGCCCCTGGATCCAGACTGAAGACAAACAGACACCAAAGAACTCTTTGGTTACAAGAGCCAATACATTCCCTTTTATGCTTAAATAAGTTGATTTAATTTAGTTATTTAATAATTACTCATATAGCACTTACTAAATGCCAGGAATTCTTCTAAGCACTTTACAAATATTAACTAATTTACTCTTCATGACATTCTTATGAAGAGAAGTCATACGATTATTTTCATTTTTAAAATGAGAAAACTGAGGCACAGGGACGCTACATAATTCACCCGGCTCTCTCTTGGGACTTTTTTTTTTTTGCTCTTGGAGTTGGCCAGGATTTGATCTGACTCCAGACAGATCCAACACACCTACTCCTTTGCTGGTATTTCTCAAACTCTCCTCATTTACCTTCCATCTTTATCGTTATTACCATATTCACAAACCTTCTATACTGTTATTCATTTAAAAGTTTCCCTTAAATCCACTTTAAATCAATTCCCTTCTTTAATTTGTCCCAAGCTATATCAGTGAAATGGTGAGTTTGATGTCTTAGACATATTTTTCTATGAAAATGGATGTTAGCTACTAACATCTAAAATGTTTATCCATGTCAACTAAAATCACTGAGTATCCCTGACCCTCCTGTGTTGCCTTCCACTTCACCTCAACTGATGCTTAGTTTCTCCATCTGTACAATAGGGCTAATAATATATCCCTCACAGGATGGTTGATTGAAACAAATGAGGAAATAACTGAGGTGCTGCTTTGTTGATTGTAGAGCACTGAACAGAAGGGAGGCACTATGGTTGTTAAGATGACAAACTCCTCAAGGGCAAGGATGAGGAGTTTGGTTTTTGACTGCTTAGACCTCATACTAGCCTCCTTCTCTTGGCTACATGCCAGGCTTTTTTTGTCCTCAGATGGGCTCTGCCTTCTCCCACCGGAAGATTTTTTTTTTCCTGTACACGGGCCTCTCACCGCTGCGGCCTCTCCCGTTGCAGAGCACAGGCTCCGGACACGCAGGCCCATAGGCCGCGGCACGCGGGATCCTCCCGGACCGGGGCACAAACCCGCGTCCCCTAGCATTGGCAGGCGGACTCCCAACCACTGCACCACCAGGGAAGCCCCTCCCACCGGAAGATTTTTGTTCAAGGATTCTCTCAAGTGAAGCACTCTTCCCACCAGGGCAGACTGTGTTTTTCAAAAATGTCCATAGCAATATTTCTTGTCCCACATGCTCTTCTAGAACTTTGCCATCCCCCATCAAGAAATGGGAGTCTATTTCCCCTTCCCTTGAAGTGGAGTGGGATTTTTTTGACCGCTTCAACAAATAAAACATAGTAGAAGTGATGCTGAGTGACTTCTGAAGTTGGATCATAAAAGATGGTGTTGCTTTTGCCTGGCTCTCTTTCTTGGGATGTTTGCCCCTGGAACCTGAGGAAGCCCAAACTGGCCCATGTGGAGAGACCACTTGATGAGGCCCATGTGGAGGGGAGCTGAGGCCTCTGGCCTATAGCCTGCATCCACCACCAGACAAGTGAGTAATCAAACTTTTAGGTGATTACAGGCCTCAGCCTTTAAGTCTTCCAACTGAAGCCCCAGATACCGGTGTAGAGACAGGCCATCCTATGGTGCCTTGTCTGAACTCCTGACACAGGGAACTTGTGATCATAATAAATGCCAATAAGATCTGGGGGAACTGATACGCACCCACAGTAACTAGAATACCTCCTCTCTTTGCCTGGCTAACTTCTACTGCCCCTCCAGCCCTCATCTGAAATGCTTCCCTGGACAGGACTAGGTTAGATCACTGGTCATGATCTCCCATAGCACCCTCTACTTCCTCTTTTGTGGCACTTACCACACCTGCCATGATTTTTTTTCAGTATCGACTTTCACTATACTGTGAGCCCTATGAAGGCCAGGACCAGGATTCTGCCGAATCTCCGTTAAGTAGCCTAGTGGATACCTGTCCACAGGATGCTCTCAGTAAATACTTATTGAATGAATCAACAGATATTTTGCTCCACAGTGCCTGGCACAAACACTGGGCATGCAGCAAAGATGGACCCACCCTTAAGGGTTTGGGAATTAATTTTGGCAACATTCCTGTGTGGGGTACTGCATTGTCACCAGAGTAGTCTTGATTTACTACGTAAATCCTTTACTGTTGCCAGTGTTGTTCAGTAACAAAAGGTAAGTTTCAAGAAATTCCACAGGCATTTTTTTTTTTGTGGTACGCGGGCCTCTCCCGTTGCGGAGCACAGGCTCCGGACGCGAAGGCTCAACGGCCATGGCCCACGGGCCCAGCCTCTCCGCCGCACGCGGAATCTTCCCAGACTGGGGCACGAACTCGTGTCCCCTGCATCGGCAGGCAGACTCTCAACAACTGCGCCACCAGGGAAGCCCAATTCCACAGGCTTTTACTTCTACTTTGGATGAAGAACGTGGCAAAGAACATCACTCTCACCTTAATAAGGAGAAAAAGGCAGGTAATCTACAATGTCATGATTTTTCTCCAGCCCATCAGAGAGCTCAGGCTGTAAAGTAACCAAGTCAACTGAATTCCAAAGAGCGAGAAGCCTCTCAAAGGTGAGCTAGGACACAGAGAGTGTGTCACCTTTGTCAAAGCACAAGAGAAAGAGGTGGCTGCCAGAGAAGCTGGTAAGAAGAAATTAGCTAAAATTTTGGCAAATTTTTAAAGACCATATGTGGGCTAGTATATCAGTGTGGTATGGATTGGGGCCCAGACACAAGAGGAGTTTGCACTCACTCTAGGTTCTTTTCCACGGTCCTCCAGTGGGTGCTCACAAGAAAGATTGGAGGCATAGCAGGAGACCAGAGAGTCCCCTCATTGCGTAGGTGTGTAGGAGGTAATCGGCTGCTGCTGAAGGATGGTCATAAAGTCCCTCCCAGTTTTCCAGACACTTCCTTCTTTTCAATAAAGCAAATCCTTAAGCCTCTGGGGTAGGGGAAGCAGACCTCTCATGCCCGTATTTCTCCCAGCAAAGATCTATTGCTTCTGCAGGAGGAGTAGCAGCAAAGCCCATCTGCCTGGAGTGGTGGGGATGTAGGAAACACTCTCACTCCATGACACAAGCAAGGCCCCACTGCAGCTGGGGGAAGAGTAGAAGCAGAAACCCTCTATCTTTCCAGGAGGGGCTAGAAACCAGCTCAGGCTCAGGATCCTACCAGCAATACCAATCTGAGGTCTGCTGACACTGCAGACCAACCAAAAACACAAGGCAGAATTTGAGTGCCACAAGGAGGAGGGACAGGGATGGTGAGAAGTCTCCAGCCTGAGGCCCAGATGCATAGAGCTTGCCTAAGACTGAGGATGGATCAGGACAACAGAGAAACCCACACCACGTCTTGCCACCACGATCAGCATAGCATCAAGTAACAAGCACCAGCAGGCTGCCACAAGGAGAGGGGTGAGAGCATGGAGAAGAACCCCCCGTTGCAGGGGTGCAGGGGTGGCTGAAAGCTGAGGGGGCATCAAACAGAAGCTGGAGAAATCCACAGTCAGCAGACCTAACAATGAGAAAAGATAATGGAAGTTCTTCAGGCAGGAAGAGTATGATACCAGAGAGAAACTGGATCTTCACAAAGAAATGAGGAGTATTGAAAATGGTAAAAAAAAAAAAAAGAAAATGGTAAAAATAAACAGAAAAGACATTTTCCTTATTTTCAATCCCTTTAAAAAATAATTGCAGGACTTCCCTGGTGGTCCAGTTGTTAAGAATCCGCCTTCCAATGCAGGGGACGTGGGTTCCATCCCTGGTCGGGGAACTAAGATCCCACATGCCACTGGGCAGCTAAGCCCGCCGCCGCAACTACTGAGCCCGCGTGCCACAACTAGAGAGAATCCTGTGTGCTGCAACTAGAGAAGCCCGTGCACCACAATGAAAGATCCCACATACTGCCATGAAGATCCCATGTGCTGCAACTAAGACCCGACACAGCCAAATAAATAAATAAATAAATAAATAAAATTTTCTTAAAAATTGGCTGACTAAAGCAAAAATAGTCAATAATGGCATTCACAGCATATTTAAAAGTAAAATACATGACGATAACAGCATAAAAGGTGCTCAGAAGGAGCTGGAAGTTTACTGTTGTAAGGTTCTTACTGTATAAGAGAAATGGTAGAATATTATTTGGAGGTAAACTGTGATGAATTGAATATATATATTATAAATCCTGGAGTAACCACTAAATTTTTTAAAGAGGTATAACTAATAAACCAACAATGGAGATAAAATGGAGTCATTAAAAAAATACTCAACTGGGGCTTCCCTGGTGGCGCAGTGGTTGAGAGTCCGCCTGCCGATGCAGGGGACACGGGTTCGTGCCCTGGTCTGGGAAGATCCCACATGCCGCGGAGCGGCTAGACCTGTGAGCCATGGCAGCTGAGCCTGCGCATCCGGAGCCTATGCTCCGCAATGGGAGAGGCCGCAACAGTGAGAGGCCCGCGTACAGGAAAAAAAAAAAAAAAAAAAAAAAGATCTCAGGCTGGACTTCCCTGGTGGTGCGGTGGTTAAGAATCCGCCTGCCAATGCAGGGGACATGGGTTTGAGCCACCACAATGAGAATCCCACTCACCGCAAAGAAGAGTAGCCCCCGCTCACCGCAACTAGAGAAAGCCCGCGCGCAGCAGCGAAGACCCAACACAGCCAAAAGTAAATAATAAATAAATAGATAAATTTAATAAATAAATAAAAACTCAGACTGAGAGCTGGGAAACCTTATGCATTTACTCCTATACCCTCCAATGCTCTCACAGAGAATCCATAGGTTACTAAATCTGGAAGGACCTTAAATACCAGCCAATGCTGTCTATTAGAACTATCTGCAATAATGGAAATATTCTATATCTACGCTGTCCAATATGATAGCCACTATCCACATTGTCTATTGAGCACTTGAAATATGACTAGTGTGACTAAGAACTGAATTTTAAGTTTTAATTAATTTAAATTCAAATAGCCACGTGTGGCTATTGACATCATGGATCTAGACTAATACTCTATTCTATGCACAGACGACTGAGACTCAGAAAAACATCAGTGACTTGAGTAAGATCACAACATGAGTAGATGGACATCTAGATGTGTTTTGATGAGCGTTAAAGATGAAATACATTGAACTTAGAAAGAGGCAGACTTGGGTCTCTGGTACTGGCTCAGCCACAAAGCTGGGAAACATAGATAACTTCTCTGGATCTCACATGCCTTCTGTGAAAGGAAATGTTTACTTTATGGTTTGCTTGCTGTAAAATCCCTTCTAATTATTCATGTTGAAAAGTTGTAATTGGATAATTTTTGTGCCCTCCTCACACAGTGCCACCTAGTGGTGCACTATGAACCCTGCATTTCCTCCTCTTGGATCAAATTCTTGGACAGGGAAGATGGAAACCCTCGTGAGTTGATCACCCCCTCGATGTGAGTGATTTGGCCATCAGATCCCACTCTCTACTCTCCGCACGTAGATGTGGGCAGCTGTCCAGTGCTGACACTCCTAGATGTCCCAGGGTTTTTCCTGACCACTTCTCACCCCCTGCATCCACAGGAACAAGACTTTGTGATTGCTTTTGGTGCAGTCGTACCTAACTTACTTGTCAGAAATCTTCTGTCCCTGTGTCTGGTCCATGACATGGCAGCCACCTCCTCTGACAAGCCTCTAGTTTGATATTTTTTTCTCTTTCTCCAGACACAGCTCAGCTGATGGTCAAGGGAAGAGCAAGTAGGTGAAAAGCCACAAGCCCCTTAACATCAGTCTGGCGACAGTGCCAGACTCTCAAGGCTCCTGCCCCCGTGGTCCTAACAGCTCTGTGACCTTGGACAAGTTATTTAATTTTTCTGAGCCTCAGTTTGCATAGTGGAGATAAAAATACCTATCTCTAAGGTAGTTCTGAGAAATAAAATATAGAGTATTTAGTGCATAATAGGCGTAGCTGGCTAATAAATGGTAGCTGGTTACAATCACAGTCATAAGTAATAAAATACACCTTTTGTTAGCTAGGCACTGATCTCTGAACTCTAGGGGATGCAGAAGAGCTGTAAGAGACATGATCCCAGTTGGCCTCTGCACGTAAACAGCAGGCTACCACACAGGAGCAAGAGTACATAATTGGAGGCATGGTATTAATAAGTGAAAAATGATGGGCTTCCCTGGTGGTGCAGTGGTTAAGAATCCGCCTGCCAATGCAGGGGATGTGGGTTCGAGCCCTGGTCCGGGAAGATCCCACATGCCGTGGAACAACTAAGCCGGTGTACCACAACTACTGAAACCCGCATGCCTAGAGCCCGTGCTCCTCAACAAGAGAAGCCACCTCAGTGAGAAGCCCGCGCACCGCAACGAAGAGTAGCCCCCACTCCCTGCAACTAGAGAAAGCCCGTGTGCAGCAACAAAGACCCAATGCAGCCAAAAATAAAATAAATAAATGTATTAAAAACAACAACAACAAAAAAGAGAAAGAAATGGGGCTAGGTATCCTGCAAGAAATTTGGATTTTTCCATAAAACCATTTCCTCTACCCTGAAAGGTAAAATTCCCCAAGATCATTTTCAGGCCCGTGCTTCTGAAGACTTGAACTGGTTTTGCTCTCTTCCAGCTCTGCCACTGATTAGCTGCATAACCTTGGGCATGTCACTTACCTTCTCTGAGCCTCAGCTTTCTCACCTATAAAATGGGTATACTGGGACTTCCCTGGTGGCACAGTGGTTAAGAATCTGCCTGCCAATTCAGGTGACACAGGTTCAAACCCTGGTTCGGGAAGATCCCACGTGCCACAGAGCAACTAAGCCTGTGCGCCACAACTGTTGAGCCTGCGCTCTAGAGCTCGTGAGCCACAACTACTGAGCCCACATGCTACAACTACTGAAACCCGTGTGCCTAGAGCCCATGCTCAGCAACAAGAGAAGTCACCGCAATGAGAAGCCCACGCACCAAAATGAAGAGTAGCCCTCACTTGCCGCAACTAGAGAAAGCCCACGAGCAGCAACGAAGACCCAATGCAGCTAAAAATAAATAAATAAAAATAAAATAACATTTAAAAATAAATAAATAAATAAAATGGGTATACTAATAGAGTTGTCGTGAGGACCGAATGAAGTTATGCATAGTGCCTAGCACAGAACAGGTTGCTGAATAATGTTAGCCTTTTGTTTTCTTTTTTTCCATGGAGGGATAAAAGATAAAGGATGAGAAAACTGGCTTAATTTTTAAAAATTAATTAATTTATTTATTTTGGCTGCATTGGGTCTTCATTGTTGCATGTGGGCTTTCTTTAGTTGCGGTGAGTGGGGGCTACTCTTCATTGCCGTGCATGGGCTTCTCATTGCAATGGTTTCTCTTGTTGCAAAGCATGGGCTCTAGGCATGCAAGCTTCAGTAGTTGTGGCACTCGGGCTTCAGTAGTTGTGGCTTGCAGGCTGTAGAGCGCAGGCTCAGTAGTTGTGGTCCATGGGTTTAGGCGCTCTGCGGCATGTGGGATCTTCCCGGACCAGGGCTCTAACCCCTGCCTCCTGCATTGGCAGGCAGATTCTTAACCACTGCACCACCAGGGAAGTCCAAACTGGCTTAATTGATGTGTGGAAATCTGATAAATTCTAGCATTGAACTCTCACTGCTACAACTGCTGGCAGGAAAAGTGTACAAGTCATCCCTCAGTATCTGTGAGGGATTGGTTCTAGGACCTCCTGCCGATACCAAAATCTGCGGATCCTCAACTCCCTTATAAAATGGCATAGTATTTGCATATAACCTACCCGTACCCTCAGCCCACCCTCCGCCTGTATACTTTAAATCAGTGGTCCCCAACCTTTTTGGCACCAGGGACTGGTTTCGTGGAAGACAATTGTTCTACAGACGGTGGGGGGCGGGGGGGGCAGGGGTTGGGGACCCCTGCTTTAAATCATCTCTAGGGGCTTCCCTGGTGATGCAGTGGTTAAGAATCTGCCTGCCATTGCAGGGGACACAGGTTTGAGCCCTGGTCCGGGAAGATCCCACATGCCGTGGAGCAACTAAGCCAGTGAGCCACAACTACTGAGCCCGTGCGCCACAACTACTGAAGCCCGTGTGCCACAACTACTGAAGCCCGCACACCTAGAGCCCGTGCTCTGCAACAAGAGAGGGCACCACAATGAGAAGCCCACGCACTGCAACAAAAGAGTAGACCCCGCTCACCGCAACTAGAGAAAGCCCGCGTGCAGCAACGAAGACCCAACACAGCCAAAAATAAATAAATAAATAAATTTTAAAAAAAGAGTGAATCTGCATAAAAACATAAATCTACCATAAAACAAGATTTAAATCATCTCTAGGTTACTTATGATACCTAATACAATGTAAATGCTATGTAAATAGTTGTAAATACGATGTAAATCATTGCCAGTGCTCAACGAATTCAAGTTTTGCTTTTTGGAACTTTCTGGAGTTTTCTTTTTCTGAAATTTTCAATCTGCAGTTGGTTGAATCCGTGGATATGGAGGGCAGACTGTACACTGACAATTTTCCTCTCCTCTTTTCTTCCCCCCCAGCTTCTGACCTGGACATATTTGTGTTTCCAAGCAGGCCATGGAAGAAAGACTGATAACAGACAATTTTCCTGGTGTGGGTCTTGAAGGTTCAGTCTTGAAGCTGCCTCTTCTTCTGCCCTTGAGCTCCCTTCCCCCACTGCTGGACTAGTTTCCTTTCACTATGGGAGGAGAGAGGAGAGAGAGCAAGGAGGGTATGGTAGAAATGACTCCACCTAGAGCTTGTGGGATTTTTACAGGAGGCCCTGCCCTGCACCTCCCTGCCCAGGGGTCTCTGCTGGGTAGGTTGAAAGGTGGCTCTGGTCCTTACCAGGTGTGGCAATGTTGAGCCTCTAAAGACCACTGAACCAGGATAGGGTGGGGGCGGGAGGGTGAGCAGTGGAGGTGATCATCTCTGTGCTAGTGACTTAGATTCCTGCCAGAGCTTGGCTTCTGCAGGCAAAGAATAAAGAGCACGTGGAAGGAAGGGGCCTGGGGAAGCTGAAACTGTGTGACTTTGGCTGAGTCATTCTATAATCAGCCACACCCTTGCTCAGTAACCTTCAATGGTTCCCACTGCCACGGGATAAAGTCCCAAAGGCTTAACCCTGACCCAACTTATAGTAACCACTGGACCTGCTACTCCACCTTCCTTCCTTTCTTCTTTCTTCCTTCCTTCCTTGCTTCCCTTCCTTCCTTCCTTCCTCCCTTCCTTCCTTTCTTTCTTTCTCTCTCTCTCTTTCTTTCTTTCTCCTTTCTCCCCCTGCTTTCATATATGATATACATATATACATATCATATATATGTGATATATTTTAAAAATTAAACCTTTTCTTTAGAATAATTTTAGATTTACAGAAAAGTTGCAAAGATAGTCAAAAGGCTTCCCGTATACCCCTCAACCAGTTTCCCCTAATAGTAATGTTACAGGAAGGGGGACCCATTCCAGGGCTCAAGAGTGGGCTCTTGTCTAACACTCGGAAATGAATTGTCTGAGGAGACACATGTGCTGACAAAGCAAGAGACTTTATTGGAAAGGGGCACGTGGGCAGAGAACAGCAGGGTAAGGGAACCCAGGAGAACTGCTCTGCCACGTGGCTCACAGTCTTGGGTTTTATGGTAATGGGGTTAGTTTCCGGGTTGTCTCTGGCCAATCATCTTGCTTGGCCCATATCTGGTGACTCAGGGTCCTTCCTGGTGGCTCATGCATCTCTCAGCCAAGATGGATTCCAGAGTGAGGGTTTCTGGGGGGTTAGGGCAGGACATATCGTCTCCTCCCTCCTTTCGGCCCTTCTCGAATTCTCCCGGTTAGTTTTCAGCGGCGGCACCATGTTCCTTATTGGGACCCCTGTTGTGAGACAACTCAAGCAACCAGGCCTGGCCAAGGCAGATGGTTTCAGTCAACAGTTCCCTAACATTAACATCTTATGTTACCAAGGTGTATTTGTCAAAACTAAGGAGTCAACATTGATATACGTATTATCAATAGCTAAACACCAGACTTTAATCAGATTTCACCAATGTACTTTTTCTGTTCCAGGATCCCATCCAGGATACCACACTGCATTTCGTCCTCCTGTCTCCTTAGTCTGCTCCTGTCTGTGACAACTTACCAGTTTTTCCTTGTTCCTATGACCTTGTCAGTCTTGAGGAACACTGGTTAGGTATTTTGCAGAATGTCCCTTAATTTGGACTTACTTGATGTTTTCCTCATGACTAGACTGAAGTTTTGGGTTTGGGGGAAAAAATAGCCCAGAGATGAAGTGCCCTTCTCATCACACCCTGTCATGGATTGCATGCTACCCACATGACTTATTACTGGTGATGTTAACCACCATCACTTGGTGATATTGACCAGGCCTCTCCACTGTAAAGTTACTGCATCCACTCCCTAACCCCCACCCCTACCTTTCTATTCTTTAGCAAGTCACTAAATCCAGCTGACACTCAACAGGTAGAGAGTGGGATTAAGTTCCACCTCCTAGAAGGGGAAGCACCTACATAAATTCTTTGGAATACTTCTTTAAAGAAGATTTGTCTCTTCTCCCCTATTTATTTATTTATTCAATCATTTAGTTTTATCAGTAGGGACTCTGTGACATTGATTTTACACTTTGGGTTATAATCCAATACTATGTCACTTCTTTTGTTTTTCAAATTGTCCAGCTTTGCCCATTGGGAGCTCTTTCAGGTTGTCAGGTTGACTCCCGAGCGTTTGCCATGTCCCCCCAACCTTTGGTGTTTGAACACTTCCTTACTTTCTGGCACTGCAAGATGCTCTAAGCTCATCTTGCCTTTTCTCTACCCCAGCCCTAAAATCATCTGCTTCTCCAAAGATCCCTGGTTCTTTCTATCGGAGAATGGTTTTTAGAAGACAAACTCTGGACGCTGGATCATTGCTCATTGCTACTGGGGAGTAGACCTATGTTTTCAAATTGTGAAATGTACAATATACAGAAGAGTACATCAAACATATAAGTATGGGTTAAAGAATAATTATAAGCTGAATATAATCAAATCTGTTTTTTAGCATTAATTATGTCCATTCCTGTGTATCTTCCTCTTGAAACCTTCCCCTGACCTACAAGGCCAGGATGGGGTGCCCCTCACATGAGCAACCATAACACCTAGTACTTATTCCTATGCTAATTCTATACTAACACATGTCTATGGTAAACAAGTTGAAGATGCAGATGTTTAAAAAAGAAACCAAGCCAGCATTATTCTACCATCCAAGGGAAAATTTCTAACCACCAAGAGTGGTCCAAGGATACAATGGTTTCCCTCTAGATCTGTGCTTCATTCCCTAGACACATGGGGCAAATGAGCACATGAAATGTGGCTGGTCTGAATTGGGATGATTTAGTACAGAAAAAAAGAATGTAAAATATCTCATTAACAGTTTTTTATATTGATTGCTTGTTGAAAGGATAATATTTTGGATGTGTTGAGTTAAATAAAACATTATTAAAATTAATTGCCCCTGTACATGTGACAAAACTTATACATTTAAAATTGGTTAATTTTATTGCATGTAAATCAATAATGGGGATTTAAAAAGTCTGAGAAGACAAAAAAATTTAATTTCACCTGTTTCTTTTTTTTTCCCCTTTGGTAGTTACCAGAAGAATTTAAATTATATATGTGGCTCGCCTTATATTTCCACTGGACGGGGTATTCTATAAGGAGAGAGCTCCTGGTGACTAGATGTTTTGGAGCACTGAGTGGATTTTGGTGCAGTGCTGGTGGTAATTGTGGAGGTTGGATTAGGTGATTCTTAAGATTTTAGGCTTGAGAGTTTTTGATTCTATGTCTCTGCCTTTTCTCCCACTCTTTGCCTCTGTCTACACTCTGCTTATTCCCCAAACATGCCCTATGGCTTCCTTTTTTTTTTTTTTCCCTATGGCTTCTCTCTGAGCCTTTGTTTATCCAGTGCGGTCCATTTGGAATGTCCTCTCCACTATCTCTTCTGTCAAAATCCTACCCGACCTGAAAAGCAGCTGACATGCCACCTCACCCATGAAGCCTTTCCCATAGCGGGAAGTAAACTCCCTGAATACCTCCATCACTACTCACCAACCCCTCAGTGCATTTTGTACTTTGGCAATTTGCTAACTTCTCTCCCCTACTAGATTGGAAGTACGTTGAAGGCAAGGGTGTGTGGCACAGATACTTTGAAGAACTGACCTGCAGATCCTCAAACTCTATTCATGCTCTTTCCTAAGACACATTTTCTGGAGAAGATACTCTGAAGTCCAAGTCCACCTTTTTCTTTCCCACCCACCCTGCTCATACTTTACAAAAGGCTCTCAGCCCTGATTTTCACCCACAACCTTACCCCAGGGGGTTGGGGTGGGGGGTTAAACACCTTCAGGGCACCAACCAAAGGTGAAGAACTGTGATGACTGGATAATAAGGAATTTTGTAAGTGGGACAGTTGCTGGTACTTTGCTTTCAATAGAGTTGAAGGAGATTCTGACTTTCTTGTCATTAAAAATAACTTTTGATGATAGGTCACTATGTAATTTTTTGGCTTGTAACACCAAGAATTCAAATAATTAAGTGATATTATTGTAACAGAACTCCCTCCGCTTTCAGCTACTTATTTATTTGAACAAGGTTTCTCAGAGTTTCTATTTATAAAAGTTAAAAATAGATATAAAGTTGATGCTGAACCCAGCTTCATTCCAGCAATAAGTAACATTTATTCATAAATACATAAACTAATTGAAAAAAATCTATTTCAGTAAGAGACACATTTCCAATATCGTTTTACTCTTTGTTTAATAATCATTTTTCAAAAGATATATGTTATGTTGCTTTGATCAATTGTGTACTAATACAATAAAAAGTGATATTTCAATCCAGAAGAAATTTTAAAACGTAGAGCTTTAGAGTCAAAGGAAATTATTTAAATTTCAAAATTTCTTAAAGTGCAATCATATATATAAATTTCTGTTGGGAGTATGAATTAGGTAATCAATAACAGACTTTCCAGCAGAAAATATATTACCCTAGGAGAACATTCTGTGAGAGGAAGCAAAATGTAACTATACATTGAAGAAGAAAACAAATAATGATGTAGCATTTCTGCCTGCTAATGTACAGCTTGTTCTGATATTTTCTTGACATGAATAATAGTGAGTAGCGAACCATGATGATACTTACATTCAACTGATGATGGAACAGTTTTATTTAAAATATTTTCAATATGCTAGCAAGTATATCCTTTGCAATGCCTTACATTTAAGATGAATATTTTATTATTTTTTAAAAAGTTTGATCTATATCCATTCCTTCATTTTATTTTCATTTTTTTAAAACTGTATATCTTTAATTTTATTTATTTATTTTTTGGCTGCCTTTAGTGCTCGTTGCGGTGCGCGGGTTTCTCATTGTGGTGGCTTCTCTTGCGGAGCACGGGCTCTAGGTATGCGGGCTTCAGTATTTGCAACACGTGGCTCAGTAGTTGTGGCGCACAGGCTTAGTTGCTCCGCGGCATGTGGTATCTTCCTGGATCAGGGCTCGAACTTGTGTCCCCTGCATCGGCAGGCGGATTCTTAACCACTGTGCCACCAGGGAGGTCCCTAAGATGAATGTTTCAGTTGTCAATTTTAAAACGTGCCAGATAGCCTGCATGTGGACCAGCAGGTCCATTCTTTGACCTACTCCTTCCTTCCTCTCCCCTGGTTGGCTGACTTGGATGGAGGTCATCAACGGCTCTATGCCTTCTAGCCTTGGCTTGGATTTGGTCAATGGGAAGTCCTGGCAGGAGACAGGAAGGAGGGAAGAGAGTGAGATTAGGGTCTCTATTCCCCTTGTTCCCACCTCTGGACATCTAGTCAGTCTGGCCCTGTCCCTGGACAGAAAGTTAGTGCTCCTCTTAAGGAAGAGAAATTGCCCTTTAGACCTCAGGTGGTAACAGCCTGGCTGCTGCCCTTCCCAGCTTCCTGCATAATCCCTTGTCATTTCCCTACACCTTGACCACACCTCCTACATTAGCTTCTTTGCATATATGACCTTCTTGAATTGTCTTACTTTGAGTGCATTGTTTCCTGTTGGAATCCTCACAAATGCGGAATTAAAAAAAATTCTTTAAGGGGGCACAAGAGCAAAAGGTCTGAAGACCACTGATCCAGGTTATAGCCTCATTCATTCATTCAATAAACATTGACTGCATCATGCCCAGTGTTCGGTTACAAAGATGAATTAGTTGGCCACCTCACACCCATTAGGATGGTTACTATCAAAAATACAAAAAACAATAAATGCTGGAGAGGGTGTGGAGAAAAGGGAACCTTCTTGCAATGTTGGTGAGAATGTAAATTGATACAACCACTATGGAGAACAGTATGGAGGTTCCTTAAAAAACTAAAAATAGAACTCCCGTACAACCCAGCAACCCCACTAATGGACATATACCCTGAGAAAACCATAATTCAAAAAGAGTCATGTACCAAAATGTTCATTGCAGCTCTTTTTACAATAGCCAGGACATGGAAGCAACCTAAGTGTCCATCAACTGATGAATGGATAAAGAAGATGTGGTACATATATACAATGGAATATTACTCAGCCATAAAAAGGAATGAAACTGAGTTATTTGTAGCGAAGTGGATGGACCTAGAGACTGTCATACAGAGTGAAGTAAGTCAGAAAGAGAAAAACAAATACGGTATGCTAACACATATATATGGAATCTAAAAAAAAAAAAAAGGTCATGAAGAACCTAGGGGCAAGATGGGATTAAAGATGCAGACTTACTACAGAATGGACTTGAGGATACAGGGAGGAGGAAGGGTAAGTTGGGACAAAGTGAGAGTGCCATGGACATATATACACGACCAAATGTAAAATAGATAGCTAGTGGGAAGCAGCCACATAGCACAGGGAGATCAGCTCGGTGCTTTGTGACCACCTAGAGGGGTGGGATAGGGAGGGTGGGAGGGAGGGAGACGCAAGGGAAGAGATATGGGGACATATGTATATGTATAACTGATTCACTTTGTTATAAAGTAGAAACTAACACACCATTGTAAAGCAATTATACTCCAATAAAGATGTTAAAAAACACAAAAAACAAGTGTTGGCAAGGATGTGGAACAATTGGGACACTTGTGCACTGTTGGTAGGAATGCAAAATGATGTAGAAGCTGTGGGAAATAGTATGGAGTTTCCTCAAAAAAATTAAACAGAATTAACCTATGACCCAGCAATTCCACTTCTTGGTATATACTCAAAAAAATTGGAAGTAGGGTCTTGAAGACACACTACTGTGTACACCCATGTTCACAGCAGCATTATTCGTAATAGCTAAAACATGGAAGCAACCAAAGTGTCCATCAACTGTTGAACGGTTTACCAAAATGTAGTATATTCATACAATAAAATATTATTCAGTCTTAAAAAAAAATTCTGAAACATGCTGCAACATGAATGAACCTTGAAGATGTTATGCTAAAGTGAAATAAGCCAGTCACAAAAGGACAGAAAAAGTATGATTCCATTTATATGAGGTACTTTATTATATTTTTAAATTATTAATTTTGGCTGTGTTGCGTCTTCGTTGCTGCGTGTGGGCTTTCTCTAGTTGCGGCGAGCGGGGGCTACTCTTCGTTGCAGTGCACTGGCTTTTCATTGCAGTGGCTTCTCTCATTGCGGTGGCTCCTCTTGTTGTGGAGCACTGGCTCTAGGTGCGCGGGCTTCAGTAGTTGTGGCACGCAGGCTTCAGTAGTTGTGGCTCGCAGGCTCCAGAGCGCAGTCTCAGTAGTTGTGGTGCATGGGCTTAGCTGCTCCGCAGCATGTGGGATCTTCCTGGACCAGGGCTTGAACCCGTGTCCCCTGCATTGGCAAGTGGATTCTTAACCACTGCACTATCAGAGAAGTCCGCAATATGTACTTTAATAAAGGTGTGGACAAGTTGTGAGAGCATTGTGGAGAGAGCAACCAATTCTACCTGGGGGAATTGGGAGGGGCTTCCCACAGAAGGTTTTATTTGGTTTGTGGCATTGAAGATAAGTAGGAGCTTGTTTGGCAGTGAAAAGGAGAAAGTGCATTCGAGGCAAAAGGGCAACATGAATCAAGTCAGGAGAACCAACGATTTTTTAGGGATTGCTGAGTCATGGCTGGGTGTTCAAAAGCTAGTTCAGAAAGCACAAAGATTAAAGGAAACCATTTGTAAATATGATTAAATTAAAATTAAAAACTTAAAAATGGCAGAAGACATTATGAACAAAATTAAAATACTAAATGACTCTCTGGAAAAAGATAATTGCAATTTATATATAAATAACACCTAGAAGCCGGTGAGAAGTAAAGACAAGCAAACAAGTTGAAACATAAGCAAAGGATGAAGAGGTAATTCTCCCAGGAACTCCCAACTGCAGAGGGAAATGCAAATGAGAATGATTAGATATCACTTCCAAAGAATAGAGTAGGGAAAGGGGGAAAATAGTAACTTTACAGTGGAGAAACACCAACTAAACCAAGTGATGAAAGGTAATAACATCACCAGTAATGTCATGTGGGTAGCATGTGACCTCCTATAGGGTGTGATAAGAAAGGTACTTCAGGGAGCTTCCCTGGTGGCACAGTGGTTAAGAATCCACCTGCCAGTGCAGGGGACATGGGCTCGAGCCCTGGCCCAGAAAGATTCCACATGTCGCAGAGCAACTAAGCCCATGCGCCACAACTACTGAGACTGCGCTCTAGAGCCCGTGAGCCACAACTACTAAGCCCACGTGCCACAATTACTGAAGCCTGTGCGCCACAACTACTGAAGCCCGCGCGCCTAGAGCCCGTGCTCCGCAACAAGAGATGCCACCACAGTGAGAAGCCCACGCACCGCAACGAAGAATAGCCCCCACTCGCCGCAACTAGAGAAAGCCCGCGCGCAGCAATGAAGACCCAACACAGCCAAAAATAAAAAATAAAATAAATTAAATAAATAAAAAATCCTATCTATAAAAAAATGATGAGATACTATTTTCTACCCATGAAATTAACAAAGAATAAAAAGTCTGACTCAAATAAACCAGGAGGATATGGGAAAAATGGTTCTCTCATACTTGCAGGCAGAAGGTCCAAAGGTACTTTAGGAAAACAATTTAGTCTAGGAAAGCAGTGAATGTACAAACCCTGCAATCCAGAAATTCCATTTTCAAGTATATAGAGAGAAGAATTCTTACACATGGACACCAAGAGATATTTATAAAGGCATTTGATACAAATTGTCCACGATAACACAAAATTGGAGCAACTTGAATGTCTATCAATAGGCGAACAGATATAAAAATTGAGATATATAAATGTGGTGGAATATTTACTATACAGCAGCTAAAAGGAAAGAATGAGATCTCTATATATCAATATGGCTAGATGTTACAAATATTGAGTGAAAAAGTAAAGATGAAGAAGGATATATATGATATGATACCATTGATATAAATTTAAAAGACACACAAAAATACTTTATATTGTTTATGTATACATGTATCCTAATTCATTCATCTAACAGATTTTTTTTTGGCTGTGCCATGCAGCTTGTGGGATCTTAGTTCCCTGACCAGGGATCTAACCCGCCCCGGGGTTAGATCTGCTCTGGCAGTGAGAGCGCTGAGTCCTAACCACTGGACTGCCAGGGAATTCCCTAACATCTTTCTTGAATACCTTATTATGTGCCAAGTGCTATTCTCAGTTCTGAGGATATAGCAGTGAATAAGGGCTAACAACTGTATAGGACTTAATAAGAGCCAAGCATTCTGTAATAATAGTAGCAATAATAATAACAATAATAATAATAGCAGACACTGATGTAGCATTTACTATATAGTTATGCTATAGTTATAGTTACTATTATAGAGGTAAAATTCTAAGCGCTTTACATGCATTAACTCATTTAATTCTCATAGTAACCTTATGACACAGGGTCTGTTATTACCCCCAACTTATGAAGACACTGAGGGGCAATGAAGTTAAGTAACTTTCTAGGGTCACACAGCTGGACAGTGGTAGAGACAGCAATCAAATCCTGGCTTAATGGCTCCAAGTCTTTCCTACCAACCATCATGCTCTCTGCCTCAAATCCCCCGCTGTCATGGAGCTTACATTCTAGTGAAGGCAAGACAGACCATAAAAATGTGTGGTAAGTCAGACAGTGAAAGAGCTATGGAAAAAAATAAAGAAGGGAAGGAGGGAATTCCCTGGTGGTCCAGCGGTTAGGACTCCGCACTTTCACTGCTGAGTGCCTGGGTTCAATCTGGTCGGGGAATTAAGACCTGCAAGTAGTCGGCGCGGCCAAAAAAAAGAAAAAAGAAGGGAAGGAAAGGGGGAGTATGAGATAGGGTGTGGGGTGTGGTGGTCACGGATGGCCCCACTGAGAGATAACATCTGAGTGAGACCCCAAGGAAGCGAAGGAGGAAACCATGCCGATACCTGAGGGTAACTGCATTCCAGGCAGAGGAAATAACAAGGTCAAAGGCTCTGGGAAGGTGTAAACCTGGAGTGTTTGAAAAATAAATAGCAAGGAAGCCAGGGTGGCTAAAGCAGAGGGAATAAGGGCAAATAAGGGGAAAAGAGATGAGGCTAGAGAGAGGTGGGAGCTAGATTGGGTGGGTCCTTATACGTCATGTGGACCTTGGAGGGGTCTGAGCAGGGGGTGACAGTATCTGACTTAAGCTTTACAGGGCTTAGACTTCTTCGTTGAAGCGAGATTGCCCAGAGGCGATTGTAATAATCTGGGCAAGAAATGGGTGGTTGCTTGGACTGGAGTGGTAGCAGTGGAGGTGGAAAGAACTGATTGGATTCAGGAAAGGAGTCAAGGATGACTCAGGTTTTTGGCCTGTGTAAGTGGGAAGACAGAGTGATTGATTCCTGGATGGGGAAGACAGAGTGATTGTTTCCTGGATGGGGAAGACATTGGGAGAAGCAGGTTTGGGGACGGGGTGGAAAGGCCTGGGGTTTCTTTTTGAACATGCTGAGTTTGAGATTTCTGTTGGACAACCAGGTGGACACGTTGAGCGTTCAGTTGGACGTAAAAGTCTAGAGTTTTGAGCAGAGGAGATGAAAATCTATGCATCGTCTGCATATAGATCTTATTTGAAACCACAAGAAAGGATGAGATCACCACAGAAATGAATACAGATATAGAGCAGTGAAAATGTGAGAACTGAATCCTGGGGCCCCAACATTCAGAGTTTGCAGCTGAGGAGGAGGAAAGGGAGAAGGGGCCAAATTCAGCAACAGGAGACTGAGAAGGAGCAGCCAGTGAGGCAGGAGAAAAGCCAGGGCAAAGCCAGGAGAGAGAGCCAGCTAATTGAAGAAAGTGATCCAAGAAGGATCAGGCGATCAAAAGTGTTGAAGGCTGCTGATGGGTAAAGAAAGATGAGGACTGAGAAATGACCATTTGATCAAGCAACATGGAGGTACAGGGTGGCAGAATGTGCCATCCCAAAATATGCCACTTTGGCATAAGGATTATTATTATTACTATTTTTTGCAACTCACGTCAAATAAGGATTATTTGGAGGTAGAGGCAATTGAGAAGAAGGAGAGGCTTCTCTACCCTACCCTTATTTGCATAAAAGCAGGACACACATCTATAAAGGTGTCCCTCCTCCTGTCTCTACCAGGAAGGATAGAAGTCAATCACCAGAGACAACTTTAGACCCTTATCAGCCTAGAGACAGCTCTGGAGGAATCTATATATAAACTTTACTAACTAACCTTTATCTACCATCATTTCCCTTGATTTGCCTTCCCACGATTTGCTGCCCCTAGAGTCAGATCCTTTTCCTTTCTCTTGTCACTTCTCTAGAAGTTTATCATTCCTTTGCTAAGATGCTATATCAGCCCAAGTTCTAACTAATCTTTGAGTCACTCATCTCTGGGTGTATGATGCACATGTTTATGAACTTCTGTTTGTTCTTCTCTTGTTAATCTGTCTTTTGCTAGTATAATTTACGCAGCCCCAGCTGGAGAAGCTAAGATGGGCAGAGGAAGAGATTTTCATTCTCCTACAGAAGTCATTAGTGACATTGACAAGAGTGGTTTTAGGTACAGCATATGGGGGTGAAAACCTAACGATCAGATTTGAGAGTCTGGGAGGAGAGAAACGACGCAGGCAGTACAGACAATTCTCTCAAGTTTTTGGCAATAGCTGGAAGGGAGTGTGGGGTGAAGAGATGTGTGTTAAGGTGTCAGAATAATGCGGGCTACCCTGGTGGCACGGTGGTTAAGAATCCGCCTGCCAATGCGGGGGACATGTGTTCAATCCCTGGTCTGGGAAGATCCCACATGCCGCGGAGCAACTAAGCCTGCGAGCCACAACTACTGAGCCCACGTGCCACAACTACTGAAGCCTGAACGCCTAGAGCCCGTGCTCCACAACAAGAGAAGCCACCACAATGAGAAGCCCACGCAAAGCAACGAAGAGTAGCCCCCACTCACTGCAACTAGAGAAAGCCCATGCGCAGCAACAAAGACCCAAAGCAGCCAAAAATAAAATAAATTTAATTAAAAAATAAAGCGGGCTTCCTTGGTGGCGCAGTGGTTGGGAGTCCGCCTGCCAGTGCAGGGGATGCAGGTTCGTGACCCAGTCCAGGAGGATCCCGCATGCCGCAGGGCGGCTGGGCCTGTGGGCCATGGCCGCTGAGCCTGTGCGTCCGGAGCCTGTGCTCCGCAACAGGAGAGGCCACAACAGTGAGAGGCCCGCGTACCGCAAGAAAAATTAAAAAAATTTTTAAAAATTTAAAAAAATAAAGCATTACGCTCATGATAGAGGTTGCCCTGTCGTTGGTAGATGTTGATGTACATTACTTTTTTTTTTTTGGCCGTGTAGCATGTGGGATCTCAGTTCCCCGACCAGGGATCGAACCCTCACCCCCTGCATTGAAAGGGCAGGGTCTTAACCACTGGACCATCAGGGAAGTCCTACATTACATTCTTGATAGAGGCTGATGTCAGTGAAGGTTCAAAGAGACTTTAAAATTTGATAAAATAGTGCAGATATCTGTAAAAAAAAATTGAAGGCAAATAGAACAAACTGTAACAGCTGATAATTCAGAAAGGTAAAAAGTTTGATGTTTGTTATATTATATTTATACTTTCAAATGTCTTTATAAATAATTAGAGGGCAAAAAAAGTTTGTGGCCCTGAATGTGTGAAGGCCCTTGAGTGCCATGTCAGGAATGGGGTCTGCAGCTGTCTAAACAGGGGGACCATGGCTCAGAATGTTCTCCCTGAAAGCTGTGTATAGCACAGACTGGATGTGGGAACAATAAAAGGTTTACTTTAATAGTCCAGGCCAGAGTTTTCCAAAGTGTAGACAGGACCATCTGCATCAAAATCTCCCAAGGGCACTCAATAAAATTCAAACCCTGGGCCTTTCCCCTCCAGCCTACTAAATCCTAATGTTTCCAACAGGGCCAAGCAATCTGTACCTGAGAAGGTGGAGTGGTAGCAAGTTCAGGGGAAGGTGGGGGGCTGCGTTTAGTACCTGTGGAGATGGAGGTGCCCACAGGACTTCCAGTCTGTGAGTAGATAGAAGAGTTTCAAGTTCACCAGTGGATGTCGATCAGATTCATAGTCAAGTTTCCCACGGCAGGAAGCACAGGGACTTGCACACAGTAGGTGCTAAATGTTTATTGAGTGAATTATGACTTTAGCTTAAAAGCCATTCACTGGATCACAAATTCTACCTCCTTACCAACTCTATCCTAGTTGCCGAGGACGTGCATGTTTTTTCATGCTGGCTCTCAGCCCAGAGAAGTGGGAAAAGCTTGGATTTCAGAGTCAGACAGACTTGGATTCTCACCTGGCTCCCCTTCTTCCCAGCTCTGTGGCCACAACTGACTCTCTCCTTGGAATCTTAGTTTTCTCATGCGCAAGTAATATACCCTGTCATTCATTCATTCATTAGGGCTCTCTTGCTCTCCTGGAGCTCACATCTTATGGGGGGGGAATGGCAGTAAACAATAAACACAGTAAATAGGTTTATTATATCATATGTGAGAAGGTGGCTGGGCCTGAGTGGTAGTGGTAGTAGTGGTCAGGTAGGGGAAGTATCAGGAGTCACCACATAGTAGTGGTGAGAAGGAAGATTTGTGGAAAGGCTTGAGGGATGTGATGGAGTAGGCCAAGTGGATATCTGGAGAAGAGTGTTCCAGGCAGAAGGAACAGCAAGTGCTAAGGCCCTGAGGTAGAAGTGTGGCTGTCAGTATTTGAGAAATAGCAAGGAGGCAGTGTGGTTGGAGTGAAGTGAGTGAAGGGGAGGCTGAAAGAAGAGGGCCTTGGGACTTCCCTGGTGGTCCAGTGGGTAAGACTCCGCACTCACAATGCGGGAGGCCTGGGTTCGATCCCTGGTCGAGAAACTAGATCCCACATGCATTCCGCAGCTAAGAAGTTTGCATGCTGCAACTGAAGATCCCACATGCCACAACTAAACATGCTGCAACGGAGATCCCGCGTGCTGCAACGGAGACCCGGCGCAGCCAAAATACATACATACATACATACATACATAAATATTAAAAAAAAGACTATTAAAAAAAAGGAAGAGGGCCTTGCAGGGCTGTGATGTTGTATAACAGAGGAAATAAGGAAATGAACTGTGTAAGGAACTGAGCTTGACATACGTCAGCCATTTAATCCTTGCACTAACCTTGAAGGCAGGTGTTCTGACCTCACCCACTTTTTTTACACATGAATAAACTGAGTGACATAAACAAAATATGACTCACTCATGATGTACAGCTAGTAAGTGGCCCAGAGGATCCTTCCCAAGCACCACACATTGTTTGCTATGTATCTGTCATAGCTAGAGCCATTCCATAAAATTCCCATTACTTTTAGCAAAAGGATTCAATGAGGGGGACTGAGGAGCAGACATGGCCTAAGCAGACATGGCCTAACCCCCCAGGCCCAGGCATCCTGAGACTGTTCTGGATCTGCAGGAAGAAGAGTCTGCAGATATATGGCCCCTCTGAGTCAAGAGCAATGTGGGCCTGCAATGGTTAAAAAATGAGGACTTGCTAGACTTCCCCAGTGGTCCATTGGTTAAGACTCCGTGCTTCCACTGTAGGGAGCATGGGCTCGATCCCTGGTCAATCCCTGGTCCAGGTAATTCCACATGCCGCATGGGGTGGCCGGTGGGGGGGCGGGGGAAAGAGGACTTGCTAAAACAGGGTTACAAATATTGCAGCATATTTTAACTGATTACCTTCAACAAGATCATGCTTTTAACATGCAGAGGGACTTCCCTGGTGGCGCAGTGGTTAAGGATCCACCTGCCAATGCAGGGGACATGGGTTCGAGCCCTGGTCCGGGAAGATCCCACATGTCGCTGAGCAACTAAGCCCATGAGCCACAACTACTGAGCCCGTGTGCCACAACTACTGAAGCCCGCACGCCTAGAGCCCATGCTCCGCAACAAGTGAAGCCACCGCAGTGAGAAGCCTGCACACCGCAAAGAAGAGTAGCCCCTGCTCACTGCAACTAGAGAAAGCCCTCACACAGCAACGAAGACCCAACGCAGCCAAAAATAAATAAAATAAAATAAATAATAAAATTTAAAAAACATGCAGAATACACAGCAGTATAATTTATATAAAATTATTAAATTCATAGCGTACCACAGGGGGAGTAGTCTGATGATGGGACCAGTTTCACAGATGTGAGGGACTTCTTTCTAGCCTGTGTTTCTGTGTCTGAATGTATAACTTCATGTGGCCCTAACACAGAAAGTCTACATTTGAGGCCCTCAGTACATGTAAATAAAGATAAAGATGGTAAATATATGTGGTACTTGCTGGCTGCTGCCCTGAGTTCTATATGTACATTGGCTAAGACCCTTAGAACAGCCCCATGAGATTGGCATTACTGTTTCCATGTGATGGGGGAAGAAACAGTGAATCAGGGAGGTTGACTGATTTACCCAAGGTCTTCTAACTAGTGAGTGGTGGTGTGGGGATCTGAACCTAGACAATCTGGCTAGATTCTTAGTCTTAATTCTTATGCTATACTGCCTGGTCTAGGCCGGGCCTTGGCCACGGGCTGTCCCAGGTGGTTTGTCCCAAGGGCTCTTTCCTGGCACTGTCATGTTGATACAACCTTCTCCAGGCTGTGGAGGATCTTAGGGCTGCTATGTCCTGGTTCTCATGGGATCTGCTACCTCCAAGGCTGGCACCCAAGGACTGACTGAGGACCAGAATGAGGGAGAGTCAGAGAGTGAGGAGGATCAGAGTGCATGGGTGAATGTTGATCTCAAGACTGGAAAGGACTGGGAGTTCCATGATGGTCTAGTGGTTAGAATTTGACACTTTCACTGCCGTGGCCTGGGTTCAATCCCTGGGAACTGAGATCCCACAAGCCACGTGGCATGGCAAAAAAAAAAAAAGAAGACTGGAAAGGACTGTAGGTCTCAGGGTTCTGGCCCATGTCACCTGCATAAAGTCCCTCCACTAGCCCCACCTTTGCCTCCTTTTTTCTACACTGAACCTGTGGTGTTTTGAAAGAGCTCTGGATTAAGAAGTTAGAAAACTGACTTAAGTCCTGGATCTGTTACCTAATAGCTGTGTGATCTTGGCCAAATGGCTTTATGTCTCTGAGTCCTCAGTTTTTTCATCTGTGAAATGGAAATGAGAATAATAGCTACTATTTATTGAGCACCAGGACTTGGATCATTGATAAACCTGGGGCACCTGGTTGTAAACTATAAAGGACTGAACCATGTGAGGCATATTGTCGTTGTTCTGTTCCTTGTCCTAAATGCTTTTCCTCTCTTTGGTTATTTCCATTATAGCTGATGTTCTCCTTTCATCTGCTCCAGGTGACACAAGGCCCTTGGATTTCTCTGAAGGCTTTTCTAGGCTCTTCTGTCATCTCCCAAATGGCTGGACCTGTGCCAGGAGAATGTGAAGTACAGAGAATTCAGTTTAATGTCGGCACCTTCAGTCACAATCACATCACTCTAGTAGCGTTTGAATATACTTTTATGTGAAGGGAGAGCATATCTCATGAAAAGTACACAGATCATGAGTGCTCAATGAGTTATCACAGAACAACTACATCTGTGTAACCTTTGTAACCACCACCCAGTAAAGAAAGAGAACATTATCAGCACCCTAGAAGCCCTTGTTGTGTCCACTTTGTGCCCCCTCCTAACCACTGCCACCTCCTTCCTCCCCATGTCTATGTCTGTGTTGCCAAAGCCCATCACAAAGCCTTGTCAAGAGGCCCATAAATAGTTGCTAAACTGAACTAAGCCCTTTGACATCATTTATGATCTCAAGCTAGTCACTTGGACTTCCTCTGCCTTGATTCACTCTTCTGCAAAACAAGGGTGGCATTTCAGTAATCTCAATAACTCTCAACCCTAGTTGAGAATCACCTGGGGGAACTTTTGAAAAACTATCCATCTTGCTTGGGCACTACCCTGGAGGAAGTGGATACAAACCTCTGAAGGTCTCAGGCAATGGTAGTGTTTAAAAGCTTTCCAAGGATTCCAGTGTATGGTCAGGATCTCTCAAATCTTACAAATTTCAACCAACACTATATGTTCAAATCTCAGTTCCACTGCTGCTGTGGGTTGAATTGTGTCCTCCACAAAGATGTTGAAGTTCTAACCCCCAGCACCTGTGAATGTGGACTTATTTGGAAATAGGGTTATTGAAAATGATCAAGTTAAGATGAGGTCATTGGGGTGGGCCCCTAATCCAGTGTGACTGGAAACCTTATAAAAAGGGGAAATCTGGACCCAGAGACAGAGACACAGGGAGATCACCACGTGAAGACTGGAGTTATCAAGGAACACCAAAGATTGTTGGTAAACCACCAGAAGCTAGGAGAGACGCATGGAACAGATTCTTCCTCACAGCCCTCAGAAGGAACCAACTCTGCTGACACCTTGACTTCAGACTTCTAGCCTCCAGGATATGAGACAGTAAATTTCTGTTCTTTAAGCCACCCAGTTTGTGGTACTTTGTTACAGTAACCCTAGCAAACCGATATAACTATTTACATACTAGTTAAGGAACTCTCTTTACCTGTTTCCTCATCTGCAAAAGTGGAACCATAATAATTGTTCTATAGGCTGGGCTCCATTCTAAACACTTTACATAGATTATCTCATTTAGTCATCACATATACTATACTACAGCAGATCAGCAGATATAGGTACTCCCATTATCCCCACTTTTTCAGATGAGAAAACTGTGCAACAGAGAGGTTAAGTAATTTGCTCAAGATCACATGGTAACTAAATGTATAAGATAATAATACATCCTTCACAAGATTATTGGGGAGTCTCCAAGAGACTGTGGATGTGGATGTGGATGTGGATATGAAGGCTCTTTGTAAATAGTAGAGCATTTTACTCATGTTAGTCAGAATCTCTGTAGATTCCAGACTTTTTTTTTTGCCATCCCTGACTCTCCCTCCTCTTTCGACGCGATACTTCCTTTCCTCGGCGACAGGGGTCGCTGCGTTGAGCGGGCGCTGACAGGTCCTTCTAGCCCGCTGCACCGGCTGCTCGCTGGTGCCTATAAGTGGCAGCGCCGGGCTCGGAGAGGCAGCAGTCCGCCGCCGCCGGGGCTGGGGCCGGGGCTGCAACTGGAAGTGGAGCTGGACGCGGAGGACCAGAAGCTGGGCCAGGGCGCAGCGCAGCACCGCGCCGGGGCCGCAAGGAGGGGCGTTTCGCTGCTGGCCCACCGCGAGCCGCCCTCAGCGCGCGCCAAGGCGCCCTCTCGCCAGGCCGCCTGCCTCCGCCTTCCGCCTCCCTCCATTTCCCCGGAATCTCAGCCCGGCGCGCCTGCACCCGGTCCTTCTTTGGGTGGGGAAACTCCCTGCCGCTTTCTGGCTTCACTTCCTTGCAGCCTGGGCTCTCAGCCCCCTCTCTTCTTCTCCTGGACTGGGTCTCACCCCCTTCGATCCCCTTCCTTTAGCTCAGGCTCCCTGCCCCTTACCTTAGCCGAGTCCCAGCTCATCAGTCACTTTCCGCAGCCGAGGGTCCCCACCCTCCCTTTTCCTTTTCCTTGCCTGGGATCCAACCCATCCTGTCCTTTCCTCTGTCCCTAGGGTGCAGTCTCTCCCCTCCCCCACCCCCTTTCCCAGGCCTGGAGTTCCAGACCTTTTGGTCTTCTCTTACGGTCCTGAGTCCTTGTCCCTCTTCTCCAGTTTGGAGTTCTAGATCGTGAACCCAGCCTTCCTCCACTTCCAGAGGACTGCTTCCACAAAAACACATCTCTAAAACATGAACTTTGCTTAGAGACTCCCCCAGTCTCTCTTCCCCACTGCTGACCCCCTGCCACCTATGTCCCAGGTCTTACTCTCACTCTGCTAAGGGTCGAGGGTGGCAGCAGGATGCTTCTCTGGTCTGGTGTCTGTGGCCTCTCTCCGCCTCGAATCTTCCCTTCGCTGCTTGTGGCAGTAGCCTTGGTGGGGCTGCTACCCGTTCTTAGAAGCCATGGCCTCCAGCCCAGCCCTACTGCCAGCACCATCAGAGGCTCAGAGCCGCCACGGGAACGCTCCATTGGGGAGGTCACCACCGCCCCGCCGGAGCTCGCCCCCGAGAGCCGCCCTGTTAACCATTCCTTCACTGAACACAGCCTGAAATCTCGAAAGGTCTTTCCAGTCCTGGGCATCGACTACACACACGTGCGCACACCCTTCGAAATCTCCCTCTGGATCCTGCTGGCCTGCCTTATGAAGATAGGTAAGTGCAGTTCGCCCCCGACGCTTCCGCCGCCACCAAACTAATGAGCTTCTTGAACCATCCTTACCACTTGAGGCTGCCTAGGAATAAAGGTCTGGACTACTGCTGTAAAGTAGGCAGCCTCTATCCCATCATCGTGGTCCTTCTCAAACTGGAGCTCCGTGGCCTCTGTGGTCTGAGGCCTCCTAAGATGGGAGCCAGCGTTGTTCATGGGAGAGAGCAGGACCAGAGGATGGGATGCTTCAGGTACTAGGTACCTTCAGCGAGGCTTCCAGGCCTGGCAAGTCTCCTCTGGCTGGGACAGACCCCGAGGGGAGCCAGGCACCCAGCTGTGTGAGACAGGAGTGTCTTCAGCAAGTGGCACAGTCCGCTCTGTCCACAGCGACCAGCGTAATTACATGCTTCATGGGAGGGTGTTCCAGGATGAAGGCTGTTTCTACTTGGTTTGTCTAAGGAGTTTGAGTGTAGTGGGGGACCTGTGTGCTGGAGACTTACAGGTGTGGTGGAAGATGAGGCATCCCCATATCCTCACCTTCCTTCATCCCCAGAGTGTTATCTGTCAGCTTTGCCTGCCCAGGCTGGTCAGGAGCCCCTGAGTCAGTTTCCTGCCTGGGAATACCATTCCTTATACAGTTTATGGGACGGGGGCCTTGGGAATTCCTGAAGTCTGGTTTGGGGGTGGAGGGAGAGTGGAGGAGGGTCAGGCTTGGTCTGGCCCCAGCTCATCTCCAGGTTGCGCCCAGCTGTGTCTCAAGGTGCTGTCATGTTGGCCTGCCTGCTGCTCATCCAAGAGGGAGAGGGACAGGTGGAGGAGCTCAGCATGTTCTGATCTGAAGAGACTTTGAAACGTTCTTTTTGGGAGAAGGAAGCAGAAAAGTTGTTCCCTTCCGGAGGATTATCACCCTGCTAGGCCCGAGCACTCTGTTCTGCTGGGTGATTGACGGAGCTCACCAGAGCCTGCACAGCCTAGAAGCCCCTTGAGGTGGTGTCCGGGGGGCAGGGGGTGGGGGGGGTTGCTTTTCTAGCCCCCAGCTAGCTGTGGAAGGCACGGGGGCCTGGAACTCTGCTGGTTTGGGTTTGGAGAGTTTGTGACTCTTGGCAGGAAGCCTTGCAGCTTTCCCAAGGACATGCAGGAGCTCAGTGGCGATGCCAGGCTGGTATGAGGCAGGCTCTGGGACATGCTGCAGGAGGGCACTCGTGCTTCTGTTTTGATTCAGGAGCTGGCTTCCTGATACGGGGCTTTGGTGCTGTGACGGTAGCAGGCCTGCACATGGAGCTGGGCCACCAGCACCTATCCCCTGATGGCAGCCAGCTTCCCGGAAAAAAAATCGAGGCCTGGGCAAGGGGAGCCATGTGTACTGATTCTGACAAATACATGACCTTGAACAAGCTGGGGCCTTTTTCTGCAGGTCTCGCCCACCTGTGAAACTGGCAAGCGTCTCAATTGAATCGTGAAACCCTGTGTCTTAATTTGTTGGTGAGAAGCTGAAGTGACTGATGTGTCATTTGCCTGTGTGAGACCAGGAAGAGGCCTCATAAGCACTATTTATACATTGCCCTCCTCTTTCCACCCCCTCACCTGGCATTGCGTTAGGGCGTTCGAGGCTAGTGCACACACCGTGGGTCTCAGTGCCTTCTGGTGGGTCGACAGCATGACCATGAAGACCCTGCTCTGGAGAGTCAGGAGTGTGTCTCTGCAGGCCTGATTACCTCTAATCCTGATGGGGTCAGGCTTGGCCTGCTTTGTCCCCACCAGAACTGTGCCCGGGACCCTGGGCCGCTGGCAGAGGTGGTGCCATGGCAAGGGTATCAGTCTAGAAGTTAGGAAACTTGGCCTCTTATGCCACCTCCCTCTGTGACCTTGGGCCAGTCATGCCTCTCCACTTGTCAGTTGATCTTTGTGGCCTCTTGCAGGTCTGACATTTCTGCCATTCCACTGACTTGGGTAACCCTGGCAAGTCACTCACCCTTGGGCCACAGTTTTCTCATCGTAAAGTGAGGAGGCTGGATATGATCTCCGAGGGCATTTGTAGTTCCAAGAGACTGTGTCTCTGGCTTGATAGGGCAATTTTCTGCCTCTGAAAACAGGAGTGCCCTAGCATCTGGCCATCCTGGGAAGAGGGTAGAGAGAAAGATGGCCAAAAGATCTTAAGGGTCCCAGTTCAGGTGGCAAAAAGTGAAAGCCCATTTTTCCCTTTACCTTGGAGTGTTTTTGTTTTGTTTTGTTTTTTTGTTTTGGCTACACCGCCTGCGGGACCTCAGTTCCCCAACCAGGGATTGAACCTGGGCTGCGGCAGTTGAAAACCCCGAATCCTAACCACTAGGCCACCGGGGAGCTTCCCCTTTGCAGTGTTGGATTGAGGTTGGCACCACTCTGCCACACACCCTCTCTGAGCCTCAGTTTCCTCAAATATAAAAAGGGGGAAACAATAGTATCTAGCTATAATGCTGCTGGCGTGATGATGACATAAATCAACGCACGTAAAGCTGGCTTTGTACCTATAGAAAGCACTCAGTGAGTTGCAGCTGCTCCTGTTGGTATTTTAACCACCTAAGGTAAATGCATCCCTGCCTCAGCCCCTCCTACAGTCTTCCTCTGAGGCTGGAGGATTACAAATCTCTCAACCTAGGCTGCCACCAGCAGTCCCTCCCTAAGGTTTCAGGAAGGACTGAAAATCAGTCCTACTGACTTTGTTCTTCCTTCCCTTAAGCTGCCTCCAGAGCAGGTCCTGTGGGGAGGGGACATGGCACCAACCGACTTGGGGGATGGGGTGTGTGCCGAGGCCATGCTCCCCCTCTGTACTATCAGTTACCCAGGAGCCTAGGAGTTCATTTTGGGGTCTTATCTATTCTCTCAGACCCCAGCATGGGTAGGAGCCATGTTGGAGGCCTCATTCTGTCATCTGGGGCAGCTGCTTCCCTTGCAAGTTACCCCTCCTTTAAAAATAGAAGGTGCTGTGCGCAGTTCTCACTCCTGTCCTAATCGTTGAGCAGAGCCTCAGGTAGATACTGTCGGAGATGCGTGTGGGAAGGGTGGGGTTAGAGCTGAAGTTCTAGAGTAGATGCTAATGGATTCTTTTCTAAGTGACTCAGTGGGTCACATTAGGCAAGTCACTTCCGGTCTCTGGGCCTTTTTTCTCTCTCTGACAGCCAGGGATTCTTGCCTTTTCCTTGGTGAGGAGGGGCTCGTGACGTGAGTTGGGGTTAGACTATTGGGAGAACTCTGAGAATGACTCCAAGCCTTAGGTAGGCCCATTCCCCTCCCCCACCTCCGCCTCCCATTGTGGTTTGGACCCGGCATGAATTCCGTGTTGTCTCTGTTTACCTGGCTCCCAGTCCAGTGCCTGTTTCAAGGGAGAACCTCACTGTAACCCAGCTCACCACTGGCACCCCGTGCGTTTGTTTACGCATATCCCGGATCCGGAACTCCTGGCAGCCTATGAAGCAGGTATTCATCAGAGACCAAAAAAACCTTCCTTTGTCCCTTCACATCTTATAGCTTTTGCTGGTTTTGGTGTTTGCAAGGAGTGTTCTGCCATTTCCTCCTTAGAGCAAGCCCGTGAGGAGGGGAGATGGGGATCATTATTGCCCACTTCACGTGCGTGGATATCAGACCCAGCAACTGGTTTCCTGTGTAAGACTAGAACTTCCCTCTCTCCCTTCTCAGAAGGAGAGAGGAACAACTTAAAGGTCACCTTGAAACTGTCTCTAGAAGCCCAGATGGAACTCTCCAAAAAGAAAAAGGTGACCTTTTCCTCTTTGGGAAAACAGCTGAATGACTTCAGGATAGTGGGAGGGGAGGTCATCTGGGGACTGGGAAGAAGCTTCAGGTAGGACATGTGTGTCCTGAGGCTCCAGGACACTTAGAGGGCCTCTGTTGGTCATATCGCCTGGACTTCCTTCAGCTGAACACCCATGAGGTGCACCCTGCCTCTCCTTCCCGCCCCACCTAGCCCCTCCAGCTCAGGTGGGAAGGACAGATGTTGTCACAAAAGCCTGGGCTCTGCCCCTGCCCCTCGGTACCTGTGTGACCAGGCCCCTGGTTTCTCTGAACCTGACTTGCCTCATCGGGAAGGTAAGGATGCCATCTCTGCCTTCCAGGATCGATGTAGAGACCAGACGTGGGAATGCTAGCACAGAGCCCAACGTGCTGTGGCAGCTTTCGGGGCCTGTTCAGATTCCTCCACTTTGGGCGGTCTTCCCAGCCCACTCCAGCCCACAGCCGTTGCTTTCATTTCTCCCCTAAAACCGTATCCCTTATTGTTTATCCACAACTTTGGCATTAGGCCTAGCCTGCCCTGTGACATCTCTTCTGTTGGGGGGGGGGGGGTTGTGTGTTTTAGTAAGAATTACCATTTATTGAGTATCTACAGAGTGGTGTCAGGCACTTTATAAAAGTAATCTCATTTAATTCCTACTATCATCCTATGAGATAAAGGCTCTCTGTCTCACAGATGAGGAAACAGCCCAAAGGGTTATCTGCTGTGATGCTGCATTGCCATTTATCTTCTGTTTGAGCCTTGGCACAGTCTCCTCTCAGGGTGCAGCTGCATCTCCTGCCCCTCACGTCCTCCTCAGCAGATGCCCGGGCCCCTGCACGGGGTGGGTGCCCAGCTCACTGCACCTGCCTTCCGGGATTTTAGGACTCCCTCTGGGGGCTGACACTTGTTGATGGTGGAAGCCCTCTCCCTGCCCTGAGAAAGCTGTAGGGGTTCTGTGCCGGCTTTGGGCCCATCCTCTGTCCCTGTGAGTCCACATATGTGTACCTGAATCCCGCAGCCAGGCTGGGCCTATCCCTTATCCTCTGCTAGTGACCCTGCCTGCTGTCTCTTTGCTCTCTCAGTGTCTGACTGAGCTTGTTTCTTCCCTGCTTGGGCAGGGGAATGCCACTTAAAGAGTAGTTTCCTTTGCCCAGCAGGGGATGGCTAACCTTGTGATTACCATCTCCTGCTTCTGGGCTGGAAGGGTACTGGGCTGCTTTTGGTTACCCTTGGGGCCCAGCAGGATCCCCTGAGAGGCAGCCTCTGTGCTGGAAGCAGATGGCACAACTCTCTTTAGCCCTGTAAGGCAAGTGGAGTTTAGTAATAATTCTCATTAGTATTGTAACTTGTTTCCAAAGCACTTGCGTGTACAGTATTTAATTCCGATCTTCTCAATGGTCCTGTGGGTTAGAATAGCAGGTGGTATTGATGTAACCATTTTACATCTAAGGAAACCGAGCCCCAGGTTGTGACCTGCCTGAGGTCACTTAGCAAGTAAGTGGCAAAGGACACAATCCCTGGATTTCTAACCCAAGGCCGTGTCCTCTTTCCTGCCTGGCCAGGTCGTTGTGAAGATCAAGGGCGACCAGAGGTTCCAAGGGTCTTTAACTAGAGTAAATGACCAGGCACATCCACGTTGGTAACTTGAGTGGTTGACAGGAGAGACACTGTTTCCTCCTGGAGGAGCGAGGGGCTAAAGGAGCGTGGTGGTTTGGGTTGGTCTGGAGCCCAGGCCAACTTAACTCCAAGTTCTTAACCCCTCAAGCATGCCTGTATTTGTATGAAGAAAGTGTGTGAGAGTGTGAAGGCTGACTCAGCCTTGGGACCTGTCATTCTCACAGTCTGTGGAGCAGCAGACTTTTGAAATGGAAACTTTTCCTTTCCCTTGATGTGTTGTAGGCCCTCTGGGAGGAGAAAGGAGAGGCAGAGAAGTGAATTACAACAGAACACATGCTGAATGGGGCAGGAGAGGGAAGGGGTCAAGAGACCCTGAGATATGGTATGGTGCTAGGTTTTTGCTGCCTAGCTGTGTGACCTTAGGCAAGGCACTACTTCTCTGAGCCCTCGTTTCCTAATTTGTAGTATTTATGTTAAATATTTGTTAACTATATTAGCTGTCACTTATTCAGCTCCTGTTTCAGAGGCTGTGTCAGGTACTCGCACAGCTAGAAAACAGTGGGGCTGCAGCCCAGATCTGTCTGACTTTGGAGCTCTTGTTCTTTTCATCATCATGCCCTGATTCCCTTTCGGTTCAAAAGTTTTATTTTTCCCATGATCATTTTGAACAGGGAAGGATTAAAGGCATTTCAAGTCTTGGCTGCTCTCTGTGGATCATTTCTTGGTTTGGGGGGGAAACCAGTGACCCCCCCCCACTCCAAGTCTTACTGTGAAGCAAGTAGCCCTTCTCAGAGGTGGTGGCATTCAGAAACACAGGAGGGACAGGACATTGGAGCTCAATAGCCCTGGGCTCCCTTCGGGAATGCCAGCCTGTCCACAGCTGGCGGGCCTGCCTGCCTCCCTCCCTCCCTCCCTCCTCCTGTCACCCTCCCCCACCTGCCCCCCCTTTCCTTCCGTGGTGGGGAGAGAAGGCTCACTAAGCAAACCCAGGACCTGGGTTATTCCTGAGTCATGCATTGCCTGTGTGGACCTCCTGCTGCAGCACTCGCTCCCCCTGTAAACGTCTGAGTCAGACACGTCTCCCCAAGATTGTCTGCACACACTGCGCTGGGCCCAACCATCTCTTTAGATGCCAACAAACATCAACTGATACTTAAGGCAGGCCGTGATTATATGTGGGTTTTTTTTTTTTTTTTTTTTTTTTCGATACGCGGGCCTCTCACTGTCGTAGCCTCTCCCGTTGCGGAGCACAGGCTCCGGACGCGCAGGCTCAGCGGCCATGGCTCACGGGCCCAGCCGCTCCACGGCATGTGGGATCTTCCCAGACCGGGGCACGAACCCGTGTCCCCTGCATCGGCAGGCGGACTGTCAACCACTGCGCCACCAGGGAAGCCCTATGTGGGTATTTTTAATCTTACAGGCTAATCTAATTTTAACTGAACTAAGTTTTGAGTTGGGCCGGGATCAGTGGGCTGCCCCCCTTCCCTGGAATCGTGCTGACTTCATTGCCTTCCCCTGAAAGCTCTTTAAACATGCGGGGCCAGTTTTGGGGTCTGTTAGGTCATACATGACCCCTGAGTTCTGACACTGACTTGCTGAGAACCTGGAGTTTCCCCAAATTACCCAGGCAAGTTCTTTCCTGAAAACATATAGCCTTAAGCAGCTCTGAGTGAGATTCAGGATGAGAATTCCTATTCCTTCCCAAGTCCCCTTCCCAGTCCCTTGGGGGACACTTACCCCTAAGCCCAGACTGGCCCTTCCACAGCGCTGGGCCTATCTGAGACCAGGCCACTGAAAAACAGAGAGGTGGCATCACAGCTGTGTCAGGCAGAATCTATGAGCTCACCAAAATAATAAGTAGCTAACACTTACGTAGCACTTGCTGTGTGCCAGGCAGACTCACAGAGGCTCTGGCTTTGGGCTGGCCAGCCAGGACTGAGAGCAGCTAATCAATTCATCTGTCCGAGGTGGGGTCGTAGAGGCAGGTCAGCTGAAACCAGCCAGCGGGCTCTGAGCTTGTGGCACATCGGGGAACCAAGAAGAGTGAGACCCAGGCCTGGCTCACCAGGAGCTTCCAGTCTGTTTGGAGAAAATGGTCCATCTGTGCTGAGGTCTCGGCAGACTCCTGGCAGAGGCAGAGTTCAGAGGGAACAAGCAGTCCCCGAGGGCACAGGTGGTTAGGGAAGGCTTCTCGGAAGAGGTGGAATTTGAGCCAGTCTTGAAGATGGAGAGGAATTAGGCAAGCAGGCAGGACAGGGAGAGCTGTTCTTAGGACAGGACTCCTACAAGAATGGAAGCCCCTTGAGTGCAGAGCCTTTGTTTGCTTTCTTCTCTGTGCCTGGCACAGGGGAAGGGCTCCTAAATACTTGGGGGACAAATAAGTGCATGACTGACTTCCGTGTAGAGGTAGTGTCCACGTGAAGCCTTTGAGGAAGACAAGAAACCAGCTTGACACAGAGTGATGCTCTCGGCGTCAGCCAGCACCTGTGTAAGTGCTGCTGCCACAGCCGCCTTCCTCCCCCTCTGCCTCCCTCGGCCTGGCTCTAATGGAGGGTCTTCTAGGGCATCCTCTCTGGGCTGGCTGGGGTCTCTCTGGGAAAGTCTGCATCTGTTTGGTTTACCCTCAATTTGTATAAGTAAAAGCAAGATACCAGAGCTTCGTCAGGGAACTGCCGAGAGCCCTAATTGAATTAAGCTTTTCCTAGGAAGATTCATCGAGTCATCAACCGCACTGTGACTGTGAATTAATGAGACCAGTGCCATAAACCATGCAAAAAGGCAGTCTTGCAAATTTATAGTTGTACCTAGACACGTTGACTTATGTCTTCTCTTTGTTTTTGTGTGTGTGTTGGGAGTGGGCTGGGGCCAGAATCTCCTTTCTGTGGCAGGTTTATTTTTATAATATGAATAAATAAAACATGTTCAACAGTAGAGAGGGGTATTAAGGTAAAAAGTAAAAGTTTTCCTCCTCACTTCTCTGACTACCTGCACTGTCGTACTCCCCAGAGGTTACCACTGTTAACTTTCTCCTGCATCTTTTCAGAAATCTTCTGTGCATATATGAGTGTGAGAGTGTGAGGGCAGATTTTAGTTTTTAATCTTTTTTTTTTTTTTTTTTTTTGTGGCTGCGAGGCTTGCAGGATCTTAGTTCCCTGACCAGGGATTGAACCCATGCCCTCAGCAGTGAAGGCGTGGAGTCCTAACCACTGGATCGCCAGGGAATTCCGGATTTTGTTGTTTTTTAATCTTAACATCTTTATTGGAGTATAATTTACAATGATGTGTTAGTTTCTGCTTTATAACAAAGTGAATCAGCTATACATATACATATATCCCCATATCCCCTCCCTCTGTGTCTCCCTCCCACCCTCCCTATCCCACCCCTCTAGGTGGTCACAAAGCACTGAGCTCATCTCCCTGTGCTATGTGGCTGCTTCCCACTAGCTATCTATTTTACATTTGGTAGTGTATGTAAGTCCATGCCACTCTCTCACTTCATCCCAGCTTACCCTTCCCCCTCTCCGTGTCCTCAAGTCCATTCTCTACGTCTGCGTCTTTATTGCTGTCCTGCCCCTAGGTTCGTGAGAACCATATTTTTTTTTTTTAGATTTCATATATATGTGTTAGCATATAGTATTTTTCTCTTTCTGACTTACTTCAGGCTGTATGACAGACTCGAGGTCCATCCACCTCACTACAAATAACTCAATTTCGTTTCTTTTTATGGCTGAGTAATATTCCATTGTATATATGTGCCACATCTTCTTTATCCATTCATCAGTTGATGGACTCTTAGGTTGCTTCCATGTCCTGGCTATTGTAACTGGATTTAGTTTTTATAAAGCCACTTGTGTAAGGAAAAGAGCTCCAGGCTGGGAATCAGAGACCTGGATCCTAGTCCTAGCTCTGCCTCTTTCTTGAATATTGTCATTTTGCCTCCCTGGGTCTTAGTTTCCCTGTCTGTTGATTTCAGTTGTTGAAAGACTCTCCGGGACTTTCCAGCAGGAAAGGCAGTGGTCCCAGAGGAGCCCCTCCTCTGGTGAGGCCTGGGCAGCCTGAGACCCTCGGAAGGAGATCTCCACAGCCCCATCCTTTGGGGGAATGGGCCACTGCTATCATGAGCACTGGCTTCAAAGCACAGAATTCTCAAGTTCATGGTAATGGTCATCTCCAACTCTAGCTCAGGGTTATGGGGTTAAATGAATGGGTCGGCAGAGAGCCAGCTCACTTGCAGGGGAAGTAAGACAACACACAGGGGAGAAAGCACGGGTGGGAAGTTGTGTGGCTCTGGCTAGGATGCAGAGGGGCTCAGAGAGGAGGGGGAGAGACAAGGGAAGGCTCCCTGAAGGAGGTGATCTTGAGCAGTGGGCCAGGTGGAGAAGAGGAACATCTCTCAGGGGGACTTGCTGTTAGAAGGGATCCTGGCTTAGGTGGGAGAATGGACTTGGGGACCTGCTGTTCTTCTAGGATCTAGATCTAGGTTTCTGAGATTCTTTCTGAGTTCTTGATGGAGTTCAGGGGACCCATGGACCATCCTCCTCCAAATATCTGCAGACATTTGTGTGTTTGTATCAGAGGAAGAAAGCCCATAGTAGCCATAGATTCTCAGCAGGATTTGTGCCCCCACCCCCCCCACCCCCCCCCGGCCAAAGGTTAAGAGCTTTGGCCCTTGTCCTGTGGGAATCTGAAGAAGGGTAAAGGGCTTTCCTTGGACGAAGTGGTACTTACCTCTGGGATGAGAGGGGTTGGCCCAGGGAACTGCAGAACTCCTTCTAGACAAGGGGAATGAATCCAGTCAGAATGAACAAGCTGTGTCCCAGGAGAAGAGGAGGGAAGATGATTCTGTAAAGCAGAGAAAAACTTTTCCGGATTGGGGATCAAAGCAGATGAAGCAGGCTTCCCCTGCCCAGTGTAGACAGGGCAAGTACTGGGTTCATTCTGCCCCCTGGTTCTGGTGGGTTTCCAAGGTGAGCTCAGCTGACACCCTGGGAGGTAACTCAGTCCTCCTGCCCTTTTTCCTAAAGTGGCCAGGGCCCAGACCGTCCTCTGAGACTCTGTTACGGGAAGCAGCTACCTTGGAGGCAGCAGAAACAAGGCATTGCCTTTTAAGGGGACAGGCTTTGAGGGCACAATACTAGGCAGCCCCGATTGGCCTCTGCTGTTTCTTGGATTGAGGACCCCCATCTCCTGCTCTGACTCTGTTTCCAGGAGTGAAAGTAGACAATATTATTCTACCTGTAGAATATTAGAGGTAGAAAGAACCTTATCATAGCCTGTGGCCCCAGGGCCCAAAGGAGAGATGGAGATGTTTTGATCCAGTCCTCTCATCTCCCCATTAAGGCCGAGAGAGGATGTGCCCATATTCACAAGTGAATTAACGGCAGGGCAGGGAGGGCTTTCCCTGCTCTGTTAACTAACTCAGGGGTCTCTAGGCAGTAAGAGCTGGACCAAGAGGAGGGGCTGTGGTCTTTGGCCTTGATGTTGGTATCTAAGCATTGGTACCTCTCTAGTGGGCCCTAAAAGCCCAAGGAACGGCAGCTTCGTGCTGGACTGTGCATCAGAAGAGCTGTTCCTGGCCGAGAAGCCACTTGGCTTTGGTCATACAGGTCTTTGCAGGAGAACCAAGTGCAAGCCTTGGGACCCAGAAGCTTCTGCCCTCACCCATCAAATTCTTCAGGCTTTTGTACTCCTTCACAAACCAATATTGAGCCTGGGTGCTCTGCTTTTTATAGCATCTTTGCCCTCAAACCAGGGAATGAGATCTTATCTCCTGGGGCCAGGGCCCACAGGAATCTGGATGCAGTACCAGGTAGGCAGGATGCCAGTGTGGAGGCAGGGCCAGCTCACCTCACTGAGCCCAGCCCAAGACTCAGATTACAGCTCAGTGGGGGAGGGGAGCTGGCACCCTACCACACCCTTCTGGGCCTGCCTGGCTGGTGGAACAAACAAAGATGCCCAAGAACTGCTTCTCTCAAGGAGCTCAAGGACTGGTCTGAGAAGTTCAGTATAGTTGCAGGGGAGTCAGGCAGTAGAAAGTGGGTGCGAGTCGAGGTGAAGATGGAAGTTTTTGAGGGTTTAGAGAAGGCAGAAAGACCTTCCTGCTTGGGAGGATCAGGGAGGCTTTATGGAGGTGACTGGTGAACTAGGTCTTAAAGAATAGGTAGGATTTAGATGAGATGCTCGAGTGAATCAGGGCTCACTGGGCACAGCCAGAAGCTTCTACCTGAGGCAGGACTTTGGATTGCAGAGGAGTGTCCCAGAGCAGTTTCCTTTGGAAACATGGTGGTTAGGAACACAGGCTTTGCAACTTGACAGACCTGGGTTCAAATCTAAGCTCTACCACTGTAGCACCTTGACTATGGGCAAGTCATTTTACCCTGTTTGTGTCTCATTTTGATCACCCCCAGCATGGGGTAACACCTGGCAGGGATGTTGGGAGGACTCAGGGAGAGCACCCTTGTAAGATACATGGCACAGGCTTGACACATTCTGAACATATGATAAATGGTGGCACTTAGGAGTCCTTCTAGGATCAGGAGGAGGAGAAATACCAGCTTGTTTTCTGTGAGTCTTGAATCTCCCAGCAACTGAAAAATCACTCAGCAAGATTTACTGATGCCCTGCTGGGCATCCAGTGCTGTGCTAAACACAGGGGGCAGGTGGCTCCAGGTAAATAAAATTTATTATTTTTTTTTTTAAAATAAATTTATTTTATTTTGGCTGTGTTGGGTCTTCGTTGCTGCGTGTGGGCTTTTCTCTAGTTGCGGCGAGCGGGGGCTACTCTTCGTGGTGGTGCGCGGGCTTCTCATTGCGGTGGCTTCTCTTGTTGCAGAGCATGGGCTCTAGGCGTGTGGGCTTCAGTAGTTGTGGCTCATGGGCTCTAGAGCACAGGCTCAGTAGTTGTGGTGAACGGGCTTAGTTGCTCCGCGGCTTGTGGGATCTTCCCGGACCAGGGCTTGAACCTGTGTCCCCTGCACTGGCAGGCGGGTTCTTAACCACTGCACCACCAGGGAAGCCCCCAGATGAGGATTTTTAAAATAGGCCCAGCTGTGATGAGGTGCCAGGTGATCTGTGCCAGCGTTAAGGGCAGAAGATTCTGCCACTTCGTAACCACCCCACCCTGTGAGCCTCAGTCTTCCCAGTCAAATGCGGTAATGTCTGTAAAGCCCCGAGCACATCATAAGCTCTCAGAAATGGGAGTCACCACTGTCCTGTAACATCAAAGGAAAAGGAGGGAATTCCCTGGCAGTCCAGTGGTTGGAACTCCACGCTCTCACTGCCAAGGGTGCGGGTTCAATCCCTCGTTGGGGAACTAAGATCCCACAAGCTGCGCAGCACAGCCAAAAATAAATAAATAAAAAGTAATAAAAAAAGGCAGATGAGATGAGAGTGAAGACTAGCAATGGAGGATGGTTTTAGGTAAGGGGGCTGGAGGACATTGGGGTAGGGCTGAATGTCACCAGGAATGGGGTGGGCATAAAATGAGACTGTGAGTTGAAGTGTCTGAGTTTGGCCTTCAGTTGGAAGAGGGGGAGACACACCCTCAGTAAACACTGATTTGCGCGTGATAAATGCTGTGCTGAAGATGGAAAGATGAATAAATATAATCCCAGCCTCATGGGAGTGGCTGACATGGAAACTGGCACTTGCCGTGTGCTGTGAACTGCCACAGCAGGGGCCCACAGGACTGTGGGTGCACGGGAGGAGTTGGGTGGTGGGCGGCTCGGGAAGGCTTCCCAGAGCTTGAAGGTTAAGCAGGAGTTTGCTCATTTCACATGGAGGGAGGAGCTGGAGAAAGACGAGATGTGGATAATGCAGAGCATAGATAGTGCAGAGCCGTTGAGTTTTGCTTTTGAAGCCCATTGGGGCGTTCTGCATCCCCTCCACCTCACTCACCCCCAAACGCACTTAACCCACGTGCCTGGCTGGGCAGAGAAGCTGAGCTTCCCTGTGGGACAGTGAACACCAGGGATGGGTGTCCTCATATGCAGGCGATAAGGAGGAAGCTACCATTGAGTGAGACCTACTGAGTGCCTGGCCTTGTACTGAGGGCTCCACACAGCGCATCACTGTCCGAGTGTCACGACAACCCCGAAGGGTGCGAGTCCTGGTATTTGCCTTCATCCAGCTTACAGCTACCTCGGGAAAGTGGAAGAGGGAATAATTAAGTGCTTGATGATTGCTGTGGCACTGCCTCAAAGCCCAGGAGGACTTCAGAGAGGGGAGAAATGTGGCTGGAATGAGCAGGGAGCAGGGGCCTTTGCGCAGGTGCCTTCACTAGACCCTCATAAGGGGAGGGCAGGTGGCAGGTCAAGTGAGGGTTGCAGCACCTGCTGCAGGTGTGACTGGGCAGCTGAGAGGAGGCCCAGCCAGCTGGGGGGAAAGTCTGGGCTGGGGTTCACTGAGAAATAAGATTGGGTAGGTGGGCTGGGCTGGATTCCCAGGCGTCTAGAACTCCAGCCAGAGGGGTGTAGAGTCGGCCAGGCCTCTCAGGCCGGTGGCCAGATGGCTCCACGGATCGAACGCTTTCCTTCCCTGCATTTCCACTTCTGCTCTCCCTATCTAAGCCACAAGCATCTCTAACCCGGATGACTCCAGTGGCCTCCTGGCCCCACTCCGCTCTGCCTGTAATCAGCTCTCCACAGAGCAGCCAGTGGGGTCGTTTAGAAACGTGACTCACAATGTGGTGTTCCCCTGCTAAAACCTTTCAGTTGCTTCCTGATGAACCTGGGATAAAATCCAGGAGAGGTGTGGCCTATTCCTCTCTCTCCTTCACTCCCTGCTGCTCTCTTCCCACCACTCACACCAACCTTCCTGGGTTCCTCAAACACACCAAGCCCTGCCATACCCCTTCCCCTTCCGTAGGGCCGTGGCGCTTGCTTTCCCCAACCTGGAAGACTGCCTGGAGATGGCCACAGGCCGGCTGCCTTATTCATGCTCTGGGTCAGATGCTGTCTCTTCAGAGAGGCCTCCCTGGCCACCTAGTCTAATAGGTAGCCCACGCCTCACCACCCTCCGCCCCAGCCCACGTCAGACAGTCTTCTGGGTGCTGAGGACACAGCCGGGAGCAAGATGAGGAGGCTCCCGATGTCAGGGGGCTCACAGGCCAGTGTGGGGCGTTGCACAGTGGACGCAACGTCAGGCAGTGATAAGTGTCCGGAAGAAAATAAATATGAGAAAGATGTGCTACTTTGGATGGTCACCGAAGACCTCTCTAAGGAGCTGGCTTTTGAGCTGAGCCAATGACAAGAAGGCGCCCACCTTGCAAAGATCAGGGCCCCTGAGGAGAGCGTCTTTGAGGAAGCTGGGGTGGAATAAGAGGGAGGTGCAGTGTGAGGACGGAGAGGAAGGTGGGGGCCAGACCCTGCTTGGCCCGTGGGCCTTGGGTTAGGCATCGGATTGGATTCTAGGTGCGTGCAGTGCCACTGAGCTGGGGACGGATGTGCAGAGCAGCCTAGGGGCCAAGAGACGGCTCCCAGGGTCGGCTCTGGCTTTGGGCCACAGCGAGCCAAGCAAAGCAGGACCCTGGCCCAGGGCTACTCAGCCAGGTCTGTGAGAGCAAGAGCGAAGCTTCCCAACAGGCACCTCTGGCCAGGCCAGGGGCGGGATGGAGAGCCGTGCCCAGGGAGGAGTGGATAGGGAGCGGGGCAGAGCAGGAGGGGGGCGGCGCGAGCACGTGGCGAGGGGAGGGGCTGAGTGAGGTGCCAGGCTCTGCTGGACTCCTGCCCCTCCCCTGCCCAGCCCCAGCACCTCTAGGCAGGATGTCACCAGACCTGTCATGTGGGAGGCGTGGCACCGCCGAGCGCCAGGGCCCTAACATGCCTCTTACCGCCTGAACCTTACGGTCCCATGTGGCCTAGGGAGTTATCAGGCCCAGAAAGGGCAGGCCTGGAATCAGATAATTGGACTTGATTGTTGGGAGGGATGCTAGAGACGGAGTTAGGAGTCCAGGAGGTGTAATTGAAAAAGATAAGGGCGTTGGAGGTTAAAAGGCCTGGACTCGAATCCAGGCTCCTGTCCTTGCAGCTGTGTGGTGACTGAGGGCAGAGATGTGGCGGTTCGGTGACAGTGCCGTGCAGAGCACCGAGCAGCGGCGAGGCCTCCTCATCTAGCAGAGGAGGAAGCAGAAGGCCAGAGAGGAAATGACTTGCCCACAGGCCACAGGGCGCAGTGGCAGAGCTGGGCTAGTGCAGGTCTTCAGCTCCCGGTCCGGAGCTCTTCTGTGATGGAGTGAGTGGCCCTTCCCTCCTTCCTTCCTTCACTGTTCCTCTGGAACAGTCCTCTGGCCCTTCTGCAGGCGTGAGGTGGCTGGCCCTGGGCATCCCACCTTCTCCTCAGCTTGCGTCTGAGCACCTACTACGCAATGGCAGGGCTGTGTGGGAGATAGACGTGTAAACAGCTTCAATACAAGGCAGGCTGAAGTGACACAGGGAGGCGGCACAGTGCAGCGTGGGCCCTGGTGGCAGACGGTCTCAGTTCTGGCGCCGTCACTTAGAACGTAGTGGTGACGAGGCCCGCACCGATGTTGGGCCAGATCAGAAGGGCTTCTGATTCACTGCAGAGCAGCGAGGACTGTAGTGTAGTGGCGGGAACTGCGGAGGTTTAGGAGGGAGGTGTGACCATGACTGACTGGCTTGTGTTTAGGACAGAGGCTCTCCTGGCAGGTGGAGAATGAACTGGATGAACTTTTCCCCAGTGTTCTTGGCTCTGGGAATTTTCCACCTTCTCCCTCCCTGGCTAATTATGCTTCCTAAGAAACTGATCAGATGGGAAGCTGCAGGAAGTGATTTGGGACAAGGATTGTGTAGGAGTTGGGGAGAGAGTGGAGAGGATGTAGCGGGAGAGGGAGATCCATGCCAAGCAGCAGGAGGTGGCTCCCTTTCGAGGGGGAGGGGGAACCTGGGCAGGCTGGAAGTTTAAAGCAGAATGTGGTGGCTCTGGGGAAGCCAAGTTCCTCAGAGCTCCACTGTTCCTGGTCCCTGGTGGGGAAGAAGGGTGAGATCGACTGGCAGGGTCTGGCTTTTCTGGGTCAACAGGAGCTGGGGTCCTAATGGGAGAATGTGAGGCAGTGAAGCCTCGCGGCTGGAGCGCTGGGCTGGGTATCAGAGCCAAGCCCAGGCCCGGCACTGCTGCTTAGCTATCCTTACACATCTGAAATTCCATCACTGTGGGCCAGGGCCTGTTATGGTAAGTGGGTGTGTACCAGGCACCCCCTTCTGGCACAGAGCACTCCTCGCATCCCAGCTCCCAGTGGGCCCAAGACTTTAGCTGTGGGTGTGGCCTCTGCTCCTTTTTGGCCTCACCGGTTAAAGCGCAGCCCTCAGTGTGCCGAGCCTTCCGGGGAGCCAGGCTCCATCCACCTGGTGTGAGCAGGTGACTGAACCACAGGGATAACAGTGAAGAGCCAGATGGCCGTAGACGGTCTTGAACCCAGGGGCAAGGCTGCCTTTGCAGTGACACAGGGACCCATTGGGAGATTCAGGGCATCCTTCGGGGCAGTCAGGGGTCAGTATAGCCTGGCAGCTTAAGGTCTTCAGAATCTAACGAACCTGGCTTTGAATCCCAGCTCTACTACCGGCCAGCTGTATAACCTGGGGCTGAGTGCCTGACCCATCAGCATCATTTTTATCTGGAAATAATTCTCGCCTGCATGTTGTTGTTGTTGTTGTTTAAAATTTTATTTTATTCATTTATTTATTTATTGGCTGCGTTAGGTCTTTGTTGCTGTGTGCAGGGTTTCTCTAGTTGTGGCTCGCGGGGGCTACCCTTTGTTGCAGCACATGGGCTTCTTATTGCAGTGGCTTCTCTTGTTGCGGAGCACGGGCTCTAGGCTCATGGGCTTCAGTAGTTGTGACTCACTGGCTCTAGAGCGCAGGCTCAGTAGTTGTGGCGCACAGGCTTAGTTGCTGTGCGGCATGTGGGATCTTCCCAGACCAGGGATCGAACCTACGTCCCCTGCATTGGCAGGCGGATTCTTAACCGCTGTGCCACCAGGGAAGTACCTCGCCTGCCTGTTTTTTTTAAACCTTTTTCCCTCTGTTCATTTAATCGAGGAATTACATACACGCAGTAGAGTACGCTGATCTTAAAGTGTACAGATAGCTCGCTGATTATTTACAAATGTTCACATCCAGATGGAGATAAAGGACACCTGCGCACCCCACCAAAGTCCCCTCTGCCCTTCCCAATCTGTACCCCAACTCTCCCCTGTGGGAACCACCATTTTGTCTTCCGTCATTGTCACTTGGTTGTACCTGTCCTTCAACTCCATAGACACCCACAGTCAGACACAGGTACTCTCGTTTCTGGCTTCTTTTGCTCAGCATTTCTGGGAGGTTTCCCTTTATCTTTGCATGTCCCAGAGGTTTGTTCTTTCCATAGCTTTGCGGCATCGCCTCGTGTGAGTAAGCTGCAGTTGGTTCATTCTCCTGTTGGTGGGCATTTGGGTTGGTTCCCTTTTCTGACAATTATGAATAAAGCTGCTATGAATATTCTTATCCTCCATAGGGTTTTTGAAAATTCAGTGAGATAATCTATTACAGTAACATGTTTAATGCTGAGTTTTGACTTAGAGCTGCTGCCCAGAAAATTCCCCCCAAGATTTTTGTTGTTGTCGTTTGTAAAAAGGAAAAAAAAAAAAAAAAAACAAAACAACCAACAAACACTACATAAGTATTTAAAGAAAAAAATGCAAATCATACCTTTCACCCCAGCTGCTCCTCAGAGCTGATCAGTCTTCACAGTTCAGTGTGTCTGCCTGGACTTTTCCCTACAGTTGTATGAAGTTCTTTTTAATGAAAACAGCGTCACAATAATAATCATGCTGTCCGTAATCCTTTGCAACTTACTTTTGTCATTAAATCTGATCTTTTGAAAGAGTCCCCTTCTCTGTGTCAGTGGAGCAGCTTTGAGAGAGACAGGCTCTCTCGGGCCTTTCACCCTGGCCTGGCTGGACTGCCTTCAGCTTTCCTCAATGTGGAGCCCAGGGTGCAAGTTCTGGCTCTGTTGCGCCCTATCTGGATGTGTTCTTGGGCTTAAATGCCCTGAGCTTTGGTTTTTTCATCTTTAACCTGGGAGAACCCATACTTGCCTCTGAAGCATGCCATGAGGTTTAAATGAGATGAAGTATGCGAAAGTACAAAGCAAAATGGAAAGTGATGCGTGTGAGCTGGTTATTATGTAAACTCAGGGGCTGTCAGAGCTAAAGGAGGCCTCTGAGAATCTAACTCAGCCCACCATCTGAGGAAACAGTGGCTTCGGGAAGGTCACAGAGTCAGCAAGTGATGGAGCCAGACCTGAACCAAGGGAGGCGTAGGAGCTACAGCTTCACAGAGCACCCCACTTCACCCCCGCCTGCCGCCGCCGCCCCCTGCCCACCGTTCCCACTCTCTCTGGACCAGAGCTTGGCTCTAACCGGTCCACCTCCTATCTGTGGGGACTCCCTGCTAGGCAGGAAGGGTGCTCTCCCCCTGGTTACTGACTGAGGCCACTGGGGACTAGATCTTCCAGGCACTGATCTGTCCCCACCCTCCCCTGGTCCAAGAAAGCAGAGAAGCAGGGAGGTGGGGCAGAGGAGCGGGGACTTGGATGGGACTTGGATGGATAGGAGATGCAGCCCTGGTCTAGGACCCCCAAACCTGGGGCTGTGTGAGTCCCCCAGCCCCATGGAGCTCACTTCCTCCTCCTAAGAAACCAAGGTAGCACCGCTGCCCCTGTCCTCAGGTAGACAAAGGCCTGGATCTGAGTAGTCGCTCAGACAGCTTCCAGCTCAGTGTTCAGGTCTCCTGAGGCTTCACCCTCACAACTTCTACGAGAGGGTAGAGGGGGATCATCCAGGCCTGTGAGATTACAGCCTAGGCTGAGGTCAAGAATCCGGAAACAAAACCCTGACCAGCATGGGCTGGGCCTTTGCCTCACTACCCACCCCTTCCCGGGAAGAATTTGGCATGATAAGATTTGCACGGTACCAGCCCAGGAGGGCCCCACTTTCCTCAGAGTTTAGCCACCGCATGTGGTGCTAGGCACACAGCGGCGGAAATGGCTCCTGTGCTCTGGCCCCCATCCGTCTAGGAGCCGCAGCTCATTATGAAAGCACCAGGGCAGTGATATCAGGGAGCTCGCAAGGCCCTGCCTGGGAGTGCCTTGTTGGTCCAGGGTGGGGCTTGGGGAGGGGCTCTGAGCCCTGGTATCTGCTTTCAGGGTGAGGTTGTGGAGCGACATGTGTTCTAGAGGCGGTGAGTGGTGACGTCACGGGAGTCCTGCTCAAAGAATAGGGGGCACCACCACCTGGTGCTTGAGCCTTACCTCACGGGCCCTTTGCCTTCAGCAACACAGTGGGGCTCACCTGACCCTGTGAGGTGGGTGGAAGTGTCCCCATTTATAAATGAGGACCCTGTGGTCTGGAGAGGTTAACTAGCTTACCCAGGGTCACACGCACCAGAAAGTGGAAGAACTGAGTGACCTTGAATCCTGGGAAGCCAGAGTGAAAGACCCATTGGAGGTTCCCTGGTCCCCTCCGCTCACAGGGGAGCAAACCCGAGACCCATAGTTAGGACGGTGTGGGGACTGGCATTCAGGGACAGTGTTCTTTCCTTTTCACTGATAACAACAATAGTTATTTCATACTGAGGCCCCCAGCCTGGTCCTTTGAACATTCTGAGACAGTTCTAGTTAGGTCCATCCTTCAGAGAATTGAGAAAATGGTATCCAGATCATTTTCTCTGTGGCTCAGATGAGGAACCTGGCTGAGAAACGCCCTGGAGGATGAGTACCTGTCAGCTCTGGAGTCAGCTTCCCGGGCTGGAGTCCCGTTTGGCCCTGCCACTTACCGGCTAGGATGCCTTGGGCAAGTAACCCAGCCTCTCTGAGCCTCAGGTTCCCCATCTGTGATGTGGGTATGATAGGGCCGCCCGCGCTGGGTAGTTGTGAGGACTAAGGAGCCCTCAGCGAGGCTGTCATCATTAACATCCCCATCTCAGGCGGAAGCTGGCCACTGAGCTAGCTGATTAGAACTGGGGCTCCAGCCGGAGTTCCAGGCCCTTCGTGCCCTGCCCTGCAGGGGTTACTTTCCCGGCTTCTGCTGCCACAGGTATCCCCACTTCTGTACCATGTGAAGGATCATACGATGGGCCCTGCCCAGGGGGAAGCAGGTGTTCATGGAGACTTTCTTTACTCCTCCCTGGGCACGGGGCACTGCCTTCTATGGGGCGGGCTGGTGGCAGGCAAGTAGGCAGGTGGGCAGCCTCTCAGCCTGCCTGGGACCTTGCCCCTCCATGCCTGGCTCTTCACTGATGGGCTCCCAGCCTCCAGCCAGGCTCTCCCCGCACAATCTGAGCCGGACTCTGGAACCTGTGCCCTGAGGACGAGAGTGATAGACAGTAGGAAGCTGTTGCAGGTCGTTTCCTACTGAGCAGCCTGGCTTGAGGGCAGAGCTTGTCTTCGGGGATCAGGTGGTCCTGGGATCAAATACAGCGAGCAAGTTGTGTTGCTTGCTGTGTGCAAGTTCTGTAGGCTCTGAGCCTCAGTTTCTCCTCCGAAAATGGAAACACTGCCTATCTCATGGCGTTACTAAGGCGAAATGGGAAAGCACAGGCTTGGTGTGACTCTCCCTTCCTATGCTGGTGGGCAGCTGGAGGGCTACGCTGTGCCCCTTCAGGCAGTGCGCACAGGCCCCACCCAGGCCTGGGAGGTACCTCTGCAAGAGTTCCATTCGTCTTCACTAGGGTACCAGATGGCTCCTGGTTCTGCAAGCAAAGCACACGCAGAACCAGGGCACGTGGGTACTGCTAGGGGTTACCTAGAGGGAATCAGAGGTTTAGAGTGGGTGGGTGGCTTACCTCCAAGGTCACACAGCAAGGGAGTGACAGAGCTGGAAGTAAACTGAGGCTTCTGCTCCCAGCCAGCAGGACAGAAAGCCAGGGCTCAGAGATGGAGGCAGCCGAGCTGAGCCGTGGCTCTGGAGTCAAAAAGACCAGCTGTAGGGCCTGGGCTACGTCCCTTCACCTCTCTCTGCCTCCGTTTTCTTAGCTGCAGAATGAGGATGACAATACCTGTGTCAGAGAACTTTCAGGAGAACCATGTAGTTAATGTGTACAAAGCGTCACAGTGAAGTGCTAGAAAAAAGGTGGTTCTTTGAAAAAAGGTGGGAGTAGCATGAGGGGTGGTATTGTGTCCCACGTGAGGACTGGCTTTGGAATATTGAGTCCTGGGTGTGAATCCTGGCTCTGCCACCACTTTGCAGTGTGACCTTGGCCAAGTCCCTGCCTGTCTCTGGGCTTCATTCTTTGCATCTGTGAAGTGGAGGGGTCAGATTGAAATGGTCTGGGGACGCCCTGCCTCTTCTAACCTCCTGTGGCTTTTTGCTGCCCATCTTCTTCGCCAGGAGAGGTCCAACTTCCCTTTGATGTTTCTGGAGCCCCAGGCCTTCCTGGCACCAGGACCAAGGCCTGCAGCCGGCTGTGTCCTCATCTCTGCAGTGTCCTCTAAAGGGCAGCCTCCTCTGAGCATGCTCAGCTCTCCCATCTCCTCCGCATATCTCCTGGCTCCCAGAGGCCTGAGGTGGCAAACTGTCCCCAGTGGACAGGGAGAGGAGGCGGGGAGAGGCCCGCCAATGCTCCCTCTGTGTCCGCCCCCCCCCCCCCGCCCCCAACGCTTCGCAACGCTCGGCCGACTGGGCTGTTTTCAGGAGAAGTGTGTGGAGACTTTCAGGGCAGACCCGAGATGGATGCCTCGGACACCTGCTTAGGGGGAAGCTCCAGCAGCTTAACCGCAGGGACTCTGCTGCCGAGGTTTCAGGGCACCTGCATCTGCAGGGCCCCAGCCACACCCACAGCTCTCAAGATCTGTACTCAGGTGCCCTGGGAGAAAGCCTTACAGGTCTTATGGGGGACGAGAAGCAGGTTCAGTGGGGCTTCTGCCTCTCTTCAGCGTCCCCTCTGTCTTCTCTCAGCACCTCTAGAAACTCCTGCCAGCCAGACTCAGCCTGGAACCAGTGATGGCAGGGACAGGGCACCAAGCTCTGCCTCAGAAGGTGCCCTGGTCTCCTGACAGCTGCATCCCTGGCAGCCGTGCTCTGGTGCCAGCGGGCCCTCTCTGGCCTGGGACTGGGGAGGCAGCGATGGGACCACGCCCTTTGCTGAGCACTTTCTTTGGCAGCCCTTTGCTCCAGATACATCACCTCCTCGGACCCTCAGGACAGCCCTTTGACATAGAAATGATTATGAGCCCCACTTTTCAGATGAAGAAATGGGGACTCAGTGGTTAAGTGCCTGCTAGTAGGTGGCAGAGCCAGGAAACCAGGCTGCTGGGTTCTAAAGACCAGCCTCCCTGCCTCCTCTGGTAACTGAGCTTGAGTTGAAACTTGGGACAGAATTCTGAGGCGACACCCCGGTGTGTTTTTTCAGTGTCTCCCTTCCCAGCCATCTTGCTCCCAGCCTGCACCTGGACTGCCTCCCCTGGCCCAGCCCTCCTACAAGCACGGGACCAGCCCCTCTGCCTCAGTCCTCCAGAGGGCTGTGCCGGGCCCCCAAGAGAAGCTGCCTCTAGTGCAGACTGCCGCCTGACCGGGGTTCCTCCTCTCACTAGGGCCTGGCTGCCTGGCTGGGCCAAGGCTTCAGAGTGAGTCTCTACTCCCGCGGAGGGCCCAGCACCTCTGGTGTCACCATATTCCTGCTGTGCTCTTGTGGAACCCAAGTCAGGTGGCAGCCACGCTGGGCCACACAATAGGCTGAGCCCTGGAGTGCAGACATGCCCTGCTCCCCAGGAGCAGAGAGGCCCCTTGCCATCCCACCCCTCCCTCCAAGATGTGTCCTTTCCCTCTGCACCTTCCTTGAAAGCGGAGTCGTCACGGTGATTGCCGCAGCTCTCTGGGTGTTTGTTTTATTTTCCTCTCAGTCTTTTTACTTCCATTCCCTCCTCTTTCTCACAGCCACCCTGTGCCACGGTATTGCTTTATCCCCATGCTAGAGGGGAAGGAAGTGGGGTTCAGGGCAGTACCGTGATTTGCCAGAGATCACAGCGAAGTTCAAGTTTAGAACAGAAGCCAGCTCCCTTGTTGGCAGACCAGGACTCTGTACACTGCCCCATGCTGCTTGTGCAGTCTTGCTCTGCATGAAGACTGTTCTGAGCCCAGACATCATGCTTGTTGGCATGGACAGAGACGGTATTACAGAGCCCCAGCTTTGTCCACGAGCGGGCCTCATCGGTCAGATGTCAGAGCTGGAAAGGCTCTCAGCATGCCTCTGAGGATGGGGAAGCTGAGGCCAGAGAAAGGCAAGGGCTTGTTCAAAGCACCTAGTGAGGTGGTGGCAGGATCTAGACTGGAATCCGGATCTCCTGAGCCCCACCCTGGGCTTGGCTCAGGCCCTTTTCCTCTCCCAGTGTTGCTTCCTGGTCTCTGCAGGCATTTGGAGGTGAGATGGAGGCTGGGCTGGTCCACCTGCTGGAATCTGCAGGAAGCAGTGCCGGCTGCCCCTGGATCCTAGACTTGATGGCTAGGCAGTTGGAGAGGCCTGCTCCACCCCAGGGTGCTGAGCCTGGGGGTAGCACCATCTCCCTGACTCCGTCCCCAGGGTGCTTGCAGGCAGGACTTTTTCGCCTCCTCTGTCAGAGCCCTCCAGCAGTTCTGCCTGGTTCACCAGGTTGACCCAGAATTCTCTCTCCAGGCTGCTTAAGGCCTTTTCACAGTCTGGCCCTGGGTGAGCCCTGGACTGGGTCAGTGGTCTCAGCTTTGTGACCTGGCTCTGCTGTTACCCGTGATCCTGGGTGCATGTCTGGGTCTCTCTGAGCTTCTGTTTCCTCATCTGTTGTCTACGGCCTTGGGTTTTAGTGAGGACCAGAGAAAAGGCTGCTTTATGACCATCCGAGTGATGGTTTCCTCTTCAGCCTTCACTGTCATTTACGCCCAGTAGAAGTCCTCTGCCTACACCACACTCGTTCCGCCTGTCCTGCCTTTTCGGACGCTGGGGCTTTGCTTGGAAGACCTTCCCCGTGTCTCCCTAACCCCAGCCCTTCCTTCAGACTCAGGCCAGTTCAGCTAGTGTTTAGTGCACACAAGCTTAGTGCCAAACACTGGAGATTAGGTTAAATTAGGACAGGAATTCTGCCCTCAAATAGTCATGCAGACTCAACAAACAAGTTTTACCCTTGCCCTGTGCCAGGCTCTGTGCTAAGTGCTGGAGAGTCAGCGGTGAGTAAGACAGGGTCCCTGCCCTTGAGCAATCTGGACGGGAGACGGCCAACCAGCCACACGGTGTGAGCAGACTCTTTGGGTCTGCTCAGTGCTCCCATGTCTGGGTCTCATGTGGTCCTCACAACAACCTTGTTAGGCCACTGAGGCAGGAGACGATCATCCACTAAGCAAATACTGATTGCAAGCCTACTGTGTGCCAGGCACAGCTCTAGGTGCTAGGGACACGACAGCGACTGGGACAGTCTGCCTTGATGGAGTTTGCATTCTGGGTCAGGGGAACCGTCAGTGAGCACAAACAGGAAGTGATAAGTGCTCTTAAGAATGATAAAGCAGGGTAGGCGGATAGGAGGGTACGGGAAGGCCTCCCTGAGGAGGGACCCGTAAGAAGGGAGGGAATCTGCTGTCCACGTCCACGTATTCCGTGTAGAACGTTTCAGGCAGAGGAGCCAACAAATGCAAAGGCCCTGGGGTGGAATCATATTTGCATCCAGGGCAAAGCAAGGAGGCCAGTAGCTCCAGAAGGGAGTGAGTGGAGCCAGATCCGGTGTTTGCCACTGGACTGGGTTATGGGTTGTGAAAGAAAGAAAGGAGTCAGGATGATCCCAGGGTTTGGGGCCTGAGCAACTGAGTGATGCTGGGGAGACAGGGACCGTGGGAGGAGGAGCAGGTTTGGGGGTGGGGAAGTGAGAGTTCAGCTCCTGTGCCCTTGCTACTCTGCAGGTCCACCCTGTGCACACCCAGACACACCAGCCTCAGGGTCACCCCACGCCCATCCCACCGGAAGCCTCCCCATCTTCTCAGGCTCACTCCAAGCTCTGTCCTCTGAGAGTTATTTTCTTTCATCAGTGTCTTTCTGGCCTTTCTCAGTGGTCACCAAAACCTAGTTGAGGGTTGCCAGGCACCCCTTCTTCATCACCACCCCCAGATGCTGTGAAGCACATAGTAGACTCTGTAGCCAATTGAGCTGGGAGGGGTAGAAGGGGCCCCGGATGCCTCCCCAGGGCGCTGTTCCCTCTTCCCCGCCCAGCCAGCACCACCTAAGTCCTGTTCTCTCTTTGCAGCTCCCCCTCCCTCCTCTGCGGCAGCTGAAAATGGGGCGCCAGGACTTGCTTTCTGCACAGCTGTTGTCCTGGAAATGGTAGAATTTCTCTTTGTGTTGCTTTCCTACGGCCACCTCTCTGTACTCCACCTCTCTATATCTGAGTACGATGATATCGTGAGCACGTTCAAGTTATATCTAATGAATTTAGTTCATTGTTGTGCTTCTAAGCTAAGTGACTTTCAGCTGGGACATTAAGAACAGCAGGTATTTGGTATACTCAATTTCAGTTTTCTCTTAAATTTGGATTTTGCAAACACTACACACTACCCCCACCAAAAGGAAAAGAAAAACCCAGCTTTCCCAGGGCTCTAAGGTTTCTGGAAATAGAACCTCTATTATTGAACCTCTTGTTTCTTCCCCACCCCAGGTGTGGGGCAGACTGGTGCTTGGAGCTCCTGCTGCTGTCTGTAAGTCCTGAGAGCAGTCTGGCAGGAGCCACGACAGGGCTGGGGCTGGGGATGGGCAGGGAGGGCAGAGCCCGAGCTAGGGAGTGGCACACCTGGGGCACCAGGAAAGGAAGGGGATGGTGGCTTGAAACCAGACTGATGCCAGGTTCTTTCCCAGCTCAAGCACTCTGTGCTTTCCTCTCCTCCACACTCTGTGGTTGAAATCTGGGGAGCGCAGAAAGGCCTCCTTTGAAAGGGATGTGATTTAGATTTTTCTGATACCAGTGGCACCACAGGGTCAGGAGAAAGCAGAAGCCGAGGCCCTCTGGTCTCCCTGCCAGCCGCAGAGGTGAGGCCTCCCTGGAACTCTTAGTGGAGGATCTCAGAGTATAAGGAAGCAGGCTTCAGCCTAATGCCATCTTGGAGGGACCATCCAATACATGACGGCACAGGCAAGGCCGTACACACAGTGAGGTTGCTTCACAGGGGGCAGGGGTGGGGGGCTGGGGGCGTGGGGTCAGCCTGGGTCTGAAACACTGCTCAGTAACCCTGGCTCTCTGACCTTGGGGCACGTAAGTGGTCGTCCCTCTGACCTTCTCTTTACCCACCTTAAAATGGAGACAATAATAGTACCTACTGCAGTAGGGCTGTTGAGAGAATTGAACAAGATGCTGCAGTGAAATGTTTAGTGCAGTCTCTGCCCCATAGAAGCAGTCACAGCACAGTGTGTAGCTTACACCATTTACACAAAAATTTTAAACTTACAGATACAGAAAAGCTTCGAAGTTTATATATCAGTCTGTTTCGGGGGTTGGGGGATCGTCGAATGGGTGTAGGAAACGGAGAATCACCGGCGGATTATTCTCCTTTGACTTAATGAACTCATATACTTTTGGGAAAAAGTTTTAAATGACCATGATTTCATTTAAATCACCAAAGTAATATATTTCCATTTTGAAAAAAATCAGAAGAAACCAGTGTGTATCCCATGGTCCCCCGCCAGGGACGCAAACCAGCCACGAGAGTCTTTGGAGCCTGAGGTCCTACCCACCCCCCTGAGCTGCTGCCCTTTCTAGCTGCGCGGAGACCTCTGCTGCCTGCCGTTGCCTGCTGGGGCTCTGTATCTTGTCAACACGCACAGGCTGTTTACTGCCTGTCCCTGTCCCTGTCCCTACCTCCCCGCCCCTCCGTGAGTCATCCTCCACCTCACCGCATGGGGACTCCATCCAGCATCTATGCTGTGGGGGGTGGGGAGAATCTGCGGGAGTGAAATTCATTCAGCAAATGTTTATGGAGAGCTTGGGTGATTGGGGAGGCTGGACTAGGTACCTAGAGTTGCTGTTCCAGCTCAGGGTGAGGTGAGGGGGAGTAGGGGGTACTGAAATGGGACTTGAGACCCAGGGAGAAGTCTGGTGGGAGTGAAAGGCAGGACAGGAATAGAACCTGGCTCAAGGGCCAGACCTGAAGGTCAGGGGCCCTTTTAAGGCCCGCAGCATCAGCTCGGGCCCCTTGACTTAGGTCCTCGCATGCCTGCCTCCTCCAGCTGTGTGCCAGCACCTTCCTCACTTCCAGTCTCATTTCCAGGCTGGCTGGAGGCCTCAGGGTCCTTGGAAGGCTTTTGAGACGCCCTCTCTGTGCATTTATTCACTCTTCCCCCATCAGCCCCCTGCCCTCCAGACCCAACTTCAATTCCACATCCTTTAGGAAGCTTCCATCATTCCCTGAACCCACTCATCCTGAGCATTATTTTCATGGGGCTCAGGATATTTGGAAAGCCACCTCAGATCCATTCGACAAGATTAGTGCCAGCCCCGCGTGCTGGGCTGCCAAGTTGGCTAGAATACCAGCTACAGAGCTCTCACTCCTCAGTTTGCAGGAGCACCTGACTCAGCCTGGGGGTTCAGGGAAGTCTTCCCAGAGGAGGTGACACCTGCGCTGGGTTTTGAAAGGTGGGTAGAAGTTCAAGGTGAAGGATTTCCCTCTGTGTGCACAGAGATGGGGTTTGGGGACTTCTAGCAACTGGAGGACAGGGGTTGATAGGGATGGGAGGTTAAGTGGTAAGGGTTAACGAACCTGGAATCCTGATCACAGCTTCTCCTGCCAGGTCTCCGAGAGGGCCCGGCAAGTCACAGCATCACTCTGCTTACTGCTTTCGCGTCTCCTTGTCCCCCCTGCCCTCCGGCCCATGTGGCATTTCTGTCCTTACCTCCCCTTTATCAATCATCTCTGAAGTTTGTCTGCCACATCACAATGTACAGGTGCTTCTGTATCCAGTCCCTTGATTCTCACTTGTCTACCCCTGAGGAAACTGAGGTCGTCTGTGGTGATTTGCCCAAGCCTCCTGGTTACTAAAGGGCAGAGCTGGGCCTCAAACCCAGGTTTTGACCTCCTGGCTCAGTCGTCTTTTCCCCATGCCTCAGGTGGCCCAGCGTATGCTGTTGTGTTCTCAGCTAGCTTATTAGCTAATTTCCCACCCAGACTCGATGTTCCCAGAGGGTGGGACCCTGTCTCCCTGAGATGTGGATTGAAACAGGCAAGGGATAGAGGTACCATTTGGAAGAATGATGGGAAAAGGCACAGAGAGAGACAGACTCCACCAGCATGGGGAAGAGTTCTTCTCCAGGTACTTGGAACAGATTTATTTTTGGCTGTTTTGCAGAGGAGGCATATTGCAGACTTGAATTCTCTTCCTGTTGGTGATCACACGTTTAGTTTTCATTGATGCAACCTGGCACAAAGAACTGGCAATTAGGAGACCTGGGTTCTAATTCTGACTCTGCCACTTCCCAGCTAGGTAGCCTTGGGCAAGTCACTTCACCTCTCTGAGCCTCAGTTTCTTCATCTGTCAAATGGGGGTCAGGATATGAGATGAAATGAGAGGAGCTATGTAAAAGCCTTGCATCAGACACTCTAAGTGTCCAGTAAGTGTTTTTCTCCTTCTCTGTGCTGGAGATTGTATCTTAAAGTGAATCATGATCAAATATAGTCTTACTGAGTGGGCACTGTTGGTTTACATTTTTTTAAAATTGTCGCTCATTGGGTGACTCCTGTGGGCCAGGAGCTCTAAATAAATGATCTCAGTGACACAGCCACCCTGGTCACTGGGTGACCAGGTCAGTCATCACCCCAGCGACAGAGGAGGAACCAAGACTCAAAGAGAAATGTAACAGGTATTGTGCTAAGTGTTTGACATACGCCATCTCATTTACTCTTTTCAGCAACACTCCTATTTGGATATTGGCAAAGTCTTGGCGAAGTCAAGCCTTCCTGTTTGTCTTTTTCTTTCCTTGTTTTTCATTCATTCATTACCCATACATCCATTTGCTATGTGCAGGGTACTTATGCTGGGGTCTTTAAAGGATACAGACCCTAGAAGGCCTTTTTTCCTGCTTCTCTCTCTGGTAAACTTCAAAGCCCAATTCAGATGGTCCCTGCTCTGGGAGCATCACCTACTCTTGAAATTTCAGAGCCCCCTTCCTTTTTCCCACGCTTCACATCTGAAAGTCAGTTTTATCTCAATTCACAAATAGTTACTATGCCTACTCTATGCTGGCAGCTGGAGACCCAGCTGACTCTAGAAAGTTCCCACCCTTAGGGAGCTTAACACCTAAGTGATGGACAGGTGCGCACCAGCAGGTCATGATAACGTAGAGTGATTCGTGCTATACCTGGGTTTTGAAGATTCTAATAATAATAGCACTCACCGCTTTTTGCCAGCATTGAGTGCTAGCATTGTTTGGCATCCTTTGCCCTGATTATGTCCTCTTGTGCTCCAGAAACCTTCTGAAATAGGCTTTTACACAGATGGGGAGACTGAGGTTAGGAGATGTAACTTGCTCAAGGCCACCAAGCTAGTCAGTGGCTACACCCTGATTGGAACCAAGGGCAGAGGGGCGAGCGCCACACATCTTTGTCTCTGCCGGTCTGGCTGCAAACCTACTGAGGCGCCGCCAACTGCATCTGGTTTATCTTTCTCCCTGGTCCTCAGAGCTGACGTTGATGGTGGGAAGAATCAACACGGAGAGGAATCTGACTCAAGAACAATCAGAGCCCCTCCTACCCCAAAGAACCCTTCGGCCCCAGTGGAGACCGGAGCTGAATACAGACCAGGCAGGCAGGGGCTGACAATTCCCTCCTCCTACCCTAGGAGTTCAGGAGAAGACTGACCCCTTCTGGCTGAGTTAACTGGGGAGTGAGGCGGCAGGCTTAAAAGATGGGAAGGATTCCCCAAGGTCTTTCCTTGGCCTCTAGAGTGGAAGAGGAGCAGTGGCGCGACTTCCCTGGAGAAGAGCTCCTGGGAAGAAACACCTCTGGCACCCTGGGAACCACTTTGGGGCTCTTCAGTCCTGGGTTCTGACGCTCCCCTTAGAAACAAAATAAGAATAAAACCAGGGATAACGTAGGGAGTGGCTAAGAACAGAGACTGGAGCCAGACTGCCTGGATTTGAATCAGTTACCAGCCGCTTGACTTTGAGCAAGTTGCTTCACCTTTCTGTGCCTCAGTTTCCTCATCTCTAAAATGAGGGGATGGTAATTGTGACTTCCCAGAGCTTGGTGAGGTGCAAGTAAGTTAGACGTGTCAACACATTGCTATAAACTATAGAGTGCCAGGCTTTCCTTGGGAGTTATTACCTTTCATTACTGTAGTTGAGACTGGTTGCTGGGGCAGCTGAAGAGGGAGTTAAACGGAATTGTTGTGCAACCAGGAACCCCTTGGGACCTGGCCGAGTTGCAGCCCCAGAGCAGTCCTCAGGCCTGGAACTAGGGCAGCAGAGCCCATCGCGTGCCCCTGGGTCCCTGGTGACCCGGCACTGGTGGGCCAAGGAGGCCCCTCTTCCCGGCACTCTCCTCTGACCGCCAGGGCAGGGGAAAGATTCGGGAAGTGGGACTGGGGTGTCTGGTCACCCCGGCAACCAAGGGTGATGTGGGAGAGCCTCGCCTGCCTGCTCCACTGTGCCAGTCTCAGCAGATGGGGACAGTCTGAGGAGCTGTAAATAAAATGTTCTCATGGTGGAGAGCAGAGAGGCTGCAGAGGACCAGGAGCCCCGCATCAATATGAAGTTTAGTCCAGTGCCTGTTCCGTTTACGTGTGTGTATCAGAGAGAGAGTATGTGCGTGTGTCTGTGTAAGAAGGAGAAGAGGGTGGGTGAATGTGTGTGTTTGTCAGAGTATGTGTGTCAGAGAGAGCAAGAATATGGGTGATTGTGTGCATGTGTGTGTGTAAGAAAGCGAGTGCGTGTGTCAGAGAGAGTGAGAGTGTGTGTGAGTGTGTATGTGTGTGTGTGTGTGTGTGTGTTCCCACAGTGCCCCCACTTGCCCAACTGCCACCTACACTGGACAGAGTGAGAAACACGTCTCCCCTCCCCCAGCCTCTTCACATCAAAGGGAGGCCAGCCCCAACCTGTGTCGGGGGGTTTGCCCCATGGCGGGGATGTTGAATTCCACACCTTCTCCTCCTGTCCTTGCCCTGGGAGGCCTGGGTGCTCCTGAAGGAGGCCGTGTGGCTTGAGCGATCACTGGACTTGGAGCCTCACGGGTTCTCGTGGTGGGACTGGTCGTGACCACTGACAGCTCACCGCTTCCCTTTGAGTCTCAGTTTCCCCAACCGTGTCGTGGAGGATTTGGATGGTCTCCAAGGTCTGTTTCGCCTCTCACGGAGCTGGATCTGATTCTAACTGCCTCTGCCCCACCGCCGATTCCATCCTGGTGACATCACCACTGCCACGAGTTCGAGCCTTGGAAGTTTTGCCTCATTTCTTGGCATCTTGGGGTCTTGCCTCAGTGCTGGGCCTTTGTGAGGGGACCAGGAACCCAACTGTCCCCCCTTCCACCTCACTCAGTGTCAGCAAGCTTCCTGCGCTTTGAAGGGACTCTTCAGGGGTACAGGGTGGGGACTCCACAGGGTGGAGTCAGGGCCTTGGGAGAGGGACACGCCAGAACAGGCCCTCAGGCCCCCTTCCACGTGCTGATGACAGAATCTAGCCCCTCCCCCTGAAGCTGCTTTCCAGTAATGTGCCGCCTACCCGCAGGCCCGGAGCCAGAGTGGATCCCAGACCTTCCTCCCCAGCCTGGGAGAGGCAGGGCCAACACAGGAAGGCCTGGGAGGATCTGCTCCCGGAGCAGGGCTCCAGCCCCAGGTACTCTGGGGGCTGGCTTATTTGAAGAAAGTAAGATGCTCTGAGCTAGAGTCAAGCTCCTCCATTAGACTCTGGGGAGGCTACTGAATTCTGCCGGAGCCCCAGCTTTCTCTTCTGCAAAATGGGGACAATAGCTATCCCACAGGGCTGTTGTGAGGACTAAAGAGGTGACATGTGCCATGCTGCCTGCTCAGGGCCTGGCTCCTGATGCACCTTTAGGAGTAATGAACATTCTTCGTGTTATTGTTCTTGGCTTGTTTCACACACACACACACACACAGCCCCCCACCCCCACCCTGGGGCTGTGCCTTATTTGTCTCTGGGTCTCCGTGCACTGCCTGGCACTTCCTGGGGCCAGGAAAGCTCTGGATTGGATGATGGCAGAGAGGGCCTAACATGCTAGGTGGAGGTGGAAGCTGTCCTCCACCTGCCCTGGGCTGTCTCTTTAGACTCTGCCTCCTCCTGAGGCAGCCGTTGGTGCTCAGCTCGCAGGGGTGGAGGGTAGGGGGGTGGGGGCCAGCTGGCTGGGTTTGGCTTCCCCAAACTCACATGCTGTCCTGTCTCCCCAAGGATATGGTGTCACCCACACCTGGTGGGGGGGGTGGGTAGAGGTACAGGAATGGTGTTCTGGAGAGGCAAACTAGACTACGCAAAGTTCTGCAGGCAGAAGAGGATGTAGCTCATTTGCAAGGAATTCGGCAAGGTTGAAACATAAGAATAAACAGTGGAGGGACTTCCCTGGCAGTCCAGTGGTTAGGACTCGGTGCTTTCACTGCCGTGGGCCCAGGTTCGATCCCTGGTCAGGGAACTAAGATCCCGCAAGCTGCACAGCATGGCCAAAAAAAAAAAAAATTGACAGTGGGGAGCGGGGAGCATGAGACCTCAGCAAGACCAGATGATGGAGGCAATGCTGAAAGTTTGGGCTTTAACCTTTTAGCAAGTGATCAAGGGAGACTCAGACTCAACCTGACCTACCCTTCCCAGTGTACCAGCCGGGTGAACACTGAGGGTTACTGAAGGGCCCTCAAAGACAGGGGACGGGGGAGGGGGCCTTTTTAGCTAAGAGGTGACTTTTGGTCAGGTCTGTTTTCACGTCTCCTGGCCTAGGATGGAGATGCGTTTTTTCCAACATGTTTTGAGTATCTCCTGGGTGCTGGGCGCTGTGACAAGGTTCTGGGCCGGATAGTGTACTGAGTCTTGAATTGTAGCTGTACTGGCGCCACCCAGATCAGTACCTGAGAGCAGGAGGGCTTTGGGCATGGGGAGGGATGTTTCTCTTCCTTCCCAAGGATCTCAGGGATGAAGAGAGCAGAGACCTGGCCAAACAGGTTATCGGGAATCATGTGGGTCCTGGCCAAGCCCTTTGCATTTTCAGATCAGTAGATACTTGTTGAGTGCCTACTGTGTCCCCAGCCCTGGAGATATAATCATAAACAGGTATGGAATCTGCCTGCACAGAGCTTACAGGCTAAGGAGGGGAGGAGAGCAAGAGCCTTCACCTTGAGCAAAGTGTCAAGCAGACCCTCTTAACCAAGAGGACCTTGGGGGTTATGTGCCCGACATGCAGCTAGATGCCCAGGTCTTCTCCACCCACCTCCTCACCCAAAACAAACCAAAAACCCATGGCCAAACCCATAGCATTGAGAGGTGCCCTCTCTGAAAGGGATTTTTGCTACCTCCCAGCTCTGGGTTTGGAACCAAGGGGGCCCACTGCAGAGAGTGGCCTGCTGCTACTGCTGGTCAGGACCTGGCTTGGGGAGATAGTTGATGGGTCTCCAGCAGAGGGGCATTTTATGCCTTAATGGGGAGGAAGGAGGGGTTGACTTAAAGAACTGTGGAATTTGATGGGAGCTTCTGAGTCAGACCTGGGTTCTGTCCTGGTTCTGCTACTGATTTGCTGTGTGACCTTGGGCAAGTCCCTTCCCCTTTCTGAGCTTCAGTTGCCCTGTCTTTAAAGTGGGTGGAATTGGGCTAGAAACAGGGTGGCAAACAGGTTTTGTCTCACATGCAAAAGTGATGTATTGCTGTCGGCCTCCTGAGCAGCCCTCTGGGCTCAGCAGGAAGGTACGCGAGTCTGGGGTGGGAAGTTGCTGCGTGCGTTCTGCACGTTTGCAGGCCCCTGGCGGTATGATTCCCCAGGTTCCTTCCTGCACTGATACTCTTTGACTCCTCTGTGCTTCTTTCTATCTCCTGTGTCACTTCCCTACCAACCATTGTCTGCCTTTTGCTTAAATACCTCCATGATGAGGAACTGGCTGTCTTCCCTCAGACAGAATTGTTGGATTGTTAGGCCTGGTCTTGAGCTCACATCTGTCTCCCTGAACTTGTCCCTGGAAAGTGACTTGGGTTCAGGTGTAGGTAATGCCCTTAGGATTGCAGATAGAAGTTGTGAGTGGGGACGGCACCAGAAAAGAACTCCTGCCCTGACCTGGGCAGACAGGGTGGTCAGGGAACTTGGAGCCTCCGTAATCAGTGTATAATTTCTGCTTTCTGGAGGCATACAGAGCTGCTTCTTTATACTACTTTATGACAGTGACAGAGATAGCATCTGTATATCCTTTGCAAAAAGCACTTTAACAACATCATCACTTAGTTTATACAGCAACCCTCTGAGGCTGGTATCACCAGCTCTGTTTTACAGGCGAGGAAGCTGAGGCTCAGGAAGTTAACAGAGCGGCCTTCTGAAACCAAGCCTGTGCCCCTCTCACCAGCTGCCTTCCTCGTCCCCAACCCCATCCCCAGCCTTCTGTTCTCCTTGCTCCCCGCAAGCCCATGCCTCCCGTTCTCTCACCTTCTGCAGGTTTCCACGTGATCCCCACCATCTCGAGCATTGTCCCGGAGAGCTGCCTACTGATCGTGGTGGGGCTGCTGGTGGGGGGCCTGATCAAGGGCGTGGGCGAGACGCCCCCCTTCCTGCAGTCAGACGTCTTCTTCCTCTTCCTGCTGCCGCCTATCATCCTGGATGCGGGCTACTTCCTGCCGCTGCGGCAGTTCACAGAGAACCTGGGCACCATCCTGATCTTCGCCGTGGTGGGCACGCTGTGGAATGCCTTCTTCCTGGGCGGCCTCATGTACGCCGTGTGCCTGGTGGGCGGCGAGCAGATCAACAACATCGGCCTCCTGGAAAACCTGCTCTTCGGCAGCATCATTTCAGCCGTGGACCCCGTGGCCGTGCTGGCCGTCTTCGAGGAAATTCACATCAATGAGCTGCTGCACATCCTTGTCTTCGGGGAGTCCCTGCTCAATGACGCCGTCACTGTGGTGAGGGGGCAGGGACCACACCCACGTGCACACAAGACGCAGATCCGAATTCAGGTCCAGAGTGAATCCCACATCCACCCGCTAATGATAGTAATAAGATAGCAAATGTCCCTTCCTGCTTGCTGTGTGCGGACATCATGATGGGCACTGGACGTGGATTATCTCATTTCATCCTCATGACCACCTTAGGAGGTGCTTATTATTCTCACTTTACAAAGGAGGAATCAGGCTCAAAGAAGTTAAATAACTCGCTAGAATATGATAGAACCAAAATTAGAAGCCAGGTCTGTCTGACTCCAGGGCCTGAGCTCTTGGCCTTACCAGGTCATATGCTCTGTCCCTGATGGATTGTGGTGTGATCTTGGTTAAATTACTTGTCCTCTTTGTACCTCAGTTTACCCTTTATAGACCGTTTAGTCTCTGAGGGGCATTTCGGCTTTCATGTTAGCTGTGTCTTAAGTTAGAGTTTAATTTGCGCAGAGTTCGAGGGCAGCAATTGTGGAAGGGGACCTTGCCTCTAAAACCTACAGAAGGTGACAAGTGGGTTGGTTTGGGTTGGCCACTTCCTTACTGTGTGAGCTTAGGCAAGTGACTGTACCTCTCTGGGCCTCACCTTTGACAGCTGCAAAGTGGCAGAGTAGTTAGTGCTTTCCTTCCGGGTCTAGCGAGGACAGACACCCCCTACGGCAGGGTCTGCACGTGGCAAGGCTGTATATGTTTGCACATACCCTTCCTCCCAGTCGGCTTCCTCAGGAAACAGATACGTGTATGTGCACACTCACGTTGTGTTGTGGAAACACCTACACCCCCCTCCTAGCTGGACCCCTCAGAGAGCAGCTGCCCGCACAGGAAAACACAAGGACACGTGTGCACGCTCGCACACACACTCCCACTTCCCCCCCAGCCCCTCAGGAAGCCGCACCTGAAAGAAGCGACAGACGGTGGTGGTCGGCTGCTGACAGCCTGGGCTTCCTCTCCCTCTTCCTTCCCCGCCACCCTCGTCAGCTCCTCGTGAGGCTGGTGGAGCAGCAGCCTGACCTGAGCAGGCTGGCGTCTGTCCTGTCTCTTCTTGCCCAGGGTTACCACACCAGCCTGTTGCCCCATCTGTAACAGGGATTGCAGTGCTTAGCCTGTCATCCTCCCGGGGTTCTGACAGGAGTCACACTCACTGATGTCTGCAAAATCAGTGAGTGCCAGAGACGAAGCCCTCCCCAGAGGATCTGGGTGTCGGGGTTCAGGTTGGCACTACTGGGGAGCAGCAGGGCGTGGTTGCAAGAGTGGATACCTCAGTCCAGCCACCTTGGGCCACGGCCACACCTCCCCAAGACGGTGGCAGCGTTGGTGGTAATCGCTGGTGTTCACTGAGTACTTCCTGTCGGAATATGTATTGTCTCATCTAATCTGCACAGAAACTCCATGAGCTTAGCATGGTAATTTTCCCCAGTTTTCCAGGTGAGGAAACTGAGGCACTGAGAGAACTCGTCCAAGGTCATATTAGCTGATAAATGATGTAACTGGGGTTCACATCTACACAGTCTGAGTCCAGAGTCCAAATGCTTACCAGTATGCTACTCTGCTTCTCTAGTCCCAGTGACAGTGGTACCAGGCCAGAAAGGAGGACCTTGCCCTCTATACCTGCCCCATTGGCCCAGGTGGTGCACTTTAGGGGCCCATGAATTTCCTCAGGCCAGGAGTAAGTTTAGGTAGCCCAGGGCTGAGAATGCACTGCTGTCCTTCACCGGAGCCCTGCCCTGTCTCCCAGACGGCTGTGTCCTGGCAGCACCGGTGACTGGCCGGTGCTTGGCGTCTCCCCTTCCTGCCTAGCCCCAGTCAGGCCCTTTCTAGAGCTCTGGGCATGGGTGTGAGTGCCCCATTTTCCAGACAGTAGAGCTGAAGGCTGCCCCAAGCTGAGTGACCTCAGGCCTTTGCCCTGGAGCAAAGGTGCCCTGCTTCCAGGTGCGGCCCAGGTACTGGGGGCTTCAGAGGGTTCTGTCTCAGGGACCCTCAGGTCCTCTTCCCCACTCCCTCAGCGTCCCCCGGGCCTGGACACTCCCCAGCTGGTTTCTAGGTAGAGCTGTTTCGGAGCAGGCCAAGCAGCCAGCACCTAAGAGGGGGCAGAACCTCTAAGCTGAATGCCCGGGGAGGCCCCATCCACGGCTGTCAGGGAACAAGCTCTAGGCCCGGTTCTGCTGCTCCTGGGCTGGGGGCCATCTGGCAAGTCGCTCACTACTCTGAGCCTAAGTTTAGCAAAGGAACAAGCATCCTTAGCCTGCCTACCTCTTCAGGCTGTAGTGTGTCGAGCAGCATGACCATAATCAAAGCGCTTTACTGTGTATGAAGTGCCGCTTAAGGTCTGATGGTAGTGATACAATGACCGTTTATTTCCCCCGCCCGGAGGTGGGGAAGCCATGGAGAGCCTCTCGTCCCACAGTGCCTGAACCTGGTGGTTCATTGCAACCACCCGTTGAGCAGAGATTTCTGGGCCCCACTTCCAGACAGTCCAAGTCGGGTATGTATGGCCTGGCCGTGTATATTTTCAGAGAACTTCAGCGGTTAAGTCCTGTCCTAATTCATTATCTGAACTCCCCCTGCTTTGTGCCGAAGGAAAAACCGAAATCCAGGCAAGGATATGAGAGGCGAACTTGGTGCAGTAGCAGCTAATACTGTGATAGGCACTTTGCCTTCATCGACTAATTTAATCTCACAATAGCCCTGTAAAGTCGGGACTATTACCCCTATTTTCTGGTCAGGAAAACTAAAGCACAGGGAGATTGAGTAATTTGCCTCACGTATACAACTGGGGAGCGGCAGAGCCAGAATTTCAACCCAGGTGGTTTGGCCGCAGAGCTGTGCTCTTCACCTGCACAGCACGTTGCAGGCCCGAAGACCCTCTGGCCCCGAGGCCGGTGGTTTTGGCACCTGGTTGGTGCTAGGGTTTCTCTGCTACCACATGGCCGTGGTCAGCGGAGGGGATAGGAGCACCCTGGGTGGACCCCAGGGAGCCGTGGGGCATCCTGCCGACCAACCTGCGCACTCTTCCTAGGTCCTGTATCACCTCTTTGAGGAGTTTGCCAACTACGACCGCGTGGGCATCGTGGACATCGTCCTCGGCTTCCTGAGCTTCTTTGTGGTGTCCCTGGGCGGGGTGTTTGTGGGCGTGGTCTACGGGGTCATCGCAGCCTTCACCTCCCGGTTCACCTCCCACATCCGCGTCATCGAGCCGCTCTTCGTCTTCCTCTACAGCTACATGGCCTACCTGTCAGCTGAGCTCTTCCACCTGTCGGGCATCATGGCGTGAGTCTGGGCATGGCGTGGGGGGCTGCCAACTCAGATTCCCCAGGCTTGTAGGGTCAAAGGGAGCTACCCAGCGCCCAGCCCCCAGATCCAGACTCCAGGTCCCGGGGCTGCCCCTGAAGCACTGAGTTTAAGGTTCTGGAAAGTCTCAGCCCAGCTATTTCTTCCCCTCGTTTGTCGCAACCCCTTGGTGGTAGCCGGACACAGTCACTCGCGCTTGCTGCTGCCCTCAGCAGCCCCAGCAAGGAGGCTCCAGGCTTCCCTTGAAGTGAGGGTCCTGGAGGTCCTGAGGCCCCAGACGGGTCTTGAAGCCAGGGGAGTGTGGAGGGGCAGTGAGGTGCAAAGGTGCTCACAGTAGGGGAGGCCATTGGAAGTGTGGGGCACTGGGGGTGACCGCGAGGAGGCTGGGCCAGCAGGAATGGGGCCCAGGTGTGGGCACCAGGCTGGGAGGCCTCGGGCTGCTGCTCGGAAGAGAGCTCCCCGTGGGGACCCCCACAGGTTAAAGGGACGCCACACTCGGGGGGATAAACCTGAAGCCGCAGACCTGACTTCTGTAAGGTGGAGTGGCAGCGTGGCCTCGGGGAGAAGGAGCAGGCCTAGGAGCTGGGCAGCCCTTCGTGTGCGTCTCAGCTCTGCCACTCGCTGGCCGTGTGGCCGTGGGCAGGCGACTTTATTTCTACAAGTCTCAGATCTCTCGTCTAGAAAACACAAGAATATGCCTGTGTCTACAGGGTTGGGTGAGAGGATTGAGTGAGAACAGGTGTGCGAAGCCCGCAGGGGCGTCTGACTCGTAAGGGGAGCTCAGGAGACGGGCACCTGTCCGCCTCCCTGGCTGTGGAGGCGCTTTGGGAGGGTGCAGCTCGACTCTGAACCCTGAACCCCGCGCTTCCCTGACCCCAGACTCATTGCCTCGGGAGTGGTGATGCGCCCCTACGTGGAGGCCAACATCTCCCACAAGTCCCACACGACCATCAAGTATTTCCTGAAGATGTGGAGCAGCGTCAGCGAGACCCTCATCTTCATCTTCCTCGGTGTCTCCACCGTGGCCGGCTCCCACCACTGGAACTGGACCTTTGTCATCAGCACCCTGCTCTTCTGCCTCATCGCCCGAGTGCTGGGTGAGGTCCCGGGCCCGAGCCAGGGGAGGTGTGTGTGCGTGGTGGGGGTGGGTGCTGTGTGTGTGTCTGTGTGTGTGTGAGAAGTGTGCTGGGTGGAGGGGCTGGGGTTGGCTCCTGGCTGGGTTCCCCACTCCTGCTGTCTGCAGTGCTGAGGCCATGATAGGCCTTTGAGGGGAGAGGGACGTGCTTGAGGTGCATCCGTGATCTCTGGGGAGACAGTCATGGTGTGCCAGTGGAGGCCCACAGAACCAGGTCTGTGAGTGTCTGGACTTCAGCACTTTCAAAGCTGCCTGCAGTTCCTTCCAACCTCTGCTGCTAGCTGGGGGTGCGCACGGGGACCAGGCCTTAGGCCCTTGGCTGCTGCTTCACCTGCCAGACACACATTACCTCAGTGATGGCACGGCTTCCCCGCTCTGGATCTCACCTCCTCTCTGAGGTTAGGTCTGGCCGTCGCATTTACTTGCTGCACTGTCTTAAAACCCCTTTAATCCTCCAGAAATTCTGGTTCTGTGGGTTGAGATTGGACTCTGAACTCTGCATTTTTAAATAACTTTTTATTACAGAAGATTTCAAACACACAGAAAAGTAGATCCGTCATATTTAATAGGTGTCAACTTGTGGCCGTCTCTTTTCCCATCCCCCTCCTGACCTCCAGCCACTGGAGGCCTCTGTAATGTCTCTAAAATACATCCAGGTTGAGGGCCCCCCTTAAATTGAAGATCCACGCAGCTCTTGGATTGAGGGATCTGGAGCATCTTGGGCCGAGGGACCCGAGAAACGAGTGAGCCGGGTGGGCTTACTAGTGGAGGCTTCCTCCAGACAGAGAAGTCTCTCTGCTGCAGAAGCCAGGAGGGTCTGGGACAGCCTGACCCCTCTCTTCCCCTCCCTGGCAGGCGTGCTGGGCCTGACCTGGTTCATCAACAAGTTCCGCATCGTGAAGCTGACCCCCAAGGACCAGTTCATCATTGCCTACGGGGGCCTGCGAGGGGCCATCGCCTTCTCCCTGGGCTACCTCCTGGACAAGAAGCACTTTCCCATGTGTGACCTGTTCCTCACGGCCATCATCACCGTCATCTTCTTCACCGTCTTTGTGCAGGTGCTGGACAGGGTGGAGCAGCCCTGCCTGGGGACCCTGACTCTAGCAGGAAAGTGGAAGCACGTGACCCAAGAGGGGGCCCATGGGTTCTAGTCCCAGCTCCACTGATAACTAGTGCAGTTATCACAGGGAAAGCCACTCCCCCTTTCTGGGCCCCAGTGTCCTAAATTGTAAAGAGAGAGTTGTGATCATGCGTCATTGAAAAGTGACCAATCAGAATGTAAAGTAACCAGACTGCTGCCTAGTTTAGTTAGGAATCCAGATAGCATTAAGAGGAGTGGGTCCAGTCAGCAGGCCCATGATGCTCATTGTAGGGGCTTAAGGAAGTGGTTTAATGTCTTAGGATCTTAGTTTCTGCATCTGTAAAATGGGAATAATAGCGCAACATGGGGAACTGGAAAGGTCCCTGAGCTGGCCGGCAGGAGGTCTGGAGTTAGCCAGAGCTCTGCTGTTGTCAGTGTGACCCCGGGAAGGACTCTCCTCCCATCTCTGGGTCTCAGATCCCCATCTGTGAAGTGAGGGGACTGAACTGGATGATCCTGAAGAATCCTTCCAGCCTGCTGGCCGTGATTCCTGGGCATTTAAACAACCCAGACTTAGCTGAGAGCCTCACCGCCCTCAGAGTCCCCAAGGAAGCCCAGCCTGAGTTGATGTAAATTGCTTTTCCTTATCTGACCTGTGACCTTGGGCAAGTGAGAAACACCCTGTCTGGGCCTCTGTTTCTCTACCATCCCCTCCATCTTTCCTGGACACTAATCCTGGCCAGGCCCTAGATGGGAAACATCATTGCCTTCTCAGGAAAAAACAGTAGAGAGGAAACTTCCTCGGGCTGGACTTGTTTTTTCTGTCCTTTAAAAGCAGAGGGGACTGCCTCTTTTGTCATCTTGCCCTGCTTCCACCTTGACTTTGCAGTTGTATATGCTAATGGTTTACCAAGCCCTTTTTTTAAAATATAAATTTATTTATTTATTTTTGGCTGCATTGGGTCTTAGTTGCTGCGTGCGGGCTTTTCTCTAGTTGCAGCTAGTGGGGGCTACTCTTCGTTGTGGTGCGCGGGCTCTCATTGCGGTGGCTTCTGTTGTTAGGGAGCACGGGCTCTGGGCACACGGGCTTCAGTAGTGGCTTGCGGGCTCTAGAGCGCAGGCTCAGTAGTTGTGTTGCACGGGCTTAGTTGCTCCGTGGCATGTGGGATCTTCCCAGACCAGGGCTGGAACCCGTGTCCCCTGCATTGGCAGGCGGATTCTCAACCACTGCACCACCAGGGGAGCCCTACCAAGCCCATTTTTAATGAAAGCAGCTTTGAGGTAGGGACCTCCCTGCCTGAGTTTGAATCCAGCTTTACTACTTCTGTGAGACCTTAGGAAGTTACTTAACCTCTTTGAGTCTCAGTTTTCTCATCTGTAAAATGAGGATAATGAATGGGCTTCCCTCTTAGGGTCATCATGGGTATTGAAGTGCTAATCCTAGTAAAACACAATTGGTCCTGGCACATGGCAAGTGTGCAGTTAAATTAGTTGCTGCTGCTCTTACTAGGTCCTCCTGGGTGGCAGTCCTGCAAGGGGGGCGGAGCAGAGGTGGTCCTCCCTGTTAGCCAGGCCTGACTTCCCTGGGGTGACAGAATGCATCTGTGGTGGAGCTCACACTTGAACCCAGGCCCTCTGACCCCTGACCTGGGCTAGATGCCTTGTGTGTGAGTCACTCGGCTGGATGGGCTGTGAAACCGCTGGCTGTGTCTTTGGAGAGAAGCGGGCCTTAAGGACCTGCTTTATGTAAGTGCTGCTGGGAGGTTGGGAGATTGGGGACCTCAGAGCAGAGGGCATCCCAGACTCAAGGACCCTGGGGTGGGGTACCTCTGTGGCCTCCCTGCCAGAGTAGCAGAGCTACAGTGCCTGACACCCACCTGCCCTCCAGGGCATGACCATTCGGCCCCTGGTAGACCTTCTGGCTGTGAAGAAAAAGCAAGAAACGAAGCGCTCTATCAACGAGGAGATCCACACTCAGGTACTGGAAGCTGGGCCTGGGCCCTGTGTTGCAGGAGGAGGCTCCGGAAGCTGGGGAGCAGCTAGGCCTCGCGTCCATGCCCTCAGTCAGCCCCTCCTCCCTCATCCCAGTGCCCGGGCGGTCCTTCAGCCTCCTGAGGTCACCAGGTCACACCATAGGGGGGTGTGGTATGAGCAGCCTAGAACTTGAGGAAGGGGCGTCACACAGTCTCTGCCTCTGCAGAAACCTATCCCAGGCATCGGCACAAGTGGGTTCAGAGAAGGGGTCTCAGCCGGGCCCCAGTGGCCAGAGGGCTTGAGGTTTCTCTGGGATTCAGGATGAGTGAGGTATAGGTGCCACCTCCTGGCTGGTCCTGGAACTATAGGGCTGGGCTGAGCAGAGCTGCACTAGGGTGGAAGGGGGGCGCCCATTCAGAAGTCTTGGTAGGGGAGGAGCCCAGTAGTAAGGCTTGACCTGGCCCTGGGCCCGTTTCAGTTCCTGGACCACCTTCTGACAGGCATCGAGGACATCTGTGGCCACTACGGCCACCACCACTGGAAGGACAAGTAGGTGGCAGGCCTTGTGGGCAGGAGGGTGGGAGGGGCAGGTAAGGGTCTCCCGGGGCCTGGGCATCAACCCATCCCAGGAGGTGGCTTCATCCATGTCCTCCCTCCTCCCACCAGGCTCAATCGGTTTAATAAGAAGTATGTGAAGAAGTGTCTGATAGCTGGCGAGCGCTCCAAGGAGCCCCAGCTTATCGCTTTCTACCACAAGATGGAGATGAAGCAGGCTATCGAGCTGGTGGAAAGTGGGGGCATGGGCAAGATCCCCTCTGCCGTCTCCACCGTCTCCATGCAGTGAGTGCTAGTGGCCAACCCTGGCAGCCTCTGCAGGCGCACTGACCCCTCGACACGCACCTGGAGCAGGCCCCCTGGGGCATCCTACTGGGGTGGGCGGGAGAGCTGCAGGGCCACACTGAGGACCAGAGGCTTGGCCCACCCCCCACCCCGGCCATCCCGGGGGGACCCTTCTGGCCCAGCCCAGCAAGCCCCAGGGTCCCAGGAGTTTTCTCATCTGTGCCTCGTTATCCCAGGAACATCCACCCCAAGTCCCTGCCTGCCGAGCGCATCCTGCCAGCACTGTCCAAGGACAAGGAAGAGGAGATCCGCAAAATCCTGAGGAATAACTTGCAGAAGACCAGGCAGCGGGTGAGGAGCTGCTCCCCACCCGGCCCCCCTACAGTAGAGGAGCCCCTCCGCCCCCTCTCTGCTCCAGCCCTGCGCCACACGCCCAGAGCCGCCCAGCCCCTCCAGGCCCAGCTTCTGGGGCCTGCCCTGCCTGACAACTGTTCCTCCCACAGCTGCGGTCCTACAACAGACACACGCTGGTGGCAGACCCCTACGAGGAGGCCTGGAACCAGATGCTGCTCCAGAGACAGAAGGCCCGGCAGCTGGAGCAGAAGGTGTGTCTGGGACTGGAGCTGGCTCCCACCTTTCTCCGGGAGCCTGGGTTCTTCCTCTTCCTGCACCGCAACCACCAGGCCCTCTTGGAGATAGAGCCACTCGGATCTGGTTTTTTGGCCTCCTCCACTTGTTTCAAAGGCTGAGCCCCAGGGCGGGTTCCAGAAAGCTGCCTTCTCTCCCTCTTCCCCACTCAGAGCAGCAAAGAGGCCCCCTTCCGCATTGTGTCCTCAGGCATCAGAGCTAAAAGAGTCCATCCATGTGCTCTAACCCCTCATTTTCTAGTGAGAAAACTAAGGCTCAGGGGAAAAGGACCTGTCCAAAATCACAAAGCAAGGCACACACGCCTTCATTCATTTGTTCAGGAAGCGTTTGTGGCGCGGTTCCTAAGTGCCAAGCAGCAGAGCACCCTCTGTGAATCCGGTGGTGAACTGTCCCAGTCCCTCGCTTACGGAGCTTCTCATGCAGTAGCCCGTGCAGGACAGGAAGTGCAAGGGGCCCTGAGCACCTTGAACAAGGAAGTGGTCAGCGTATGCTTAGGATTAAGAGCCACAGGGGAGGGAGTGTGGCAGAGGGAGGTCCAGGCGGAAGGAAGAAGCTGGGCATAAGCTGCTGACCACAGACTAAGGGGGCTCAGCTTTCCAGGAAGCTTGTTAATGGTGTTAGGGTTTGGGCTTTATTCCAAGGGCGTGGAGAGTCACGAAGGAGGGTTCTAAGCAAGGGAATGACATGGGGAGCAGTGGGGGTGGCCCGGCTTAGGGCAGTGGCGGGGGGAGGGAAGGAGCAGGCAGCTTCAAGGGACATTTAGGAGGTGGAAGCAGCAAGACTTGGTCACCAGACTGAGGTGGGACTGAGGGAAGAGGAAAAGGCGTCAGGGGTCGCGTCTAGCCTTCCACTGGGGCGGTCAGGAGTGGTGGCTGGGAGAGGGGACACCAAGGAAGGGACAGCTTTTGAAGGAGGATAAGAGGCTGAGTTCAGTTCCAGCGTGTTGCATTGAGATACCTGGGGGCCATCCAGGGCCCAGGTGACACTCCTGAGTTGACTCTCTGGGTCTGTACCTCAGGGGTAGGTGGGGCTGGAGCTAGAGTCTGGGCAAGTGTCACCGTGGGAGAGGCGGGGCAGCGAGGGGGGTGTTCAAGGCCACCCCGGAGGTTGCAGAGCTTGACAAGAGGCTGGGCCAAGCCCTCAGGACCTAGCACTGGCCCGGGGAAAGAGGGAGCGGGCACCCCAGACACACCAAAGGAGGGTGTGGCCACTGGCCTTGGGTGCCGTCCAGAGGGGCCGCCCATGTTCACCCCGTCTGCCCTTCCTCTGTCAGATCAACAACTACCTGACGGTGCCGGCCCACAAGCTGGACTCGCCCACCATGTCGCGGGCCCGCATTGGCTCAGGTAAGGCAGGGCGTAGGGTGCTGGGCGAGGGGCCTCAAGGCTGGGCACACAGTGCCACCATCTCGAGGATGAGGCTCCAACAGGAATGGGCCTCAGAGAGCCCGCGGGGAGGACCGGCTGCTCCCTCCCTGACCTCCCAAGCTCCTCCTACATCGGGTAGAGTTGGGGGTTCACCAAAGGGGGCAGAAGAGTGGCCCTGCTGTCCTCCCCAGGGACAGAGCGCTCCACGTGGGGCCCATGCTGAGGAGCTGGGTGCCTGGCAGGGAGGCTGGAGGCGGCTGCACCGTTGGGATCACCAGCATGTGGGGAAAACAAGGGCAGGCCTTCCAGGACCCGGTGACTCAGGAGGGAGCCTGAATTCTTGGTCTGAGGAGGGACTCCTATGGGAGCCCCAGGGCTGAGGAGGGGAACACAGTCCTACCTCTAGACCCCAGTCCGAGGGGAGGAAAAGCAATCTGCTGTGTTGACAAGGGCTTGGAAAGGCCCCTGTGGAGTGATTTGAAGCGCGCCAGGATTGCTGAGGTTCTGTAGGAGTTGCTGGCACGGGCTGAGGTGGGGCGCACGCTGGGCAGGGCTCAGGGGCACAAGCCAGCTTGTGCCTGGCTCTCTGTCCCCAGACCCGCTGGCCTATGAGCCGAAGGCCGACTTGCCTGTGATCACCATCGACCCAGCCTCCCCGCAGTCACCTGAGTCTGTGGACCTGGTGAACGAGGAGCTGAAGAGCAAGGTCTTGGGGCTGAACCGGGATCCAGGAAGGGTGGCCAAGGAGGACCACGAGGACGACAGGGGCATCATGATGCGGACCAAGGAGCTCTCGTCCCCGGGCACCGACGACGTCTTCACCCCTGCGTCAAGTGACAGCCCGAGCTCCCAGAGGATGCAGCGCTGCCTCAGTGACCCAGGCCCCCATCCTGAGCCTGGGGAGGGAGAGCCTTTCATCCCCAAGGGCCAGTAGCACTGGGGCCAGCGGGCGGTGCCCGTCCCACCACAGACTCTCCCACCAGAGCAGGGGTCTGCTGGCGGGGCTCCCCTCGTCCTTCCCGACCTGGATTGGCCCTGCCCCTCCCCCTGTCGCATGGCAGCTGGGCCCACAGCCCCCACCGCAGCACGGCTCCCCCTGCCTCCTGGGAAGCGCCCTCCCTCCCACCAGAACTGCCTTCCCAGTCCTTTGGCAGACCTGCTGGGCTGAGGCAAACCCTGCCCTTCCTGATCCAAGCTCTCTCCCATACCCAGACCAGGGCCTCTGAGTTTCCCAGACCTCGGAGGGCCCCCTCCCAATCTGTCACCCTCCTCACTGAAGTCAATCTTAGTTTCTAACCAAAGAGCCTCTGGCTCAGCCTTGGTCCCTCCTGGAAAGGGAAGGAGCCGGGGCCTCTGTTGTCCCTCCATTAACAGCGTTAAGACTAGGGGACCAGGCATCTGACTGGGGGAGGGATCAGTGACCCATGGCCGTCCCACCCTCCTCCTGCCAGCTCTGTCACCCTGGCCAGCCACCTGACCTGTCCTTACTCAGAGCTGCAGGCTGAGGGCATCTCTGAGCTCTGTCTGGAGCTGAGGCGCTTTGGACGATGATGACTCAGCTCTCCAAACTGTGCTCCAGCGGGGACCACTGGGCCCTTCAGCGGCTTCTGTCAGGGGCACCAGAGAGTGCTGCCTTTTTATCTGTTTTGTTTGTTCACACTTCCATGTAAGATTCTATTTGCACAGAGGGCATTCCTGTTTTTAAAACATTTTTGAAAACCTCTAGCTGAACAGAGCTCCAGCCATCCTACTCTGGAGCATTACCCATCCTCATTTGTGCCTGTCTGCCCAACACTCTCCCCCAAAACAGTCCTCTGTCCCCAGGGCTCCGATTTCAGAAATGACCTCACCCGCTCACATACCCACCCTAATCATGATTTTCTCTAACTCACAGATGCCGGGCCTCCTGGCACCTTCTTTCTCTTGGGCCTGACCCTCAGTTCCCGCTGGCCTGTTTTCTCTCATCCCTCTCCCCTCCCCCACTGGCCCCTGGAACCTCTCTTATAAGCACTGCACCCAGCTTGCTGTGGAGCCCCGTCCTCAGGGGAGGGGCCTCCCCTGAGCATCTCCCACTGGCCAGGGCTGGTGGGTGGGCTGAGTCCTGGGTCCCCAGAGGCCTTTGCTCACAGGCACACACTCCTACTCCCACTGCCACCATGGGCCAGGCCCAGGCCTACTGGTGTCTGTCCTTCTCCCAAGGGTACTCCTTTCCCCAGGATTGTGCAATAGTCAGAGCGTCCCCCTTCCCAATGCACTGGGCAGTGGGTGCTCATCTGTCCCCCCTCCTCTCCATGTAAGTGCTGTTTGGGGCAGGAGTCACCATGCAAGGGTGACGTTGACAACCATGTTCAAAGCCACCACAGCTGCTGCCGCTCTGCCGCCTGTACAGAAGAAACCGAATCTTTTTCATATTCTAATAAATCCGTGTGAGTTTTTGATAGAGTCGAGGGCTGCTCCCTGGGGACCAGGGACCTGTGGGAGGAGGGTGGCCCAGAGCCCCCAGGGACTTGGCTCAGCGGCTGCCACAGAGAAACACTTAATCCACGCCAGGGGCTGGTGTGGTTATTACTGTGGGTCCAGCACCAGGAATACAGCTGTGAGCAAAGCAAGACGCTCCTTCAGCCTCTGGGGAAGAGCAACATTAATCAGTGCTGTCAGGAAAACCCGTGTGTGTGTGTGTGTGTGTGTGTGTGTGTGTGTGTGTGTGTGTGTGTGAATGACAGTGAGGGGAGGAAGGGGTGACGAGGAGGACTTTCCTAAGTGATGGATAGAACTACAGGATGAACTGAGGTTAACCAGGTGAAGAAGGTTTCAGAGAGTAACCACATGTTCTAATTGGGAGCTGCATGTGGGAACACCCTAGGATCTGAGGAAAGGCTGATGTGGCTGGGTCAGAGAGTGACAGGAGGGGAGGCGAAGATGGGACCTTGTAGCCCATGGTCAAGATTTTGATTTATACTAAGGGCAATGGAGAGGCTCTCCGCTGCAAAGTGGGGACAGTGACCCCTGGGTGAAACGTGCTCAGGAGTGAAATGGGCTCAGCACCAGTGCCCAGTGGGCTGAGATCCGCTGAGGTTGGATCCCTGAGGTGCATTTTCAGGAGCTGACCGCCAGAGGGCAGTGAGGCCTTGGTACATACCCCCGGCACCCTTGGAACCTGCTTTGTGGAGGAAAGCATCTCCTTTGCCCAGACTGGGACCTGTGAACAGAGCTGGTTTGATCCATAAAATCTGAAGTGGTCCATGCCAAAAGGACCATATGGAGGGACCACACCATCCATTTCTGTATCAGTGTCCCAGGTAGAAACGGATGGTACACTCAAAGGGTTACTGAAGAGCCTTCGACTAAGGAAGTCTTTATAGAGGTATGGGCAGGGTTAAGGGAACCTACCAGGGATGGGACCCAGGGGGTTCACATTACAGGAAGCCGTTACAACTCCTAGACCTGAAAAGCAAAAGGAGGGAGTTGTTACTATGGGGGCGGGGAGGGGAATACCCTGCTGGGGCTGCAGCCATGGGGAGCAGAACACAGCCTCTGCCAGACGGAGCCAGGGGATAAATATTCTGACTTTGATCCTGCTGGTGCCTCCCTTTGGGTCAGACCCATCTGCAAGCCCAAAGCAGAGGCACCTGAGTGACTTCACTGAGTGTAGTCCACAGAGGTCAGCCCTCCAGGAATGGAACAAGGGGAGAGTGGATTTAGAGGGGAGACAGGGTATCCAAGCAGAGCAATTCCTTACCCCCCCTCCTCCCCCACCATTCACTCTTGTCCTTGTTAAACTCATGTTCCTATTCTTAATGGTTACAGAATTTGTTTGGGGGTAATGAAAGAGTTTTGAAAATAGATCATGGTAATGATTGCACAAATGCCACTGATTGTTCACTTTAAAATGGCTTGTTTTATGTTATGTGAATTTCACCTCAATACTTAAAAAAAATTAAGGGGTAAAGAAAGCTCATCCCTAACAGGGAAAAAACAGTCTCATCAGCCACCATGTCCTTGTCATACTCACGACGTCCTTGTCACCCTTCAGTCACACTCACCTGGAGCCTAACTTAGTCATCATCAAGGCTCTTCCAATCAGACAGCAGAGTGGGGAGAAACCTGCTCCACGCCGCGTCGGTAGCTGGTCACGAGGTCTGCGTTAGCAGTCACGCCTTCACCCCTTCCGTGCTCCTCTCACCAGCTGCCAGCACTTTGGCTAATCTGGTTCTTTACCAGGTGTGTGTGTGTGTGTGTGTGTGTGTGTCCTAAGTCTTTATTCCTATGCGATTCAGGTTCTTACTGGTCTTTGGTCTATTGGGTTGCCGTTTTCCACTGTTGTTATTAGACACGGGAGATCTGAGAGGTACCCAGGGAATCCTCTGGATTCTAGACGTGGGCTTCCTGCCCGCCCTCCACTTCCCAGATTCATCACTCTGTCTGGTACAGTTGATGCCCACTCTGCCTTTTAGTTAAGCAACATACAGAGCTCAAAATGAGCAGAAGGAAGACTCTACTTCCAATTTCAAGGAACCACATCTGTGTTGCCTGGAGAAAGTATTCCTCCCTTGGACACTAAGGACTCCAGACCCACTGAACACAAAGTTGAGCGATGGACAGCAAAAATTCCTCCAGGAGGTTAATTGGAATAATAGTGAGAGGAGCCACCTCCACTTCCACCCCTTGGTCCCTGGGCCTCTGCATTCTGGCTGTGAGAGAGGTGGAGCCACTGATTTTATACTGCATCCTACAGGTCAATAACCTAACCTTGAAGGTTGCTGTCTCCCAGCTGGCGCTGAAGGTTTCTCTATCCAGTCAGCTGCTTTTGAGCGATGGGGCACATTGTGCGTCCAGTGCGTTCCATGGGTGAGACCATTGCTATGTGCCCTTCACCATAAAATGAAAATAGGCAATGTGTGGGATAGCATAGTGATGAATAAGCAAGTCCAAAAATGATGAGGCTGGCAGAAGCACTGCAGGCAGGGAAGCCAAGTCCGGAGCAGGAATACATATTCATTACCATGAGGTCATAGATCCCTTACAAAGGAAGGGGACAATCAACCTACCAATAGGTAAGTAGCTGGTCCCCCTAAGGCAGTGGTTCTCAGATTTTTTAGGTCTCAGGATCCCTTTACATTCTTCAAAATTATTGAAAAACTATACTCTTAAAAATTGCAAAGGGTTTTTGTTTATACGGTTTATATTTATTTTACTGGATTAGAAATTAAAGCTTTATTTATTTAAAACTAATAAACCCATTACATAGCAACATAAATATAACATTCTAATGAAAAATAAGTTTCAAAACAAAAATTGTGAGAAGAGTGGCATTATTTGACATGTTTGCAAATCTGTTTAGAGTCTGGTTTAATAAAAGAGAGCTAGATTCTCAGATCTGCTTTAGCATTCAGTCTGTTGTATACACGTCGTGTAGCCTCTGGAAAATTCCACTGTACACTCATGAAAGAATGACAGTGAAAAAGGCAAATATCGTCTTAGTATTAACAAAGTAGATTTGACCTCATAGAACCCCTAGAAGAGTCTTGGGGACCCCCAGGGCTTCCTGGTCCACACTTTGAGAACCGTTGCCCCAGGGAATAGTGCCATACGGGGAACTCAGCTTGGTCTTCGCTGCTGGCAGCTTGGGCACTCAACAGTGCCAACTGCCCAATCAGGTTTGGTGAGGGAAATCTGTTGAGTCTATGTGTCCTAGCTTTATACGGGTGCTGTAATAAATTACCACAAACTTAGTGGCTTAAAACAACACAAATTTATTATCTTACATTTTGGGAGGTCAGAAGACTGCAAGGAGTTTCACTGGGCTAAAATCAAGGTGTCAGCGAGGCTGCGGTCCTTTCTGGAATCTCTGGAGGAGAATCTGTTTTCTTGCCTTTTCCAGCTTCTAGAGGCTGCCTGCATTCCTTGGCTTGCTGCCTCTTTACATTCTCAAATCCAGCCACGGCCAGTAGAATCTTTCTCACCTCACACCACCCTGACTCTGACTCTGCCTCCTGCTTCCACATTTAAAGACCCTTGTAATGACACCGGGTCCACCCAGGTAATTCAGGATAATCTCCCTATTTTTAAGGTCAGCTGATTAGCAACCTTAATCCCATCTGCTACCTTAATTTACCCTTTGCCATATAAAATATATTCACAGGTCCCTAGGATTAGGACATGGACATCTCTGGGAGGTCATTATTCGTCTACCACACTATGAATAGCCCCTTTCCCTGCCATCATGGCCACTCTGTATGTGGGCCCATTGAACAAGAACCAGGGCAGATGGGGAAAGAAGTTGACATCAACAGGATAGGTCATCTTGTCCACCTGCTCACCGAGACCCTCCCTCACGATGGATGCCCTCTCAGGACATTTGTGTGGGTTAAAAATAACTTCAACACCTGTGCCCATTTCAAGCAATTCATCCATATGTCTTTCCCTTAGACTCTTAGCTCTTCATCACCGATCTCCCAATCTTCTTATTTTCAAGTCCCTGACCAGCTAGTCAACTTGTGAGCCACTGCTCATGAATCAGAGTAGATCTGTACCTCTGGTCATCTCTCCTTCCATGCAAAATGAACAATCAGTATAACAAGAAGTTCTGCCCATAGAGGATACCTCTTCCTCGCTGTCCTTTAGAGACACTCTGAGTGTGGCTTTAATGTGGCAGTTATCCATTTGTGGCTGGCGCTCACATACCATGCAGACTCATTTGGAAACCATGTCTGCCTTTTCCTCCATGATAACTTGCCATCGCAACTTCCCGACCTTTGGGTTGAGAGGGAAGCAGTGAAGCACTACGAGGACCTCCCACGGGGATTTGAGCCACCTGTTCCTGCAATTTCCTTGTGCCTTCTGGGCTTGCTCAGACCTGATCTCACATATACTATTTAATAATAGAATGTTGCCATGCATGTCCAATCTGATGATTAGATGGATCAGAAAATGTCCAGTTCCGGGCTTCCCTGGTGGCGCAGTGGTTGAGAGTCCGCCTGCCGATGCAGGGGACACGGGTTCGTGCCCCGGTCCGGGAAGATCCCACATGCCGCGGAGCGGCTGGGCCCGTGAGCCATGGCCGCTGAGCCTGCGCGTCCGGAGCCTGTGCTCCGCAACGGGAGAGGCCACAACAGTGAGAGGCCCGCGTACCGCAAAACAAAAACAAACAAACAAAAATGTCCAGTTCCGGTTGCATGGGTCACTTGGTGTCCCACAGTCAGGCATTCAGGCTTTGTCATGCCCAGCTGTGAGCCAGGAGCTGTTTTTAAGTGGAGAAGAGCTATTGGCAGAAGAGGGCATGAATGAATCCAAAACCCGAAGGGTCTGTAACTGTACTGCCACTCTCCTACTGGAGCTTGTCCCTACAGCATATTTTTCTGCCATAAACTTCTAAATCGTAAAGCTCACGTGACAGGGCAGCTTTCTCTGCAGTCTGGACCTGCCATAGAGTCTTATCTTGCTGCAGGCCTCACTCAAAACTTGCAGTATTATAGGTTTTTCCAGTAAATGGGTAGAACAGCATGACCAAATGTAGTCTATATTGCCTCAAAACTCCAGAGTCCCATCAAATGTTTGGCCTCTCTCTTTATTGTAGGCAGTATCAGGTTCAGTAACTTGTCTCTCATTTTGGAGGAGATACCCTGACATACCGCAGACCACTGGCTACCCTAGAAACATCACTGACAAGGCATTCCTCTGAATTTTTATGGGATTTATCACCCTTCCTTTGGCATACATATGTTCTACGAAGAATCTAAAGTGCTTGCAATTTCCTGCTCACTAGGCCCAATTACCATAATGTCATCAATATAAGGGACCGGCATGTTTGGAACCATGTCAAGTGATCAGTATCCCTTTGGACTCTATTATGGCAGAAATCAGGAGACTAAACAAAGCCCTGAGTTAGTAGAGTGAAGATACACTGCTGTCCCTGCTACACAAAGGCAAACTAATTCTGACGATCTTTACTTAGTGGAATAGAAAAGTAAGAATTTGGGGTCAAAGATGTACACGAGGGCAAGAGTTGTGTTGATCCGTTCCAGTAAAGATTTCATGCCTGGAATCACAGTTACAATTGGCATCCCACCTAGTTAACTATAGTAATTACAGTAATCTATAATTAATTACAGTAATCTACAGTCTTTCCTCAAGACCCAACTGGTTTTTGCACCAGCCAAATAGGTATGTTAAACTGAGTCTTAATAGGAATGACCCCCTGACATATCTCAGATCCTTGATGGTGGTGCTAATTTCTAGAATTCCCTTAGGGATGTAGTGTTGCCTTTGGTTTGTTGTTTTGATGGTGGGGACGTTGCCATTCAAGGGCTTCCATTTGACCCTTCCACGCCTAAGTGCTCTTCTACCATGAGTCAGGAAATCAGTGGTGGGATTCTGCCAGTTAATTTACAGACAGGGGATGGGTCTGTGGTCACATTGAGCTCACTCAGGCTAAAAAAGAATTGAAAGCCTTGAACTCATGACTCAGTGCAAGGGTGGACATTCAAAAAGCCTCCAGAAGGGCTTCCCTGGTGGCGCAGTGGTTGGGAGTCCTCCTGCCGACGCAGGGGACACGGGTTCGTGCCCTGATCTGGGAAGATCCCACATGCCGTGGAGCAGCTGGGCCCGTGAGCCATGGCCGCTGAGCCTGCGCATCCGGAGCCTGTGCTCCACAACAGGAGAGGCCACAACAGTGAGAAGCCCGCGTACCGCAAAAAAAAAAAAAAAGCCTCCAGAATGACTCTGAAGGAATCTTTGATTCTGGTAGTCACAGAGCAGATATAGCAGAGGACCAAGCCCAGGCCTTGATGGTCAGGGCCCCAGGGTTGCAGAGCCAGTTAAATGTGCAACCCTACCAAGTCTCTTATGCTAATGGAAAGGCACTGGTTAAGAAAGAATGGGAAACCCAAGCATGGGATGGGGACATTTGGTCAGAACTTGGAACCCCCAACACCTCCTGAATCTTCCTCACTGGTGAAGGCAGCAACCCTACCCGGCCCCGAGCCCCCACCCCCCGCCTTCAGTCTGAGGAAACCAGCCTTCCTAGCATAAATATCCTGCAGGGACCTCACTTGGGGCAGTTTCCTCACAAGGGATGCTGATTTCCTCAGGATGCACTCCATCACCTCTCATTGCCTCTAGGACTATAATGAGAATTCTTTCCCATTTAGTCCAGTTCAAGGCTTTCAATCTGTTTTTTTTTTTCCTTTGTGTGTGTTTCCAAGGGCAATCAAATGTAGAGTCAGAAGGCCACTCCAGTCTTTGTAATCACTTCTGTCACCATAGTGACTAAGTGTCATAGCTACTTGATCTCCCAACATCTTACCAGTTCATGTCACGCCACCACTGGTCATAAAGGCAGTAACTGTGATGCCGCAGATAGCCATCGTCCATTACCCCCCTCAAGGAGGCTGTTCACACACTAATCAAGATGTGTGAGCAACCCAATCCCAGAATCCCAGCCAAGAATCTGTTTCCTGAGGCTATTCTGGTACCAATTATTGTAGCACTCAGGGCACTGGATGGAAACAGATGGCACATTTAAAGGGGTAATTGAAAAGGGTTTAATGAAAGGATTATTTCAAAGTAGTGGGCACAGTTAAAGGAACCAAGAAAGGCTGGTGAGGTGCTCAGGGGCTAGCAGCGGCAGGAAGCTTCACCACCCAGGGAGCAAGGGATGGTCCCAGAACCTGATGAGAGCTGCAGCCTTAGGAAATGTCAGCCTCTGTTGACCAGTGCAGAATGGAGAAAAGTGAAGAGTGGATCGGTACTGGCACATGGAGAACGCCAGACATGATGCATCATTTTACGGATAAGGAAACTAAGCCTTAGCTGCTCTCGTGCAATTCAGCAAATAGCCTCAGTGCGGGGTGTGTGTTGGTGTGGAGAGACGGAAGCACAGAGCCCCATCCTGGAAGAACTGGCAGTCTGGTGAGGCAGACACACTCAGCCTCATTTCCTTGTCTGTAGCAAAGGATTCATAATTACTGCCCACGTCATAAACTCAGTAAAAGGATCATGCCAGTGAGAGCCAGGAAAGCAATTTTCCATCAAGGAATATTTTTTGAGGACCCATTGTATTCTGTTCTCTGTGCTCAGGGAGAGAATGGGGGCGGGGTGGAAGGGGACACTTGTAGATAGTTGAAGCCCACCTTCTTAGCGTCCAGGGTGTCCCAGAGAGTGATATAAGGAAGAAAGACCAAGGAAATTGAACCCAGGAGAGGCAGTCCTTGAGTCCAAGGTGGAAAGTCTGGGAGCTGCAGAGAAAGAGAAGGGGGCAGCCTTGGTCAAGCACCTCTGGAGCTGTTTCTCCTTCCACATCCCCAAGGAGCCCCTGGTACCAGCCTGCATCGTGGAAGGCGGAGGGGGAGGTCAGGGGTGGCTCTGAAACAAGGTGGCAGGTCATAAGGGAAGACTGTGTTCTGATGTGATCTACGTCTGCTGGGCTGGGTGTGTGCCCTGGAGGACACATCACCCAGACTCACTGTTTCAGCAGCCCACCAGCCCTGGGTCCACTGGCTGGCTTTCCAGACCCACCATCCAACCCCCAAGGTCCCTTTTGCTTAGCCTGTTCCACTGGTTCTACTTCACTGTAGTGTCTGAATTTGGGCATAAACAGCGTGATGTTAGATGTGTATTAGTTTCAGCTCTGCTCCAGGGAGCAGACAATTGCTCTGATTGGGAATTCACACTGAGAGGGAAGAGGGTTGGAAGTTATCAGCTCTCATTTAGCCAGAAGGGCCATTCTCCAGTCCTGACCACTACCAGAGCTTCAGCTTATTTTAATTCCCATTGACCCCAGAAGCCGTGCCATTTGGCACACTGAATATTAGAAATGGGTCTCACAGAGGGGGAGGGATAAATTGGGAGCTTAGGATTGACATATACCCACTACTTAAAACAGATACTTAAAACAGATAACCGACAAGGACTTACTGTATAGCACAGGGAACTGCTCAATATTCTGTAATAACCTAAATGGGAAAATAATTTGAAAAAGAACAGATATATGTATATGTATAACTGAATCACTTTGCTGTACACCTGAAACTAACACAACATTATAAATCAATGTAGTCCCATATAAAATAAAAAATATTTTAAAGTCATATTTACACTATACTGTAGTCTGTTAAGTGTGCAATAGCACTGTCTACAAAAACAATATACATACCTTTATTGCTAAAAAATAAAATACATTTAAAAATTTTTTTAATTATAGAAATGGGTCTCATTGATAAAAATAGTGGTGTCAAGATATATGGATTGGCTGGAGTATCATAGAAACACTCCACTGCCCTTGCCTGAACAGGGAATAAAAATCCAGCTACCACGGGCTTCCCTGGTGGCACAGTGGTTGAGAGTCCGCCTGCCAATGCAGGGGACACGGGTTCGTGCCGCGGTCTGGGAAGATCCCACATGCCACGGAGTGGCTGGGCCCGTGAGCCATGGCCGCTGAGCCTGTGCGTCCGGAGCCTGTGCTCCACAGCGGGAGAGGCCACAACAGTGAGAGGCCCGCGTACCGCAAAAAAAAAAAAAAAAAAATCCAGCTACCAACAGTGGTTGCCTGTGGGGTTTGGGGATTGACCAGGAAGGGGAAAGTAGGAATTTCGGGGGTGATAGAAGTGTTCTATATCTTGATCAGGGTGTTATCAAAACTCATTGAATTGTACATTTAGGATGTGTGCATTTTGCTATGTGTAAATTTTATATCCATTTAAAATATGATATCAAAAAATCTGGGGCTTCCCAAGTGGCGCAGTGGTTAAGAATCCACCGGCCAATGCGGGGGACACGGGTTCGAGCCCTGGTCCGGGAAGATCCCACATGCCGGGGAGCAACTAAGCCTGTGTGCTACAACTGAGCCTGTGCTCTAGAGCCCATGAGCCCCAACTACTGAAGCCCTCGAGCCTAGAGCCCGTGCTCCACAACAAGAGAAGCCACTGCAATGAGAAGCCCGCGCAACCCAACGAAGACCCAATGCAGCCAAAAGTAAATTAAAAAAAAATGTTTAAAAAAATCTAGTGACCAGCCCTGAGTTCACATCCTGGATAATTCACCCCTGCAGCACTCGCTCTTCTGCTGCTACTTGGGAGGCTTCTGGGAGCCTGGCTGGTTAGAAGTCAGCCCTGTCCCACAGCTAGAATAGCGTCCCATTCTCTGCAAGTTCACCATTCGTGCAAAGGTGAAACCAACCATGGACTGGTAAGGCAGATGGACAATAAACAAGTGCACACATCAAACAAGTGCCCTGAAAGAGACGGAGGGAGCACTAGGAGGGGACCCTTTAGATTCATTGGAGAGCGAAGGGCTCTCTGAGCTGATAGCATTTAAACCACAGCTGAAGGAAAGAGGGAACCAGCCCTGATGAACAGTAGAGAGATTGTTCTGTCAGAGGGACAGGCAGGACAATGACAGTTTTGAGAGCTTCAGAGAAGACAGTGGTCAGATTACACAGACCACAGACTTCATAGGCCAGGGGGGAAAGTGAATTATTTTTTTTTTTTTTTGGCCGCTCTGCGAGGCATGTGGTATCTTAGTTCCCCGAGCAGTGATCAAACCTGCACCCTCTGCAGTGGAAGATGGAGTCTTTACCACTGGACCGCCAGGGAAGTCCCAGAAAGTGAATTTTATTTGAAGTGCATTGGGAAATTATTCACATGACTTAAGCAGGAAAGTTATATGACCTGATTTATGCTTTTAAATGATTCCTTTGGGCCATATGGAGAATTGATTTAGGGGGTCTGGGATGGAAGTAAGGAGACTAGAACAGTAGTCCAGGAAAAGGTGACAGAGGTCAGGACTAGGGTGCAGACAGTGCGATGCAGATGTGTGTAATTTAGAGGTATAATGACAGACCCTGACAGGCTGTGTATGAGAAGTGAGGGAAAGGCAGGGATCAAGGAAAACTCCAGGTTCCCGGCTCTCTGACTGGGTGCGGGTTGGTGCAGTCGCCCAGAGGGAGAACGGGTTTGGGGAGCAGGAAATCCAGAGTTCCCTTTAGGACACGTTTAGTTTGAGATGCCAGTGAGAGACCTGAATGAAACTATCAGATAAGTTCCCACAGAAATGAGTCTGGAACTTGGGGAAGAGGTTTGGGCTAGAGATAAAATGGTGTGAGTCTTTCAGTATCTAAATGGCGTTTAAAGCCACATCACCAGATGAACTGACACTAACCTAGGGAGACAGTGTGGATAGAGAAGCAAGGAGCTGAATTCTGCCACCAATTAGTGAGTCCGTGAGCCATGGCCGCTGGGCCTGCGCGTCCGGAGCCTGTGCTCCGAGGTGGGAGAGGCCACGGCAGTGAGAGGTCCGCATACCGCAAAAACAAAAACAAACAAACAAACAAAAAAGATGGGAGGAAGAACAACTGAGGTCAATGGATTGACATCTCCATGAAATGCGAGCATTAAGTGGGTGTGTATTAATTAGGGGGAAAGGCAAAGTGCTTTAACAAAGATATCCCAAAATACAGTAACTCAACATAAGTTTGCTTTTTTTTCTCATGTAACAATCCTGAGATGAGTGGTCCAGATTGTTGGGGCCACTGTGCTCCCTGTGGTCATTCAGGGACTAGGTCTCTCCCATCCTGTGGCTCTGACACCTCCTAAGGTGTTGTCTTCATCTTCATAGTTGAATCATGGCCCAGGTTTAGCCCAATGGGAAAAAAAGGGCATGAAGGGGAATGCACCTAAACTTGAAGGCCTGGGCTTGGAGGTGACACCCATCACTTTTGCTCACATCCACTGATAATAATCTATCATGTAGCCACATCCAGCTACAATGGAGGCTGGGAAATGTAGTTTCTAGCTTGGCAGCTAAGTAACCCTACTGCTAATACAAAAGAAGGAGACAACAGCTTTTGATGGACATCTGACAGTCTTTGCCATAGGGGGTACTTTAGAAAATGGGCACGGTAATTGTCATATATGGATATCATAATTTAATAATTCACCTTTTTTTGAACACTACCTATTCTACCTAATTTGTATGTATTTTAACTAGTTTGCCAATTAACATCTTAGTACATAAGTCTTTCGGAGTGAAGTTTCTGGTAAGCATCTTCCTAAAAACATCTTCCTGAAAAGAAGATTTTTTAAGAAGATGCTTATAATGAACAAACATCCTTGAATTCTGACAAGTTTATAATGAATAACCAGGCAAAACCTAAGCGAAATGAGTGAGGTTAGTCAAGGTGTGGAGCTGTTTTTCCCTGAGGTCATTTGCCAACTTTGGGTTTGATATCTGATGAGCTTCGGGTTTGACGATCTCACAAAGCCTAGGACCTAACCAAGAAGGAGAAGCTGATAAGAGACCCCAAGGGGCCACACTCTCACTGTAAGAGTGAAGCAGCAGAAACCATCCCCCCCGCCCCCCCCCACCCCGGGGATTATAAGGAAATACGCCATGGTGCCGAAAAGAGCAGGAGGAAAGAGACCATATCCCTGAGAAGTTGCTTCCTGAAGCTGTCCCTTATGCATACAATTCACATCATCTATCATGGTCTACAAATATTCAGACTGTAAATTTAATTTAAAATGGTCCTGGGCTTGTACTGCCCCCTAGCACCTGATAGAAGCGAACGCCCTCCGAAGGAATGCACCGTCATCCTAAGCCTCAAAATTTCAACAAGTTATGTTTTTTAAAATGTGAACCGTTAACTATGCAAACAAGGGAACAAGTTATCATAAGTGACCATAAAGGAAAAATAGATACATTTAATTATATCACAATCCAGAAACTCCACAAAGAGAATGAAAAGACAAGCCATACAATGGAATAATACTTGAGCACATATAACTGATAAAGGAGTCTTATTTCGAATATATAAAGAACTCCTGCAAATCAACATGAAAAGACAAACCCACCAAATAGAAAAATGGGCAAATAAATTCAATACATGCATTGCAAAACAAAAGGAAATACGAATGACCAATGAATACATGGAAAAGTGCTTAACTCCATAAACAATCAAGGTAGTGCAAAAACTATAATGAAATACCGCTATACACACACCAGTTGGGTAAACTTCAAAAGTGGGACAAGACCAAGTGGTCACAAGGGTATGGGCCAACAGGAACTCTCATACACTGCTGGTGACTCTGGGGGAGAGTTTGGCATTCTCCAGTAAAGTGGTATAAATACTCACATCCTGTGACCCTGCAACATCCCCACTGGAAAAATGCCCTAAGAAGTGCACGGACTGTGCACCAGGAGACATGTTCAGAGGAGAATTATTTATGGAGCCCCAAACTGGAAACAATCAAAATGCCTATCCATAGTAAAGTAGCTAAGTCAATTTGGGTATAATCATACCACGGAATATTAAATAGAAGTGACAATAAACTAGAACTTCACAACAACATGAATTAATGTTATAAATCCAGTGATGAGCAAAAGAAGCAAAACACAAAAGATATGTAGGGAATTTTTCCATTTATTTAAAATTCAAGAACAGAAAAATCTAAACTATATTATATGAGGATGGATAAACTATAGAGAACGATGAAACTATAACACTAGGCAGAGATAACCGTAAATAAAAGAATGATTACTCCTAAGAGGAAAGGTGGGGATGTGATTGAGAAGGGGCCCATGGGGATTCCTGGGGTGCTGGCAATATTCTATTTCTTGACTTGGGTGGTGATCACACAGATGTTTGTTTTGTAATTGTACATTATACTATGCATTTATGTTTTATGCACCTTTCTGTATGTGAGTTATATTTTACAATCAAGTTTTTCAACAGAACAACTTTATGCCAATATATTTGAAAACTGAGGCAAAATGAATACATTTCTAGAAAACTACTATTTTCCAAAACTGAATCAAAAAGTAATAAGATATCTGAATAGTTCTATAATTAGTAACCTATTGCTATGTGACAAGTTACAAAAACTTAGCAAATTAAAAACACATGTTTAGGGCTTCCCTGGTGGCGCAGTGGTTGAGAGTCCACCTGCCGATGCAGGGGATACGGGTTTGTGCCCCGGTCCAGGAAGATCCCACAGACCGAGGAACAGCTAGGCCCGTGAGCCATGGCTGCGGAGCCTGCACGTCCGGAGCCTGTGCTCCGCAACGGGAGAGGCCACAACAGTGAGAGGCCCACGTACCGCAAAAAAAACCCAAAAACAAACAAACAAACAAAACCCACATGTTTATTATCTCATGATTTCTGTGGGTTAGGAGTCTGGGCACATCTTAGGTGCGTGCTCTGTTTCAGAATCTCTCACAAGGCTGCAATTTTTGGCCAGGGCTAGGTATTATCTGAAGGCTCAACTGGGGAAAGTCCACTTGTAGGTTCACATGATTGTTTGCAGAATCCAGTCCCTCAAAAGTTGTTGGACTCTGGGCTTCAGTTCCCAGCTGGCTCTTAACCTGAGGTCACCATCTGTTTCTTGCCACACGGACCTCTCCAACACAGCCACTTGCTTCATCAGAGGGTACAAGCCAAGAAGGCAATAGGGAGAGTCTAGGGAGAGTCTGCCAGCCAGCCAGAAGTAACAATCTTATGTAACCTAATCATGGAAGTGACATTCCATGATTCCATATTCTATTGTTTAGGAGCAAATCACATGTCTTTCCCACACTCAAGGGGAGCAGATTACACAAAGACTTGATACCAGAAGTGGGTCATCTTAGAGTCTGCTCATCACATGAGTAAAGGAATTGAATCGGCAGTCAAATATCCTCCTACAGAGAAAATCCCAGGCCTCCATGCTAAGCTCTGCCAAGTATTAAAGTAACAATTCCAATTTTACATACATCTTTGTTCTCATTTCCAATTATTCCCTTAGAACAGGGAAATTAGTGGGGCAAGGCTCTTGATAAATGCTGCTGACTTTTTTTCCAGGAATGTTGTACTAATTTACGCTATTACTATTTTCCCATATCTATTTTTTCCCAATATTTTATTTTGAAAAATTTCAAATGCATGGAAAAGTTGAAGAAACTGTACAATGAATGCACATATACTCACTGCCTGGATTCTACAATTGTTAACATTTTGCTATCTTTGCTTCATCATGTATTTGTCCATCAATGCATCTTACTTTGTCTATTTTAATTGTGGTAGAATACGTATAACACAAAGTTTGCCATTTTAAGCACTTTTAAGTGTACAGTTCTGTGGCATTAAGTACATTCACATTGTGTGACCATCATCCCCATCCATCTCCACATTTTTTTCATCTTGCAAAACTGAAACTCTGCACCCATTAAATAATAACTCCCCATTCCCCTCCACCTCCAGCCCCTGGCAACCACCGATCTTTCCGTCTCTATGAATCTGACTACCCTAAGCACCTCATATGCGTGGAATCATAGAGGTTTTTGTCCTTTTGTGACTTGCTTATTTCACTTAGCAAAATTTCTTCAAGGTTCATTCATGTTGTAGCGTGTGTCAGAATTTCCTTCCCTTTTAAGGTTGAATAGTATTCCTTTATGTGTCTATACCACATTTTGTTTATCTAACTGTTAATGGACACTTGGATCGCTTCCACATTTTGACTATTGTGAATAACAACACATCTTATATTTAATGCATTGAGGAGTAATTTGCAGGTGTCAGTACACTTCATTCCTAAACACTCCAGCATGAATAGCATTGACTAGAGTTCAATATTTGTTTGCAGTTCTTTTTTTCTTTTTCTTATAGAAATATAGTTGATGTACAATGTTATATGTTACAAGTGTACAGCATAATGATTCACAATTTTTAAAGGTTATACTCCATTTATAGCTATTATAAAATACTGGCTATATTCCCTGTTTAGCTTTTTATTTTTTTTTAGGGTTTTCTGTTACTTTTATTTTATTTTTTAAATTTAATTTTATTTATTTACTTTTTATACAGCAGGTTCTTATTAGTTAACTATTTATTTTGTACATATTAGTGTATCTATGTCAATCCCAATCTTCTAATTCCCCCCCTCCAATTTTCCCCCGTTGGTGACCATACGTTTGTTCTGTCTCTCTATTTCTGCCTTGCAAACTGGTTCATCTGCACCATTTTTCTAGATTCCGCATATATGTGTTAATATACGATATTTGTTTTTCTCTTTCTGACTTGCTTCACTCTGTATGACAGATTCTAGATCCATCCACATCTCTACAAATGACCCAATTTTGTTCCTTTTTATGGCTGAGTAATATTCCATCGTATATATGCACCACAGCTTCTTTATCCATTCCCTCTGTAGCTTATTTTATTTATTTAGTAATTTTTTGGCTGCGCCATGTGGCTTGTGGGATCTTAGTTCCCTGATCAGGGATTGAACCCCGGGCCCTCGGCTGTGAAAGCACCAAGTCCTAACAACTGGACCACCAGGGAATTCCCACTTGTAGCTTATTTTATACACAATAGTTTGTACCTCTTAATCCCCTACCCTTATTATGTACCTATCCTGATCCCTCTCCCCACTGGTAACCACTAATTTGTTCTCGATATCTGTGAGTCTGTTTCTTTTCTGTTATATTCACTTGTCTGTTGTATTTTTTACGTTCCACATATAAGTGATATCATACATTATTTGTCTTTCTCTGTCTGACTTATTTCACTTAGCATAATACTCTCCAAGTCCATCCATGTTGCTGCAAATGGCAAAATTTCATTCTTTTTTATGGCTGAGTAGTATTCTGTTGTATATACACCACATCTTCTTTATCCGGTCATCTTTTGGTGGACACTTAGGTTGCTTCCATATCCTGGCAGTTGTAAATAATGCTGCTATGAACATTGGGGTGCATGTATTTTTTCGAATTAGTGTTTTTGTTTCTTTCGAATATATACCCAGAAGTGGAGTTGGTGCTTCATATAGTAGTTCCATTTTTAGTTTTTTGAGAAACCTCCACACTGTCTTCCACAGTGGCTGCACCAATTTACATTCCCACCAACAGTGTACAGGGTTCCCTTTTCTCCACATCCTCAGCAACATTTGTTATTTGTGTTCTTTTTGAGGATCGCCATTCTGACAGGTGTGAGGTGATATCTCACTGTGGTTTTGATTTGCATTTCCCTGATGATTACTGACGCTGAGCAGTTTTTCATGTGCCTTTCGGCCATCTGCATGACCTCTTTGGGAAAACGTCTATTCAGGTCTTCTGCCCCCTTTTTTACTTTTTTTTTTGTTTTGCAGTAAGCGGGCCTCTCACTGTTGTGGCCTCTCCCCTTGTGGAGCACAGGCTCCGGACGCGCAGGCTCAGTGGCCATGGCTCACGGGCCCAGCCACTCCGCGGCATGTGGGATCTTCCCGGACCGGGGCACGAACCCGTGTCGCCTGCATCGGCAGGCAGGCTCTCAACCACTGCACCACCAGGGAAGCCCTGTAATAATTTTTTTAACCATTGATTTGTTGTGCTTGTTCTAGAACTTCATATAAATGGAATCATACACTATGTGTTCTTCCGTGTCTGGCTTCTTTCCCTCAGCCTGTTTCTAAGATTCATCCATGTTGCTGCCATCTAGCAATAGTCCCTTCTACCTTACTGGTTAGTATTCTATTGTAAGTATACAGTCAAATCTATTGTCCTGTTGATAACACTTGGGCTGTTTACAATTTGGGCTTGCCAATAAAGCTGCTATGAATCTTGTTGTCCAAATCTTTTTGTGGGCATATATTTTCATGTCTCTTTAGTAAATGCCTACAAGTGGACTTGCCAGTCACAGGGTATGTATTTAGTTTTATAAGAAACTGCCAGATTTTTCCCCAAAGTGATGGAGCCATTTTATCCTCTCACCAACAACACACGAGCATTCCAGGTGCTCCACATCCTCAGCGTCTCTTGGGACTGTCTTTTCATTGTTAGCCGTTCTGTTAGGTTTTGCAGTGGTATCTCATTGTGGCTTTAATTTACATTCCCTTGACAACTAATGATGTTAAACATCTTGTCTTATGCTTATTGGTCAAGTTCATGTCTTTCTTTGTGGCGTATCTGTTCAAATCTTTTGCCCATTTTAAAACTGGGTATTTGTCTTTTTATCATTGAGTTTTAGAAACTCTATATTTTCTGGAATCAAATCATTTGTCAAGATATGGGTTTTGTGAATATTTTCTTCCACTCCGTGGCTTGTCTATTCATTTTATTAAAGATGACTTTTGTGATGAAGTCTAATTTACTGTTTTTTGATGGTTATTGTTTTCTGTGTCCAGTCTAAGAAACTTTTTCTTACCTACAGATTGTAAAATTTTTCTCCTATTTTTTCTTTTAGAAATCTTACGGTTTTACAAATTTATTTATTTATTTTTGGCTGCATTGGGTCCTCGTTGCTGTGCACGAACCTTCTCTAGTTGCGGCAAACGGGGGCTACTTTTCCTTGCGGTGCACAGGCTTCTCATTGTGGTGGCTTCTCTTGTTGCGGAGCACGGGCTCTAGGCATGCAGGCTTCAGTAGTTGTGGCACGTGGGCTCAGTAGCTGTGCTCGCGGGCTCTAGAGCACAGGCTCAGTAGTTGTGGCGCACGGGCTTAGTTGCTCCTTGGCATGTGAGATCTTCCCGGACCGGGTTTCGAACTCATGTCCCCGGCATTGGCAGGCGGATTCTTAACCACTGCGCCACCAGCGAAGCCCAACCTTTTGGTTTTAGTTCTACATTTAATTTCAACAATAATTCATAAGATTTAGGTACGTTTTCCCCTTTCATAGGGGAAGAAACTACGGCCACAGAAAGACTAAGTATCTCGCACATGGGCACACACACATACACACCCTTAGCAAGTAATTGTTGTGCTGGGGCTGGAATCCAAGAGGTCAGACGCCAGACACAAACTCTGACACACTTCTATGGACCACTTTTGAAAGGTGCTACTGGGGAGAGAGGCGAATCAACCAAACTATTCTCTAGGGCCAGAGGCCCCTGTCCTTCCCAACGGGAAGAGAGAGCTGGGCACTAGGGGCTGGAGAAGAGGAGAGGGGAGGAGAGGCTGGAAGGACTCAGGGTTCCCAGTTGCCCTAGGAGGGGCTGGGCTGTCTGACCAGGCTCCCTCTTGACTGTCCTGGTCTAGACCCCACCGCCCTCCACAGGGCCCACCAAGGGGCATCTGAGCCTGTTGGTCCTCCTGGGGCAGTGGTTCTCACTGGCACTTCCAGTTGCACATTCCTTTTGCCTTTAGCCAGCACCACCGCTGCAGGATTCATTCATGATTCAAGGCTTCATTCATGAAGAATCTCAACCCCGCGTGTATTTTCTCCATGTAGGGTAGAAATCCTCCATTTACTTTTTTTTTTTTAATAAATTTATTTATTTATTTTTAGCAGAGTTGGGTCTTCGTTTCTGTGCGAGGGCTTTCTCTAGTTGCGGAGAGCGGGGGGCCACTCTTCATTGTGGTGCGCGGGCCTCTCACTATCGCGGCCTCTCTTGTTGCGGAGCACAGGCTCCAGACGCTCAGGCTCAGTAGTTGTGGCTCACGGGCCCAGTTGCTCCGCGGCATGTGGGATCTTCCCAGACCAGGGCTCGAACCCGTGTCCCCTGCATTGGCAGGCAGATTCTCAACCACTGCGCCACCAGGGAAGCCCCCTCCATTTACTTTTACCACTGGGACTGGAGGAACAAGGAGGTGTCCAGATGATCGCACCCCACCCCGGGCTGTCTCCAGGTTCCTCCTTGTCTCTGCTTTATGGCAGCCTGCATTTCCTCTCCACAGTCAAGGTCAACACCCAGCCAACACCGTAATCCACCTCATTACCTGTTTTCTCGGTGGCCAGTGACAGTCTCAGCTTCCACTTCAGAGGAATCACTTTTGTATCTCTTGATGGACCCAGTTCTCCTCCTGGGTACTGAGTATGTACCGCTCCAACCTCCCCGCGCTGGCTCCCAGACCCACGTGTATGACTCCAGGAGAACTAGCATCCTATGTTGATACTGGTTCAGAACACTCCACCATCTTCAGGCCAGCAGGTCTCATGTGGAGGTGTCTCTCAGCTCATATCACAACTAAGCCTCCATTTCCCCATGCTTCAAGGCCACCTGGCCCTGCGTGGGGGCACAAGGAAAGACCACTGAACCTCATGGGCACTGGCCTGCTGTTTGCCTTTGGTCTTCACAGAAACATGAGCTTCTTTGTAGTCGGCCATGCTGTCTTAGACAAGGCCCAACGCCGCCATTCAGTACGTTTAAGAATGGAGGTGCAGGGCTTCCCTGGTGGCACAGTGGTTGAGCGTCCGCCTGCCGATGCAGGGGACACGGGTTCGTGCCCCGGTCCGGGAAGATCCCACATGCCGCGGAGCAGCTGGGCCCGTGAGCCGTGGCCGCTGAGCCTGCGCGTCTGGAGCCTGTGCTCCGCAACGGGAGAGGCCACAACAGCGAGAGGCCCGCGTACCGCAAAAAAAAAAAAAAAAAAAAGAATGGAGATGAAGAAGGAGGATGGGGAAGCACATCCAACTCTACAATAAGGTTCTATTGCAGGAGGACAAATTGCTGCTCCTCCACTGATGAGGCTCTTGACCAGCTGTGGCTTATGGAGACTCTCAGAACCCAGGGTGTCACCATGTAACAATTTGTCCTCTTCTTGGGAAACTGATGGAATTAACAAACTATGACTATTAAGCAAGTAACACCATAAGATAAATTATACATATTGCAACAAGGGGAAAGAGAACATGTAATGTTTGCAAAATTCTTAAGGGAGTTTGTCCTTGTCCTGGAAAAAAAAAAAAAAATGCTGGCTTGCAGTTTAACATTTCTATCAGAAAGTTGAAGCTCTTCGTGCCTCAGAGAAGGCAAGAAAGTCATGCTGAGATGTCACCTCTGAAGCTGCCTGGAATGAGTAAGAGTCACAATCTAGTTGTGACTAGGTCTGTCCCCAGGGAATAGTGGCCAAATGTTGCTAGCATTTTCTTAGGTCAGGATAACAGGGCAGGAAAAAGCCATGACTTGTCTCTTTCGTCCTAAAATTTCTCACTGCAATTTGAAGTATCAAAGGTAAGGCCTAGTGGATGTTGCAATATTTTCTCTAATTTTGTCCAGGTCCTAAAATCAGAGAAGGGAAGAGAATGACACCCACAGGCGTCCCCTGAATATTGAGCCTCCATTCAAGGGTGCCCCTTGGTGGACAGTCACCTGGGACAATCGTTCTCTCGCAATCCGGGCCCATCCTGAGAGTCCAACCACAGGGTACCTCCTTATCACCAGTCCTCCGATCCCCCTCCCTCCAAATCCCTGCCCCCTGGCAAGACCAGCCACTGCCCTGAACTGACATAGAGCCTGACCTCAAGCCGCCTCTCCTTCCAGGCAAAACGGACAACGAAATGTACTGCTAGAAACCCTGAAAAGGTTTCTCGTCTCTGTCGCCGTCGGAAACGGGCAGCAGTGCCGCAGCAATCGATTTCCGGCTGGGCTGGCGGCTGTGGAACCATCTGTCAGCAGCCTGTGGAGAGACCTCAGGATTGTCTGAGAAATGACCTCGAAGGCTCATCCTGGGTTGCCTGGCAACTAGCAAGCTGGGACCAGTGGCTCTGGGTCCCTGAAGGAGGGGCTGTGCCTGAGCTCAGCCTTTCCTGGGATGATAATGAGGTGGGGCACAGGCGCCCAAGGCCTCCAGGCTGGCTTTCCCAGATAGCTGACGCTTAAGGTCAGACTGCTTAGCATTCATTCCCCTCACGCCATCACCCCAAGGTCCTTCTCACACTCGCCTGTGAAAGGGAGAACAAGGTGGGGACCAGGGCCCCTCTGTCCCATGGTGCCTCCAGTCTCACCAGGGACCTGCTGTCTGTGGGCGCTCTGCCCGTGAGTTCCATCTTCACCGAGTATTCGGCCAAGTGTCCCCCGAGCTCTTTACATGGCACAGGATCGAGTTTTCAACCCTTGGGCAACTGGGCCTGGGGGACCTGCATCTGAGGTGTGGGCGGAGGGAGGGGCAGCTGGAAGCTGGGGAAGGGCCTCCGGGGAGTTAGCTGCCTGCTTAGCGCTCGCCTGGGCTTCAGGACGTGCCTGGGCCCGGTCTCTCTCCCTGTGTGCCTTCTCCCTTTGGTGACAGATGCTGCTGGGCACACCTGACTTTGTGGCAAAGTCAGACAGCACGCAGCTCTCGTCACATGGTCCCCAGGTACCTCATGTCAGGCTTTGAGTCTCCCCTGGGGCCCACCAGCTTATGAAAGGCATGAGCTGTTTCTCAGAAGGAGAACAGTGGCTGGCAAAGGGGGAAACGGCTTTGCACCAAAATCCAGGCTCCTGAGCTGAGATTTGCCTCCTGGGGCTTGTCCTGGGCTCCATAAGGGCATCTCAATATGCCAGAGACACTCAGGGACTCAGACGACCCCAGCTTTAGAGCAACTGCCATGTGTGAGGGCAGGAGTGTGGAGATGGCTGACCCTCCACATTATCCAGCCACCCCTACCCCCCACCGCAACAGAGCTGCGTCCTCGACGTCAGAGAGGGCTCCACAGTCCCTTGCCTCGGGGGATAGATGCAGATTACCTGAGGCTCCTGACTCTTGACCTCTGTCCACAAGCCCCCTTCCAACCCAGAGTCCTCTGTTATTTTTAGGCCCCTGAGTTCTACTTACCTTTAGTTCTACTCAAAGGATCAGAATGGACTTCTGATTTTCTTAGGATTTGCAAGAGGAAACAGAATGACACGTCATGTTCTCAGACTTGAGTGTACATCAGAACCCTCTGGGTGGGCATCTTGCTTTAAATAGAATTGCCCAGGCCCTAACTCTGGAAAGTCTAACTTGGCAGAGCTGATGTGGGACTCTGGAATACAGATTTTTTTTTTTTTTTTTGCGGTACGCGGGCCTCTCACTGTTGTGGCCGCTCCCGTTGCGGAGCACAGGCTCCGGACGCGCAGGCTCAGCGGCCATGGCTCACGGGCCCAGCCGCTCTGCGGCATGTGGCATCTTCCCGGACCGGGGCACGAACCTGTGTACCCTGCATCGGCAGGCGGACTCTCAACCATTGCGCCACCAGGGAAGCCCTGGAATACACATTTTAACTGAGTTCCACACCCATGATTCTGATTCAGGTAGTCTGCCATGTTCCTGGTGGGGAGTTTCAGGGACAGGCAAGCCTGGGTCCAAATCCAAGTTCTGTTCCTGAATCAGTTTGGATTCACTGCATCGGTGAGGGGTAGATACCCAAAACAACAGGAGCCTAAACAAGAGGGAAGTTAGAAGTTTCCATCTCTCGTGTGACTGTCCAGGAATGTCCTGGATTCAGGCTGGTATGGTGGTTCCACAATCATTAGGAACCTAGACTTTTTCTATCTTGTTGGTCCCAAATCCTCCACATTCAGCTTTGCTTCGTGGTCCAAAATGGCTGCTCCAGCTCCAGCCATCATGCCTGCATTTCAGAAAAGAAAAGGGGAAGAGAATGGCAGAGTCTGTTTAAGGGCAATTCCTGGAAGTTAAACAACAACTTCTACTTACATTCCATGAGCCAGCACTTAGTTAAATGACTAGATCTGTCGTAAGGTAGATCAGGAAATATAGATATTTGTTTGTAAATAGTGATTTAAGGCACAGAGTGTGTAAAGTAGCTGAAACAGAGAGGAAAGGGTGGTGGGAGAGGAAGATAAAACCAGTCTACTAACCCCAGTCATATACTTATGAATGCCAGTAACTGTTCTAAGCACTTTGTGTGTAACCATGAATTCAATTCTTCCAACAATCTTGTGACATAGGTCCTACTATTCCTTGTTTGTCAGAATGAAGTCACACACTCACCCCCAAACTGCACCAGTTGAAAGATTAGCCTTGCCAGCTACTTCCTGAGTGACTCTGATCAAGTTCTTTGCTGGCAAAACAGAATAGGTAAGCCATACTCAGCTCAGACCAGACACAATTTACCCCCGAGACCTGGATACATTGTGTCCCCCAAACCTTGACCATGTCAGACTTCTGCCAGCCAGAAAGAAAGGGTATGTGCTGCCGTAATGTCTATAAGCCAGGTGTCAGCAGAGAGCCCCATGAGACTGAGGTTTCACTCAAACCCCATCCCGTGGTCATGCTAGGGGTCGCTAGCTCTGGCTTCTTGCTAAATTATGTCTGTGGGTGTTTGGAGCCTGGAGGTGCAGTTCCTGGGCTCTGGGACCTCCAGGAGTGTTTGCTGTTGGCACAGTGCTGGGCACAAAGTAGTTGCTCCCTAAACGCTTGTTGAATAATAACAACAATAACCATCATTTAATGAGCGCTTATCACGCACCAGGCACTATGTTCAGGGCTTTACCTATATTATGCCATTTAACACTGACAACTGTCAAGATCTTCATTTTACTGATGAAGAAACTGAGACTCACAAAGACAAGGTACTTGCCAAAGTTCTCACACCTGGTAAATAGTAGAGCTAGGATTTGAAGCCACACATTTTTTAACCACAATGCTTGGATGTCTACAGCTCTCAAATAGCCACCCCTCTCTACCCACACGTACCATGAAAGTCCCAGGAGCCTGGGGTCTAGGCCGATGGTTCTGTGCACTGACACAAACAAGAAGAATGAGTTTTGTCTGGGCTTCCAAGGATTCAAACTACTGCGGGACACTCCTGTCGGTCTCCTCAATTTCCCCTGCTCCTAACCCACTACCTGAGTGATCCTGCTGCCCAACATGGAGGCCGCTTTCACTGTGGAGAGAGGAAAGGAGGACAGGCCTTTTATCCACAGGGGACTTGGAAACAATTTCCAGAAAAGCAGCAGAGTACGCGGTTGAAATGCTGGACTCTAGCCTGTCACTCCTCAGCTTTGTGACCTGGTGAGGATTGAATGGGTTAATATGTCACAGAAAGCACTGAGAAAGGGGCCAGCACACTCTCTATCAACAGTCTCTAAGAATTAGCCATCATTATGCTTATTTCAGCGAAAGATGGTACCAGCAGAAGCCAACCACCCGGAGAGGGCTGTTTGTCCCCTCTTCTTCCTTTTTCTGCATAATAAAGTTGGTTTTTAAATAACAAGTGATACATGGTCAACTGGTAGAAACTGTAAAAATTCAGATTGAAAAAAAATCACCTACAATCCCACTCTCCAAAGATCATCTTTCTATTCTTGTATTGAACTTATATCACAGTGATTTGGTGCTATTTGTTTTTTCCCCAGAGGGCGACTAGTATTTGTGGTTCTCCCACCTCCACCAGCATGAGTCACCCTGGTCCCACACAGTCACCCAAGCCTCTGGGTTTGCTAAGGGGGCTGATGGCTCAGAGGCAAGTGAAAGAGGCTGAAGAACAGGCCCTGCAAGTGCATCTGCCTCGTCCCCAGCCACCTGGAAAATTTTATGAGCAAAGTGCTTCAGTGCCTCTTAAAAGGCAAATCAGAGCTGCACCCCTGCTTACAATCTTTCAACAGCTTCCCGTGGCACTTAGGAGAAGGCCAAGATCTCCTATGTGGCCTTTGAAGCCCACCCCTACAGCCTGGGTCTGAATCTTTGACTCCATATATCAGTTATGTGACTTTGGACAAGTCATTTAAACCTCTCCGTGCCTCAGTTTCCCCACCTATAAAATGGGAATAACAGAGCCTACCTCTTAGAACTGCTATGAGGGTGAAATATGCTAAGTGAAGTACTTAGAACAGCACCTGGCATATGAAAAGCCCTTGATAAATGTTAGCAGTATGACCATTACAATTTTGTTCCATTTTTCCCTTTGCCCTCTACCCTGGGACTCATGCCCCAGCAGCCTGACTGCAGAGCGCCCACATTTAACCCCTCTGTACACAGCTTCTGACAGTGTCCAAAGGTGATAAGACAGGGCAAAGGCAGATGTCCTTCCTGTTTTATGAGGGGGTTGGGGATGGGATATCTTTCCAGAACCTCCTCTGTCTCATTGACCAGAACTGGATTCCACATCTGTCCCTAAATGAATAAGTGGCAGAGAGGAAAGGAAACGCCCTAGTTATACAAGACCTGGACAAAATCAAGCTTCTGTTAGCTCTGATGTGCTTCTCAGACTCCAGGTGCATTGGAATCCCCTGGAGGGTTTGTTACAACACAGATTTCTGGGCCTCACCTCCCAGGCTTGCTTAGGTAGGTCTCAAGTAAGGTCAAGGATTTGCATGTTCCAGATGCTTCTGCTGCTGCTGCTGATGATCCCAGGACCACACCTTGAGAATCCCAGGAGGAGGGGGACAAATGTCTGCCCCCAAGATGTAACCCGGCCTCTGACCAGCCTCTGGGGTTGGAGATGGGCTGTGGCTCTATGAAGACCTCCCCCAGTTCTCATGGCCACTGTCCGGCTTCTGCTGATTTCTTGTCGCTATGGCCTTTATTTCTGCCCTGGAATGGACCCAAGTGAGGGACGAGGGACGGAGAACATTTTCCCCAGCTCACAGAGCAACCGTAGGTACCGGCTGTTGTGTGAGCGAGACTTTAGACGCAGCACACAGTGGAAAATAGCACGAGAGCCGTTCCTGTTCTTAAAAGCCCTGGGGCTGCCCTGACACTGAGGTTCTCGGTGAGTTCTCAGGGCTCTTCACCCCTCACAGGGCCCAGCCAGCTCCTCAGCCCTCCTCCTTGCCTTCTCTCCTACACACGCCTCCCTCCTCGATGCCTCCATCAGAACAATGGGCTCCCTCCACCCACTCCTCCCCAGCTCAGCCCTAGTCCCGCCAGTGGCCAAACCCTTGATCAGTGGGCCCAGGGCAGGAGAGTCAGAGAAATGCGCCTGTACAAAGCCTGAGAGTAAGGATACTGCGTCTGAGCCACCAGATCGGGAAGGGGGTGCTTCTGATCTGAGCAAACCCTGGGGGCAGACAGAAGACAGCTAAGGCCTGAGGGTGGGACTCCGCCTCCCATGGGCTGGGCAAGGACTGCAGTTTGGTTCTGAGCTATGCTGGCCCTGAGATGATTCTAGCAATATTGTGAGAGATGCTGGGCTGAGGATCCTTCCTACTTCTTCGGCTCTCAGAATCACTCACAGCAGGCTCACACGAGGAATCACAGAGGCTTCGGAGTCTCAGAAGCAGATAACCTGCTGGTCGGGGCGGGGAACCCCTAGAGGCATCAGGAGGCACCAGTTGTGGGGACAGGGGTTTAGAAAGCTCCAGGAGGACAGTGTCTTTCTAATGCAGTTTGGTTTTAGTTCTCAGGTTCTGGAAGAGCGACTGTGTCCTTTATGGTGAACTTTAAGCATGCTGAGGCCCCGACAGGGGGAGGACCCTCTTGGCTGTCAATTTATTGTGAAATTTCGATTTCACCCAGAGGAATCCAGAGGGGGGACCATTGTTATTTATAACCACAGCTTCCTTCCCTGGAGAGTAGATCCTGCTTCTTTAAATAAAAGGTCCTGGGCTTCCCTGGTGGCGCAGCGGTTAAGAATCCGCCTGCCAATGCAGGGGACATGGGTTCGAACCCTGGTCCGGGAAGATCCCACATGCTGCGGAGCAACTAAGCCCGTGTGCCACAACTACTGAGCCTGCACTCTAGAGCCTGCGAACCACAACTACCGAGCCTGCGCACCACAACTACTGAAGCCCGCACGCCTAGAGCCCGTGCTCCGCAACTAAAGAAGCCCCTGCTCGTCACAACTAGAGAAAGCCCACGCGCAGCAACGAAGACCCAACGCAGCCCAAAATTAAATAAATAAATAGCCCTTTTGTTCTGAGGCCCCTTGTTGGGTTTGGCAAAGGTAGCCAGGTAGCCGAGTTTGGGAGGAGAAGCTGGGGAAGGCCGAATCACTCAGACTGCTTGGTGTCACAAGTGAGCCGAGCAGGGGAAGCCCCTGTGGGCGGTGGGGGGGGGGGGGGCCGTGAAGGAAGGAGGGCAGGTGGAGATGCGGGAGCCAGCAGATGGCAGCAGGCGGCCCAGCGAGGGCAGCAGAGAGGGTTGGGGGTGTTGGGATGAAGCGTGAGTGAAGAAGGCCTGGAGGCCGCAGATTTTAATAATGTCGCTTTCAGTTGTGTGCTGAGCAGCGCTGTGACTTCCAGAGGCCCAAACAGCTTCTGCTCACTAGAGCAGCCTGATACTCATGGTTTCTTGGGAGAAGAAATGGGCTGCATCCAACGTTTGCGTCAATTCCAGGGCAGAAATAAAGGGAACAGCTGCTAGAATTCGGCAGAAGCAGGAAACCAGAGCCACACAATTGTAAGCCTGAGAATTTGCAGAAGTCTTGGGGAGGGTGAGGGATGGGGTCTGAGTCAAATTTATTTCAATCCTGATGAACTGGGAACCCCCAGGCAAGCCTGGGTTCTGCCATCGGGGCAGACTCTGCCCCCTGCTTCCCTACTAAAAGAAGCCTGTTGTGTTCAGGTGAGAGGACAACGTACCCACCCAGAGAAGCGCGCGCGGCGGGCCGGGGTGGGGGGAGTTGATGACTTGTCAAAGATAATTCTATGTGTTCCCACTCCCCTCTGCTGTGATTGGGTTGCGTTAGGCCTGTGACCCTCTTCTGGCCAATGAGACAGAAGGGGAAGTGGGCTGGGGGCTTCAGGAAGGATTTCCCTCTCTAATAAAAGGAAAGAGAGCCATTTTAGAGCAAGGCCTGCCCCAGCTTTCTATTTTGGAGATGCTGTCTTTGACCGAACAGCTGAGCCATTAAAAACAGAGTCAGGGTTAAAAGCACGGCTGGGGGCTTCCCTGGTGGCGCAGTGGTTGGGAGTCCACCTGTCGGTGCGGGGGACGCGGGTTCGTGACCCGGTCCGGGAGGATCCGACATGCCGCGGAGCGGCTGGGCCTGTGAGCCATGGCCGCTGGGCCTGCGCGTCCGGAGCCGGCGGGAGGGGCCACGGCGGTGAGAGGCCCAAGTACTGCAAGAAAAAAGAAAAAAAAAAAAAAAAAAAGCACGTCTGGGCTCTGATTAGCTGTGTGGTCTAGAGAGAGTTACTTGATCTTCCTGCCTCATCTGCAACATGAAAATAATAATGGCACCTTCCTCATAGGGTTGTCGTGAAGGTCAAATGAGCAAATACACCTAAAATGTTTAGACATCTCTGGCACATGATGGGCACTCGATACATGATAGCTGTTATTATTATTTTTATCTGTGGATATGATGCTTGGAACCACTGTAGCCATCTTTTAGCCGTGAAGGAGGAACCCCTAACATATCAATAGAAGACGGGAAGGCAGAAAGAAGACAGCAGTATTGATTCCAAAACAAGACCTTTTAAGATAATAAAACTCTCGACTCTTTAGGCAACAATTTAGTTGAGTATTTTGTTACCTGCAGCCTAAATCATCCTGACCAATTTGTACATAAAACTTGACTCCAGGGCTTCCCTGGTGGCGCAGTGGTTGAGAGTCTGCCTGCCGATGCAGGGGACACGGGTTCGTGCCCCGGTCCGGGAAGATCCCACATGCCGCGGAGCGGCTAGGTCCGTGAGCCATGGCCGCTGAGCCTGCACGTCCGGAGCCTGTGCTCCGCAACGGGAGAGGCCACAATAGTGAGAGGCCCGCGTATCGCAAAAACAAAAACAAAACTTGACTCCATTATTGATTTACAGTGAGGATAAAACCATGTAGTCTATAGGACACTCATAGTTATTGATGATAATACTCACCCTGCAGGCAGACTATGGCAGTGACTGCCAGTTATTTTCAAATACTTAGTTTCTCCTTTCTTTTTTTTTAAATTTATTTTATAGAAGTATAGTTGATTTACAATGTTATGTAGTTTCTCCTTTCTTTAATAAAAAGAACTGCCATATTTTAGCTGGGCACATCCTGCCTAGCTAGAAAATACATTTCCCAGTCTCCTTTACAACTAGGTGAAGCCATATGCCCAAGTTCTAGCCAAAGGAATGTGAATAGAAGTGATACGTGCCACTTCCGGGTTTTGCCCTTAAAAGCATTGGGCATGCCCTCCCCTTGCTCTTCTCTCTCTTGCTGGTGGGAAGATAATAAGAGCTTGAGCAGTCACCTTGGACCCAAAGATGGAAGAGCCATTTTGAGGGTGGGCAGAGTTGCCCCACCAGCCCTGAACCACCTACTTCTTACATATAAGAAAAAGAAATTATCTTGTTTAAGCCAGTGTATTTTTGTATTGCTTCACTCAAGCAGCTATACATGAGGCTACAGAATATCAGGTAGAAATAGTGGCACAGAAGTACTGTTCTGTGATTATTACTATGACCTTATGTATCAGTCAGCTATTGCTGCATAACAAAACACCCAAAATTTAGGACTTAATAATGCTTTATTATTTCTCATGATTCTGTAGATTGGCTGCATTCTTCTGCTGGTTTTTCCAGGGCTTGCTTGTGCAGCTTCATTCAGTTGGAGGAATGGCTGAGGGCTGAGTTCAGCTAGGACAGTGGGGATGGCTGAGCCTCCCTCTCCATGTGGTCTTTCATCCTCAAGGAAGATAGTCCAAGCTAGGTTTCCTCACATGGTGATTCCATGAGAGTTCCAAGATGAAAGCCCCAAAGTACCAGCACTTTTCAAGCTTCTGTTTGTATCATGGTTACTGGTATTCCACTGGCCAAAGCAAGTCACATGGTCAAGCCCAGAGTCAATGTGGGAGGGTATAGATACCAGAGGCTTGATTCACTGGGCCATTTAGGTAACAACCCACCTTACCCTATTATGCCCCATGCATTTTTGGAAGCTCATTAAGGATAATTAGAAATCCTAGTGCAGTACTCATTAGGCCCATTTGCATAGGGACTAATAATCCCCTAGGATTAGGGACAATTGAAATTCATTCCTTCATTTGGATATTCATCACCTAGCTCCGAAAAAATTTGTTTCAGGTTGTTTATATAAACACAAAGATTTTTAAATGATAAAATTAAATTAAAAATGAGTATCGGAAGGCTTCCCTGGTGGCGCAGTGGTTGAGAGTCCACGTGCCGATGCAGGGGACACGGGTTCATGCCCCAGTTCGGGAAGATCCCACATGCCGCGGAGTGGCTAGGCCCGTGAGCCATGGCCGCTGAGCCTGCACGTCCAGAGCCTGTGCTCCGCAACGGGAGAGGCCACAACAGTGAGAGGCCCACGTACTGCTAAAAAAAAAAAAAAAAAAAAAAAAAAAAATGAGTATCGGAGAGAATCAGAACAGAAGGAAAGTGAAGGTAGGAAAAAAACAAAAGATGGTAGCAGAAGTAGGTTCAGAACAAAAGATGTGTGTCTTAGAGGTCCAAGCTCCTGCTAGGAGAGGGACATCAGAGTCGCTGGAGAGTGCTGGAACTAGATCCAGGAGATGGTCAGGGGGTAGTGGAGGGGATGGGGGTGAAGAAGTGGCTTCCCATAGAGCTCTGCCACTTTGTGGGCTACATCTGAAGTACTCCAAGGATCCACCTCCCATGTAGTCCCACTCTTTTCTCTCAAAGATTCCTCTTTCAGGAAATTCCGGAGGGGCTTGACAACGGCACTGTGGTGACCTCTGTCCTGTGGATGTTTGTCATGGTGGGAGCAGGGACCCTCACCCTAACTCACTCCCCACCTCCCAGGATGGGAGGAAGATTTTCTTCCACGATACCGGACCCAGCATACAGGGCAGGGCCAAGGAGCCAGGGCAGGATCCTCCTGGAAACCGCTGCCCAGTGCCCAGTGGGACAGGTGCGCCCTCTGGTGGCCCAATGCCACATTCCCCCCACTCTCACGCTCCAGCGCAGATTTACTACCCCAATGACCTTCAGGACCCCACCTGCCCATCTCCATCCCTGAGCCGGCTGCCCCTACCCCAGATCAGGGGTCCCAGCTGAGGAGAGAGGTGAGGTCACTCCAGAGCTCCTTGTCTGCTGAGTCGGGCGGGCACTGAGTTTGTAGTTATCCCCACAACATTTTGGAGAACTCTTATGACCCCTGGGAAGGGCTGAGGAGGTGCCTTTTATGCTGCAGGCCTCTGTGAGTGTGAACTTGTGGGAAGGCCAGGGAAATGGTGAGGTCTGGGGTGGAATCTCAGCCATCTTTGGTCCTCATGGGCTGGGGGCACAGCCTTCCCACACAGCCAGGACAGCCCCAGAAGAGGAGGAGTCTGCTTTCTCACCTGGAAAATGGGAATAATAAGATCTTAAAAGGAGATTATAGAAGTAAAGCTTTTATTCAACCTCTGATGAGGTGAATTTTCCAAGGGAAGTGGACACATGTGTAGGCAGGGCTAGGGTGCAGTGGAGTGATTCTGAGTTTTCAGAATTTCAGATCGCTCTGAGTCCTGGCAGCAAAGAAAAGAACTGATTCTCTGGAGAATCTCAGGAACATGATTTGTGGGCCTGACCACATGTTTGTTGAATGAAAAAATGGCTGAATCAGTGAATGACTGACTTCACGGCTCTAGGTGACCTCACACGGAAACAGCCCTGTGATATTCTCAAGTCATGAAACCTGACTCCCGAAGGCCAGCAGTGGTGGAAAACTGGGAGTCAGTCCCCAGTTCCCAGCCCCAGAATTCCCTACCGTGCTGCTGAGAATTTGCCTCAGTGCCACCTGCTGGTGGGCACTGACTGGACAGCTCCTGCTAGAGTTGGAAATCTGTCACCTGGATGCAGAAGGGGATGGTGGAAGGATGGGGACCAAGTTCTCTCCAGATGACCTACTCCCTCAGGAACAGTTGCTACCTGATTTTTCCTGATCCTTCTAAGGGTTAGTCAAGAAAACATATAAAGCCCTTGGAAAAAGCAAAAGAGAGTCCTAGGTCCTTTCAGAGGAAGGCTGAGCAACCTCTGATGATGATCTGATCCTTAGGACTGTGTGCTGTTGGGTGTCTTTGACCGACTTTATAACTCTTTAGGGATAGAAGTAATTTGTAGAAAACAGATAATAATGCAAATGATTCCTGCCCATAGCAAGCAAATGATTCCTATCTATAACCGTGCAAAGGAATTTCGTCCAGGAGAAAACATTCTCATTTGAACTACTTTTAACACCTTGCTGGTTCCTTGTCAGTTACAGAGTTAAAGAAAATCTTTGACACACATTCTTTTTTTTTTTTTTTTTGTATGAAGGTCATGATTTTCCCTTTTTGAAAATTACACTTGAGTAGATTCTTGGTCTTCAAGGAATCTACAGATCTCTCAGACCTTCCTTCCCATCGTGCCCCCAACCTGTTCAGGTGGCACCAGCAACTGCATCTTCTGGGTCCCCACTGCCCCCAGCACTGACTTCAAGGACAAACTGCCCTGTGTGCTTCCCTGCCAGCCTCTCCCTCCAGACTGGTAGTGCCCGGGAGCCGGGGCTAGGTCTGATTCTCACGATCTGCAGAGCTTGGTAGATGCTGTTGAATGAATTTATGAATATACTTAATGTGGACCACAAGCCCTGCTGGTGAGAGAGCCCGGTGTACGTGAAGGGCAATATATGCACGTGGTCTAACACTTCTCAGCCTCAGTTTCCACATCTGTGCAATGAGGATATTTCCGGTGCGATGCAAATACAGATGGGAAGGAAGTCTTAAGTAACTCCTGCATGTTTTCCCTTTGTCTCTTTTGCTTTCTATTCTGACCTCCCACCCCACCCCCAGAATATGAGGAACGGGGTCGTTTCCTCTGGCTCCCCACCCTGCAAGGCCTATGGGACGTGTTCAGTTAAGCGTCCCCCAATCCCTACAACCTAGCCTCGTTCGTGAATGAGAAAGGGAAGGGGAAATGACTTGAGGGGCCAGGGTGCCCATCAGCTGGCAGTCAAGGATCATGGCCTACTTAGCAGAAGCCTTGGACTCCAACCCTGGGAGGGGAGGGGAAAAGTCGGGGTGGGGGGCGGGGGGCGGACACTGGGGGTGGGGTGGACTGTATACCTGAACACTAACAGGGAAACCCCAAGAGAAAAACCAAAATGAGAGAGAGGCTGGAAGGGGCGCCATGACCAGACTCCAGCCCCCACCCATCCTAAGCCATAGGAGCCCAGCTGCCTCTCTGGCCCCAACTCCCCTAAACAGCTTCATCTGCTAAAGGAAAAAAAAAAAAAAAAAAAAAAAAAAAAATTACCGACAACTAAATAACTGGGATTTGGGCGCCACCTCGTGGCCATTTGTGAAACTGCCCACCCAGGCTGAGCGGATGATCCAAGGGCAGAGGGAGGCCCGCCAACACTCCTCCAAATTTCCTGGCCTCCATCCTTTTCCTCATCTTCTCCCTGCCATGTATTGAGCACTAACTGTATTCCAGACTCTGTGCTCAGCACTTTTCAGGCCTTTACCACATTTATTCTTGGAACAGCTTTAAAAGAGAGGTAATAATACCGTTTTACGAATGAGGAAACGGAGGCACAGAGAGGTGAACGAGTTTTCCCAAGGCCACACAGCTAGGAAGTGGACCAGAAGAGCTTCTCTCTGTATTGAAGAGGGACGGTGAAGCAGTCGGTTCTGCCCCTTAACAGCTGGTTGGCCTTGGGGCCTTTCGGCTCTAATTCAAATGTTTTTGTTGCTGACTCTGCCAGGCCCTACACTGGGCACTGGGATCTCCTGTGATCCTCCGTCTCAGTCCCTGTTAATCCCCTTCACAGCACTGATGCTGCATCTCTGAGCTCAAAATCAATCTCAGAACACAGAATAAGTGCTCAATAAACATTTGTGAATGAACTCATTAATCAATGAATGAATACAAGATTTTTAAAAACCCGAAAATGTGTCCCTGCTCTCAAGGCGCTGATGGCCTGGTGAGGAAAGCAGTTCAGTAAAGGGCAGGAGTGGTTCCTGCTCCCCCCCCGCACCCCCCCTCCTCCTGAACTGCCCACCTTCCCTCAGTGCTTTACCAGAGGGATGCACAGGAGATTTCAGACCCAGAGGAGGCACTTAACCGCATCCTGCCCTGAAGCCCTGAGGACAACCAGCAGAGCTGAAACCTATAAAGGAGGGAAGGGGAAAGGCACTCCAGATAGAGGCCACAGCTCGAGCAAGCACCTGCATGGTGTGCACTGCAAATTCTAAGCCTCTAGGAGGAACATAAAGGGAGGAAGAGAGGTCTGCAGGGAATTCATCAGGGATTTGCCATTAAAAACAAAACCCTCCCTTGACTGTGCCTCCGATTCCTCAACCACAAAATGGGGATAAGATGAGGATGACATGAGTCTTGGAGCCCGGCACACAGTAACCTTTAGGACTCTTGAATGGTTACCCACACCAGATGCACTTCAGGGCTAGATATAGCCACCAGGGGGCAGTAGGTAGGTCCCAGAGGCCACTGGGGAATGGCCTGAGACTCGGGAGCTGCAGGGGATCACAGTCCCCATCTGGTTTATTTCTTTTTATTTATTTATTTTTTAATGTAGATATTCTTTTTAACATCTTTATTGGAGTATAATTGCTTTACAATGGTGTGTTAGTTTCTGCTTTATAACAAAGTGAATCAGTTATACATATACATATGTCCCCATATCTCTTCCCTCTTGTGTCTCCCTCCCTCCCTCCCACCCTCCCTATCCCACCCCTCTAGGTGGTCACAAAGCACCGAGCTGATCTCCCTGTGCTATGTGGCTGCTTCCCACTAGCTATCTATTTTACGTTTGGTAGTGTATGTATGTCCATGCCACTCTCTCACTTTGTTCCCCATCTGGTTTAAATCAGTGCCTCTCAGATGGCAGCACCAGGACATCCCTTGGGGTCCAAATGTCCAACCCCCATGAGATAGCAGAGATTCGTCCTATAATGCATGGGCACCAGGTCAAGGAACTGGGGTGGGCCTCACAGACAGGGCATCAGATAGAACCCTTTGATGTAACCAGTAATTCATTCTTGTTTATTAAGTACCTACTATGGTGCAGCTGTTAGCAGCCCTGGTGATGCAGCTAGACAATAAACCGAGTGTGTGTGTGTGTGTGTGTGTGTGTGTGTGTGTGTGTTGTGTGTGTGGTGATGAGATGTTGAAAAGTTATTTTAGGGAGAAAAATAAAGATGGGATAGGGAATAGGGAATGCAGGGATGGTTTCCAATTTTAAATAAGATGGTACAGGAAGGCCTCCTGAGAAGGGACATTTGCATAGAGACCAGAAGATATGATGGAAGTAATCCATGAGAGTATCTGAGGAAGGAGGGTCCCAGGCAGAGGGGACAGCAAGGGCAAATGCCCTAGGGCAAGACTGCTTGCCTTGATTCAAAGAGCCGTGAAGAAGCCAGAGAGTGGGCTGAGTTGGGGGGAGGAGGGAGCCAGATGGAGTAGGGCCTTATAGGCTGTTGAGATGCCCAAATGAGGATATAACATGCAGTGACAGAGGTACACGATGGGAGAGAAGCACAGACTGCTCATCAGGACAATCTAAACTTGTGTCTCACTACCCGACCACACCCCCTGCAGTGCACAATGAATTAATATTTTCTATAAATCCTGTAATTATCTTGTGAATAGCACAATTATATTGCATTGTATTCTGTGTGTTAAAAGCATTCATTTGTTAAATGTAAACATTTAAAATATACCATGTTGGGGCTTCCCCGGTGGCGCAGTGGTTGAGAATCTGCCTGCCAATGCAGGGGACACAGGTTCGAGCCCTGGTCTGGGAAGATCCCACATGCCGCGGAGCAACTAGGCCCGTGAGCCACAACTACTGAGCCTGCGCGTCTGGAGCTTGTGCTCCACAACAAGAGAGGCCGCGACAGTGAGAGGCCCATGCACCATGATGAAGAGTGGCCCCCGCTTGCCACAACTAGAGTAAGCCCTTGCACAGAAATGAAGACCCAACACAGCCAAAAATAAATAAATAATAAAATATACCATGTATCATGCAGCCTTTTTACTTTTTCGGACGCCTTACGTTAGAAGTAGAGGGGGCTTTTCTTGCCCTCCAAGAGTCCCCTGGAGGCTGGTCTACATTCACACTTACCCACACCCTCACACACTCACACTCACTCACCAACAGTGCCCGGCCACAACCCAGGGATGCTCACCTGCCACCTCGAGGTGGCCTTGGGCAGGTCCCTGCTGCGTCTTCCACTACCTCAGCACCACCCAGCCCTTGACAATGTACAGAATGTCCTCATCCTCATGGGCAGGGATTGATGTGTCCACTTTACAGATAGATAAACAGGTTCTGAGAGGTGCCTGGAGCAGGGAGTCTGGAGAAGGCAAGATGGCGATAGGGAAGATTTAAAAGTGGAAAAGTGAGGAGAGGAGCAGGAGAGTGTCATTGCTAACCCTCTGGTGGACCATGACCTCAGACAGACCTGGCCCCAGGTGACTCCTAGCCCCACCATTTATTTATCTTGGGTAAATTCCTTAAAATCCCTGAGCCTCAGCTTCCAAATCTTTACAATGGGTATAATGGTAGTACTCACCCGGTGACTTTGTTATGCAGATTAAATGAGGTAGCATGGCCGAAATGACTGTTGTTATCAGTGTTGTTTTCAGTCTTACCAAGTCCTAGGGTTAGGGGTGGGGTGGGGACGAGGCTGCTCAGATTCCCAGCCGCCCCCACCCCAGCCACACACTGGCTAGATTCCTGCTGGGCAGCTTCCTCTGCCTGTGTAGACAGCAATTATTTTACAACCATCACAGCCTTTCCCATCACTCCTGCTTTATAATTTATAAGGTGGTGTCATTCGTTCATTCAACATTTACTGAGTGCCTCCTGTATAAACCAGCACAGTGCTGGACTCTGGGCATCTCCTGGTGAACGAGGCAGGCACTGTCCCTGCACCTAGAGACCTTACAGAGAGTGAGTAATCACACATAAAAATATAGTTAGAAATCGGGTTAAGGGCTAGGAGAGAACGATAGAGGGGGGCCAGGGCCCAACAGGCCTACCCAGCAGTGGCCAAGGATGACTCACCCCGCTGCACCTGATGGAGACCCTGAATCTCAGGACAGGGCAGGCTCTTGCCCAAGGGCACCGGTGAGGTGGGATGAAGGAACAAAGAATCCAGCACATGCAGCTGGCCCTGGCTCCTTCCATCCTGGACATGCTGGCCTCCTTGTTTCTCAAGTTCATGGTCACATCCCTGCCTCAGGGCCCTTTGCACTTGCTGTTCCCTCTCCTGGGATGTTCCAGGCCCCGTCGCTGTGACTTCCTCTCTCACTCCACACAGGCCTCCGTTCAAATGTTAACATCTCAAAAGAGCATCTTCCAGGACTTCCCTGGTGGTCCAGTGGTTGAGACTTCGCCTTCCAGTGCAAGGAGTGCGGGTTCGATCCCTGGCTGGGGAGCTAAGATCCCACATGCCTTGAAGCCAAAAAACCAAAACATAGAAGCAATATTGTAACGAATTCAATAAAGACTTTAAAAATTGTCCACATCAAAAAAAAATTTTTTTCTAAAAAGAAAAAGTGCATCTTCCTTCCTTCTATCCTTTGTCCTCCTCACTCTCTTTCAAAGCGCAGGTCACCACCTCACGCTATACTATGTACGTGCTCTCGCCTGTCTCCCGTCTAGAGCAGGGATTTTACCTCCTGTTCACTGGCGTATCAGTGCATGGAGCACGCCTGGTACTGAACAAATGAATGAAGACAATTATGAAGTGGGACGAAGTCCTATGAATGAAAAATACAGGAAGCCTCTGCATGAGGGAACAAGAGGCCTAATAGGTGGTGGGGTGTCAGAAATGTTTTCCTCAAGGCGCTGGGACAGCCCTTCAGAGTTAACCCCAACTGAGGCAAGGGGACCAGGCCCCTGAGCTTCCCCGGTGACCAGTCCCTGAATCCAGGCTGCCCCCAGGGAGGGGACATAATCTTATACTAGGTGGTTTCTGGGGGAACGAGGACCTGAGTCCTGTAGGGGGTTCTGAGTGGTGCACCCCAGCATCCACGGGCAGCCCCCTCACACGACCCTCCAGAGGGGCCCTCCTCACCCCAGCTTAACTGTGGAAAATCCAGACTTATTACAAACCTCTTCCCCATCCCTGTATTTGCGGAAGCTTCAGGAGTGTTTATACATGCCCAGGAACCTGCTTTGGTCAGCCCCAGGAGCTCCTCACCTGGTATGCAGTAAGGGCTCACTACCTGTTAGATGGCCGGGATGTTGTGTGGAGGGAGAAGGGGGCAAGTCTAGGGAGACCCCAAGCTTTCTTTTCGGTTTGGGTCCCCGGCTAAGATGGAGGCCAAATTTGGAGCGAGAAGATGTGGTGGGTTTGGGACATGTTGAGGCTGTGGTGACTGAGATGCCCAGGCCCTGGGGTGTGGTACCAGCTCCCCAAGGAGCCCCCCACGATGGAGTAAGAGGGAGAGAAGACCAAGAGGGTTGCAGGGGGAGGGAAGCCTGGGCAGAACGGGGTCTCAGAATCCAGGGAGCAGACAACAATGTCAGACATTGAGAGGGCAAAGGGGATGGGGACCAAGAAGAGGGGGCCCAGAGGACATGGCAGGGCCTGAGTGGGGCGTGCGGGAGCTTAGGAGGAGGGGGCTTGGGGAGGGGCCTGGAGCTCACTGGGGCCTGAGAGGTCTCCGGTGCAGTCATAGGGTGGGTGGGGAGACAAGGCCTCCTGCAGAGCAGCTAACAGGGAGGCCCGCCCCAGAGCTCCACCCACCCCAGACCCCCTCCACCCCCATCCCACTGGCTGAGAGCCCAGGGTCAAGACCCCTCCCTCCACCACATCTCCTGAGGTCCCCACTACGAGATGTCTCAGCCCAGGTGGTTCCTCCCTGGAAACTGCTTCCTCAGCCCAAATCCAAATCAGACAACAGGAAAGACTTCCTGGCTGGGAGGGACGGGAGGCCCTGGACAGGGTGAATGCGGGTACTTCTGTCCAAGATGAGAAACTGGACACAGTGACTTCTGGAGGCCCGTTTCCAATTGCTGGACAAAAAGGGCAGCGTCTTCTCCAACCTGGATGGGGCAGAAGGGGAGCTTTTTAGAACGGGGAAGAAGCACTTGCTGCCAGAGAGCATCAGCGTCAAGAGCTCAGATGTGAGCTGGACGCCCTGAGCTAAAATCCCAGCTCTGCCACTAACTAGCTGTGTGACCTTGGATACGCTACTTAACCTCTCTGTGCCTCAGTTTCCTCATCTGTAAAAAGAGAAAAACAATAGTACCTATCTCTACGTGCTCTTATGAAGTTTCAGTTAATGAACTGAACTTTGTCAAGCGCTCCGAACAGTGCTGGCACGAAGTGAGATCTATATAAGTGTTAGATAAAAGAAATAAAAGGTATTAGTGACCTTCATTTGAGAGCCTCCTAAGCACTGTGCCAGGTGCCTTATTTACATCACCTCTAATCCCCACGTTCCTCTATAAGAACTATCCTATTTTACAGATAAAGAAACTGAGACCCAGAAAGGTGAAGTCACTTGTCTAAGCTGACCTAGACTAACTTGACCAGCACTCCTAATTACTATGTTGCTTTTCTCCACCACAAAGGCAGGGGGATGGATGGAATGGCCTCCCAGAGGCTTGCCTTGGACCCTCACAGCCACACTCACAGGGGCAGACCCCTCCAGTGTATAAACCATCCCCAGCCTCATCGGAGCCTGGGAAGATTTCCTACTTTGAGGAAATAGCTCAAAGCACAATCATCTGATTAAGCAATTATTTTTTGGAGCACCAAGGCAAGGAAGTGACCTCAATGGCCGCTCAACACCGCCCTGCTGCTGGGGATGGAGGTAATGGGGATAATCATGACAATGGTGGTAGTGACACTGATGATGACATTTGTCAAGTGACGGAAAAGGTGACGGCTGTCAGAGCTCAGTGATGGTGGAGGAGGTGACGGGGCTGGTAATGACTTGATGGTGGTTAAGGGGATGGTTCCCTCATCCAGGTGTCTGTCAGCCAAGGTCATCCCAGGTGATTGGCCCAGGGATGTCCCCTCTGGTTTCAAAGATGTGCAAATGAGGTTTAAAATATAGTGTTTGAGGACTTCTTTGGTGGCGCAGTGGTTAAGAATCCGCCTGCCAATGCAGGGGACACGGGTTCGCGCCCTGGTCTGGGAAGATCCCACATGCCGCAGAGCAACTAAGCCCGTGCACCACAACTACTGAGCCTGCTATCTAGAGCCCGCGGGCCACAACTACTGAGCCTGCGCTCTAGAGCCCACAAGCCACAACTACTGAGCCCACGTGCCACAACTACTGAAGCCTGCGCACCTAGAGCCGGGGATCCGAAACAAGAGTAGCCCCTGCTTGCCGCAACTAGAGAACGCCCGCACACAGCAATGAAGATCCAACACAGCCAAAAAAATAAGATAAAATATAATGTTTGATTCTCAACATTTTGCTATCTGAATAAAGCAGAGTTTATTTCGGGGGGAAAAAAAGCAGATCATAGCGTTGATGGAGAGGTGACAGTGGTAGTGATGGTTTTCAGGGTAGATCCTGTGGCTGGGCTCTCTCAGCCTCCATCCCACCCTCCTAGACGGGGAGTTTGGAAAGCTAACAACTACATTTCCCTCCCTTGCAGTGTTTGTATGTGGAACAGGCTCCACTTATTAGATTCACTCCAGCAAGATTTGGAAGCCTAAAGTGAGGTGCAGCCCTTTCCGTGCTTCGGTTTTCTCATTCATAAAATAGGGATAATAATAGAAGAGTGCTGGCCACATAATAAGCACTATTTATGATTTGGTTGTTGTCGTGGGGGTTTTGGGGGTTTGGTTTTTGGTTTTTTTGCTCCCTTTTGGCTGTTTCTGCCGGCCCGCAAGTTTGCGGTAACAGGAGGTTTTTCTGCAGCAGTGTTCTGGTATCAGGTCCAGCTTCCTGCTTGCCCAGAGGCAGTGGCGATTGTGAATGTGGTGGTAGCAACTTCTCACCTGCAGCTTCCTGATTCCTGGACTGGAGCCTCAGGGGCGTGTCCTTGAATTCACAGTGACTCTCTTGGTGGATCAGTTCTGTATGGTTCTGGGAGTCATTCTTAGAGGTGTGGCTCATTCGGCCTCTGGAGCAATTGTCCTCTATTAAATACCTTCCTGCTAAAAACACTAAGGCAGGGTTTCTGTTTCCTGCACTGAACCCTGACAAATACAGTTTGAGAGCCTGAAGACGGTTAAAGCTATTGATGCTTGAGGTCACAAGACATGGATGGTGATGGTGTCTGGTGAAGATTATGGGGCTAAATTGATGGGTGCTTGATCTTGGCATTGATGGGAATGGTGATAATGACAATGTCTAGTGGTGGAGGTAGGTGGCAATAAGAGTTCTTGGGTGCAAGCAATAGAACCTGACTCTGGCTGACCTATGAAGAAACAAAAGATATTGGGGAGCTCCCAGAATGGACACAAAGCCCGGTGATCCAGGCTGAGATAAAGGGCAGGAACCAAGGAAGTGACAGCATTGGACAGACCAAGCCCCTCAGCAAGACACCCAGATAGAACTGTCACCATCAGACACCACACTGACCACTACTACCAAAGGCCACCTTTCTGAGTGAATTCTAAACCCTCATATCTTTTTTTTTTTTTTTGCGGTACACGGGCCTCTCACTGTTGTGGCCTCTCCCGTTGCGGAGCACAGGCTCCGGACGCGCAGGCTCAGCGGCCATGGCTCACGGGCCCATCCGCTCCACAGCATGTGGGATCTTCCTGGACCAGGTCACGAACCCGCGTCCCCTGCATCGGCAGGTGGACTCTCAACCACTGAGCCACCAGGGAAGCCCTAAACCCTCATATCTTTGCATCACTCACTCAAGATTCAAAGCTCTGGGCTGAGGCATCCACTTGGCCGAGCCCAGGTCATGTGCCCATGTCCCATCTGCCAAGGAGTGGGAGGAGGGGCCTGTGGTCCCCTTAACTTCAGTAGTAGGATGTCCATCGAGACATATGTAGTGGGGGCTTCCCCCTAAAGAGAAAGGGGGTTGGGATGTAGGGCAGCCAAAAACCAACAAAAGTCCACCCAGTAAGGAAGCCTGGTGATAATGATAGCATGAAGCTAGGAGGAGATGCTGCCTTCTTTATTAAAACCAAACCCAGGTCAGTGGCATCTGGACCTTTCAACACTGGTCAGACCCAAAGCCCCTTGCAATCACCTACCAACTTCTGATGCCACCACCACAAGTGCCGTGCACTCCGGCCAAGTGCAGTTGGGACATTGCCCCTTCCATTTATAGCCCAGCACAGAGCAGAAACCAGGCCTGGACATTCAAACAAGATGCTAGCAATGACCCAGGGAGAACAAAGAGGGAAGAAACACAGACATCTATTCATTTATTCCATTTCCTTTTATTGGGCACAGACCAGGTACCAGATACAGCAGAGAATGAGGTCCCTGCACCGTGGAGCTTACAATCTAATGAGGAAGACAGTCGAATCCGTAACACATAAGTAGACAAGAACACTGCAGGGCAGGAAACACAAGGAGGATGAGATGGAGAGGAACTGGGGGAGCCCCTTAAGAGGGGGAGGTCAGGGAAGGACTCTGAGCTGAAGCTGAAGCTGTTGTGCAGAGATCTGGGGCGACTGTGGACTCCGAGACCCTGAGGCCGGAACAAACTTCCTGTGCTTGTGGAAGAGAAAGGTGGCCCGAGTAGCTGGAACACAGGAAGCCAGGGTGGGAGGAGGTGAGGTTAAAGTCAGCCGGGGAGGGACTTACCTGGCGGTCCAGTGGTTGAGACTCCGCACTTCCACTGCAGGGGGCACGGGTTCGATCCCAGGTCGGGGAACTAAGATCCCGTGTGCCATGTGGCAGGACCAAAACTATAAATAAATAAATAAGGTAAAATAAAATCAGCCGGGGAAAGAAGTGGGATGTTTATTCCCATCAATGGGAAGCCACTAAGCGCCATCCTTCGATAAGAGGAGGGCCTCGTTCTCAGGAATGAGTAGGGAAGGAGAAGATGGGCCGAGTGCAGGGAGGGGTATAGGGTCAGTAGAGGTAAGGGCTGGGCTTCCCATACATTGGGCTCCTGTTTCCTCAGTGAGGTATGAGGCTAGGTCATCGACGCACAGGGGAAGTAGGAGATGGCAGGACATCTGTCCATAAGGCCACATCAGGCTTCCAGTGTCCTGGAAAGAGCCATGATACAGCCCTGGGAAGGACCTAGTCGGCCATCGCACTCCTGGGCACACACCTCCTGGCAGCTTCCCTCGGGGGACAGAGGCACTTCCTTGACTGAGGTCAGTGGTAGCAAGTGAAGCCTCAACCATCACAATCACAACGTCAGTCACGATCATAATCACCGTGACCTTCACACCAACAGGCACAAGGACAGGACAGGAAACCCTCGAGGGCACCCTGCCCCTGTGAGCTAGTGGGACCTGAGCCCCTACCTGCCCTGTGGACGGCAGTGGGACTGTCCTGGGACAGAGCCAGTGGTGTGCTGGAGCTGGCTCCTACCTGCTTGCAAGAGCTGATTCTGTGAGTCTCTTCCCAACTCTACGTGCAGTGACATCGTACGGGTGGCTTGAAATCAGCCACAGTGGAGGGCTTTTGGTTCTTTTTCCCAGCTAGCCAATTCATCAGCTTGCCTCTGGACAGAGCCCTGAGGACAGTTAGGGACCAGGATCCACACCACTCGCCTCTGTAAACTTCAGAGCCTAGAGCAGGACCAGCAGAGAGAGTCCAGAGTCCTGGTGGGCAGGTTGTCTGGTTGGAGGATGTTGGGTGGAGGTGGGAGGTCACCTCTCCTTAAGACACACCTGATGGTAGACCAGAGAGCCTGGGCATCACCTTCACCAGAGCCTCTGCTCCAGTCCAGGAGCCTAAAGGAAGGCCGGTGGCCTCCCAGCCGGACTGCCTGACCCACCCTCCTGGGCTGAGTCTGCCCTGGGAGGGACCAAGGGCTGCTTCTCCCTGCTCCCTGCTCCCAGGATGAGCCCTGACCTTGGTCATAAACTGGACCTGAGCCCAGTGACGAAGATCTCCACCCAGGCCCAAACAGAACCTCACCCTTATTCTGGGTTGGGCTATGATGGGGCCACAGAAAACACACTCCCATTTCCATCTGTGCCTGACACAGGCTCACCACTGAAATCACGTCAAAGCCGGGGCCTTGGGCCCAAAGGGGGGCAGACCTGGCCAGGGGTTGGCTGAGCACCGTCCACCTCTGCAGTCACGGCTTGGGCGCCTGCCTGGGAAGCAAACAGTGAAATTAAAACCCACCACCATCTCCTCCTTGCTGAGTGACACATCTTCATCTTAGGAAATAAAGCCTAAAGGCAAAGCATATTTTCTAAGACCTAATCCCTCCCCTTGCCTGTCAGGCTCCCTCTTTGATTTGGAGGATTCTTGCACTAAACCCTCCCTCCCCGCTGTGCCCAGACACAGGCCTCCAGATCACTGGGAGGAGAGGGAGCTGAAAAAGCGCCAGGAACTTCATCTGAGAACCTAGGGGTGGAGGCCAGTACCTCACCTAGCAAATGGGCAAGACCCTTCCTCTCTACAGCCTCAGTTTCCCCGCCTGTACAGTGAGAGATTTAGCCTTCCAGCTCTAATATCCAAAGTTAATGATCCTGGTGGAAATTTAGGGCCCCACGTTCAAGGGTTGTGCTTCACGGATAATTCAGACCCAGGAGATTCAGGAAACTTTCCCGAAACCATGTATGGGATAGTGGGTTTAAGTCCTGGGATGTCTTCTTAGCTCTGAGACCTTGTGCTAGTGACTTGACTTCTCTGGGCCTCAGTTTTCTCATCTGTCAAATGGCACTAACGCCAAGTTTGTGAGGATCCAATGAGATGGTAGCAAGAAAACAGCTTTGTAAGCTGTGGAGCACAGTCCTCGTGGGAGGGAGGGGCATCTGTTATTCCTGTTGTCATTTGTTATTCCTGCTGTCGTGGGTTAATGTTTTGCCTTCCAGCAGAGCCCAGAAAGTAGAACAGTCTGGCCTAGCTCTCGGGTGGGAGACCGCCTCAGAGTCTCCCCGGAACCCACTCCCCCTGCCCAGAGCCAGTTCCAGCCCTGCATAAGCCTGCTGCCTGGCCTCCCCACCTCAGAGGTGATAAATCCTCCTCATTGGTCACCAAGGGACCGCAGGCTTTAGAGCTAGACTGGCCTTGGGGATCCCCAGATCCCATCCCTTTATGGTGGCCCAGACAGGAAAAGGGCTTTCCCCAGAAGGCACACAGTATGTCAGCGGCACAGCTGGGCCTCAAACACAGTTTCTCTTTCCTCTACCCTAGCCCATAAAATGGGGTCCTCTGGAATCTTCACAGCAGCAATGCCCCTGCTGGTGCCCCAAATCAGTAGGCCCTGTCCAGGCGGGGACTCTGGGAGAGAGGGCTGTCTAAGGCATCCCTCCACAGCCTTCATGCCCTGCTGGGCTCCTGCAGCCTCCAGGAAGCCTTCTCTGACTGGCACCCAAAAGGTTGGAAATGAGTTCCCTCCCACATACCTCCTTTGACAGAATACCTGCTTAAAGGTGAAAGGTGTCTGTTTGCCTGTCTGCTGGCCTCCAGCCTGAAAGTTTCTCGGGATAGGGAACGGCTAGATTAATCTGGGCTCCCCATTACAGGGGCCTAGGCCAGACTGAGGGCAAAGGGAATGAGGGAGAAGTGGGAGACAGGGGGATGGGAGGGCACTCAGGGCAAGAAAACAATGCACTGGGATTTAGTGGCCCAAGCAGCAGTGGGGCAGGGACACAAAGCCCTCACCCCTTCAGACGTTGATTCCCAGGGCTTCCCTCCCTCCCCAGTGGCCCATACCCCAGGGCAGGCTCCTCCTGTGGGAACTGCTGTCTCAGCAGCGGGCACCCAGCCACATGGGTGTCGGGAATGAGGCTTGGCAGCAGGGCGGGCGCTTTCCTGGGCAGTGTTTGTTCTGGGCCGTCCCGACAGGGCTGCCCCTTGCTTGGGCCTGGGGAGGGGATGGCCCTGGGCAGAGGTCCTGCTGGGAAGGCAGAGTGGTGCGTGGGCCCAGGGAACAGGAAGCATCCTTCTCCCGCCAGCGCCAGTGGAGCAGCTGCTGGGCAACACTGGGGAGCTGGTTAGAGATGCAGGCTGTCAGGTCCTTCCCCAGACCTGCTGTTCAGAATCTCCACTTTAACAAGATCCCCAGGTAACTCCTATGCACATTTCAATTTGACAAGCCCTGTTTTGCAAGTGTCTGCCTGTGTATTTACACAGCAGATAAATAAATAAATAAATATCTACAAATTCCCAGTTAAGATAAATAAATCATGGGTGTCCTGCATGGTGACTGAAGTTAATAATACTGCATGATAATTCAGAAGTCGCTAAGAGAGTAAATCTTTAATATTTATTTTATTTCTTTATTTGGCCGCACTGCGGGATCTTCGTTGCCGCCTGTGGGATCTTTGGCTGTGGTGGGTGCGGAGTCTCAGCCACTGGACTGCCGCCAGGGAAGTCCCAAGAGAGTAGATCTTAAAAGTTCTCATCACAAGAAAAACAATTGTAACTACCTGTGGTGACAGATGTTAGCTAGACATTGTGGTGAGCATTTCACAATGTATACAAATATCAAACCATGTCACACACCTGAAACTTAAGTAATGTTTTATAATTATATATCAATTAAAAATTAAATCATGAAAAAAACAGATTACCTTCCTTTCATTTCTTCTCTACATTTCAGTTAGGGCATTACCTTGATTTTTTAAAATTATTATTATTATTTTTTTTGTTTTTTGCGGTACGCGGGCCTCTCACTGTTGTGGCCTCTCCCATAGCAGAGCACAGGCTCCGGACGCGCAGGCTCAGCGGCCATGGCTCACGGGCCCAGCCGCTCCTTGGCATGTGGGATCTTCCCGGACCGGGGCACGAACCCGTGTCCCCCGCATCGGCAGGCGGACTCTCAACCACTGTGCCACCAGGGAAGCCCTGATTTTTTTTTTTTCCAAAATTTTGAGTGTGTGAATAGGATATTTTATCTGTGAATCTCATTCCATCACAGGAAAGAGATATTGCAAGAAATTTATTATAAAAGAGGGTGTGCGGTCTGCTGGGGCTAGAAACCCACTGATGAATACCCACTCCTGTTTTCAGTTGGCAGCGTCAGCCCTGAGGAGACAGAAATGGAAGTGGGCAACCCTTGAACCTGAGGAGCTCACCTTTAGCAAGGGAGATGAGACAGAGATGCATATTGCCACCTCCTGAGCCTCAGTTTCCTCACCCACGAAATGGGTGTAACAATCGTCAGTCATGTCCGCCTGCCTCCCCAAGGGGCTGGACGGGCGCAAATGAGTTTGGTCGGGTGGGGCTTTATGAGCATAGGTGAGTGAAGTGAGATCTGAGAGTGCCCTGCTCACAGCTCTGTCTTCTGGTGTCTCTCCCTGTCCTTTAGGGTCTAGCCCTCAGCCTCCTCTTTCTCTCCCATAGCCTCATCTGCCGCTATGGTCTCACTCTCTCTTCCTCCTTCCTCCCCCGCCCCCCGCAAAAACCCCGCACCTATCTGAACCTTGCTCCAAATTAGCAAATTAGCTCTGCTTCTGGGGACAGCAAGCATGCACTGAGTGTTGACTACATGCCAGGACCCCTCATGCACTGGGTCTTTTATGCCAGCCCTGAGACTAGGTCATAATACCCCAATGAGCAGATGAGAAAACCCAGGCTCAGTGAAAGGGAGTGATTGCACCCAGTTGCACACAGCCAACAAGAGGCCAAGCTGGAACAGGAACTCAAGCTTTTGGCTCCTACTTCACCAGGCTTCCTTGGCTGGAAACAGGAACCAAATTTCCATGACCTTGAGGAGGACTCCGTTCAAGTCCCTCCTCAGAGATCTGTCTCTAGCCGTACTGCACCACTCCCTGCAAGATCAGGTTCTGGAAGAGTGCTCCTTCCTCCTTCCCTCAAGCATCCCTTCACTCGTCCCATGAATATTTATAGACTCCAGGAGCTGGGATACACAGAAAACAAAAACAGACAAAATCTCTGCCCTCCTGGAGCTTCTGTTTCGACAGACAAACAGGCAATAAATAGGTATGATGTGTAGCATGATGTGTAGATGGTGCTGGGTGCTATGGAAACAATAAAGCAGAGGAGAGGGTGGGGAGGGGAGACTGCCATTCTAATTGGGTAGTTAGGGCTCACTGAGAAAAGGACACACTGAGAAAAAGACCTGGAGGAACTGGGCAGAAGCCATGTGGCCAAGAGGGGATGAGTGTATCAGGCAGATGAAAGCAATATGCAAAGGCTCTGAGGTGGGAGAGGAGCATCAAGAAGGCCAGTGTACCCGCAGCAGATGAGCCAGGGGAGAGTGGGAGGAGATGGGGGTGGGGTGTCCCATGGAGCCTTGTGGTGAGTGGAGGACTTTGGCTTTTACTCCAAGTGAGATGGAGGCATTAAAATGACATGATCTGACTTGTGTTTTAAAAGGATCGCTCTGGCTGCTGGGTTGAAACCACACTGTGGGAGACAAGTGCAATAGCAGGGGGGCCAGCAGGGAGGCTCCAATAATCCAGGGGAGGGGGTGATGCCCACGGAGGTGCTGCCCACCAGCAGCAAGCTGGGTGGAGGGCAAGATGGGGTCAGAGTCTGCCTGTATTCTGAAGGTAGAGCCAACAAGACTTGCGGACAAATTGGATGTGGGATGTGAGAGGAAAAAGGAATAAAAAATGGCTTCATGTGTTCAGCCCAAGAACTGGAAGTTGCCATTTGCTGTGGGAGGAGCAATTCAGTTCAAGAATTCAGATTTGGGGGCTTCCCTGGTGGTGCAGTAGTTAAGAATCCGCCTGCCAATGCAGGGGACACGGGTTCGAGCCCTGGTCCGGGAAGATCCCACATGCCGCAGAGCAACTAAGCCCGTGCGCCACAACTACTGAGCCTGTGCTCTAGAGCCCACAAGCCACAACTACTGAGTCCACGTGCTGCATCTACTGAAGCCCGCACGCTCTAGAGCCCGTGCTCCGCAACAAGAGAAGCCACCGCAATGAGAAGCCAGCGCACTGCCACGAAGAGTAGCCCCTGCTCACCGCAACTAGAGAAAGCTCGCACGCAGCAACAAAGACCCAACACAGCCAAAAATAATAAATAAATATTTTTCAAAATTAAAAAAAAAAGAATTCAGCTTTTGATGTGCAAAGTTTGAGGAGACCATAAAGATACATGTAGAGGTGTTGTGTAAAATTAAATAAACGAGCCTGGAGTTCAGGAGAGAGCTCTGGGCTGGAATATATAAATCTGGGATTTGCAAGCACAGAGATGGCATTTAAAGCTTGAAACTGGATGAGATCACCAAGGGAGTGAGTGTAGACAGAAGAGAGAAGAGGGGCTTCCCTGGTGGCGCAGTGGTTGAGAGTCCGCCTGCCGATGCGGGGGACACGGGTTCGTGCCCCGGTCCGGGAAGATCCCACATGCCAAGGAGCGGCTGGGCCCGTGAGCCATGGCCGCTGAGCATGCGCGTCTGGAGCCTGTGCTCCGCAACAGGAGAGGCCACAACAGTGAGAGGCCCGCGTACCGCAAAAAAAAAAAAAGAAAGAAAGAAAAAGCAAAGAGAAGAGGACCAGGGAGTGAGGCCTGGGCACTTCACTGTTCGGCAGTTGAGGGGATGAGGAGGAAACCACAAAACAGTAGTCAGTGAAATAGGAGAAAAATCAGGATAGTAAGATATCTTAAAAGCGAAGTGAAGAAAGTATTTCAAAGAGGAGGGAATGATCAGCTGTGTCACATGCAATTTATAGATCTAGGAAAATATGAGGATTAAGAATGGACAATTAGAATGGAAGAAAATTTTGCAAATCATATATCTGATAAGGCACTTGTATCTAGAATATATAAAGAACCCTCAGAACTCAACAATATTTTAAAGATAATTTTTTTAAGTATTTATTTATTTATTTGGTTGCACCGGGCCTTAGTTGTGGCAGGTGGCTCCTTAGTTTCGGCACGCGAACTCAAGTTACGGCATGCATGTGGAATCTAGTTCCCTGACCCGGGATGGAATCTGGGCCCCCTGCACTGGGAGCACGGGGTCTTACCCACTGCACCACCAGGGAAGTCCCAACAATAACTTTTTAAAATAATGCAATTTAGGGGACTTCCCTGGCGGTCCAGTGGTTGCGACTCCGTGCTTCCACTGCAGGGGGCCCGGGTTCCATCCCTGGTAGGGGAACTAAGATCCCACATGTTGCATGGCACAGTCCAAGAAAAGCAACTTAAAATGGGTACAGGATTTGAATAGACATTCCTCCAAAGATACAGATGGCCAATAAGCACATGAAAAGAAATTCAACATCATTAGCGATGAGAGACATCCAAATCAAAACCACAATGAGATACTACTTCTAAGATGGCTATAAACAAAAAGACATACGGGGCTTCCCTGGTGGCGCAGTGGTTGAGAGTCCGCCTGCCGATGCAGGGAACACGGGTTCGTGCCCCGGTCCGGGAAGATCCCACATGCCGCGGAGCGGCTGGGCCCGTGAGCCATGGCCGCTGAGCCTGCGTGTCCGGAGCCTGTGCTCCACAACAGGAGAGGCCACAACAGTGAGAGGCCCGCGTACCGCAAAAAAAAAAAAAAAAAAAAGACATATAATAACAAGTGTTGACAAGGATATGGAGAAATTGTAACCCTTATACACCACTGGTGAGAAATGTAAAATGGTGCAGCTGCTCTGGAAACCAGTCTGGCAGTTCCTCAAATGGGTAAACATAAAGTTACCTTATTACCTATGACCAGTAATTCCACTTCTAGATAGTTACCCAAAAGAAATGAAAACACATGTCCACATAAAAACTTGTATGTGTACAACACCAAGAGTGGACCCTCATGTAAACTTTGAGTGATGATGATGTGTGAATGTAAGTTCATCAGTTGTAACAAATGTACCACCCTGGTGGGATTTTGTTGATAATGGAGGAGACTATGCATATGTGGGGTCAGAGTCTATACAGGAAATCTCTGTACCTTCCTCTCAATTTTGCTGTGAATTTAAAACTACTCTTTAAAAAGAAAAAAAAAGTAAAAACAAAAAAAATTGTACATGAATATTCATAGCAGTATTCGTAATAGCCAAAAGTAGAAACAACTCAAATGTTTATGAGTGGATAAATAAATTGTGGTATATCCATATATCCATGGTATATTATTTGTCAATAAAGAAAAAGTGAAATACTAATACATGCTATAACATAAGTGAACCTTGAAAACATTATGCTAAGTAAAAGAAACCAGTCACAAGAGACCACATATTGTATGATTCCATTTATATGAAATGCCCAGAATAGGGCAATCTATACAGAGGCAGAAAGTAGATTAGTGGTTTTCTGTGAGTTGAAGGGGTTGGGGGAAAATGTGGAGTGACTGCTAAAGGGCACAGGGTTTCTTTGGGGGGTGAGGAAAATGTTCTAAAATTGATTATGGTGCTGGCTGAACAGCTCTGTCAGTATACCAAGCACCACTGAACTGTACACTTTATATGGGTGAAGTATACGTTAGCCATCATATACTTCACCCATATAATTCATTAGCTAAATTTTATCTCAATAAACCTATTTCCAAAAAAAATGTGATGGGGAGTTCCCTGGCGGTTCAGTGGTTAAGACTGGGCACTTTCACTGCTGTGGCCCAGGTCCAATCCCTGGTGGAGGAACTAAGATCCTGCAAGCCGCACGGTGGGGCCAAAACCCCTTGAGGATTGGATTAAGCAACGTGAAGGTCACAGGTGACCTCGACAAAAAGCAGTCTTGGTCTAGTGGTGGGGACAAAAGCCTTATTAAAGTGTGTTCAAGCGAGAAGAGAACAAGCGAAGGCAGCAAACATTTTCAAAGAGTTCTGCTATACAGATGGTTCCCAACTTGCAGTGGTTCAACTTACAATGGTTCTACTTACAATTTTTCGACTTTACAATGGTGCACAGGCAATACTCATTCAGTAGAAAATGTACTTTTTTGAATTTTAATCTTCTCCTGGGCTAGCGATATTGGGTCTGATACTCGTGATGCTGTGCAGTGGCCGCGAGCTGCAGCTCCCATTGAACCATATGACCACATCACATCAAGGGGAAACAACCGACACATTTACACCCATTCTGCCTTTCCCTTTCAATACAGTATTCAAGAAATTAGATGAGATAATCAACATTTAATTATAAAATAGGCTTTGTATTAAGTGATTTTGCCCAACATCAGGCTAACGTTAGTGTACTGAGCACGTTTAAGGTAGGCTAGGCTAAACCTAGTTAACAGTAGGTTACATGTATTAAATGCATTTTCAATTTAGGATATTTTCAGCTTACCATGGGTTTATCAGGATGTAACCCCACCCTAAGTCAAGGAAGATCTATATAGAGAAATGGGGTAGAGGGGATGCAGATGTGAGGTCAAGAGAGGTTTCTTGGTTTTGTTGTGGTTTTTTCTGAGACGCAAAAAAATTATGTCTCAACACTGATTGGAATGAACCAGTAGAGAACCAGTAGAAATGGCCCAAGTGAAGTCCTTGAGCAGGTGAGAGGCAGGAGATCTGGTGTATGAGTGGAAGGGAAGCACAGAGAGGAGGAAATGGGGTTCATCCAAGGTAGCAGGAGGGAGGGTAAAAATGAGGCACAGAGCCAGGGATTGGGTAGAGGAGGTGTTGAGAGTCTGCAGAAATTCTCTTTTGATCACTTCTATCTTCTCAGTGAGGTAGGAAGGGAGGTCAACAGCTGAGGGAGGGTTGGGGGAGGAGCTTTCAGGGATCGAGGAGAGAGGAGAAGGTAAGAAGTTGTCTATAGGACCATGGGAGAGTGACAGGACTGGGTCATATGGTAGGATCTTGAGACAGTGCAAAGGGTCCCCTGGAGGAGGGTGGGTGTGACATTAAAGTGAGACCAGTCAGCAGGGCTGTGTGTCTTCCTCCAGCTTCTGCCAACTGTGTGGGTGCAAGTGCAGAGTTGGATTAACCAGGGTGTGGTTCTGCCAGGTGAGTGCAATTTAACAAGAAAGGCGCAAGGGGGTTGAGGGCGTATGCAAGGAAGTAATTATAATTATGGCCCACAGAATCTAAGCTGGTTAAGGAGGAAAGTCAGGACATGAGGGAGGCGAGAAACAGTAGGGGAAAAGGTGGGAAGATCAGTGGATTGAAGTCCTGGTAGATCCGGAACTGATGGAGTCAGGGTTCTAGAGGGAGTGCGCAGAAGAGACAGGAGGTGGTGTCAGGAGGGTGGAATACTTGATATTGAAATTATTCAGGGTAGGGGCATAATTGTTGGTAATGACAAGGTCTAGGAAATCACCTTGGCTATGAGGGACTGAGGCAGGGTGGAGGACAAGAACCATGGGAGGAGGGAATGGGTGTTCTCCATAGGGGAGGATTATCTGTGTGTAATTGAACAAACCAAGTCATCCTCAGGGGCAGGACCCTGGGTAGGGCATGGGCCTGGGATTCAGCCAGACCTGGATATGAAGCGCCACTCACCAACTCATGCTCAAATTAATTAGTTTCTCTGAGCCTCAGTTTTCTCTCGTGCAAAGTGAAAGATGACTCCTATGTCAAAAGATTATGTTCTGAAAATTGAATGAGAAACTGTGTGGAAACTGCCTGGTGTGGGTCTAGGAACAATGCACTCAGTAATGTGGGCTGATCCCAGGATGCTCCTGCCTTGGGTCCCAGAGCTGAGCGGCCAATGTAGGGACCAAGGCTCTCCTGGGACCTCTTCTCCCTTCCCACCACCTTAAATCATAGAAGGTGTGAATGGAAGAGCCTGACTCCTATTTCTCTCCCATTTTACAGAATAGGAAACTGAGGCCCAGATAGGGAAAGTGTGTCACTATGAGTCAATTATTATACAGAGTAAGTTCCCTTTTAAAATCAGTTGGAGTCAGAATTAAGACGGGAAATTTGTACAGGGGGGAAAAGGCTCATATATAAAATTTGAAAGCCAGTTGGACTCTTCAGGATGTACTTCAGCTGTCACTATCCCCTCCATTCATTGGAACAATTAAAAGTTGGTCTTGGTGAAAATGAAAAACCCTATGAGTTTACCCCTGCTCTTGTCTTCTCTCTCCTCTTCCTACACCCCCAAGTCACACACCCCCCCCCAACACTAAAGTTCAGGTCCTGTGATTGGTCAAACATTGGACCAATTAGCTTTGGAAATAGAAGTGTCAACAGAAGGGTGATTCACAGTGCATGAATTTACTAATTGCTCTTCCCAGCCCAGGCAGAAGGAAGGGGAGAGGAAAAGAGATCTCTAAGTTTCCTTCCTTAGAGAACTTAATTCAAGTGTATGGGGTGGGCACAGCACCAGCCCACACCACAAGGCGCTGCCCCTGTGTAGTTCCAGCCCTAGCCAGTCTCCTTGGGGTAAATCCCTTCTGCTTTCTGGACCCCAGTTTCCCCATCTACAAAGTGGGAAGAGAGTAAACAAAATGATTGCCAAAGGGCCTCTCAGCTAAAGCCTTCAGAGTTCTAGGAATATGTAGCTTGGCACCTTCTCTGCTGCTCTGGCTGTCCAGGGACAAGCATGGGGAGATAGGGCAGAAGTGGATCCAGCAGACACAATGGAAATGTCACCTCCTTAGGGAGGACTTCCATGATTACACCATCTAATGATGTACATTGATCTCTCTAGTTCTCTTCCCCTCTCTTGCTATATATTTTTCACACTCACATACACCTGTGGCTGCTCTCTCTTCCATTTCCCTGTTTTTTTAAAATTATTTACTTATTATTTATTTATTTATTTAGGCCGTGCCAGGTCTTAGTTGCGGCATGCGGGATCTTTAGTTGTGGCATGCGAACTCTTAGTTGTGGCATGAATGCAGGATCTAGCTCCCCGACCAGGGATCAAACCCAGGCCCCCTGCATTGGGAGGGCACAGTCTTACCCACTGGACCACCAGGGAAGTCCCTGTTTTATTTTCTTTTTAGCACTATTCAAAATGTCTTATTTATTTACTTACTTGACTATTGTCTTACTACACTTGAATGTCAGTTCGAGAAGGGCAGGGACCTTGCCTATCATATCCCAGGGCCTAGCCCAGCCCCTGGTACACAGTAGGTACTTAGTATATCTGTATTGGTTGATGAATGAATACATGAATGGATAAATGGATCTTGTGGGTTCATTCATCCAGGGTTATGCCAAGCATGACTCTGTGATCTGTGCCAGGTCTTTTAAGAAGAGGAGGGAATTAGGGCTCTGGAGTCAGGAGACCTGGGTTCAAGTCTCACACTGCCAATTAGTAGTTGTATGACCTTAGGCATGTCACTTGACCTCTCTAAACCTTAGGTTCTTCATCTGTAAGTTGAGGATAATGATGCCACTTCTTGAGATGTATTTTTAGGAATTAGAGATCACGTATATAAAGTATCTGGTGCATAGTAGGTTATCCAGTAAATGTTAGTTTCCTTTCTTTTCCTTACTCTGCTGGGGCATGGAAGTGATAGGTCAAGGGTTTGGAGACTCTGGGTTTGGTTGAAGTATATTTTCTTATCTATTTCTTATCTTTCAAGAGATGGTAAAACAAAATAGCAAGCAACTGCGCTGAGGACAGTGCAAGAGACTTGCCCAAAGTCACAAAGCCAAGCAGTGGAGCAAATAGCAGGTCCCCACCCTGGAGGCCAGAGGAAGTCCCTGACCCCAGATAAGATGGAGGGAGGGAGGGAGGGGACGAGGGCAGGATCTTGCTTGGGCTGGCCTCCAGACAGAGGAAGCAGCTGCTCTAGTCTGAGAGTCAGGCTCCTGGGATCTAGTCCTAGGTCTGTCTGAGACAACCTGGTGACCATGGAATGTAGTTTACCATTTCTAGGTTTTGGTTTCTCTGTCTGTACATTGGACACATTGCTCCTTGCCCAGCCTACCTTATGGAATGGGGGTGTTAGGAGAATGATATTTAATTAATTGTTAGAAGAATGATGTTTAATTTAAAAGAGAATATTGCAGAGATGAATCAGACTCAATTTCTAAAATTTTGCCACAAGCACATATATTTAAAATAAGAAAAAAAGATTAAAAGTAACAACAATAATAAGCCTCATCCCACTAGGCTCTGTAAAGTGTGAGAGAAAAACACGGAAACGTATTATTTCAATAGAACATATGAAAATGTTTTGCCAACTATAAATAATCAAGTCAAAATTTTTTAAAAAATTATTGAGCCCCTTCTCTGGAGCAGATGAGGAAACTGGCTTAGAGAGGTTAAGTGACTTGCCCAAGGTCACACAGGACCTGAGAAAGGTAAGAGGCTGGCAGGAAAGACTTCCACCAGCTACCCAGGAAGCTCCTGCCAGAAGACCAACACCCCAGTTCCAGCTTCCCTCCAACCTCCAGCCCCATGAAGGCCCTAGGTCTCTCAAGTGTAGTGGAAAGAGCATGCGCCCACTGATTCTATAGCGCAGATTCAGCACCAGGGCCCCGTCTCACCTGCTGTGTGACCTTGAGAGAGTCAGGCCCCTTCTCTGAGCAGGTTTCCTCACCCCTAAACCAAAACATTAACGCTGGCCAGGCAGTGATGTACTCAAGAGAGTACAGTTTAAAACTATTATGCTTCCCTGGTGGCGCAGTGGTTAAGAATCCGCCTGCCAGTGCAGAGGACATGGGTTCGAGCCCTGGTCCGGAAAGATCCCACATGTCGCGGGGCAACTAAGCCCGTGCGCCACAACTACTGAGCCTGCGCTCTAGACCCCGCGAGCCACAGCTACTGAAGACACTGCAATGAGAAGCCCGCGCACCGCAACGAAGACCTACACAGCCAAAAATAAATAAAAATGTTTTTAAAGACCCTATTTCCAAATAAGTCACATTAAAAAAAAAGTATCTTCCACGGTATACAAGCTTGTTACCTTTTCTCAACTCTGGAAGATTGACGGAGAGCAGGAGGAGCACTGTGTGGAGTTGAACAAGTGGCACAATCTCTCTGGCCTTCTGAAAATAGCGTATGACCAGCACCAGGCCGGGTGATTTCGAAATTCCTTCCAGCGGGGGTGGGGGTGGGGGTGGGGGGATCTTGGTGGTCCGACTCCGCTACAAACTCCACAGGTCACTTCCCTAACGTCTGCCCCTGGAGGGCGCAGTCCCTTTAAATCCAGGCGCTGCCTTCCGCCCGGGCCAATCACGGAGAAGAGAAGTTCTTTAAGGACCAAAGGAGGGAATTCTGCCGGAGAAGGAGGGGCGGGGCAGGGGCGTGCCTTCCAGCCAATCGGAATCTTCCTGGCGACCAGTGGCTCACGTGCAAAGCTCTGCTGACCAATGGTAGGAGCGTCGAGAGGCGGGGCGGTTCCCGCTGTGTGACAGCAGCCGGGACCAATGGGCGTGTCGCCCGCGGCCTATAAGAGTCGGCTGGGCCCCAGGCCACAAGCTTTAGAGTCTGTTGGTCCTTGCCGTCGGAGGTGTGCCCTGGGTTTGCCTCGCTGTCGCTGCCGGCCGGCCCCGCGCCCTCCGCGTTGGCCCCGGCCCAGCCGCTCTCCCTGCCCTCTTCCCTTTAACCGCCCTCCGGTTTCTGCCGTCGGGGCCCCGGGGCCGGGCCAATGATGCCTTCAGAAAGCGGAGCGGAGAGCCCAGACAAAGCGGTTGCACAGGTGGAGACCGCTGCGGCCTCGGCGGTGGCTACGGCCGCCCCGGCAGGCGGCGGCCCCGACCCGGAGGCTGCATCGGCCTCCCTCGGACGGCACCTGAGTGGGCTGAGTTGGCCGCAGGTGAAGCGGCTGGATGCGCTCCTGAGCGAACCGATTCCCATTCATGGGCGCGGTAACTTCCCCACGCTGAGCGTGCAGCCCCGGCAGATCGTGCAGGTGAGAGGCGCTGGGCGGGGATATGGGGCTGAGGCCCTCGTGGCTGGGAGGCTCCCGGAGTCTGTTCGATTTGCTGGAAAGCTAAGAAAACAAGGCTCAGAGAAGGACAGGGGCTGTAACAAAATCGCACGACATTGATGGTAGTCCATACCCTCCTCCCCCTGCACCTCATACTCTCTCCCCACTTGACTTTCCCGTCCCCCGCCCCTTAAGGAGCCCCAATTCCGCTCGGACCATTCACCTAGGCCCTGGCTGGGAGAGGGGTGGGAAATAGGGAGGGACCTGGCCGTGAAGGAAGAACAACCCCGCCTGCAGGGACAACAGATGCCAGGCAGCGCTGGGTGGGTAGATGTACATGCTTGAGTCCAAAATAGTTCTTTTCATCTCTAAATCGTCATCCCCGGGTCTCACTCTCTACCTCTTCCCTCTCTCAAGTTTCTAGGAGCAGACTCTGTCCTGTGTTCCCACAGCGCATGGCTCAAGAGCCCCCTCGCTAGGTGGGAAAGCTGAGAAATTCCAGCAAGGACTCCCTCTCAAGTAGGCTTGTGGCAGGAGGAGATTAAGCACCAGTCCAGACCTGATGCCTGCATGCTGGAGGGCAACATCAGGTGTCCAATTTAGGTGTTTCTCTCCCTCCCCAAGATTGGAAATGAGGGCCGAATCTCTGGCCCCAAGCCCCACCTCTCTCCTGAGGAGCAGAAGAGAATTCTCTCCTCTTCCACAGACTCCCTCTTCCCTTTACCTGACTCTCAACAACCCTAAAATTGCTCTTTCACCTGTTAGCCCCAGGCACCGTCATGCCCTGAAATACCAGAAGATGGTCATTATTGTATGCACTTTATAGCTGGGGAAGCTGAGGCCCCAAGAGGGGCAGCGAGCTGCCTAAGATTACCTAGAGGGGAAAATCAAACCCAGAGAATCTTGGGTCTTCCCAGGAGTCGGTTACTGCAGGTTCAAGGTTTTCCCACCTCTTCCGCAGTTCCCAAGACTCAACTTCTAGGTGTTAGCAGATAGAAGGAACCAGAAAATCTAGCCACAATTCCTGCATATTCCTGCCAGCAGATGAACTTTCTGGGGAAGTGAACCATGCAAGCCAGGTGAAGCAGGCCACCACCCTGCTCCTTCTGCCTTAGCTTCCACGGAGGGGGAGTGGTGCTTGCTGGGGGATTACCTCGCCCTCCCTCCCAAGGAATGGGAGGGGGTGGGGACAGATTCCCCAGGGCTGACTCATCAGTGGTGCTCACTGAGGCATTTCTTGGCTGCCCCACTGTCATGGGGTAATTAGGAAACCAGTTGAGGCTTTTCTCCCCTTGACAGTCAGGTCAACCTTGGGGCCCCAAATGCTGTATCTCTAGGACTATTGTCTCAGGCATGAGCCCAGTGCGGCAATACACCTCTGCACCATGCACTGCCCTGGAGGGTAAGTCCCTGCCCCTATCAGTATGGTCCAAACTGCCTTTACTGGTGTCTGCTCTGTGCCAGGCCCTGTTCAGGACACTAGGGGCATGGATGTGACTGGGACCCAGCCTCCCTGCCTTCCAGGCAGGTGGGGGAGACTGCCGGTCAATAGGAGCTGACTCTACAATGTGATAATAGTACAATGTACTACTGTCCTAGACTAGGGTCAGAAATATCACAAAACAGGGAGCTGCCGGCTGTGGTGGGGAGGGGGAAGTGGCGACTTCAGAGTTGGACTGGGAGGTTGGACATCTGGCTTCAGGGCCTGGACAGTTGTCAATTCCCTTTGCTGGGCCCAGTGTCCCTATTTGTTCAATGGGGATGGGTTGAACTGCTCTCCAACGCCCCTTCTGCTTCCAGAATCCAAAGGAAACAGGTGCCTTCACCTGGTGTGAAGAAAGTCCATCTCCTGGCAGGAACCTGCAGCTGGCAGCTTCACAAACTATTGCGATATGTGTGTGTGTGTGTGTATGTGGCGGGAGATGGAGGTACTGGTTGTGTGTGTATGTGTGTGTGTGTGTGTGTGTGTGTGTGTGTGTGTATGTGGCGGGGGGGTGGAGGTACTGGTTGTGTGTGTGTGTGTGTGTGTATGTGGCGGGGGGTGGAGGTACTGGTTTTGTGTGTGTGTGTGTGTATGTGGCGGGGGGGTGGAGGTACTGGTTTTTTGTGTATGTGTGTGTGTGTGTGTGTGTATGTGGCGGGGGGTGGAGGTACTGGTTGTGTGTGTGTGTGTGTATGTGGCGGGGGGTGGAGGTACTGGTTTTGTGTGTGTGTGTGTGTGTGTGTGTGTGTGTGTGTGTGTGTGTGTGTGGCGGGGGGTGGAGGTACTGGTTTTGTGTGTGTGTGTGTGTGTGTGTATGGTGGGAGGTGCTGGTTGTTGATTTTGGGCTTCTCACTAGTGCTGAGTTGTCCGATGGTTCAAGAATTGGAACCTTTCTCCCTCTCTACCCCCACAAGATTTTCCTACAGCAGTGATCTGGGCAGTTAGAGATGCTATTCTTGCTTGTCCCTGGGCTAGAGGGACCCACTCTCCTGTAGGAGGCCCCCTGCTCCTGGACTGGTTTTAATTAAGTTTAGCCACTTATTGGCTCTGTGACCCTAAACATGTCCTTTGCCCTCTCTGGGTCCAGAGGATTGAATTAGACTCTGATCTCTCCAGCTGCAGCTAGAGAGTGGCTCTGGATTAAAGTTTTGTAAGCCTGCTGGCTGACAGCACCTATGGTCTCCCTGCAGGTCTCAGCAGCAGCCTGGGAGCAGAGTGGTTTGGGGGAGGGCCTTGGTACAGAAGAAAGGAAGGTGCAGCCACTGCCCCCTCCATGGCTGGAAAGTCTGATTCAGGAGGCTCCAAGCTGCCCTGCAGTCCTTGGGTGTGGTGGTATCTATCTGGGGACTGCCTGCCAAGCTGGCTGTAGTCACACCTGGGAAAGAGACAACAGCCGCTGGCTGGCTGGCTGACATGGCCGGCCCCACGGCCTGACACAGGCGATTTAACAAGGGTACTCCTACCTACTCACCAGGCCAGATGCCATGCCCTAGGGTGGGCATCAGCCTGGGGGCAGGAGCTGGCACTGAGTAAGGCCCAGTCAGCTCTAATGGGACTTGGAGAGGGGGCTGGTCTACTTTGCAGGTCTGCCAGGGTCCTTAGGACAAAGTCTTTGGCCCAGTTCTCCCCTTGGCCTACATGGGCACAGCTGCCAGCTGCCAGAGTGTGGGTTAGAAGTCCCACAGGCTGGACTGCAACAACCGGCCCCTTACTTCCAGCCTCCCCCGTCTGCCTGGCCAGGCTTCCCCAACCCCCGCCCTCCTGCTCCCTAGCTACTCTGGCTCTGGGCTTCAGTGATTGGAGGGTTGCCCTCACTTTGAAACTTTGAAAGGGAGAGAGGATTAGAACCCTACTTTCTGGCCTCTGCTCCTTCCAAACCCCGGGTTGGTAATGTGGTAGAAAGAAGATAGACTTTGGAGTCAGCCATACCTGGATCACCTCTGGGTGATCTTGGGCAGGTAACTTCACTCCTCAGTTTCCCCATCTATAACTGGGAGATTTTAAAGATCTATTCCCTGTAGATTCTGGTAAGAAGGTCCAATGCCTGGCAGCCAGTAGGTGCCGAGCCAGTATTCCTCTTCCCCTGCCCCAGCTGCCTGGCCCCGCAGGTCCCTGAGGGCCAGATGTTTCCACCCCCATAGCCATGATAATACCTTCCCCTAGTCAGGGTCCTCCTCCTGGAAGCTTTCTGGAGGGAGCCGCCCGCCTCAGATTGCCCCACTGCAGCTTGCCTCCTCAGCACTGACGTGCATTCTTTGTAGTAACTCCCTGGGAGGCCTGAAGAGCAGCCGGGTCTGGAGCTGACTTGGCAGCAAGGCGGGGTTGCGGAATCGCTCAGGGTAAGAATGCTGCCTGGTCACTTTCGGTGTGTGAAGTACTCTGGGCTGCTGAGAACACTGAATGTCCGGGTCCAGGGATTTTGACCCATCCCCTCACCCGAGAGCAGAAAGAGTTTGGGTTTCAGCTTCCAGCCCTGCCATTTCTGAATGGCTTCCTCTCTGAGCCTTAAGTGTTTTACCACTATAAGCCTCAGTTTCCTCATCTGTAAAATTAGTCTAATATTTGCCTCACTGTGTCCTTGTAAAGATAGATGAATGTGTCATAGTCAAAAGAGCAGGCATGGACTTGAGAATCCAACTGTCCTGGGTTCTAGTCTCAGCCCGACTACTCTCTGACTTTGGACATGACCTCTCTGTGCCTCAGGTCCCCCATCTGTAAATTGGAGTAATAATACTCAAACAGGATTATTGTGAGCATTAATGTAGTAATGCATGTGAACGGCCAGTTACATTCCCAACACATTTGAGCAGTTTGCATCATGTCTGGCACAAAACGAAGTGTTTTACTTGAAGTTTTAGAGAGGTGGAATTGCATACTGGTTAAGACATGAACTCTGAGTTTAATTCCCAGCTCTGCATTCACCAGCTGTGTGACTTTGGGCAAGTTACTTGGCCCCTCTGTGCTTCCATTTCTCCATCTGTAGAGTGGGAGTAATAATACCCACCTCATAGAGTCACTGTAAGATTTACGTGAGTTTATATCCTAATGTATAAAGTGCTTAGATCAGGACCTGGCATTTAGTAAACTCTATGCACGTCTGTGTTATCATTATTGCTGAGTCATTCCTCCAAACGGGCCACTCTCTAGATTAGGAAATAGAGGCTTAGGCTTAGAGAATTAAATGATTTTCCAAAGGCACAACAGCTGATAAGTGGTCAACAGCGGTTGATGTCACTGTGATTATTACATGGAAGCCCACAGCGGACCCCAGGGGCCCAGGTCGCTGATACCTCTCCCTCCTGCCATCCCCTCTGCAGGTTGTCCGCAGCAGCCTGGAGGAGCAGGGACTGCGCGTGCACGGTGTGCGGCTGCACGGCTCGGCCGCCAGCCACGTGCTGCACCCCGAGAGTGGCCTGGGCTACAAGGACCTGGACCTGGTATTCCGCGTGGACCTGCGCAGCGAGGCGTCTTTCCAGCTGACCAAAGAGGTGGTGCTGGCCTGCCTGCTGGACTTCCTGCCGGCCGGCGTGAGCCGGGCCAAGATCACACCCCTGACACTCAAGGAGGCTTATGTGCAGAAGCTGGTGAAAGTGTGCACAGACACGGACCGCTGGAGCCTCATCTCGTTGTCCAACAAGAGCGGTAAGAACGTGGAGCTCAAGTTCGTGGATTCGGTCAGGCGCCAATTCGAGTTTAGCATAGACTCCTTCCAGATCCTCCTGGACTCCCTGCTGCTCTTCAGCCAGTGCTCCTCCACACCCATGTCTGAGGCCTTCCACCCCACGGTGACAGGCGAGAGCCTGTACGGGGACTTCGCAGAGGCCCTGGACCACCTGCGGCACCGCATCATCGCCACACGCAGTCCCGAAGAGATCCGAGGGGGCGGCCTCCTCAAGTACTGCCACCTGCTGGTGCGGGGCTTACGGCCGCGGCCCAGCACCGACGTGAGCGCCCTGCAGCGCTACATGTGCTCCCGCTTCTTCATCGACTTCCCGGACCTGGCTGAGCAGCAGCGCATGCTGGAGCGCTACCTCGAGGCCCACTTCAGCGGGGCCGACTCGGCGCGCCGCTACGCCTGCCTGGTGACGCTGCACCGGGTGGTCAACGAGAGCACAGTGTGCCTCATGAGCCACGAGCGCCGCCAGACACTGGCCCTCATCGCCACGCTGGCGCTCCAGGCGCTGGCCGAGCAGGGCCCGGCGGCCATGGCCTCCCTGGCCTGGCGCTCCCCAGTCCCTGATGGGGTCGTGCCCACCACTGTCAATTACTATGTGACCCCCGTGCAGCCTCTGCTGTCCCGGGCCCATGCCTCCTATCCCACCTGGCTGCCTTGTAACTGACTCAGACCCTGGCCAGAAAGGACTAGACCTCTGCAGATGGAGTGGGGCCTCCAGAAGTGCATGGAGAACATGACCAGAGACAGGCAGCCTGTGCCAGGTAGCCCAGCACTGCTGCAGGGTTGGGCCTTAAACTGAACAGACCAGACTCCTCCCCCGAGTGAAGCCCCTGTGGGCTGAAGGCCAAGCTTAGATTCTTGGTAAATGGACCTTTTGGTTATTTGCACTACACTTTTGGACCAGCATGATTGTGGGGTGCAGGGGAAATTCGTCTTGGGGGTCAATTGCCTTCAGGAGACAAAGAATGTTTGGGATGGTAGCTTCAATGCCTGTCATCTCAGGTTGATTTCTGTGGCCTAGAAGGGGTCTTTTTTGGGTAGGGCCAGCCCACAGTGGAACCAGCAGCCTCTGAGGGCCTGCAGCCCACACAGTGGCTAAAATATGGTATGTTATGGGAACTACTCACTTTGGGTTGGGCTGGGCCACTAACTAGGAGGAGGGAAACTGAGGCATGAGGCAGATAGGTTCGGAAAGGGATAGGTTTAGCTCAATCCCCTAACACCTCTACCCCAAGCTGTCGGTTGAGGTGTGCGGTGGACAGGAACTAAGCAGCCTGGGGTGGGACACAGCCCATGCCCCTGCCGGGGTACAGCTCCCTTCCCCCATGTCCTGAGGAGCCCTCCTGCCTGGGAGCTTGTTCTCCAGAGGGTGCTGGGTCCAAAGTAGCCACAGTCAAGTGCTCCCACCCCCCTGGCCTGGTTACAGGGTCCTTACTTGGGGGAGGAGAGCCACGCCCCACTTCCCTTCCCACCCCTCTGTACTTGCTACTATTTAGCACTCTTAACACCTGCCAATAAAGATTGTCTACACTGAACCTAGTACCATGCTTTCTCCTGGGAGAAGGACCTTCCACAGTCTGTGGGATCTGTGGCTGCTTCCCCCAGCCTGAGTCTGGCTTGTATTATAGGAGGGGACATGTGGCGAGAGGAGACATTTGGAGGGCAGGGTCTGAGTCCTGGGCTGTAGCTGGGGAATGCTCCTCCTTCCCCCAGCACCAGCCCAGCTTGGCAACTGTCCTAGGAGCCCCTGTCCACACAGGTGTGACTTGCCCCTGGACATCACCTCAGCAAGTCTCTTGCTAAAGAGCAAATATTTCAAAGTTTCCTACCTGGAGTCCTAATGACGCTGGACCTGGCCTCACACTCCAGTGCTCAGGGCTGCTTGACCCCAGCCCTGCTCACCCTTCCCTAACCCTTCCCAGGAAGCAGGTGGAGAACAAGCAGGGTGAGTCTGGACTGGAGACCCACCCCCTAGTGGTGGCAGCTGGGACTGGGAGGCTTCTAGGACCCTCAGAGCCAGAGCCGAGGCTTGGCCTCCTTGCTGGGAAATGTTCCCTCAATCCTCCAGCTTCCTCTCTCACCCCCTACTGCTGATGGACATACTCTGGCTTGCCCTAAGCAGGTCCCCTGGAGGGGTAGGGACTCTCCTTTCCAAACGCATCTGGGACCTGTCTCGGGGTGAGTGCCAGCTACCAGCCATAAGCTCTCAAGCAGGCTGATGCCTCAGGGCATCAGCCACTCACAGGCCTGGATGCTGCCCACTGTTTACCCAGCCTCTTTGATCCAAGGGTTGCAAAGTCCTTAACATATTCAGCCTCATTAGTGGCCTCTGAAGTGCTGCCTTTGATGGTTCCAGACAGGGTGGAAAAAACAAGGCCGCAGAGGAGGCCCCTGGTCAGCTGGGTGAGTCCAGCCATCTCACCTGCTCGCTGGGTCCCTGCTGGGCTCAGAATGGCTGGAAGGATGAGTGGAAAGGCTTGCTTTGCTTGGTGACTGAAAGCAGCCTCCCACCCCACGCTGGCCGTGCCTACCCAACTAGGGTCCTGGGATGGGGGGACTAAATTGGTCCCAGCTCCTGCTTTGGGCCTGAGGGGAATGCTCCCAATGTAAGCACACAGGCTTAGCTCTTTGGGGTGGGGAGTGGGGTTCGCCTGGACGTGCTCGTTTCAGAGGGGAGAGAGCCAGAAAGCCACGGCACACACGTGTGCACTGGATTCAACCCACGTGTGCCAGCCACCCCTCCAGGGGTGGGAACACATCAGCAAACAAAGGACCAAGATCCCTACCCTTGTGAGGGTTACATTCTAATGGGGTAGAAAGAAAATAAACTAAATTATATAGTCTTAGAAGGTCAGCAATGGCTAAAAATATACATAGCAAGGTAAGGGATTGGAAGTGCTGGGTTTGCAATTTTAAAAAGGGTGAACCTCCTTTAAAGGGTGACATTTGATTGGACAAAGACTTAAAGACAGTGTGAAGCAAGCCATGCGGATGTCTGGGGAAAGAGCATTCTGGGCGGAGGGGACTTGTCAATGTACAGATGCTCCCGGCAGGTGTGTCTGGGGAAGGGCACACGCGCCTGATGGTGTCCTGCTGACCTTGTGCAGGCGCGGGCGTTCCCCATGAGGCTTGGGAGACAGGAGTTTCCCACTAACAACTATCACTTTGCTAAGTTCTCCCCAACCACACCCTCTCAGTGCACCCTCCCAACATCTCCATGAGGGAAGAGCAAGAATTTCCATTTTACAGACAAGGAAACTGATGCCAGAGAGGTCAAAGAGGTTTGTCTGCCCCCAGGGCAGTTGCTGTTAACCCCTGCACCATCCTACACTCTGATTTCACATGGATGAGCGTGACAGTATGTCTCCTGTAGATACATGTGACAGAAAAAGTTTGCATTACTATTTGCCAAGTTTGTACATTTTCTTAATGCAACTGTGACACCAGCCATGGCTTGTGGTGACTATGTCAGAGGCCCATGTGGCAGCAGGTGTGCCCGGGGGTGTGTTTGGGAGAGGTGTAGTGTTTCCGGGTGTGAAAAAAACACTGACTCAGTGGTTGGCATTGTTCTCTCATGGACAGTTCCTGCAGCCATCTAAGATGCCAGGACAGGAAGGAATCAAGAACTGGGAATCAGAGCCAGAGAGGGGAAGGCTGAGGGATTAAATACCCATCCCCCATCCCCAACCCCACAGTGCTCTCCAAGCAACAGTCCACTCTCCCGCTGTGACCCATGGTGGGTGGGGGGAGCTCCAGAGGGAGAAAAAGCCTTGCAGTGAACGTTAGGGAATGGAAGATAATGCCCTCAGGCAGTTGCATATGTCAGCCCTTCCAGTCCCACTCTCCGCCCTTCTTCAGGCTCTGTGCCCTTGGGAGGCTGACCTCTACGGACTGTGCATCAATGGCCCCCTTGTTCCCTACCTCTCTGTTGGGTTCAGCCAATGAGAGTCCCCAGCAGGAGATACTGGAGGGAGGAGGAGAATAAGGTGTTTATTCCCCCTGCTCCCTTCCCATCAGGTCACCGTGGTTGCCTACATCTCTCAACCAGAGACCACTGCTCCCGTCAGGGGCCCTCTCCACACAGCTGCACTCTCCGGGTCCGTGTGCCCTCCCCTCCCCTCCCCTCTCCTCTCTTACCCCTTCAGGCCCAGGAGTTGTAATGGCTTCTCCCTGTTGCTAGCCCTGGAGAGCTGCATATGCCTTGTTAGTTTCTTAAGCCCAGCCCCCATCTTTGGAAATAGTCCCTTTTTAAGTCTCTGCCCAGTTTGAGGGTGCTGTGTCTCCTGCTGGGAGCCTGAGTGACAGACAGGTCCATCCATTCACCAGCACGGTCACACACAATCCTCCACGGATCACCATGCTGCCGTGTTATCGCAAACGCGCTCGCACCCCTTTGTGTGTAGTTTCCTCAACACATCCTTATATGGGGAAGACTCCGTAAAGAGGGTCAACTTTGAGCCAGGTCAAGGGAGAAGTCAGCCTACAAATCAGTAAGCAGGCCCAGATTGCCAAACGAAGCTAAACAGAAGCTGCTCACGGAACTGCCAGCTTAAAGAGCCGTGACAGACACACGAAAAGGAAAGGCGGCAACGCCACTCACAGAGTAAACCTCAAAACCACGCGTGCTTGTCTCACATCGCTGAGATTTATTCTTCCTGAATGTATACATCAAGGAACTGACCCTATATGCGTTCATTTTGCCGAACTCTACAAGTTCTGGGTTCTGTGTGAGTCAGCGTGGCCCCCTTCCCTCTACCATCAGGATATTTGAATAAATGTGCTCCCTTTTTTCATTTAAAACTTAGAATTATGTTGCCAACGCCTCTTCCTGAGAAACAGGTGTGTCCCCCGGGAGCCAGCAGCCCATTACCTTTCTGAGGGGCCGCAGGCACGTGCCCACCTGGAGAGGGCAAGGACGGTGAATGAGGGGGACTGAGGGATTGCTCACAGCAATGTTTCCCCTCAAACAGGCCTCCTGGTGCTGTTAGACTGAGAAGCAACAGCATCTACCAAAAAGGGGACCCCAGCTGCACAGTGACTTGTTAAAGAATGATGACATTTCTAAAAGAGATCCTTTTCACTTTCACATTGGAAAGCTTTGCTGCACTCTTAAACGATCTGACTGCGTCTCAAGGACTTGTCGTAACATCTTCAGTTGTACAGTGTAAGCCAAAGTCAAATGCAGCATATATAGAGAAGTTCATAGTATCGGCAACTTCCCCAGAATCCAGCCCCTTGCCACTGTGAAGCGAGGAGAGTGCATGCTTGTGTAGGGTCAATGAGAGGAGTCTTCCTGAAGGAGGTGCCCAGGGAAGGCGCAGAATCCAGGAGTCAGATCGAGTCGAGGCTCTGAGGAGCTGGGAGGAGCTGGAAAGAATAATTTCAAGAGCTTTAACTGTCTCTCTCTCATAGCCACCCAGCCCCACCCAAATCCTTCGACATCTACTTCCTTTAGAGGGGCCATTGTGGAGAGAAGGTGCAGGGGCAATATTTTGGAATCAGGCTCCACTCGCTCCTACCCTGGAAGGGGTGGGGGCTCCTGGGGTGAGCTCCCTCGGGCCTCTGTCCTTGGCTGGGATCCCCACTGGTCTGAGCAGCTGGAATGGAATGTTCCTGGGATAAAAAGCCTGCCCCCTCCTCCACCTCTTCCCTTATGGAGCTCCTCAGGGACTGTCATGGGGGGGAGAAGGGGGACTGTTCCAGGGATGCCTGATATGGCGATGCTCTGGAGAAGCAAAGGCCCACACTGCCTGGGGGCTCTGTCCTGGCAGCTCCTCCTGGGCTAGGTAGGTTGGCTCCACCGAACATTTACAGACCTCCTCTATGTGCTAGGCACTTAGTGTGACCTCTCATTGAATACTTAGAAACAATCTCCTCCCTAACTCCCCATAAAACACACACACACACACACACACACACACACACACACACACGAAACTGGCTCAGAGAAGGGAAGTCATTTGCCCAAGGTCTCCCAGCTGAGAAGCTCCAGGTCAGGACTAAATCCCAGGTCTGTCTAGTTCTAAGACGGGACACTTTCTGCCCCACCATGGAGCCTGTCACCCTCTTCCTCTGCCATCCCAGGCTCTTCGCTCTCCTTGGCACCAAACACGCCAGCCCACGTAGGCAGGGAGAGGAGGCAGCCTCCAAGGCAAGCCCAGACCCTGAGCATCCTTGGCCTGCCCTTGCCTGAAGCCAGGTGTGCTGACTCAGCCTGACTTACCCCCAAAGCCCAGACAACGAAGCAGGGGAGCCAGCCTCTGGGGGTGTGCCCAGACCTTGGAGGGGTGGCAGAAGATGCCACCTTCGGCCACCCCTCCAATGTCTGATCACATCCCTCCCCAGAACCAAGGACCAGGGTTCACTGTACCCAGACTCAAAGGGTGAGAGTTCAGAAACCCTCATTAGCCTGATAAATGAAAAGCCACATAGTCTAATGTTTAAGGTGTCCCCCACTCAGAGGCTCTATGTCCTTGGGCAAGCCACCTGCCCCCCCGACCCTCAGTTTCCTCATCTGTGGAAATGGGGCTAACTCCTACTTTGCAGAGTAGCTGGGAGGACTGAAAGAGATAATGGGTGTAAAGTGCTTAGCACAGTGCCTGACATAGAGGTGGTGGTTAATATATTATGCCACAACCAAGGAGTCCCTTCCCCCATCACTCCTGGCCAGCGTGCGATCAAGGTCTAATGTGGGAAGAAACAGGCTGGGGATCTCCCGGCTTTCCCAAATGCCTCCTCCCGTGCTGGCTGCAAAGCATGGGAGGAGGCAAAGGCTCTGCTTCCCCTTCAGCTCGGGGAAGACCGGGACCCCGGGTTTTTCTCCAGGGACCTGGCTGTTAGGGGAAGGGAGCCTCCTAGAGACTGCCCACTGCAGGCCTGGAGCACTTTAGCTGTGAACTGTCGCTTCAGCCTAATCTCTAGGAAGCCACCTTGATTCCCAGGTGGCGGCAGGGGCGGCGGCAGGGTGGGGTGCTCTGATCAATTATCAGGGTAACAAATCTGGGAGGAGTGAAACTACTCTGGGCTTTTACTCAGACGGTGACAGCCAACAGGGGCAACCTCTCTCTCCAAGAAAGTCTTTCCTGATGGTCCTTCCCTCTGAGGTCAGAGGCCCGCCCCTTCTCTCAGTGACCACCAGTACCCACACATTCTGCCAGACCTTTAAAGCTCAAAGCCTGAGAAGCCTGGACAACGAGGGAAGAGGCTGGCTGGAGGCGGGGACACTGTGGGTTCCCAACCTGCTCCAGGCCTTGCCCGCACGCCCGGAGAAGCAGCCCACACTGCCCTCTGGTGGCACTGCCCAGAGGCGCCTCACTTGTCAGGGACCAGCCAAGAGAGCGAAAGGGCTCATCCAGGGGAGGGACAGGGCCTGACTAAAACCCTGAACTGGTCTTCCAGCCCCTCACTTCCCTCAGCTGACATTCCAGATGCACTGGTGGCAATCAATGTCCTCAGGGCACAGATCCCCCAGGATCCCCTGTACTCAGCCCAGTCCCCAGGGCTAGAATGCTGGGCCATCTAGAAAGTGTTCAGGAAGCCATGCAGGGTGGGGATGCAGTATATAACCAGGGGCTACAGTTACTTGTGAAGGCCTAAAAACAGCCCTCCAACATGGCCAGGGCAGGCTGCCTAGAAGAGGGCTGAGAGACACGAGTCCTCGAAAACAGAGACCCTCTGATTCAGGGCTACTTCTTGAGCCCCTGGACTGAGCAGAGATCAATGTTTGTTGATTGAGGAGAATAGGAAGCCTTCTAGAGGGGCCCTGGGTGGGCCAGACAGTGGTGGGAAGGTGACTTTTATTAACTGGCTGAGGAGTAGTGGACAGAGCACTGAACCAAGAGCTGGGGTTCAAGTCACTGAACACTGTGTGCCCTGGCCGAGGCCCTTAGTGAGAAGCGTGGGACATCTGGAAGTGGAGGGAGGGGACAGGGCTGCCTGTGACACTAGGACCAATCTCCATTTCCTACATATACCACTTTCTCCAGCAAGAGCCATCTCTAATTCCCTACCCTCCCCGCCCCCCCCACACCAAAATCAGGACAAAGCTGATTACCAATAAATCCCAGAGAAAGGCAAAATTGTGGTGACACAGAGCACTTTACACCATTAGCTAAAAGCTTCTCTGGACTAAGTGTCCCTCTCCCATGCAATCCAGAAAACAATCAGTCCTGGCTGCAGCCCAGCACTGAAGCCTGAGCTCCTCCCTGTGTCACCTCCAGGGAGTCCTTGTCCTTTCTGGGCCTCTAGATCCCAAATGACCCAAGTAGCTTTGGAAGGTCCTCTCTCTCTGGGGAGGCCAGAGGATGCCAGGGCCCCTCACTGCTCTCCCAGTCCACAAGCTCTCAGAGTCTGTGAGACCTCCTCCTGGACTTCCCTTCCCCAGCTAAGAATGGGTTCAGGAAGTCCTGGCTGTTAGCTGAGAAACCAGACAAAAAGTTTGGTCTGGGGAGAGGAAGAGTTAGCTGGGGGAAGGACAGGTGAGGGCCCCTGGGTCTCTGCCTTTCAGAGCAGTGCATCTGACCCTGAGGACTCTGGGATTACACCAGATTCCTGTGACTCTTAATTATCTCATCCTACACTCTTCTCGCCATTCCTAAGCCCTGACATGAGGAGGGACAGCTACATTCAGAGAAGGACTGAGGAAACTGGCCCAAAGACAGGGCAGAGTTGTGCTAGGTCACACGGCAGACAAGCTGACACCAGTTCTATCTAGCCCCTGCCCCTGGACAGCAGACAGAAACTGCGAGAAGGACACACACAGGCCTAGGACCTAGTTCTGTCCCTAGCTGACCTTGCCACTCCGTAAAATGAGGACTTTAAATCAGCTCCTAGGCTCCGTCAGCAAAAGCAGTGCCTGTTTCTAGGTGTGATATAAGAGAATAAAACATTCTTCCATGATTTATGGAAAAAGATAGACCTCTGCCCTGTGTTAACCTCACTACAACCCTTCCAAGAGGTGAAGATACCCACATCACAGACTGATAAGTGAGGCTGCAGTCAACTCAGCCAATGAGCAGCAAAGCAGCAGCCAGGCCATTCACAGCTGAGTGGGGCAGGGGAACGGGGGGGGGGGGGCCTGAAGGGCGTGTGGAAAGGAAGAGAAGCAGATCTCATTTCGGGTCTGGCCCTTTAAGGCCCCACTTTCTAGAATCTAGAAGCCAATGACATACCTGCCCCCCTGGGGCCTGTTAAAGGATGTCACCTGGCTCCATCCCTGGCAGAGCCATCTTAGTGACAGGTTGCGAGGGAGCCCCTAGGAGAGCCGGCAAAGCTTCAGGCAGTCACCAAACACCCCACCCTGGTCATCTGAGTCAGACTGTACTCTTAGCGAAGCTGCATGAGGGCCTGAGAAAAGACCTGTCTCCTAGAAGTGGAAGGTCCTAAGTATAAGTATGATGGGAGCAAATCCATAGCCTCTCTGGGATTCCATCTCCCCGAATGGGAAACAGGGGCTTAGGAGAGGAGAACTCAGAGGTACATCGCTGTGCCAGCCCCCACCCCATCCTGGGGCCTCATTATTCTGGGCTCCCGGAGGGTAGTGCCAGAAAGCAGCAGCCTCAAGGGCAAGACTCTTCTTACAGCCCCAAGGGACCCAGGAAATGCAGCGCTGGTGGAAGGTGAGGGTGGGGTGCTGCGTCAGCGCAGGAGGCTCCAACAGGTAAAAGTTTGCTGGCAAACCCCTTCTGGGATCTGAGCAGCCTCCATTTGTCCAACTCTATAATGGGGACTTGGTGCTACTACCTCATTCCGCCGGAGGTCTGGGAGTGGCGGCAACAGAGAGCGGACAGCTTTATTAAGGACCCAGCGGACTCCAGAAGCCCTAAGGTCTGGAGCCTTGCACCGCCCCGCCCCGCCCCGCCCCGCCCCACGGATACACCAGCCGCTAAGACCGCACCTCAGTTTAGCCTTCTTTACTGGGCCCTCGGCCCCCCGACTGTCTCCTCCTGGGGTCGGGCAATCTGTCCATCCGCGTCGGTGACGCCGTCCATCCAGCTGGCGTCCACAATCCGTCGGTCGGCACCTCGGCGATGGCCTGTCGGGGTGGCCAGAGGTCCCGGCGCGGAGGTCAGCGCTGGGGGGAGGCGGGGCCACGGGGCGGGCTCCGGCGGAAGGGCGAATCGGGCTCGGGGCAGTGGCCCCGCCGCAGGCGCCCGGCGCCCCAGGGCACGCAGCCGCCCAGACCGAGCGCAGAGGCAAGCAGCGCGGGCGGGCGGCCGCGGCGGCCGCGGCGCGAGCCCTTCTTGAGGCGTGACCCGTGCGCCGCCAGATAGAGCTCGGCCTGCGCCACGCCGCCGCCCAGGCGGCCCAGGCTTTCGGCGCGGTGCGCCAGGCGCAGCTCGGCCGCCAGGAAGACGCAGTGCAGCTGCAGCACGCGGCTCTCCAGCTCCGACACCAGGCGCCGGCGGCCCTCCACCTCCAGCAGTCGCCGCCGCGCTTCGGCCAGCTCAAGCGCGCGGCCCCCTGCCGCCGCCGCCGCGACCGGGCCGCCGCCCGCGCTCCCTGCCGGCCCGGTGCGCCCCGCGCCCCCGCTAGCGCCCTGGCGCCAGCGCTGCAGCTCCTGCCCCTCGGCCGAGCCCGCCGACTCCTGGGCCACTTCGGGCTGCGGTGAGGCCTGAGCCGGGGTCGGGGTCAAGGTCGGAGTTGGGGACGGGGGCTGAGGGGAGAATAGGCGCTCCCCGGGCGGCGGCGATGGGGACCCCGGTTCCGCCGACCCTTCCTGGGCCCCCGGGCCGCAGGCGCTGATGCGGCAGCCCGGCATCCCCCGCCCCCCGGCGGTCCGCAGCAGTAGGTCCGCGGGTCTGGCCGGCTGTCCCCCACGCTGGGAAGGATGGAGGCCTCAAAACAGAGAGAGACGCGGCCGTAGCCCCCACACTAGCGCCAAGGCAAACCGCGGGTGCGTCTTATAGGCCATGGGGCGGAGCGAAGGGCAGCACAGCCAATCAAAGACTAGCATGCCCTGAACCCTCCTCCCCTGCCCCGCCCCGTCAGGACACTGCCCAAACCCTTCAGCTCCCTGGTCCTTCGACCCAGGCTGCTCTGCTAAGGCATCCAGTCCCTATCCACCTCCTCCAAATTTTGGGTGGAAAGGGGACCGCATCTTCTCTAGCCTGGCCCCTGAGTCATAAGCTCTAGTAGCTAGTGCTTATAAATCATGGACTCCAGTCCCCACCTGTGGTAGGCTTTTGCCTGAAGCCACACTATGTGACAGTGAAAGCCTGAGACACAACTCAGGAGGCTTGTCTCCTTGCACATACCAAACGCTGCCCCTTGGCTGAATCGGCTCTACCTGGTCTCCTGGGCCGCAAACTTCACCAGGACCACCTTCTCCAATCTCCCTGCGGCCATGGAGAGGTTAACACAGACGGGCGACTGGCCTCCTAGTGGGGATCTGGCAGTGTTGGTTCCTCACCAGGCAAGCCCTTCACTTGCAGAACAAACCTCAGCACTGCTGCTGAGCTTGGCACGGCTTTCGCAAATCTCGGTGGCCCCCCAGGGGAGCCCCACCCCTCAGTGGGCACAATTCTTTCCAAGTCCCTGCTCCTGTCTGCTCCTCCCAGTAGGTGTCCCCACACCTATCACACAGCGGGAAACAGACCCAGAAGGTGTAGTGGAGCCTTGCCCAAGGTCCGTGGCTCAATCTGGACCGCCGAAAGGGACAAGCTCATCCATGCATGCCCTCCGGGAACTCAGATACCTGGGTCTCCTCACTGTCATTGAGGGGACGCTGCTTAACTGGGACTTTAGTCATACTGGCAAAACGATAGAACTGAGCTCTAGCCATTTTTCCCACAGCGGAAGTGATCTTGCCATACCCCCTCCAAACATTGACCCAGACAACATGACACTGCCATCCACTTGAAAGTGCCATCAGAAATGAAAGGGCTCTGTGTTGGGCGGTGGCAGGGGCTGGAGGGCCAGCAACCAGCTGAGACCAATTGGGAAGAACTGCAGCAGACCGTGGGCTCAGAGGACCTGCCGAAAGTGTGGCCAGTGTGATTACCGCCCCAGGCTGAAGAGGAGGCTGATGGGGGCGCTGCACTGGCTTGATGTGGAGGAGAAGGAGGACGTTGGAGCACGCCCCACCCCCACACCACCCCGCCCCACCCCCGCATCATGTTCTCTAAGTGCTTTTAAGTGCCTTAGATTGAGTGATTGGGATTCGTGGGCGAGACAGCTCGGCTCCTGAGAGGCAGCTCAGAAGGGGCTCAGAGAGGACGGTGAGGTCCATGAGGGGGCGTCAAGCTCAGTGAAGGGTAAGGGAGGAGGACTTTGAAGAAGGGAGTGAGGGGGAGGGTGTTCAGTGACGGGAGTAGCGGAGGCTCAGGGCAGGGCGAGGGGAGGGGCTCAATGAGGGAGGGGCTCAGTGAATGTGATGGGCTCAGTAAGGGGAGAGGGGTTTAGTGGGTGCATTGGTGCTAGGGGCTCACAGAGGGAGAAGAAGGGAAATTCAGTGAGGAGGATGGGGTTCAGGGAGTCAGAGGGGCTCAATGGGGATGACGGAATGCCCTGCTGAATGGTTCATCCCTTTGAATGGTCTCCTTTGTGTCATCAAACTTTGTGTCTTTCTCTGTGCAGAAGATCCCTCCCCCATCACCGTGGGGAGATCTACAGGTGTTTTGCCTGCATCAGGCAGATCACTGCTCCCAACTTCTGGGGATGAACCAAGAGGAACAAGACTAGGACTTACCCCCACCTCCCACCATCAGCCAGATCCAGAGAACCAGTCAGATCTGAGTTCAAATCACACACACACTGCCCATCTGGGTTACCTTGGGCAAGTTGTTTCTCTGAATAGAAGGAGATACTCAACCTATATTTGTTGAATAGATGAACATTCTCTCTCCACAGTACCCCTAAAGGAGGGGCATCAGCAGCCTTTGTTCCTGATGAGAAACCAAAGCCCAGAGAAGTGAAGAGACTCGCTCAAGGTCACACAGCAGATAAGTGGCCAAAGATTCAAACACAGATGTGACCCACCCCAAAGTCATAGCTCACCTCCCTGCTGTTCTCTGATATGTCCCCTGTTCCTATCCTCTATGGCATTTCCCACTAGTCATATATAAGTATGTATTTATTTATAGTTTAGTTACTTAACAGTCTCTCCTTAGACTGGTTTTGAGATTCCCTGAAGTTAGGTAGAGTGCCTGGCCCCATAAGGCCACTCAAATGATATTTGTTTGAATTGAAAAATAATACAACGGTAGACAGAGCTAGTTGAGAATAGAGAAGTCCCCTTGTTCATTCATTCATTTATCCATTCATTCTTTATTTCACTCATTCAACAAACTTGATCATTACCTTCTCTGTTGAGCTGGCTGCTGAAGGTACAGCAGTGGTCAGATGGGGCCCTGCCCTCAGAGAGCACACAGCCTAGGGAGGACACAGGTGACTGCAGTTCAGTGAGGTATCTCCTGGGATAGGAGAAACACAGTGGCTGTGCGAATGCAGAGCAGACACTGAGCTGGGTGGGGAGGGGATCAGAGAGAGTTCCCTGCAGAAGATGATATTTAAACTGAGACCTGAAGGATGAATCAAAGTGTGAGATGGATGCACAGATGGCGGAGGGACAGGAAGGGAGAAGGATTCAGGGTAGGAACAGCACGTGTACAGGATCAGAGGTTAGAGAGCTTTGGCATCTGCCAGCTTCCTTCCCAGCTTCCTTAATTGCCCTGAGCTCCATGCTCCCAAGAATGGGCAGGGGACACAGCCAAACACCTCTTAGGGCACAACCAGCCTGGCAAACACAACATTAGGAATTAGAAAATACACTTTTATTTATTATTTTTTTAAAATTTATTTATTTTTGGTTGCATTGGGTCTTCATTGCTGCACGCGGGCTTTCTCTAGTTGCGGCGAGCGGGGGCTACTTTTCGTTGCAGTGCGCAGGCTTCTCATTGCAGTGGCTTCTCTTGTTACGGAGCACGGGCTCTAGGTGTGCGGGCTTCAGTAGTTGTGGCACGCGGGCTCAGTAATTGTGGCTTGCAGGCTCTAGAGCGCAGGCTCAGTAGTTGTGGCACACGGGCTTAGTTGCTCCATGGCACGTGGGATCTTCGCAGACCAGGGCTCGAACTCGTGTCCCCTGCATTGGCAGGTGGATTCTTAACCACTGTGCCACCAGGGAAGCCCTAGAAAATATACTTTTAAATTATAATGATTATTCTTTTTTTCTGATCTTCATCAAAGTTATGCATTCCTTTTGTAGGAAAGATAGGAAATAGAGAAAATACTAAAATATAAAAAAAAGAATAGAGAGGAAAGGCATCTGGAATTGGAGAGACTTGAATTTGAATTGAAGCTCAGTTCTTTGCTAGCTGCACAACCCTGAGAAATGCACTTTTTCTCTGTGAACTTCAGGGCCTGAGGCATGGAACCACTAATACTTATGGCACAAAGACATACAAAGATCAAGGATTTGTCCAAGGTCTCACAGCGAGTCATGTCTCTCTGTGGTCTGAGTCAGAGACCTTGAAAGAGAAGAGGCAGCCCAGGGGGGACCTGGTTTCAGAGTCCTGTCCATTATACACACTCTCCTTCCAGGACAGCAGCCAGCGGAGACAGAACCTTACGGAGGGAATGGCAAGTGCAGCTGTGGCCCAAAGCAGGATCCACTCCATCAGCTGAGAGTCGGGTGGGGCAGGAGGTTAAGGCTTGAAAAGTCGACTTCTATCCCAGCCTAGAAGATTCAAGGCCTCTGCTCAGAGATCCAACCCCTCCCTTTCAGTCTCTTCCTGGCAACCTGGGCTGGCACCCTCTAGGATGTGATATCAGTTTAATAATTTAGCAGATGCAGACAAAGATAGCAGCTCTGAAAATAACCCAGCTAGGCCCCAGCCTCCATCTCCTCTTTCCTCAGCAGACTCCCCTGCCCTCCCCCCAAGGACTCTGGTTGCCCCACATACCTGTCAGTGCCCCTGCCCGCCAGTGGGCACCTGATCCAACACCTCTTCCTTCTTCCAAACTTCTCCTCCCCCTCACCTCCCCTTTCTCTCCATTCTCATATTAAGAGCTTTTATATTAATTAGAGCTTAAAGGAATCTTGGGCTAGAAGTCAGAAAACTTGAGTTTAATTCATTATGTGGACTAGAGCAAGTCCCTTCTCCTTGCTAAGCCTCTGTTCCCACATTTGTCAAATGAAGCCGCTGGATTCCTAAATGTGGCATGAACAGCATGTTTGGGTGGGGGGAGGACAGCAGCTCAGACAGGGCACTGGATATCTTTCCCAGGAAGTCACAACTGCAGTGTCAGCCATCTCAGTCAACAGCACTGCAACCCATCCTGCTACTCCAACCAGAGAGCTCACAGGTTTTCTTTTTCTTTCTTTTCTTTTACAATTTCTCTTGTGATGAAAAATTTGCCCTGGTTCTTATTCCTAGAATAAAAGGCTGTGACTTGTGTTCACAGCGGATGTAGGGCTCTGTTCGTTCCATGTGCTTTTGGGGCTTCATCACGTTTCTGACAAGTAGGAGTTTTACTTCCCTCTGGAAAGTCGGAAAGAGCAATACCCCTTCCCCCTTGAAGCTTTACTCGAATCACCCCACCTTTATGGGTCTCAGTTTTCACAGCTCTAAAATGGCCAGGTGTTGAAGGGTAAGAAGGACAAGGTTAGATTCCATGCTCTCTAGATTGTAAGCTCCAAAAGGGGTGCGTTCGAGTCTGCCTTTGTGCATTCATTCAGCAATGTAATTAGGCACATACCGTGTACCAGCCACGGTGCAAGGTGCTAGGGGCACAGCAGTAAATAAGAAAAGCACAAACCCTGTTCCCACAAAGCTTACATTTCAGAAACCAAACTAATTAAATCCCAAGAAATGTGCCACGAAGGAGCAATAAAATACCTGCCAATATTTACCTAACACTTACTCTGGGCCATGTACAGAGTACCTATCCTTTGAGGCATATTATTAACACACTGCATTTTACAGATAAGGAATCTGAAGGACAGAGTGGTTAAGTAAATGCGGCCAAGGCCACATGGCCAAGGAGTGGCCAAGCTAGGATTCAACACCCAGGCAGTCTGCCTCCAGAGCCTGTTTTCAACCACTAGGCCGTAGTGCTTCCCTAGAAATCATGAACAAGGTCTAATCTGGTGACATGAGGGACTTCCCCGGGACTTCCCCGGTGGTCCACTGGCTAAGACTCCATACTCTCCATGCAGGGGGCCTGAGTTCGATCCCTGGTCAGGGAACTAGATCTCACATGCTGCAACTAAGAGTTCGCATGCCACAACTAAAGATCCCACGTGCCAAAACAAAGATCCCGTGCGCCACAACAAAGATCCCGCGTGCCACAACTAAGACCTGGCACAGTAAAATAAATAAATGTTTTTTAAAAATCTGGCTACATGATAGAAAGGGGAGTCAAGGAGGGCTTCTCCTTAAGAGGTGACATTTGAGCTGAAACCTGAAAGATGAGCAGGAGTCAGTTATGTGGAATTGAGGAGAGAGATTTCCCAGCAGAAAAAATAGTATGGGCAAAGGTCCTGAGACAGAAAGATCAGTGTGTTCAGTGCCTTGTAAGCCAGAAAATGGGGAGAGCTGAGATCAGAGGAGCTGGGTCTGGAGGCCAGGTGAGGATTTGGGGTTTTACGCTAAGTGCAGGGGAAGCCTTTGAAAGGTTTAAGTGGGGATCAACAGGATCGGATTTGTCTCTAAAAGGTCATGCTGTTAGCCATGTAGAGAATGAGCTGAAAGGCAACAAGAGGAGGATGAGGGAGACCAGTTAGGAGATTACTGCAGTAATCCAGCTGAGAGAGGATGGAGGCCAGGCCAGGAGTAATGGCAAGAGGTGGGAGGAGAGACGATTTGGATTTTATTTGGAGATGAACTGAGAGGACGTGTGGATGATTAGTGAGGGTGTGAGTGAGGTACCATTAGGTGTGGTACTCTTGACTGAGATGGGAAAGACCAGGGGAGGAACAGGTTTCGTAGAGAAATCAAGGTCAAGAGGTTTTCTTTTCTTTTCCCCCTGCATGATAATTGCTTCATTACAAAAATAAGAACAAAAGAAGTCGGGACTTCCTTGGTGGCACAGTGGTTAAGAATCCGCCTGCCAATGCAGGGAACACAGGTTCAAGCCCTGGTCTGGGAAGATCCCACATGCTGCGGAGCAACTAAGCCCATATGCCACAACTACTGAGCCTGCTCTCTAAGCCTGCGAGCCACAACTACTGAAGCCCACGTGCCACAACTACTGAAGCCCACGCACCTACAGCCCGTGCTCTGCAGCAAGAGAAGCCACCGCAATGAGAAGCCCATGCACCACAACGAAGAGTAGCCCCAGCTCACCGCAATGAGAGAAAGCCCAGCAAAGAAGACCCAACACAGCCAAAATAATAAACAAATAAAATTAAATTTAAAAAAAATTTAAAAAAGAACAAAAGAAGTCTATAGTAATAGCCCATTGTATCTTCCCATTTTTTAGTCTAAGAAAGAGTATACCTTGCAAGGGGTATACATTCAGTTTCAAAGGTGGAAAGAGGACTTCCCTGGCAGTCCAGTGGTTAAGACTCCACACTTCCATTGCAGAGGGCATGGGTTCGATCCCTAGTCAGGGAACTAAGATCCCACATGCCACACGCACAGCGTGGCCCCCCCCAAAAAAAAACATGGAAAGATTATTTAAAATAATTGACATTAGCACAGCAGCATTCAGATGTTATGGTTTGAGTTACCGTGCACTGGAAAATGAAAGTCTGACTTGTAAAATCGTGCTCTCTGTATCAGTCTGATGCAGAAAAGCAAAACTCAATTAAAAAAAAAAGTAACACAGAAAGGGAAAAAAATATATTTTACTAGTTAGTAAAGGTCTACACACATAGAGGATAGGTAAACCTTTGGAAAGAATTTTGTTTTGGATGCTTATTTTGGAAAATCTTTTCTGTTTTTCTTCTCTATTCTCAATCCTCTATTCACAGAATCCTTCACTTCTGACACTTCTGGTCATTAAATGTGTGTGTGTGTGTGTCTCTGTGTGTGTGTGTGTGTGTGTGTGTGTGTGTGTGTGTGTGTTTTCCTGCACCAACCAATTCTTCAACCCTAGCTGGTTGTCCTGCAATTCAATGTGATTCGATTCTGACACTAACCGGAGTTAACGCAGACCCCACAGGGTAAGGACCTATTCCCACAAGACTGCCCTTCACTTGAGACACCAATCACAAGTAGTAGATTCGCCCCAAGTTATCCACAACTTCTGTCTGACTTACCTACAAATCAGAGGTTCCCACGACCCCCTCCTTGGATTCAATAATTTGCCAGAACAGCTGGAAAATTCAGGGAAACACATTTACCAGTTTATTATAAAGGATACAGATGAACAGCCCAATGAAGAGATACGTAGGGTGAGATCTGGAAGGGATCTCTGAGCACAGGAGCTTCTGTCCCATGGAGTTGGGGTGCACCACCCTCCCAGCATGTGGGTATATTCACCAACCCAGAAGCTCTCCACACCCTGTACTTTGGGGATTTTTATGGAGGCGTCATCACATGAGCATGATGGATCATTAACTGAATCTCCAGCCCCTCTGCCCTTCCCAGAGGTTGGGGTGGGGGTGGGGCTGAAAGTTCCAAGCTTCTAATCATGCATTCGTCTCTCTGGTGACCAGCTCCCTTCCTGAAGCTATTCAGGCACCCACCAACAGTCACCTCGTTAGAACAGAATATGCTCCCATGACCCAGGAAATTTCAAGGGGTTTAGGAGCTCTGTGTCAGGAACTGGAGGCAGACACCAGTATACATATTTTTTCTATTATTTCACAACACCCAAGTTGGATATCCATGATAAGTAGGCAGGTGTATAGAAGCTTCTGGAAGTCAGCACTGGAGAGTCAGAGCTGGAAACTTGAATTTGGGGAGTCATCCATAGATGGTACTTGAAGCCGTGGGATAAGATGAGTGGCCTTGGGAGAAAGTATTGATGGAGAAGTGAACAGAAGTCTGAGACACCACATTTAGAAGGCAGGATGATGGGAACGAACCAGCAAAGGAGCCTGAGCAGGGATGGTTGTCAATAAAGGGGGGAAACAGAAAAGTGGGCTGAGCAATAAATTGAGATTAAGGAAGCAATTATGGCAAACACAGACCATCCTTCTGTGTAAGCTTTGTTTTGAAAAGCAGAGAAATAGGGTGGTAGCTGGCAAGAAAGGGGGTTGAGCAGGGCTTCTGTAAGATGGGAGCTGCTAGGAGCACCTTTGTATGCGATGGGATTGATCTAGTAGAAGGGGAAATATGGCTGCCTTGCACGAATAAACTCACGTGGGAGATTCTTTTTTTTTTTGGCTACGCTGCCCGGCTTGCAGGATCTTAGATCCCCAACCAGGGATTGAACCCATGCCCCCTGCAGTGGAAGCATGGAGTCTTAACCACTGGACCGCCAGGGAAGTCCCTGCATGGGAGATTCTTAAGACAGCAAGAGAGGATGGGCTGTCCAGCAAACTCATTCCTACCACAAGCCTTCATTAAGCACTTACTATGTACCAGACACTTCTAAGTGCTAGAAATATAGCAGTGATCAAGACAGGTAAGGTCCCTGCCCTCTGAGCACGCTCAATCCAGAGGAAGAGAGAAGGCCATAAAGAATCAAAACAAATATCATTTCAGATTGCATTACATGTATACTTTGAAGGAGGAAAACAGGGTGATACAGTAGGGCATAACCCCAGCAATATACTTTAGATAGAGAAGTCTAGGATGTTGGAGTGGGCAGCTGTGGGCTTTGCCTTCCCACCATTTATGTCCTACTTTTGATAACAATGCCTTTATATTTTGGGGGGAACCACTTCTCCTATATGCTCAGTGCATGTTTCTTGTGGGGCTGACCCCAGCCTATCTCCAGGAATGGGGTTATGATCCTGACCTGGCCAGTGAAACGCAGTACTAGGAAGTTTACTGGAACTATTGAGAAAGAGAAACTTTCTTTGCCCACGAATTGTTGACCAAGTAGACTATAAACCTGAAGCTGCAGGCAGTCATCTTGCCACCACAAAGGAAGTGTGGGGCTGGTGCCTGGCAGGAGAGCCCAGAAACAGAGACCTGATGAGCGTGGAAATCACTTGAGCACCTGATTCCAGCTGTACCTGAAGGTACCCTTGGACTTTTCACTTAAGTGAGACGATAGACTCTCCTGTTTTTCTTAAGCTATTTTGAGCTATTTGAACTTATAATTGAACAAATCCTGATTGATGAAGAAAGCAAAGGAGTGCTTTAGAAGTGCTAGGGAGAAGCGATCCAGGTGGAGCGAACAGGAAGTGCAAAGGTTCTTTGCAGGATAGTTTGGCGCATTTGGGCAACACAAAGGAGGCAACTGAAGCTGGAATATAATGAGCTGTGGTAATGGAATGAGATGGGATAGACCCTCAGGAAGAGAGCTGCATTTCCAGCAAAATGGCAGAAGAGGGGAGCAGAGAAATGCTTCCTCACATATGGCACTTAAAAGTGATGGATAAATTTTTAAAATTTTTCTTGTAAAGCATCAGTGAGCTGACTACAAAGTAAGGGAATTAACAGAGGTCAGAAGTGACAAGAAAGGGCAATTCCTCAAGAGTAAATGAGTCTTGTAGCTGGTGTTTGCCCTGAAAGCACCTGTTGAACCCTGAGACCTAGACCAGTCAAAATTTTTAAATTTAACCCACAATAAGACATTTCACAACATAATCATTTCATGACGTATATAAGACAAATCAGGACTTCTCTGGTGGTGCAGTGGTTAAGAATCCGCCTGCCAGGCTTCCCTGGTGGCACAGTGGTTAAGAATCTGCCTGCCAATACAGGGAACACGGGTTCAAGCCCTGGTCCGGGAGGATCCCACAGGCCGCAGAGCAATTAAGCCCGTGCGCCACAACTACTGAGCCTGCGCTCTAGAGCCCGCAAGCCAGAACTACTGAGCCCACGCTCTAGAGCCCGCAAGCCACAACTATTGAGCCCGCGTGCCACAACTACTGAAGCCCGCGCTCCTAGAGCCCGTGCTCTTCAAAAAGAGAAGCCACCGCAATGAGAAGCCCGCGCACCGCAACGAAAAGTATCCCCCGCTCAACGCAACTAGAGAAAGCCCACGCGCAGCAAGGAAGACCCAACACAGCCAAAAAAAAAAAAAAAACCATTCTGCTGTACACCTTAAACTTATACACTGTATGTCAATTATATCTCCATAGAACTGGAAGAAAAAAAGACATTTTTACACCAGAACCCAGCATGCAGACAAAAATTTCACAAGCAATATTCACCCTAATTACATGTGAGGCAGGCTGATATTCCTTGGTCTAGTCTGTTCCATACTATTCAATTGCCTTTTTTTTTTTTTAATACTGCTTTAGTTCCATTAAACAGTGGAGTGCTAGGAGCTGAAGATTATTCTATTTGGGGAGGGGAAGCCAAGTTGCAATCAGGAAGCATTCAGAAGAAAGGGACCATCTGGGTTCCCAGCTCCAGCATTTTGTTGGATTTTTCTTTTCTAGAGAGTTAAAGTTTGACCATGTTGAGTTTGAAATGTCAATTAGATATCTGAGCAGAAATTTCGAGTGGGCAGTTGACTTTATATGTCTGGGGCTCAGGAGAGAGGGCTGGGTTGCAGGTGTGAATTCGGAGTCAGATAGGCAGTATTTAACTGGATGAGATGACCACGGGAGGAGAGGAGGCAGAGGAGAGGCGAGGACAAAAGACTGAGCCTGGGGCACTCAGATGTTAAGCAGCCAGTGGGAAGAAGTGACCCACAGCCTCTACCTTTTTCTTTCTTTTCTCCACCTTGCTGTCAGAAACACAGATGTGGTGGATGCCATCAAGGACCTTAAGACCAGGGCCTCACTCTAGGGATGGTAGAACAGTGAGCTGCTGTGCTGTGGCGGGGGGGTGGGGGGGGGTCTGATACTTCCAGCTGAATCTAATTCCTAACTGACACAGAAACAATACTGAGAAACTCCTGGCAAGATTGACCAAGGGATAAAAAAAAAGGAAGGTGGCACAAATAAACAATGTTAAACTTGAAGAGCAGGACTACAGAACTACAGCTATAGCAGAGATTTAAAAGATAACTGGAGAATATTAGAAACAATTTTATGACAACAAATTTAGAACAAAGGTAAAATAGACAAATTCGTGGAGAAATAAAAATTTATATCAAAAATGATCAAGTAGAGTATGAGAAAGAAAAATTACAGAACAATATTACTTAAGAACATAGATGTCAATGCCCTAAACAAAAGATTAACAAGCTAAATCTAGCAATGTATTTACAATATAATAAACACAGGAATTCCCTGGCAGTCCAGTGGTTAGGACTCAGCACTTTCACTGCTGAGGTCCGGGTTCAATCCCTGGTCGGGGAACTAATACCCTGCAAGCCACGCGGTGCAACCAAAAAAAATAATAATAACATTAAAAAATGATAATAAACACATCATGACCAAGATGAGTTTATTCTAGGAAGTTTGATTCAACATTAGAAAATCTACTAGTGTAATTAATCATATTAATGTTAGAGGAGGAAAACCAAGTGAATATTTCAATCTATACAGAAAATGCACCTGATAATTCAAGTTTTTATGTTAAAAATTCTTAGCAAACTAAAAAAAAGAAAGAAAAAATAATTCTCAGCAAACTAGGTATAAAGCACCATTAAGCTGATAAAGTGCCCCTCCTGGAGGGGAGGTTATCTACATATATTTGGAATTCCATAAGGAAAATGTCTCTTCTCCCCATTTATTCAATCATCTCTGATTTTTTTTTTAGTTTTATTGAGATATAATTAACATACAGTTTTGTACAAGTTTAAAGTGTACAGCATAAATCAGCTCTCATTACAAAAGAAATTAAAACGTTTTTGTGGACCCCTAAAAGTATTGAGACTCCTAGGTACGATGCTTATTGTGTCCAGTGGATAAATCAGCCCAAATGATTAACACCATTAAGGGAATGATTAACACTATTTTCAGGATGTTTTTCTCTGGAAGGATGAGGAAAGGGGAGGCCACAGAGGAGGATCATACAGAGAGCTTCAAAAGTACTGAAATGTCCCATTAAACTAGTGGTGGGTGTCTTCCTTTTTACTGTTTAAATAATACATATATTTTATATTTTTATATGTATGTATATATACATGGATATACACACATATATTCTTCTATATGTATATTTCACAGTAAAATTTTTACAATAAAATATGTAAGGACCAGGTCATGGGTGGGGGGGTGGGGGGGTCTTAAAGACCAGGGTAGGTCCTGGCCAACCACAGGCACAGGTAAATTTGCTCTGAATACTTTAATGACCATCTGGCTCTGGATCAAGTCCCTCCTGCTCACTCACAACGAGGGTCCTGCTCTGCCTGTCTGCCATCCCCACCACCACAGGGGTGGCTGGTGGAGGTTCTGGGGATCATCCTCCAGGCTCCAGAAGGACCACTGCATTGGCCTCAGCTGCTCAGCTGTAGGATGCTAAGGAACAAGGACTCTGCTAAGGGACAGATTCACAGACCCAGGGTCCACGGGGATACAAGGGTATGGCTCTGGGACAGAAAACTGCCCAGAGCTTCCAGGGACCACAGTGGGAGGCTCTTTCTCCCACTGTGGGAGTGGCAGTTCAGGCTTCCCGATCCCAGGAAATGGATGGATCTAGGCCCTGGATTCAAGGGGACAAGTGGCATTCAGAAGACTGGACCCCATATTGAATGTCCCTTAGATCACCAAAGATTCCATGTGCCAAGCATGGCTGGCACTGAATGGCACAGTCCCTGACCTGATAGGGTCATGCTGGTCAGGTGACCAGGGAGGCCTGGTGACCAGACTGAAGGACCTTGTTCATGTCTGGTTCTGTAACACCTCTGGGCCTTGGCCCAACCCTACGGGCTGTCATGGGTTGAGAGAGTCCAACAATAATGGAAACTGGATTTCCCACCAGCCAGATGGAATGAGGGCTCTGAGTAGGTTTTTAAAAATAGCCTGTATCTTCCCTACCTGATTGTGTGCACCCATATTCATACCCACTACACCTGCTTCAGCCTTTTTTCTCGCTTCTATCTCTTTCTGACTCTCTCTAGGTGTGTCTCTATCTTCCTTTCCAGGTCTTTCTCTGATTCTGCCTTCCCCTCCCCCCAGCCTCCCTCCCCGGCCCCACCTGCTGCAGAGCACCCTGGCTCCAAGGAAAAGAAGCTTTTGCTGTGAGCGCATCAGATGCCAGGACCTCCCCTCCCACTACCTCCATCTCCTCCATGCGCCCCCTCCTCCTGTATCTAGGCCTGGGCTCAGCAGCCACTCCCCCCACTGCCACCCCCAGACAAGCTGGGAGGAAGGAACAGCTTGGATGTGTGGCTTGGATGGGGGTCGGCTGGATGCAGGGCTGCCTTTCCCTTCTGCAGGGAGGCCAGAGCCCAGCTGGCTCGTGAATTATTGAGCTCCTGTGCTAGTGGCTCTACTTGGCGGAGCGCTGGGACCCACAGCACCAGCCTAGAAGAGTGGGACAAACTCAAGGTCATTCAGGTTGAAGCAAGACTCTAAGCTCCCAGCCTCCCTCCTATCCCCTCACTTGAGCCCCCAGGGCTAAACCTGGCAACTCCGCACCTTTCCTCACTTTATAGGGAACCCATCCCAGCCCTAGTCAGAGGTACCCCATGCTCTCCCCTGGCCCAGGCCTCTGACTTCCACACAGTTGCCCTCCATCCTTCATCCCTCAGACAGAGGGCCCCTGAGGGTGGGACTCCACAGGAGGGGCCTGAGGGCAAGCCTGCTCAGACTGGGGGCTCCAAGTCTGGGTCTGCCCATCCCCAGTCTGTGTCACCACCTCCCTTAATGTCTCCTCACAAGGCTCTACCTTACTTAGGGGAGGTGGCACAAAGCCAGGACCCAGGGAGGGGCACTCCACAGCAGCTCCCACGCCAGCCTCTGGGCACATCCCTGCAAGCTCAAGAGAGAATCCTGCCCTTCCCAACCATCCCTATGATTTCAGCAAGAATTGAACAGTGTGGAAAGAAGCCCAGGATGTGAGGAGCTGGATCTCGGTTGAATGACTTACCCGCTCTGAGTTTCAGTTTGCTCATCCATAAAATGGGAAGAATAATATCTGCAGGTGGTCTTCCCAGAGCCTACTTGTGGGCCTGCTTTCAGCTCTTCACTGCCACGGCTAGAAGGCAGCTACAGGGCCCAGGCTGGGGCCCAGGCTGGCCTCTATCTACTCCAGCTCCACTGTCTTGTCTATTTATTTTTCTAGTACTCCTCCATTGGGAACCACTCCTGGAATCCCTCCCCTGAGACCCCAAAATGCCCTGGACAACCTTCCACTGCAGCACTAAGCTGCCACCTCTCACACTGTGTTGGCACCTGTGGGTATGATCTGTCTTCCAAGGTCACATGCCAAGTCTTACTCCTCTCTGTGTCTGCAGCAGTCAGACCACCAGGGCAAGGCGCAGAGTAGGGGCTCAGTGATGCCTGTTGAGTGAGGGAATGGCCTAGAGGCTTTTCAGGTTCTCTACCTTGATTACCACCCCCTCCCCTGCCTCACCATACTTGCCGGGGACTTTGACTGTCCACTGCTGCTGGCTCTCCCAAGCCTACTCTCCTCCTCAGTGGCTCACTTGGGAGATCTTGGGGCGGGACACTGCACCACCACCCTACCACTTCCGACAAACCCTGTTCTTTCCCCTCTACCCTTGAATTTCACCCATTTCCTTAAACCACAAACCCAGGGGGTTGTGCTAAACTGTTACTTTGGTGGCCTCCAATGAAGCAGGCCTCCATGTAGCCATGCCCTTGTGTGTCTCCTCCCATGCTGACTCTGGGCTTGGCTATGTGACTTGCTTTGGCCAATGGGATGCCAAGAAGCGTGAAGCAAGCAAAGAGCCAATAAGCACTTGCACAGTGGGGCTTGTCCTCTTGGAAGCCAGGTGCCTCGCTGTGAAGGTCAGCTAGACTTCTTTTCTGTTTGCTTGTTTTTTGAATTTTATGACAAATTTTATTCCAAAGTGGCTCTAGTAGTAAATACCAGAGACATTTATGTAGAGTTTGAATACGGTTTCAGGTAAAGTGAAAATGGATAAAAGCAATATTTCTAGTTAATATGTTTTTAGATAATATGATTTTAAATGTGTGACTTAAAATGTAATAAATATTAATGAACTTATTTACAAACCAGAAACAGACTCATAGACATAGAAAACAAACCTATGGTTACCAAAGGGGAAAGGAGAGGGGGATAAATTAGATAAACAACAAGGTCCCACTGTATAGCACAGGGTACTATATTCAATATCTTGTAATATACTATAATGAAAAAGAAAAAATGTGATAAATATTTAAAATAGAAGTTTTACTATTTTATCTATTTTGAAAGGTTTATGTATTCAGAATCATAGGGGAGTTGTTTTTTTTTAAGGAGAACCACTTTATTTTGAGTAGTGAACAAAACTCCATTTATAATAAACAAACCTTCCATCAATTTCTTCACAGTTAGTCTAAAGAACAAAACCTCTGGCTTAGTTAGAATTTACATTTAACCTGAAATATTCTAAAATCCATCCATGTCAATTTTGGAATTTTAATCTTGCCTGATACTATGAAATAGGGCAAACCTTGATCGATGGTCAAATTTCTAATTTTTGCTGCTAAGCCACTTTTCTTGACCTTGCTCTTGATTGTGTAACATTCCAGAATGTTCAATGGATTTGTAATAAACTTCCAAGATGAAGGGGAATTTCTTGTTCATTGTTTGCCTGACATCTTGGCTTGTGTTCTTCTTCTCAAACACAAAATATGTTCCAAAAAATGCTCACAGTTCAGCTACTCAAACTCCTTTAAAGATCTTCTTTGCCAGTGGATCCGTAGTACAGGCCATCCTGAGGCACATACTCGTGGAGCTGTGCAGCAGACTTCTGAATGGTAAGAGACCAGGTGATGAGAGGTCCTGAGAGAGGCGATGCCCTCATGGTAATTGAGCCCCCGCTGCTCCCAGCTGAATGCAGTCCCATAAGCGACACCAGGCAAAACCAGCAGAATTGGCCAGCTGACCCCCACTGAACCACAGAATTTTTAGAAATAATATATCATTTTAAGCCACTAGGTTTTGGGGTGGTTTATTTCTCAGCAATAGATAACTGAACCAAGGGCCATCCTGAGCCCTCTCTGCCAATGTCTGGCACATCCAGTCCTGTGGGGTCCACATCCAGAATATATCATGTATCCGGCCACTTCTCACCTCCTTCCCAGGCACACCCTGGTCCAGGCCACTGTCACTCTCGCCTGGATTATTCCCAAAGCCTCCTCACTGGACTCCCTGCCTCCACTCTTACTCTCCAGCAATCATCATACAGGGACCAGAGTGAAGCTTCTGGGGTATTAGCCAGATCAAGTCACCACCCCCCACTTGAGACCCTCCAGTTACTTCCTATATCACTTAGATTAAAAGACAGACTCTTCAGTGGCCTTTGAGCCCTGTGCAGTCCAGTGCCCGCCACGTCTCCACCGTACCACCAGTCACGCTCCCCTTGCTCAATGCACTCCAGCAATGCTAGCTTCCTTTCTGTTTCTCGAACATGCCAATCTCATCTCCATCTTGCGCCATTCGCACCAGCTCCTTACTCTGCCCAGAAGACTCTTCCTCTAGGTCTTTCTGTCTAAGTCTTCCAGTTCTCAGCTTAAACATCCACATCCCAGAAAGGCTACTTATAGAAGAGGGAACTGAGGCTTGGAGAAGTGAGGTCATGTCCCACGTACCCACAGTTAGGAAGAGTCTGGGCTGAGTTTTCATCCTAGGTCTATGTAAGCCCCCACTCCAGGGTTCTTTCTGCCACATCAGTGGTTTGGGGGGGCTCCCGAGAAAGGGGAGGAGTTGGAGGGGCTTCCTCCACTTACTCCTCCCACAAACACTCCCAGCCATAGCCCTTGGACCCTGTCCTGAGCTGGGTGCTGGGAACTCAGAGATGAATCAGACTAGACTTTACTCTCCAGGAGCTCCTGTCTTGGGAGAGGGAAAGCATCAGAGGAGGGCTCAGACAGCCTCCTGCGGTAACTCAGGGAGACAGCCTTCTAGCTGGGGCCTCTCTGGGAAGGCTTAATAGGGGATGTGAGACTGGCTGGGGGCGGGGGGAGAGAGCCAGAAATTGGGGGTGGTGTTCAGTGGCCAGAGCTGCCTATTGTTCCCTGTGAGGGACCGGGAGACTCAGCATCGGCTATGTGTGTCCCAGCCGCTGTGTGTGTGTGTTGTGTGTGTGTTGTGTTGTGTGTGAATGTGTGTAAGAGAGTGAGGGAGCAGTACCGGGGGTGAGGTAGAGGCTAGGCAAGAGAAGGGCTGAATGAATAGATTTTACTGTTGTGGAAACTAAAGCCCAGAGAGGCTGGGTTGCTGTCCCAGCTCACAAAGCACTAGGTGGTAAAGGCAGGATTTGAACCGAGCCTGTCTTGACACCACCTCCTCCAGGGCCCACTGCGTATTCACTATGTGACCTCAGCTAAAGCCATTCTCTTCAGGAGCCTTATTTCCTCATCAGTAAACTGAATGAGTTGGATGAAGTTTCTTCCAGCATGAGGACGCTGCAGAAAATACCTCTACTAGAGCTTAGAACCAAATTCAGAACCAAAGAAGCAGCCACCGGCTCAACCTGGTACAGGATGGCTTCTTAGCCTGCAGCTCCCTCCAGGCCTAGCAACTGGGTGCCATGCAAACTAAAGCCAGGGAGCCCCAGTAATTCCCCCAGTGTCAGGTGGACCTGGGGTCTCCCTCTCAACAGCCCAACCTAGAGTTCCAAGAGCACTTATAGCCCAGCTCCAACTACACCTCTAACCACATTATCAGCCCAGCCCAGAGCCCAGCTTACTTGTCCAACATTCCCCAGCATAACTCCAGGACTCCCCTGGTTCTCTCCAGCCTCCAGGAACACCATCCTTTAGCCAAAGAAGGAAAGGGGAGAGGCAACTCTGAATGGTCATTGGCCCACTGTTTGACAAATATAGACAGACTGACCAATCAGAAGAGCCAAGACAGCCTCAACTTCCATGTTCCAATTCTGTTCATCCTCCACCATTCTATTCCCATGGGGTTCCCTTTCAGGTGGTTCCATTCCATTTATGTCATTCAGAATTCCAGGAAATTATATCTGGGAAAGAGAGGCATGGTAAGTAGAATTAGAGCTGATTACAGAAGGGAATTCTTGAGGGGAGAATTCCCCCATTCTGCTGGAGCCTGGGGCATTCTCCAGAGCCCAGTTTCAGTGGTATCCAGAGGAGCCACTGCAAAGAACTCAGGCTCTGAACAGAAAGAACTTGGGCTCAGTTCTGGGCTCTGCCCCTTAACTAGTTGTGTGAACTTGGGCAAGAGGCTTAAATCTCTGAACCTCTGTTTTCTTAGCTTTAAAATAAGGAGTTGGGATCTATATTCACTGAGTTATTGTGAGGATTAAATGTGAAGAAGGCTCATAATATACCTAACACATAGTAGATGATTATGGTAAGTCACAGTAATGTGTTCTCCTGCTTATTCTCAGAGGCAGTGGTCTGGCCTCTGAGAGTCCTGGCCCCCAGAATAGCTGGGGAGGCAGAGAGGGGGCAGGAAGAAGGGGTTAAAATAAAATAGCTGTCATTTAATTACCATGTGCTGGCCTCTGTAGTAATCACCACATGAAACTATTACTACTTTAACATTGTGGACAAGGCGTCTGAGGCACAGAGAAGTTCAGTAATGTGGTCAAAGTCACACAGCTAGCAAGTGGCAGAATTGGGACATAAATTCAGGCTCCCTGGCTCCAGAGTTCAAACTCTGAACCACCGTTCTGTCCTTCCTCACATGAATCCCATTTTAGGATGAGAAACGCTGAGGTTCAAAGAGATAAGTTCACACTGCTGCTGAACAGGGGTATATCTAGGACTCCAACTTAGATCCTGTGACTCCGAAGTTCTGGCAATTTCTGCCGTTGAGTGCTGCCCCCTAGTGCCCCCTATGGGAAAAGCACACCAGAGGCACAGAGCACATACCCATGGATCCACACTCCACTGCCCACACTCCCCTGACCCACTGCTTCTCCTCATACCCAAAGCTGCAGGTCTTATAGCTTCTAAGTATCACTGTGAATGTCATCCATATATACAATCATGATATTTCTTGGCCATCTCACAAATCCTTAAATTCAACAGGTCTAACTCCATGTTTATACTTTTATACCCCAAACCTGCCCTCCCCAGTCATCTCCATCCATCCACTAGCACAAGCCAGAACCCCAGACATCCTTGACACCTCCCTCTCCCCCTCATTTTTTCACCAGTCCAGGAGCCTGAATGGTGGCTGAGGAAGGAGACCAGAAAAGTAAACATCGATCAGAACAGAGCAACAGCGGTGGAAGCAGAGGATCAGGACAATGGCCCCCAATTGTGGCCAAGAGGAAAAACTGAACTCTGGTGGTTAGAAAGGCAGGACTTTCTGCTTAGAAAGAAGCCCAAACACAGCTTTAAGGGCCAGGAGGAGGACACAGTGTTTCTTACTGGGAGCCAGAAGGACTGGGTTCCCACCCAGCTCCACTACTAACTCACAGTATGGCCTTGGGAACCTTGATGTGCCTCAGTTTCCCCATCTGTAAAATGAATATGACCATGGCTACCTCTAGGGCTTGATCCTTTGTTGTAAGTTTCAAATTTAAAGGTGTTTGCTTTGTAAACTGTAAAGAGAAGTGCACAGGAGAGGTGGACTATTATCTGGAAACTTCACTCCAATAGACTTCTCTCCTTTGTTATGCTAAATGCTGGACCCATAAGGTACCTTGTTTTGTTTTCAAAGAATGTCATCAGTTTGGGGGCTTTTTTTTTTTTTGGCCAAGCCAGGATCTTAGTTCCCCGACCAGGGATTGAACCCAGGCCCTCAGCAGTGAAAACACCAAGTCCTAACCAGTGGACCTCCAGGGAATTCCGTTGGGGGCTTTGTTTTTTTTTAATCTTCTCTTTTTTTTTAATTGATTTATTTTTGGCGGCATTGGGTCTTCGCTGCTGCGCGCGGGCTTCAGTAGCTTTGGCACGCGGGCTCAGTAGTCGTGGCTCACGGGCTCCAGAGCACAGGCTCAGTAGTTGTGGCACACGGGCTAAGTTGTTCCATGGCATGTGGGATCTTCCCGGACCAGGGCTCAAACCTGTGTGCCCTGCAGTGGCAGGCAGATTCTTAACCACTGCGCCACCAGGGAAGCCCATTGGGGTGTTTTTTTTTTTTTTTTTTTTTTTGCGGTACGCAGGCCTCTCACTGCTGTGGCCTCTCCCGTTGTGGAGCACAGGCTCCGGACGCACAGGCTCAGTGGCCATGGCTCACGGGCCCAGCCGCTCCGCAGCATGTGGGATCTTCCCAGACCCGGGCACGAACCTGCGTCCCCTGCATCGGCAGGCAGACTGTCAACCACTGCGCCACCAGGGAAGCCCGGGTCAGAAACAGAAACAACAACATATATATATATATATATATATATATATATATATATATACACACATACATACACAGAACATTTGCCATTTTGCCCATTTTTAAGTTACAATTCAGTGGCATTAATTACATTCACACTGTTGTACAACCATCACCATTTTCTATTTCCAAAATTTTTCATCATCCCAAATAGAAACTCTGTACCCATTAAGCAATAACTCCCAATTCCTCCCTCCCTCCAGCCCCTGGAAACCTCTAATCCCTGTCTCTATGAATTTGTTTATTCTGAATATTTAATATAAGTGGAATCACAATATTTGTCCTTCTGTGTCTGGCTTATTTTACTTAGCATGATGTCTTCAAGGTTCATCTATGGTGTAGCATGTATCAGAACTTCATTCGTTTCACGGCTAAATAATACTCCATCGTGCGTATATACTATATTTTGTTTATCCACTCATCTGTTGACAGACACTTGAGTTTTCCACCGTTTGGCTATGGTGAATAGTGCTGCAATGAACACTGGCATATAAGTACCTGTTTGAGTCCCTGTTTTCAGTTCTTTTGGGCATATACCTACACTGTCATCAGTTTTTGACAGAGTTTTTCAGTATACACTGTGGCAGGGGTATGGGCCCTTGGGAACAAGGCCCAGTGTATTTGAGTGTGGGAGGGAGAAGGGCAGATGAGGAGAGAGGTTTCAGTGTGGCTATGATTAAAATACCAGCTAACTTGTGCCTTTTGCAAAGTACTCCACAAAACACTCTGGAGGAGGAGCTATTATCATCTCCATTTTACAGATGAGGAGAAGGGAAGTGGCTTCTCCAGGGCCCCACAGCTGGTGAGAGGCAGGGGCTCCAGAGAAAGGTTCCCTCACACATCAGCAAGTGCAGGCAGAGGTTCAGAGATCATATTTCCCTTCCTTCCCCTTTTTTCTTTTTTTTCCTTTCTAGACAAAGAAAGTAGTTCTGAGCTGCTTCAATCATCATGTTCCTACTTATTAATCTACAGCATTTTAGGTACTACAGAATCAGAATTTTATAATGTACTTTTACTAAACATGGTCTGGGAAAAGCAAAACTATGAAGACAGAAGAAAGATCAGTGGTTGCCAAGGGCTGAGATAGTGGGGAGGAACTGACTGCAGAAGGGTTTAGGGAAATTCAGGGGGGTGATGAAATTGACCTATATTTTGATTTGTGGTGGTGGTTATGCAACTGTATGTATTTTTCAAAACTCACAGAACTGTACACTAAAAAAGGTAGGTTTTGGGATTTCCCTGGTGGTCCAGTGGTTAAGAGTCTGCCTTCCAATGCAGGGGACGCAGGTTCGATCCCTGGTCAGGGAACTAAGATCCCACATGCTGTGGGGCAGGTAGGCTCCCGCGCCACAACTACTGAGCCCGCGTGCTCTGGAGCCTGCGTGCCACAACTAGAGAAGCCTGCATGCCACAACGAAGGGCCCACACACCACAACGAAAGATCCCAGATGCTGCAACGAAGATCCCAGATGCTGCAACTAAGACCTGATGCAGCCAAATAAAATAAATGAAAATAACTAAAAAAATAAAAATAAATAAATAAAGGTAAGTTTTACTGTATGTAAATTATACTTTAATCTTTAAAAAAAGAATGAATAAATGAATGGGGAAAAACTAAATAAGATTCCAGATGCTTGGATTTTTGCTACCTTGAAAACCTGGCAAGTAACCGTGCCCTTAATTATTTAGTTACAGCATAAGTTGCTATTTTTTTCATGCATTCATTCATTCATGATAAAATGAAAGTCCTTGAATCCAACATAAGAATCAGAACATCACTAAAACTTAAATCTGCTTATGGTTCCCCACCATTCCTGACCCCTCCACTACCCCACCCCCAGGCAATCACTATTCTGAATTCTGTGTTCCTCATTCTCTTGCCTTTTTTTTTTGTTTTTTTTTCACACATAAATTACGTTTAACCTTCTGAATTTGCCCTCTCCCCCTTTTTTTAGGTCAAAACAGGTCAAAAACAGCAACTTCATATGGTTCAACCCAATATTATGCCTAAATATAGTACTTCTAGTTGTATTTGAACTTTATGAAAAGGATACCATTCCACATGCACTCTTCTGGGACTTGCATTTTTTTCACTCAGTATTATGTCACCGTGATCCAGCCATACTGCTATTTTTCACTCATTTTCTACTGCTATGTAATTATTCCACATCTCTTTACCTCCTGTCAATGGCATTTGGATGTTTTCAGTTTGGGGCTACTGTGAACAATGTTTCTACTACCATTCTTGTACATGTCTCTTGGCATATGTGTGAAATTCTTGTGTCTGTAACACAGGAATGCACTTACTGGGTCTTAGGGCACACAGATGTTCAATTGTACACTATGTGACTCACTTTCTGAGCTCCAAATGAAGGTACAACGGCCACTTGCCCCAGGTGAGAATGTGAACAAGATCTGGTGGGAGGGACTGCCAAGGAGGGTCTCTGGTGGAAATTGAGCATCTACTCTGTGCACATGGCAGGGCACCTGTGGAATGAGACAATGGTGTCCTGAGAGGTGAGATAGGGAAGGAAACCCCCCAGTTGCCATGGGAATTAGCTTCCAAGGAGTGTCCCACCCTGGCTGGGCAAGGAGAGGACTAGGCAACTCAAACAGGGCAGACAAAGATACTGTCCTAATTGGCAGTATCTCCATCTAGGCTTAGGAGGTTGTGTATCTTTGGTACACCTGGAGGGAAAAGGGCTAGGCAGTACTGAATTCCTCCCACTTACCAATCCTTACCCCAGTGATCTCTTCCTGTATCCTTTAACTCATTTTGCATCCATTATCTTTTTTAATTCTCCCAGTTGGAGAGAGGTACTATTATCTCCACAGATGAGACTTAGAGAAGGAAGCGTCTTGCCCAAAGTCACACCATTTGGGCCAACTGCCTGAGCAAATAATTTCCCCGTCCTAAGTCTCAGTTTCCTCACCTGTAAAATGGGAATGATAACACCTGAGGTGTTATCCTCAGGTGTAAGGACTAAATAATACTATGCAAGTAAGGGGGTTAGCATGGATCGTGGAGATGTTCCCTAAAAGTCACTTGTTTATTGGTGCTATTGTTGTTATTAAGTTGGTATTAAGGGGAGCAGGAACCCAGAATAATCCAACCCCTGACTCTTGCCACCCAATGATGTTGCCTCTTGCAGAAACCCCATGGGATGCGGTGATCATGGCCCATTGTGGCCAACTCTGCTGATCTGGGATGTTTCAGGACTGCACAGCCCAGTCTCCTCTTCCACCCGCCCCAGAGCAGAGGCCTTTGTCTTCCTCTGCAGACTTCCTGGAAAAAAGGTGAACTGATCAGAGCAGAGGAACCAGGCACCCAGTTCTGCCTCAGGACAAACGGAGAAATCAGGTCCCAACGATTCAATCAGTAGAGAATATCTGCTGAGCACCTAGGATGTGCCAGGTCCTGCTCTGGGCACCCGGGGCATTTGGGAACAAGAGCATACCCTAGTCACAGGCTAAAGGAGGAGACGGAAGACAAGAAAACAGTGTGCTGAGTATTATGATAAAAAGTACAGAGAAAACCAGACAGGCATAGGGGTCAGGGAAGGAGTTTCAGGAGACACGCCCTTTGAGCTTAGCTTTTAAGGCCCGGCAAGTCCTCCGCAGCAGCTCAGAGATTGCTGGGCCCATCTGTCCATTTAACAGAAAAGCAAACTGAGCCCCGGCGTCTGTCCACCGTGCCCGCCACACCTCACTTACCCGGACTAGGCCGAGCGCTGCTCTCGCAGTCCGCGGATCGAGGGCCAGAGGCCGGCCGCAGTGCCCGCCCAGCTCCCAGGGCGGGGCCTCGGCCCAGGTGCGCGGCGGAGGCGCTTCGCGGAGGCAGGAAGTGTGTCCCCAGCGGCGACCCGTGCAGCGCTCCCGCGAGACGCTCACCTGCGCCCCAGGTGAGCGGCGAGGGGGGCGGGGGGAGGGGCCGAGCTGGAGGCGGCTCACCTGGCGGGACAGGTAAGCCCCGCGCGGGCCCGAGGGGGCGCGAACCAAGGCGGCACCGGTGTGGAGAGACCCCCGAGGCTACGCCCGAACGTGCGAGGGTCCCGGGGCCGGTTCCATCGGTGCCACCCTCCCACTTCCGGGGTGCGCGGGCCGGGCCCAGCCAGGGAGCGGCCTGAGCGGGCGCCTGGGCTGGGCGGGCAAACTGGGGTGAGGGGGCCGTGTTCGCCCTTAGGGCTGCGCTGGCTTGGGGTGGGAGCCGTGCTTGCCGGGGAGGCGGGGGCGGGAGGGGAGAGGGGGCCGTGCACACCCTGAGGAACAGTGTCGAGAGGCTGGGTCCGCCCGCGGGAAGAGGGCCCCTGCATCTGAAGAAGCTGGTGCTTGCCCCGAGGGCATTGCTGCTGTAGGGGCTATGCTAGTCCGAGAGGCAGTGCCTGGGTCTGCTTCTCCCTTGCCCCCGGGACTCGGTGCCCGCGGATGCAGGAGTCCCGGGCTGAGCCTTTGGGGCAGGAGACCAAGGGTGCACGGATGCCAGGCACGAGAGCCGACGGCTGTTTCGTGAGCAGGGCTGGGGTGCCCCTCTCGGCCGGGTGTGCAAGACTCGAGTGGGTGGGACACAGGCTGGTGCGACCGGTCCTTCGGAGCACCTTCGGAAGAAGGGGATGGGACGGAGAGAGACCTCGGAGTGTGTGTGTTCTCAGGGACTAAGGGGGAGTGGGAGAGCATCAATTAGAAGTTTGGGGAGGGTGTGCCTGGGGCCTGGGAGCTTCTGACCCTGAGGAGGATCCCTGCAGTGCCTTGGGGCGCCCAGGGACCCAGCCCCTCCCAGATGCCAGGCACAGCTCTAAGGCCCCTGAGCAGTAATATCTCATTTAAACCTCAAGGTGGCCCCTGAAGATACTCCTCACTCCCCTTGTTAAAGACAAGAAAACTGAGGCCAGGAGTCTTACCCCAGGCCACAACAGGAGCCCCTGCTAAGCCAAGAGACTGGTGTTCCTAGGATTTTGGAGGTGGGGGCAGCAGCAGTGAGGGGGAGATAGAGCCAGGACAAAATGGGTTGAGATTGACTTTAGGAGGGTTTAGGGCCTAGAAAGGAGGGGAAAACTGAAGCCAAGCACTGTCCTTACCCCAGGTCTTCTCCCTCTTTCCTCCATCCCACCCCACCCCACCCCCTCCTCGAGATGTGTGGCACAGAGCAAAGTACAGGGGCTCCAGAGTCTGGCGGACCACAGTACAAATCCAGCTCCATTCCTTTCCAGCTAGGTGTCTCTGGGCAAGTCACTTCACCTCTCTGAGCTTCAGATTCCTGACCTGTAAAGTGGAGATATAATACTTACCGAGCAATTGTGAGTGTTAAATAAAGCAAAAGTCCTCTTGGGCTGAAGCCTATTTCTGGCCCATTTGCTGCTGCTTCCTCAGCATTTAGTACAGCGCTGAGCACATGGTAGGTGCTCAGAAAATATTTGTTGGATGAATTTAATGAATGGTAGCGACTGCTAAAACCTTGGAGGTAAAGGAGGAGACAGTAACCAAGACCATGAACAATAACCTCTTGTTGTTCTTACAAACCCCAGGTACCCCAGAGCTCAGTGTGGTTCAAACAGTGTAGATATGCCCACCCTCCTGATCCAAGGGCTGAGCCTGGAAGACTCAGGGCTCTCCCTATGCAGGCCCTCCTTGGGCACAGGCTCACCCATGGAGCTGGCAGCTGACCACTTTGCCCCCTTCCTCCCAAATAATAGATGGGATGGGGTAGTGGATAAGAGTCTGGGCCAGGCCACTTGCATTCAAACAGCTGTGTGACTTTGGACAACTTAGTTAACCTCTCTGTGCCTCTGTATAACAACAATAACAATAATACCTACAAATAGGGTTGTGAGAATTAATTAGTTGAATACATTTAAAGCACTGAGAATAATGTAAGCTTTCAATAATTAACTCTTTCACTAGAAGGCAAACTCCTGAGGTTAGGGAATTTTGTCTGTTTTACCACTTTATCCACGGAATTTAGAAGTGTCTGGCATACAGCAGGCTCTCAGTAAATATTCATTAAATGAGTGAATGAATACATCCATACCCACCCCAACATTGCTCAAACCCAGGCAAAGGTTTTTAACCGCTTGCCTCTCTGGATTGTGAGGGACTTTCAAGTCACCTATTACAATTTCAGTTTGCACACCTTTGGAAGGGGACTTCACCTTACTCTCGCCAGACTGCTGCTCCCCCCACTCTGGTCAGCCTGGAGCCTACGTCCTTTCTCTTTCTACCTAATGGTCCTGGTTCTACCCAGAGGTCACACAGAGTGTATCAGTCTCCTGAAGTACTTACTGTACCAACCCTGTTCCAGACACTGATGCAGAAAGGAATCAGACACAGTCCCTGCCCCTCGGGGTCATATAGGCTTATCTTCAAACAATTGGTTCAAAGCCAACTCAGCTGACCAAGAGCCCAGCAGAATGCTGTGGGGAGAGGGGCTCCCATCTGACTTGAGGTTCTGGAGTGTCCTTGGAGAAGGACCAAGCGGGGTGGGGGAATGGGTTGAAGAGTTGCAGGAATAGTTAAAGAATTCCTGTATCCTCCTCATCCGCATTCACCATGGCTAACATTCCCTCCTTTTCTCTGTCTACACACATATACCTTCTGTTTTGGGGGGAACCCTTTGAGGTTAGGTTGCAGGCATCATGCTTCTTTACCCCGAAATGCTTCAGTATATGTTGCCTAAGAATAAGAACATTGTCTTATTTAACATTGAATTTAACATTGGAAATTTAACATTGACGTAATACTATTAAATAATATACAGTCTATTTTTAAATTTTACCAATTATCCAATTTCTCCTTGTGATCCAGGATTCAATTCAGGATCACACAGTCCATTTAGAGTCATGTCCCTTAACTTGGGCTTGTCTGATATTTCTTCATGATTACATTCAGGTTATACATTTTTGGCAGGACTACTCCATAAGCGATGCTGTGTCCATTTTAGTGCATAGTATCAGGAGACACATCATGTCAGTTTGTCCCATTATTAGTAATGTTAACTTTGATCATTTGATAAGTAGTGTCTGCCAAGTTTCTCCAGATTTGTGTTTTGTTGTTGTTGTTGTTGTTTTAAATTGTCCCTGGCTGCCATAAGTAGAAGGGAGTAGAGGTGGCCAGAATGGGGGCCTTGACAGTATGTGGGTGAGAGATGGTGGTAGGCCAGTTTAGGGAGGTAGCATCGATTTGCCCAAAGCACATTGCCTATTAGAGCCAGAAATGGGACTAGGATACAGATATCCTGATGCCCAGTCCCAGGTTCCTTTCACATCACCAGCTCTAGGACACTAGTGCCATTAAATCAGGGATAAATAAAAAGTTAAGAGATTAATGTCTCAGAAAATCCAGGCTAAGGATGGTAACTCCCCAGCACACCCCTACATGTGATCAAGGACCCTCCCAAGTACATCACTACGTAATGTTCCCGCAGGCAGAGTTGTTTGCTCCCATGATGCCCCATATATCCTACGTGTTCCAGTTCATGAGCTTTTAAGCATCTGTTTTCCCTACAAAACCATGTGTGAATCACAGGAACAGCGCCTATAGTTCATTCATTTTTGGTTCTTCTGTACCTAACACAGGGCCAGGTTCAGTGAAATCTTAGCTCTGAGCTTGCTAGCAACCAAGTCGAAAAGGGAAAGGAGATGTATTTTGAGGCTTGGCTTTCTCGTCTAGTCAAAGGAAGCAAAACAGTGCTTGATGTTAAATATTGATAGGAGAGCAAATCTGAGCCATACTGAAACATTGACCGGGGACCTGTTGATTCCCATGTCTGATTTGAAAGAGGAGGGGAAGAAAGGGAAGGTGGTAATGATCAGGTTCTGTAGCAAGTCCATGGAAAGGCATTTGTTGAGCAGCCTCAGAGGCTCTGTGCTGCTGGGCTTACCAACAGTGGGAAGAAACTCAGGGAGACGTTGCCTAGAAAGTGAGATCCCAGGAGATTTTTCTTTTTATATGGTAAAATATGCATAAAATTTACCATTTTAATTTTTTTAAGTAATTTTAACATTATAGTCCTGTGACGTTAAACACATTCACACTGTTGTATAACCATCACCACCATCCATCTCTAGAACTTTTTCATCTTCCCAAACTGAAACTCTACCCGTTATATACTAACTTTCCGTTCTCCCCCATCTCCAGCAACTACCAGTCTACTTTCTGTCTCTGTGAATTTGACTGTTCTAGATATTTCATATAAGTGGGACCATACAATATTTGTCCTTTTGTGTCAGGCTTATTTCATGTAGCGTAACGTCTCAAGGCTTATCAATGTTATAGCGTGTATCAGAATTTCATTCCTTTTTAGGGCTGAATAATATTCCATTGTGTGTATAGACCACATTTTGTTTATTCATTCATCCATCAGTGAACATTTGGGTTGCTTCCATCTCTGCCTATTGTGAATAATGCTGCTGTGAACATTGGTGTACCAATATCTGTTTGAGTGCCTGTTTTCAATCATTTTGAGTATATACGCAGAAGTGATATTGCTGGATCAGATGGTAATTTTATGTTTAACTTTTCGAGGAAACTCCACACCGTTTTCCACAGCAGCCATACCACTCTATATTTCCACCAGCAATGCACAAGGGTTCCAACTTCTCCATATCTTCTCCAATGGCTGTCATTTCTGTTTTTAATAGTAACCATCCCAACGGGTGTGAAGTCCCAGGAGATTCTGATACATAGTTAGATCACAGAGAGAGCTTCCTCTCTGGGGAGCAAGGGGATACTAGACAGGGCTCGTGGGCATACTTGGGCCCATCCACATCACGGAGCTCTCAGAAACCAGAAGTCTGAAGCTCCTCAGGTCATAGCGCAGGAGCTCGCCGCTGACCTCTGATCCTGACTCCTTCCTGGCCTCTCCCCCACAGGTGCCTGGCTACGGCAAACCATGCGGTGAGCCATGCCCCGCCCTGGACACCCCCGCCCATCATCTGGGCCCCCACGCTTGGGACCCTGGGAGCGGCCAACGGAGCTATGCCTGGAGACATATGACGAGCCATCCTGGGCCCCACCGAGCCGCCGCACCCGTAGGCCAGACCCCAAGGACCCCGGCCACCATGGACCCGAGAGCCTTACCTTCATCTCTGGCTCTGCTGAGCAGGCTGCTGAGCCCCCAGCCTGCTGCCTGCTCTGGCGACCCTGGGTGTGGGACTGGTGCCGGGCTGCCTTCTGCTTCCGCCGCTGCCGGGATTGCCTCCAGCGCTGTGGAGCCTGTGTGCGGGGCTGCAGCCCCTGCTTGCCCGCTGGGGACTCCCCTGAAGGGGCTGCTGAAGCCAGCTGGGTCAAGGAGCACAACGGAGTGCCCCCCAGCCCTGACCGTGCCCCTCCCAGCCGGCGGGACGGCCATCGGCTCAAGTCGGCCATGGGGAGCAGCTTCAGCTACCCTGACGTCAAGCTCAAAGGCATTCCTGTGTATCCCTACCGCAGCACCACCTCCCCAGCCCTGGACGCGGACTCCTGCTGCAAGGAGCCACTGGCCGACCCCCCACCCACGCGGCACAGCCTGCCCAGCACCCTTGCCAGCAGTCCCCGAGGCTCTGAGGAGTACTACTCCTTCCACGAGTCGGACCTGGACCTGCCCGAGATAGGCAGTGGCTCCATGTCCAGCCGAGAGATCGATGTGCTCATCTTCAAGAAGCTGACAGAGCTGTTCAGTGTACACCAGATCGACGAGCTGGCCAAGTGCACCTCAGACACTGTGTTCCTGGAGAAGACCAGTAAGATATCGGACCTTATCAGCAGCATCACCCAGGACTACCACCTGGATGAGCAGGATGCTGAGGGCCGCCTGGTACGCGGCATCATTCGCATCAGTACCCGAAAGAGCCGTGCCCGCCCGCAGACCACAGAGGGGCGCTCAACCAGGGTGGCTGCCTCTGCTGCCCCTGCCCCTGACAGTGGCCATGAGACCATGGTGGGCTCAGGGCTCAGCCAGGATGGTAGGTGGGGCCCCACAGGGCTGAGGGGCAGAGCAGAGGAGGCTCTGGAAAGGGAGGGTTGCACTGGGGTCTTTGGCCACTGTGGGTCCCCCCTCAGCCCATCCCAGCTCTTCCTCCTCCTTTTTCTCCACTCTTCTACATCCCCTAACAGGTTCTTTGTCCCCTGCTGCCACCTGCCAGAGTAGCTTTCAGGCCCAACCAGCTAGCCTAGTTAACAGGACCCAGGAACCCATGTGAATTTGGACCTCTGACCTGGCCTGGCCTAACCAAAACCCCTATCCACTGACTCATCCCTGCACAGACAGACCAACAGACACACACACACACTCACTCACTCACTCACTCTCTCTCTCTCTCTCTCTCTCTCTCTCTCTCTCTCTCTCTCTGCGTCTTTGTTTTAAACATCGTTTCCCTAGCCCAGCCCAGGGGTGAATGGCCCCTCTCTCAATGGGCTGGGGGCAGAAGTGGGGAATAGGGTTGAAAGGATGTGATAATGACCACTGCCCCTTCATGTTCCCTCCCTAGAACTCACAGTGCAGATCTCCCAGGAGACGACCGCAGATGCCATCGCCAGGAAGCTGAGGCCTTATGGAGCCCCAGGTTTGGTCCTGACATGAAAGTGTGGAGAGGAGAGGGGACTGCCCTAGCAGCCCCCCACCTGTCCCTCTCCCAGCTTCCTCCTGGGGTGGGTGAGGATGGGATCAGAAAGGGACGAGAAGCCTGAGCAGCCTTATACCCCATCCCAGTCCTGCAAACTGGCTTAAAGGTTCAGCTGGGAGAGATTCAGGGGGATGCCCCTGAACCATAGGGGAGGGGGGCAGGTGCCCAGAACCTGCATCTAAACCCAGGTCACTGGAGAGGAAAATGGAGGGCGGGTGAGGGGGGCCATCCATTGGTGCTGAGAAGGCACCATGTGTGGTTTCTACTGCTATCCTCTTGGCTTTTACAAGCCCTGGGAGCAGGGTCATTACCCTTTAGAGAGCGAGACTGGGGTTCAGAGAGGTCAAGAAACTGAGTGGATCACCCAGCCAGGATCAGACTGACCCAGGCTCGAGTCCCCCTCTGCTCCTTCTCAACAGGTTTCTCCCTGCCTGAGGGACTTGCATGAGCCCCTCCCCATCTCTGAGCCTCTGTTTCCTGCTCCCTTTCCCCTCAGGATACCAAGCCAGCCACGACTCATCCTTCCAGGGCACCGACACAGACTCTTCAGGGGCACCCCTGCTCCAGGTCTACTGCTAACCCGCACTGGGCCCAGGGGCCGCAACCCCTTCTGAGAGAAGCACATCTACTGCATGAAGAGAGGGACCAGAACCCTCTTTGTGGGAGGGAGGCCATGAGCCCAGAAGCAGTGCCCACTCTGGCTCCTCCTGCCTTGGCTGACTGGTTCCTGGACCACATGCATTTCACTGGGCCACGGTGCCCACATCCCCCGGGTCCTCCACTGGCCTGACCCCTGCCTGGGCCTGTTCCTTCCTGCCCACAGTCTTCAGGAAGCCTAGGTCATGGAAAGCGAAGACTGAGGGGTTAATTTCTGGAACTGGATCCTGACTCTGCCCCCATAACATGCTCCCCCTGTAACATACACCCCATAACCGATCATGCAAACCTCCCCCTCCCCAGGACAGCTGGGAGGGAAGGTAACAGGTAAAAGAAGCTTGTCTTAAATGGATGGGGTTTGGGGGCAGGCAGGGCCTCGGGAATTCTGTGGGCAGCGCCCGATCCACGTTACGTCCTGTTGAGCAGTTAGGTTCCCGGCTGATGTTCTACATGCTAACGTGACGATAGTACAAAACTTAATAGACATCTGTCTGCTCATCTTGACTGTGATACTGTCCTTTCCGTCCCATTTGCCTGACTGCTGCCCGGAGCAGGAGACAGCATAGAGTATCCAGCCTGGCTTAGTGTCGTGGGGTTGAGGTCAGAAGGCTAAACTGAAAGCAGTGATGCCCATCTCTCAGGCTCACGGTGAGTTCTAGGAGATAGAGCCAGTCACAGTGTCTGTGCCTGAGAAGGGTTGACCAAGTGGTTTCTGTCATTGTTGAGAGGTCCTTCTAGGCAGGCCTGCCTGGACTCCCTCTGTTGCCCCAATTCACTGCCTGTAGGCTGGCCTGCTTCCGGCCATCCCTGCAGTTTCCGCAAATCCCGGAGCATGTGTCAGCCCACCCCACCTCAGACCTGCTGCTCCCTCCACCTCCCCCTGGTGCGGACAGCACTCAGGGTCACGGGTGTCTGCTCAGCACTCCTGGGAGTGTGGGTCATTCTTTCACAGGTGCTGGCGCTCAGAGGTGTCAAGGAATTTACTGTGTCATGCAGCTAGTAACTGTGGCTCTGTATCCGGAAGCTGGCCTCTTGGCAGTTGTGCCCCCAAGCTGACAAGCTGACCTGCTTGGGGTAGAAGCAGGCTCCCCCGGTTTGGACATCAGAGCCCAGCTGGGTTCAGAAGGACCTTACTTGGCTACTCCTCACACACAGGGGTGTGTTTGTTCTCTCAGTGAGACCGGAGCAGGCCCAGCAGCCCAGTCTTGACTGATGATAAGCTAGGTGTCCAGGATCCCTCACTGTCCCACTTCACCTGCAGTGCCCCCACCCCCGACCTTCTATTGCCCTCATGGGCACCCTTTGGAAAGTGACTGGACAAACTGTACTTGTCTGTTCAGTTTCCTATTGGACACACAGGATGGTCCCTTGTGGCCATGACCACAGGGCCCAGTACCAGTGATAAAACTGGCCCCTTTCCTTAGGCTCTGCTGTCTCTTCCAGGTCAAGGCCTCTGCGATTGAAAATGACCACAGGCCGGGAATTCCCTGGTGGTCAGTGGTTAGGATTCTGCATTTCTACTGCAGGGGGCATGAGTTCGATCCCTAGTTGGGGAACTAAGATCTCATATGCCATGCCACATGGCATGGCCAAAAAAAAAAAGAAGGTAAAGAAAATGACCGTGGGACTTCCCTGGTGGCGCAGTGGTTAAGAGTCCGCCTGCCAATGCAGGGGACATGGGTTCGAGCCCTGGTCGGGGAAGATCCCACATGCCACAGAGCAACTAAGCCCGCACGCCACAACTACTGAAGCCTACATGCCTAGAGCCTGTGCTCCACAGTAGGAGAAGCCACCGCAATGAGAAGCCCACGCACAGCAACTAGAGAAAGCCCACGCGCAGCAACGAAGACCCAATGCATCCAATAAAGAAAGAAAAGAAAAAATGACCACAGGGTACTGAAGCCCAGGGATATTGCTGGACAGAGTAGGAGAGTGATGCCACAGTCCTTCCATCTTAGCCTTGGCCCGAGAGCACAATTTTCCAAGCTCAGCCTTGGGAACTACTACTGGCATTCCCGGAAAAGAGGGTTTATAAGTTTGGTAAACAGACAAAGCCAAACACTGCATACCTTCTTTAAATCTGTAACAAGCTATTCTGAAATGCCCAAAGGACATGCTGTGTTCCAGAAATTCAGGGGTCACCCACGGCCCACAGAGCGTAGCACCCTGGCCAAGTCAACCTAGACATTCTTGCTGTAACCATGACCTCTGTGGCACCCTGCACTGTGACCTGTACTCTCCCACCAAAGGGTCAGCTCTGGTGGCTGGATGTGGACCGAAGGGAACACCTCTCCAGCCCTGGCACTCCCTCGGTGGCTCACTCTGTGAAGCCCTAAAATCTGCAGAGGTCCAGGTCAGAGACACACAGTAGGCTCCACTGGGCTTCACCCTGCCTTCCCGGCCAGATCCCCACCACACACACAGCCAATCTGAGGCCTGGGCAGCTCCCCAGCCTTTGCTGCTCTCTGCCCCTGGGAAATAAGAGTGTAGTTTTAGAAACACTCGCTCCAGGGCTAGAGGACAGACCCATTGCTGTGGAAAGTTGTCTTAGAGATGAACATGGAATCAAGCCGGGCTGGTCTTAAACTTTGCTGAGTCATGGGCCCCTGTGAGAATCTGACATATGTTCTGGCCCCTTTGGCCACTTTTGCTCAGAATCATACACAGACTAAAAGCCTTGTTTAAATCCTCCATTTAAGTAATGAGAAACTGAGCTCCAGGAGGGGCAAGGACTTGCCCTTGATCACATGGCAGGACCTGGGCTAGAAGACAAGCCCCCAGATCCCAGCAGCAGCCATAAGAGGCCTGTCCCCCAGGGAAAGGCCAGAGGGAAGAGAGGACACAGGTGGAATTGGGTAAATAGTTTTAATGTGTAACAGCAGGCCAAATGAAACAAGACACCCCCAAGGCCCCAGCCCTTTTCCCATGATGCCCTCAGACCTGTGTGTGAGTCAGCCCCATGCCTGCCCCAGCCCTGAGGCCCACAAGTCCCAGGGAAGGGTGGGAAAGGAAGGTGGGTAGCTGGGAGTTCAGCCCCAAGAGTTCAGGGAGGCAAACACGGGCTAGTTGAATTTGGCCTTGGAAAAATCCATCTCTGGATGCTGATCCATGAACCTGGGGAGGGAAAGTAGGAAGAAGGTGAAACAGGCCATCCCTCTCCCCCACATTAGTCCCTTTCTCTTAGCTCCCCATATGAGGTCTAAACTCTTCAGAACGCTGAGCAACTTGGAGCCAGGCCCCAAGGACTCTCTCTAAGGCCCATTTGAGGACCTGAGGCTGAAAGCTGAGGTGCCAACACTGGCACTGTTTTTCTGTCGGTGACAATGACCGCCTGTTACCCCTTCCTACCCTGAGGTGGCCTTGCCCTCAAGATGACCTCACCAAGTGATTATGGGAGGCAAGCCAAGGCTATAAAGCCATAAACTTGGCTGGCTCATCCTGGAAGGGGCAGGGCAGCTCCTGTGTTCCGCTCAGTACACACTCGTTGCTGTCACCCAGGTCCTAGCCCCAGACACCTTCCCCAAACCCCCATCTCTCAGTTGCTCACTTCTTCAGAATCTCCTGTTTCTTCTGCTCATCTGAGGTGGGCAGCCCCATGGACTTCTGTCTCTGGTCGTACATCATCTTCTCCACCATGCTGCGGGTCTCACTGTCCAGGTCTGACAGCTGGGGGGCAGGCATTGACAGGGATGGGTGAAGCTCTGGGGCCACCTAGGCCCCTCACCTCCCAACCGAAGCTCCCCAACCGGCCAGGGCTCACCTTGGAGTTCTCAGGATTGATCTTCTTGGTATTGATCTCGGGGTCACTGGACACCAAACGGCTCCACCACTCCATCTTGTTGATCTGAGAGGAAGAGGAGGACCACCGGGGGATGGGTGGTGGCTTGCTCTGTGCCCTGGGAACCACCACCCAACCCTTCCAGAACCAAACTCTCTCTCAACCACATCCTGCACTGGGGACCTGCGAAGGCCTGTACTGGGACCTAGGGTGCAAATGAACAAGACCTCTGCCCTCCCCAGTGGCTGGGGGAGACAGACACGGAGACAGTCACAAATCAGCATGATAACGGAAAGAATAAAGTACAGAGGGAGGACTTCCCTGGTGGCACAGTGGTTAAGAATCCGCCTGCCAATGCAGGGGACACGGGTTCGAGCCCTGGTCCGGGAAGATCCACGTGCCCCGGAGCAACTAAGCCCATGCACCACAACTACTGAAGCCCGGGCGCCTAGGGCCCGTGCTCCGCAACGAGAGAAGCCACCACAGTGAGAAGCCCACGCCCCGCAATGAAGAGTAGCCCCCACTGGCCGCAACTAGAGAAGGCCCATGTGCAGTAATGAAGACCCAGCGCAGCCAAAAGATAATAAATAAATAAATTAAATAAATTTATACCCCAAAAAAAGTACAGAGGGAGATATTCATCCAGCATGGAGGGAGAGGTCAGAGCAATACATGGATGGGCTAGGCCTTTAAGGACATACAGTAAACCACATTAAAAAGCAGGGAAGGACATTCCAGGTGGGAGGAAGTGCAAGGGCACAGAGGCAGCCAAGGCCAGTCAGGTAGGCTGGGTCAGGTGGTATGTACCATGGAGGCCTTCCTTGGACCCCTGGCACTTTACAGAGACCACATTCATTTACTGGTGTCTGTAATCCCAGCTCTCTGAGGGTGTAAGGGAGGGAACATAGGCTTCCTCAGGGCACAGTTTTCTACGTGTTGTTCACTGTTCTCTCTCCAGTGCTTAGAACAGTCTCTGGCACATAGTAGGTGTTCAAGTATTTGTTGAATTGAATGCATGTACAAACCTAATGGAAAGGAAAAGGCTTTGGTACTAAGGACAGTTCTGATCCCAACTCCACCTCCTCCTAGAAGCAAAAGCCTGGGCAAATCTCTGAGCTACCCTTTTCCTGACTCTAAAACTAGACAGACCTACTTTAAAAGTCTCGTTGTGGGGATTAAAAAAGGTATGTCCATCAGGCCCCCAGCACGGTCTCCGAGTTCATGAGCAGCCCCCCTCCCTAAGTCACAACACAGGCCAGGGGACGGGGCTTCTCACACCTTCTCCAGATGCACCGTCACCACCTTGCCGTCCTCGATAAGCCACGAGCTCTCCTCCACCTTCACCTCGTTGTAAAGCTCCCCGTCCACAATCGCCGGCTGCCCCTTGAGCCCCACCCGGAGGCGCCTCCGCTGGATGTCCACCACCACGTCCTTCCCCTTCAGCCGGAAGTTCACGGGGAAGGGCACTGCCAGCTGCACGGGGCAGGAGCAGTCAGGAGGGGCCCCGGGCTGGCTCCCTCACCTCAGCCCCAGCCCCTGCACTCACATCCAGCTCCGACAGGGTCTGGGTCCAGCGGTAACTGGGCAGGTCCGCCCCATTGCCGAAATTGGGCTTCAGCTTCCCTTTGTCCTTCTCGTCCTCCTCCTCCTCAGCCTCCTCAGCCTCCTGCTCACAGATGGGGTGCTCAGCTACTTACTTGACAGACCTAGACTGAACCCCACTGGGCCAGGCCCAGGGCTGGCACTGGGCATACAGCCACAGAACAGTACAGACCTGGTCCCTGCCCAGTCCACGGCCCACTAGGAGCCAGAGGTAAAACCTGTTCTGATCTCTGCCTGAGCTCAGACTGCTAGACCGTGTGACAGCTGGGGGATAGTGACAGTCAGAGATGGACCCACGGGACCCACCCAGCTGGCAGTTCAAGCCAAAGGACTTAGGAAGAAAGCCCAGCACAGAACAGGTCATGAGGTGGCCATCAGCAGGGCTGTTCTAAAATAAAACCAGGCTGACAAATGATCAACTTCTTTTTTCTGTGTCTCTAGGGTTGAGACCCTAGTCTCAGACCAGAACCTCTGCAAAGCCAAATGAGTGCCCCAAGGACTATCTGGGAAGCTGGACTCAAGTCAATGGGAGGAGCCCTGAGGGGAACATGCCCCAGGTGTGTCAGAGTAATCCACCATGAAGGGCCAGGCTGGGCCCACGGACCCAAGCCCACCCAAATGGTGCCTGTACAGGCACTGCCCTCCCTGGCTCTTGGGCTTTCCTGCCAAGGCTTAAAGCCAGTGGGTTTTTTTGTTTCTTTTTTTTAACCCACTTTGGTCCAGTGTGGAATCCTGAAGTATGGGGAGGATTCCCAAAGCTAAGGAGGGGTGGGGTGGGGAAGGGGAAGGCTTTCCAGAGAAACGGAAAGGCTGAAGAGTCCCCGGAAGTTCCCAAGCCCCCTGCTAGTCCTGAGCAGCCCCAGTCCATCTCACCTGCTTCCCTGGTGAGCCGAGACTGCCATTCTTGAGCTGGGCTTCATGACTCTCTGCATCCTTTTTCTGTGGCAAAGGGCAAAACATTTGGCAAGAGGGCACCCACTTCTAGTGCCAATGGGGATCGGGGGGCAGGGGAGAGAAGCCCACTCCTACTTGGTCAATTTCCAGCTGCAGCCTCTCGGCCTCCTCATCAGTCAGTTCCTTGATCTGGGGCCCAGAGGTCTCTGACTTGGCCTCCTTGGCCAGCCTGGCTGCCCGCTCCGCTTTCTCCCGCCGCTCAGTCTCCTGCTGAGCTCTCTTCTCCCGCCTGGCCTTCTGTGCCAGCTGGTTGTGGTGGTTGAAGGTCTGTGTGATAAGCTGAGGAAGGAAGAGAAGGCAATGAGGCATCAGGGGACGGGACATGTCCCAAGACGTGAGGCCAGTCCTATCTCTATTTGCTAAGTGCCTAGGCAAGGCACTGCACTCAGAACCTCAGTTTCCACATCTACAAAATGGGATTTAATACACACCTATATCATTGAGTTGTAGTAAGAATACCTGCAAAGAATCTGCTTCAACAAACAGCGACCACTTTAAAAAATTTAAAAAAACAAGGCAGTCCAGGGACTAAGACCCAACACTGAAGCTGGACAGCCTGCATTCTGATCCAGGCTTTGTCACGCACTAGCTATTGTATTTTTGGCAAATTACTTAACCTGTTAAGAGCTTCAGATTCCTTATCAGCAAGGATGAGTCCCTACCTCACAGGGATGTTGTGCAGACCAAATGGTAAGTGCTCTGAAAAGTCCTTCATTGTGGAGTGAAGCTGTTAGAAGCAGAGCTCCAGCCTCAGCCCCTCTGAGAAGCTTTTCCCCAGCTCTCAGGCCAGAGACCTTTCTTGAGGGAAAAGGTAGTCTCCTCCTCTCCTCAGCCTGCAAGCTATCCATTTCAAATCCTACCTCTCCCATGAAACCTTCCCAGGATGCTTCCAACGCACATCCTGCTAGCTGCTCCTCCTGTTGCCCAAGAGCAACTCCAATACTGTTGCCACCTGTCTGGCTCTGTGGCCTTGAACAAGTAAACAACTTTGACACTTTCTAAGCCCCAGTTTCATCAGCTCTCATGACATGTGTCACCTGGCTGAGGCTAACTCAGTGTCAGCTGGTGGAAGGTGGGGAGAAGCACCTTCTCTGCTATGAAAATACAATGGGAGAAATGGTTCTACCTCATGTTTTACACCAGCAGCTCTCAGAGAGTGCTCCCCTGACCCGCAGCAACAGCGTCACCCAGAATTTGTTAGAAATGCTAAGTCTCAGGCCCCACTCCAGACCTACTGCATCAGAAATTCTGGGGATATGACCCAGCAATCTGTATTTTTAACAAGCCCTCCTGGCCAATTCTCGTGCATACGTGAGAGTCACACCTACATTTGAGATCCTGGTCTACTCCTACCTGTGTGACCCTGAGGTCATCTCTCTGTGCTTCTATCTTATTATTTCTAAAAGCAGTCTTACATAGCTATTCTTTGCCTATAGTATCCTTGCCCCAATTCCCAGGTTGCCTGGCAAACTCCTACTTATCCTCCAGGACCAGCTCAAGTGTCTCTTGAATATCACCTCTTCACCTCTGGCAGGCTCAGGAATTTACCCAACTTAGGAAACCCAACTCTGTGTCAACCCACACACCTGGAGGAGGCCTCACAGGGCACCCACCACATGATCAGCGGTCAACAAACCATCTTTCAAGAATCTCTGAGCCATAGCTGGAGGGAAAAAGGGATCTGCAAGAGCTGAGGGGAATCACGTGGGGCTCAGGGTCACTGGAGTCAGCCATGGGCTCCCAGATCTAGGGTTCTGCCAAATGCCCTGTGGCCTCTCATTCATTGGAGGCCAGTTCCTCCTCTTACCCTCAAACCTCCAACCTCACACCACACTGCAGTAGCTCCACACTCTTCAAGGTTAAACGGTACCAAAAGAACCCCCAAACCAAATGGGTTAACAAAATGAGGTGTGTGTAAGAAAGAAATGAGCCACCTGCAGGCCATTCTGCTTCAACAGAAGGGATCAGTCATGGCACAATTACGCCAGCAGAGGCTGTTCCACCACAGGGCCTTGGTCCCAAGTCCCTAATCAGGACCTTGAACTCAAGCCATCTGCCAATGAGTGGCCAAGGGGAGGCAGGAGTGGAGCCATCCCCTCTTCCAGCTCCACTGAATCATGTTACGTCCCATTCCGTCCTGTTCTTTCCTAGCTCCTGGAGGTTAGATGAGGGCAGAGCTGAACCACCAGGCACAGTCAAGGCCAATCACAGCAGCCTCTGACCCCCTCCTCCCAGTCTCCTCCCACCAGCTTTACCCAGGCCCAGCCCCAGGTAGAGATCGCTGGGAGCATGTAGCCTACGCAGGAGTACCAACTGGCAGGCTGTCAGAGCCAAGCTTCTGTCACTGGACACATCTTTGGGAACCACAGACCAGCAGAGTGGGGAAGCGGTAAGGAGGGTTGGGCCAGTTCTAAAAGACAGCCCCAGACTGCTAAGTGGGCATACCTGAACACAGCACTCCCTGACCTTGGCTGGGCGATAGGGGAGCAAAGGGTGGTTCCCACCAGCCTGGCCGGGAGACCCCAGAGGGAAATTTAAGCTAAACCCAAAGGCATGAGGTCCTGAACCTGATCATAGGGCGGGGGGACACATCTGAGGGAGAAGCCACACTCCTGTTCTAGAACTTCATATAAATGGAATCATTCAATATGTGCTCTTATTTGTCTTCCTTTAAAAGGCTGAATAATATTATGTGTATATATGACATTTTGATTTTTCATCCATCAATGAACGCTTGGGTTGCTTCCACTTCTTGGCTATCATGAACAGTGTTGCTATGGGTGTACAAATCTCTCTTCAAGACTCTGCTCTCAGTTTTGGGGGATATACACCCAGAAGTGGGATTGCTGGATCATATGATAGTTCTATTTTTAATTTTTTTTTTTTTTTTTTTTTTGCTGTACGCAGGCCTCTCACTGCTGTGGCCTCTCCCGCCGCGGAGCACAGGCTCCGGATGCACAGGCCCAGCAGCCACGGTCCACGGGCCCAGCTGCTCCGCGGCATGCGGGATCCTCCCGGACCGGGGCACGAACCCACGTCCCCTGCATCGGCAGGCGGACTCTCAACCACTGCGCCACCAAGGAAGCCCTATTTTTAATTTTTTGAGGAACTGCCATACAGTTTTCCACAGCAGCTGCACCATTTTACATTCCCACCAACAGTGCACCAGAGTTCCAATTTCTCCACATCCTTGCCAACACTTGGTGTTTTCTGGGGTTTTGATAGAAGCCATCCTAATGGGTGTGAGGTGACGACATCTCATTTGTGATTTTCATTTGACTTTCTCTAATGATTAGTGATGCTGAGCATCTTTTATAATAAAAAGTTTTTAAACAGCTATGATAATTCACTTTTACCAGCAATGTCTGAAGAGTACCCTTTTTTCCACAGCCCTGTAAGCAATTTTTAAAAAAATATTTTTGTCAGTTTGACCAGAAAAAAAAAGCATCTTACTGTTTCTTTCTCCTACATTTCCTTGACTACTACTGAATTTAAGCATCTTTTCATATGTTCTTCTTGGAACTGCCCATTTTTTCTGTTTATCCTTTTCTTGTCAATTTACAAGAGTACCTGCACATTAAGTTGGCTATTAAATTTTATGTCCTCTGCAATGCATCTTTTCCAGATCTATTGTTTTTCAACTGACTTCATATGTCATTACGTCTCCTTTGCCACACATGTGTTCTATGTTTGAAGAAGCAAACAGCTACCTTTTATTCTGTAGTTTCCAGGTTTCTATCCTTGCAAGGTCTCCTCCACACAAGGTTATACATAGTTTCCCAGCTTTCCTTACTAAGCTCTTCTTGATCTGCAATTTATTTTTAGATATGAGTAAAACAGATGGTACAGTATGGTACACGTTTTGCTTTTTTACCAGTAGCCAGTTGTAGCAGCATGAATTATTAAATCGTCCTTTGCCTACTGAACTGAATTACCTACCTTATGGGACACATCTTAAATCCTCATACGTGCTAGACTTTTTCTGGATTCTCTATTCTGCTTCACTAGTCCATTCATCTCTTCCTATGTCAATAATATACTGATTAGATCATTATGGCTTTATCCGAATCCATAATGCCTAGCCCCAAAGCTATAAAAACTAAAAGTATTTTTGTATTTCTCTAAGTTTGTAGCATGAAGGCATTTACAGGCATTTACAGTGGGAGTCATATCTCCCACTTGGTATAAATATTGATACACATTTCTCTGTAGAAATATTAATGTTTCATTACACGATGCTGCTCCAACCCCTGGACTGGGGTACTGTACGTAATGTACAATATATGCACTGTATTGCCTCCTAAAATCCAATGAATTCTAAATGTCAAAACACATCTGGTCCCAAGAGGTCCAAAAAAAGGGTCTGTGAACTTGTATCCTCATGTGCCAGCCACACTATATGACCTCTTTTTATCCTTAAAACAGCCCTGTGAGGGAAAGATTATCCCCTCTTCCAGGGAAGAAAAATGAGGCTCAGAAAGTGATTCACCCAACACCACACAGCTGTCAAGCAGGAAGAGGGGGAGACCAGGATCCATTCACATCTGCCTATAGCTCCAGAGAACATGTTCTTAACCAACGCACTTGGAAACGATGCATCTGGTGGCCTGGTGCACAGTAGGTCCCCAATACAAAGAAGTTACTGGTGTTACAAATGGAGACCAGGCAGGAAGGCTAGACAGATTTCTGCCTGCCTGAGAGTCGGACCAACCTCCTGGGAAAGAGCTGACTCTAAGGGAACAAAGAGCCAAGGAGCATAACGAGGTCTAAGAGGGACCAGCAGACATCCAGTACACAGCAGTGACACCATCATCCCGTGACACCTGAGACACCACTTCTCAATATTATTCATCTCTCTCCCTTCTGCCTGCTATCTTACTCATCCTTCACACCTCAGGCACCTCTTTCTCATCAAGTCTTCCTTGAGCCCCCAACCTAGGTTAGTCCCCATTTTATGCTCCCAGGACTTCCGCCCTAACACCCATCACTTCTTCATTGTCTTTTTTTGGGGGGGGCGGTTTGTAAGGGGGCTACACTGTGAGATCCATGAAAACAAAGACCATTGTCTGTATTCACCTCTATAATCCTGAAGGCTCTGTCATAGTAGCTAACACAGGCAAAGTGTTTAGTGCTCAATAAACATTAGTTTACAAATGAATGAATGCAGATATTACAAGGTCGTGGCCCACAGAAAAATAGGAGGTGCTAGTGCTAATACAGAAAGAGTATTTGAGCCACAAAGGGCCCTACAGGTCAGTGAGTCCTCCTTCTTCCATTTTACAGATGTGAAGATTAAAAGGACCAGAGAATTGGTGGCAAATCAACCAGGCCACACAGCTAGACCAAGAACCCAGGACTCCTACTCCAGGCCAAAGTGTCTATAACAGAGTAGCCTCAGACCATCAAGACACATTATCAAGCATTTCAGCTTGTTAGAACCCTGAAGCCACAGAAAGCAGTTTGCAAAATATCTCCTTCTTGTTATTATGTCTCTTAAATTTAAGTGAAAACAAATATCAAGGTTATAAAAATCACGGTTCAGTGAGGTGACATCATTTACCAATCTTCAAAAACATAATCACAACCTAAGGAATTAGAAGATGTTCAAGGTATCAGAACCCATACCACAAAACACAATTCTCAGGTATCACCTCACATCAGTCAGGATGGCCATCATCAAAATGTCTACAAATAATAAATGCTGGAGAGGGTGTGGAGAAAAGGGAACCCTCCTACACTGCTGGTGGAAATGCAAATTGATACAGCCACTATGGAGAACAGTATGGAGGTTCCTTAAAAAACTAAAAATAGAGCTACCATATGATCCTACAATCCCACTCCTGGGCATATATCCAGAGAAAAACATGGTCTTCAAGGATACATGCACCCCAATGTTCACTGCAGAACTGTTTACAATAGCCAAGACATGGAAGCAAGCTAAATGTCCATCAACAGAGGAATGGATAAAGATGTGGTGTACACACACAGACACACACACACACACACACACACACACACACACACACACACACAGGAATATTACTCAGCCATAAAAAAGAATGAAATAATGCCATTTGCAACACCATGGATGGACCTAGAGATTATCACACTAACTGAAGTTAGTCAGAGAAAGATAAATATCATATGATATCACTCATATGTGGAATCTTAAAAAGTGATACAAATGAATTTATTTACAAAACAGAAAGACTCACGGACACAGAAAATAAACTTATGGTTACCAAAGGGGAAAGGGGAAGAGGGATAATCCAGGAGTTTGGGATTAACACACTGCTGTATATAAAACAGATAAAAAACAAGGACCTGGGGCTTCCCTGGTGGCGCAGTGGTTGAGAGTCCGCCTGCCGATGCAGGGGACACGGGTTCGTGCCCCGGTCCGGGAAGATCCCACATGCCGCGGAGTGGCTGGGCCCGTGAGCCATGGCCGCTGAGCCTGCGCATCCAGAGCCTGTGCTCCGCAACGGGAGAGGCCACAACGGTGAGAGGCCCACGTACCGCAAAAAAAAAAACAAAAAAAAACGGACCTACTGTATAGCACAGGGAACTATATTCAGTATCTTGTAATAACCTATAATGGAAAAGAATCTGAAAAAGTATATATATATATATATCTGTATGTGTGTGTGTGTGTGTGTATATATATATCTGACTCACTCTTCTGTACACCTGAAAACTAACACAAGATTGTAAATCAACTATTTCAATTAAAAAAAAAATTTTTTTTAAACCCTGCAATTCTCAAATCCTTGAACTTTTGCTTACAGCATCTGGGAAGACTGGGATACCCGGCTTTGAGTTTTCCTATATCTCTGTCTTCTAAGCTCAATTTCTAACATTTGCCTACTCTCATCTCCCAGCTAGGTAATTAGATAAAACCTCAATGGAAAAGGAACCAAAAAGCATGGTGTCAGGGGCAGAAGGCAGTTTTACAACAGACTCTGGCTCCAATCCTGGGTCTCCCATAACTCAGCTCAAATATTTGGACAACCCTGGCTCTCCCATAACTCAGACCAATTTCCTCACTTGTAAATGGGGATAGTAACATCTGCCCCTCTCAAACTTCTAGAGGACCATGGGGATAGGGCAGATAAGCACTTGGCAAGGAGAAGGGCTTCAATAAATGACAGCTCGCTTCCTTTCCCCGACTCTTTGCCCTTGGCATTTTACTTCTGCTACAGGTTATTATTATGCCAAAGGAAGGCCAAGTAAGCTCTTCTTCTGGAGAAACAGAGCTGCCCAAGGGACAGTGGTCCCCAACACTCACCTTCTCTGCCATCCCCTCTTCTCCTCCAACGAAAAAGTCTGTTTTGCGTCGAAGGAAGCTGAAGAAAGTGTTCACGAGCTGAAAGAAGACAAAGACCAAAGCTGTAGAGATGCCATATTGGGAGCCCCTCACCTACACAGAAGCTAACTTCCTTAGTCTAGAAGGGAACTTGGGACTGGACTGTTTCGCCCCGAGCCTCCCCACTGAGAAAACAGGCCCTGACTTAGTCACTTCTGCCAGGAAGCCTAGCCTAACCTTACCTAGATCACCTGAAAGGCAGATTTCTCATTTCTTGTGTGCATGTGTATATGTGTTCCACAATTTTTGTGGTGCTAGAAGCAGCCTGAGGATATTGGACACTCCTCTGCATCCAGGGCTTGAAACACCTGGGATCCAGCTTTCCTCTCCACAAAATAAAAAGCCCATCCAGAGTGGCACTGGCTGAGTTACTAGGGCAGAGCTAGGAGGAGGGGAACAAATGAAGCCACTTCAAAGAAGGTTAAAGGGGCTTCCCTGGTGGCACAGTGGTTGAGAGTCCGCCTGCCGATGCAGGGGACATGGGTTCGTGCCCCGGTCCGGGAGGATCCCACATGCCGCGGAGCGGCTGGGCCCGTGAGCCATGGCCGCTGAGCCTGCGCGTCCGGAGCCTGTGCTCCGCAACGGGAGAGGCCACAACAGTGAGAGGCCCGCATACCGCAAAACAAAACAAAACAAAAAAAACAAAGAAGGTTAAGACCAACTAACTCTGGCTGGGTTATCAGTGCAGCCAAGTCATTTAAGAGCATTGGTCTGGGTATCAGACTGATACACATTAGCTCTGTGGCCTTGGGAAAGTTTCTTAACTCCACAAAACAGAACCAGCAGCAGGACCTATTTCTAGGGATATAAGTGAGGATCCTCTGTGAGGACCAAAGGAGGTAATGGAGGTGAGGTGCTTAGCAGTGTCTCGCCCAGAGCAAGAGACCCTCTGCGGGAGAGTGAACTCCTCACAAGCAGGCACTGTGAACCATGACTTTGTCTACATCCCCAATGCCTAGCACCAGATCTGACTCAGAGTACATGCTCAATAAAATTTTTGCTGAATGAAAAGACCTAGTAGTGACCTAAGATTAGCACATATAACTAAGCCCCTTTTTTTTTTTTTTTTGGAGAAGCCAATGTAATGGCTAGTCTTTATTGGAAAGAAGAAACTTTACATCACATTTTGAGTGAGTTAGTGCAGGGGCTCAGTGGGCCAGCTGGTGGGGCACCAGCGTGTAATGGGTTCCACAGCTAGGGCATCGCTGGGCCTCGCCTTTATGCAGCCAGAACCAGATGACAGCACTGTTGTCTTCTTCACAGATGCAGCCCACTATCCGCTTATTGGTGATGGAGGGGACTAAATTAGGGTCTTCCTTGGTACCTGAGGCTGCCTTTGGGGCGAGCATATTGTACGGGTCTAGTCCCTGCGTGCAGCCAGCATGACCGCCCTCTCCAGCCCAGTGGCCTGCTCATCATCAGTAGGAACACCACCTCCAGACACCATAGAGTGCACCACGGAGACTCTGCTGGGACCGCGGGCCCTCAGGGCCTGCGTGGCCAGCACTTCAGCTCCGCGCAGTAACCTTGAAGCCTTCACGCCAACTAAGCCCTTTTATTTGCCCAAGTGAGTGGTTCTAAATCTGATGCTAGAATTTATCTCAATGGCTTCAATTCCTGCTTCTAGACACTTTTTCAATTCACTCAAAAACGAACTCACTCCCAAATCCAACTGTGTCAACAATTTAGGGGGGTGGGGGATGGGAGCCTTTCACATCTCCAAATTAATAGCACTCTTCCCACCTCAAAGGGCTTAGGAGTCCTTGGTCACCACAGGCACCTAAATGAGAGAATGGGAATGGAAAGCTCCATGAAAACTTGTCCCCAGAGAGACACAGAATCAGAAATGGTCTATGGAAAGCACACACTGGCCTAAGGATTCTGGTCCCCTCTAGGTCAGGACCCTTTTGGATGATCTTGGGCAAGTTCCTTCAGTTTCTTTATAGAAAGACTGATTTTGATAGGCTTTTCTACCTTTTGAACTTTCCATGGTTCAAAACAACCAACTCTAGAATCTCGACTAGTTGGTTTTTATCCTTCATACACTACGTGTTATTGGGTCTGGTCACTACGCATGAATTATGTTCTTGCACACATCAATCACTCAACAGATACTTGTTGAATGTTCAAGCCTGATTACTGAGAATTCCTCACTGTCCTTCACTTCAAGACTGCTCTCCTACAAGTTCAGGAAATAAGGATTCGTAGCTCTGTCTCAAAGAAAGAAACTGAGGCCTGGAGACGTGGAACGGTCTCAAGCTGATAGGTGGTGTAAAACAATTGTGAACACAGGTCTCCTATTCCCTCATTCAAGCCCTAAAAAGACCACGTGTTAACATCACCACCCCACCCCCACCCCCACACACCGCACACATTCTTCCGCTCGTTCCAAGTCTTGGTACATGCAAATCTCAATGTCTACAACAGTTCATCCTAAAGGATGCTCTTCGGGAGCGGCCAGCAGAAAAGAAACGGGGCCAGAAGTATGTGGGAGAAAAAGCGTGGGGGGCGGGGAGAGATCCCAAGACTCTGGGTCTTTTCAGGGGCGGGTGCAGGGACGCCGGAGCTGCTAAGACAGGAACTACTGAGGGGCCCCGGGGTCCCATGACTGATACGAGTGCAAGACTTGAGGCAAGGAGGCCAGGCCGGAAGCTGGAGTGCAGTAAGAATGCGGGGGGGATCCCAAAGCTCGCGAGGCCCAGCGGTGTATCTCGGCCCTTGAAGGCAGAGAAGGGCGGAGAGAGCGTGGCTGGGGCATCCCGGGTGGGCCAGGCCGAGCCAACGCCGCACGGGCCGTTACCTCCTGCACGCCGCCCTCGTGCTGCTGCGCCATGGCCAGCAACATGCCGTCGAAACGATCCTCCTCCTGCTCTCCACCCATCGTGCCGGCCGCTAGCCACGCTCCGAAATCTGAGCTCCGCACACGCGTCCCGCGCTCTCCGGTCCTTACGGTCGCGTCCGGTCCAGCCGCTCTAGTCCTCGGCCTTCCGCAGCGGAGCCGGAAACACGCACACGCCCCGCCGCCCAAGCCCGCCTGCTAGTTCTCTCTTCCCGCCTCTCTTCCGGCCTGCAGCCATTGACCGCGCGGCAAACAGCCCGCTTCGCCGGCCATTGGTCAACTTGCTAAGCCAATCAAAGAGCTCGTCAGTGAAGCTGTGGGCGGAGACGAGGGCCCCTGAGTTTGGTATGAGTTGCTATGGTCACCAGACGCTTTTTATGGAGCCTTCCAGAAAGCCCTGGGCCCAACTCCGGCGGGACTGGAAGCTAAAAAGGCACGAACTTTGTTCCTATGGGAATGACCTCCCAGCTTGTAGAACAGTGAAGTGGAAAGTGTTCTTAGTCATCTCTTCTAACCCTTCAATGAGTCAATTGAGGCCCAGAAAGGAGAAGGGACTTTGCCCGAATGACAGCCCACCTCCGGCATCATCACATACTCCATACAAATTTGAAGGGTCCCCGATCTTATAAGGGCTCTGTGCTTGGGTTAATGCTCTTCTGCTGAAGTCCTGAAAATTTTTTTTTTTGGCCCCGAGGCATGCGGGATCTAGTTTCCCGGCCAGGGATCCAACCCCTGCCCCCCGCAGTGGAAGCGTGGAGTCTTAACCGCTGGACTGCCAGGGAAGTCCTCTTAAATTCTCAATAATTTTTGAACAAGAGACTCCACATTGTCATTTTAAACTGGTCCCTGCAAATTATGTGATGAGTGCTTTATTCAACGTTCACTTCAATTAATGTGCGGGACGGGTCCCAGCCGTCTAAGGCCAACCACTTTACTTTTGTATTGAATTTCATCATCTTAGTCTTTTCAGGGATTCTACTCTTATTATCCTTTTCTAAATCTCCTGCATCACAATCTTCTTTCTTCTGGATCATCCCTTTCAACTTATAAACGCAATTCAATGTTACTTTTTTTAAAAAATAAATTTATTTATGTATTTAATTTTGGCTGCGTTGGGTCTTCGTTGCTGCGCATGGGCTTTCTCTAGTTGTGGCGAGTGGGGGCTACTCTTCATTGAGGTGTGTGTGCTTCTCATTGCAGTGACTTCTATTGTTACAGACCATGGGCTCTAGATGCGCGGGCTTCAGTAGTTGTGGTGCGCGGGCTTCATTAGTTGTGGCACACAGGCTCAGTAGTTGTGGCGCACGGGCTTAATTGCTCCGCGGCATGTGGAATCTTCCTGGACCAGGGCTCAAACCCGTGTCCTCTGCATTGGCAGGCGGATTCTTAACCGCTGCGCCACCAGGGAAGCCCGTCACTTCTTTTTTTACTATTCTATGACCCCACCTTCTCCTCCTACCACCCCAATTTTCAGTTCTCTTTCACAGCAAAATTTGAAAAGATTGCTTGTTTCACCACTTCCTCACCTTCCATCTCTTTTTTATTTACTCTAATTAGTCTTTTTTTAATACTCTAACCAAGGTTACGATGACCTACTTATTGCCAAAGCCAGTGGACCACTATTGCTTTACTTGACTTACCTGCATTTGACACAGTTGACCCCTTCTTCCTTCTGGAAATAATTTTCTTTTTCCTTAGGCTTCTGTTATGGACGGAACTGTATTTCCCCCAAATTCCTATGTTGAAACCTTAACTCCCAGTGTGACTGCTTTTGGAGATAGGGCTACTTAAAGAGGTAATGAAGGTTAAGGGAGTTCGTAAGGGTGGGGCCCTAATCCAATATAACTAGTGTCCTTACAAGAAGAGGAAGAGACCCCAGGGACTCATAAGCAAGCAGAGGAAAGGCCATATGAGGCAGCTATCAGCAAGCCAAAGAGAAAAGCCTCAGGAGAAAGCAAACCTGCCAACACCTTGATCTTGGACTTCCAGCCCTGAGAACTGTAAGAAAATAAATTTCTGTTGTTTATCACTCAGTCTGTAATAGTCTGTTATGGCAGCCCTAGCACACTCATAGAGCTTCCATGTCACCACACTTACCTGGTTTTCTTCCCACCTCACTAACACTCTTTCTCAGTGTCCTGACTTACTCAGATTTATAACTGTTGGGGGCTCTGTCCTTTATCCCCTCCTCTTTTCCTCTATCTATACTTTCTCTGTAAGTGATCTCTCTTTTTTTTTTTTTTAATTTGGCTGGCTGCATTGGGTCTTAGTGCTAAGATCCCTTAGTACACGGGATCTTTGTTGAGGCATGCAGGATCTTTCGTTGTGGCGCGCAGGCTCTTCTTTGTGGTGCACAGGCTTCTCTCTAGTTGTGGCATGTGTGCTCAGTAGTTGTGGCACGCAGGCTTAGTTGCCCGCGGCATTGTAGGTGACTGCATGATGCCTCTGGCCCAGACCTCTCCTGAGCTCCTGGAGAGCCCCACTTGGGTCGATTAACAGATATCTCAGAACTCACATGGCTGGTGATGGATGGTGGTGACGGTTGCACAACAATGTAAATGTACTTAATGCCACTGAACTATAGACCTAAAAATGGATAAAGTGGTAAGTGTAATGTTACGTATATTTTAACACAATAAAAAATTTATAACTTTATGAGACAATCTGAAATTTGAATTCTTAATAGATATTCTATTATATTCAAGAATTATTTTTATTTTAAAAAACCAACATGGCCAACACTGATGCTCACACACACACACACACAAATTCCTCCCAAAGTCTTCCCCATTGAGCTAAATGGCCCCTTCAAGCACCAATTTGCAAAAGCCCAAACCTCCACTCATCTATGCATTTGGACGAGCCAAAATCTGACCTCATCTAATCCATTAGTAAGTCCTGTTGGCTCTCCCTCCAAAATATACCTTGATACTGTCTCCTCACCTTGCTGTGTGAAGCAAGATGCTGTTACTACTCCAGTCTAAACCAGCATCATCTCTTGCTTGACATCTACTCTGACAGCTTCCTCTCTGGTCTCCTTACCTCCTTTCTTGTCACTTTGTAATCCATCCTCCACCCAGCAGCCAGAGCAATTGCTCTTAAGGATAAGCCAGGTTTTGTTATTCCCTTGCTTAAAATTAGCCCTATTAGGGCTTCCCTGGTGGTGCAGTGGTTGAGAGTCCGCCTGCCGATGCGGGGGACATGGGTTCGTTCCCCGGTCCGGGAAGATCCCACATGCCACAGAGTGGCTGGGCCCGTGAGCCACGGCCGCTGAGCCTGCGCATCCGGAGCCTGTGCTCCGCAACGGGAGAGACCACAACAGTGAGAGGTCCTCGTACCACACACACACACCAAAAAAAAAAAAAAAAAAAAATTAGCCCTATTGCCATTGCATTCAGGATAGATTCCAAGCTCCCAACCATGGCCTCCGAGGAGCAGCAACATCAGGGCCCTGCCCACCTGTCCAGTCTCATCTTGTCCCACACACTCCCCTTCACACACCAGGCTCCCTCCTCACTGGCCACTTTTACTTCCTCAAATGCCCTGTCCTAGTTCCTAGGCCTTTACCAGCAACTCCTTTTCACCCATCAAGTCTCAACCCAAATGCCACTTCCTCTGTGAGGTCTTTACTGACCTTGAGATACAGATTAAGTCTCCATCTCCATGATTTTTGCTTTCAAAGTAACTTGTGCTCATCCTGTGTAATTACTTACCACAATTGAAATATACAGTTAAGAAATTTTGGTTCTAGGGACTTCCCTGGTGGTCCAATGGCTAAGACTCCGTGCTCCCAATGCAGGGGGCCCAGGTTCGATCCCTGGTTAGGGAACTAGATCCTACATGCATGCCACAACTAAGAGTTCACATGCCGCAACTAAGACCCAGCACAGCCAAATAAATAAATAAATATTTTTAAAAAGAAATTTTGGTTCTATATCCATCCCCTTTCCCTGGAATATAAACTTCAAGAAAGATAGAAACTGTCTGATTCATCCGAGCATTCAGCTCAGAGCCTCAAATGTAGAACCTCAATAAATATTTGGGGAATGAATAAATGGTCTGTGCCTGTTACTGTTGACTCTCATTATAGAACTTTTCAATAAATATTGGTAAATTTTATTTTACAAATTGGTAAAATTTATTGGTAAAATTTAAGTGCCCAGTACCATACCAAACACTTTATAAACATTATTTGACTTAACATAATGCTCCTATGTTGTTATCCCCATTTAGGGGAGGAGAGAACAGGGCCAGAGAAATGAAGTCATGTGCCCAAGGCCACACAGCTGAAAGGGTAGAGCCAGGATTCAAACCCACGCAGCCTGACTCCAGCGCCCACACACTTACCCACTTCTTATCTCAGAGTTCCGCCTCCCTGAACTGGCATTCTGATTTTATAAATCAGACCCAGGTGCTTGTTTGATGTGACTCCCCGCTGAGAGACCTAGGCCTGATCTTGAGCCCTGGTAAATTCACTGAAATAATAAACGTTGCCCAGGAAGACCTCCTGGTGATAAGTCAGCCTCCCCTAGTCTGACCCCATCTATATTTGAACACCATCAACAGCAGGTAAGTGCGTGATTACACCACCATGTGCTAAGTTCTCTATTTGGGGGGTGAACCCGATGACCTGGGAACTCAGGGAGCGAGCAAACTGTTCTGCCAAAGAGGTGGAGAGGGAAAAACTGTGAAGCCTGTGCTAGACCATAAAGGGTGACCAGGAACTTACCAAACAGAAAGGGTAACAGAAAGACATCCCAGGCACAGGGAACAGCTTGGGGGCACAAAGTTGCATGACGTGTTCAGAGTATGAAAACGCATCTAGTCCTGACCCTGCCTCCCAGTTCCAGTCCCTAACCCAGGCCCTCTGCTGCCCAGGGTTTCCCAGCTGCATCCTCAAGTAGTCAGGCCTCTGTACAGAGCAAGAGCCTACGTGTGCACCGTGGTCATAGGACTGCAAAGCACTTTCACCCACATTGCCTTGCGGGGCGCCCTTTAATTTACAGATGATGCCCAGCCCAATGCCTGACACTGGGCAGTAGGTGCTCAGTAAGTGTCACTGTTCAGAATGATGATGGTTGTTGTCCCTGTTTGAATAGTAACACCTTCGTCCCGTTGTCACATGACGATTAAATGAGATAATTATTGGGAAAGCACTTTGTAAACCATAGAGTGCTGTACAGATGAGAGAGTGTTGTCATGACCTTTTCCTCCAGAAAGCCTTCCAAATTCAAGCTACTCAGCCCCATGGCTCCACTGTAGGGTTCCCGCCCCCCACCGACGCTCCCCTGTTAGAGCTACTGGGAGCAGGGCTGTCTCTCCCTCCTCAGAATGGGGCCTCCTCAGGGCTGGCCTGTGTCTCCCCATCACACTGAAGACCCCCAAGAGCCAGGCTTATCTCCTCTATCAGACTAGGGTCTCTGGGGCCTGGCCTGTGCCACCCCAATTAGGTCTGGGGTTCCTAGAGCTGTGTCTTCCTCTTGAGACTGGGGACTCCTAAGGGTTGACCTGTGTCTCTCCCTTCAGACAGAGGGCAGCTGATGGACCATCTTCCCCCAAGAGGCCTCCTACCCCTCTGAGTGAATGGCCCCAGTCAGGCTCCAGGCTGTGGAGATCCCAGCTGAGGCCTTTCCTCACCCTCCAGGGCCTCCAGGGCTGACCCTGGCCTTCAGACCACACACAGGGCTCAGAAAACACAGTTCCTCACAGCGCAAAAAAAAGCAAGACTTAAAATCCAGGATCCCAACTTCCAGCCCAGCTTTTCCATGACCCCCAGTGAGGGTTCTCCTCCCTCCTCTGGGTCTCCTCTTCCTCAACTTCTTCCTCAACCTCTTCCTCTAGGAAACAAGGGTGAAAGCATCAACAATAACAATAACAATTGTCCTCTTTTACAGAGCACTTGCTGTGCCAGGCACCTTATGTTCTCACAGCACCTAAGAAACGCATTATTAGAAGCAGGTGTGCTGGGAAACTAATGAAGCTCAAATTCCAGGACCTTGCGTTTGCATGGGCCCTTCCAAGGCAGCAATGTCTTCTTAGGTCCCAGCAATGTCTTCTTAGGGTCAAATACATGTAAATTTTTTTCTTTTTAATTTGCAAAAAATAAAAATTTAAACTACAACTGGTCAAGATCACTGTTTTTTCCCACTCTATCCTTCTTCCCAATATAAATTATTCCCCAGGCACCTGGAAGTATGCGGGTGGTGGAGGAGAAATAAGGATTTGTATGGAGCAAGAAGCAAATCTGTGCAAACTTCTTTCGATCATTCATCACTAAGTTGTCATTTCATATTGACACCAACTCTAAAAGGAAGTTCCCTCCTATAAGGAATAGGCAGCATATGCAATTATAAGTGTTCCATGCATGTTTTTCTTTTCCAATAGGCATTACACAATGTAGAATTTATAAAAATTCTGATTACAAACCTCCAAGCAGTACTACAGGTAGCAAATACTGGGTTGGCCAAAAAGTTCATTTGGGTTTTTCTGTAAGATGTTATGGAAAAACCCAGATGAACTTTTTGGCCAACCCAATATATCTATGTGTGAAAGGGCATGTTTTACATCTCCTTACTATCAAGAATAAAACTTAAAAAAATTAACATTGCAAGAGGAAAGACAGAATCATCTCTCCATTCTCACTGTAGAAATTTATTTTTAAAAATCATTGACAGCTCTACCTCCTTCTCTTCCTTTGTCTTCCTGAAAATGTCCATCCTAAAACTATTGGGTAGAAAGGAACAAGGGAAAAGCACACACCAGTGAAAGAGGGCACCACGGTGGCCTCAGCAGGGGCAGGAGGGTGTCCTCAAAGAGCAGCGACCTGGCATAGAGGGACAGGCCCAGCAGGGTGAAGAAGTCCATGAGTGGGAGGGGGCAACCTGACCCGAGGTATCAGAGCCCAAGTGGGGAGAGGAAGGCATCTTAGAGCAGAGAGGGTTGTGGCGGAGACGGCAGATTGGTTACAAATGGAGGCTTGATCCAATGAGTAAATAAGTTAAAAATAATGAAAACCAGATTTCTCAATGTCAGAGAAGAGAGGTATAATATAGAAAGGGCGGAAACTAGAATGAATCCCATTATAGTGGATTAATATTACAGGTAATAGTATGAACTCATGTTTTTCAGTATGTGTAAATAAACATAGGTATAAATGTGTGTGTGTGTGTGTGTGTGTGTGTGTGTACATTCCCTAACTCTGGGAGGGCTGGGAAGCAGTGGCACCCTAATAATGATTAATAGATCTTCGTTTCTAAATATGATTCTGGTACCCAGATCATGGTGGGTTTTTCTGTTTTGTTTTTTGGGGGTTTTTTTGCGGTACACGGGCCTCTCACTGTTGTGGTCTCCTCCATTGCAGAGCACAGGCTCCGGATGCGCAGGCTCAGCGGCCATGGCTCACGGGCCCAGCTGCTCCGCGGCATGTGGGATCTTCCCGCACCGGGGCACGAACCCATGTCCCCTGCATCGGCAGGCGGACTCTCAGCCACTGCGCCACCAGGGAAGCCCCCAGATCATGGTTTTTAAATACTATTCTCTACTAAAAGATTAAATCAGAGCTACGCGTAGTACTAGTTGATTCCAGGGGCTGGAAAAGTGATATCTTCATATACTAGGAAACAAAGGATGTTCAAAGAGTAATGGGGGCATGTCAAAAGAATATAGACTCCAGCTTGAAGGGGATCCCATCGGCCAAGTCTGTGACAATCTGAGCATCAAAATAAATAATGATAGTAACGACTACAAGCCACTGAATAAAATAGGAGACCACGAATTCATAGTTAAATACAAACACACACAAGTACATTCAATGTATGAGGAGGAATGTTTACATAGTTTCAAAGTACCTCCTCAAGAAATACTGATTCAGGGACTTCCCTGGTGGTCCAGTGGCTAAGACTCCTCGCTCCCAATGCAGGGGGCCCAGGTTCGATCCGTGGTCAGGGAACTAGATCCCACATGCTGCAACTAAAGATCCTGCATGCCGCAAGGAAGATCCCGCATGAGCGGCAACAAAGATCCCGCGTACCACAACTAAGACCCAGTGCAGCCAAATAAGTAAATAAATATATATATATTAAAAAAAGAAAGAAATACTGATTCATTAAAAAGGGGGAAAGAGTAACTGGTATACAGAAGAGTCTGACAGAAATCCCCTTAATCAAGTGACCAAGTGAACCCTGGGACAAATGGAAATGTGTCCTCCCTGATATATCAGGGTGTATCAAGAACACAACATCACTTCCAGGGACAGTCTAATCACAAGAAAGCCACAGACAAACTCCAATTGAAAGCCATGAGACAAAATAACAACTCTTCAAAAGTTTCAAGGTTGTGAAAGGCAAGGACAGACTAAGGATAGTTTTCCTGACCAGTAGGGGCTAGAGAGACATGGCGAAGAAATGCAATGTGTGATTCTGGACTGAGCCCTTTTACTATAATGATTTCACTGGAGCATTAAAGGCGAAAACTAGAGATTAGATATTAATTTCCTGATGTTCAATGAGATTAGATGTTAACTTCCTGGTTTTATTCCATGTTAATTTCCTGATGTTGATGATTATGTTGTGGTTATGTAGGAAAATGTCCTTGTTTGTAGGATTTACACATTAAAGTATTTGGGGGTGATGGGGCTCAGGTTGGCAATTTACTTCCAAAGCGTTCAAGGTAAAAAAAAAGTTCCCTGTACTGTACCTGCAACCTTTCGGTGTTTGCGTCAGTTTCAAAATAAATATCATTAACATGTGAAGAGGCGAGCAAAGAGTGTGCAGCTAAAATATGTAGGCAAATATTGTCAGGCAATTGATCAGTAAAAGTACTTTGTTATTCTCCTGGGTTTGTGATGTTTGTACTTTGTACTGATTTGTTTTATCATTTATTAAATGTTCACTTTCACACCTGATTTTCTATTCTTAATGAAGGCCCTACAAAATTGTATCGGCTTCATGCCCCATAAAACCAATACTCATGCGTGGGCTTTCTTACTACCCTTTTAAAGATGAGAAAACTGAAGCACAGAAATATAAAGAGACTTGCCCAAGGTCTCTCAGTTAAGTGATGAAGAAGAATTTGGACCCAGACAGTTTGACTGTAGACTCTCCTTCCACGGGATGTTGTGAAGACCCAGTAAGATAAAAGGGCATTAAAGGAACTTTATAAACCTAAGAATGAAGATTATTATGCAATTGTAATTGCATGAAAGATGCGTGCCTGTCTGCTGGGGCCTGTTTGCCTTAGTTCCTTAGTCAGAGGGAAGGGGGAGCAAAGTCCTCCTACTGTATGCCAGAGACTGCTTGGAATTCAACACGTAGGATCTCACTTTGTCCTCACAGCATCGCTGCAAGCAGGCGTTGTCCCGGATGAAGCTTCTGAGGCCCACAGAGATTTGGGGTTCAGCCCACAGTCACATAACTGAAAAGTGATAGAGCCAGGAGCAGATGCCAGGGATGGTGATGGCTGCCCAATAGTGTGTTAGCAGAAGGGTTGCCAGGCTGGGCTTGCCAAGGTCTACAGATATAACGCAGCCAAGGAACTTCCCACCAGCTCTCACACCCATGCCCCAGCATCTGAGACAGATGCCTGGGACAGGGGAGCCATATGGCTGGTGGCAGAGCAACGTTTCTGCCCAGATCATAAATGGGCAACATCTGCAGACCAGGAAGCAGCAGCAAGGCAGGGGCCCAGGTAGTCACCAGCTCTGGCTGCACAACTGGGGCAGTGGGTCCAGGGGAAAAAGCAAGGACTTTGGAGTCAGACTGGTGTGGGCTCTGTCTCTTCTTAGTGGTGTGAACTTGGGCAAGTCACTTTACCTCTTTGAGTCTCAAAAAGTAAGAATCGTGCCTCATAAGGAAGCTCTGAATATTAGAGTGGGAAGTGCCTGGCACATAGTAGGTGCTCAGTAAACAGCAGTATTTCATTGTCATTCTGCAAGGGCTTCTCAGCAGATATGGCCCCTCAGGAGCTCCAGGAATCCAGGCTGGGGAGAAAGAGCTCTTAAGGACCTCATTCGTGCAAGGCCCCCCAGAACTGGAGGAAGAGGAAGGCAGCCTCCTAGACTGCACAGTGGGCAAAGTCCTCCCAGCCCCCCAGGATCCTGGCTCCCTTCCCCGAAGCCTATTCCTCACCAACAACAGGAGTAGGGCCCCAAGGTTAGGCAAACAAGTGAGCGATAAGGCGCTTCCAGGCTGGGCCTTGTATTCAAGGCTTGTCCAGCTCTGGGGCTGGCTTCCTAGCTGAGCGAGAGTCCTGCAGGCACAAATAGGGCCACCTGCCATGGCCACCTGCTGATTGTGCACCTGAGGCCTTGGTGCCCTGGTACAGCCTGGGTTAATGACCCTGTTTATCCACTTGAATCATCTGATAAGGGGCAGCAGGGCCAGCAGGCAGGTGACCCTGTGCCCTGCACCCGCTGTTTCATTGACTGAAGTGATATCAGGGCCACGTGGAGCTTCCAGGCCTCCCTCCCCCGCCACTTCCCCACCGGCCCTGCCAGGGTCAGTGTGAGTTTCTTTTTTTTTTTTTTTTCAATGAACATGACTTCTGGAGTCAAGGTTGTTGGGCGGTTCCCCCCTCCCTCACCCATTTGTGGATATAAATAGCACCCACAGCACAAAGCAGGGGGCGGGAGAGCCTGGAGGAAGGAGGAACAGATCCGCAACCATGAGCTCCAGCCAGCCAGGGACCTGCCCATGCCAGGGTGCTGCAGGCCGCCCAACCATTCTGTATGCACTTCTGAGCCCCAGCGTCAGGGACTGGCCCTCTGTGCCCCCAGCCCGTGGCCGCTGCCTGTGCAGGCAGCACCGGCCCGTCCGGCTGTGTACTCCCCATCGCACCTGCCGGGAGGCCTTGGATGTTCTGGCCAAGACGTTGGCCTTCCTCAGGAACCTGCCGTCCTTCTGCCAGCTGCCCCCCCAGGATCGGCGACAGCTGCTGCGGTGCTGCTGGGGCCCCCTCTTCCTGCTTGGGTTGGCCCAAGACACAGTGACCTTCGAGGTGGCTGAGCTCCCAGTTCCCAGCATACTCAAGAAGATCCTGCTGGAGGAGCCCACCAGCGGTGCAGGCCATGGCCAGGTGTTGGATCGGCCCCAGCCCTCACTGGCTGCAGTGCAGTGGCTTCAGTGCTGCCTGGAGTCCTTCTGGAGTCTGGAGCTGGGCCCCAAAGAATATGCCTACCTGAAAGGGACCATCCTCTTCAACCCTGGTGAGCTCCCAGACATTCCTGGATGGGCCAAGGCTGGAGGGGGGGCAGGGCCCAGCCAGGGACAGCGCCTTCTAAGGGCTTGACATCTGTGATCACTTTGGGTCCTGATTATCACCAAATAGTCATCTCACAAAACAGGCTCAGAGAGGCTAATTGACTTGGTGAAAGCCACAGCGCCAGGTAGGGGCAGAGCAAGAATGGGGACTCAGGTCTATTCATATCAGTATCTAGTCCTTGCCACTCTGCCTAAGAAATTGCCCTGACCCTCAGGGAAGGTGGGAGTGGGGAAGGGGAGGGTGGGCAGACACAGCTGTGCCCCAGTCACGCCTTCACGAGCGGACTGCATGGGGAAGTTCTGAAGGTGAAACTCTGTGGGTTCAGAAAGACCACATAGAGAAGAGGAATAAAGATGAAGGGGTGTGGGGGAGGAGAGGGAGGAGTCCCCATAAACTTCAGCTGGGAGAGCAACGGATAGAGGAAGTGTTCTCTGTAATCTGGAGAGCATCGAGATGAGAATTCCTCACCAAAGGCCCTCGTAGAATGCATTATTATAATTCATTATAATCATAGTGAATACTCATATTAACTTACCATATGTTGGGTCCCGTTCTAAGACTTTTACATATACTAGTTCATTTAAACCTCATAACAAGCCTAGGAGATAGGTATTATTATTTATCCCAATTTTACCAATAAGGAAACCGAGGCACAGAGGTTGAGTAACTTTGTCCAAGGTCACACAGTTAATAAGTGGCAGTGTGGGATTCAAACCCAGGCAGCCTGGGTCTTAACCATTGCTCTATACTGCCTCTCCATAAAGGATGGAAAAATGAAGTGATAAATAAATAAATGAAGGGGGTAGTAATGGGGCCTCAAAGGCCAAGCCGGTGGCCTCCGGTCTTGGGCCAGTCTTGCCCCGTGGTGTCAGAGTAGGCTACTCACCAGCCATCTGTGCCTTCTCTGCCCGCAGACGTGCCAGGCCTCCACGCCTCCTCCCACATCGGGCACCTGCAGCAGGAGGCGCACCAGGCCCTGTGGGAGGTCCTGGAGCCCTGGTGCCCAGCAGGCCAAAGCCGCCTGGCTCGTGTCCTCCTCACGGCCTCCACCCTCAAGTCCGTTCCACCCAGCCTGCTTGGAGACCTGTTCTTTCACCCTGTCATTGGAGACGTTGACATCGCTGGCCTCCTCGAAGACATGCTTTTGCTGAGGTGACCTGCTCCAGCTCAAGCAGAGACTGGGTGGAGGCTGGCAGCACTGATTCGGCCTGGTTGTTCCCTGGGTGACCCGGTGCTCCCAGAGGCTTCCCATGAGCAGCTGGTCCCGGCCCAGCCAGGTGGGCTATGGGGCCCTCACTCAGCCCAACCCCATCTTGGCCTTCCTTGGTTTGGACACAGTGCTCCAGCTGTCTGGCCAGCCCTTGGTGGTCCCAGAGCCTCTGGGCCAAGACTCCTATCCCTTCCTGGGACGGGGTTGGAAGTTTCGACTGCTCATTGGGCCAGGAGTCCTATTGACTTTGTACAGAACTGACTTAAGTTATTGGGTTTTGTAATAAAAGGTGTGATACACTTGGAGCCTGTCACTGTAATTTGTACATGTGGAAGGGACCCGTTCACCTCCCGAGCCACCCTGCCCCTGTCAGTGGGAGCCCAAGAGGAAGGAACTGTAAGTGGCACAGAAGCCAGACCTCAGGAAACTGGAATTTTAATTTTTCAGAGTGGGATGATGATTTCATTTCTGGGGGTGAGATTTATTTCACGTGGGTCTGAGTTCAGGGGGCAATGTCAGTTCAGGACCCTCTCATGTCCTTGCCTTTATCTTAGGGGGTAGGGAGTGTCTCCCCCTGTCTTCAAATCCCCTGCTGACCCCTCCTTCAGCTCCTGCCCCGGCCTCCCTCTCACCTCAGTGAGAACTGCCAATTATAGCCAATAAGGAAAATGAAGCAGCCCATTTCCAAATTGAAACAGACAGGTTACAGGAATTTCTTCAGTTTGGGATCATTCACTTCCCCCATTCCTTCAGCGGACAGAGGAGTCTAGTCCACAGTTCTCCCAATGGAAGGGGGCAAGGGCAATTAGGGCTGGCCTGGAGGCTGCTTGGAAACCGGAGCAGACGGAGGCTTAGTTGCCACACCAGCTGTTAAAGTCTGAAACACACTTCCATGACAGTTGGCTCATAGCCACTGCCTGGAGCTCCCCTGCCCCTCTGTGCCGGCCCTTCTCCTGGAATCCATCCCCATGTCCAGCAGCTAGAGGGCAACGCTTGACATAGCCACGGCTTCCGGGGCTGCTCCATTCAGTGCATGGCTTGTGTCTATTCTGATTAGTCAATGTCTGTGCCTCACTGTTTGTTAAATATTTTGAATATCACTCAGGTCAAGGTCACTGACCTGCAGGGTGGGCAGGAGGGAATGATAACAACACACATGCCTATAGGACCCCCTTTCAGGTCTCCTCCTTTCTCCAGCAATGAGGCCTGTCCCAACCAGGCCCCACCCCCCTCACCACCACAGTTTGGATTCTTCTCACGGCGGGGCCAAGTTAATTATTACTCAGTGAGAGGTCATTCACTCAGGGACAGCAGTCTAGGAGTCATCATCACTCAGACCTTTCCCTAAAGCCACAAAGAAAGGCACCACAACTGAACCGGCCATGTACCCATTATGGGCACCCAGTACCAGCAGCAAGGGCACCCCTGTCCCTTACCCAATCACCCACTCACCACTCAGACACCTCAGACCCCACAACGAAGACACTCACACAACTCAGACCTACAACTCTCTCTCACAGACACACTAAGTTGAACAACTCAGACACGCTTACATAGACCCACAAAACAGACCCTCCATCGGCCCACACGCAGCACAGAAATGCACAGTCCAGATACACTCACTCAGCGACATACGGCAAACACATTCTCAGAGAGGAGACGTGCCCCCAAGCCAGACGTTCACACCTACATCCCTCCACCCATGGGTGGGACACACCAGAGCATGCTCTCCACCTTCTGTATTTCACAGTAAAAGAAAAAGTGGCCCCAGCGTAGGGAGACCTGAGTCCGTACACTTCAGGTTCTACCCATAAGCTGCACGTACAGGCCAAACTGCTCTGTCCAGCATTTAGGGCCTCAATCGCTCCCTTCTCCCACGGCGACCCCAATATCCACCCTCCTCTCAGAAAGGCCGTGTCCTGCACAGTGACACCCCCCCAGCCAGGACCTAATCATATCCCCAAGTAGAGATGTCCTCTAGAGCCCAGGAACAAACCCTGCACCCCTCTACCCCTTCACCCTCCACCAGAACCCCAGACCCAGACCTCAGTCCCTGACACCTGTCCCTGCCCTGCCCCTCCCAACCCTTGGGCCCATCTCACCTTGCAGACGCATGAGTCAACGCAATACTTTCAAGAGCAGATGACTCATCTCCCCATAGCAGTCAAATCCTGCAGATTCAGGGATTTGGGGTCATTCTATCTTTCATGTCCCTTCACCAACTGCCCCCATTAGTTTACTGTTGCTCCTCTCTGAACCTCAGACTGAGTCTTCCTGCCTCTCACCCGCCCTCCCTAACCCTGAGCAGGCATTAGAAAGCGCTCCTCTCCACTCTCCACCCCAGCCTTTTCCCTCAATTTACCTAATGTTTCCATCATCCAAATAGCTTCCCTATTAGCCTACCTTGTTCCTTTGCAAATTTCTTCCCTACCCTTACCCATGATTGGGGAGCTACACTTCTATTCTTGTCTGTATCTTTTGAGTCACTCCCTGTGCCCTACCCAAGCCTTCTAGAGGAACATAAAGACAAATTTAGCAAAACTAAAGAGAAAATTATAATACAGTTTTAAAAAAGATTTTTATTTATTTATTTGGCTGCACTGGTCTTAGTTGTGGCACGCACGATCTTCGTTGCCGCACGCGGGCCCTTCGTTGCAGCATGTGGGATCTAGTTTCCTGACCAGGGATCGAAACCAGGCCCCCCCTGCAATGGGAGAGTGGAGTCTTAACCACTGGACCACGAGGGAAGTCCCTATAATACAATTTTTTTAAATAAATTTATTTTATTTATTTGGCTGTGTTGGATCTTCGTTTCTGTGCGAGGGCTTTCTCTAGTTTCAGCGAGCGGGGGCCACTCTTCATCGCGGTGCCCGGGCCTCTCACTGTTGCGGCCTCTCTTGTTGCGGAGCACAGGCTCCAGATGGGCAGGCTCAGTAGTTGTGGCTCACGGGCCCAGTTGCTCCGCGGCATGTGGCATCTTCCCAGACCAGGGCTCGAACCCGTGTCCCCTGCATTAGCAGGCAGATTCTCAACCACTGCGCCACCAGGGAAGCCCCTCCTAAAATACAATTTAATAAGGGCAATAATGCTTTCTCCATGAGACTGCAGGGTTTCCAAAGGTGGGAGGTTGTCTTCACCATCAGTATCTTAACAGTGGGAACTGTGTCACATCAACCAGAGAGGGTAGAGGAAGAAACAGGCTTAGACAGGGTATGCAAATTATTCGAGGTTTGGACTGATCACCATCTGTGCTGGGATTTGAACTCAGGCCTGTGTGACTGTGGAGGCCGGGCTCTGGCCAGCACAGGCTGGAGTGAGTCATGGCCAAGATCAGGTTGTCTGGAGCCAGCTCAGCCACTGTTTACTGACTGTCTCTCAGCCTGATCCCTGTCCTCAGGCCCAGCCAGGGCTGACGCACTAGGAAGCAGGAGAGTGGCTGTGGCTCTGGGTCAGCCTCAGGTACCATTTTATTATCATCATTATTTCTACCTTCGTTAGCCATATCGTTGACTGTTTATTAAGCAGTCAGGCTGTTGACGGGTGCTGTGCCCTGCGCTGACACACCCTGCCCTTGGTACAGTCACGTAACCTAGAACTTATGATGCCAGCAAAAAGCCAACACCCAGGTATCTATCCATCCATTCATGCCATTTTCAACGTCTTTCTTGATGTCCACTGTACCAGATCCTGTGCTAGATGCTGAGGAGCACAGAATAAATAAGATACAGTCCCTGCCTTCATTGAACATCCTGCCTATATGGCAGAGAGACACACAAGTAACTGTAACACAGAGTGATCTGAACTGTGATAGAGGGACATCCAACAGGCAGCAGGGGCTCAGAAGAGGTAGTAATTAAATCTGCCTGGAGATGGGAAAAATGCTTCAGCCAAGTGGTAGCTGCTATGAGCTAAAGAGATTGAATAGGGAGTTGCCAGGCAAGAGGGAACGATAGGTGCAAAGGCACAGAGGTGTCAGAGTTCAAGGATGTTTTGCTAACTGCCAGTGGTCTGGGGCAACTGGGTCCCAGGAGACCTAAGAGCAAGAGAGGATCCTGGAGAGTTGAACAGGGGCCATGTCACAGAACAAGGCAGCAGAGAGAGGCAATCCCAGTGAAACTGGTGGAGGCAACAAGGCTAAGGTCTTGGGGAATTAGGGTTAACAAAGGGGACCATCCATTTCTGGCAGGTCATTCTGGATAGCTACTAAACAAGAACCAGCTAACAGTTATGGAGAGCTATGCTCTAAACATGTTATATGGATTATGTTATTTAAGTCTTACAACTCTATGCTGGAAGTACTATCATTATCTCCATTTCACAGATGGAGAGGCCGAGGCACCGAGTTAGGTAACTTGCTCAAGGTTACACAGTTAATAGTAGTGGAGTCAGGATTTGAGCTCAGCTGGTCTGGATTTAGGGCCTGTGCTCTTCAATGCTATGCTATCTTGAGTCGGTAATGGTCAGAGATGACCAAGTGGAGAATAAATAACAGCACCTAGACTCCTTCTCCGCACCTCACTGTAAGGCAGAATGAGAGTGAAAATGTAGTCTTGGGACTTCCCTGGTGGCGCAGCGGTTAAGAATCCGCCTGCCGAATAAAGACACAGACCTGCTAGAGAATGGACTTGAGGACATGGGGAGGGGGAAGGGTAAGCTGTGACAAAGCGAGAGAGAGGCATGGACATATATACACTACCAAATGTAAGGTAGATAGCTAGTGGGAAGCAGCCACATAGCACAGGGAGATCAGCTCGGTGCTTTGTGACCACCTAGAGGGGTGGGATGGGGAGGGTGGGAGGGAGACGCAACAGGGAAGAGGTATGGGAACATATGTATATGTATAACTGATTCACTTTGTTATAAAGCAGAAACGAACACACCATTGTAAAGCAATTATACTCCAATAAAGATGTAAAAAAAAAAAAAAAAGAATCCGCCTGCCAATGTAGGGGACAGGTGTTCAATCCCTGGTCCGGGAAGATCCCACATGCTGCGGAGCAACTAAGCCCGTGTGCCACAACTACAGAGCCTCCGTGCTGCAACTACTGAAGCCCATGTGCCTAGAGCCCATGCTCTGCAACAAGAGAAGCCACCACAATCAAAAGCTGGTGCACCACAGCACAGAGGAGCCCCCACTCACCACAACTAGAGAAAGTCCCCGTGCAGCAACCAAGACCCAACGCAGCCAGAAATAATAATGATAAATAAAATACACAACACACACAAAAAAATTTTTTTAAATGTAGTCTTGGTTACCTTTGAGTTTAAGTTTTTGATGAGAAATCTGGCCTGTTTGTTCCCCCAAGGAAGTGGCCCACTTTCCCTGGAGAAAGTACCCAGCCACACTCAGCAGCACATCCCCATGTTAGTGCCAGGAATATTCATTCCATCAATGATGATTTACTGATAATCTACTACACACTGAGCATCCTGTGAGTCTCGGAAATTCCATCCCACAAATGGCAACTGTGTGTAGTCATAAGTGCGTAACTTCTTGGGTCATCTAACGGCTTTTCCAGAGAACACCATTTTTATTTCAGTTCACATCCTTTTTTTTTTTTTTTTTTTTTTGCGGTACATGGGCCTCTCACTGTTGTGGCCGCTCCCGTTGCGGAGCACAGGCTCCGGACGTGCAGGCTCAGCGACCATGGCTCACGGGCCCAGCCGCTCCGCGGCATGTGGGATCTTCCCGGACCGGGGCACGAACCCGTGTCCCCTGCATTGGCAGGCGGACTCCCCACCACTGCGCCACCAGGGAAACCCAGTTCACATCATTTGCTACGTAACACTTATTTTTCAATTTTCAGATTTTCAAAAAGATAGCTTTAACTAAACCTTTTCTGTATAATATACATAAAAGTATGCAAATCAGACCTGTATAGCTTGGTGAATTATCACGACATGAATACAACCCTGTAACCACCACCCAGCTCAAGAAATAGAGCATTAGCAACACTCCAGAAACCCTCCCCATCATTACCACTCCCTCCTGCCCAAAGGGTGTCACTAACCCCTGATTTCCAACATGATAAATGAGGTTGCTTGTCTCAAACTTTATATAAATGGAATCGTATAGCATGTACTTTTTTGTGTTTGTCTTCTTTTACTTGATATTATATCTGAGATCCAGATATAATCTATGCTCTGTGTAGCAGTAACCCATTCACTTTCATTGTTGTAAAGTATCCCATTACACTACAATTTATCTACCCATTATACTGCTGAGGAACATTCGGTTCATCAAATAATAATGCTAGCATTATTCTTGCACACCTTTTTTTGGTGCACGGATGTTTGCAGAACTGGTGCTATATAACAAGAATCGGAATTACCGAGTCATAGAACACGTGCTCAACTTGAGTAGATCTTGCTAGTTTTCTAAAATAGTGTACCAATCTAAACATCCCTCGGCAGATTTTAAAATCCAGACATAACGTTGTCCCTTTTCACAATTACCCAGATGCTCGTTAGAACTGTTTTTATTTTTTATTTCTTGAATAGGTGGATATTTGCAATCACCACAATGTAATTACTTGCTTTATTGCTTTTTGAAATATTATTTTCCCTTTTAAGATTTTAAAAATATTGAGTAAAATATGGGACTTCCCTGGTGGTTCAGTGGTTAAGAATCTGCCTTCCAATGCAGGGGACGTGGGTTTGATCCCTGGGCAGGGAACTAAGATCCCACATGCCACGAGGCAACTAAGACCACAGGCCGTAACTACTGAGTCCATGCACTCTGGAGCCCTCGTGCCACAACTAGAGAGAAGCCCGCGCACCACAGCGAAAGATCCCACGTGCTGCAACTAAGACCCAACACAGCCAAAAATAAATTAATGTTTTAAAAAAACTTTAAAAATATTGAGTAAAATAAGATATTTATAAAATATATGTAATATATAAAGAGTAACAGTACTGAGAATTCCCCGGCATTCAGTGGTTAGGACCCAGTGCTTTCACTGCCACGGGCCCAGGTTTAAAAAAAAAAAAAAAAAGAGTAGCAGTACAAGAACCCTCATCATTGTTCCACAGATCATTATTGCCATCAACTTTTGACATCTTTCTAAATCTATCACCCAGAGGTAATGACTACCCTGAATTGGGGGTTAATCATTTCTTGATCCCTCCCAAAGGCAGCAAGGCCTCCAACAACCAACCAGCTTTCCCTAAGCACCTACTATGTGAAAGGCGTACAAAGATGAAAAATTAAAATAAGTAGGGAGGGACTTCCCCAGTGGCTAAGACTCCACGCTTCCACTGCAGGTTCGATCCCTGGTTGGGGAATTAAGATTCCCACATGCCACAACTAAGAGTTCACATGCTGCAACTGAAGATCCCGCGTGCCGCAACTAAGACCTGGAGCAGCCAAATAAATAAATAAATATTTATAAATAAATAAAATAAAATAAGTAGGGAAAGCCCTCTCATATTTGTGGCTCCCCATTCTCATGAAAATAACAGGTAACGTCTAAGGAGCGTTTACTGTATGCTAGGCATTTACCGGACGCGCAGGCTCAGCGGCCATGGCTCACGGGCCCAGCTGCTCCACGGCATGTGGGATCTTCCCGGACCAGGGCACGAACCCGTGTCCCCTGCATCTGCAGGCGGACTCTCAACCACTGCGCCACCAGGGAAGCCCTACTGAGGACTTTTATATGCGTGATGACATTAAATTCTCACCACAGTCCGCTAAGGGTAGGGACTATTATTCCTATCCAACAGATGAGGAAATTTAGGTTCAGAGAAGTTAAGTAACTTGCCCCAAGTCACACTGCTAGCTAAGGATCAAATTTCTAAGCCTTGACTTTTTTTTTTTTTTTTTTGGCAGCGCCACGTGGCTTGCGGGATCGCAGATTGAACCGGCCTGGCAGTGAAAGCCCGGAATCCTAACCACTAGGCCACCAGGGAACTCCCTTTATGATCTTAAAGCATACTTATATGTGTATCCTTAAAAAATGTTGATTTGTATTTTTTGAACTTTATACAAGTGGAATATTCTGTTTTCTGACTTCTTTTCACTCAGTATCATATACCTGAAATTATTGGTACTGAATGCCAGTTTTTGCTCCTACAAACACTGCAGCTATGAATATTCATACATACTGTCAAATAACAAACAAATCTGGACTTAGGAAGGAGGGACTTTATTTGAAGTGATTATTGCAAGGAAGGAAAGGAACTACTGAAATAGGGAGAAGGAAGCTATTGCAGAGAGAAGCTCTAACCATAGACCTACACGTGTCTCAAGGGTTAGGCAAAGAGGTTTTCTTTCACAGGGAGGAGTAAATAAGGCTAGAAAGAACTGGGTGTGAGGAAGTGGGATGACCAGGAATGGCTTATGGCACAATAGATCAGAGAATGTTTTACCCTGAACCCAGCCTATTCTCAGGAGGGGCTGTTAAGGAGGGGCTGTGTACAGCTCAAGCTGGGGGAGGGGGACACAGTGCAAAGTTCATGGACCTGGAGGAAGGAGAGAAGCTTAACCAAAGTTTAGTTAACGAGCATTTTGTTTTCGTTGTTCTGTGGGGGAAAAGCAGTTCATCTAAGCGTTTATGAGGCAAAGAATTGAAATTCGGAGTCTGTGTCTAGCCTTGCCATAGGTAAACAAGGGGGCACCCATGAGTTTTATCTAAGTAATATAAGGAAGGGTGTCTCTTTGCAGTAAGTTGTGTTCCAGAACACAAAAGGGTGGGAGGGGTTTCTTAACTTTTCCAGGATCACAGGGCTTGAGCGAGGTTCAACATTGTCGGGACATCTCCTGATAAACATACGCAAGAATTTCTTTAAAATATATAACTGTAAGTGGAATGGCTGGGTCAAAAGGTATGTGTAGTTTCACTTTTACAGGGTAATGCCAAATTGTCTTCCAAAGTGGTGGTACCAGTTTACACTTCCAACAGCGCGTGGGAGCTCCAGTTGCTCTACATCGTCAGGGTTTAAAAGAGGATTTGAGGATTTAAAATTTTTTGCCAACCTGGGGGCTATGAAGTGGGTCTCATTACATTTCCTTGATGATTGAGACTGACCATCTTTCATTGTTAATTGCATGTGTTTCTCTTCTGTGAAGGGTCTTCGGCCCACTTTTCAATTGGATTATCTTACTGATTTTGTGAGAGTTCACCAATATGTTTTGGTAGCATAAATGGATTTACGACTGAAAAGGCCCTAAACTGATAAAAGAATTGCGATTAGGTTTGGGAGATATCCAACAGCTAAAAATCTTAAACACTGCCTCTCCCTCAGGCTTCTGATTTGATCCTCACTAGCGTCTTATGAAACAGAGCCGTAACCCCACTTCTCAGGTCAGTTTTACCCATCACCACCGGCTTCTGTCTGTGGGAAAGGGACCTAGCGACTTCCTTCCGTGCTTTCCCAGCTCTTGGTTCCACGTCCTCAAACCCGGCGAACTAATCACCGGTTACGCAGTATTTATTGCGGCACCTCAACGCCCCTCGCAATATTCTCGCAAGTGTTGGTTCCAGCCGATCATGTGACACCCAAGATGGCGGCGTCCAGTGCGGCGGAGGAGGCGGCGGTTTACTTAATAGTGAGCGGTATCCCGTCGGAGTTGCGCTCAGCCCAGCTACGGAGCTACTTTAGCCAGTTCCGGGAACAGTGCGGCTGTGGCTTCCTCTGTTTCCACTACCGGCATCGGCCTGAGCGGGCCCCTCCCCAGGCTGCTCCCGACTCTACCCTAACTCCTATCCGCCAGGGTCTCGCCCAGACTTCACTCAACGATGCCCGCACTCTCTCCACTCAGGACTCTGCTCCCGCCCAGACCCGCACCTGCTGCTGCGTCATCTCGGTACGGGGGCCAACTCAAGCCCAGAGGTTTCTCCGTATGTACTCGGGCCGCCGGTGGCTGGATTCTCAGGGGACTTGGTTACCTGGTCGTTGTTTCATCCGCAGACTTCGGCTACCTACTGAGGCATCAGGTACGAGTAGGAGAGATAATAGACTGGGACTACTAGAGGCACTGGAACAGAGGCACCGTCCCTGAGGATTGTTGAGGATAAGTCAGGTCTCTCGTTAGGGCTCTTTAGGAGTTTATATCATTTCTGGACAAAGTTTCAGGCTCAACTCTCACGTTAGAAAAACTCGGGGGAAAAAAAAAAGAGGCCTATTCAGATCATCTTTCCAATTTATTAAGTCTTTTTATTAAGTCTATCCCCTTTTGCACTGACATAGAAGGGGAAAAAGGAAATCAGATATTGTCTTTGTTGCTCTCCACCCAGTCCTCTGTTGGCAAGATGCAAATGAAGAGACAAACTCTTTTCTCTGGACAGCTCCCATTTTCATGGGAAATCACTCTGATAGGGAAACAGGAAGCACAGTGCAGGGCCCTCTAATTTATTCATTCAACAAATCTAGCCTGTATTGCTAGACGTAGTGTGACTCTAGCTGGTATGCAGAGAACAGTTGGACACAGTCTGTGCTTAGAATCCAGAGAGGAAGACAGATTTGTAAAAAGGTAAGTGTCACAGAGATGCCATTCTAATTGTTAACGTTTACTGAGCACTTCCTGTGCACTTACTGGGCACGGTTCGAAGTCTTTTCGTTTTCTTATGGACTCTTCACAACAATCCTATAAGGTAGGAGCTATTGTTACCCATTTTATAAGTGAGGAAACTGAAGAATACGGAAGTTATGTTATATTACAAGGTGACAGAGTCACAATACTAACTGGGCATTTTGCTCCAGAGCCTGTGCTCTTTAACACCAACTGCTGTGAGATGACAGGGGAGGGAGAAACCCATTTCCTAGAAGGATTAGGAAATGTGGCTTTGCATCTGGATCTTGAAAGATAAACAGGAGTTGGTGGGAAAGAATGGTGTTCAAAGTAAATGGCATTTGCAAAAACACAGATATGTGAAAGCCCATGAAACTCTCAGGGCATGTTAAATTGTTTGATGTGATTGGAACACATGGTATGACGGTGTGCAGGGGGTGAGGGTTGGTGGCAGTTGAAAATCAAAAGGTCATCAGGAACCAGATCTGGAAGAAACTTGTGAGCTTAGCCTAGGTGATGAGAAATGGCATGAGATTACTAGGTGGTTCTGGTCAGGGAACAGAGGAAGGGACTCTGGAAAAGTTTGAAAGGGAGAAACAGCATTAGGCTAAAGGATTTAAACCTTGAACAGTTTCTGACTCAAGTGTTGCTGGAGACTTCTAGGTTTCAAGAGCTATTCTTCTCCCTGCTTCCCAAGGTTTGGACTCCTTTCCCTTCAAGACCCGGAAGGAACTGCAGAGTCGGAAGGCTGAGAGTGAAGCCTTCACGCTGGCCGACCTGAGGCAACTGCCAGAGCTGAACCCACCGGTGCTGATGCCCAGCGGGAATGTGGGGACTCCCCTGCGGGTCTTTTTGGAGTTGATCCGGGCCTGCCGTCTACCCCCTCGGATCATCACCCAGCTGCATCTCCAGTTCCCCAAGACAGGTTCCTCCCGGCGCTACGGCAATGTGCCCTTCAAGTATGAGGACTCAGAGACTGTGGAGCAGGCAGAGCTTGTGTACACAGCCGAGGGTGAGGAGATACCCCAGGGAACCTGCTTGGCAGATGTACCAGCCAACCCCTGTGAAGAGCCAGAGGAAGAAGAGGAAGAGGAAGAAGAGTCACACTCAGATGACGTGAGTACAGGGAGCCACCTTGTCCTTGCTGGCAGCTTAGAGAGGCCAAGGCGTTAACAGTACCACTCTTCAATTGTGTATTACCAGAGTTCTAAACCTGGGGTCCTCAGGAGGCTTCCAAGGACTTTGAACTCCCTGACATTGAACGTAAAACTGCATTTGCACGTGCAGGTATATGTTTCTTTGGGAGAGGGGCCAGAGCTTTTATCAAAAGATTCTCAAAGGGGTCTTCTTTTCATTCCTTCAGAAGAAATGTAAGGAGGGTCCCTTTCATTGATGAAATCCACTGACCAAGAGATAAGATCACCTAAGGAAGCAGAGGCACAGCTGGGATGTGAACCCAGTCCCCTTCGCTGCTTGTCTAACTTCTGTGTGCTTTCATTATGTGGTTGAGAAGTCGCCTCTATTTTCTGACCTTGAGTCTGTGGATTGAACACTAGCCTCCACTCTAACTTTATCAATGAAATAGACATTTCTTCTACCTCTTTCTCCAAACTTGTTTGTTCATCCATACAATCGGGAGAGGTGTGATTTGTTGGGAAACTTTTTTGTTAAATGCACACTCTGGGTAAGAAGTAATTGACCTGTGTCTTCAAAATTCCCAGCTCAGAGTTGCTAACACATCTGGACCACATCCTTAGTGTGTGGTACTGTCCTGCCTTTTCTCCAGCCCCTGCTCTGTAGCAGTGATTCCTGAGACCTCCTGGAGTTTAACTGGGACAGGAGTCCCCAAGATTTCAAGCCAGGAGTCATTCTGTCATTCCACAAGTCCAGTCAAGCAGTTGTAAACACAGGGGCTAGCACAGGATTCCAAAGACATTTTAAGACTCATTTCCTTCCCACAAAGAGCCTTCAAGCTCCCTGAAGAGAGAGAACCAGCATCTGGAAAGGGGATGTGGTATGGTATGGGTTTGAACGCTGGCTCTGCCCCTCTCTTAGGCAAATCACTTTACTCCTCTAAATCGAGGTTTCATCACCTGTAGAATGGGAATAATGGTACTAACCTCACAGCGTTGTTGGGGTGATTAAAGGAGCTAAGGTATGTGAAGGGCCTGACACAGTAGACGATAAGTTTAGTTCCTGTCCCTTCTTTCTTTGTGACATAATGTAGAAAGGCATAAACAGGGTGTATTGATTAGCAGTGAGAAATTCAGAGACCAGTGAGAGTGGTGGGGGACCTCATGTGAGCTACAGAACTTGAGGAATGAGGAGGATTTAACCAAGTGAAGAGGAGGTGGTGGTGGAAGAGGAGGGCAGATATTCGGGCAGGGAGAACAACATGGCCAAAAGCACAGGGATAAGAGTGAGTCAGGCTTGTGGCGGAAGGGGCCAAGTATGTTGAGAAACAGGGCATGGAGAGATGTTTTGGTCACGGCTTAGGGGCCAGAAAGTGCTGCTTCTCAGAGAAATTTGGAGGAAAGGAGCCGAGGTCCCATCTATGGGACCTCCTGTGCACTGAGCTGCCCTCCTCGTGGGCCTGAGGTCAGGAAGCTGGACAGGCAGATCACCTCTCCCCACCTTCTCCCAGGACGACGAGCGGGGTGAGGAGTGGGAACGGCACGAAGCGCTGCATGAGGACGTGACCGGGCAGGAGCGGACCACTGAGCAGCTCTTTGAGGAGGAGATCGAGCTCAAGTGGGAGAAGGGCGGCTCAGGCCTGGTGTTCTACACTGACGCCCAATTCTGGCAGGAAGAGGAAGGAGGTAACACTGGCACCCGGGCAAGGGCAGGGGTGATCCCTGCTGCGTTCGCTCAGGGCGCTGTGCTCCACATGGTGGGTTCCCTGGCAGTGAGCCCAACTAAAGGGCTAGGGAAGAGGCTTACGCTGGTCGTATATGAGAGACCAGCCATCCTTTCTAGGGGTGAGGGATCAGTGGAGTGGAGAGAAAATGCCCTCCTACAAATTCTGAATGACCCCCCTTCAGAGGAGAGATTTGAAGATAAAATCAAAAGCCCCAAGTTCTAGGAAGTCTAATTTAATTTAACTCTTGACAGAACTGAGAGTCCTTGGCTCACTCTGCTTGATGCTTTTCTATCTGCAGACTTTGATGAACAGACAGCCGATGACTGGGATGTGGATATGAGTGTGTACTACGATGCAGGTACTGGGCCAGAGGTTGCAGTACTGGGAGGTGGAATGGTGCCCTGGCCTTGCAGTGACACTTTACCAGACCTGCTTAGCAGAGGCTGAGACAGGGCACCAGTTCCTTTGGGGTAGCCCGCTAAGAGGTTCCTCTCCTAAAACATCTTTAGTTGAGTGCATTAAGTGCTGGTTGTGGGCAGAGCCTTTTTCCTTTCTTTGTGCAGGAAGGACATGTGGTGACAGCCCTCAGGGAGCTCTGGTTCTGATGGGCAGACCCTAGTAGAGTGGGAGGGTCAGGAGTTCGGGCTCTGGTTAAGAATTTAGATTCTGGAGTCAGAAATGACCTAGGGTGGTTGGGGGGTGGGAAGGGAAGACCTGGGTCCTAATTCTCTCTCTCATTTTTTGGCTTTATGACTTTTCTGTACTTCAGTTTCCTCATCTGTAAGATGAGACAGCTGTGGTTCTTATTCTTGGTGAGCTCCCAGTCTAATGGGAGAAATAATAATACAGTAATAACACACCATAAAAATGAATATTTAAATCTTGTGAGGAGGGCCTAGAAACCTGATTTTCCCCCCCTTCTGCTGAGAGAGACCCTTCCACAAATTGGGCTCTACTTCCTCAGATGGTGGAGACAAGGATGCCCGAGACTCTGTCCAAATTCGTCTGGAACAGAGACTCCGTGATGGCCAGGAGGCCGGCTCCGTGATTGGACACCAGGTGGGCACCTTCGAGCGCCACACCAAGGTGAGCACTGTGCCAGCCCGCTGACCCCTGTCTTTTCCTTCTTTACCCTCATTCCCTTCCCCGCCCCCACAGGAGCCCCATCTCGAGTCTTCTCCCTTCCCTCTGCAGGGCATTGGGCGGAAGGTGATGGAGCGGCAGGGCTGGGCCGAGGGCCAGGGCCTGGGCAGCGGGTGCTCAGGGGTGCCCGAGGCCCTGGATAGTGACGGCCAGCACCCCAGATGCAAGCGTGGATTGGGGTGAGTATGGGTGAGGGACTTCCCTGGGAGCCCAAGTGAGCCTTTCAGCTGTACCCTCTTCCCTCTGGTTTTGGATTGGGTGCTAGAGACGCCTAGGGAATGAACTTCAAAACAGAATTAGAAGGAAAAAGTATGTCTGGCGCTAACATTTTCAAGACCGAGTCCTCAGGCTTGACACGATCATTAATCTCCTGGGGGAGTCATTCCCCCAAGTCTGAGGAGTTTGGACTTGATGATTGCTATTAGAAAGTGACTGTAAGTCACAGAGTGGTGACAGTTGTTCTAAATTTCGTGTACCATTTAAAATGAAAGCAGTATGTGAGGCCTCTGGTTGCTGGCACTATCAATGGATGGATAAGGGGGCTGGAGAGCAAAGATCCAGATTTAAATGCTCAGTCTTTGGGACAAACCACATATGAAGAAGCTTCTACCCTGTTCTTTCTCAAACCCTTTACTGCTGTGAGATAGCAGCCCTCTCACTGAGAGCTCTTTTTGATCCAGGTACCATGGAGAGAAGCTCCAGCCATTTGTGCAACCAAAGAGGCCCCGTGGAACTGGCTTAGGGCTCATCTCCACCATCTACGATGAGCCCCTACCCCAGGACCAGGGGGATTCGCTGCTCCGCTGCCAGCCACCCACCAGCATGAAGTTTCGCACAGATATGGCTTTTGTGAGGGGTTCCAGCTGTGCCTCGGACAGCCCCTCAGAGCGTGAGTGGCAAGTTCAAGGGCTTCCTTAATCAGGATCACTCATAATTGCACAGTGGCAGCCCTCTGCCTGGCCCTGTCTCCCACGGAAGCAGAAAGAACTATGGGAGCAGCAGTCTGCGCGGCTTGTTCAGAACTTGCCTTCTGCCTGTCTACCTCAGGGGCATTTTTATAAAAAGCCCCCTATCCTCCCCTTTGATGATAGCGCTTAATGACTTGTCCTCGGTGGTCTCCTAACTCTACTCCCTGTTTGGGCTTGCTCCTGTTGCCTCCCCAGCACCTTGAAAACTGGATTGACTGAGGTTATCGTCACAACCTTCCTGGGGGCAAGGGGAGGGTGGGAGTGGGTTCAGCATGAAGCCCAGAAAGAGGGGAAAAGGAACATGGAAGAGAGGATTTGTGGTTGGAAGAGACGGTCTTGGGGCAGGCCCTCCATCGCCTCTACCCTTAACTGGCTGGGACCGGGCAGCGGAGGGTCCGCTGCAGGTGTCCCGGGTCTGCGACCTGACGAGAGAATAAAAAAGTTTACTACCGAATTTCTCTTTCTCTTCTAATTCGGCCGGGAGGAAGGTGGAGAAATCCCCAGAAAGGTAACCGCCCTCTCCCCCAGGCCCCCACGTCCGCCCCACGCACCGACGTCACCACGCCCTTCGGCGCCAAGCTGTGTCGTCGCCGTATGGGCGGGACTTCCTCTCCCGGCCCTGCTGTTTCCGACGTCGTCCGGAAGTCGGGTGCTGGTCCCGTCAGTACCGGGCCATTTGGGCGCCTCACATCGCGCGGGTCCCTGCTCTTCCTCCTTAGGCGACCCCCGGGCATCACCGCCGGCCCCCGACAAAGTGCACGTCGGGGATCCCGTTGCCCTCGGCTCTCGTCTTCGGCTTGGCTCCCGCCCTGCTTCCCTGCCGAGCTTACCTGCTCCGCACGGGGCCGTGTGCCGGCTGCCCATGGCGGGGGCCGCTCCGACCACGGCCTTTGGGCAGGCGGTTATTGGCCCTCCGGGCTCGGGGAAGACCACGTACTGCCTGGGCATGAGTGAGTTCCTGCGCGCGCTGGGCCGGCGTGTGGCGGTGGTGAACCTGGACCCGGCCAATGAGGGGCTGCCGTACGAGTGCGCCGTGGACGTGGGCGAGCTGGTGGGGCTGGGCGACGTGATGGACGCGCTGCAGCTGGGGCCCAACGGCGGCCTGCTGTACTGCATGGAGTACCTGGAGGCCAACCTGGACTGGTTGCGTGCCAAGCTCGACCCCCTCCGCGGCCACTACTTCCTCTTCGACTGCCCTGGCCAGGTGGAGCTCTGCACGCACCACGGAGCCCTGCGCAGCATCTTCTCCCAGATGGCGCGGTGGGACCTCAGGGTGCGTCTGGGGACGGGCAGGCCCATTTTGCAGATGGAGGAACTGAGGGAGGAGAACAGATGCCACGCCCCCATGTCCCACAGCGAGGTAGGGGCCGGGACGCTTTGGAGTAAAACAGATGTGAGTTTGAATCCTGGCTCTGCCACTGCCGCTGACTCGCTGTGTGGTCCTGGGCAAGTCAGTTTATCTCTCTGAACCTCAGTTTTCTCATCTGTAAAATGGATGTGTCAGTACCCAATTTGGGATTATTGGGAGTATGGAAGTAGTTATGTGGAAAGTGGTATGGTAATTGTTGTTGTGACTTGTGGGCAAAAGAAAGTGAAAGAATAGAGTCAGGTGCAGTGTGAATTGAACCAGTTGCCCACTGGGAGGCTCAGTGCAAGGCATCTTGTAGGAAAAGATGCCCCACATCTCCTGGAATAAGGAAATGACTGTGGCTATTAGAATGAAACAGAAGCAGGAAAAAACTAATGGGAAGACTTTCCCTTTGCCCTCAGAAGTCCCAGTCTGATGGGGGAGACATAGGCCCTAATGTTCCCTGCCTCCCCAGGCCACTCTCACCCTGTCTCTTCCTTCCCTCCCAGCTGACTGCTGTCCACCTGGTGGATTCTCACTATTGCACAGACCCTGCCAAGTTCATTTCGGTACTGTGTACCTCCCTGGCCACCATGCTGCATGTGGAGCTGCCCCATGTCAACCTCCTCTCCAAGATGGACCTCATTGAACACTATGGGAAGCTGGGTAAGAGATCCTGTTCTGACAGGCAAAAAGTAGGGCAGCGGCTGGGCTGGAGTGAAGCAGAGATCTCAGCTGAAGGAAGCTGCTTCCAGGGACCATGCATGGCCTGATGATAGTAGCCACAGTCAGGTCTGACCCCTGCGTATTTATTTTGTGGCACTGTGTGCCAGATACTGTTCTGGGTTTTGGGGACAAGAGAGCTACAGATGGTGATATGTATTATGAAGGAATTAGAAGAAAGTGATGGAATAGTGAGTGGTTGGGAGTGAGGGGAGTGAACAGTACCATCTGAGCTGAGACCAGAATAGTGAGAAGGAGCCAGCCAAGGCAGAACTGTTCCTAGGCAGAGGGACCAATAGGGGTTCCTATTTCCCTAATCCTTAAGGAAAGAGTTTTGTTTGTTTGTTTTTTGGTGGGTTGTTGTTGTTGTTTTTTGCCATTTCACCTGAACCACAATTTTTTTTTTTAAATTATTTTTTTGGCTGCGTTGGGTCTTCTTTGCTGCGCACGGGCTTTCTCTAGTTGCGGCAAGCAGAGGCTACTCTTTGTTGCGGTGTGCGGGCTCCTCATTGCGGTGGCTTCTGTTGTTGCAGAGCACAAGCTCTAGGCACGCGGGTTTCAGTAGTTGCAGCATGCGGGGTCAGTAGTTGTGGCTCACGGCTCTAGAGCACAGGCTCAGTAGTTGTGGCGCATGGGCTTAGTTGCTCTGCGCCATGTGGGATCTTCCCGGACCAGGGATCGAACCCATGCCCCCTGCATTGGCAGGCGGGTTCTTAACCACTGCGCCACCAGGGAAGTCCCGGGAAAGAGCTTTTTGTGTTCAAGGAAAAGGGGGTGGGGAGTGAAGGGAGCCCAGGGTAGCTGAGATAGTGCCCAGGGGAAGGGTGGTAGGAAACGAGGTCAGAGAGGTGGGCAGAGGCTAGAACCTGTACTGTTGAAACACAGAGGAAAGCCATTGATGAATATGAAGCAAGGGAACACCATGAACTAAAAAGGCACTTCTGGCTACTTTGTGAATTGAAAGGGGCAAGAATGAAAACAGAGATCCTGTAGGAGGTGTTTGCAGCAGCCCAGGCAGTGGTAGTGGGAATGGAGAGAAGTAGATAGATTCAAAACTTACTCAAGAAATAGGATTTGCTGGTGGATTGGATGTGGAGACAGAGGAATTAAGGATGACTCTCAGGTTTCTGACTGAACCAGTGGACAGATAAAGGTGCCATTTGTCAAGGTGGGAAAGACTGAGAGAGAAGTAGGCTGGCATGAGGCAGGGACGTTGCCTAGGGGTCTATGGCCAACATTTTTTTTCCTGCAAAATTAGTGCCCTGCTGACTGGGGCATTAGTTCCCTAAATAGCATCTTCAGCCACAAAGGAACCTAGAGAAGAATAGCTGAAATGACCAGCAGTGAGCAGGAAGGGAGGTTGTAGGGAGAGTGAAGTGTCAGGGCCTTGTCCAGGGAGGGTGACTGGCTGCCAGTTGGGACATGGAAGGATGGGGATAAAAAAGCCCCATTTTATCTATGTCCAGATTTGTGTCTTCCCAAGCCTGTCTCTCCCTTCACAGCCTGCAGCCCAGATGGCTACATGCTGGTCCTCTACATTTCTAGCTCTGACTCTTGCCAGTCATCCTCACAAGAGACTGAGGTACAAACCAGATCAGGCAATTGAGGCCCAGAGACATTACATGAGTAGCCCAAGGTCAGTCACTCAGCTAGCCTTTTAACTGAGATAAAATTTAAACCAAGTGTACCTGGCTGCAGTTTCTGCATTCTCAGTGAGAAACGTACCTGTCAGGCAATCCAAGAAGTTTGTTGGAATGCCCAGCACTTTCTTCCTTGCAGGCACAGGGGTGTCAGTTTCTAATTAGAGCTGCTAAGAACACAGGAAGCAGAGATCAGGGAGTGAGTCAGTCGATCCCAATAGCCTGATTCCCTCGGCTCACTTTGGAACAGACCTACTGAGTAGCCCAGCTGCTTGAGTCTTCCAGGCAGAAGTGGACAGTGCAGAGGCCCACTTTCCTTCTCTTAGTGCAAAGTTTGTATTCATAGAACTGAGTCAGGGACCTCTGAGTCATCTAGTCTAATCTTCTCATTTTACACCAAGAAGGAACTGACCTGGAAAGGGAAAGTGATTTTCCCAAGAGGCCATCCTGCTGGATAGAGCGCTAGATAGTGTGCCAGGTCCTGGGAGCTCTGCCTGGCTATGAGCTTTTTGAGGCAGGGACCAAGCACTATTATTGGTACATGTTCTACCTTACTATCACTGATCAAGCACTTCTCTGAACCAGACACTGGGGTTTATAGCACTTAATCCTCACAGTAGCCCCATGAGGTGGGTAACTGCCCATAGAGCTAGTAAATGGCAGAGCCAACAAGTGAAATCAAGTATTTTCTTCTTAGTAAGTTCATTTCACTGCCTCAGCAAATGTTTGTTGAATGAATGAATGAATGAGTGAGTGAGTGAGTGAGTGAATGAAGGCAAAGGAAGAAGGAAAAAAATATGGTCCCTGTCCTCAAGTCTTTAGCCTGATGCCAGTTGCTCCTGAACACCAGTTTCTCTTCTTTTTATTTTCTTTTTAATTAAAGTATAGTTGATATACAATGTTGTATTAAGTTCTGCTGTACAGCAAAGTGACTCAGTTATACATATATATACATTCTTTTTTTTATATTCTTTTCCATTATGGTTTATCATAGGATATTGACTGTCGTTCCCTGTGCTAACCAGTTTCTCTTCTTAGCCTTCAACCTGGACTACTACACAGAGGTCCTGGACCTCTCCTACCTGCTTGACCACCTGGCTTCTGATCCTTTCTTCCGCCACTACCGTCAGCTCAATGAGAAACTGGTGCAGCTCATTGAAGACTACAGCCTGGTCTCCTTCATCCCTCTCAACATCCAGGTACAAACACACCTCATTTTATTGTACTTTGCTTTATCGTGCTTCCCAGATACTGCTTTTTTTTTTTTTTTTTTTTTTTTTTTTTTACCAGTTATAGGCTTGTGGCAACCCTGCATTGAACCAAGTACATGTTCCAACAGCATTTGCTCACTTTATGTCTCTATGTTACATTTTGATAATTCTCACAATATTTCAAACTTCTTCATTATTATTATATTTGTTATGATGATCTATGATCAGTGATCTTTGATGTTACTATTATAATTGTTTGGGGCACCATCAACTGCACCCATATAAGACGGCGAACTTGGGAATTCCCTGACGGTCCAGTGGGTAGGACTCTGTGCTTTCACTGCTGAGGGCACAGGTTTTTTTTCTTTTTTTTGAGGACACAGGTTTGATTCCTGGTTAGGGAACTAAGATCCCGAAAGCCACATGGCGTGGCCGAAAAGAAAAGAAGGTGAACTTAATCCACAAATGTGTGTGTTTTGACTGCTCCACTGACTGGCTGTTCCCCCGTCTCTCTCTCTCCACCAGCCTCCTTATTCCCTAACACTCCCTAAAACACAACAATGTGGAAATTAGACCAATTAACCCTACAACGGACTCTAAGTGTTCATGTGAAAGGAAGAGCTTCACATCTCTCACTTTTTTTTTTTTTTTTTTTTTGGCCATGCAGCATGCAGGATTTTAGTTCCCCAACCAGGGGTCGAACCCATGCCCCATGCAGTGGAAGCACAGAGTCTTAACCACTGGACCGCCAGGGAAGTCCCATGCCTCTCACTTTAAAAGCTAGAAATGATTAAGCTTAGTGAGGAAGGCATGTTGAAAAGCCAAGATAGGCCAAAAGCTAGGCCTCTTGTGCCAAACAGTCAACCAAGGTGTGAATGCAAAGGAAAAGTTCTTAAAGGAAATGAAAAGTGCTACTCCAGTGAACACAGGAATGATAAGAAAGCAAAACAGCCTTATTGCTGATATGGAGAAAGTTTTAGTGGTCTGGATACATCAAACCAGCCACAGCATTTCCTTAAGCCAAAGCCTAATTCAGAGCAAGGCCATAACTCTCTTCAGTTCTATGAAGGCTGAAAGACATGAGGAAGCTGCAGAAGAAAAGTTTGAAGCTAGCAGAGGTTGGTTCATGAGGTTTAAGAAAAGAAGCCATCCCCATAGCATAAAAGTGCAAGGTGAAGCAGCAAGTGCTGGTGTAGAAGCTGCAGCAAATTATCCAGAAGATCTAGCTAAGATAATTAATGAAGGTGGCTACGCTGGGAATTCCCTTGCTGTCCAGTGGTTAGGACTCTGCACTCACTGCTGAGGGCCTGGGGTTCAATCCCTGGTTGGGGAACTAAGATCCCACAAGTGGCCGGTGTGGCCAAAAAAAAAAGGTGGCTATACTAAACAACAGGTTCTCAATGTAGACAAAACAGCCTTATACTGGAAAAAGATGACATCTAGGACTTTCATAGCTAGAGAGAAGTCAGTGCCTGGCTTCAAGTCTTCAAAGGATAGGCTGACTCTCTTTTTAGGGGCTAATGCATCTGGTGACTTTAAGTTGAAGCCAGTGCTCATTTACGATTCCGAAAATCCTAGGGCCCTTAAGAATTCTGTTAAATTTACGCTGCCTGTGCTCTATAAATGGAACAACAAAGCCTGGATGACAGTACATCTGTTTACAACATAGTTTACTAAATATTTTAAGCCCACTATTGAGACCTGCTGCTCAGAAAAAAAGATTCTTTTCAAAATATTACTGTTCATTGACAATGCGCCTGGTCATCTAAGAGCTGTGATAGAGATGTTGTTTTCATGCCTGCTAACACAACACCCATTCTGCAGCCCATGGATCAAGGAGTCATTTTGACTTTCAAGTCTTAGTATTTAAGAAATACATTTCTTAAGGCTGTAGCTGCCATAGATAGTGATTCCTCTCATGGATCTGGGTGAAGTAAATTGAAAACCTTCTGGAAAGGATTCACCATTCTAGATGCCATTAAGAACATTCGTGATTCTTGGGAAGGGGTCAAAATATCAGTATTAACAGGAGTTTGGAAGAAGTTGCGTCCAACCCTCGTGGATGACTTTGAGGATTTCAAGACTTCAGTGAAGGAAGTAACTGCAGATGTGGTGGAAATAGCAAGAGAACTAGAATTAGAAGTGAAGCCTAAAGACACTGAATTGCTGCAGTCTCATAATACAACTTTTTGGATAAGGAGTTGCTTCTTATGAATGAGCAAAGAAAGTGGTTTCTTGAGATGGAATCTACTCCTGGTGAAGATGCTGTGAAGGATGTTGAAATGGCAGCAAAGGATTTAGAATATTATGTAAACTTAGTTGATATAGTAGCAGCAGGATTTGAGAGGATTGACTCCAATTTTGAAAGAAATTCTACTGTGGGTAAACTGCTATCAAACAGCATCGCATGCTACAGAGACATCGTTCGTGAAAGGAAGAGTCAGTTGATGCAGCAAACTTCATTGTTGTCTTATTTTAAGACATTACCACAGCAACACCACCCTGATCAGTCAGCAGCTATCACCACGGAGGCAAGACCCTCAACCAGCGAAAAGATTACGACTCACCGAAGGCTCAGATGATGGTCAGCATTTTTTAGCAATAAAGTCCTTTTTTTACGCGCGGGCTTTCTCTGGCTGTGGCAAGCGGGAGGTACTCTTCGTTGCGGTGTGCGGGATTCTCACTGCAGTGACTTCTCTTGTTGCGGAGCATGGGCTCTAGGCACCCCGGCTCAGTAGTTGTGGCTCACAAGCTCAGTAGTTGTGGCTTGCGGGCTCTAGAGCTCAGGCTCAGTAGTTGTGGCACACGGGCTTAGTTGCTCCACAGCATGTGGGATCTTGCTGGACCAGGGCTCGAACCCATGTCCCCTGCATTGGCAGGCGGATTCTTAACCACTGCACCACCAGGGAAGTCCCAGCAATAAAGTACTTTTAAATTAAGGTACGTACATTGTTTTTTTGGGCATAATGCTATTGACTATATGCTTAATAGACTACAGTATAGTGTAAACATGACTTTTATATGCACTGGGAAACCAAAAAATCCGTGTGACTCACTTTATCATGAAATGTGCTTTACCTTGGTGCTCTGGAACCCAACCCACAGTATCTCCGAGGTGTGCCTGTACTGGGCACTAAGAGGCCTCGTCCCTTGGCTATTGGCTCTGCAGTGCCTGGGAGCACACCAGGCTACGTGTCCAGGAGGCTTTGAGGCCTCAAACAATGGTCTTTGTCCTGGGTCCAACAATCATTCAGTCTCCTTGGTTTCGAGACCAGTGGTGCGCAGGATTCCAGTAAAGAGGGTAGACCAAATTTTGGCCCTATCTGTTCTGGTTTTTTGTTTTTTAATTTATTTATTTTTGGCTGTGTTGGCTCTTCGCTGCTGCGCACGGGCATTCTTTAGTTGCGGGCTACTTTTCGTTGTGGAGCACGAGTTCTAGGCATGTGGGATTCAGTAGTTGTGGCACATGGCCTTCAGTAGTTGTGGCTCACGGGCTCTAGAGCTCAGGCTCAGTAGTTGTGGCGCACGGGCTTAGTTGCTCCGCGGCATGTGGGATCTTCCCGGACCAGGGATTGAACCCGTGTCCCCTGCATTGGCAAGCACATTCTTGACCACTGTGCCACCAGGGAAGCCCCCCTGTTCTGTCTTGCTGGGTTCTCTCTACACATGTTCCCTCCTCGGTGTGAAAAAGGATGAGTTCAGAAAGTCATTAGCAAGGGACTTGACCAAGGCCAGGGACAAGTCTTTCAGCCTCCTTCAAGATGGGCAACTGCCTGTTGACTTTGCAAAGTAGTACCCAACCCTTGTGCCTCTCACCTTGCACCCTGCAAAGGTAACCTGGGAGACAAAGGTGCGTGTTAGATTCCTTTCTGCTGGGGGTGAACTTAAGGGAACTTGTCTCTTCTCTGTTTAATGCCACACTTTTCTCCACTAAAACGAGGAGGTGAAACCTATAATACGAATCATACAGTTACACTTATTGAAGACTTTCTGTGCTAGGCATTGTGCTGAGGACTGTACATGCATTATTTTGATCTCTCTTTCCCATGATGTGATGTAGGGACCATTCTTACCACTTTTATGTGGACGAACAAATAAGTTACATGCATGTTTATCGGGTGCCTACTGTTAGATAGGTTCTGTGCCAGGCACTGGGGATGCCTGGACAAACAAGTTCCCGACCTCAAGGGGTGCACAGTCAAGTAGGAGAGGCAGATGAGTTAATAACTTGCTAATAGTAAGATGGTAAGGATCATAGCTACAGTGGGGATAAACCCAGGGGACTGCGGGTGTGCGTAGAGGTGCTTATCTGTTCTAATTTGGGTGGGTTGGTAGTCAGGAAAGATGAGGTGTAGCCGGGCCTCTGGGCACATGTAGAAGTACTCCAGGCCAAGGGAGCTGCATGGACAGAGGCTTCATGAGGCAAGATCAAGGGGGGTGTTTGGAGACTGCAGTCGGTTTGGTGCAACCTCAATTCCACATACCCCTATTTCACTCAGAGCTGTTTCTCTCCTCCCTGCCCAGGACAAGGAGAGTATCCAGCGGGTCCTGCAGGCTGTGGATAAAGCCAATGGCTACTGCTTTGGGGTCCAGGAGCAGCGGAGCCTGGAGGCTGTGATGTCTGCCGCGGTGGGAGCTGACTTCCACTTCTCCTCGTATCCTTGCTCGCTAGCCTCCGCCACAGCCAAGAGCGGGAGGCCAGGGGCTCAGGAATGGCCATGCCTGCCCTTGCAGATGACTGATTTCATGTTGACCAGTGGGCTCCCTGGTAACTGGTCCCTTGGAAGGCTTCAGGGTTGTTTGTACCTGAGGACAAGGGAGGCTGTTGATCAGAAGGAGCAACAAATACAGAGGCCCAGATATGAGAGAGCACTGGTCACTTCGGAGAGATGCAAGGGATTCGGTTCGCCTGGTGTCTTGAGTGTGAAGGGGAAAGGGAGATGCAGTGGGAAGGGGAGGTAGGCGATGGAGGAGTGTGGACTTCGGCCGTGGGTGGCCAGTGGGAACAGCATACTATTGTTGAGCGGAGCGTGACGCAATCAGATGTACATTCTTGAAAAGCACCTCCAAGTGTGGAAAATGCATTTAAGGGATGTGATTGGGAGCAGGAGAGTCTTTACAGTCTCCAGGTGAGATGGGATGCAACATTAGTAGTGACAATAGCAAAAAGGGTGTGGACTGGAAAAATGTGAAGGAGACAGATAGCTAGAGCTCGTGACCAGGTGGTTACGGGATAGAAGGAGGTGGAGCAGAAGTTAGACTCCCAGGTTTCTGGTTTAGTCAGTGGTAGGGGGTGGTTGTAGTCACTGAGGCAAGAAAAGGAAGAGGAGAGGGCAGGTTTGTCACGTGGGTGGCAGGGATGGGAACTGGCAGCTGTGCTGTGTTTGAGGGGGCCATGGGATGTATTGGAACCTCAGTCTCCCTGGTTGTAGAATCTCAAGTCCTGACGCTGGAGTCCTCTAGTATAAGAGCCATGGTGGCCAACCTAGCCATAGTCAGACCCCAGACCCAGGCCTCAGGTCGGCCAGCCTCACACAGCTCCATGGGCAGTGTCGTGGTCTTTTCCTGTGTGACTCTGATTGATGTCCTTCCTGCCCCACTTTCCTGCTATTCCAGAGAGAGCTAGAAGGCACCCTATAGCCCAAGCAGAAAGTTGTTGTTTTCTTTGAGCTCCCTGAGTTCCCTCCTCTAGCTGAAGCAGAGAAGTCACTTGCTGAGCACCTACCGTGTGCCGGTTGCCATGCTGCCGCTTTATATTCGTTGTCTCATTTGACAGAGCTCCTCACAGCTCTGCACTACAGATGAGAAAAACAAGTGGCAAAATCAGGGTTTAACCCCACAGCCTGGCTCCAGAGCACGTGGCACAGCACAGAGCTGGAGGGTTAGTGCTCTCTGCTTCTCCGCTTCTCTGCAGTGCGGGCAAGAGGCAGACAGAGGAGCATTTGGGTCTGGTTACTTGGAGGGACTTCTCAGACCCAATTGTTCCCTGTTGCCTGAAGCTCTAATTATGAGGAAGGAAGTGGGATGGGAGGAACCTCCAGACGCAGCTAGAGGGCACACATCACAGAGGTCAGATCCTACCCAGACCAGTTCTCCATCCTTGCCTATGCTATCAGCCTTGACGAGCCCTCCATCAGCACCCTGGGCCTGCAGGAGAAGTACCTGGCGCCCTCAGAGCAGTCAGTGGCGCAGGAGGCCATGCAGCTATAGCAACAAGCTGAGCTCTGGAGAACAAGACACACGACCCAGCGCTGGGGAGAGTGGCAGCTCCCAGTGAGCAGCGGACAGCTCAGTGGCCCGCAGATCCAAGGGCAGCCCTCCCAGCCAGAGCTGGGAGACTGGCGAGGGCATACTCAGCCTTGCAGAGGACTTCTGGCCAAAAGCCACACATGTAGCCAAGCAGAGCACCAGTCACAGCCTCATGAACTCTGGGCGCTGCCACCAGGGATTCAGCACTGGTCCCACTCGGGCTGTGACGGAATGTGCTACAATACAAGAGTTTATCTTCTACTTTTTGTGGCTTCCAAACTTTCTTCAATCATCCAGGCCGAGTGAGTTGGGAATATGGGAATGTCCCCTTTCCTCAGAAGAGTCCTATTTCTTCATACTACAGGGCAGTGTTTCCCCCAAAGCACGGGATCATACTAGAGGGTTGACTCTCAGTCCTCAGTTATGCTCTTTGGTTAATCTTCAGTTTTAACAGTGAACCTCAAACTTGAGGTCTCACAGACAACACTCCTAGCAGATCTTGTAACGTTTTATTTTCATTGTCTTTATGTCATGGTTTTATTGTTTTTTGAAGTTGTTAACTAGTTTTCCATTTATATTAGTGATTAAAAGTTGACTTTAAAATGAAATTATTTATACAAAATGAGTTGCTTAAAGGAAAATATCAGTATATAATCGTATCATGAGGGCTGTGGGAAAAGTCAAGCCGGCTTGAAGTTGGAAATACTGGTGTTTGCTTCCTTTGCTCTTCTTGCAACTGGTTGGATGCAATTCACATTTTCAACCAGTAGGTAGCATCCCAGGCTTATTTTTTAATTTTAATTAATTTTTTTTTTTTTCCGGCTGTAGCCTGGAGGCAGAAGGGGACAGATGGCTGTCGTGCCAGTAGTCTTATTTGCAGACACTCAGTGCTGTTAATACATGGGAAGGGCTTAGCATTTCACAAAGAGCTTCCACACACACAGTCCTCATGTGGCTTTCACAGCAGCTCCTAGGGACATAGACAAGATGGGGAATAGTACTAAGCCCCACTTTACTGTGAGGAAACAGAAAGATGAGGAGTTTGAACTTCAGTCAGCCTGTCTCTCTCATAGCTCACTTTGCTGAATACTTAATGGTGAAAAGTCAGGGCCCTCCTCCCACAGGGTTTATAACCAATCAGGAGAAAGAATTTAGACACCTGTAGGGTATTAACTGAATCATAAATCAGGGGGAAGATAGATGACTGGTGGTTCGGACAGTTGGAGAATTCAATTTAGGAAAACTGTTCTGAAGCGGCATTGAGATGGGGGTGACCGGGCTTTGCTTCTCACATTTGGTCACCAGAGCAGAAGGCAGAAGAGTTAGGGGCTGTGAGGAGGCCCCTCGGGCTGGAACAGTGTGAAAGCAGCCGACCCCCACTCCCACGCCTGGCGGGACAGAGGATGATAACTGGGTGCTCCTTCCCCCGGCTCTCATCTAAGGAGTTCAAAGCACCTCATCCCTATTGACACTGTACACGGTGGGGAGTGTCAACAGTGCAAGCCAGGGAAACTGAGGCCAGGAGGCACTGCCTGGGGCCGGCTGTGAGTCACCTATGGGGCCTGGAGCCCAGGAATAATGACACCCAGGCTGCTGGACAGATCCCTCATCAGTTAGGGCATGAGGGTGGGTGCTGTGTTTTTGAAAGTAATACCAGTAGCTGTGGTCATGGGTTTTGATGCTTACCCCATCCTGGAGGCCCCAGCTATCACCAAAGCACACCAGCTGGAAGGAAGCATCATTTAGAACTTTATGGCCTCATATGCAAGCACCCTGAGCATTTATTCTCTGCAGTCATCAAGTGAAGAAGGATGGACAAATTCCAAACTTTATTTTCAGGCCTTGGTGTGACAACAAGGGTGTTTTCTCCTCTAGTAAATGGAGCTCTGTCCACTTCCCACTGATAGCAACGTGATTTTCTATCCCCCCTGTCATGATTGGGAGGGGATAGCACAGTGCAGAAAAGCAGAGGTGTCTGGGTTCCAGGTGAGGTCTGTTCAGCATGAAGTGTGTAGGGTAAGAGAAGGACCATCCTCGATTTGTCAGCATATGACGACTGTCCTTAAGATTTCTTTTTTTCCTGATAGAAAAGTGAAAAGCTTGGAAAATGAAAATAAGTCACCCATGATCCCACCACAGATAAATAATTTTTAAATATTTATAATAAATTTTCTATTCAAATGTATATTTTGTGTTTTTTATTTCAAGTCTTATTTTTCTATGCGTTCAGAGGGATAGCTACAGCATTTATATACATGGGATATATTGTTAATGCTTTGTAACCTGCTTTTTTCAGTTAACATTATTTCATGTAACTAAAACTCTAAGGACCTTTTTAATGTCTCCATGATAATATTCTGGAGTATGGCTATAACATTGTTTATCCAGACTCCCATGCTTAGCCTTTAAATTGTTAGCAATTTTTTTGCTATTGTAAATAGTGCTGTGATTAACATCTTTGTCTGACTCTCTGACTTTTTTTAACATCTTTATTGGAGTATAATTGCTTTACAATGGTGCGTTAGTTTCTGCTTTATAACAAAGTGAATCAGTTATACATATACATATGTTCCCATATCTCCTCCCTCTTGCGTCTCCCTCCCACCCTCCCTATCCCACCCCTCTAGGTGGTCACAAAGCACCGAGCTCACCTCCCTGTGCTATGCAGCTGCTTCCCCCTAGCTATCTATTTTACGTTTGGTCGTGTATATATGTCCATGCCACTCTGACTCTCTGACTTTTAACTTATGATAAAGTCCTAGAAATAAAATAGCTGATGTTTTCTAGGTTCTGGATTCATATTGCCAAAATGCCTCCCAGAAAAGTGCCACTTTACAACTCACAGGCACTGTCTGGAAGTGCTCTTCTCACCCCCGACCTCACTTGGCAATCGTGAACTTCCGGAGGGAGGAAACCATCCCTGAATGCTTTCCAAGGGACCTTCTTGGTCTTCTCTGCTAACCACTGACACTGGGCTATACTATGCATATCTTGGCTCTGAATTGGGGACTTCCAACAACTGGAAGATAGTGTTTGGAACCTATCAGTGACCACAGCTAATTGGAAAGGCTTCCAGCCCAGACAAAGAGGCTTAGGAGTGAGGGTGACACCCTAAAGCCCACAGAGCTGAAGCACAGACAGTCTGCCCTCAGCTGTTTCTGAAGTAGCAAAACGCTCACCCACAGCTGGCTGAGAATAGGAAGGCTGATCCCATTAGGGTCTGTGGGAAGATGAGGATCCCGTTAGGATCTGAAAGATTCTCTGTCCTTTCTCAAGGCTCCTGAGAGAGGCAGGGGAGTGACTTCCCAACACTACTAAGGCCCACCCCGTTTTTGAAAGAAGCTGGGAGGCCCAACTACCTCAAAATCCTGGAGGGAAATTCTCTATCAAGCTGAGTAGCTCCCCTCCTCCCCCTTTTCCTCTCTCTTGTCCCTGGTTGTTGAGCCCTTACCCAGCCTTGTCTGGGCTGCTCACCTCCTCTTCCTGTCCTCTTTGGAAGGAAGAGTCTCAGATTACACAGACCTCAGTGGCATCAGGCTTGCTGAGGGTAGGGGAGAGCCATATGCCTCATTTCCAACCCACTGTGTCCTCCATGTCCAGTCAGGGAGCCAACTTCCCATAGCCCCAGAAGCCCAGGTGTCAAAGTGGCTCTGAGCCTTAGTCTCTTCATAAGCAAAACAAAGATGATAATATGTGTTGCTGTGAGGAATAAGGTATGAAACTGCCTGGCACATAGCAGTCATGCCACGTGCTCTTATTACTGTATTCTGTTCTTTAGGAAGAAGCAGGAGGGGGGCACTTTTGGTCAGAAGAGCAATCTTGTTGCAAGCATCTGAAATCAGGTTTTCCCAAAAAGGCACTGGACACTTGGACATTTTGTGTGTGTGTGTGTGTGTGTGTGTGTGTTTTGGTGTGTAGGAATATCGTGCCTTTCTGCCTTTCTGGAAGGAGACACAGTGGCCTGCCTGACCCCAATGCCTTGGCCTAGGGTGCCCGGTTAGTTCTGAGAAGGAACCTTAACCCCGGTGCCTTGCTTTCCATCACCTACTTCTGTGGATCTACAGAGCCAATTTGGACTTTGCTCTCTGAAGTAACTGCATATAAGAGAGAAGAGTAGATACCTTCTTTAGAGAATTTTAGGTTGCAAACTTTCCCCATACAACTCAAATTCTTGGGAGAGGAAAATCTTTGTAAGCCCTGGGCCTCTGTTTCCTAGGGGATAACCTGGCAGTGCAGAAAGGATGGGACTGTGGTTACTTGACTCTTTTTTTTGTTTGTTTTTTTTTTTTTTTTTGTTACTTGACTCTTTGTGAGCCCAATTTCTATCTAGAAAGCTTTGCTTTATCCCAGAACTAGCTATATTTCCATTTTCCACAGTAGAGGACCTGGCACTAACCTGGTTTCCAGGCATTTGGAGGGACAGTTTTAAAACTAAGTTTTGAGCTCCTTCCTGCACACAAAAGCGTGCTGGAGACGCTGTGGGGAGAAGGAGGAATAATGGGACAAAGTTACCATTTTTAGGGAGCTCTCTGGGGAGATAAAAAATAAACCCAGGACATAGTTGCAAACCTAGAGGTAGAATCAAGTAGGTATGAAATCATGACTGAAGAAATGTATTTATATAAGTGAAAGAATTTGGTGGACTAGATAGTGTACCCAAAGCTCTGTATGTGTTAAAGGGAAAGGGATGGTGGCTAGTCGTGTTTTGACCTGAAGATGGCTTTGAAATTTGGAAAAGGTTACAAGAAAGTGCTTGGGGCTTCCCTGGTGGCGCAGTGGTTGAGAGTCCACCTGCCGATGCAGGGGACACGGGTTCGTGCCCTGGTCTGGGAGGATCCCACATGCCGTGGAGCAGCTGGGCCCGTGAGCCATGGCCGCTGAGCCTGTGCGGGAGGGGCCGCAACGGTGAGAGGCCCGCGTACCGGGGAAAAAAAAAAAAAAAAAGAAAGTGCTCAAGTGGAGAGGACAACTGGAAAGAGTGGCCACCATGAAATTTCCAGCAGAACTTGGCAATCTTACCAACTTTGCCCTCTGGGACTGATTTGTTTTAATTGAGATATAATTCACATATCATAAAATTCATTATAGAGTTTACAGTTCAGTGTTTTTTCATATATTCACAAAGTTGTGCGACTATCACCACTATTTAAATCCAGAACATTTCATCACCCCAAGAGAAATTCCATATACATTAGCAGTTGGACTGAAAAAAAAATTTTTTTTAAATTTTATTTAAGTATAGTTGATTTACAATGTTGCGTAGGACTGAAAAATTTTAAATGTCAAATTTAGGCCAGGAAAAGATGACAAGAAATGCTCACTGAGACCCCACCCTGGGTAACATTAAGAAAGCTTTAGATAGAAAAGTCTGGGACCCAGTTCAGAAGCTGGTGCCTAAGCCAGCTCACAGCTAGCTGTCTGATTTGGTGATATTCCAATCCATAGCATCTGCTTTTAAAATCTGTCAACACCAACATGCTACCTTAGGGTAGCTCATTTCTTTCCCCATAGAGGGCAACCATGAGCGGTGTAGAGGAAGTAGGCAAAAGTCAAATGCTGAGAGAAAAGAAAGAATTTCCTTTCTCAGGACCTACCCATTAAGAGGAAGTCACCAGACCTGTCCGGTAAGAGAAACCAGGTCACTTCCAGAGCTGAGGGTAAGTCACTTGCCCTCTCCCAGAGTCTCTGACTGGTTTGGAACCTTAAAACCCAACACCGTTCTGGGAAAAGAGAGGTGAAAACGAGGGACCCAGAAAGCATCAGAGTGGTCCTGCCAGCTTCCCCTGTAGAATTAGCAGCTCTGGTAAGAGCCCTTTGAGTCCCATGGGTGTGACCAAATTTGGACTCTGGGGAACCTGATGAGGCTGGACTGAGTTACCCCAATACTGTCAGGTGGAGGAGTGACCACTTGATGTCAGGCCAGTATTCTCAGGAGGCCCAGTGATCATGTAGGTCATATTTGGCAGTAAAGCTGTGCCTCAGTACTGGGCCTGATTATCCTGCTTTTGGCACAGAAATGCTGGATAAATCCTAGACTATTGATGCTGGAAGGATTAATAATGCGTAGCATGTATTGAATATGTACTATCGGCTACTTTACATGCATGTATTTGCTCAAACTTCACAGCAACTTTAAGAGGAAGGTACAATTTTTTAATCCCCAGTTCACAAATAAGGACAGAAGGTAAGCATGGTGAAAAGCCTTGGCCAAGGCAGGCTGGGAGTCAAACCCAGGCAGTTTTAACTTCACATTTTTTCGTTATAAAGCCTTTAGTCCAAGCCCCTTATGATACAGAAGGGGAAAATGAGGCCCAGGGAGGTATAATGGCTTTTCCAAGCCTCCTGGTTACCAGTTCAGTGCTGCCTGGGCTCCGGAGTGTGATGGGGACACCTTGGGGGCCTTTTCCTAGCCGACCCTGCCTGCCCGGCCAGGCTCAGGCACCGCCGGTAGATCAAATGACTCAGAGGGCAGGGACTACTTTTCCGCAAGACCCCGCCCTGTCCCGCTGCTCTGAGGATGCCGAGCTCTCGGGTAGGGCGGGTGGCAACTCGTCCGAGCGAAACCGGGAGAGCACCGCCTCTGGCACCTGGCGGGGGGGGGCGGGGGCCCCTCAGTGGCGCAGCCCGTCTCGGCGCCTGCGGGGCCGGATGGGCGGAGGGAAGACGCAATGCGCGCAGTCCGCCGCTCATTCTCCTATTGGTCAGTCGGGCCCCGGGGACGGTACCCTGAGTGTCTCCCTCCCGTGATTGGATGACATCGGCCTCCGGCCCGCCTCCAGCCTCGGGCTGTGAAGGCCTGGCCGCGCGGGGAGGCCGCATACGTAGGCGTGTTGCAGCTGGGAGCCGGGGTTGGGGGGGGCGGGCCGGGGGAGGCGTGGAGGCGTAGGGCTCCGCCGACCAAGGCAGGACGCGCTCCTCGCGGCCCTTCCCACTCAACTTGAGTCTCCTCCTCGGCAGCCCGTTTCATTTTTGTCCCCATCTCCGAAAGCTGGAGGGCGGTCTTCTCAGATCTGGGCCAGACCTTTAAAAAGGCGGCGTCATACCCCTGCCCCAGGCCGTACTCCCCTCCGCTCAGATATAATGACTCTTTCCCGCTTTCAGATCTCAGGTGCCCAGAGCCGCTCACTGCAGCGTACCCCTCCGGCGCTGTCCTCGGACCTCACACCTGAGACTGCACTGGTTTCCTGTCCCCTCAGACCTGAGCTCTTAAGCCTCCCGCCCCGCGGCCCCTGCAGAGAAGCCTCCAAGCCGTCTTTGCACTCACCTGACCCTCTCGGGAGGACCAGTTTCGGGGGACCAGACCAGACCCTGATGGAGAGAGCTGGACCCCCAGCCTCTCTCCTGGAGTCACTGGCTCCAGAGTCTTGTCTGCGGGTCACTGAGCCATCCCCATGGGAGGGTCTCTGTAACTCATACACCAAACCCTGTCCCGTCCCTCTGCAATAACTGGAAAAGACAGGAGGAGTGTCACAGGGGAACTTTATTGAGAGGAAACATGGTCACCCCCAGCAGACATGCTTTCCCTCGCTTCCTTGGTCTTGCTCGCTGCAAGCGCACTCTCTCTCTCTCTCTCTCTCTCTCTCTCTCTCTCTCTCTCTCTCTCTCATCTCCAGCCTCTGCCACACAATTGAGTTCTCAGCCACAAAGGTGGGATACTCCTCAATTCCTAAGATCCAGAGGCAGCAGGGGCAGGAGGGGGGCGGGGTGGGGAGGAAGTGGCCAGGTTCAGGGGTGGGGTCGGGGGGCGGCGGAGGTGCAGAGAGCAGGGCTGGGTGGAATGACCAGTGGCCAGGAGCACCTGAAAGCTGCAGGAAGCATGGAATCCTCTGGCTCCAGGCGGCCTCAGCTCTGCTGGTTCCTCTCTATGGAGCCTTTCTGAGCTGGGGAGAAAGGCTGGGGAGAAGGGTTGGGCCTCCCACCCCGTACAAGTCCTCTCTGCCAGGAGTGGGGGACGAGCGAGCAGGGCAGGGAGGGCAGCGGGCACGGCTCAGCTCTGGGGCTCCTCGGGAGCCTCGCACCCCTCTTCCCCGGCGTTGTCGGCCGTCCACAGCGTCAGGTTGTCCCGCAGCAGCTGCATGATGAGGGTGCTGTCTTTGTAGGAGTCCTCGCTGAGGGTGTGCAGGTCAGCCATGGCCTCGTCGAAGGTGGTCTTGGCCAGCGAGATGGCCGCCTCGGGGCTGTTGGCGATCTCATAGTGGAAGACGGAAAAGTTCAGGGCCAGGCCCAAGCGGATGGGGTTGGTGGGCGGCATCTCCTTCTTGCTGATGTCCATGGCATCCTGGTAGGCTGACCGGGCTGAGTCAATGATGCGCTTCTTGTCATCACCGGTGGCCACCTCAGCCAGGTACCGGTAGTAGTCGCCCTTCATTTTCAGGTAGAAGACCCGACTTTCGGCGTCACCGGCCTCCTTGATGAGATGGCTGTCCAGCAAGCCCAACACCGTGTTGCATACGCCCCGGAGCTCTGTCTCCACCTTCTCCCGGTACTCTCGCACCTCCGGGCCCTTCTCTTCTGAGCCCTCCTCGTTGCCCTTCTGCTCGATACTGGTCAGGACTCTCCACGCGGCCCGCTGGCCACCCACCACATTCTTGTAGGCCACTGAGAGCAGGTTGCGCTCTTCGCAGGTTAGCTCCTCACCCTTTTCCACGGCGCTCTTCATGAAGGCTGCCATGTCCTCATAGCGTTCAGCCTGCTCGGCCAACTTGGACTTCTGGATCAGGCTGGCTCTCTCCATGGCTCTGGGGACAGACAGGCGGCAGGTTAACTGGCTGCCTCGGAACAGATGCCGGGTTCTGTGCCTCTTCTGCTCTCGGCCTGCCTTTTGGCTGGAAGGCCAGGCCCACAGCAGGGTGGGGAGGGGCAGAGGGCGGGACTGGGGCCCCAGACCTGCCTCCTCTCCTCTTCCCCACCACACCCTTTCCGGCTCTTCCTTAAAGGTGAAAGGGCTGGGATGTGGGGTGAGTCATTGGGACAGTCAGCAGGAGAAATCTGGGCGTTGGCCACACCTGCATCGCACCTCTCCAGCCTCCAGGCTGCCCCCTCTTGTTCAGGGTTTCCATTACATTGCCACATGAGGTAGCTGCCCCAGTTTCTCAAATCAGATCCTCCTTAACCGTGTCCTTCCAGGGGCTGAGGATGGCTTCAGCTACCTGACCGCTGTGGGCCTAGGCGGAGCCCATGAAGCCAGGTGCAGGAGGATGGGGTTCCTGATCCTGCCAGGTACATTTCCCCCATTGGTTCAGGTGAGATAACTCATTGTTTAGGTAGGGCTGTAGTTTCCCAAGCACCTTCATACCCGTGATCTATAGTATCTGCTGTGTCTCTGCAAAATGGGCAGGACTGTGACTACTACTCCCACTGCAGAGATGGGAATACTAAGGCTCAGAGAGGGATGAGATTTGCTCAGGGTCACACAGCTTTGGCTTCTCTCCCATCAAGGCTTCTGACTTGTGAGCTCCAGGCTGTATTTAGAAGTAAGATGCAGGCTTCTTCCAGAGTCTACCTGAAATGGTTCCATCCCCCACTCCTCACTCCCCCTCAGGGTCCTGTCCCCTCTGAGCTCCCAAAATGCACAAGCAGCAGCGTTCAGGGTGCCACTTAATGAGGTGTTTAACGATCGGCTTCTGACGCTCCAGCCCAGCCTTTGTAATCAGTCACCCAGTAGGTTTTTGGATACATTCCCCATCACAGCACAATTTTCCCTTTCAAGTTGGTGGCCTGTTGCCACTTGTCTGAGCACTTACCCTCTGGCTCTCCACACCAGGTCACCTCGCCCCTCCAAGCCACCTGCCATCATGCATCAGTGGGGCTCACAGAGGGTGGGGACCCAGCTCACTGACTATCCCACTTTCGTGCCTGACTCAGCCCGCCTTCTGTCAGAGGCTGGGAAGCAGGCCACCTGGGTACTCTGCCCAGTTTGCTTACCCAGGGTGGGGTGCTAGTAACCGGGGAGAGAGACAGGACCGAAAAAAAGGAGGTGGCTGTCACACAGGCCATTTTTTTTTTTAAGGGCTTTAAATGCTTGGCTTTTTATTTATTCTATTTTTTATTTTATTTATTTATTTATTTATTTTTGGCTGTGTTGGGTCTTCATTTCTGTGCGAGGGCTTTCTCTAGTTGTGGCAAGCGGGGGCCACTCTTCATCGCGGTGCGCGGGCCTCTCGCTATCGCGGCCTCTCTTGTGGAGCACAGGCTCCAGACACGCAGGCTCAGTAGTTGTGGCTCACGGGCCTAGTTGCTCCGCGGCATGTGGGATCTTCCCAGACCAGGGCTCGAACCCGTGTCCCCTGCATTAGCAGGCAGATTCTCAACCACTGCACCACCAGGGAAGCCCACACACAGGCCATTTTGTTTTACGGGGCAGCAGTACTAGCTGAGTGCTGCCTTCCCCAGCCTGCCTCTCAGAAGTTTCCCTGCCCCTTCCCGTTGACCATGGCCCTACCCCTGACCCCTGGCAGAGGCCTCAGAGATGGAGACTGCTCTGTTGGCAATCTTCTATCCCTGTTCACTGAGGTGCTATCTTTGTGTCAGCCAAGAATTTCACCTAAAGGTGTTGGCATTGCACCTATGAGGGTGTGTTCCTGCTTATCTGCTCCACCCCTAGCCAAAGCTCAGATGGGACTCAGGGGTGGGGCTCCTCTCTGGGATCCAACCAGTTTAATCCTTGAACCAGGACTATTTCACAGGCCTGTCCGTCCCCAGTTCCTCTTGGTGTCTGAATACCCACCCTCCCCTCCTGGAGGGACTCTGAGGCCAGAACTCTGAGGCCCAAAGATGAGATCTGCCAAGGAAGCAGAAGGGATTTTAGGCTTGCCATCCCGAAGGCTTTGCTTAGATCACTGACACGGAAAACGCTAGAAACAAAATACACTGAAGTACCAATTTACAGAGTATATCTTAAGGTAGTAGGAGTCTAAGTGGGGTTTTTTTTCTTTTGATTTTCCTAGTATCTTCAGGTTACCAATGGTGAATGTGTATTATTTTTCTATGACAGACAGAATAGCCTAGTATCTTTGGAATCAGACTGCCTGGGTTCAGTTCTCACAAGCTGCTGTGGCTTTGTCTAAGTGACAACCTCTGTGAGCCTTAGTTCTCCTAAGTATAAAACGGGGCTTGTTGTGAGGAAAGCACTTAGTAGAGTGGATGGTAACTATTAACATTGTGTGAAAAAAAATCCACATAATAATGTTTATTATTATAAACATACACACTCAAAGCACTAATATGGAGCTGGTTTCTATGAAATAAGGACCTCAAACCAGGCCTCAGCCGAAGGCCAGACCCTGCCCAGCTGCAGAGAAGACGAATGAATGGTCAGATGCACTCGCTCAGCACTGCCTCCTCACTCCACCCCAGACATTCCTCTGGCCTGCGCAGGCGCTGGGCCCTCAAGGACCTTCCTTCGTATTAGTCATCCAGCTCAGGCTTTCCCAAGTCCTGGGGGAAAGCAGGAGATCCCAGAACACTAGAAACCTGGAGGGCAGGGCCTGATAGGCCTAGGAATTTTGGAGATGCTTCTGTCGCAAGGGAGGAAGCATGCTCTTCCTACCACTCAAGCCAGGAGACCTGATGGCTCACACCACAAGCTCTATGCCCTCAGCACAGTGATGAGCAGGCCAGGCTACCTAACACCTCCTGCCCGCTCTGGCCTGTCGGTCCTGACTCAGTTCCTGTCTCAGGCACCTCCCTTTGCCTCCAGGCCTCCCTTTCCCAAGTCCAGGAGCCCAGGCAGGCAGGAGGCAGCAGGCCCTGGCAGGGCACGGAGTTCCACTGTCAGCCACCTGAGTCAGCAGGACAGGAGCGGGGGCTGCAGCCCAAAGGGGCTTTCCTCATCCTGCCTGCTACCTCCCCACCCTCCCATATAGCATCCATCCTACCAGCAGGATCAAAGCCTCTGGTCTCACAGACAACCAATCCGTCTTAGCCAGTAATAACAGGCTTTGAAGGGTTGTGGCATAGAGAAGATAGCTACCTCCATTGAGAAAAAGGCTAGGGCTCTGATTGTAGCAGGAGGGATTCTGGTTAGATTTCGGAAAGAACTTCCTAGGAAATTTTTTCAGTCTTGGAATGATCAAATTAGGTGACTGGAGAAACTGGCACCTTCTCCCTTGGTTAGCTGTGAACAAGGCTTCAGTTACTCAGCTAAGAGCTCACGGTACTAGTTGGTTGCCTTTGGGAGAGAGATTACTTTTAAGTGACTCAGCTAGCTGAGTCTTTTCTTCCTCAAGGTGCTGCTGTTTAGAGTACCCTACGTCTCCGAGGCCATTCCAGTCGAGGACACAGTGTGGAATTACTGGAAAGAGAATGGAATAAGGTCCGGGTGTGGAACTGCATCCCAGCTCTATTATAAGGCTTTGAGCAGGTCCCTTCCTGCCTTTTGGCCTCAGTTTCCCCATCAGTACAAGGAGGCCAACACAGATCATCACTAAGCCCCCTGTTGGCTCTGAATGACATTCTCTAATTTTAGGGTTTCTCCCTGAGATCCCCTCCTCCCACAGCAGCCAAATTCATTCCTTGGGTGGTGCAGAAGGGTCAGAGGTTGGGGCAGAGATCAGGTTCAAATCCTGGATTTATCAGCTGGGAGACCCTGGGAAATTTCCGTGCCTTTCTTGAGCCTCTGTTCCCTCACCTGTAAAAAGGCTGTCATTGCCTTCTTCATAGGTTTAGGGAAGAGAATGGGCAAGCCCTTGCTAAATGGCCACCGTAATTATTTTTTAGCTCTTAGAACACTGTGTGTGTATCTCGATGTGGGGCAGCAGCTGGGGAAAGGGAAGGTTCCATTGTTACCCTGGGCTGGCTCAGTTCAGGGGTGTGACAGTCCCTGACTGGAGTTAAACCCTCTGTCCCAGCCTAGGCTGGGACCTTTCCGAGTTCAGAGGTCAGCTAAGGTCTCTGGAACTGAGACCAGGAGTTCCAGAGGGGCAGGGTGACAATGACACTAGCCACTCTGCCTGTGTCCCTTCTGGCTCCGCTGTGCCTCTTTTTTAAATCTCCAGGACAGCACTGACCAGCTGACAAGGCTGGCGATGAGGGTGAGCCAGGTGTTCTGCAGGTCCATCACAGGCCCCAGCCCTGGACCCCAAAGCAGAGGTGGTACCAGACAGCCAACGGTATGGCAAGAAGAGGGAAATCTTTATTTTGGTTAAAAAAGGTACAGGACAGCAGACAAGCAGCACCCACCGCACGCCCATGGGCTCAGCAGACTTCCTAGGCCCGGCCTGGTTTCCTTTAGTTCCTCTGGAGAGCACGGGGTTGCCAGAGCCAGCTCAGTCCCTCAGTGCCTGGAGCAAAGGGTACAAGCATTCTCCTGGCGTCCTACCTGCTCGGGGGGTGGGGGTGGCGCCGTGGGAACAGCGTCAGACCAGCTGTGCTTAGGACAGTCACCGAACTTGTTCAGCAGCATCAGTCAGCACCCCAGACGGCTCCTTGAAGAAACCTGCTCGGCTCGACTAGAGCTGTGCCTGATTCTGGGGCTGGGCAGGCTCTAAGGCAAGATTCCTAGAGTCCTGACTCCTTACAGATCCGGGGACGGGGAAGGAGAGCGGAGGAGGGGAGGGCGAGTTTCAGCATAGTATTATGTCATCGTGCCGACAGCAGCTTTATGGCTTTCTACACTGGCCGCGTGGAGGGGGGCGGGGGCAGAGAGGCCAGCCCCTGCCTCCTATGGGGGGCCCTAGTGAGAACACGTGTGGGGCAGGCTTGGGGGCAGACCCTGTAGGCACAGACGGTGGCCCGGGTTAGGCAGGTGGAGGTGCCGGGTGCCTGGCTCCCCCCAGGCCACTCCTGGAGAGGCAGAGAGCAGCGGTCTTCAGGAGGTCCTTAAGCCCCCGCACACACTGGAGATCCAGGGCAGGAGAATAAAGAGGGAGAAGAGAGAGGGTTAGCGAGACGGGAGGAGAGAGGAGGCCCACAGGGGTGCCACAGCACCTGCCTCTTCCCCACAGAAGGGCCAAGGCTCGGGCAGCAGGCAACAAAGCAGGAGAGAAGAAGGGCGGGTGAGAGAAAGCTCAGCAGGGACAGAAAGCCAGGACACAGTGTTAGTGATCAAGGGCCCCTGCACACCAGGACACCACCCGAAGGGGCCCCAGCACCTCGGAGCAGGTGCGCATCCTCTCCCCGACCTCGCTCTTCACCTCCTGCTCCAGCGGGGGAGCTGCTCTGTGCGAAGCCACTTCCTCAGTCCAGAGTGGGGCTGGGCTTCTAGACCTGCCCCAACACCCCGGCCCTTCTGCTTAGGGGGCAGTCCTGGGGGCCCCACCACGGCCAGCACACACACCACACCACACACCAGACAGATGAACGGGCTCCGTGGGGGTGGCGAGGCATGCGATGAGGATGAAACAGTGTGTGAGGGGAGCAGGCGGTGCTGGCTGACAGGGAGATACAGTCTTACCAGCTAACCCTCTGCAAAGAGGCCTGTTAGCTCCCCTCAGGCTGTGCAGGAGATGGCGAAATCCTGACAGGTGTCCTGGGGGAGACACCAGAGGTGGGCCAGCGTTACGGGCTGCCTGGCCGGGCCCTGCTGCCCAGGCGGGGGCGGGGGCCAGGGAGGCTCTGGCTCTCACACTGGAATCCACTGCCTTATAAACATTTTCTTAGCTGAGCAGTCCCTGGGGGTCAGCATGGAAAGACAGCAAGGAGGAAGAACTCAGGGGTCTCCAAGCCCCCAAGGCAGGGGAAGGTAGAGGCGACAAAGAAGAGACAGGATGGCCTTTTCTTACACGCCTGCGGGGGCCTAGCTGCAGCCCCCTCTGCTCAGCCTCCAGCAGACAGACTCCAGCCAGGGGAGGAGAATGTTAGCTAGGTCACTGGGCTGCCTGCCTTCTTTCTGTCTCCCCAGGAAAGACCAAGTTTGGCTGGAAGAATAGAGAGCTGCCAGTTGGGGCCTCAGCAAAGAAAGAGCAAACAAAAACCAAACCAAAGCAAATCAATTCTTAAAAACAAAACTTTTATTACAAGCAGGAACAAAGAATACTGGCTTAAATAAAAGGCAGGTAGGAGTCCCCTCCTCTAGCCAGCTTCCTCCGCACCCCCACTGCCACGGCAGCATGGCCCAGGGCCCTGAGGCTGGGGCGAAGCTGCTTCTCCCAGAGGGAACCCCTCGCAGCTGCCACCTCTCAGCTGCCTGTGACCCACTAGCCTCTGCAGCAAGGAAGGACAAGATGCGAGGACTTCCTATGTCACTTTCCAAGGGCTTCAGCCCACTTAAAGGGCCAAGGAAGGAGACAGAGGGACAATTTCCTATCTATTTTGACAAGAAACTAAAACTCCCAGGAGAGGAGGGACATCCTCTAAGTTTCTGGCCCAGATTTAGGCCAACCTTCACTCGTCTCTCGGCCCACCCTGTTCCTTCCTTTTCTCTGGAGGGAGGCCTCCAGTTGGCCGACTCCCCATACTCTAGCCCCTGGCACTGGGTCCCATACTCAGACCTTGGAGGAAGGAGTGTGGCATGCAGGATGGCAGCCACTCCCCACAGCCATTACCCCATCCACCTGACCAGGCCCCAGCCTGTCTGGGCAGGTCCCAGCTGGAAGCCTGACCTGGCGGCTGGGCGCTGAGTCCCAGCCACTGTTTGTCTGAAGTCCTTGGAGGAGGGGAAGATAGGAAGATGAGGCTGAACTGCCGCAGGAGCCCAGGGGTCTCCTGTGACCAATGCACACACTCCCTGTGCCCATGGTTCAGGCTGCTCCCGCTGTTGCCACCACCAGCTGACACCCAAGGGGGACAGTGGCGAGTGAGGCAGCCCAGGGGGTATGGGGGAGTGGGAGCCAACCACATTCATACACGGGCACGTGAGCGCACACACACATACACACACACACTCACTCACTCACTCACGGCCAGAAGGTCTCTTGTAATAAACTTATTAAAACCAAGTTGCCTTCTGATAACCCTTAACCTGGCACTACACAGATAGCAATGTGGCTGACTTCATTTTTCTTCTTCCATTTAAAAAAGGCTATGTAGAAAAGAGGTCTATAAAATTGTGCAAAATACCCAGCATTAATAATAAACCCATTTCAAGTATTGCCAGCATGAGTATAAGCTGCCCATCCCCAGACCTGACTTGGGAGGAAGGTGAGGGGCCAGGCTGGGCCCCTGGAGAACCGTCCGTGGGCAGAGAGAGGGCCAGGCCCCCGCTTCCTAGCGTGCTGCCCAGGAATCATGCAGGAGCTGAGGTCTCAGGTGCCTGGCTCCGGTTTGGCTTCCTCTGACACAGGCTACCCCTGCCACCCCCAGCTCTGCCCTCTCTACCTGGAGCCCCAGCTCTAGTCTACTGGCCAACTCCATACAAAAACAAAAATGGAAGAAAGAACAATGGCTATCACAAAAAGAATGAAGGAGACCACAGACCAAAGCAGACCACAGAAGCATCCTCTCCAACAGCCTGCTGTCCAGAGCCGATTGCTCCTCGGTCCTGCTTCACCCCTTGGACCCCGGCCCAGCAGGGCCCAGCAGCTCTCCCACCTCGGAGGCATCACACTCAGTCCGCACCCTCACTCGCACGGGGCACGGCTCAGAGGCACGGCAGAGGCTTGGCGTGGTCCCCTGGGCGGCCTCAGGCGCCCTGGCCTCTCTCTCCTGTCACTCCTGCCACTGATCAGCTGGGGGAATTTGGCACCCAAGACCATGGGAACCTGGTTTAGGGAGCAGAGGGTACAGCCATGGCACAGTGTGGGGAAAGCCACGCAGGGTGGGAAATAAATACGAAAAGACTTAAAAAGTCTTTGGCGGCTCTGCTTCCCTTCGGGTGAAATGGGGAGGGTCCTGGCAGGTGTGGAGGGCGGCAGGTGAGTGCGGAGGGGCATACAGGCCAGCAGGTGGCAAGTACTGAGCCCGGCTCAGGGGTGGCCTCCTACCATGCTGGCATCAGGCTTGGCTCTGCAGGCTGGCTCGTCGCTTCTGATGGGCGAGGGCAACACGGTGTCAGACTGCACAAATCCCCTCCGGTCAATCAGGCTTTCAAAATACAAGGTGGGGGGACACATGAGGCCCTGCCTGACACCAGAGCTCCAGGCCAGGGGCTGGATGGCAGGGTCCTTCTCCCAGCCGAGGAAAGACCCAGCCCTAGAAAGGCTGAGGAAAGGGGAGCTGCGCTCCAGTTGGCGGCTCAAGACCCTTCCCTTCTGGAAGGGCCCTCTCTGTACTCTGTGGACACTTGGCTTTTGGCCACAGATTTTATCCACTATTAATTCAAACTGTCCAGCGTTCTGTCGGGCTCCCAGGCTGCAGGTAAGGGAAAGAGCAAGGATGAAAGGGCATTGGGAGATGGTGCAATTCCTACTGTCCTTTCCCCGGGGGCAGGATTGGAGAGAAGCATATTGGATATTGAGCAGGAGAAGGTGGGGATGGTGTTGGGAAGTCTTACCAGCCTCCCTCCCCCGCCCCCACAGTGCCCAATTTAACTCCGGAGCTGGACATCTAGCGCCCCCTGGTGTCAAGACAGAGGGGGCGCTTCCCAGCAGGGCTGAGCCACCAGGGCTCTCCTCTGCCAGGAGGAAGATGGAGGCCCCACCCAGTCCAGCCTTCAGCGCCAGAAAGGCAGCCTCACTCTAGCATGGACAATACATTAATTGTGGTTATCCCTGGGGAGTAGGATTACATGTGATATACAACACTCTTGTTAGTATTTTGTACTTCATTTTTTTCTACAATGATCGCACGGGATTACAAGTTAAAACTCTCTACAGAATTCCTTTATGTGACAAGTGTCCTGAGTGCACCCAGCAGGGGATGGTGGACAGAGGGCATCTGTGGTGTGGGGAGAGGTCTGCTGATTCCAGAACCTCTTTCAGAGGAATAGACTCACAGGGCCACCCCCCACTGGCCTGGCCAGGCCAGGCCCTATGACCTTTCCCCTGTGCCCCCTGGCTTACCTGGGAGGTAGGGGGCCGCAGAGCACAGCACAGCAGTTAGTGATAACACTTTTATGGCTGTAGGGATTGACAGAGGCCTCACCGCTCCTCTTGTTGGACCACGAGCCTTTGATCTGCAAGCAGGAAGGAGCTCTGGGTCAGGTACCTCCCTTCATTTCACTTGTTCTAGAGGCTGGGGAAGATCAGCAAATTCTGAAACCAATTCTGGCTAGTCTATTGCAGGGAACATGCCCTTAACCCAGGCCATTCAGTGAGGATGTGGGGGACTGCTGGATGTTGGGGGGCACCCAGAAGAGGAGGCGCTAACCAAGACAGAAGACAGAGCAGAGCCAAAGAGAAGCCTCCAAAGGAGACTTTGTGGGTGCATCCCTCCTTCTCTGTCCAGCCACCCAAGAGGGAGGACAGTGCAAGGGCACAGGGCTCAGGCTGACCTGGCCGTGAACTCTGGCTCTGCCACAGACTTGCTGCATGACCCTGGACAGATCACCACTTCTGAGTCTCAGTCCTCATTTGAAAAATAGGGAACTCTCTGGTAACACTGTTAGATGAGATCCTGCCCATCTCTAGCTCTGTGAAGCTGGCTATCAAAGGCCTTAAGGAGATTAGCAGTAAAGGATACTGGCTTGAGTTTAACCTAGAGTTTTCCAAACTTATTTGGCCATGACATCCCTTTTTGCTTAACCCCTAGTATGATCCTGCAGAAACAGCCCCCAAGGAAATCACCTTGGGAGAAGCTGGCTGACATCATTTCTGCTCTGTACCAATCACCCAGCATGTGATACCCTATTGGGCATGTTAAGTTTCGTTTCCCCGAAAGACAGGCTGAGGTCAAGAAATGTGTTTTCTGTTGGTCAATGGGCCTCTGAGCAGTATCAGATGGTGGCCCTGGAACAGATGCTCTCATTTGCTTTTTTGTTGTTTGGAAGGATGGTGGGGCAGGGGGGTGGGCGGTCAGGTCTGGCCCAGGGCTGGGCACACAGTGGGTGCTCAAACAATGCTTGTTGGTAGAGATCTACAAGGCAGCAGGTCAGGAGGTTGATGGAGCTTCACATTTCTGTCCTGGCCGGCCCCCTCAACAAGGATGCCTCAGAGAGCCCCAGGACATCCTGAGAACAGGCACATCGCTGCTGTCTACAAGGGCAGTGCGGTGGGCACAGCGAGCTTGTGAGTGCAACCCTGGCTCTGTCCCTTTCCAGCTGGGCGACTGGGGCAAGTCACTCAGCCATCATATGAAGAAAAAGCATCCTTGTTCCTTCTGCTTCAGAGCTGGCAAAAGGACCCGAAGAGATGACAGAAACTGAAAGAACTCTGGAAATGGTAATGCTCTGGCCAAATGGAATGACGGTTATGGTGTGAGTGTTGCTCTAGCGGGGCTGGGGAGAAGGCAACCTCGGGACCCCGGGAGCCAGCACCGAGGGGGCCTCGGAAGCCTGCACAGGGTCTCCCGGGGCCCAGCCCTGAACACTGGAAGGAGACGTCAGGTCACCTCACGTCTCCACCCGCATTTCCCTGGCAGTCTGAAAGTCCGGGCTGCACTGCGGCTGCTCCAGGCTCCCTCAGCCCTGCCTCCATCCTGGGATCGGGCCCAGGGATGAGGTGTTGCTCCAGCCTTACTCACGTCTTCATTAGTTGTCAGGTTGGAGGCGACGAGGTAAGTGTGAAACCCTGAGAGGCCCAGGATGGACCAGATGGAGAAGAAGCAGATCACCAACTCCAGCACGGTGAGCAGCGCAGTCAAGGAGGCACACGGACACTGGGGCCGGGAGCCTCCCTGTGCCTGGGAGCTGGCCTCGCCAGCCTCTCTCACCCATCCTTCCGTGGAGCCACTTCCCCAGAAAGGATCTAACTTTGTAAGCTTTCCGTGATCTCAGATCACCTCCTGGGCCCCAAGCAGGGTGTGGGAGCACCCCAAGGGCAGGACGAGCCCAGGGTGATGGATGGTAGAGGGAACTGAGGATTCCACACACCAGAACTGCGGACACGGCATGGTCCAGGGAGCTTGGTGTCTTAAGGAAGGACAGGGACTGTGGCCCTGAGAGCTCTCGGCCATCCCAGCTCCACAACAGCCCATTCAGAATCGGCTCCAGCCTGGGGCTGAACAGAAGCAGCTAGTAGACTGGATTCTAGAGCGTGAACATCAGCTCTAGTCCATTCCCCTGTTTACGGGATGAGGTGCGGGGACCCGCCCCAGTGAAGGGGCCTCGGGTCCCACCAGGGCTCCCCCTTGCCAACAAAGGATATCTCGCTGGTGTCTCCTTCAGAGTGGAGAGGAAGTTGCTTCCCTGAGAGCCTGGGGAGGAAGAGACAGGAGAGGGCACGGCTCAAGGGAGAGTGACCACAGTCCCTTGACCTGGCCAAGCTTGCTGGCCCGGGCCACCCGCTTGCCCCTGCCCGCACTCCCACCGTCATCCCCAACTCACGCAGCGTCAGGTGGGTGACCACGCAGGCGAAGATGAAGGCCGTCAGGAATGAGAGGGAAAGAATGAACGCATAGAAGAAGCGGTAGTTCCGTTTCCCCACACAGTTGCCCACCCAGGGGCAGTGATGGTCAAACCGTTCTGGAAGGGCCAGGGAGATGGGTTAGGGCCACCCTGGCCCACAACCGGCAGGGGTGTTAGAGGCCTCTCGCATCTCCACCCCTTCGCTCTCTCCACACGTGACTCTCGGTTCCTCGACACTCCCGGCCTCTGGTCCTTCACCTGCCAGTTCCCGTAATTCTTCCTTCTTGTCTCAGCTGCAAGGCCACTTCCTTGAGAAAGTCTCCCCCAACCCCAGACAAGGTGAGGCCCCTGTTATCTGCCTTGTTGCCACAGCATTTATCCTTTGCTGCACTTTGCCCACGTGTGTTTATATATTTATTTACAATTGGTGGGCTGGCCTGTAACCCCTATTCGATTGTGAGCTCCATGAGAGGGCCTGAGCTGCATCCCAGGGTCTGGCAGTGTCTGGTACAAGGAAGAGCCACAAAAAGTACTTGTCACCTGGCCTCCGACCCCAGCCCCATGCCAACAACCAATGACCCCTGTCCCTTGCTCTAGAATAGAGGACCAATGAGGGGCTGGGCCGCGACGTAACTTGTGGAGAACCGGCATCGGAGGCCTAGTCAGAGGGCTGAGCTCACACCAGTACTATGTCCCTGGGGGTGGGGTCACACCCAGACCAGTGAGGAAAGTCCCCTGTGGGAATGTGGGTCACAAGCCTGTCGCAGGCCTCACACCCAGGCCAGGGCCCTTCACGGTGGGGGGGTGGGACAGATTCTCAGGGATGAATGACGCCCACTGAGTCACCCACTTCACTTCCTGCTGTCTGGGTGTTCCCCACTGTTCTCTCGCTCAGGGAGTACTGAGCTAGCGTGATGAGCTCTCCGCCCTGGGGACCGGGCACAGTCAACGTGGCTCAGCTCGCCTGGGTCCTCTGCATAGCCTTTCCCTTACAACACCCTCCCAGGGGCGCACCCTGGGTCCCCATCAGAGCTGCCAGACCTCTGGAGAGCAGGGAAAGGGGACAAAACAGCCTCTGGCTCCCCAGCAACCACTGCAGCTGTGGGTCAGGAGCTTAGCTTCCAAGCCTGGCTGTCCTCTCCACCTCACCAGCTTAAACTCCTCTGTTCCCAGATTCTTGTCCCTCTAAATTCTGGGAATCAGGTCAAAGTCTTTCGGGATAGCTGGCCCTGGGCCACATATCTAGAATGTCATTGCTCTAGTCTCCGGCTCCTTGGAACCTGGACCTACTGAGGACCAGGCCAAGGCCTGGAAGAAGGGTTCAGGGCATCTCTGTCTGCCTCACACTTCAGAGCTGGGGGAAGGAATCCACTAATCCTGCGCTGAAGCCAAGGTACCACTGGTCACATTCGGAGCCCCCGCTCCACAGCCCCTCCTCAGTCACAGCAAATCTGGGTGAACCAGACTTCCTGCCCAGCCCTGGATACTTCAGACACCCCCCGGCCCCCATGAGCGACTCCCCTGTCTGCAAGGCTCCACCCCTCTCAGGGCTCCCACTTACCCACACAGTTGTCGCAGACACTGCAGTGTGAGGTCCGGGGCGGCCGAAACATCTTGCAGGTGAAGCAGTACTTCAGCTTCACCACCTGCCCATTGATCATCACCTCCCGGGTCCGAGGGGGTGGCCGGTACGTGGAACTGCCTGTGTTGTCTGAGACGGGGACGAGAGACAGATGGGGGATGGCCAAGCCCAGAGCCGGGAGCCGCAGCACGGGGGGAAGCCAGTGCTGCCTGGCCGGGACAAGAGAAGCTTTAGGGAAGCTGTTTCTGGGGAACAAACATTAGGGCAAAATCCCTAAGTGGGGGACAAATCTCAAGAGCTGCTGCCACCTACCGAAACTTGCTATGCGCCAAGCGCCGCGCTGAAGCTTCACACACCTGCTCGCGTGCCACTCTAAGGAGGGCTATCAGAAAGGGAGACCAGGGAAGCCTTCATGAGGTTTATCTGCATCTAAACAAGCCTGGATCTAAGTTCTGGTTTCCAGGAGGTTCAGGAGACAGAGGGACAGAGGACACAGTGAGAGTAAAGCTATGAAGAAACAATCAGATCCAGGATGTGGGACATCTACAAGACCACTGGCCTGCTCTCTAACAGAAGTCAATGTCATACTGTATATCAACTATAGTTCAATTAAAAAAAAATTTTTTTAAGTCGATGTCACTTACAAAAGGAGAAGGGAGATGGTTCTAAATTAAAAGAGATTTAAGAGATATAAACCAATACAATGCTTGGTCCTAGACTGGATCCTGTTGCCAAAAACAAAACACAGCAACAAAAGAGATTTGGAGGGTGATGGGGGACAAATGACTATAGATTAGAAATTTGGGAACTATTAATTTTCCTAGATGTGATAATGGAATTGTCATTATGAGGAGGCTATCCTTAAATCTTGGAGATACATATTGAAGTATTGATGGGTTAGGTGTCTATGATGTATATAATTTATTATGAAATGGCTTAATAAGAATTATGTGTGTGGGTGTGTGTATGACACAAATAACTAATCTAGACAGTGAATGTATAGGAATTTGTTGTATTAATTCTTCCAACTTTTCTGAATGTTAGAAATTTTTCATAATAAAAATTTTAAGAGAAAAAAGAAATACAGAGATATATGATATTCATGGATTGGCAGAGACTCAATATTAAAAAAGGATTTATTCTCCCTAAATTAATCTGTAGATTCAACAGAATCCCAGTCAGGATTTTTTTGGTGTGTGGAAATTGACAAACTCATTCTAAAATTCACATGGCAATCAAAGGGCCAAGAATAGCCAAGGCACTCTTGAAGAACAAAGCTAAAGGTCTTATACCACAGGACATCAACACTTATGATAAAGCCTTAGCACGTAAGACATCCTGGTTTGGGTACAAGGGTAGAAACGCTGACCAATGGAACAGAACAGAGACTCCAGATATGAACATGTACATGTTCGTGTGGTTCACGACAAAGGTAACATTGCAGTGCCAAGAGGGAGGATGGGGGCTTCCCTGGTGGTGCAGTGGTTGAGAATCCGCCTGCCAATGCAGGGGACACGGGTTTGAGCCCTGGTCCAGGAAGATCCCACATGCCGCGGAGCAACTAAGCCCGTGCGCCACAACTACTGAGCCTGCGCTCTAGAGCCCGCGAGCCACAACTACTGAAGCCCACGTGCCACAACTACTGAAGCCCGCGTGCCTAGAGCCCGCGCTCCGCAACAAGAGAAGACACCGCAATGAGAAGCCCACGCACCGCAATGAAGAGTAGCCCCCACTCGCCACAACTAGAGAAAAGCCCGCGCGCAGCAACAAAGACCCAAAGCAGCCATAAATAAATAAATTTACTTTAAAAAAAAAGGAAGGAAGATGGTCTCCTCCCAGTAAACAGTGCGGGGTCCACTGGATACACAAATGGGGGGAAAAAACATATCTGCGCCCCTGCCTCCCACTAAATACAAATTCAATTCCAGATGGACTGCAGCTCGCAATACGAACGTTCTGGATTAAAAAAAAAGGAAAAGAAAAACAGAGCAACCTCATGACTCTGGAGTAGACAAAGATTTCTTAAACAAGACACAAAGGGACTACTCATAAAAGAGCAATATGATAAACAGCATTTTATCAAAATTAAGAACTTCTGTTCATCTAAAGAGATCATCAAGAGAATGAAAAGATGACCTTCAGAGTTGTATTTGCAGTATGTTTATCTGACAAAGGACAAAGGATGCGTATCCAGAATATGTAAAGAATTCCTATGAGTCAGTAAGAAAAAGGCAGACAACTGAATTCGAACGTGGACAAAAGATTCAAACAGGCATTTCATAAAAGAAGGTGGTCAAATGGCCAACAGACACATGAAAAAGTGCTCATACCTGTTAAGTCATCGGGGAAATGGAAATTAAAACCACAATATATTACCAGCACATATGCACCAGAATGGCTAAAATTGAAAAAAAGAAACAAAAAACCACACACACACACACATCTCTCAAGTGTTGGCAGAAATGTAAAGCAGCTAGAAATCTCATATGACCACTCTGGACAACTGTTTTGCACTAACTACCAAAGCTCAGCACACGCAACCCAGCAATCCCACTCGTAGGTGTTTTCCCAGCAGAAATGCGCATGAACTGACGTGCACCAAAGACAAGTACAAGACTGTTCCAAAAACAATTCTCAAAATAGCCAAAATCTGGAACTACCCAAACACCCATCAATAGTAGAATGGATTAAAAAAAAAAGAAATTGCAGTATATTCATACAATGGCATTCTATACAGCAATGAGAATGAATGATCCTTAATTACACACGGCAATATGAATGAATCTCACAAACGTTGTGTAAAGTGAAAAATACCCATAGACGTAAGAGCACAAAATGTTCACAAACAGATAAAAGTAATCTATGGTGTTAAAAGTCAGGATCGTGGTTATCCTTGGGGGCGGGGGCTGACAGAGACCGGAAAGGGGCACAAGGGGGGCTCCTGGGACACCACTGTTTCTTGATCTGGGTGCTAATTACGTGTGTGTTCCAACCGTGAACCCTCAACAAACAGAACACTTACGAGTTGTACACTTTTAGCAAGCCTGTTATAGTTCAGTAAAAATCTGAGAAAAAGGAAAAAGGAAGTAACTTGTCCGACGTCACAAGGTGGGTAGGCTGGCAGAGCAGGAAGCTGAACTTAGATCTGCCATGTGCAAAACCCACAATTCTACCCACAGAGCCTCTTGGTCCCCCAGGCCACGGAAGACCAGCGTTCCCCAGAACAGTGGCTTCTCCCCAGACAGAATCCCGAGAGTCACACAGGGCTGCCTGGGATCCCCAGCCCTCGGCTATGTTCCCAGACATCATTTCCACTGGATTGAGTCCCAGATAACATCTCCAGTTTGGCCACTTGCCCCCGACGATTACTTACTGAGTGCCTAGCGTGTGCCAGGCACTATTCTAGGCACTTGGCATGCATCAGTGAAGCGGATTCTGTCTCACGTTCCTAGCTCCCAGAGACTTTTGCTAGGCTGTTTCACCACCACTTTGATGGTAGCACGTTTAAAATGGAACTAAGCATCTAAGCATCTCTTCCTTAGCAATGGCAGCACGGTCAAGGCAGGGGGTTTGAGGCCAATGGACAGACTCTGAAACCTGGTTTTGCCACTGACTGTGTGCGAGGTTGCAGTCCAACGAACTTTTCTGAGCCTCAGTTTTCTCATCTGTAAAATGTGTATAACAGGTAGAATGGGACACGAGTCCTAGCTCCACCTTTTACCAGCTGGGTTTCTCTTGATGATGCCATTTGCTAGATGTGTGACAAGGCAAATCATTTAACCTCTCTGTGCCTGTTTCCTCGATCACCGAAATGGGGATAAGAAGAGTACTCACCTCATAAAGATGCTGTGAGGATTAAATGAGTTAATACGTGTGAAGTGGCACAAAGTGAATGCTTAGGAAGTGTGCACTGTTACTGCCAGCTCACAGAACTACTGAGAGAAAGAAGGGAAAGGGAACAGGTCACTGCGTGCCACTGTATGCTGAGCACGTGGCGTATAGTCTCCTCTTCAGTCCTGATAACACCCCAGGAGGTAAAGTGATTGTCATCATCTCCAGGTTACAGTTAAGGAGCCTTTTCAGTGAGGCTAGTGACTCGTTCAAGGCCACACAGTGGCCGAATCAGGACGTGAACCCAAGCTCCCAAGGCTTGGGCTTGAGGTCTTCTTGTAAATTTTGAAGTGTCATGAGTGTTATTTTTCCCTGTCTAGTTCCTTATTTCTGCGGATGGCACAACCCAAGGGCCGAAAGGAACCTCAAAGAGCATATAACACAGCCCCTGGCACACAGCAGATAGCTGATAAACGTCCCTTCACTGACTGCCTCTGTTCTAACTCCTTCAGTTTACAAATGAGAAGAGAGGGCCAGAGAGGTCAGGGGATTTGTCCGAGGTCACGCAGCCAGTAAGTGGCAGAGGCAGGGGAACCCAGTTTGAAGGCTCCTCGCAGACTCTTCCTTCTCCCTCATCCATGCCTGGCCAGTTGCTAGGTCTGGTCAGGTTTTTCCTTCATCACCTGTCACTCTCTCCACTCCCAACACCCTAACCCAGGCCAGGCCCGTATCACCAAACAGCTTCCCCAGAAGACTACCTGCTCCCAGACCCTCTGCCTTTCCACCCGCCTTGTACACACTGTCACATTCCTCTAAATAACCCCTCATGAGTCACTTCCCAGCTCAAAAACCCTTCACCGGCCTCCCCTAAAAAACAGGATAAAGGCAAACTTCTTGTCCTGATGTTAGGACCCTCCACAGTTGGGCTCAACCTCCATTCCCAGCTTTTCTCCCACTACTCTGCCCCAGCTTCCTGCCCCTGTTCCTGAGCCCAGCCTCCCTTCTCTCTGCACACCAGGACTCACCGGGCCTTGTCAGCAGCCTCCCTGACCACAGGAGCCTCGGGGCTGTCGGACCTCACACACAGCACAGAACACACTCTCTGCTCCATGCCGAGCTGGGACAGGACTGCTGTGTGTGTACACTGTCTCTCCAACTGGACCCTACACTGCTTGAGGGCAAGAACAGTGGGATAAACAGGCAGTCCTGGGCCTATCAGCTACAAGGCAGCAGGCAAAGAGGAGAGATACAAGCAGGCCTGGAGTTCGAATACTGACTCTTGAGACTTCCCTGGTGGCGCTGTGGTTAAGAATCCGCCTGCCAATGAAGGGGACATGGGTTCGAGCCCTGGTCCAGGAAGATCCCACACGCCGCGGAGCAACTAAGCCCGTGCGCCACAACTACTGAGGCTGCACTCTAGAGCCTGTGAGCTACAACTACTGAGCCCACAAGCCACAACTACTGAAGTCCGCGTGCCTACAGTCCGTGCTCCGCAACAACAGAAGCCACCGCAATGAGAAGCCTGTGCACCGCAACGAAGAGTAGCCCCTGCTCGCTGCAACTAGAGAAAGCCCACGCGCAGCAAGGAAGACCCAACGCAGCCAAAAATAAATAAATGATTTTTTTTTTAAAGTGGAACTTAATTGAACAAGAAAAAAAGAAAAGAAATAGTACACGTAAGGGAACTAACACTTGGTGAGTACTTACTAGTAGCTGTTTTCATGAGGGGCAGCAAGGCACAGGCTCTGGAGTCTGAAACACTGGGTTCGAATCCTGGTTTTGCTACCCACTTGCTAATTCAGGAAGTCTCTTCACCTCTCTGAGCCTCAGTTTCCTCATCCATAAAATGGAGACAAGACCATCTCACTCTCACAGAGCTGTGGTGAGGGCTGAGTGAGAGGCTGCAAGGCACAGTGCTGGGTTCACAGGAGCCTTAGTCCTGACAAACGGCTCAGGCTGTAACACCCCAGTGTGCAGAACCCCCCAGCTCTTCCCAAAGCTGTTGATGCTACTCCAAACCCAACCTCTAATCCTGCCCCTCGGGCCCTAGGTCCCAACCTCTAATCCTGCCCCTCGGGCCCTAGGTCCCAACCTCTAATGCCTGCCCCTGCCCACTGTGGTCTCCCGGCTTGGATACAAGCTTTGGAGCCAGACAGACACATGGGTGTGAATCTTGGCCCAGTCACTTACTAGCTGTGTGATGTGTGTCAAGTTGGATAACTTCTCTGTGCCCTCATCTGCTAAGCGAATAAAATGGGACATAATCAAATCTACCTCCTAGTGCTGTTAGGAGGGTCAGGCAAGAATTCATCAAGTGGGTTTAGCAAAGTGCCTAGTACCCGGCAAGAGCTTAATAAATATTAGCCATTAGTATTACTGTTGTCTCTACGAAACACTATATTCCAACAACTGATCTGTAAAAGAGACTTGAGAACACAACCCATCAGTGAGCAAAGGACAGCCACAGACCCTCTTCCAGACTAAGAGAAAAGTTACTGGAACCCTCACTGGATTCCCAGAGGCCCTCCCAGGGCAGAGGGTGCCCATGCCTCTCCCCCAAGGCAGGGAGAGAACTCCTACCAGTATGTTCTGGCCCCTGGCAGCCAGGCCTCCTCCTCTCTAGAACCCTGAGAAAGAGGAAGTGAGGCTCTGCACACCCAGCTTCCTCGGGCTGCCAGGAGCTGGAGGTAAAGAAGAGGAAAAAGGACCCAGTGCAAGGGTGCCAGCCAGACTCAGCAACGTCACCAACTGCAGGGCCCTGGATGAGATGGGTCAAAGCAGGCTGTGCAGGGATGCTGCTTCAGGGCTGAGCCCCGCACGGGGTAGGGGAAGACAAGCAGGTGTCCCACTGCTTTTTCTCAGGCCAGACAGTGCTGACCAATAACTGCCCTGGTCTCGGCCTCAGAACCCTCCTCAACCCGCTCCTCCCAGCAGCCATTACCAGCGGTAGCTTGTTAGTGCCCAGAGCAAGACCACTTGCCATTCCTGACCACAAGTCTCAAGCCTCTTAAGTTTCAGTAGAGCAAAACCATTTTCAAAGTGCACTGACATTCCCCATCTCACTCGGACAAAAAACCTGGGCTGGGCAACGACGGGACATGTGCCTGCGTTTTACAGACTTCACGCCAACAGTACAAGGTGGGGTTGAAATTAGAACCCTTGTCCTCCAGGGCATTCATTTGTCCATTCTTTCAGACACTAGCATCTATGACGTCAAGATATTGTACAAGGCCCGGGGTGGCGGGTGAGGGAAGTAGTGGGTAAGTACACAGAAATGAGTCGAGTGCGGTTGCTTGGTTACTCAGTTCAGAAAATACTCGTTGGAGAAACGAATGAAGGAGTGGTAATAAGAAATGCTCTCCCTGCCCTCCAGAGCTCTTTCTGGTTCAGGCTCTTCCCCAAGAAGTAAAAAGCACCTCCGGGTGGGAAACTAGAGCCCCCAGGGACGTGGTAACGAGGGGGCGGCTCCTTCTCGCTGAATGGCTGGGAGAAGGAAATGAATCTCCCACGCCTTCCTCTTGACCAGGGGGCCTGCTTTGGGTATCTTCACCCCAACTCCAGCCCCGAAGAGGCGCAGCCGGGCCCCGAACGGCTGGGACTGTGACTGAAACCCAGGGCTGGCGGGGAGGCCCCTGCGGCTGCATGAGCTAGCGAGGAGGCGTTAGTGAGGGGAGGCCGGGGACCTCTACCTGCCCTGCTGGGCCCCAGCGCTGCCCTTCTGGTGTTCCCACCTGTGGAGGAATCAGCTGCAGGGCTGCAGTTGCCCAGCTTCCAGGCTTGAGGTCAGCCTCAGTGGCCAGGCTGTGAATACTGGGTCACTGTGACCCCCACCAGACCATGTCTGTTCATTCGGGAGGTTTATGGAGCCCCTGCCGCACACAGGCTTCCTGGCAGGCCTGGGGGTACAGGAAGGGCTCGGCCTGGGGGCAGAGTGCGCAGGAGAGGTGGATAATTAGAGTCGGCACAGGAGGCACAGTGAGTCAAGTGTGGTGGCTCTGGGGCCAGCGTGGCCTCATTGAGAAACTCGGCCTGGCCACTTGTTAGCCTGTGGTTTTGAGGAAGTTGCTCCACCTCTCTGAGCCTCAGTTTCTTCACTGGGTAATAACAGTGTCAACCCTGTAAGACGATGATGCCAATGAGAGACGTAAGGGTGTAACCCACAGCTGGCCAATGAATGGTGTTACCGGTGTCTGTACTCAACCCACCTTGAGAAGACAGAGTGGAATATGTCGGGAGCGGGCAAGAGGCAGCATTCAAGAAAGCAACGAGATGAAGCAGCGCTGCAGCTGGGTGGGAGAGACTGAGACCTTGGGCTCATGGGGGCCGGAGGCGGGGGCACGGTAGCAGAGGGGGCCCCGTGGGTCAAGGCATCCACATGCAGTGTGGCTGGGGCACCAGGGAGTGGAGTGAGACGACGAGGGAAGGGTGGGCGCCGGGGAGTGGAGTGAGACGACGAGGGAAAGGTGGGCCGGAGCCTCCTTCATCCTGCAGGCGAGTGCGCCTCCGAGGATGAGCTTTCAGGAGGGTGGGAAATGGGTTGTTTCCTGGCCATGACACTAAGCAGCCCTGAATCACATGATGAGAAAGTCACTCCCTTTTCAATTCTCTTTCGAGTCTCGACTCCATCCAGGGGAAAGTGTCAACTTTTAACATCGAATACCTGTGACCCTCACAGGCCTCAAGGTGACTGCTTTCCACAGGCGATGTAACCACCAAGAATTCTGTAACATTGTCATGCTTTTGTTCTTATGATTATCTTCTATTTAGAGCAAGTGGCTTCTGCTAACAGGGCTGATATAAATTTTCCTTGTGAAAATCGTTTAAAAGCAAGCCATGTAAAGGAAAATACTAAAGAAAGGAGGGTACAAGGGGAGACGCAGAAGCGCAAAAATCACCGAGGTTGTACTCCAATGGCCGATCCTCAGGAAACGCTGCTGAGGGTAGTAGGGTGTCACCCAAATCCTGAGCTAGGGAGGGCCAGGTCACATCTGGACCTCGGAGAGACAACTATGACCGAAGGGAGAGAGGACAGGGCCTGGTCAGCAGAGTCCCGAGCCGATCCAGGTGGAAAATGAGGTGTGTCTGCCCGGGGCAGTGGGCTTCAGAAGGAGCAGAGGGGAGACATTCTGGGGGCAGACAGGATGCAGTTTGTGACCTGCTGTGTGGTGACGGAGGGAGAGGCGGCTTCTGTGTCTGTCGTGTGAGCTGTAACCGTGGCTAGGTGAGTGTCTGTCACTCAGATTCAGGTGTTCCTATGACTTCCCATCAGACCAGGAGCTTCTTGGGGGCAATGTTGCCGCCTCCTCCTACCTCTTTTCCAACTGCCCAGAGCCCACGGGGGAGTCTAGCTGCACGGCTCACCAGCTGACAAGTCAGGAGCTCAGGCCAGGGTGGCCAACCAGCCCTTTTGCCTGCAACTCTGGGGTTCCCCAAGATATGAGGCTTTCAGTGCTAAAACAGGGACAGTTCTGGGCAAACTGTGAAGCGCTGGCCACCCCAGCTGGGACGGTCCTCGCACGGTGGGAGCCCTAGAACCAGATCCCATGGGGCTGGAGCTGCTGGCCTATGGGGCCAAAATGAGAAGGTCACACTGTCTGCACGGGCCCGGGCCCCAGTAACCAGCACACGTTTATATGGACAGCACCACCCACCTCAGAGCCGGCCCCCGACCTTCTCGAAAACGCTCGGTGACTTTACTCCTTTTTAAGAAGGTATGTTTCACCCTGATTAGAAGCCTCCAGTTCAAGTTTAGATTCAAAGACCCCAAAGATGCCATTTTCCAGGCTTGGGAACTGTTCTCACGGGGATGTTTCTGACCCTGACACTCAGGGGCCCTCAAGACTGACTCCACGCATCCTCCAGGTTCTCTGAAGCACTCCTGTGTCCAGCCAACATGGCCTGCTCAGCTCCCACGCCTGCCCCCCTCCGTCCCACTCTGTCCTCCCCTCTTCCTGGTCCATTTGCATGGGGGGCTCCCTTCACACACCTTCCTGTGCTTGAACTCCACCCCAACTTTATGGTTTGGCTCCGGGCACCTCTCCAGGAAGCCTCCACATGACCTCCAGGCAGAAGACACCCTGGTTTCTTCAATCCTCTTCCCAAGCCTCCTCTAACCTGTGGCGGCCAGTCAGGCCTTCCACCTTGGACTGGGCTAAGCTGGAAACCACCAGAGGGAGGGTTCACATCAGATTCATATCCCCTCCCCTCCAACCTCCCTGCCTCCTCTCCCTGCAGTCAGGAGTCGGCATACAGAATTAACACATAAACGAGCAAACCTATCAAGTCTGGTTAGGAGAAATTCCAACTGTCTCTCCACCAGTCACCAGGGGACAGCAAGGAGCGCCTCTGTAGAGGCTGGTCCATTCAGCCAACATCGCTGAGCCCTCCACGTGGCGGACAAGGTGAACAAGACACTTACCACCCAGGAAAGTCCGCTGGGTTTGCCTGACAATTCTGTAATGACCACCATGCAGCCCAGGGTCATGGTGGAAGGACAAGGTGCTCTGGGAAGGTGTCCCAAAGGTGTAGCCCACCTGGGGTCACAGAGGCTTCCCAGTCAATTGAACTGAGACCTCAGAAAAAAGAGCGTGTGGCCACGGAAGACTGGGATGTCTCCCTGCCGCCATCTCAGAAGAGAAAGCAGACAGCTTGGGGGTCAAGGCTCTGTCTCTGCGCCCCCGATCCCGGCCATGGGATCCCCTGCCTCAGCACAGCCGGGCTGTTGCGAGGATTTGTGGGGATAATGGCTGGGGAGCACCCAGCACAGTCAAGCTCTCCCCAGACACAGGGGATTACTGTTGTCAGTATGACCCAAACGGCTCACAGGAGGCCAGAGGACTCCAGGCAGCCAGACCTCTGAGCCTGGGCTGAGCGGGACAATAATCCTGCCTCACGATTAGCCCCGACCTGGAGAGAGGAGAAACAGGGCTGCCCCGAGCCTCCCCTGCTGCCAGCGGCCGGCCGCTGGGTCAGACCGCAGGAAACTGAAGCAGCAGAGACCAGGAGGCTGGGTGGCGAGTGGCCCAGGGGTGTGAGGGGGAAGGAAGCTGGATGCAGGCAGAGGAAGACGACAACCGAGGGCGTGGCTGAAGACAGGCCGGGGCAGAGGAGAGAGACAAAGAACGGACAAGCGTGGGAGAACATCCTCTCCCCTCCCGCCCGCCCCCCTGAGCTGCTCCAGACCATCGGTGGGGTGACTTCCAGGACGGATGCAGCAGGGCTCTGCCACTCACAGGCTGCCAGGGCTCTTCAGAGGCAGCTGGGTATTTATTTAAGTCTGTTTGAAAGCCACCCTGTTGGGGAAGGAGCCAACCACAGACCGGAAACCCCTGAGGTGTGCGAATCCCCACGTCACTTCTCAGCAGGAGGGGGCTGAGGCAGAGCAGGCTGAGATGAAGGCCGTGGCCGCGGCGCCCGGCCGCCCAGGGCACCCGCTCAGCACTCAGGGGGGCACCAAGGGCCACCTGGGCGCTGGGAACACAGGCCCCTCCCGGCCACGCCGCCCTTCCTGCCGCTTCTCAAACACACCAGTCCGGTCGCCGCTCCCGGCTTTTGCTTTTACTACGTCCAGAACGCACATTACTGGCTCATCTCAAGTGCCACCTTCTCCAAAGGGCTCCCCCTGACCGACTCGTCTGGACCAGCCCACTCCCCACACCACCGTGCTCTCCCCCAGACACCCACGCAGCTCAACTCCTCATCTCTGCAGGTCTTTGTGTCTTTGCTCGGATGTCACCTCCTTCACAAGGCCTTCCCCACCCCCCTGTTTTCCCCCTATTTAAAATTGTACACCCTCCCCCAGCTCTCACCCTCCTTCCCCCAGCTTCCCTCTTCTCTGTGTCACAGACTAGATATTTAATTGTTAACTGTCTTTCCCCTCCCACCGGAATGTCAGCTCCAAGAAGACAGGGATTATCGTCAGATTTGTTCACTGCTGTATCTAGAAAAGTGCCTGGCACATAGTAGGGGCTCAATAAATGTTTGATGAGTGAATGAATAAGTGTGTTTAAGAGCAGGGACTCTGGTCAGAGTGCCCGGGGTCTCATCCGCGCTCTTCCACTGACTGTGTGACCTTCGACCATTTACTTAACCTCTCTGAGACTCAATTTAATTAATCAGTAAAAGGAGAATAACAACAGTACCTGTCTCACAGGATTGCTGGGGGATTAAATATGATCATGCATATAAAGAGGTGAACACAGTGCCTGGGCTCCAGTGAGCACCCAGTACCGTGTGGCTCTCAACACCGGCCCTCACGTGGTAGCGTTTCTCGCTTATTTGCTCATGTGCTTATCCTCTGCTTCCTCCACTCTAGCATCGGCTCCAGCTTGCCCTGCTCACCACGGTACCCCCAGTGCCTAGCACAGTGTGGGAAGAGAAAATCAGGCCTCCTCTCAAATCAAGAAATGTGGAGCTGGGAGACACAGCCAGAGCTGGAGTAGGAGCCTCACCGATCTGTTTCTCCAGGGCTGCTGCCTCACAGACGGTGGCCCGGGGCAGGATTCCGGGGTCGGTGAAACTTGTCTGTAGCAGGCAGCTCATGACGAAGAAAAACAGGATGGCAGCAATGATGGGGATGGCGAGGGTCAGCTGGCGGGCCAAGAAGGGACAGCTAGAAAAAGAGAGGGAGAGAGAGATGAGCAGACACTCCAAGGGCTGCCTGGGCCTCAGGGCTACGGCACCAGGCAGGCACTGTCATCCCATCAAACACCACCACGGTCCTGAACAGAGGCAGATGTATGGTCCCTGGATGAGTGCAGCCCCGCACCCGTCCGTGCCTAGAGCAGACATCACTAATTGATCCTTGTACTTTCTCCCGGAGCCCCTGGCAGATGTGATCAACAGATCCCAGCACTCAACCCCTGCACTTGGCTGCAGCCTCAGATTCCTTCTAAACACAGAGCTTCAGGCAGCCACTACCAATGAACTGGATTGTCACTTGAGATGAATCATCCAGGACAGTGTGCACTCATTTATTCGGTCTCTCCACAAATATTTACTGAGGTCTTCTCTGTGTTAAAGGCAATGACTTCAACAAGCAGCAGGGATAACGGCAGTGAATAAGACAAGAGGCCCCCTGCTCCCTCAATGAGGCTTATGGCCTAGTGAGGAAAACAGACATGTAAACAGAGAACTGCCACGCAGGGCTTGGCATGTTATAATGGGGAAGGGGAAATAGTAGAACAGTTAGGAGACTGGATGAAGGAGAGACTTCCTAAGCTAGACCCTGAATGAGTAGGGCCAGCCAGGTAAAGGGTGTAGGGGGAAGAGCATGGTCCAGCCACTGCCACTGTCACCCAAGGGCTGGCATCCGGAGTCAGTTCTATCAGGCCCCCTGACCCTAGTGGGCTCCAACAGCCTGTGCACGGGTCTGACGTTGAGGCCCGCCCATACTATTAACCACCATCCTATGTGGCCTTCCCTCCCAGAGCCAGAGTGGCACCTGATGGGGTGAGGAACTGCTATTTGGGGATGACTGACCGCTGGGAGGCCTGAATCAGCCAACGTCCCAGGAGCTGGCACAGTCGCAGGAGCAAACCCGTGGGCATCTACATGCTGTTTCTGGAGCCTCCATTGTTGGAGGCTTTGGCCTCCAGAGAGGCCCTTCCCTTGAGGAGCAGAGACTGCCAACACCAAGGGCTCCAAGTGGGCCACGTTCTGCTCCAAACATCTCAGCGGTCCCCAGGTCTGAGCCTCAAACAGTGCTGTGCCCTCTGTGTCACCCACATGACAATTCAACCAGTTCATGTACAACCAGACTTCTTGGGAGATGGAGAAGATTTGCAGAGCCCTCAGGAACACCAAGTCCTGGCCCCTGGTTTTACAGACGGGACTCCAAAGCCCACAGCCAGATCCAAGGTCACCCAGCCAGGCGATGGTAGGATTGGGGTCTCCAAGCCCCCAGCAAATGCTCTGTCCATTTCATTCAACAAATAAACGTATTTGCTATATTGTATTGCAATGTATTTACTGTATTGAGTGCCTACTACATACCAGGCCCTGTTCTAGGCACTGTGAATACAACAGTGAGAATAAACACCTGTTCTCATGGAGAGAGACAGGCAAGAAGCTAACCAGAAGCATAAGTGTAGTATGTCAGATAGTGGCGAGTGTTTTGAAGAATAAGTCAGGGCAGAGGGGACAGGAGGGAGGGGGCCAGTTTCCTATATTACAGGCATGGTCAGGGAAGGACAGGAGAAAGTGAGGGAGTGGGCCAGGAAGCTATCTAAAGGAAGGATATTCCAAACCATGCAAAGGCCCTGAGGTCGGAGTATGCAAGGAGGCCAATGTGCCTGGGAGGGAATGCACAGGGGACAGTGGGAGGAGATGGGGACAGAGAGGAAGCCACCACGAGGGCTCTGGCCCTTATCCAGAGAGGCAGGGAATATTCAGGGAATATTCAGATCTGAGCAGCACTCTGGCTGCTGTGTGGGGATGGGAAGCAGGGCAGAAGCTGGGAGGCCTGTGCAAGAATGCACCAAATCATACATTAGAGAAAATCATTCACAGCAAGAAAGGCCCTAGAGCCACGCTTACCTCTCCCCAGAGCCTTGGGAGAGTGTGAGCACCTCTCGCCCTCCAGGCCCTCGCCAACAGCGTTCCCATACGCCAGGTCCCTCCTGAGGTTCCACCCCAGTCCAGGCCCAGGCGAGCTCTCAGCCCAAACCCAAACCCTCCTGCCAACACCACCAGCCCAAGTGAGGAGAAGCAGCAACAAAGACGAGATGATTCACAAGCTCTTCCTGGAACCCAGAAGTCCTCGCTTCCTCCCTCTCTGGGGACAAATCTGTCACCAGTGAAGACATCCCCTCAGCCCAGAGGTTCTGAATGGACCAAATCCCACACTGCAGGGTCACAGGGGCCGGCCCTGCCAAGCACCACTTCCTCCTGCCTCAGCTGCATCCCTGGCTGGGAGGATCTGGTGGAGCCTGAGGGATGCTGGAAAAGGAACTTCCAAAACACCCACGTGGGCCGGCCCAGCGGGGTGGATCTGAAACTCAGCCAAGGGCCATGCTGGATCTGGGGGTTCCCCAGAGTTTCTGCTTGTTAATTATTCTGGAACTTTTTATCCACCCTGAGTCAGAAAGGAAAGGGTGAAAGGGAGAAGCTAATTGGTAGGAAGCCCTCACCTTGCTTCAAGGGGAAACCCAAGGTTGCAGATACATGATCTGGCAGCTGGAAGGGGTATCTGGGGGCCAGTGTCTTGGTGGAAGCCTTATCAAGGCCCTTGGGAAGGACTTTTTGGTGATGACAAGTAACAGCAGCAGCCAGCTTTAAACGCTTATCACCAGCTAAAAGCTTATGTGCATGGATTCCTGCCACCCTCGTGACAACCTGGGGAGGGGGCACTAGTATACACCGCATTTTATAGATGAGGAAACTGGGGTTCTGAGTAGTGAAGTGGTTGCCCCGAAGTCACACACTTGGTGCGTGGTGGAGCTGAGACGTGAACCAGCTCTGCTGGCTGCAGAGATGGAGTTCTGAACCACCTGTAAAATTGAGTAAGACCACAAAGGATGGGTAGAACCAGGAGGGAAAGGTGGGGCTCATGCAGCATGAGTAGGGGTGCGTTTGTGTGTATGTGTGAGTGTGTGTGAAAGGAATCAGGAAGCAGGTGGCTCAAGCTAGAGATCAATGGTAGAGTGGAAAACTTCTGATACAAATATGTGACCCTGGTAAAGTGACAGGCATCCCTTCCTCCATCCATGAAATGGTGAACGCTGTGTGGGCCAATCCTGAGTCACTGGGGATACGAAGAGGTCAAAAAGCCATGGGGGACCTGTCACACGAAAATCCTCTCGACTCTTGAAAAATAACAAGGCACTGCAACTGTCCCTGCCGTGGAACAGGCCAGAAGGTACTCTGGAGTGTTGGGAAGGGAAAGAAAGCCAGGAGGTCAGGAGGTGGGGGGCAGGGGCCTGGGACATGTCTGGGGGGACCAGAGGAGGAGGAGGGAAGGACAGGAAGCTCTGGAGAAACTAAGGAAGGTGCTGGAGAGAAAAGGGGAGGTCTGAGAGGCCCAAAGATATTTGAAGGCCTAGGGTAAGAACGACTGAAGGGAAAGCAAGGGGGGAGGGTCTGAGAGTAGAGAGATGACTAGGGGACCCTAGAGGGGCCCTGGAGGGAACAGGGAAGATGGCCGGGAAATCTGAGGTGGTATATAGCCAAAGGACAAGGAAGAAATTCAGAAGTTGTCTGGAAAGGATATAAAGAAAAGATGCCTCAAGGAGTCAGAAAGAAGCTGGGAACAAGAGATGGTCCAGGGGATAGGTGAGGAGAGGGGAATCTATCTAAGGAGCTGGGGAGGCCTGGGGCAGATTCTGAGAGGGCAGAGAGGATAGGGGTCTTGGAGGGACATGGGAGGGCAGTGATCCTGGCAGAGGTTGGCAAAGGCAGGGTGCCAGGGAAGGATGGGGGTGCTAGGGAGGGGCCAGAGGGGATGGGATGGCTGGCAGGGATGGAGGGGACCAGCTTAGATGGTGATCCCAATTGTCACGGAAGGATGGCGAGTCTGGGAGGGGACCAGAAAGGACAGGTGGGAGATAAGCAAGGAGACTGGAGAGGCCTGAGGGCAGATTCTGAAAGGCGCCAAGGAGAAGCTGGGAAGGGAGGGTGCCTGGCAGGTGCTGGGAAAGGTGGAGGGCCCAGGACGGGGTGCCCATCAGGGGACCAGAGGGGCTGGAGTGTCCATCAAGGGCTGGGGAAGGTGGGGTGAGCGGCAGGCGGCAAAGGGGATCGGAGGGTATGGGGCGCCTCAGGGGGCGGGGACGCCGCCGAACTCACTCGAAGACGAAGAAGAGGACGGTGGTGGTGAGGATGAGCAGCAGCGTGAGGGCGAAGACGCCGCCGTGGCCGGATAGCATAAGGCGGCCGCCGCAGTAGAAGCGGTTGCGGCCCGGGAACACCTCCCACTTGCGCCGCGGGCGGCGGCCGATGCTCTCGCTGCCGCTGCCGCTGCTGCTCCAGCGCGGCGCGGCGGCGGGCGGCGGGGGCCCGGGGCCCGGGCCGGGGGGCGCGGCGGGGCCGGGGCGGCGCGCCCCGGGGGAGGCGGGCGGCGGGGCGGCCCCGGGGCTGATCTGCTGGTATTCGCAGTCCTTCATGCGGTCGGCCGCAGACCTCGGCTCTGCACCCCGCGGGGCGGCCGGGCCGCACCAGGACCGAGGTGGAGCGGAGAAGCTGCTAGCGGTGGCTGCGGCGGCGGCGGCGGGGGCGGGGGCGCGCGGCGCTCGCTCGCAGGGGCGGCCCCATCGCCGCCCCGCCCCGCCCCGCGCGGCCTCCCGCCGCAGCGCCCCCTCCGCCTGGGTCTGGGATGGCGCTCGGGCCCCGCGGCCGGGTCCTGACCCGCTGCAGGGCCCCAACCAATCCACTGCCGCCCCGATCCCTGCTGCACAATGACGGGGCAGCAGAGGCGCGCTCCAGGACTCTTTCTGTTCTTTTGCAATCAAACCATTTGTTGGGCGTCCGCTGTATTCCAGGCGCCGTGCCGAGCGCCGAGATTCGAGAGGTGGATTTCGTGAACTACTTCTGGCAATCTGTATTTCCAGGGCCAGGCTTCACCCATCTCTGATGACCTACCTACTGGACAGGCATTTTGCGGGGCCAGCACGGGTGGGGATGGGGATACAATCTGCTTTGAAAGCCAGGGGCCTATTAATTACTGTGTTGAAGTTCAAAGTGTCCAAGGGGTATGTGTGGCACATCCTGTCCTCCCTCATCCAGCTCTGTGACCTGCACCCAGACCCAGGTTTCCTATCACCTAATGCAAGGTTGATGCCACAGGGCCCCAGTGTTTTTTTGTTTGTTTTTTAATTTATTTTATTTATTTTTGGCTGTGTTGGGTCTTCTTTGCTGCGCGTGGGCTTTTTCTGGTTGCAGCGAGCGGGGGCTACTCTTTGTTGCGGTGCGCGGGCCTCTCATTGCGGTGGCTTCTCTTGTTGCGGAGCATGGGCTCTAGGTGCACCGACTTCAGTAGTTGTGGCTCGCGGGCTCTAGGCGCGCTGGCTCAGTAGTTGTGGCACACGGGCTTAGTTGCTCCACAGCATGTGGGATCTTCCCAGACCAGGGATCGAACCTGTGTCCCCTGCATTGGCAGGTGGATTCTTAAAAACTGAGCCACCACGGAAGCTCCAGCCCCAGGGTTTTTCAGGAATTCTGGGTGTATTATTTTTCTGTTGCTGTGTAACAAATTACCACAAATTTAGTGACTTAAAACAACACACGTTATATCTCACAGGTTCTAGGTCAGGAGCACTGGGACTGCTTAGCTGAGCCCTTTGCTTAGTCTCAGAAGGCTGCAATCAAGATGTCAGCAAGGCTGCATGCTCATCTGGGGACTCAACTGGGGAAGAAAATACCTGCAAACCCACTCAGGTTTTGTGGGCAGAACTTATTTCCTTGTGACTGTCTGACTGAGGGCCTGGCTGTCACCCAGAGGCCTCCCTGAGGTTTCAGAGGCCACCTGCAGTTCCTTGAGGTTACCACAGTTCCTTGCCACGTGGGCTTCTACAACATGGCCTCTTACTTCATCAAGCCCACAAGGAGAATCTCTAGCCCCAGTCTGCTAATACAGAGTTTTACATAACGTAACATATATGTAATGGGAGTGGCAGCCCAATACCTTCACCATATTTTATAGGTTAGAAGCAAATCACAGGTCCCACTTGAACTCAAGAGGATCACACAAAAGTGTGAATACCAGCAGGCAGGAATCACTGAGGCTCACCTTAGGGTCTGTCCACCACACTGGGGTTACTGGAAAACCTAAGGAAAAGTATAGGAAAAGAGAGAGCTGGAGACTAGGATAGGAGAGAGTAAGAAAAGAAGTCAGAATACACGATGCAGAGGGGTAGAAAGACAGCAACAATGACCTCAAGGTTCTGTAATTTTTACACATGACAAAGGCCACAGAACCATGCCCTTGGTGCCAAAGATTCTGGATTTGATGAGCCCCACCTTGGAATGAACCATATTGTGGACTTCCTCCCCTCTTGCTCTTTGGCTGTGGAACAAATCCACAAAACTGGACATACTGGTTCAAATACAGATTCCTGTCCCACCTCAACTGGATCTTCTTGCAACCCTAATTCTTGCTCCTTGTCACTTTACAGAAACCAAAACTATCCTGCTTGACTGTTAGCTACCCTCCTCTCGACCTCATAATTTCTATTTGTATCAATCCTTTCCTCTCATCTTAAAGATGTGGGCCTCATTCTGTCCATGGCCAACCCTCCACTCATGTCCTATCTCTCTTCCTGTTCTCTGAGACTACAAATGCATCTCAATTCTCCTCTATCAATTAAAATGCAAAACTAAACTAAAAAACCAACAACAGAAACTGCTTTCCGTATTTGGCTACCTCCTCACTCTAGCTTCAGGTTTATCATTTTCTCTCTCATTAGCCACTCGTATTAAAAAGTAGCTACCACTTCCCTGTCACTTAATCATTTCTTAACTTTTTACAACTCCCCTAAGAATTCTATCTTAAATGTCACTAGTGACCTATTTAGTGTGGCATACACTACCCATTCTCACCAAAACCCACAGTTCCCAGCCTCTCTTACAGAGAGGTACTGAATCCTGGCTAATGGAATATGAGTGGAAGTGACAGACTGTCCCATAAAACTCTCAAGTGCTGATCTCCGCTCTCCTTTCCATCTGCTGGCAGAATGGAGGAGACTCTGAGAACCTAGAAGAGAGTCAAACCACATGTCTCCATTCCAAGTTTTAGGGTCCCACTTCTTCTCAATCACAGGAAAGGTTTAGTCAGACTGAATTCAACTGATGAAATTCTACAACATGCACCATATTTTTGTTTTATTTGTAGCAAATAAGGCTGGTGGCTACAAGAAATAAGAGATTCTTTTATGGCTATCATGGAAGCTCTGTGACTCTCTGACCATGTCTTGAGCCGAGAGTTTAAAGACCTAAGCTTGGGACTTCTGTGGCAGCCCAGTGGTTAAGGTTTCGCCTTCCAGTGCAAGGGGTGTGGGTTTGATCCCTGGTCAGGGAGCTAAGATCCCACATGCCTCGCAGCCAAAAAAAACCCAAAACATAAAACAGAAGCAATATTGTAACAAATTCAATAAAGACTTTAAAAAAATTGTCCACATCAAAAAAATCTAAAGACCCAAGCTTGTCATTTTCTTTCTGCAAGGACTCTGATGCACTCAGAAGAATTCTTCCCATACAAAGTCCCTGTAAGCCATCATCACTGCCATAACAGTCAGGTGCAACAACCACTTGGGCCCCCAAGGCACTTGCCTTTTAGTTGGCACTTCATCACAAATAACCACAGGTGATAATTTAATTAATCATGTTGCCACGGCATGCCGTGGATTAGCGGCATCACGTTTCTCATTGACAAGCAGCTTTTAGCACATTCAAACCCAATGACACAACCGGACCAGTTCCCTAATCCCATCTTTTGAGGTCTGTTTCCTGGGACCCCTCCTAGCACTAATTTCTGTGTCAGTCAGTGTCCCGCCAATGAGACAGAAACCACACCAGTCATTGGGGAAAATCTAACATAAAGAATGGTTAGAATGGTTAACTAGGTATAAAGTTGTTAACTAGATAACTAAAAGGATGAAAAGAAAACTGAGATACCATGGAGGCAGCAACAGCAGGAAGCATCTATAACTCCTAGGGCTAGGAGAACAAAGGAAAGAGTTTGGAATTACTAAAACTTAGAAACTTAGAAGACGGGCCCTGGACTTCCCTGGCGGTCCAGTGGTTAAGACTCTGCTTCCACTGCAGGGGGTGCAGGTTTGATTCCTGGTTGGGGACCTAAGATCCCGCATGCTGTGTGGCGCAGCCAAAAAAAAAAAAGAAGAAGAGGGGCCCTACAGAGCTGAAACTCAGACCTCTAAGTCTAGTGCTGGTGTCTGGTGTCTCTGAACTTAGAGGAGGGACCAACACTTCTGAGAAAGAGGTGCAATCCAGATGGTGCTGGTGTCTCTGACTGGGACACCATGAAGCTGGGTTTGTAACTTTTGGGAAAAACTGCAAAGTGGATTCAGCTGTTGCTATAGGAAGGCAATGCTGCTGCTGGGGTGAAGGAGCATTGCTAGGGTGACCTCACACGAACAGGAAGCAGAAGGAAGAAAGGAGTCCTTTCTTCCTCCTGTGACCTCACTATCGCCCTCTCGTGGCCCCTATTGGCAGAGCCCAAAGTAGAGTCAGCTAACAGCAGAAAAGTGATTTGCAGAGTCCCAGCTCCACTATCTCATAGTAGAAAGTAAAAGGGTGGATTTGGAGCTGAGACAATAACTTAATAACTAGCACAAGTGTCTTTATAAAGTATTAGAAGAAAGAGGTGAAAATTAGCTGATTTTCAAGCAGAGGTGAAAGGGAAATGGAGAAAGTCCAAAAATGATGGGCCTTTCAGGGTCAGAAAAGATGACTGCTTCTTGACTACAAATTGTATAAGATCAAAAAATGTCTTGAACAACATGAGGTGAAAGATGTGATTACCTCTAAGGCAAATATCAGGTGAAGAGTGTGGCCTTTCCACTTGCTTCATATGACTTCAATGTAGCCACTATTACGCTGAGAGTGAGGCAAGGGGGTGATGAGGATATAAATATATCAGCTTGAGAATTCTATCTAGGAAAGAACTTGAGTGTGGTTAGTGTCACATGGATCTGACTAGAAGCAAATAGAGCAGAAATCTGTTGTGTTAATTTTGTGTGTCAACTTGGCTAGGCCACAGTACACAGATATTTGGTCAAATAATCTAGATGTTTCTGTGAAGGTTTTTCTTCAGATGAGAGTACCATTTAAAACAGTAGACTTGAGTAAAAGCAGATTATCCTCCATAAATTGAGTGGGTCTCATCCAATCAGTTGAAGGTCTTAATAGAAAAAGGATGGACTTTCCCTGAGAAAGAGGTAATTCTGCCAGTAGACTGCCTTCAGACTCAAATTATAACATCAGCTCTTCCACTGGGCCTCCAGCTGCTGGCCTACCCAGCAGATTGTGGACTTGCCAGCCTCCACAATCATATGAGCCAATTCATTAAAATCTCTATGTATACAGACACATACATACATATGGATACAGATACACACGTACATCTAATTGGTTATGTTTCTCTGGAGAATTCTGACTTATATACCAAAAATATATATATTTTTTTAAAGCTTGTGTCTCATTACTTCTTTTATTTTTTAAATGTAATTTTTTTAAAAAATAAATTTATTTATTTTTGGCTGCGTTGGGTCTCTGTTGCTGCACATGAGCTTTCTCTTGTTGCGGTGAGCAGGGGCTACTCTTTGCTGCAGTGTGTGGGCTTCTCATTATGGTAGCTTCTCTTGTTGCAGAGCTCGGACTCTAGGTGTGTGGGCTTCAGTAGATGTGGCACTCAGGCTCAGTAGTTGTGGCTCACGGGCTCTAGAGCACAGGCTCAGTAGTTGTGGCGCACGGGCTTAGTTGCTCCATGACATGTGGGATCTTCCTGGTTCAGGGCTTGAACCCGTATCCCCTGCACTGACAGGTGGATTCTTAACCACTGCACCACCAGGGAAGTCCCTAATGTTTATTTTTTATTGGAGTAAAGTTCATTTACAATGTTGTCTCTTTTTTAAAAATATTTTTATTATTTATTTATTTATTTATTTGGTTGCACCGGGTCTTAGTTGCAGCCGGGGAGCTCCTTAGTTGTGGCTCAAGGGTTCCTTAGTTGCAGTTTGCCAGCTCCTTAGTTGCGGCATGTGGGCTCCTTAGTTGCAGCACGTGAGCTCCTTAGTTGTGGCATGCGAACTCTTAGTTGTGGCATGCCTGTGGGATCTAGTGCCCTGACCAGGGATCGAACCCGAGCCCTCTGCATTGGGAGTGCGGAGTCTGAACCACTGCGCCACCAGGGAAGTCCCTCCAAAAATATATTTTTTTGTTTTTTTGTTTTTTGTTTGCTTGTTTGTTTGTTGCGGTACGCGGGCCGCTCACTGTTGTGGCTTCTCCCATTGCAGAGCACAGGCTCCGGACGCGCAGGCTCAGCGGCCATGGCTCACAGGCCCAGCCGCTCCGCGGTATGTGGGATCTTCCCGGACCGGGGCACGAACCCGTGTCCCCTGCATCGGCAGGTGGACTCTCAACCACTGTGCCACCAGGGAAGCCCACCTCCAAAAATATTTTGAAGTAACTGTATTGCCAAAGAAATTATGAGCCAAAAAGAAAAAAGAAAAAAGCTTTGACTACCTAAATTTAATATGAAACCTCAAGGGACCCTGAATAGCCAAAACAGTTTTGTACAAGAAGAATAAAATCGGAGGTCTCATACCTCCTGTTTTCAAAACTTACTACAAATCTACAGTAATCAAAACAGCGTGGTACTGGCATAAAGAAAGGCATATAGATCAATGGAGTAGAATACAGAGCCTAGAAATAAATCCTTGCATATACAGTCAAAAGATTCTGACAAGACCTCCAAGACCTTTCAATGAGGAAAGGACAGTCTTTTCAATAAATGGTGCTGGGAAAACTGGATATTCACATGTGTAAGAATGTTAGACCTGGGCTTCCCTGGTGGCACAGTGGTTAAGAATCCACCTGCCAATGCGGGGGACATGGGTTCGAGCCCTGGTCCGGGAAGATCCCACATGCCGCGGAGCAACTAGGCCCGTGAGCCACAACTACTGAGCCTGCACTCTAGAGCCCGTGAGCCACAACTGCTGAGCCCATGTGCCACAACTACTGAAGCCCGCGCACCTAGAGCCCATGCTCCGCAACAAGAGAAGCCACCACAATGAGAAGCCCGCGCATCGCAGTGAAGAGTAGCCCCTGCTTACCACAACTAGAGAAAGCCTGCGTGCAGCAATGAAGACCCAAAGCAGCCAAAAAAAAAAAAGGGCAAAGGGGGACTTCCCTGGGAGTCCAGTGGTTAAGATTCCACGCTTCCACTGCAGGGGGCGCAGGTTCATCCCCGGCCAGGGAACTAAGGTCCTGCATGCCACGTGGTGAGGCCAAAAAAAATAAATAAATAAAGGGCAAAGGATCTGAATAGACATTTCTCCAAAGGTATACAAATGGCCAATAAGCACATAAAAAGATGCTCAACATCACTAATCATTAGGGAAATGCAAATCAAAACTACAGTGAGATACAACTTCACAACCACTAGGATGGCTAGTATTTTAAAAAACGAGAAGAAGGAAAAAAAAAGGAAAATAAGTGTTGGTGAGGATGTAGAGAAATTTGGATCCTTGTGCACTGCTACTGGGAATACAAAATGATGCAAATCCTGTGGAAAACAGTATAGCAGTTCCTAAAAAACAACAACAACACAGAATTAACATATGATGCAGCAATATATACTTCTGGGTATATACCCCAAAGAATTGAAAACAGGGACTTGTACAGGTATTTGTACACCAATGTTCATAGCAGCATTATTCGCAATAGCCAAAAGGTGGAGCTACCCAAGTATATCCCTCAAAGGATGAATGGATAAACAAAATGTGGTATATACATACAATGGAATATTATTCAGCCTTAAAAAGAAAGGCAATTAAAAAAAATTTTTTTTATTGAAGTATAGTTGATTTACAATGTTGTATACAGCAGATAATATTTGTTTCTGGTTTTTTAATGACGACGATAACAATGATGACGATGATGATGATAAAAAATAGCTACCATTCATTAAGTTCTTACTATGTGCTATGTGCTATGCTAGTGCTTTATCTAGTGCTTTATCTCATTTAATCTTCATAACTACTCTGTGTGGTAAGTGATGTCACCCCCATTTTAGAGATGAAAAAACAGGTTTAGAGAAGTTGAGTCACTTGCCCAAGGTTTTACAGGCCCTCCTTCTCTCTCTACATTTTTTCTTTTTGACAATCTCATCCAATATCATGGCTGCTATAATTATCATGTCTGTGTGGATTGCTCCCTGACCCCTCTCCTTGTCTCCTGGTCCACATTTCCTGGCATATGAATGTGCTGATGGCATTGTAAACTCAACATGTCCAAAATGCAGCTATTCTTTTGTTAGTACTATTCTAAACATTTTTCATTTAACTCACATAACTCTGAGATAGATAATATTATTATTCATATCTATGAGGGAGATAGTGTTATCCATGTTTTACAGATGAGTGAACAGAGGCCTAGAGATTCAGTATCTGGCTCACCTTTACACAGCTAGTACACAGTGGAGCTGGGCTTGGGGCTGATTTCAATGCTTAGACCACAATGACAATACCTCAGTTCCACTCAAACTGAGCTCTCCCTGTCCTGTTCTGTTTCCTGCTTCCTATATTCATTCTCTGCCCTTAACTTCAAATCCTACTGTCCTTCAAAGTCCAACTCAAAGGCCATTCCCTACAAAGTCTTTTCAAGTATTCCAAGCTGGGAGGGATCTCCATCTTGTGTGAATTTACAGAGAACTTACTGTGTACCACACTTACCTTTTCCCAAGCTTACAAGTAAAATTTTAATTCATCCTCACCATAAAAAGTTCAAGTAGAGAATACTGAGCAAGAAGTTTAAGTATCTCTTCATTCCCCAGAATTTATTAGTTTTTTCCTTGATTAACGTTCCTGTGTTTCTGCTAGAAACTCTATCAGGCAGCTATTTGAGGACAGGAAGCAGGGCGAGTCTTCTTTAGTCCCCTAAAACAGGCAATACCGAACAATTGCTGAAAGAATCAATCAGTTGCAAATCCCATGAGCCTGCACACACTACATTTTTTGGAGGAGGGTGAGAGGGTCTGTTCAAGAAAAGTGATTTATTTTTTCAGGGGGACTGGTAAAGCCATGTCAAACGCTCCCTCTCCTCCCACCTTCATTAAAGAACAAAAAAGCATCTACTTCTAGGTACATAAAGCGTCTGGTTTCTGTTTTAGCTGGGTCTCAGAAGGAAATGACTTTTCTCTGAAATTGTAGACGCCCAACCCAGCTGCAGCATTGTTAGACCTCAGGGTAAACAGGAAGCTTCCTGCCTTGGGCCCTTCATATCCCTCTCGAAGGCTATTAAAGACTGTTAATAGGATAGTAAAAGGACAGCTGCTGGCCATAAAATCAGCCCATTCCTTAGCTCCTTAGAGAACTAGATCCCTCCAAGGTCAGAGAGAAAACTGTGTCCATCTCCAGGTCACACCAGGTACGTCCACCTAGCTGGGGTCCTCACTTAACTCCTCTGTGATCGGCTGTAACCAGAATGGTCTTTGCAAAATACCAGAGTGATTTAGTTCCTTGGTATTAGTTGAGAAATGAGAGGTTCGCATTTATAGGGTTTCCGGTCCTTGAAATCACTTGTTTCTGGGGGTGACGAGGTCTAGTGTGAATGTTAAGCTGAGACTGCCAAAGCAGTGAAATCATCCCCTACCCTGTGGAGTTTGAGTCACCTCTTCCAGTAGGGAAACAATCAGTTCTGATTATCCCCCCCAAAAGAGGCAAAGAGGTCAATCCATGAGAGCAAACAATCTAGTACTCCTACCTCTGCAATAAAGAGCTGAATCAGGCCCTCAACGCTTCCTGCACACAGGGTGGAAGTCCCCAGATTTGCAGCTGTGGGTGAGGAGGGAGGGAACAGTTTCTGCCAACTGGAGGGACACTAGGGCAGGGGTGATCATCTTTTGCCAAGAAGGGCACTCGGGTGTCTTGGCAGAAGGCAGAGGGCTGTCCCGATCTGTGTGTACATTTTCAGAAGCATTTGACTCTGGACCAAATTCTCTCAGCTGTGCTAAAGCTGGGGCGAGGGATGGGAAATGCTTATTGGCCAGGCTGACTAGGAGCTCCAATAGAGGGTGCTGGGGCTCAGCCAGGAGCGTCCCTTCAGCTGGCAAGTTTAATTTTCAGTCATGGTCAGAGGGAGCGTGTCAATCCATCTATTTCGAAGTTTCTGCTTGTTGGAATTTTTGGCTCAAATGGGGAAAGAGTGGTGATGATGCAGAGCCTCTTACCTGGCTCAAAGAATGAGAAAAAATAGCTCAGCAGGGGTCAAGATTTTACTACAATTATAGAGTCAAGCCCATTACCAAATGGGGGCCAGGAAGATACCATTTCATTCAACCCTGGACTTACCTACAATTTATCAATTCCTGCTGCTGTGTTGGCTCATCTGACCCTTACCTACCAATCAAGAAAGCACAGGCACTCGGGCAGGGCCGGAAAACCAGTCACTGCTCACACATTGAACATTTAGTTGCCCCTGGGCAGGCTTACTTACACAGGACAGGGGAGCCTTATTTGCCAAGTGTCACTGCTCTTCCTCCTTCAGAGGAAACATCACTGAAATTACTCCTCAGAGTGCTGAAAAGAGGAGAACTGGATATTTTTTCCAGTGGGATAAAGTAATTTTCCCCTAGTTTCAGAAGAGGTAACTAAGGCTCTGAAAACTCTCCCAAGGTCACACAGCTGGTAAGTGGGGCTTTACCGAGAGGACCAGAATCCAGGCCTCCTGCCTCCTCATGCAATGTTCTTCTTACCATGACTTTTTTCCCCCAAGTAACTTGTATTAATTATTTTTGCCTCAATTGACCTTTAATATCCAAATGAAGTGTGGATGCAGAGTATGTGGCAGGGTCTCAGCCCTTAATTTGTATTATTTTTTTAAAAAGGTAATTTATGGGAATTCACTGGTGGTCCAGCTCAGTGCTTTCACTGCTGTGGACCGGGTTTAATCCCTGGTCAGTGAACTAAGCTCCCGCAAGCTGTGCAGCCGATAAAATAAAATAAAATAATTTAAAAAAATAAAAAGGTAATTAATTGCAGATATAATCAAAAGTTGTTTAATTTGCATATCTTTGTAAGGTTTTTCATATAAATAAGTGAACAAATCATGAAAAAAAAAAATCAGAAACAATGTCCCATTTAGAAAAGATGGTCCCATTGTACTTAGGCTACACCGTCCAGGCCTCCGCCATCACTGTGTGGACTATGACCAGCTTGTCAGCTAGAGCCTTTGATGAAATTCACATTTAAATAATTTACATTTAAATTTACGTGTGGGTAGGTGGTAAGTTTAAGACTATCTCTGCTATGGTTGATTGACAAGACAGATCCAGGTATGCTTTAGACCTGGAATAAGATTTCTTCATTTACAGAGAAAACAGTTACTACCCTAAAGTCTGCCATAGCCAGGACCAGAAGGTGCTCTCTAGAGGCTCACACTTCTCCCATTCCTAACCAACCTTCAAGGAGAGAGAGGTTCTAACGGGCAGAGTAAGGGTTCCAGGGCAGCACAGGCAGCCCCAGCATGTATTTGTACTTTCAGACCTTGGTTAAGTCTGCTTCAAGCCTGTCTCCTAAGTCTCCAGGTCATGTCCAAGGTAGGAAGTTGCAATGCAGGAGTAGTCCCAGGAGCCAGTAAGTCAGGAAGTAGCCTAGAATGCACCGTGTGACCAGAGAACAAGTTTTCCAGTTGTACAAGAGTCCCATGATAGAGTTTCTGGGGACCTTTTGTCCTGGTGGGGAGTCCCCTGAAAGAGGCTTCCAAGGCACAGTCTCTAGGGATCTCAGCAGTGGTTCTTGATCTTGAAGCAAGTGAGCTGAAAACCAGTACACAATAGGAGTGGAGGAGCATAAAAACCTGGTGAGAACCTGGAAATCATAAGAGGGGGAAAACCCACACATTTACTGGAATGTCACTGCCTCAAATTGGATGAGCCTGGGACTTCCCTGCTGCTGGGTGAGCTATAGCTCTACGACTACAAATGTATTACACTGGAAAAGATATTCATTCAGCAGAGCTTAGGATCTGCCTTATAAAGCTGTGCATGACGCCAGCCAGGTGACTGCAATGTTACAAATAAACATGGCTACACACTGATTACCACAATAATGGGCCAACTGATACTAAAAATTCTATGGGGGGGGCGGCGGGTGGTCAGGGGACTTCCCTGGCAGTCCAGTGGTTAAGATTCCACGCTTCCAACGCAGGGGGCGTGGATTCGATCCCTGGTTGGGGAACTAAGATCCCACGTGCCACGTGGCATGGCCAAAAAAAAAAAAAAAAAAGTCTGTGGGGTCCACTTTTAGCCCAGGGCCAGGACTCTGATCCCCTGCCCCCTGAAACGGTTCCCTCATCCCACGGGGATGGCAAAGCAGAGAGAAAGGGGGCAAGGGATCCTGTGGTTCAACACTGTCCTTCTAGGGAAGCTCAGAGCCAGGTCTCCAAATGGCCCCCCCTCGTCTATCCTTGAAACTCTAAGCTTCGCTGGCACTCACTCTACTAGCTCATCCAGCTACAAACACAGAGTGCTCCTTTCTATTTCCCCTGTGCCTCTTAGTCACATAGCGCAGAGAACTTTACAAACAGCCAATGTGCGCCTCCAAGAGGCAGAAACTGCTGAGGAGTGGCCAGCATGGAGACAAAAAGACTTCCTCAGGGTTTATGGTGGACCTGGGGCCACAAGTAGGAACCAAAAAAAACAGGATGTATGATCAAACCCTTCCCATCCCTCTCTATCCTCCCCACTAACCGAACATTGCACAAGAGAGCTCCTCTGAAAATGGAGCACCTGCCAGAGCTCAGAGTACCTCAGAAAGTCGACATTCAAGCAGACATTCTGGGTATAGTTGTAAGTTAGGGGAAGGTCCCAGAGATACCCTCTGTGCTATTCCTATAACTCAGTCAGATCAGGTCCTTTCACAACTCTCGTTGTCTTCGCACATGCCCTTCCATTTGCCCAGAATGTTCTTCCTCTGCTTCTTAAATGGAATTCCTTCTTACCCTTCAGGACCCAGCCTAAATATGATGCCCTCCTCACCTCCTTCAGCCAGTTAGCTACTTTTTCCTCTGTGCTTCCACAATACTTTACGTCAAAAATATCTCCAATTCCATCCCACTATACTATAATTTAAGCCGTTAAATGTCTGTCTCTCCATTTTGACCACAAGACCTACCAGGGCAGCAAACTTATTTATGTTCTAACCTCAGTGATCTGACCCAGGGACTCACACTAAAAACACCCCCAAATAGTTGTTGAATGAATAAATTAGGTACAGGTCACTCAAATGGGCGAAGTTAAAGGTCTTCCCTGTCCCCGACTGAGGGCTTTGGCCCGTGTTCCCACCTTTTCCCAGCCAGGAGTCCACCTCACCTGAACATGCAGGCACAGACCACCAAACAGCAGCAGCGCTGCAGCGTGGACCAGGTACACGAACACCCGAGGACTGAGGAATCCAGGCTCAGGCTTCTCTGGGGTCTCTCTGTTCTTGCTCCTTTGCATCCCAAGTGTAAGGCAGAGCCAAGGATGGGTGGTCACATATGTCCAAGTTGCCCAGGCAACCAGTATAGCCACTGGCGCAGCCAGTAGAAAATTGGGCACCTGCTTGAGTTCATAGTATCTCAAAAAGCCAACATTCCAATAGATATCCTGGATGTAGCTGTATATTAGGGGAAGATCCCAGGAGCACCAAGGCGGCTCATTTCCCTCTACGATTCGGTAGCCCTTGTCCACAGCTAACTGCAGCAAGGGCTTAGGAATGGGGTAGGCTGGGCCTGGCAGACAGAACTGGGTATAGGCGTAATATTGAAAGAGGGCAAAGGGAAGGCTAAGTGTGAGCACTGACAGGAACACAGAGCCCATCAGCTTCAAGAGCTGTCTCAGAGGATTCCGCACCATGAGAGAAGAGAAAAAGCCTCGGCACTGAGAATGCACGAGGAAGCCAACGTTGACCAGCCCGTTGGAGCGCACACCAGTGGCAAGGGCAAAGAGGAGTCCACTAGTCCAGCTTCGACCCCTTTCCAGCTGCCCCAGGGCGCTGAATGTCAGGAGGGCAAACAAAGCTTCTGAGTAGCCAGCCGCCAGGAAGACATTGGCGGGGCTGAGGCAGAAGAGCAGCGCTCCATAAAAAGCCTGGCGGGGACAGCGCAAAACCAGACAGCCCAGGTCATGAAGCGCAAGTGCGGCCAGCACGGAGAACAAGGAATTGAGCGATGCTACTGAGATTAGCAGGCAACTCCGTAGGCTCAGTAACCCCCACAGGGGTCTCAGCAATTCAGTCCCCACCAACAGGACCAGGGGGAAACCGGGGAAGAAGGCAAAGTTGTGCTCATACAGGTAGCCATGCTCAGCAATGAACAGGAAGTGTTCAGCATCCCAGTGAGACAGGCCGCCCAGGAGACTTTCCACAAGTTGGTCCACAGAGCCGGAGGGGGCGAGGCGAGGAGGTGAGAAGGCTTCCGCATGATGGTCTGGGATGACGGCATTGAAGAGAGCCTGTGGGATGAAGGAGAACTAGGATTTTGGTTGAGCCAGTGGAAGCATTACCATTTAATAAAATGAGGAGAAACAGACATGTTGGGGAAGAATCACAAGTTCAGTTTGAGATGGACATTCCAGTGCAGAGGTCAACGAGACAGTGAGATATATGGGTCTGAGCGTCAGGAGAGCAATCAGGGCTAGAGATATAAATTTGGGAGTCATAAGTATATGGATGATATTAAAAGGTGTGAGACTGAATGAGATCACCCAGGGAAGAAGTGCAGATAGAGAAAAGAAGAGATCTGAGGACTGGGCCTCAGACATGTCAATATTTAGAGGCTCGGAAGAGAGTGAGGATCTAGCAATAAAGGTAAAGAAGGAAGGTCAGTGAGGTAGGGAGGAAACCAGGAGAGCATGGTGTCATAGAACCAAGTAAAGCAAAGGAGTGATCGGCTCTTAAATGTTGCTGATAGGTCAAGTAAGATGGGGACTGAAAACTGACCACTGGCTTTAGCAATGGGAATGTCATTGGTGACTTTGACAAGAGCTACTTCAGTGGAGTGGAGACTGTATCTACTGTCTCACTTCTTCCCTTCTCTGCTGAACCCAGTCCAGAAGACTGCCTGGACTGGGTTCAGCAGAGAAGGGAAGAAGTGAGACAGTAGATACAGACAACTGTTTGGAGGAGTTTTCCTGTAAAGGGAAGCAGAGAAATGGGGTAGTAGGTGAATGACATTGTGGGGTCAAGAGAAATCTTGTGTTTTTTTCCAAAGGCGGGAGGTAAGTATTTGTTTGCCAATGGGAATATCCAGTGGAAAGGAAACCACTGAGTATGCAGGCGAGAAAGGGAAGAATTGCTGGAGCAGGCAAAAGGGGATGGAATCTGCTTTGGAGGTGGAACTGGCCTTAGAGAAGAGACAGACAGTTCATCCACCCTTCAGTAGTGAAGGCACAGAGGTGCAGATGTAGGTATGCTGATGGCTGTAGTGGAAGTATTCAGAAGGTTACTTCTTATTGCTTCTACTTTTCTGAATTTTCACTCAGGAAAACAAGCTGGGGAAAAGGTGCTAGAGACTTAAGAGGAAAATGTGTAAAATAAGTCATCTATGACCCTAGTTCTCAAAATAGGCTGTGCACTGGAATCGCCCAAGGGGTTTCAAAAATACTGATGCCTGGGTTTCCCTCCTGCTACAACATTGATGACTTAACCAATATGGGGTACAGCCTGGGCATTTAGATTGTTTTTAGCTCTCCCAGCTGATTCTGAGGTGCAGAAAAATTTGAGAGAATGGGTGAGCGACTGGACCAGGGAAATACACTAAGATTGCCAGGCAGCACTAAGGACTCACTTGGGTTAATGATATTGAATACAAAGAGACTAGTTAACACAGTTGTGTGCTTTTCTCTGGGCAGATGCATGCATGGAGTAGACACAGAATTGAATTTAACCATGGCTGGGCTTTTGTCTTGTGATTAAGACATAGGGAGAAGGGAGCGAGTGAGTTGTACGTGTATGCATGGTGGACCATGGAATCTAAGCTGGGTAAGAAGTGGAGCTGAAGCCATGAGGCAGGTGAGGGACAGTGAAACCATGGTAGAATCAATGGATAAGTCCTGAGGGAGTGGAAGAATCGTTAGAACTGGGGTAGTGGAGGGAGTGAACTGGAAAGATAGGAGATAGTGGTTAGATGTATCAGCTTTACTAATATTGAAACCACCAAGAAATATACAGTAGTGCTGGAAAGAGTAACAGTGAATCAGTAGCTAAAACCTTCAAGAAATGAGGAGGAATGAGTTGTCGCTAACAGAGATGACAGCAACAACAAAGGGTAACTGGGGTATAACCTGATGGCGCGAGCTTTAAAGCTGGAAGGCGGGGAGGGGAGGATAATGAAATAGCATTATTATTAAATGTCTTTTTGCCCCGTTAGATTTGGTCAGCTGCTTAAGGGAAAAGAGATCGTGACTTTTTATACTCCCACCTAGCATAGTTCTTTGACCAGGGCAGGAACTTAATAAAATTTGGTGGTTGAGCGAACAGTATAGAGGAAACATACTTGTTTCCAAATCACTATCTGAATTAGAACCCAGCTGTCCTGGTACCCTATCCCAGATGCAGAGTCACAGTATTGCTCCCTTAGTTCTGTCAATCATTCAGCTGATGCTGGTTCAAAGCCATCATCAAGTCAGTTTTCCAGCCTAGCAACAGGAGTATAACCTCATTTTTAAGGCTCTTCCCTTTTTCGGTCAGTTTCTTTATCAGGCCACTTCAAACAGTGAAAACAAGTGGGACAGGAGTGACAGTCACAGGTAACAGCCCTAGTCTCCAAGTTGAAGACACTTCTAACTCAACCTGGGACCCAGCAGAGGCTGTTATGCCTCATATAGTGGGGGAGGAGAGAAAAAAGGAGTTTTCCACAAAGGAACCACCGATGAGCCTCAGAGAGAATGTGCTTGTGATGAAAGGCACATATAATATGCTAATAGAACATCCCTAGGGTGTTGACATACATTCAACAATAACAGATACTGAAGACCTACTAAGCACTGGGCACTGTGCTAGGCACCATACAGAGTTCATATATACCTGAAATTTGATTAAAATATGTATCAAGGGCAGCCTTGGAGGGGACAGGGAATTGCAAAATGCATTCTGCGGGTTGTGTGTGGGTGAGACAGCAAGGGGACACAGCTGGGGGAAGAGTAGGAGACACTGCTGACTAAACAAATATACACAGAGGGTCTCAGGACAGTGCCACCTCTCTCCCACTCAACTGACTGATGCAACGCTCAGTCTCCCGGTCAGGGGACCCAGGGCAACGCTTTGAGCTGTCACACCCTAAACCAGAACACACCTGTTCTGGTTACAGAACATCATGGTCTGCTGGAAAGACCACTAGCCCAAGAGTAAGGAAACCTGGGGTCTGATTCTGGTCCTTCTCTAACTTGCCTTGTGACTTTAAGGAAGCCATTTATCCTTTCTGGGCCTCAGCTACTTCATGTATAAAATAAGAGATTAATAGATCAAAATAAAAAAATAAATAAATATAAAATAAGAGATTAATAGGTCATATCTACGAGTCCTGCCCACTTTTCAGCTATGTGGCCTAGGTCTCTATAGTTCTAACCACATGGTCGGGGGGGGCGGCGCATCTGGGAAAGGGAAAGAAGATGAGGCCTATTCTTAATGTCTAGCCCAGTCATGTGGCAATGGCATGTTCAGGACAAAAGATCAGAGACTGACCTGCAGCACCAGAGTCAGGACACGGCAGCTGACTGCAAACCCCAGGACCTCTTTTCGGGATGTGTCCAGGGGCCACATCCTCTCACCACCAGGAATTCAGGGGGGCTGCTGCCAGGGCTGAACTCCCTCAGGCTTCTAAACTCCAAAACCCAAAGAGGAAATGTCACACATGGGCAGAAAGTAAATTCTTGAAAGCATTCTTCATGAAAACATCACCCCTGCTTCAGGACTACTACGGCAGACTTAACCACCTTACTTTCCAGATGAGGAAAAAGCATCTTAAAGGCTGATGGGACCTCTTGGTGTCACTCTGAAGCACTGTATTCTTGTAGGGGAAGTTCCACACAGATAGGCATGGAGCTGGAAAGCTAAGCTCACAGAAAACCTTTAAAAGCCTGTTGAGTGCCCCTATCCAGGAACTAAAGACCTGGGTTCAAGTCCTGACTTTGTCGTTCATAAGTTCTCATTTTGTTCTTCTAAGCCTCAGTTCTCTGTGTATAAAATGAGATCGGGGGACTTTCCTGGTACCACAGTGGTTAAGAATCCGCCTGCCAATGCAAAGGACACGGGTTCGAACCCTGGTCCGGGAAGATTCCACATGCCGCAGAGCAACTAAGCCCACGCGCCCTAACTACTGAGCCTGCGCTCTAGAGCCCGTGAGCCACAGCTACTGAGCCCACGTGCCACAACTACTGAAGCCTGCGTGCCACAACTACTGAAGCCCATGCGCCTAGAGCCCGTGCTCTGCAACATGAGAAGCCACCGCAATGAGAAGCCCGCGCACCACAAAGAAGAGTAGCCCCTGCTCACAGCAACTAAAGCCCACGCACAGCAACAAAGACCAATGCAACCAAAGATAAATAAATAAATTTATAATAAATAAATTAATTAATTAAAAAAATGAGATCGGACTATTTTGCCTGTCTCATGAAATTGTCACGATGGTGAAATGGACTGAAGTGTGAAGAAGTAGTACCAAATCTATATTGTGGTTGCCGTTATTTAGTGTGTGCCCTTTCTCTGTTGCCCAGAATAATAAACTAGGTCCCAAACCAGAGTCCCAAAAGTGGGGCATAGAACTGAACTGGAAGACCATAATGACTACACACTCTAGTTAAGCTCTCTGATGTGTGTTCAGCTGGTCTGTTAAATTAAGTGGAGAAGGAAAAGAAAACCACCACTCAGCAGGACTTCAGCCAGCTCACATTGCTAAAACAAACTTAGGGGGACGACAGAGTCGACTACTAGGGATGGGGAAAACTGTTATTTCCCATCTCTTTGTTGGAATGGCAGCAATGTATAAACAACTGCAAAGCCATTCTGAGGGAAGGAATGCACTTTAAGGCTTTTTTTTTTTTTTTTTAAACAATTCCTTGTGCTAAAAGAAGTAGCAATGGCTCCTACGGAACCAGTCGGAAATCAGAAGGAAGGGCAAGAGCATCAGAGGCAGCTCATCAACTTGGGGTGAAGAACTAACGCTAAAAGAAAAAATACTAGAACTGAAAAATTAACAGGGAGGCCTGGAAGACTTTTCTTCCTTCTCCTATCTGGCTAACACCTATCAAACCTTTAGGGTATCACTTGTTTCTGGAATTCTCTGACTCTCACTAGACTATGTGATATGCTCTCATTACACTCTGCCTTGTCGTCTTCATTGCTATTGCTTATTTAGGTTGTTTATGAGGGCAGGGGCTTTGCCTATCTTGCTCCCAACTATATCCCCAGGGCCCAGCACTACAAACAAGCATTTTAAGCCTGTGTTCTAATTGAGTGGAAGTAGTAAGCACTGGATATGGCTTCACCAGTTCATTGGCTCTGGATATAAAATCCCTGCCCCGAGTACTCCTCCCACCATATCTCATGTTGAGAGCAAAACGACAAAGTCACAGAAGCCACAGGAAAATACAATTTCTCCAGAAAACTGGCCATAAGCAACAGTTCTCTTTCCTCTCAGCACAAGGGGGCGCCTGTTGCTTACTCCATCACCAGGAGGCCTGGAGGAAGGGAGGGGCCACAAACGCCACACCGGTTTGCTCATCAAAATTCAGTTCAAAGGCAAGCTTCTGAAATCCCCCCAACACTGCCAACATCTGACTCGCCGAATCGAGAGGAATCGTAGAAACAAGCACAGCCAACCTTACACGGCCGCTGGTTCTCCATCCGAGGGTGAATTCACTTTTTCCCTTCCTTCATTTCCCACCCACATGCAGAAGAGTTGGGAAAAGAAAAGCACGGAACCCACCTCTGCCTCTTCACCAGGCTTCCATTCTTCCTTTCCTTTCTCCAGAGTCAAGCTCTAGACCCAGCGATCACAGACGACTTGTAGCCTACACTTAGTTTACAGGTAAACCATGTGAAAACAAAAATAAAGCCAGTGAGCTCTCCCTCTCAGCTAATTGCGGGCTTCACTTCCCAACAACCCGTTTACGAAATCACAGGCCCTCTGAACTGGCAGGACACTTACAGAGCAACTAGTTTTACTCTATTTTCCCGTGAGATAAATATGCCCCAGAGAGGTGAGTAATAAGACTCTCCAGAGTTTTTACGTCAGAGATCTCATTAGACCCTGTGTAATTACCATCGCCATTTTATGGATGTGGAAACTGAGGCTCACTGGGGTCAAGTGGCACTCCCAAGGCTATATTTAAGGAGAATTTTTTTTTTTTTTTTTTGTCTGAAACATCAATCTTTCCACCAGCCGAAACTCCTGCAAAAGGGGATGCGCTCTTTCAGAGCCAGAATTACAACCAGGGTCTCCCAACTCCCAGCCCAGGACTTGTCCAGTGACAGCGCATGCTCTTGCTGGCTATGCTTAGGGCAGGGAGGGCCCTATCTGAGCAGATAGGAAAACCTGTTGAATCGGAGCCCAGGACTCACATCCTGGGATGTAAGACTAACATCCTCGGGGTCGGGCGCGGGGTGGGTGGTGGTGTTCGGACCCAGGGTCCTTAGGACCAGAGGTCTTGATGGCCGCCGCGAGGCAGGGGCCGCCTTCTGCCAGCCTAGGCGCGTCCGAAGCCCGTTCTAGCCCTTTCCTTTCGGACACAGTCCCAAGAGGGGATTGGGCATCGCCTCTCCCCAAAGGGGCCACGGCTCAGAGGTTACTCCCGAGGGGGCCGGCGAGGCCCGGCCCGGCCTAGGGCCGGAAGGCAGGGGAGGGCGGGAGGCTGTAACGGAAGAGGCGGCCCTGGGAGGCCGCTATGGCGGAGGGGCGGGGCTCCTCGCTTCTCGGCGGCCTCCGCCTCATTTCCCTCGGCCTCCGTTTGACAACTTCCCTCCCCCCAGAACTCCTAGGCTCCCAAGCTGGCGCCGGATCCCCAGCGCCCGCCGGTCTCTACCTCCCAGGCGGGGCCCGAACCACAGTTCCTCCATCCGGGGCCCAGAGCGGCCGCGCCTGCGTACTGGCTCCGCTGATGGCGGCCCCGCCCCGCTCCTGCCGGGACTCGGAGCTGCCCCGCCCCCCGCCGCAGCGGCCATGTTGAGTCCGGGCGAGCGGGGTGTGGATGGAGTGAGCTGGATCCTCCGCTCTCCTCCGCCTTGGCACTTTCCCGCTTTGGTGACACCAGGGGTTCCTCAGCCCCTTCCCCCCGCCTTCAGTTAGTCCGCCGGGGCTGCTGTCTCTGAGTCGGTGCTCTTGCCCCAGTTGCACCCCACAAACATCCACTGAGTTCCCGTGTGGGCCAAGGCCCTCGGAGTTGGGGGCTGCCCCGCGGCCTCTAAACGGAAGGCAGAGCCGCACTTTCCCTGCTGTCAGGCAACAACAGCTCAGTACAGGGCCTAGCACACAATAGCTGTTCTCTGAAGGGAAAGAAAAGCCTGCTTGGGGCTTCTGTGGCCGGGAGCGGCCCCCTGCGTCCTGGGCGTGAAGAAAGTGGGGGTTCCCCCCGACTTTCCCCTCCTCCGGCTGCTCGGGACCTTCGCTCCCGCTGCAGCCCGCGGCCCCACCTCCCGTGGCTGACGAGGGCGGTGAAGGAAACTTCAGAGAACGACCCCCAGGACTCCTTTCTCCTTCCTTACTCAAGCAGTTTCTCTCTCGTAGAAAGTGGGCCCAAAAAAGCAGAAGAAAGAGAGAAGCTAACTCAACAGAACTGTCTGTGCGGGAGGAGCGGCCAGTTGGGAACCCTGTAACGGAAACTGTTAGAACAGCTTTGCACCCTCCTTAAAGGAAATAGATAATAAATCCTTCTCCGTTGGTGGATTTCTCGTTTCTCAGGATTCCAAAGCCGCCTGTGGTTTCAGTTATCTGCCCTCCAAACGAAGCTAGGGTCTGGGTTAGCCTCTGGCCACAGCCCTGGCGGAGGGAGGGCTTTATCTTCCGCAACAGCTACTACTGTGGGTGGGAACAAAAGAGGTGGTTGCTCTCGCTCCAGGCGAAGACAGCGAATCCACAGCAGTTCTCTGGGGGCCAGGGACTGTGCCTTTTGATTCTTTATAGCTCATTTCAGGCCCTGGGACCTGAACTGCCCTCAGGTATTTGTTGTGTGTAAGGTGGATAAATCACGTTTTAGTTGTGGTGTGTTGAAGGAGAAGGGGGAAAATGGAGTTTAGAACCCCAGGTTTTTCGGTGACACACCCTTGTTCTCAGCTCCGGAGGGATGTGAGTGAATCGGCAGAGCCGTGGGGCACACTCGTGCCTGGGGCCTAAGGTTGTGGCTTGAATCTCTAGAAGTCTGTGAGGCTCCAAGCAGTACTGTGTTTGCAGAGACAAAACTGAGAAATGAACTATCCTTCCTTTGTGGATTCACAAGGGAAAAAGACATGCATTCTTTACGTTCCCTCTGTTCACACCAAATTCCCTCAAAAATCTGTTTGTAAAAAGGACAGGGGTCTCTTTTGACACATCAGAATGTTTTTTAAAAGCTCAACTGTCACCCTTTAGAGGTAGAACTTTGTCCAGCTCTTCAGCCCTACTTTCTTGCAATCTCTCCTTCCTTTCCTTCTCTACTACCCACCCCCCTTCTCTTCCGCTCTGTTTCCTGTTTCATTTTCTGGCTGCTGCTCCAACTGGAAAACAAGGAAGCTGAATCTTGTGCTCTCAAAGCTCTGGCTTGTCAGAATGCAAGAGGACTAGGTGGGGTGGGAGGGGTTCTGGGCCTTCAAGGCTGTGAGTAAGTAGTGGAGGAGGCAGCTCTCTCCAGTCTGCTTTTAGAGTCTGCAGCTAAAATGGAGCCTGCATCTACACAGGGAGCCCCTGAGCGGCCAGCACTGTGGGAGAGCTGGAGAGACAGGGACGTATCCCAGGGCTCCCAAAAGATTCTACACCGCCCAAACACTTCCATAAAGAAGCAGATATGCCACACCACCAAGAAACGGTTTCATAATACAAATCCCGGACCAAATTAAACAATGTAAGCAGTGCATCGCTGTTTCTAGACTCCTAGAATGTAAGAGACAGCATTTCTGTTTCTGAACTTGCCTGGCTCTGCTCTTGCTGTTTCCCCCATTTGAAATGCTTCACTGCCGACCACTCTTTGGCCAACGCACTAAATTCAGGTCTCAGCTGAAATGTCACCTCCTTGGAGAAGCTTTCTCTGTCTACCCAGCCACAACTACCACTCTGTACTATCCCATCACTGTTCTGCTTTCATCATAGCACTTATTATCATCTAGTTGTCCTGTCCATGAATTTTCCTCATTTCATTGTCTGTTTTCCTCTTAGGGAATGCAAGCTCTATGAGAGCAGGGGCCTTGTTCACCAAAGTGTTACCAGCACTTAGAACAATGCCTTGCACATTGTGTATACTCAGTAAGGAACTAGTGAATAAATCCATTTGTTTAACCTGATACCTGCATTTTATGGATGAGGGAACTAAGGCTCGGGAAGAAGTGACTGGCCTGAAGTTACACAGCTAGGGGCAGAGGTGGGATTTGAATTCAGGTCTTCAGCCTCCCTGGCTGTTTTGTTTTGTTTTTTACCACCCCACAGTATTTTAATCTTTCTCAGGTTTACCTCTTTCCCTCTCTTCCTTTTTTTCCCCACACAACTAAGAGTCTTTACGGGCTATGCCGAGAATTCTACATAAGGCACACCAAGTCTTAACAGCTCCTACCTACTCTTTCCTCCATTAAATTACAGTTTTATCTTTTTGATTTGTTCAACGAAATAGGAGTGCCTACTATGTGATGGGGATGAGGCTGTAACACTAAGCAAGACAGACACAGTCCTTGTCCTCATGGAGATGATAGTATCATCTACCTTATGGATTTTAGAGTGCTTGGCACAAAGTGCTTGATAAACATGAGCTGTTAGGTCCAGTGGTTAAGAATCTGCCTTCCAAGGCAGGGGACACGGGTTGAATCCCTGATTGGGGAACTAAGATCCCACATGCCGTGGGGCAACTAAGCCCACACGCCACAACTAGAGAGCCTGAGTGCCGCAACTACAGAGCCCACACACTCTGAAGCACGCACGCCACAACTAGAGAGAAGCCCGTGCGCCGCAAAGAAACATCCGACGTGCCACAACTAAGACCCGACGCAACCAAAAATAAATAAATAAATATTTTATTTTAAAAAAAGGTGCACCGTTACAACTCCCTGAACAAAAAGGGGAGCAAGTGATTTTCCCACTGAAGATGTGAAGGAAGTTTGGGAGTTCTCATGGAGCACTCACTTCCCTGGAGCAACCTGACGACTCATTTTTCTCTGTAGCTGCTTTGCTCTGCTGCCACATCTGGAGATGGCCTTGGCCATCTCTCAGTAACTCAGCTTCCAGACACCAAACTTTCCGTGGTCCTAATCTTAGGGGAATGACAGAGTAGCTGATCCTGATCTTGGCTTTGAGGCCAGGCCATTATGGGACAAAAGTGAGCACACTGGCCTCTGATTCTGTCACTGCCAGCTGTTAGCAGGCAGGGCTAATGCCTGTGATGACAGGCAGCTGTACCTTACCCAAACTTTATGCTACTTCTTTTCGTGCGGATTCTTTTCGTGGGCATTCGTTGGCAGTTTCCAAGGATGCTGGATGACACTTAAATCCATGCTGAAACTAGGGGTGGCACCAGTCAGGTCTTGGACATTTACCAGAAGCATCCTTTTTGGCTCTGGCCATACATATCACTTGAGGATGCCCATCCACCCTGGGACAAGGACCCCACCCTTCCTCCCAATTTCAGGAGCCAAAATGCTGATCATTTAAAGGCCACGGATACTAGGTGTTTTTCACCCTTTCTTCGGTGTTTGCCTTTCGGTAGTTAGAAAACCTTGACCCCACCAAGAGGCCCAGTGGGAAGGGCCTTAGCCACTTGGGGGTGGTAGTGGCCGCAAGGCAAAAGAGCCAATGAGGTTGAGAGTATTGTTTAGGCTGGACTTGGCTGCTCTCCAGCCTTGAAAGAAGGTTACGGTCACTTGCGGGGCTGGGGAGGGAGGAGCCTGGGAAAAGAACTACTTACTGGCCACACCCCTGGGTTCTCTACTGGCGAGGTTCTATTTACTTCTCAAAAGCAAATTACTCACAGCTCAGTGGCTAGCAGCCCTTTCGGCCTGCGCCTGCGGTAACTCCAGTCAGAAACTGGACACCAGGCTAGGCTCCTCCTGCATTGCAGGAGAGCAGATGAAAAGAACCCAGGAAACCAAACTCCTAGGCAATGCTCCACACACAGCCCAGAAATGCAGTTTCTTGACTAGAAATTGGAGTTTCAGAAGCCCAGAGCAAAAATAGCCAAGAGCAGTATTACTCACCAAAATATAGATATGAAAAGCTTGCCATTTAGTTTTTTTCCAGAAGAGTCCTAGGAAGGCATCTTAGTTGACAAACGTTAGCCAATTGTCTCTATTTCCCCCTCTCTCAATGGAGACGTATGAATTAGTCATTCCTGTCCCTGACCCAAATATTAACAACCACACTTAGTTTGATGAACACTTGACTGAAATTCCTGGGACAATTTTACCTCATGCTAAACACAGCAAAAAACGAATCTTGCCTGCTGTGCTCCACAGCTGGGTCCAGTTACTCCTGGTTGTTCTCCAACCCAGGAAGGAGGTGGAGTGTGGTGCATTAGGAAGAACTCGGGCCTTGGAGTCAGGGGGACCTTTGTGTGTGAACTCAAACAAGCTGCTTTCCTCAGCTGTAAAACGGGAGCCAGAATACTGACCTCACAGGCATGGGGCTGTTGTGGAATTATTTGATGTACTATGTCTGGTACACAAGTAGGTACTCAATAGAAATCTTTTGTCTTGTTTTGCTTCTAAGTGTCCACAATAATAGCATTTTCTCTGTTACTGTTTCTGGTTTCTCCATTGTCTCCCTAAGGAAGGAGATGAATAGAGAAGCTATATATTGCAACATTAGCCTTATAAATGTAACTGCATCTGGCCAACATCTACCATTTCATTCAGCAGCTACTTAGTAAATGGCTACTATGTGCCAGGCTGTTCTGTAGGACAGGGATATAGCAATGAACCAAATAAATCCCCTGCCCTCAGAGAACTTACATTAATTACAGTGGAAGACAGTAGGTAAGTACAGTATACAGTAAGCCAGATGGTAAAAAGTGCTATAAAGAAAAATCAAGCAGAGAAGGGAAATGAGGCAGGCGAACAGATTGCTATCTTATTTTATTATTTTTTTTGGCCGCACCACGCGGCATGCAGAGCTTCCCCAACCAGGGATCAGACCCGTGCCCCCTGCAGTGGAAGCACAGAGTCTCAACCACTGGACCACCAGGGAAGTCCCAGATTGCTATTTTAAATAAGGTGGCCAGGGAAAGATTCACTGAGCTGATATTTGAGCAAAGACCTGAAGGAGATGAGGACTCGAGCCATGCCGTTTTATCTGGTGATAACAGTTCTGTATGGTGGAACAAGCAATGGGGAAGAGAGAAGACCAAAGAGGTAACAGTAAGATAGATAACTGAGGGCCATTGTAGGTCACTACAAGGATCTGGACTTTTACTCAGAGTAAGGCTTCTGACCTTGGGTTTTAAAGGGAGCATTCTGGTTGCTATGTTGAAAATAGGTTCAAACACCAGGCAAAGCAGAAGCAGGGAGGCCAGTTTGGAGGATATTTTGAGTTCAAGAAAGATATGATGGTGTCTTGAACTACAGTGGTAGTAGCTGGACCGAGGATTATTTTTTGAAGAGAGCTAACAGACTGGATGTGGAAATGAAAGGAGTCAAGGATGTTTTTGGCCAAGCGATGGAGTTGCCATTTCCTGAGAAAACTATGGGAGAAGCAGGTTTCTAGGGGAAGACAGGGCATCTTAGGCATATTCATATTAAACTTTCAAGCAGAGATGTCAAGAAGGCAGCTGAGGGCTACCCTGGTGGCACAGTGGTTAGGGATCCGCCTGCCAATGCAGGGGACACGAATTCAAGCCCTGGTCCCGGAAGATCCCACATGCCATGGAGCAACTTGGCCCACACGCCACAACTACTGGGCCTGCGCTCTAAAGCCCATGAGCCACAACTACTGAAGCGCGTGCGCCTACAGCCCATGCTTTGCAACAAGAGAAGTCACCGCAATGAGAAGCCCGTGCACCACGATGAATAGTGGCCCCTGCTCGCCGCAACTAGGGAAAGCCCACGCGCATCAACAGACCCAACGCAGCCATAAATAAATAAATAAATAGATAGATAAATAGATTAAACATTTTTTTAAAAAGGCAGCTGAATGCTCTAATCTGGAATCAGGGAAGAGAGCTGGTCTGGAGAAATAAATGGTTAAGTTGGAGGCTGACTCCAGATAATGGTCTTTTAAAATATTTCTAAGAAAAACGGAGATCCTCCCTTTGCCAACTATTTCCAAAAGTTTTTTCCTAGAGTATCATCAATTTCTTTGGCTACTTAAACCCACTTTACTTCAAGAGGCTAACAAGCTTTTTATGCCTAGAACTTCTTCTGCAGGTAAAATCATTTCTAGAGCTCTCTTAAAGTCAGACTTACACTGTGGAAGGTCAAGTGAATATGGTGCAGAAATGACAGGGTCCAGGATGCCACCATTTAGGGAGAGAGTATACCAAGGGGGACTCGCAAGGACAGGACCAGCTCCCCAACACCCCCAAAAGGGTCAAGATTTTAAACAGTTTAAAAATAAAAAGCTTCACAAACGTCTTACCAAGATTTAATGTACATTTATTCTTAACACGTGGAACATATAGTATAAAGATTTCATACTGAATAAATGATATTCATTAAGCCAAAAAAGGAAAAAAGGAGGAATTTACATCAAGTTTTAGCTACATTGTTTGAAATACAAATATGCAGATTTTATCACTGAAAAAATCTCAATTGTGTTTCTTCATCAGGAACTTCAACTGAACCTAGAACTTTTTCACACCTCGATTAGAAAGAAAACAAAACAAAACAAAAACCCAGAAAAAAATAAACTATAAGTTGATTGGCTGCTGAGACAGCAAGGACTTTTTACAGAGACCTGTACAGCATCGCACCAAGAGGGGCGATGTCTGGCAAGAGATTAAATAGCTGTGTCTCGCTTTGTGCAGGTCACCAACTTGTTAACTCGTCATACTATAAAGGGGTAGCTGGGAGGGGGTCCAAACTGTGGGGATCCAAGGGTATGTGCAATGTACAACGTCATATATATACACACGTGGCAGCGCAGCCGCTGCAGCTAAAGGTTAAAACCAGTTCTAAGAGGTGATCTCAGGGTTATTCATACAATCAAGGAGGAGAGAAAGAGGTCAGGGTGTTGTAGGTTCACACATGATACTTTGGGGGAAAAGCCTTTTTTTTTTTTTTCTCCTCAACGTTTAACTAAAAACATTTTTAAAAACTACAGCTTGCTGCTGACCCAGCGTTTTCTCTTGTTTCCATGTGAGACATTATTATTACAGTATGTTTACAGTATCAGGTGTACAGTACAGTACATGAAAGGGTCTACACTCTACTGCACAGGCCTCTCCAGTGAACAGGGTTTGTCCACAACTGCGAACTTCTCGGTTCCTGCAAGATTGTGAATGTACAACAATAAACCATACACAGTTCAGCAGTCACCATTTTTGTCCTTCAGGGTTTTTTTTTTGTTTTTTTTTTCCTTTTTTTTTTGTTTTTTTGTTTTTTGTTTTTTTTAACCATTAAAAACATTATGAAATGTGGCATCCCCTTGATGCAAGGACTGGGAAAGCCATTTTTATTTTTATTTTTTTTTCCCCAAACTCACTGTAAACGACAGTAACTTTGGTTAAAATAAAAAAAGTCCTCTATGTAGGCAGAGCTTTGTCTTTTCAAATAGGGCAGGGTCCTGAGGGGAGTAAAGTGAGGACAGGGAATAGAAAGATCGGGAGGAAGAAGGGGTGAGAAGGAAGAGAAAAGAGAACTAGGAGAGACTTTTTTTCCAAGGGAGAAGCTGGACAGCACAGGGTAAACTGGATTCTGAGGTGGTTTTGCATAAATAAAGGGCAACAGTCAGTTTCTAAGTTCTCCACACACGCACACGCACACAGGGAGGGAGGTGTCCCACGGCTGTCATGACTGGCCAATCAAAAACAGTACATCGCAAATGACTTGTGAAACCAATGAGTTCATCAACGGTGATACCGAGATGTCCAACAGCCGTGACTCATACAGCGTGAACTCCGAGTGGTTCTCGTCCACCTTGGCCAGGGCCAGCAGCGCACGGGCAGCCCGTCGCATCATGTCCACACTAGTTGGCTCAAAGGGCGGGTTCTGCATGTGGAGCAGGCTGGCCTGGCTCTGCTGGAACTGTGTGGCAGCAAGGCTATCCTCCAGGAAGCCCAGGAGGTTGCCGATGCTGCCTTTCTGCACTGCAATGGCACGGGCCGCCAGGCTGTCACCCTGTGCCAGGTTGGCTAGCAGTACCACAGCCATCTCCCGGCACACCGGGTTCTTTCGGTCACTGAGGAAGCGCACCATGGTGCTGTACAACTTCTCCAGGCGGCTGAAGGGGGGTGTGGCCAGGATCAGGTCCACATTGTTGTCCTGGATGCTGAGTTTGCTGAGGGTTTCCAAGACCAGTCTCTGTGGGGAGAGGACGGCGTTGGGGCCCAGGGTGGAGAAGGGGTCCTGGGCTTCAGCTGAAGGGCAGACTGCCCAGTGTAGGAGTCCATCCAGGACAGGCAGGCAAATGCTCTCGGGGTATGGGGAGAGGTCCAACTGCCCCGAAATGTTGGCGAGCGTGACCAAGGTGTTTTCCCGAAGCATCTCCAAGCAGTCCCACCACCACTCCACTTTGTTGCAGCTCACCCCTTGGTCCTGCTCCTCCTCCTTCTCGTAAGTCAGTGGCGCCTGCTTCCGTTCCGGGTGCTTGTGGTGCAGAAGGATCAGCTTGCCCAGGATGAGCAGCAGCCCCGGGTGCTTGGACATCTCAAAGTCGTTGCCTGGCACAAATGACAGACTTCGGATGGTATTGGAGACACAGACGCAGCGTTTGGCAAGGGAATCCTGCCAGTCCAGAAGGGTACACAGTGGGGTCTCATCTTTACTGTGGGGTTCATCCTCTAGGATCTTGATGTTCCGATGGCTCTGTGCTGGGCTGATGCCAAATGGAAACTTGCTGCTTTCCTTGGTGGCCTCTACACTCTTGGCTCCCTCCTCGGTCAGTGTGCTAGACCGGGTGGACAACATGTCATCCATAGTGGCTGTGATCCGTTTTTCTGGAGGGCCATCAGTCGGGGGGCCCTCCTGCTCTGTTGTCCCTGGTGTACCCTCTACTGCTGTGACATACTTCCGAGTGACTGGTGGGCAGGGTACATGAGGCCGGGAAGGCAGCAGCTCTGTTTTGCTCTCAAAGTGGGTCTGGATATGCTCAGTGGTGTCCCCCCCACCAATCCGCCAGTGCAGCAAGCCACTGTCAAACTCCTGCACGCGCCCAAGCTTATCTGAGCAGTCCACCACGAACGGGTCATTCTTTTGCACGATCTTTACTGGAAGCCTGTCAAACTTACTAATCAGTTTCTCCTCACTATTCTCTGAGGCGGCTTTGTCCTTGCCCGCAAAGGCCATCTCCTCATCATTTTCAATTACTTCCTCCTCTTCTTCCTCCTCTAGTTTGGGACCTAGAAGGTCTTCCTCCTCCACCCCCTCCATAGGAGCTGGACTAGACGCTTTGCTGAATCTCCCAGGGTCCAGTAGTGTTCTCTGTCCTGGGTCACCCACCTCATACTCCTTTAAAATGCCAAAGATCTCAATCAGGCAACGTCGGAAATATTCCACAAGGAGCTCTAGCAACCCTGGGAGCTAGAAGAGAAAGAACAGGAAATAAATTAAGGGAGAAAAGTGGGCTAAGAAGAGAATCCTTGACTTGAGAGGCCTGCCAAGGTCTTCTATCTAATCTCCCCTCTTCCCTTCTAGGTCAGATGTCTGTATCACTGGGAGAGTCACAGTTCTCCTTTCCCAAAGGCTCTCCACAAAGCAAGTCATTTGAACTCTCCTCTGCTTAGCACAAAATTCTTCCTTCTGCCCAATCTTCACACAAGCCTGCTTCAGCAGATGGACCACTGACCAGGAACCCTGCACCTCACCTACCAGTGCCACCCACCTCTCAGCCTCACCTTTCTCAACCAATTTCTGCTTCTCTTCACCAGGCCCAGTTTCCTACCCGTTGGTCACTGCCATTGTCCCTCTTAGGACACTCTCTACATTCCATTGCCAAGTGGAGCCCAAGGCTAGGCATGGTGGGATAACACCTTCCAACACAATGCAGGGTGGACAGATGTTCATTTGCTCTCTTCCCCAAGCTCCCCAACTTTTCCAGGAGGCTGGACCTCTGTGCATCATGTAACATAATGAGTGGGATGAGGCTTATATTCTCTAAACACTGTTCCAAGCTGGTGCTAGACAGACCCAAATTTCAGCTTAGATTCTGTACAGGCCATTTACTACTCCCAGCAGAAAACATTAATCTCCAGTCAGATTAATCTCTGGCTAAAGAGTATAGCAGAAAGGAAAAAATAGGGCTTTAGACTTAAAAAAAGATCCAGGTTTGAATTCTGGCTTTTCCAGGAACAATCTGTATGATTTAAACTCTCTGAGCTGTAGCTTTCCTATCTTTCCACTGAAAATGATGCACATTCCTAAACTTTACAGGGTTGTTCTAACGTCTAAATGGAATATGTCAAGTGCCTGGCTTATGGAAATTGCTCAATCAATATTTGTTCCTTTTCTTTCTCATGGGAAGCAGGCTTTGGATTCAGAAAGACTGCTAACAGCTGTGTGAACCTGGGCAAAGATAAGACTCTGAGCCTATTTACTCATCTCTAAGAGGCCACATCTGCCTCAGAAGGCTGCAGTGAGGATGACACAAAAGAAAATATGAAGTACCTAGCACAAAGTGAGGGCACAGTAAATGGAACTATTAATAACGATGCCCCCCTAGTCAACTCCTAAACAGATGGGCTGGTAGGTGCTGAGGATGATCAAAAGAAAGAGTAGGATAGTGCAGCAGAAACTCTTCCCAGCTGAGAAAACTCCAGGTGCGTGTCTATGGAGAAAAGGTCTGGAAAACCACCTCTACATTAACTGCCCCCCCAGCCCCCGCCCAGCAGCGTGCACTTCTTTACCCTTCCCATTCTACACCTTAGGAAAAATGGGATCAAGAAAGACCTCTTCTATTCGGAGTGGATGAAGAAAGAAAGGGAAAATAAAGAAACTGCTCTACTCACTGACAGACAACAGGTTCTTCTTGGTAGTCTAAAAAATATGGTGTCCTCACTGACGTCAACAGAATCTGCATTTCTTACCAATACCAACAAGTTTCTCCCTTTGAAGTCAATCCTGATTGACTAAATTACACAATTATTGTTCTCAGTATTCTAGGCCCATGGCTGGTGGCAAAGTACTGGCATAGAAGGTATCAGACAGCAAGTGAGAGAAAGGAGACCATGTTGGCCAGGGATGGCTTAATTCCCTGGTCACTTAGCATCATCTCCTTCAAGAAGATCCCAGGCCCTCCCAATCTTCCCCGGGCACCTGTACTCACCTGACTGAGGTTGAAAGTCATGATGCTGTTGTCATCATACAGCAGGATGTTAATGGTGTCTAATGCCCACGTGCTCTCTGCCAGCAGCCCAGACTTGAGGGACATCATTACCCGCCATGCCTCCGGGGTTCCTGAAATAAACCTCCACGTCGTCCACCCACCAAGCCCAGGTTGGCAGGAGGCACCCCCCACCCCAGAGCTGGCTCATCAGTCAGGCTACTCTGAAGAGAACACATGGTGAGAGGCAGTTCCAATCTGGGAGATGACACACATCTGCCCTTCATGGCTTCTAGGCTCTCTTAGGACATCACTGTGTGGCAATTCCTTTAGTAAAGCCTGACATCAGCTGATTTCTTCCTTACCCAAAGTTCTTTGGCTCTACTTTAGTCAACACTGGACCAGATTTTAATTCATCCAGAACATCAGGATGGAGAGAGAACAATGAACCAGATGTAAAGAGGCAGATTAAGCAACCCAATCAAGGAGGTCTCCTTACCGATGTCTTTCATCGTGAGCCGCCTCCTCTGCTTCAACACAGGCTGTGTGGCTTCAACAGAGCCAGGTGGGAAGGTGATGTCCCGCCGAATCATAGGGGGCTGCACAGGGGCAGGTGCTATGTGTGAGGCAGGTACTGGGGGACCTGCCTTCTGCATCTTCATCCCGGAGTGCAGGAATGGAGACTTGCTAGGAGAGGTGCGGTTCTCCATTGGCCGGGGCAGGGGAGCAGGGCTGGATACCTGAGGAATGTGATTCTGCATGCTTGGTGGGGGCTGGTAGTTGGATGGAGGGGGCCTTGTCATGGGGGGCACGGGGGCAGAAGGACCATATGGGGGCTGGCGTGTGCCATGGGAAGGCCATGGGCCTTCATGGTTGGCTCTCTGATCCGTGTGCAGCATTTCATCTGTTCGGTTCACGCCATGATAGGCAGCACCTTGCGGGGCAGAGCCCGTGCTCTGCCTGTTGGCGTAACTGTAGGTCATGTCATTACGCCCCTGCCACATGGTGCCTTGCTGAGCAACCTCAGCCGATGCCTGTATGGGGCCGCCCATCATCTGCGGTGGCATGTTCTGCTGGGCACTGGAGCCAGGGGGTGCTGAGACACGGTCTCGGCCAAACTGGAATGGAAACTGGTTCTGGGGGCCGCCTGCTGGTCGGCGCTCAGTAGCAGCAGTGGCAGGATAGGCATTGCCATACTGGTTGTACACATCTTGCTGAGGGGAAGGCTGAGCAGCTTGTTGCTGGCTGGCAGGCTGGGGCTGGGCTGGGGGCAACTGCTGCTGCTGGGGCTGCCCCTGCCCCGTGCTGTACGGCACACTGTACATCTCCCCTTCGTGCCTCTTGGCAGGAGGGCCATATGTGCCATCCATCGGCCGCTTGTAATTCTAAGACGGGGACAAGCACAGGAAAGGTTAATACTCTGCACTCAGGGACACAAGACCCACAGCTGCCCAGATGCTACACCAGACACCTGCTGGGCTTACTTCTGCCCCTCTAGAAGTGAGGACACAGACTCCAAGGGAACAAAGGAATCACCTTTATGAGTTATCTTTTGAAGTTGTTTCTGAAAGCAAGAATCATTCTCTATTCCCTCTGGCTCTCCCTTGCTCTAAGTAGAAAAATGTGGAAAAGTTCAAAACTCAAAATAAGGCCTGTTTCTAACCCTTTTGGAGAACTAGAGACGGGACTAGACTCCAAACAGGGAAGAGACTGAGGGCCTGGCTCTTCAGACAGAAGCGGCCATCGGGGTGGGAGAAGAACACCAAAGAATCTAAAGTGGACTTCACAGACTGCACAACTTAGCCTTCTAACTGGCTCTCGGGGGAACCTGTGTGTCAGCTCACCCGCTACCCTCCTCACCTGCTGCTGCTGCTGATACATCGTGGTCTGCTGGCTGGGGAAGGGGCTGCTGGAAGGGGTGCCTTGAGTGGAGAACTGATTGCCATAGGAATCATGTCTGCAGGAAGGAGAGAAACAGAGGATCAGGGTGGGAAGTGGGGAAGCCTGAGCCACAGTGGCACTGAGACCAGGCTTTACTTACCGTTGCTGCTGCGGCTGCGGCTGCGGCTGCGGCTGTGCGGGGTAACGGCTAGGAGAATACATCCCCGAGTCTGGGTTGGAAGGCATGAGATTCGGCTGTGGGGCTGCAGTGCCCATGTTTCCCTCGGGTCCTATTCCGGGCTCCGTCCTAAACAAAATTGGAGAAGGAGGTTGAGTCCATGATAGCTGTGGGCTGCTGGTGTGGGACAGGGGTGGGAGGTGGGGCGTGCTTACCTCACTCTGTCATAAGGACCTCCATAGGGATAGTGCTGTCGCGGTCCCATCGCCACATTTCCCAGCCCAGGGCCGGCAGCTCGACTGTAGGGGTCCCCCATCCCGCCGTTAGGGCCCTGACCTGAGGACATGAAGGGATCACTCCCCGGAGCTAAGAGCAAAAGGGAAGACGATGAGCAAACTGGTTCGTCAGTAGGCCTAGCAGCCTATACCTTGCCTGCCCCAAAGACCCAGGCCCTCTTCAGAGCTCAGGTTTGTACCAGGTCTTTAACAGAGATCTAAAATGGCCCCAACCAGCAAAGAAGACACACTTATAAAGGGATGACAAGGTGAGGCCAGGGAGAGGGAGACAAGAAGGGAGGATGGCTCGACAAGAAACCTTAAATCACTCCCCGCCCCCGCAATTCCCCGTCCTCAAGGAGGTAAGGCAAACAGCAGTTGGTCACCTTTCCTCATGCTGCCATAAGGATCCTTATTTGGCTCGTAGGACATGCGCCCCATCATGTCAGAGGTATTCATACTGGGCTGGTACCCAGGGTTTGGAGTCATGGAATTCCGCTTTTGGAATGTGGGGTCACTTCCATCAGGAAAGGCATCCTGGATCCCGACCGAATTGCTCCTGCTCCAGAGTGAGGAAAGCCAATTAGACCCCAAATAACGGAATTCCTCCAATAATGCAAGGCACATGGGAGTCACTGGTTGGACAAGCAGAGCAGGGACCGCCCTGGGCTGCACAGGAGCTCATGCACTTCTGTCCAGGATCCCCCAAACCACGTGTCCCTGCTCCAGGCCTTACCTCATGCCTGGCAACGGGGGGATCTGGCTGTGTGGTGTGGATGCTGGAGTTGGTGGCTTCAGGTCTCCCCCTTCTGCCATGGAACTGCTGGTTGACTGAGGTGTCTGTGGCCCCTGCATTGACCCTGATCCCGCTGTGGACAGAGATGCAGGGTGAGCAGGAAAGTGTTTAACTCTCACAGCAACACACCAATGACCTAAGATCTCTTTGAAGCAGATCATTATAAGGCTAGAACTAGGGTTCTTTAAGACCTAAATAACCCTTCTCAAGAGAGGATCTGCAAGGCCAGTAATAAAGAAGGAAATCTGAGAGCGCTATCGCTTTTTGCTGCTGTTCACATTTGGAGACCAGGCGTGGTGTGGCGATGCCATCAACATGCTGGTGATTCCTTGAGTCTGTCAGCTTCCCTGACTACTTTTCTTTACCTCCCCCAAGGACCCTACCTAACCTATTACACATTGTTATGCTGGTACACAAGCTCCCAGTAAGAGGCCCTGGAATGCTAGATGGGGAGGTTCCATCTTGCCCCAAACCTGCAGAACACTGCAGGAGCCTAGGAACTCCTATTCTCAAGCATCTAACCCAGTGGCACTGTGCAGTTTCAAATGTTCCCTTAAGCTGATGAGCACAGAACTACCCATAATTAATGTTTCCATTAGCTACCATTCCCAGCAGCAGATATCCCACTGATTAGGCCTCCCCAGCTGATGAGTCATCTCAGGCACTCACTATACCCTCAGAGGTCAACACCAGGGCGCATGTGTTTACACCCACCTTCTAGGAGCCCTGGCCTTCTTCCCTCCCCATGCTTGTCCAGGCCCCATCCTCCTCTCAGAAAGCAGGGTGGGCAGAGGCACTCCCAGCAGAGAGCTCCATTCATGTTCCCTCCCCACCCCCTCCTTCCCATTCATTACCATCTCAGCTCCCTGGGGAATTCAGGGCTCTAGTCTGAGCTGCATTCTAAGGCGCTGACATCAGTGAGCCAAAGCTCCCAGATGGCCCTGCCTCACTGCTATTTGTCAGATTTCCCAACTCCTTTGGTGTCCCTCCCACTCACTAGTTTACAAACATTTGGCAAGACGCCAGGTGCACAATGAAAATTAAAACTTAAGGGCTGCTGCAAACTATCTCCCAAGGGAGTTGGCCACTGCCCGCTCTTTAGTCTGCCAACCTGTTAAGCTCTGTGGTAGGACAAGGCAAAGCACACATTCCTGGTGGCAGGCACTGGTGAATAAGGAACCTGGACCCTTGAATGCTACCCCTTTTATTTTTTTCATTTTTTTTAAACATCTTTATTGGAGTATAATTGCTTTACAATGTTGTGTTAGTTGCTGCTGTATAACAAAGTGAATCAGCTATACATATACATATATCCCCATATCTCTTCCCTCCCACCCTCCCTCTCCCACCCCTCTAGGTGGTCACAAAGCACCGAGCTGATCTCCCTGTGCTATGCGGCTGCTTCCCACTAGCTATCTATTTTACATTTGGTAGTGTATATATGTCCGTGCCACTCTCTCACTTCGTCCCAGCTTACCCTTCCCACTCCCCGTGTCAAGTCCATTGAATGCTACCCTTGAAGGGTGAGCCTTGGTGAGGCTGCTCACCCAATCCTTACCAGGAGAGGGAGGCTGGATCTTGGGCTGGGACTTCTTGGAATCAGCAGCTGCAAAGATGTCTGGGGGAGGGTCTTCTCCCCGTTCGATCTTGCACTCAAAGGCATAGAGACATTGGATGTACTGCTTTTTCAAGGAGCTGGCAGCACTGCTTGAGGTGCCGACATTGAGGTTGGTCGCAAGTTCCCGCCATTTTTTGTTCTTGTTGACCTGTACAACCAACCAGAAGAGTTGGGGGTACATCTTCCATCTGGTCTTCCTGCCCACATACCCCAAACCCCATCAGGCTACCAGGTACTCATCTTGTGATATCACAGTTCTGTTAACCACAAAAGTTAACCTTGCTTGTGGAGAGTCCACAATAAACATTAAATCCATGGCTTCCCTCTACCCTCAGCAGGTTTTATCCACAGATCACTGCAACCGTCAGACAGTGCTTATTCAAAATAGGGCAAACCTTACACCACTATTAGAGAGAATGGAATTCAGAAGGTATGGGCTTTGCTTTACACAAGTGTACTGCTGAGAAATGATGTGCAAATCACCATCAGATCCAAATCATATTTTAAATGAACTGATAAAAACTAACATTTTATAAAATGGAGACGTGTGGCAATATCAACGACCACGCTGCTTGACTTTTACTTTGTCAAACTGGCGGTTTTCATAACTGATTTTTTTTCTCAGTGTGGGGCTCCTTCCAAATTTGATACTCTGCATCACTGCTCCCTGCATCTCAAGGACATATAACTACAAGCCCCTTTCCCTCAGCAGTCACTGTCTTGATTGTCCGGGAGATGCTTCAGACCCTATGACTCCTTTGCCCCTTCCCAGCGGCCGGCCTACAGTTCTGCCTCCTCTCCTCAGCTTCAGCACACACTGATCAAGACCAGTCCCCCAGTCCCTACACTTGGTTTGTCTGCTTTAGCCAGGCAGGTCTCCTTCTTCACGTATTCCGTTTTTTGGCCGCTCTGCGCGGCATGCGGGATCTTAGTTCCCCAACCAGGGAAGGATCCCATGCCCCCTGCAGTGGAAGAGCGGAGTCCGAACCACTGGACCGCCACGGGAAGTCCCCTTCATGTATTCTTATGTTTATTCATCCACCATGTGATAAGCCTGTCTCTCAAGGCTAGAAACACTGGCTTTCCAGTCCCAATCCACAGGGAGTTCAATATGTTTTGATACCTGCTGGTCTGGTACCTGTGACACCAGAGAAGAGTGATAAGGAAGCAAAGAAAGGAACAACCTAGATGAACACTTCCTAGAGCAGGCAATATCTGAGCAGAGTCTTGAAGGTTGGAGGTGGCACTGGTAGGGTATACTCCAGACTCTTTCCCATCAGCATGACAGCTGGGCCAGTCAACTGCCTCCTCCCTCCCCCGCCCTCTACCTAAACCCTACTAATCCTTCAGAAAAGCTCAGGTCTCATCTTTTGACTTCTTGGAGCCTTCACAAACTAACTCGTAACAGCACTCTTTCTCCTCTGAACTCTGTCTTTAGAGTTTAATCACATCACTGCATCTAAAAGGTTGGCAACCTTTTGCAAACTGGAAGACAGACCCAGGCTTTGGGATTCCCTCTATACCTCATTTTAGGTCCAGTGAACCCAGAAGCCCACACAATCAACAGTGTGCCAAACCTAACCCAATGCCCCCTTTCCCTTCAGGTAGAAGAGCCCTGACTACGAGAGCTCAATACCAGGGAGAATGGCAGGAATGAACCCAGGGTCACCTCAGAAGCCTGCTGTGGCTCGGCTTCCCACGCTCGTTATGTGGTGGTGTGCACGTGTCTTGTTTTATTTTGTTTTCCTTTTGTGGGGGAGGGGAACAAAGCCTGAGGGAGAAGGAATTCATAACTGACTGTTGGTTGGCTTCATTCCAATCATTTTCTTTTCTGCTGGTGACAGCTGTTTTCTCTTCTGATTTAGAAGGTTTGGAATACACCCCTCCCCACCACGCCTCCCCCTGAGCTCAGCCACACACTCAGATCCAATAGCAGGCTCCTGGTATGATGACTACAGAACATACATAGGAGGAAAGTTTGCAAGGCACAGTGGGCTGTCTGCCAGCATTGCCTCACCTGTTTGACTCCTGGGCTGAGTGTAAAACAAAGATATAAGTTATTAGGGCAGGCGCAAGGCTCAGGGTGGTGCTCAGTTCAGAGGTTTCCAGTGGAGATTAACCCAATCACTCAAGTCTCCCATACAGAGTGACTAAACACAATTTCCCACCTACTTCTTCCTTCATAAACTATTTCTATCTAATAGCTCCTGAAATCCCATCTCCATTGGGAAGCTTCCTAGAATGAAAGGATCAGCAACCACTCTGGCTTCCCTTGTACCATACTGTAGACCAATTTATGTGACAGAAATCTTGCTGAAAGCTCTGTTTGATTATCCCCAGCTTTCGACAGTCTTAACAGGATACACACTGTCCCTACATTACAAATAAGGAAAACGAGGGCTCAGAGTAGTTATATACCTCGATTAAGGTCACATATATCATAAGTGGCTAAGAAAGAATTCAAAACCAGACCCATCTCTTTTTTTTTTTTTCCAGACCCATCCCTGAACCTTGCCCTTGTCTACTACTCCAAACTGCCTGCCATGGAATCAGAATGCCCACAGAGTTGCCCGATTTTTGCAACCCAGGGGGACTCTGGACACATGGTAAGTTAATGCTAATACTTTACACTACCCACAGAGGTCTCAGCCTCCTCCCTTTGCCTTATCTTCTGGAAGGCCCGAGCTCCCTGGTCTGTCAGTATGTGACTCAGAGAGCAGCAGGAGAGGGTGATGTGCCTGTGGGATGCATGGCACCAGTGATGCCACTGAGTACCTAGAGAGAGGCTTGTTGAAACCACAGGGAAAGCCAAGTGCCAGGCACTCACCTGAGTCAATCCACCAATTTCCTTCACAGACACATAGAGGCGGTACAGGTCCAGAGGTTTCCTACCCACAGCAGGCAGATTTGTCATGCCCATGGCCTTCTCCTCCGTGAAGGCCAGATAACGGTCCACCCACATCTTCCTCTCAGGCTCACCACCCAGCTCATACAACTTGGTGATCTTCTCATTGGTTGTAGTAGAAGAACTGGATTTCTGAAAGGGGCAGGTCAAGATTCTTAGGAACTGGTCAGATTCAAAGCCTATGCTAGGGGTCTTAGAAATCCCTCGATTAGGGCAGTGGTAAAGCTTCTCATTCTGGGGTGGCCACTAACATCTGCACTGCCTTCACAAAAACCAAAAGGGAGATAGACGTTCCTATAAAGAAAGAAAGCTAACACTGCCTATGTGTTATGTATTGAGTGCTGTGCTAGAGGCCTTTACACATTAGGTATTATAAATTATCCTGCTCTTAAAAGATAAGGTAGCAGGCACAAGGAGGCCATGCCTGAGATCTCATAGCTTTTAAGTAGCAGGACTGAGAGTCAAACCCTTGTCCACCTGACATCAATGTCACTACTCCCATACTACTACCCAGGAGCCTGGACACACTTTTACAGACTGTTTCAGAGAACTCAAGAAACACAAAACATGACCTTGAGACAACTGACTAAAATGAAAGCCAACTCTTCCTCCTCTCAAGAAAGGAAGGGTCCTGCTTGAATGGCTTTGGATATCCTATCCAAGACATGAGGATGACTAAAAGGGTCTAGAAGCCAGAGGTGAACGTCCACTAGAGGTGGCAGTTATGATTTTGATTTCCCCTACTTTATAAGATAGGGAAAATGAGGCATGATAAAGGGCCGAAATAATTTAAATGACTTAAATACTGAGCAGGTCCCCAAAATGCCACACAGTCCAACCAATAGCACACTCAGGACCAATCTAAGAGAGGCCAAGGACCCAAAACCCCACCTGCCTCGTCTCCCACTTTATAGAACGTAGGGCACCAACCATTCCTGCTGTTCTGAGTAAGGTCCAAGAAGAGAAGAACTAGTCCCCCATGGCATACACCATCTATCAATGCATAAGGACAGGGGTCACAGTTTCAGAGAGAGCAGTGCAGAGAATTCTACTCTGCAGGTCTGGCATTTCCTCCGTATCAGACAGCTGTGAGAACATGTTATTTACGTTAGGACCCCTTAGGCTAACTCAAACCCAATTCAGTGAACTATTATCCTGGGACCCTTCATGGTAAGAAGAGGTGACAGCACTCTTTTCCAAGATTATCTAGTTGGTGTCATAAAAGGCTGGAATCTAATCACCCTCTCTTCTTTTTCCTTCCTATCACTGAAAGGATGGGACAGAAAGTTGAGGGGTCAAGATATAAATCATTACCTTGGATTTAGATTCCGTCTTGGGTGTCCCATCTGCCTTGTTGTTCATTTTGGTGGCTGGAGTTAACTTGACATCCCCAAGACCCATCATCTCTGGGCTGGCTGCCATCCCTATAAAAGAGAAAAAAGTCCAATAGGTTTGTGACATGAAGATCACTTTGGAAGAAATCCCTGGGGTGAACAATGACTAGGACTTACCTGCTGAATTGTTAGCCATGGTTCCACCCATGGGATATGGGGGTCCCTGAGGGTTGATCATGCCAGCCATACTATTAATCCCTTGTCCATAGGGAGGTCCAGTTCCCATTATGCCCCCTTGATTCATATTGGGGTAGCCTGGTGGCCTGAGGAAGAAGATGCAAAGTGTGAGAGAGAGACAAGAGTTAGAGACACTAAGCTTTCGGATTTGGACTTGAGCTAAATAGGGCTGTGTGAGCCAAGATCATCTCGTTAGGCTTACAAGGAAAAAGTTTATGGCTCCCGCAAACCACAACCATGCACAGAGATATTCTTATCTTCCACCACCCACAAACGGCTCTAAGAGGGTGCAAGCTCCCAAAAGGAACTCAGAGCTCAATTTTAAAGGATACACTCCTTGAAGAATGGAGTCTTACGGTGCCTCTTAAATACTGCCTCCTTTTAAGGCATCTCCAAAGTCAAGCTGTGTTTCCATTTAAGGGCCCTCACTATGGCAAAAGGCCTAGATTAAATGCTCAATTTTATTACTCTAGCATGGCACCTGGAGGGGCTTTGCATTCTTTTTATTTTATTTTTAAAATTATACCTCAAAAAACCCTTATTTACTTATTTTTTGGCCGTGTTGCATGGTTTGCAGGATCTCAGTTCCCTGACCAGGGACTGAACCACGGCCACGGCGGTGAAAGCCCAGAATCCTAAACACTAGGCCACCAGGGAACCAAATCCACCTCTTTATAGTCAATCACCCTATTCTACCCTGGTTCATCAACATCCCAGTAAGAGTCACTTTAAGAACTGTAGGCACCAACAATGGGGTACACAGACAGAGTCTTCAAAAACAGCAGAATCATAGTCACTGAAGTCAGTGGCCAAGGAAGAAGAGATGAATCTTGAAGTCATTAAACCAAATCACACGAGCCTTCTACACTTTTGCACCAGAGTCAAATACACAGGACCACACAGAAGAGTAGGAGAAATGGCAAACCACAACCTCACCACCCTCCATTTCTTACGTCGTAGATCCAAATCATGTGAATCATTAAAAATCCTTTTGGAGGGCTTCCCTGGTGGCGCAGTGGTTAAGAATCCGCCTGCCAGTGCAGGGGGCATGGGTTCGAGCCCATGCTCGAAGATCCCACATACTGCGGAGCAACTAAGCCCGTGCACCACAACTACTGAGCCTGCACTCTAGAGCCTGCAAGCCACAACTACTGAGCCCACGTGCCACAACTACTGAAGCCTGCGCGCCTAGAGCCCGTGCTCCGCAACAAGAGAAGCCACCACAATGAGAAGCCTGGGCACCGCAACGAAGAGTAGTCCCCATTCGTCGCAAACAGAGAAAGCCCGCATGCAGCAACAAAGAGCCAACGCAGCCAAAAATAAATAAACAAATAAATAAAATTGCATTTAAAAAAAAATCCTTTTGGAAACCAAGCTAGACTGGCAGAAGAAATAAACTCTGAAGACTTATTTTACTAATCAAAATAATGTACACTTTATAAAGTTCTTTACATATGGTATCTGGTCATGTGAAATTTGATACCAATCTAAGATGCTTACAAATCAGCATTCCTGCTATATTTTTCACTGTAAAGAAACCTGGTTTTCTAAAGAGCTCTCAATAAAATGCATATTTACCAAGATAATATGATTTAGGTCCAGAAGTATCTCAACAACCTAAATGACTCTACAATGAGTTTCCTAGCACTGATACCCTCCCTCTTCACTTCCCAGGCCTTACCTGTTCTGGATAGAGTTGGCAGCAACGTGCATGGCGACAGCAGTTTCTTGAGTTTTCCGGTTCATACCCCCTGGTGGGGGACACATCCCTGACCCAACCTGAGGTGGCATATTGGCCATGTTAGGGCCATAAGGCCGGTTGCCCATGGAGGCATGACTCATTCTCCCTGGAGGGAGTGTGCCATAAGGTGGGATGCCAGGCTGCCCATGCATCTGACCTCCAGCACCCATAGGGTTCATGCTTCCAGCCATGCCTGCACTGGGGTAGTTAGCATTGGGCAAGGCATTATAGTTTGGCTGCCTGGGGTAGCCTCCTGGGAGGGGAAGGAGAGAAGATGCAGAGACTTGGTTAGTGACTCACTAGCAACTCACTAATAACACTCAACTCTAAAACTCCAAAGATAACAAATAATGGGAATCATTCAATATTTGGTCTGGAAAGAGACCAATTTCATGGTCTCTTTAAACAACAACAACAAAACTTCATGATCCATTTAAAAACAAAAAAAGTGGGGGGGGGGCAGGAGTATTTAAAGGCAGGCCTCAGTCGTCCCCTTATCTTAAGGACAGCACAGCACAGAGCAAAGCTGTCTGGCAGGCCAGGCTGGCTATGCTGCTATCCAGGCCCTTCAACGCCCAGAATTCTTTCCTTTCTACATACTCATCTTCCATGCTCTGTTTAAGAAATTCAGCTTTAGATCCACCTAGGGCTGATTTTGAGCAAAGATCTACTCTAGTAGGACTAATTTACTCAAAAAAGTTTAATAACCAATAATTACCATTTACTAAGTGTCTGTGCTCAGTCTTGGGCTAAATACCTTATCCCCATTTTAGAGATGAAACAGAGGCTCAGAGATATTCAAGGACTTTCCCATGATGGCAGTCCTGCCCTATTTAAGGGCCTGGTCTTGGTGGACTTAAGGCAAAGGACAGTTCTACTCTAATAACCCAGAGAGCAGCATATCAAACAAGGAACTCTTTTCTCGCCTCACCTCCATGTACTCCTACGGTAGTATACTCACCCTGTGGGCCGTACTGACTTCCCTGGGGACCATAGCTCCCCATGGAGTTCTGCTGGTAGGAGCCCATGCCTGTGTGCATCTGTCCTCCAGAAGGCTGACGTGGAGATAAGGCCGACCCGGGCTGGGGGGAACTGTACTGGGGCATCTGGGGGTTCCTCTGCATGTAACCTATTTGTGGGTAGTGTCCATAAAGTTAGTACCTCAATACAATGGGAACAAATGCTCTCCCTTACCCTAGGACTTCACCATCTACGTTTTCTTTAGCAAATACTTGCACGGGGGCTCTTATCTGCTGTATAAATTGTGTGCTCTTTTAGGCACACTCAAAAGTGACACAGCCATTAACCAGGGCATGCCAACTGTTTCTACTAAATGGAGGTTTGAAAAAACAAACAGCAATGACCCCCCCCTCTCCCCCCAAAAAGAGGTAGGATTTAAAGGGTAAAGATTCAATGCTGAGTATTTAGTATTTACTGACCAAATCAGGCACAATGTAGGGGGGAAATCCATCAAAACACATGACCAACAAAGAATGACTATGGGGGAACATAATTCTGGAGACACCAAGATGGCCAAGCCCATCCTAACTTCACAACCTGCTGCTGACACTGTCCTAAGCTTCATGGTCATACAGTTCTCCAAAAGCTGTTGCACAGATAATCAATCAAAGGTCTGCCTCTGCCCTGCTCCCCCCTCCCTTGAAGCCCAGCCTCTCACCTCGATCTTGGGCAATGCTTGATTGGTTCATAGAAGGATGCATGATGCTGTCCGACTGGCCACTGGGTGGCCGAGGTGGCATCTGGTTGCCTGCTCCAGACAGAGAAAGAAGTAAGCCAATTATGACTAATTGGAACTAGAATTCCGCCGCAACTAGAATTCCATAGCCTGGAAATTCTAGCCAGAAGGTCAAGTTAGAACTGGAAATGGCTTCTGAGAAGGCCAAGAACCTCCCAGTATCCCATTCACAAAAGGATCCAGCAAAGGGGCTCCCATCTCCCTTCTTCAAATGCTGAAGGGAAACTCTCTGCCAGTGGAAGCCTGGGGCTCCCTAATATTGCTGGGGGCCAGTCCTCTTTCCCTTTCCCCAAAGGTCAGCACTCGTGGGTACCTGGCACTGCAGCAGGCGAGAGTGGTCCTGAGCGAGACTGAGCAACACTGGCAGGAGAGCCAACTGGGGACGGGGAGGGGCCTCGGATGCCAGGCAGGTGAGGGGAGGTATGGGGAGAAAAAGGAGACTGAGCTGGATTACTCTGCTCCCCTTGGCTGCTTGAAATCCCTGATGTGCTCACTCCAGGGCTCAGAGCTCCTTCTGTCCCCATGGGGAGATCGTCTATTGAACCAGACAGATCCTGGAACATACACACAAGGACATGGATTAGCAGTATTAGGCAGAAAGATTCTTTTTCCAACAATCCTACTACATGATCAACATTTTTCTTAAACAACCCGAAGTAAATATACTGCACACATTTATGCAGTCGTGATACTATAGCTTACATACAGCAAGCTCTCTATTAAGGGCCAGAGAGGAAATACTTTAGACTCTAAAGGCCACATAGTCTTTGTCACAACTATTCAACTCTGCCACCAGAGTGCAGAAGCAGTCACAGACAACACATAAACAAATGGATGTGACTGTGTTCTAACAAAACATTATTTATAAAAACAAGTAACTAGGGACTTCCCTGGTGGCACAGTGGTTAAGAATCCGCCCGCCAATGCAGGGGACACGGGTTCGAGCCCTGGTCCGGGAAGATCCCACATGCCGCGGAGCAACTGAGCCCGTGCGCCACAACTACTGAGCCTACGCTCTAGAGCCCGCGAGCCACAACTACTGAGCCCGTGAGCCACAACTACTGAGCCCATGTGCCACAACTACTGAAGCCCGCGCGCCTAGAGCCCGTGCTCCGCAACAAGAGAAGCCACTGCAACGAGAAGCCCGCGCACCGCAATGAGAGTAGCCCCCACGCGCAGCAACGAAGACCCAACACAGCCATTAATTAATTAATTTTTAAAAGTAACTAGTCCACAAGCTATAGTTTGCTGGTCTATCTGGTCTATCTTCTGGTCTATCTACCAGAAGCACATATAGTACTTTCATCTTCTTTCCCAGCCCCAACTTCTACAGTCATAAGAGAGCAGCTCTTTCAGCGAGCCTTTAGTTCTTTTCCAACGGGGAAACTTAACAAAACACTGCCAGGACAGCATCAGGAGCTATAAGAAAATGTTAACAAGTTTGGGCAACATTCACAGATCCCCTCTCCATCAAATTATTATAACCTACATTTACCAAGAACTCACTCCAAGTTACCATACTTTAAAACATAAGGGGTAGGAGGTAAGAAAGGGATATATTGCACAGACAATTCTTTAACTGCCAAGAGGGTCTGGGACTACATTCCTAACACCTGGCCAACAACAGGGATGAACAAATGTTTGCCAACTGAACAAACCCAGTTTTTTTCCCTAGTTTTAAGTTTTTCAATGAGAATTTGGTATTTATTTGGAGGTTGTGCTTGTCTTGAATTAATCAGTAAAGAGTTCACTCTAGGTCAGTAAACCCCAAGATTAGCAATCAGGAGCTCAATATGAAAAATATTTAAAAATAGAAAAAGGGACTTCCCTGGCAGTCCAGTGGTTAAGATTCCACACTTCCACTGCAGGGGGCGTGGGTTCGATCCCTGACCAGGGAACTAAGATCCTCCATGCCGCGTGGCACACCAAAAAAATAAAAATATTCACCCCAGGAAATGCACCCCCAACCCACTCCCAGCCCCAAGTTCACTCTCTAGCAATACCATGAGCTCAACATCACGCATTAACTTCAGGCTGGGAACTAACTGTACCTTGAAGAAAGAATGAAAGCTTTCAGTACACGCTCAGGTCTGTGAAAAACCCTAATACTCAAATAGTTAAGAAAAGAGTTCTCTTAAAGAGACACAGCTGAAAAGGAAGGAAATTCAAAATGGCCTGATTTGAGTCTATTCCTATTCCCACAACAAGCTCACCTTGGAGAGATCAGTTCAAGGTGATTCTGACCCTGGAGTCCGACAGTAACATTGGAGATCAAAGAGCACCTCTTAGGCTCTCCCCTAAGTATCCAGGTTGGTTGGATCTTTGCAAACCAGTTGGTTACTTCACTAGGCTGGGAGTATTTCTGCTGAGTTCTGTAGGAACAAAGCTTGCCTTGAAGGCAAGGCAAGTAGGTAGGTGTGCATTTGTGTCTGTGTTCAGCTCTCAGTGTTAGCTGAGAAGTCAGAAAATGCTAGCTTTCCTACAAGGAGCAGACCCGGTATACCATAGCATGCTTTCACAAACTGCAACTAGAATTAGTCCCAGCATGGGAGAGAACTCAAGAAGCCCTTCTCTAGGTAACACCAAAGGGCCTCTTTCGTCTCAAAGGATTAAAGTACCTGGAGCTATGAAGAGCCCTAGATTCATCCCAAGAGAGGAGGATTCCTTCCCCACGTTGAGGGCTAAGCTGTACCAGGGACACCTAGCTTCTGAACCAAGGAGAGTAAACTCAAAGAGGCAGCAAGATGACAAGAGGAGCCAATTGTGTAGGCCAGAAAAGGCCTTGAAAGCCGCTTGTTAAGCCCTGGTTTATAACAGAAACCACAGCCCAATGCTCTGTTTTAGGGACCAGTAGCTTTCCTCAGCATTCCCTCCTACTGTCTCCATTCCTTACCAAACCACCAGCTTCTAGTAATAAGAGCTACTTGCTTAGAGGAAAAAGAAATCAGCATACTTTGGAACAGTACAGGAATTGAAGGTCTATCCATAAGACAAGGACTCTTCAAATGGCCTTGAAAAATTAAATGTTTTAAACATTTCTGTCTTTGATTAAACAAGTAAAACATGAACATTCTCATGGTAAAAACAGTTGAGACAGTATAGGTAAACTTAAAAGTCCCCTTTGCTCTCTTTCTGCTGCCTTCAATAGAGGAACCCCTGTTCAAGCTGGTGTATATCCTTGGAGACCTTCTGAGGAGCTGAGGAGGAAAAAAAAAAGAGGATGTTCAACATCACTAACCATCAGGAAAATGCAATTCAAAACCACAATAAGCCTCACGTCTGTTAGGATGGCTATTAACAAAAAGACGAAAAGAAACAAGTATTGGCAAGGATGTGGAAAAAAGGGAACCCTCGTGCACTGCTGGTGGGAATATAAATTGGTGCAGCCACTATGGAAAACAGTATGGAGGTCCCTCAAAAAAAAAAAAAAAAAAAAAGGAACTACCACATGATCCAGCAATTCCACTTCTGGGTATTTATCCAAAGAAAACCAAAACACTAACTCGAAAAGATAGATGCACCCCCATGTTCACTGTAGCATTATTTACGATAGCCAAGGCATGAAAGCAACCTAAATGTCCAATGACAGATGAACGGATAAACAAAATGTGGTGTACACACACACACACACACACACACACACACAGGAATATTATTATTCAGTCATAAAAAAGGATGAAATCTTGCCATTTGTGACAGCATGGATGAACCTTGAGTGCACTATGCTAAGTGAAATAAGTCAAACAGAGAAAGGTAAGTACTGTATGATCTCACTTACATGTGGAATCTAAAACAAAACAGAACAAAAACCAAGCTCACAGAGAAGGCTGGTGGTGGCCAGAGGTGGCGGGGGAGAAATCAGAGAAGGGGGTTAAAAGGTACAAACTTCCTGTTATAAAATAAATAAGCCATGGGGGTGTAATGTACAGTATGGTGACTAAAGTTAATAAAACTGTATATCTGAAATATTTAAAAAGTTCTCATCACAAGAAAAAAATATTCTGTAACTATACAGGTGACGATGTTAACTAGACTCATTGTGTTACTCATTTCACAATATATACAAATACTGAATCGTTATACTGTACACCTGAAACTAATATAATATTGTATATCAAATATATATCAATGAAAAAAATAAAAAGGAAAAAACCCCACCAACCCAACAACCGCTGCTATGGGGTCAGGGTGGGGCCTACAGATGCTCTTTCAGCCACACATCTGTTAAAAACCAGGCTCTCCACAGATACACAAGCAAACGTCCTAGCCCACCTGAGGGATCCCAGGAGCCTGAAAAAAACCACTGGCAGCCCCTGGGGTTGCGCTCTCAGGACCCTGGAGGCACCTGTGGTGGCAATGTGGTGGCTTCCTTCACAGAGGCATTCTGAGGAGAGCTGTCAGTTTTGGTAAAGTGCCCTGAGCTTCGTAGAGAAAAAGTACTAAGTAAACCACTGTCAACAGCAGTCCACGTGGGCTGGGATGCCTGGGCACAGAGTAACCGTAGGGGAAGAATCAGCATTAATCTTCTTATGTCTCTCATTTGGTTGTTTGAAGCCAGTCTCTCAAACTGTCATTTTCATCAGAGGGCAACTGGTCGGCATGGGGGGAGTTGATTTAAAAAGATATTAAGAACCAGAATGTTAGCATAGGAAGGAACAGATCATTTATATTAATACTAACAATAACTATCATTTGAGCACCTACGACGTGTCAGGCATTTTATGGAGTTACTTAATTTTCTACAATTCTTGGAAGCAGGTACTACCACCACTAACATGTTGAAAAGGAGCAAGCGGGTGCTCAGAGACGGGGTTACATGCCCAAGCCATCCAGCCAGTAAGTGGCAGAAATCAGACTTTGAACCCAGATCTGCTGAACCCCAAAGCCTATGTTCTTTCTCTTTCCACTACGCTGTGATACTATATAGACTGAGGAAAAAGCATCATAACCTTGAGTTAGGAGACCAAAGCCCAGCTCTTGGTACTTATCAGTTGTGACCTTGGGCAAGCTAGCAACAAGATGGGCTTCAGTTTTCTCATTTATACGACGAAAGGACTGGACAAATCTGAGTCTGTGACAAATCTGAGTCTGGGGCATCTGCAAGAAACTCTACCGGCACCATATAGTCAGGGCCATATGGAAAATGCAATACCAGCAGCAATACCCTGAATAAGAGATACAACTAACTACACACAGCAGTATAAGATGTAAGACATACCCATCAATCTGAGCGGCTAATCACAGTAAATGTTTTTATTGGGAAATGAGAGGGAGTGGTAAAAGCAGAAGACTCCAAAAGAAGTCTCCCTCCTCCATCTGCATGAACAGATATTGCTCTGAACTCCACGTCCTTTTATTGCACAGGACACACCTCTGCTTTCTACCCTACAAAAAGCCAGTTTTTCAGGTCTTTTGTTCCACAAAAAGCCGGATGTCTGGTTGTTGAGTCAGACTTCAATGTGCCTAACAAGTTCGGCTTTCTACAGCACACATATCACACAGACAAAGTTCAATCAATCCAAGCCCCTATTCTCTCTCCCTGGTGGGGCGACCTTTAGCATTTCAGGACTCAGGTTCTCAGTTCTCCCAAAAGAGTCCACCTAACAGGTGTCTTCTAGGAGGACTGCTGAAAGAATTGTAGCAATGCCCTGTAAGTGGAAAGATCTCTTTTCCCGGGCTTGCATTCCTCCAAGCATAATCCTGCTGAGAGATAGGAGGTGAGGATCAGCCCACTCAGTGCCCTGCCAGTTCCAAGGAAGCAGCAGGGCCAGGGAGAATTTCCTCACGTGTTTCCAACGTGTTTCATGCATTTTATTGCTCATCTACCATGCAGATCAAAAGCGCTGGAGCAGGTCCAACTATTTCACACAGAATCTCACACTCCAGGCTGGCTACAGCCCCGAAAGCCTTCGTTTCTTCACTTGAAATACTGCCCAATGTTATTTTGGGATGTGACCTGATAGAGGAAGCCCATAGGGATTCCATGACGATAACTGTTCCAGCTGTGATTGGTTGCCCAGCCCCAGCGAGTGCCAGCATGGGTCTGTCAGGCTCTGCTGACAAACAGAACTCAGCAGCTAACACCTCTTCACACCACAACAAAACCATGCCCAAAATCACACAGTCCATACCTCACTGGGTGTGTGTGGGGGGTGGGGTGGGGTTGGGGGGTGTTTGCAGTGCTCTCACAGGAAGAGCTACAAATTCTAACATGAACTGGCTGCCTGATTAAGTACACTTTCAAGCAGGAAGATACCAGATCAGGGTTACAGAAGGGTGGGGGGGTTAAACAATCTTCTGACAGAGACTCACAAGGATGACATCAGCTCATTTTGCTGAACAGATTAAGCAACATCAATAAGGAAGTCTAAAGAACGAGCTCATAGCAATGCTCAGATTCAGGGTTTTCTCATAAATTTGGCCGAATCCTCGAGAAATAGAGCTTCTGTTAACCCCCAGGTGGAGTCCTCATATTCTTTCAGTTGTGAAGAGCTTTTGCCAAGTTGTGCTGACTACTGGCAGGGAAACCATCCGCCCCAGGTAAATTCTACACACATACTTGCCCAGCCTAACAGATCCACGGTCCCTGTGGGAGGCTGCTCCCAGGCTGGAGAATGGGAGGAAATCCTGAAGAACACAGAAGAGGTTGGGAAACTTAACTTTGATGAAAGGCAGATGGTAGGAAAGGAGGCAATAGTTTTAACAAACTTCAAGGAAAAAGACAAACTTAATTACTTCAGAACTACTTAAGGCAAATAAATTTGGGGGAGAGCTGATTTTTCATAAAGGCTTCTTTAAGCAACATATCTGTCAAGGGTCAGGGGAGGAAGAGGCTACCTCTATCATACACTCACAAAAAAATATTCAGTACAATAATTCTCTCTTTTTTCTCCTCAGTCTTTGCTAAATGGAAAGATGGGCGATCTGACCCACCCAGGCTAGAAGGGACTCCAGAGTTACAGGACTGCTGCTCTGTTGTTCTAATAAGTGGTCTTAGTCCAAGAGACTAAATGCCATCCCTCCCTTGAGAGCAGGCTAGCGGTAGCGGTGCTGGTGGAAATGCCAAGAACGAATCAACACACAGAAGAGGCTGCCTCTTACTTCCAAGTCAGGATTTAAGCAGGTGGTAAGGAAGGGGAAAGAAAAGACACAGAGGCTGGCAACTATCCTTGCAGCTTAGGACCAAGCACCATCTCCTGCCTGGACTACACTCACTGTGTGGAATAGAAGAAACTGCTCTGGGAAAGGCTCAGAGAACTCTTATTTCTTAACCCCCCACACCCCAAGTTCCCAAAAACCCCTCACCAAACTCCCACTTCTCTTTTTCTACAAGCTTGTATTTTGGCGATAATGAATAATTTCTTCTTGGTACCTTCTGGCTGCCTAGTGGGAAATGCACAGTAGAGAAATGTCAGACTCTTCTTGTCTCCAGAATGCTTTTCAGGGGCCCACTTCCAAGACGAAATCCCCTACATATACTCAACAAATTTCATAAAGAAAGCTCTGGGAGACCAAATCTCCAAATTCAAAGGATGTTGGAAAGAGGAATAAAAGCCAAGTCCCTTCGTGTCTCCCTCTTTAAGGGACTCAGAACTGACATGAATATGTGACTATCATGTGTTCAACCCTAAGGTACGTGGCTGTCTCACATTTCACTCTCACAATCTTCTGAGGTAGGTATCATCCCCATTTTAACAAAGCAGCAAGAGGCTCAGAAGTTAAATGACTTACCCAAGGAGAGAAAGCTATTAAACAGAAGAACTGGGTCTAAACCCATATTTTTGATTCCAAAGCCTGCACTCTTTCCACCATAAGGTGGAAGTTTGCCACTATCAAAGGCTAGGCTCCATGCTCCAAACAAGGTGAGGCAACAACAGTCTGTCTCCAGACACACCGGGTGATTAGCTACATGACTCTAAGAGGCTAACCTCACTAGGTATCACTTAGTTCTTCTGCAGAAGGAAAGAATAAAACTAGATAATCCAACTCTACAAGTCTACAATGCTATGTGTTCCTCTCTTTCCTAGCCACTCCTCCTTATAAATCACTCTTCCTTTCATGGTTATTTCAAGTCAGCCCTGTCACCTATAACTCTCTTAATTTAAACCTACTTTTTCTATACTAAAGGGTGTACTACTTTTCCTCTCCTCTGGGTCCTTAGAAGGATACTTAATGCACAGGGGTGAGGAGGGAGGAGAGAGTGACTTAGAATCTAGGGAGATAAGCAGGAAGTTAAGTCCCATGAAAGTAGGAGTCTGATCTCTCTCTGCAGGTACTCCTGGGCCCTAATCCTATTATCAAGCATAAGGGTGTGGCCCAGAGAGAGAAGTCAAAACACTCCTAGCCTCTAGGCGGCCTCATCTCCGATAATTTCACACTTTCTTCCTCACCCAGCCCTGCAGCCACCGTTGCAAACTGCAGGACAACTGGGTCTTGTTTAGGAGCCCCAACTCCCAAACTACTCCTTTCTGGGGCATGTGCCAAGCAAGCTTCAACCCCCTGCCCACAGCCGCGCTCCAACAATGGGGCAACAGAGCTCTCCTCTAACACAACAGGGTAGCCCATTTCCCAGCCACCAAAGACAACTGGGTGGGAAGAACAGTTGCTTGAAGTTGCACTATAGGTGTATCAACTACAGACTAAAATTGTTTTCTGCCTTGGGATCTTCAAAGATGAGAACAGCTTTGTGGGGGCAAAGCCTCCACAATCACAGTATAACTACCCTGACCCCTCACGCTCGCTCCGCAGGCAGAGCCCAGAGTCCCTTCAAGGTCCTCTAGACCCAGTGTTTGGGACTGATGGTACTATGCTGAATCTGCCTTTTTCCTCATTAGCCTTAGGAGCTATATTCTCCTATGTTATTAGTGACCAGAAAAATGCCAGGCACACAAAAGACTATAAATGCTTGATAAATATTACTCAAAAGCATCCTCTTTAGACCCAATCTCTATTAGTCTCTTTCCTTTAATAGTCATTCCCCCACCCTAACCCTGCACACCTCCACTCCAGACCTCCACAATGAAGGAGGGACTCTTGGGTGTTGTCATCAAGGGAACTGACTCTCCTGCCTAAGACGGAGAAGTGCAATCCTGAAAGGGCCTCAGCCACTTGATAAGAGCTCTTGATAGAACTGCAGTGCAGGGAAGGAACGTCGGGCAAGGAGGCTGTCGGGAGGTGGGGCTCTGTATCACTGGAGAAATTTCAATCTAATTACAAAAAACAAGAACCTGCTGTTCTAATCCACCTCAGCAGAATCTCTTGACGTAGGTCTGACCCTTTGGGTGGAGGCTGAGGGCGCTGCTGAGGTAAAAAGTGGGGAGAAGAAAGAGCATTGGGCTGCCGGCATTCCTGCAGTGGGCACCCCTTCAAACAGCAGCTCGGCCACTGCAGCAGCCATTGATTTTCCAGGGGTCGATACTCTGCTCCCACAGATCTGCTCGGCTAGAGGTTTAATCACATTGAGTGCTTCTGCTCAACATCTCCCCTGCACTTCCCCCTCCCCAAGCCAATAAAACAAACACCAAAAACACAATAAGAGTTGGCAACGGATAGATGGTGTTTCCCACAGCTGGCCCCTAAACCCAGAAAAATTGTAAGCACCAGCTCAAGGGAACCAAAGCTACCTGGGCAATCCACAAGCTGCAGGGGTAGACCCACAGGCCCCGGAGAACCTTTTAATCCATTGCCCAACATCCCCATGAGACCTTTCTAATAATTCAGATGTTTTTACATAAAAAAATCCAGGTTCCCAACTTGTGAAAAGAATAGATCCTAGAACTCCCAGAGGTGCTGATCGATTGAAACCTTGCTTTCTAGTTTGTCACAGACCCCACCACATCTGTATAATACCCATGTTACCTACCTGACCAGCCTTCTGACACATACCCCTCCCCTGCCAAGGTTTCTTCTCACTTAGGCATTTCTCATTAGAGAATGTCTCATCTAGCCAGAAACCACCTCTTGGCCAAAAGTGTACAGAGTGTTGTAAGGGTCACTAGCTGCTAAGACTCAAATCTGAAAAAAAATGAAACTAGGTCAGAGCTGGGCCTGAGTTAGAGCAGTCAAGATCAGTGCATATTTATGGAATAGGGCTATTCTAATCCCAGCAGGAAATGAGCACTGTAAAGCTAGAGAAGACAAAGAAGTTAAGAACCCCCTACTTTCTCCAAGCTTGCATTCCCTGTCAAGAAGGCCAACCACACAGACCGTGTTCCACCATGATCATCAGCTTGGATCCTAGAACTTGAGTAAGGAGAACAGGAAAAAGGGGAGAGGAAAAGACGGCAGAATTCTAGATCTGAAAAGTGTAAGGGGAGGGGTACTACCTTAGGCTTCACCTCATTTGGCTGCTCCTCAGAAATACAGCAACCAGAAAGCAAGGAGGACGTAATGTACACAAGTAGGGAAGGTAAAGTTGGCACTGTGCTTAACACAGCGTAGACCAAGGTCTAGGGGGCTGGATGGCCTCCTTGGTTTGATATTTAAAGTCCTAAATTTATATTTGCCAGTGGTCTTCCCTACCATGACCTACGGGTCTAGATAAAATCCAAAGATTTGGGGGGAGGGTGTGGAACAAAGAAATCTGAGAGTGGGGAATGGATAGAATCCTAAACCAGAAAAGACAGCCCTGAAGGCCTTTAAAACCAAAAAAACAACAACAACTCTGTACACAGGGAAAGACATAGTCAAGTCCTAAAAGCAAAAGACGAGGAAGGAAAAGAACGAATATTCTTGATGACAGTTCCTCTGAATACAGATGCAGTGAATTTATTTGGAACTTGGTTTCTCTCCTACTTTTTTTTCTCTCCTACTTTTTTTCTCTCCTACTTTTTTTCTCTCCTACTTTTTTTCTCTCCTCAAATATCAGGAAATTACCTTCACTCACCTCAGTAAACAACCGTCAATATTCCTCCCACAACAAAGCTGGCCTTAAGGGACAGATTTGCTCTCAGTCTGAACCTTCAACCTCTAGTTCCCACCTTCAACAAGGCATGGCTTCTTAGCTCCCTTGGGGAAAGGTCAATAGGAAGCTAGCCAACAGCTTGGAGATGAGCTCCGCCTCACAGCAATCAGAGATTACATCACAATACCAGCCAATTCCATGCTGACACCAGGTGGGGAGGAGAAATAGGTTCTGGCCATGGAAGTAGATGGAGCAAGAGATCAAGCACTGGCCCCCAAAGGGACAGCACTAGATCACATACCAGTTTCATCGTAACATTCAGGTAGAACATCAAATATCTTAGAAATATGAGAAAAAGACAACAGAGCTGATTCCATGCTTGATTTATCAGGTATGTTAACATAGTTCACACCTATGGGCCCTCCTCTCTGGACCAAGATTCTCACTCTGGTGCAGGGGGGCCCTAGTGGTTTCTGTAAATATAGCATTTCTAGGAGGACTTCGTTCAGAAAGTCCAAGCTACCCCTCACCCACCTTCCCCAGACAGATAAGAAACAGCTTCACAATCCCAAATCTAGGGGCTAGCTTTTGGATTTTGTTTGGTCTTCTTGGAGAAGGACAATGGCAGAACTGGGGCATGTACTTCACCAAGGTAGTCTCCCAGACAGCTCTGCAGGTTATAAAAGCACCAACAAGAGAGAAGGAGAAGGGGAGATAGATGGAGGAAAGCTACTGTCACCTAGGCAACTGAGTTCATCCATATGTTGACTCAGGAATTTCAAGAAATTCTAGTTGTTGAGGTTTCTTCCTTCCAGAGTAAATGCTTCCTACATCTTCCTATGGAGGAGACCCAAATCCAGAAGCTACAGTATCACTACCTTTGCCTAGAAGTCTCAACCCCACATCTCTCCATACCTCCTCCCTCCCTTTCCTCAAAGAGAAGAGAATATGGAAGACAAAGTCTGTTTTCTTTTTTTCTTTAATTAATTAATGTATTTATTTATTTTTTTTTGGCTGCGTTGGGTCTTCGTTGCTGTGCGCGGGCTTTCTCTAGTTGCGGCAAGCAGGGGCTACTCTTTGTTGCGGTGTGCGGGCTTCTCATTGCGGTGACTTCTCTTTGTTGCGGAGCACAGGCTCTAGGCATGCGGGCTCAGTAGTTGTGGCTCACGGGCTCTAGAGCACAGGGTCAGTAGTTGTGGCGCACGGGCTTAGCTGCTCCGCAGCATGTGGGATCTTCCCGGACCAGGGCTCGCACCCGTGCCCCTGCATTGGCAGGCAGATTCTTAACCACTGTGCCACCAGGGAAGTCCCCAAAGTCTGTTTTCTGAATATGGCACTCTTCCTTCCCCTAAAGGAGCTTTTTACTCACCCTTTATAGGAGTTTGTCCTAATAGTAAAAGCAATGGGTTTTCACTATTAGGGAAGCCCATATTCTCATTTACTGAATGACCTTGGGCAAGTCCTTTAACTTTTTTGGGTCTTGGATTCCTCATATATGTAAAGAGTGGGGTGAGGGGGGATGGTGGTGTTTGTGTTAAGTGTGGTGAATATTCTGTTGAGTAGCTCATGCTAACTTCATTCTACTCTTTTCCTAATTGCAGAGGTTAAAAAGCTAAAAACTACATTTCCCAGAATCCCTGCAGATGGGTTTTGGCTATAATTCAGGTTCTGCTAATTAGAATCAGACTCAAGATTAGATCAAAGTATGGCAGTGATCATACTTCTGTCTCCTTCACTTGTTTCTACAGGAGCATTTTGGTTTCATCTTCCAGTTAACTGGGTGGTGGTTCTGGTAGCAGCAGCTGCTGCTTCTTGATTCCAGCTTACTGATCCCTAGATAGCAGATTTAGAGCACTCAATCTGATAGTGACTCACAAGCAGGAGTTCCCTTGGTGGGTCAAATCTAGGTCTAGATCCCGATTCCTGGAGGATGAGCCTACAGCATGCTCCCTCAATCCTCCTAACAATTTTTAAGTCCAATTCCCTATATTAAATACTTCTCTATTAAACATACCTAGGGTTTAGCATGGCCTAGGTTCAGTGTAGAAATCACTCTATCTGACACAGTACTATCAGATGATCCTAAGAGAGTAGTTGTGAAGGAGAAAGAAGAGAATTATTCACAAAGCATATTCCCTGAGTCAGAGTCTTCTGGGGAAAAATGGGCAAAATGGGGAAGCCTAGAACTTTAAAATACATTTGCCCAAGACAACCTCCTTCACTTCTTCCTTTTTTACAACCTTCCTGTACTTTCTCCCTCCCACTCTAAGCTCTGAGGGGTGTTGAACTGCTCACATAAGTTGGAAGGTTGAGTCAGCACATGCTTTCCTTTCCATCCCTATATTCTCTGTAAGCTTTTACTCTGCTGAGGATAGCATTACCTGCCCAAGCCCAAATATATTCTCTAGGCTTGGGCTAGAAAGGGTACCAACTGTCTTCCTCAGCAGCAGGAAGTATGTTTTACATACTCCAGGTGGTAAAGAACCAGGGCACGGGCTTCCCTGGTGGCGCAGCGGTTGAGAGTCCGCCTGCCGATGCAGGGGACACAGGTTCGTGCCCCGGTCCGGGAAGATCCCACATGCCGCGGAGCGGCTGGGCCTGTGAGCCATGGCCGCTGAGCCTGCGCATCCGGAGCCTGTGCTCCGCAACGGGAGAGGCCACAACAGTGAGAGGCCGCGTACCACCAAAAAAAAAAAAAAAAAAAAAAAAAAGAACCAGGGCACAACAGTCCTGACAGCCCTGCACTGCTAATAAGTGAAGATACATTTGGCCTACAAGATTCCAGTTTATCTTCTTATACCAATTTCTGATTGAAGTAACGAACCACCAGCTTCCTGTAGCAGGACTGGGGACAAACTGAAAAACAAGGTCAAATCGAAGTGATATGCTTGGTGGGGATGGGGTACTTCCCACCAGTCCTCAGTAACGCTAACTGAGCCCAGGAGCCATAACACTAGACCTAAGGCTCAGTTAGTTTTCAGAATGAAGTTGTTCCGAAGAAAACAAAAGGTTCCAGCAAGAGGAATCTGTGTGAGACACACAGGCAGGAAGCAGAGCTGAGCCACCAGCAACTAGAATAGAAACAGGAAATGGGCCCAGGAACAAGCATACAGTAATCTGCTGCTAGCAGCACAGGCTCCAGCAGGCGCCAGGCAGTATCAGGGCCAAAGCAGCGTGACTAAGATGGAGAAGCAGATTGGCTAGTCCTGCCAGAGAACCGGCGTTCTAGAGAAGGGACAGCTACTTGCTCGTGGTACATGCTGCTCTGAGCAGTCTGGGCAGATATGTGAGAGGGGGTGGGGATTTCCTTTATGAGACTTTCTAAGAGCACCTGGATTACAATTCAAGGGGAGCAAGCACAGATACACAGTCAGATGTAAAGAAAACAGGTCACCAACCTCGGAATGGCCCAGCTTCTCTGGGTACCAAAATTGCTAGTGACATTTCTGTTATCCCTTTAAAAATAAGCCATCGAAAACCTAGGCAAAAACCGTTGGTCCTGCCTCCTTTTACCATGAAATGTGATGAAAGGAAACACTAACAGTGTAAAATTAAAATCCTTCACAAACATTCCAGTTTTTTAAGTCTTTAGAGAATTTCTGTCATTCTGCCCCCCCGCCCCTCACCAATAAACCTAGACAACAAAAAGCTGGTCCCCAAGATCAAGTAGGTAGCAAGAACCTAGGGGCTAGTCAACAAAGGTTTTACTAAGTATTTGCCTGACACAGGTATTAGACACAGGCCTGAGTACTCAAGCAGAAGTACCAGCATAATGCTACGTCAACATGAAGAAAATGGGAAGAAGTCCCAGAGAAGGTATTTCACAGCTAGGTTTTGAAGCCAAAGTAGAAGTTTGCTGGGCTTTAAAAAAAAAAAAAAAAAAAGGTTGGGACAGAGATCCCAACAGAGCAGAGATCCCAACAAGCAGAGATCACACACACACCTTAAGCAAAAGGACAATGGCAGGAAGGACCATGGCTTGTGAGGAGCTTAAGGCACACGCGAGTGGCCAGAGATGAGGTTGCAGAGGTATGCTGGGAGTTGCAGATGGCCCCATAATAATGTCTGGACTGTAGGCACAGGGAGTCAGGGCCCCCAGAGCACCCACAAAACAACTGGTTTACTAGACACGGTAAAATTTATTGTATTCCAAAGTCTCTGGCATGATATTTTATTTGAAAATATTACTCTCAGCTTTCAGGGTCTAACTCCTCCTTGCTTCAGAACCATAAGACACATGAATCACCTGGAGATCTTGTTAACAGTGTTGGATTCAATAAAGCTAGTGTGGGGCCCAAGAATCTGCATTTCTTGCAAGCTCCCAGGTGATATCTGTGCTGCTAGATAATGGACCACATTTTCCCCAGTACCAAGGATCTAACTGATTAAAGTTTTAGCATTAATCAGGACACTGCTTTAAAAAAAAAGGCACAGGGACTTCCCTGGTGGCGCAGTGGTTAAGAATCCACCTGCCAATGCAGGGGACACTGGTCCTATCCCTGTTCCGGGAAGATCCCACATGCCACGGAGCAACTAAGCCCGTGAACCACAACTACTGAGCCTGCGCTCTAGAGCCCGTGAACCACAACTACTGAGCCTGCGTGCCTCAACCACTTGAAGCCCACGTGCCTAGAGCCCGTGCTCCGCAACAAGAGAAGCCACCGCAATGAGAAGCCCACACACCACAACGAAGAGCAGCCCCCGCTGGCCGCAGCTAGAGAAAGCCCGTGCATAGCAACGAAGACCCAACGCAGGCAAATAAATAAATATTTTTAAAAAACAGACTTAAAAAATTTTTTAAAAGGCACAGAGCAGGCTCCCATACAACACAAGGAAACCAAAGAACCACTTTTGTCAACTTTTCAGTTTGAGGTGATTCCCCAGTTGGTTAGTACCTCCAGCAGGCCTGACCTATAGATTTGGCCATCTTCCCTCTCCCACTCCTCCCTGTGCCTTCAGTTCACAACTCATCTATGCCTCCATCACAGGCAGGTCTGGGCAAAAAAGGGAAATGGAAATACATTTATACTCTTCTTTTAGGACAAATCTAGTAAATGTTAAATGACAAAGGGTTCAGGCTTTTGGCTAAACATTAAGAGAGAATCAGATTGTCCATGACTTTCCTCTGCTAGGTGGGATGCTAAAGGAAATATTTCATCTAAAATATCAGAGAAAACTGGATTCAAATTCAAATTCCGAGCCTTAGTTTCTTCTTATGTAAAACAGAAGTGGGCTTCCCTGGTGGCGCAGTGGTTGAGAATCCGCCTGCCAATGCTGGGGACACGGGTTCGTGCCCCGGTCCGGGAAGATCCCACATGCCGCGGAGTGGCTGGGCCGCTGAGCCTGCGCGTCCGGAGCCTGTGCTCCGCAACAGGAGAGGCCACAGCAGTGAGAGGCCCGCGTACCGCAAAAACAAAAAACAAAAAACAAAAAACAAAAAACAGAAGTGATTATTCAACTTAATACATTTCAATTCCTGCCTTTCCAGGAAGATTCGTTTTGGCTGTAGATCCTTTCCTGGCTTCACTCCTGCCCTCTAAGATTCAGATTCTACAAGAGTTCCCTCCCATTTCCTCTTTCCAGATCACTATAACCCAAGCTCTCAAGATTTGAGAACATCACAGTAGTAAAGCATGAGTGCTAATAGCTACTTTGTTGTTAAGTAGAAATCTAAAGAAGGGCTTGGAAACCCAACTGATACAACAATATCTTTAGATAATTTAACAGACATTAAAAATCCTACTCCTGGGCTTCCCTGGTGGCGCAGTGGTTGAGAGTCCGCCTGCCGATGCAGGGGACACGGGTTCGTGCCCCGGTCCGGGAGGATCCCACATGCCGCGGAGCGGCTGGGCCCGTGAGCCATGGCCGCTGAGCCTGCGCGTCCGGAGCCTGTGCTCCGCAACGGGAGAGGCCACAACAGTGAGAGGCCCGCGTATCGCAAAAAAAAAAAAAAAAAAAAATCCTACTCCAGCTCACCTCACTCCTGGCATCAACAACTTCCACACTTCCACTCCTATCTAACCACAGCAAACAAATATGGTTGAGATCTTCAATGGCAGTGTCTGAGACATTTTCAGTCAAGGATATATAGTGTCCCTTTTAAGCTAAACCAGTGTCCCTGATTCCCTTCTCTCGCAACTCCTGAAAGATGTGCCTGTTTATACCTTCCTAATGTTCTGCCAGCAGCGTCACCATTCTGTATCTATCTGCTTTATACACATGTGGGTCTTGAGATGAACCTAAGGAATTCAGGCCGATTCAGCTGCCTCCCTTTCCATGCCTTTCAAGGGTGCTCGTTACCCTTACACCTTTCCCTTGCTCATTTCCTTCCCTCCAGCCCTCAGAAATTAGGTCTTCTCCCTACCTCAGAAGTATTCCAATAACCTGCTTCATGACAAATCTAACTTTATATTCCTTGAAAATACTTTAGATGCACACCATCTTTGTCCCTTCCTTGGCTTCCAGAAATATGGAAATATGACATGATCCTGGTCCCCCTCCAATCTCTCCAGCTACGTGTTGGGCGCTTCTACTCAGTGACCACAGGCATTGTCCAGGGCTCCATCTGGCTCCTCTCTCCATGCTGCATGGTCTGGGTGGTTTAACTATTCCATGGTTTAACTTCATTCCATGGTTTAACTATTAACCACTATGCAGACAACTCTCAAGTTCTATCCAGACTCAGCTCTTACCCAAGTTTCAGTCTCCTATCTCCAACTAGTAACTAAGCATTTGTTTTTCGATATCTCACTATATGGGACTTAACTTCTCCTCAAAAATGCGTTTTCCTATTAACCTTTCTATTTCCGTCAATGAGATCCCCCCACCCCCGCCCCAACCCAGTATACAACATTGTTAAATTTTCCAGCCAGTAGAATGCAGTTATTCTCAGTTCTATAGATTCTTTCCTGTGCATCTCACAACTAAGACTAGGTGGTTATGTAAATGAGACAGAGGGGTAGAACTCCACTGAACACCAGAACTATTTCAACAGTTTAACTTATCCCCTTGCTTGCAGACTATCCCCTTTTCAAACTACACTACACACCAATGGATCATTTCTGTAAAACATTAATTTCATCATGCTATTGCCCTAATTACATATCTGCAGGCCTATGAGATAAGATCCAAATGGCTCCCTTATCCTACCAGGGCTCCAGCCCCTGTGATCTAGCTTTCCATCCTGTTTGTTACTCCCCACCCCGGGAAGCCTGATCCTGACCAGCCCCTCTAAGTGTCATCCACACTGCATCCCACCCCCAGCGAGCCTCTGCTCAGGCTGTACTTTCCTTTCCAACCACCCCAATACATCCATACCTAGTTCATTCTAACTAAACTTCTGCCATGATGTCTTCCCTCTACTATTTAGACATAAATGGATCACTGAGTTCACCAAGCCCTGATAGCACTCACTGTAACATTCAGGCACACATTCTTCCATCTATTTTACTAATGAAACAGAGGAGGATCCTTGAGGGTTGCAAGCATGTCATACTCAGACTCACCAACTTAAGAGCTCAGATTACCTCAGAAGTCATCAAAGTTCAACCCTTGTCTAATGCGTATTCTGCCTCCTATATGACAACCACAGCAAACAGGGTGCCAGGTTTTACAGGTAAGACAGGGAACTTACCTACTTTTCTTTTTCTTTTTAAAATATCCTCAATACTCCAGATCACAAAGGAACTTGTATGTCACACTTGGGCTTAAACCTATAGGCAACAAGTACCCAGAGGTTTTAGAACAATAGTGTAACTTGCCAAGTTTGATTTTTTAAGATGATCACTCTGGTGATTATGTTGAGGACAGACTTGGAAGGAAAAGAAACAGGTCAGGACTCTGTAGCAAAACACCTGGTGAGAGATAATGGGGGCCTGAAAGAAAGGCAACGAGGAAGGACAAGGGATTTAAAAGCCATTTCTGAGGTAGACTAGGATTTGGTGAACAACTTATACAAGGGATCCAGCAATCAGTGCCACAGAGCTGAGAGCTCCCAGGGTGTGCTGGCAACGCAAGGGCTGCCCTAACCTCCGAATAAACTGCAGGGGGCACAGCTGCAGGCAGTCTGTCTCTCCCAAGGTCTCCCCTCCTTCATTTTCAACCCGCAGTCTTCCCTCCAGATCATCAAGAGGCAAACGACAGTGTAAGTCACCACCACTATTATTCAAGTTGCCACTGTGGCTTCCAAGTCTAGTCATTTTTTTCTTCCCTTTTCAAAGGACTACCAAAGCTCATTGTTATTCAAGTATGGTCTTTAGAACTACAGCACCACCTGAGAGCTTCTTAGAAATGCAAATTCTTGGGTCCTACCCCACAACTACTGAATCAGAATCTCTCTGGGTAGAGGTCAGTAATCTTGTTCTAATTGATCTCCAGATGATTCCTAATGCATGCTGAAGTTTGAGAAGCAGTGATATAGCTAACCTCTACCAGATCAAGGCTTTTAATCCTATATCCATTTTGCACCACTGAATGGAAACTCTATCCCAGGTACACTTTCAAGACTAACATGTAAATTTACAAATGTGCTGCAGTAAGAAAAATTTGGGAAGCAGTCATTACTCCAAGGAAACCACATACACTTGAATGAATCACTTAAATAGAAGCTTTTCAAGATGCAACTCCAAGTCATTCTCAAAAATGACTATAATCAAAAGTCAGAAACCAATTTACAGATGACTCCCTTACAGACTTTGACCCAAAATAAAGAAAACTGAAGACTTAACGAAACACCTAGAGATTTGCTCACCCACCCCTTACAAGAACCTTCTTTCTTTCTTTTATTTTTTTTGGCTGCACCATGTGGCATGCAGGATCTTACTTCCCCTGACCAGGGATTGAACCGTGCCCCCTGCAATGGAAGCACTGAGTCTTGACCACTGGACTGCCAGCAGGGAAGTCCCAAGAACCTTCTTAACATAAGGTGAAGTGGTAGCTATAAGATAATGACAAACCCCAACCCCATTTCTTCCTAAGGCCACTGTCAGGAAGCACAAATAAATTAATCTATCCTCTAAAATGAAGTTTGGGCATTCCCATATCAGTCTGTGATAACCGCTTTGCACTAGCAGTGAAAACAACAATCTGGTAATATGGTCACGCTGTCCCCTGTCAGCCATACACTTTTTGGATGATCAATGAACCTGCTCAGGTTTATTTGTTCAGTGAGTGGGAACCTACTATATGCCAGGCACTATGATGGCATTGAGCAAGACAAAGCAAGTCTACCCTCACTAAGCTTGGAATAAGTAACTGAAATTACCCTTGAGATAAGCACTGACAAGAAGCATGGGCACTAAGATGGTCTATTACAGTAAAGGAACCTGACATAGTTTGGACTAGTGGATCTCTACAGGGGCTGTAGATCAGAATCACCCAGGACAGCTTCTAGGCATACCAAAGCCCAAGCCTCACCCCATATCAAACAAATCAGAACTCTGTGAACCCTGGCCATTGGTTTTAAAGATCATTTGCTTCCCAGGTAATTCTAACATGCAGCCAAGGTAGAGAACCACTGGTTTTGGGTATAATGCGATACGTGTTATGGGCACAGAGGTCAATAATACAATGCCTACCCTCCAAGAGCTTTCTGTCTAGTGGAAAAGACCCAACAACGTAGAAGTATCAGCAAAATACTCTAGCAAGATGGAGCAAAAAACCCTCAGATACAGGATAGTGCTTCTCTGGGCACAAGGGTAGGGAAGTGATCCCACTGGGCTATATAAGGTGCTTTTACCTGTTCCAGCAAGGTTTGGTTTCTAAAGATGGGTACTCAGGCAACTAATTATTTTTTATACCTTTTCATATATCTTAAATATTGCAGGCTTTTAAAATAATAAAATAAAAACTAACTTTAGGGACTTCGCTGGTGGCACAGTGGTTAAGACTCTGTGCTCCCAATGCAGGGGGTCCAGATTCGATCCCTGGTCAGGGAACTAGATCTCACATGCATGCTGCAACTAAGAGTTCACCTGCCACAACGAAGGAGCCTGCCTGCCACAACTAAGACGCAGCACAACCTAATTAATAATTAATTAATTAAAAAAACTGTCTTAAGTCAGTGAAGGCATCATAGAAGTTATTTACGCTGAGATTTTTTTTTTTTTTTTTTTTTGCCGTACGCGGGCCTCTCACTGTCGTGGCCTCTCCCGTTGCGGAGCACAGGCTCCAGACGCGCAGGCTCCGCTGCCATGGCTCACGGGCCCAGCCGCTCCGCGGCACATGGGATCCTCCCGGACTGGGACACGAACCCGCGTCCCCTGCATTGGCAGGCGGACTCTCAACCACTGCGCCACCAGGGAAGCCCCTTAAGCTGAGTTTTGAAGCTTGATTAGGAAGTTGTTTTCTGAGGAAATGATCTTGAAGATGTAGTCTGAAATATGAACGGGAAAAGTTAGGAGGAAAAGTGTGTTAGGCAAAGGGAAGATTGTGTGCAAGGGGCTGGAAGCAGAAAAGGCATGGGGCCTTACAGAAACTGAGAGGGCAGAGAGCAAAAAAGGATGAAGCAGAGGTTCTCAAAGTGCCATCCTTGGTCTAGCAGCATCAAGAATTTGTTAGAAATGCAAATTCTGAGACCTCACTCCAGACCTACTAAATCAGAAAGGGAGGGCGGGGAGGGGGGCGGAGAATAGCCTTTGTAATAATAAGGATTTTGGATTTTATTCTAAGATTAATGAAAAATAATTGAGAAATTTTAATAGAGGGATAACATAATCAGGATAATAGTAGCTAAGTGGTTTGGCATTAATAGCTGAGCAAAAACTCCTCAAAATCTAATTTTTGTAATAATCAGGATCAGAAACCATACTGAGCCTTTAAGTCAAGGGTCACAATCGTAATGCCTTTAGGGCTAAGCCAGAAAGGCGAATGATTGAAAAGAGGGATGTGGAACACTGATGGGGCTGCCCTCCAGTCAGCACAGCATCTGCTCTGGAGCCAAACAAACACGTGCTGAGTGGAGGGATTCACTGGCGAACTTAGGGCTCCCTTAACACACCTGCTGAAGAAAGGAGTGGGCCCCTTGCAGGGAATTCAGCCTTCTCCCTTCTTCAGATGTGACTATTTCCCCAGCCTGGCTAGGCAAATCTGGCATCAAACCAAAATTTCGAAGAGTAAACCACCTTTTGTTTCTTTGTCCAAGTAGCAGAGGGATAAAAAGCAATTCAACAAACAAGATGCCAATAACCCAGCCTGCTCACCTCTCACACGGAGTTTCTACTACAAAGCAAATGACCCATTTGTATGAATCTACAGTAGAAGCCTGAACTTGGGAATGCTCCTTGTGATAGGCTAACCCAGGAACAACCCTCTCCTGGGCCCAAGAGGCTACCAGTGTCTTCACTTCAGAAGGTCAAATCAAGCTCTTGGATTCAACAGTATAAGGCCCTCAACCCTCAAAAGACACACAACATGTTTGTATGGCTAGGTTTCTCAGGACTAAAAGCTATCAAATACAGTCCAATCAAGAGGTCACTAGAAACAAGCAGAAACTTTTTGATGAGGAGCAACTTACAGCACTGGTAGAAATCCACCGATCTGGATTCTTGCCACAATATTGTGTACCTCACCCAGATTTAGCTACAGACCATAGATGATGAGGGAGTGGTTACACAGTTCTGACTGAATCAGGTTAAAAAGCACATTCCAGTGAAGTTCAGGATGCAGAAAAGGATTGCAACAGACATTAATGAGAAGGGAACAAAGAGTGATTGCCTTATTCAGACACTTCCTCCCCCAATTCCTCAGCTGAAAAAGTCAACAGTCTCCGAAGTCCCATCTGACAATAGCTATTCATCCTGGCCTGGGAAGCCTGAATTACAGGTGCTGAGGGACTCCACAGACCTTGCCCTACTAAGGTTATGGTTCAGAGATCTTCAAGGGAAGCCATGGAGGCTTCACGATGAAGTGAGTTCCTGCCTCCCATCTATTCTTTAAAGATCCCAAAACCATTTTCCCCAAAGTCAGAATAAATGAAGAGACAAGCTTCAAATCCAAGTAGAATCAAAATTTCAAAAGAATCTTATTTGCACCTGTGGCTGAATTTCCATTTCCTAAACTGAAGCCAGATTTGTAATGGCAGGTTTGCTACCTGCAGTCTTACTAGATTTCAGAACATCCCATTTTATTCCTGTGCCCAGCCTAAGTGACTTGCCTACGTGTACTGGCAGAGCTAAGACGAAAGGTAAATGTTCCCAGAACCAGCCTACTATTTAATAGTTGGTGTTAACTGCCTTTGAGTATCAAGTATAGTCCCTCTAAGATGATGATGATAACAGCTGACATTTATGGAGCACCTACAAGCACCAGTACTCTCTTTATATAAACTTATTTAATATTAACCTCTCCATGAAGTGGGTACTTCAGAGTTTCATTTTACAGATGCAAAAACTAAGGCACGGAGAGGTTAAGTGACTTGCTCAAGGATCCAGAGTTAGCGGCAGAGTCAAAATGCAGACCCAGGAACTCTGAGTGTAGAGCCCAAGCTCTTAATCAGCAAACCACACTGTCTTTCTCAGGATACTGTCAGTCCATTCTATAAACACTAACCAAGCATCTGGGCACCAAAAACTCTACTAGACGAAAGCACCTATTCACACAAAACAACAACTAGCAAATCTGCTTTTACTCCGCCATGCTCAAGGTGACAATCCATGCTGAATGCACCCCAGATCCTACCTCCCAGCTTACCGCTCAGACAAACACCTAAAAACTAAGCCCTCAAAAGTAAGATGAACAAACAAAAAAACTTTAAAACAGTGTTTAGATCTCTAAACAGAGATCACACACATATTCCTCCCTGGGCAGGCAACCAAAACAGACATTCTATAAGGTCAGTCCATAAATTCCTATTCAGAATTTTGAGCCTGAATTCAAGGAATAGCTCATCATTCATTTAGCTCAATACCACCAAAACATCCAATCAGAAACTGGTTTTCTTTGTTTTTCTCTCTGCCCCCATCATCTTTTAGAGGGTGGCAGAAATACTCACAGGCAAGCTTGAAGGTCTTGACTGAAGACTCAGGTTCATATCTTCTTGCCCTCCCTTACTGGAGGTCATTGAGGGGGCTGAGGACGCCTGAGACCCAAATGAATCTTGAGATAACTCCTAAAACAAGAAAAACAAAAGCTGTGAGAGCTTGGTATTGATAAACCAGGCAAGCTTGCTTCATGATGAAAGGCCTATGGGACTCTCTTCAACAGGGGAAGCTAGGTGTGAGAGACTGCCCAATCACACACAATATTACCCAAAGGCAGAAAAAAACAAGCTGTGGCTCTTAAGAATGTCAACAGTGGACATAAGACTCTCTGATGGCACTCCTGACCATTTATCACCACCCACAGAACGCTGTTACTTGGGGATAAATGCTAAAGTCTAGCTAACTACAAGTTATATCTATCAAGGAATGAGACCACCTGATTCAAAAACACCAACAAAAAACTCACGCTAGGACCTCTGCATTAAAATGAGTACTGCTTCCTTTAAAGATACTTATTCCAACAATGCCATCAATGCACAAAATCTTTAATGGACCTGTCATCACTCAGTCATTCTCCTCTTTCTGCTCCTTAAAGAATAAAGCCCAAATTGTTATTTAGACTTTATCACCTACCTTGTTCATAGACATGGCTACAGATGAATTTTAGCTATTTCCCAAAATCAAATCCACTCTCAAAAAAATAAAGAGATTTGCTACCACTGAGACTATTCTAAAGAATGTGATGTCAGCTCTGACAGCAGTTTCAAATGAAGGGCTCCAAAATATTTTGAGCAATAGCAGAATGGAATGGCAGTTGGATGAATGTACAGTACAGCCTCCCAAAGCGACTGTTTTTAAAAAGACCAAACTAACTGGGATGCTCAAGTTCTGAATTCTGAGTTAAAAAAAAAGAAAAAGGAAAAAAAAAATCAGTCCCATTATCTTTATCTCTTTTCTGCCTATGCAACTCTCCACTGCCCTATTTCATGAGTATGGAGAGCTACAGGTTTTTATGCAGTTATATCTTTATTAGTTTCAATTAGAGAACCGATTTTGTAAGGCAAAGTTCTCATGACACCAGCCCCCAAAGTCTGCGGTCACACGTAGGGAAGGGCATGAGGAAGGGGCCTCTTACCTGTGGTGGAGGGAAGCGCTGCTGAGAATAGGCAGTTTGCTGTGACTGCTGAGACTGGGGCTGAGGGTACGCAGCCTGCTGGGAAAGCGTCGAGGATGCTGGCTGCTGAGGTGGCGGCTGCTGGTAAGGAGACTGTGCCTGTGGCTGTGAGTAGGGGGGCTGGCTCTGGGGGTGCTGCTGGGTGGTGGACTGCTGGGTGGGGTACGGGGTTGGGGACTGCTGATGGGGGGGCTGGGATGGCTGCTGGGAATACGGAGGCTGAGAGGACTGGAGCTGCGGTGGCTGAGACTGAGGCTGCTGCTGATATGAAGGCTGGGCGTGAGGGGTCTGGGATGGTGGCTGCTGGGAGTAGGGCTGCTGCTGCTGCTGGGGGTGAGGGCTTTGCTGGTTGTAATATGGAGCCTGGCCCTGCTGACCATACCCGCTGGGGCCTGGCTGTCCATAAGGTGGAATCTGTAAAAGGAAAGGATACTTTTAGCACTGACCCTTCTGGATGAAGAAAGGTGATTATGTCAGAAGCCATGCCCTGAAGATGGGTATACAAAGCTGGCAAGCCAAGCCTCACATTTAGAAAGCCCAGGGTTTTTCTACCAACCCTGTTAAACTGAGCCAGGAAGGACAGCCAGGCTGGGTTCCTAGTTGGTTTGTTCTTAAGTGGATCACATTCATTCGCAGAAAATTTACACTATTTAATAAAAATCTGGTCAACTTACAAGAGTTCAAGAACAGCTGTTTTCACCAATGAGTCTACTCTTTTTATCATGGCCTAGACTGTTTTTATAAGCGCTAGGAATCTGTATCCTAGCCACAACGAAGAGTCAAGAGCAGCCTGGCTCAGCCGACTGAAAACCTAGGGTTTAGTAAGCCAGATGGTATGCCAATCACTAAACTACCCTGGTTCTCTTTTTCATTTAGTCTTCATTCAAAAAGTATCTGACAGCCTACTTGCTTACTTGTACCAGGCACTACTCTAGGCACCAGGGATATATCTGGCAAGGAGGGGGGAAAAAAAAGACCAATAATATCCTTCCCAACTCTCCTCCATTTTCTCATTGAAAAAAAAAAAGTGATTTTATATAAGGGCATACTTTGCTTTCAAGTCTTAGAAGTAAAGTTACGTCTTATATTCTATCCCTCACCATTTTCAGTATGAATACCACTCACATATAAATGGTAGAAAATGCTGTCAAAACAAAAAATGGCAATAAAAAGATGATGGTGCGGATGGTCAGATAAAAGGAGATGAGTAAAATCTTAACATCTGCAATAGCACTGTTAGCATCTTTACTGTTCAATCCTCCCTTTTCCTGCTACTCCCAGTCCCTTCTAAACATTCAGTTTAAACCAGACAGCTGTATGTTGAAGGCCTTGAGAACATGAAGGGCCTCTTCTCTCCCCAGGGCACATGGTATGAGCGGTTTTTCTTGGTAGCAGTGGATTGACTGGTGCTCAGCCACTGCCTTTTTCTTTCTTCCCACTTCCTTCAGAGATCACCATTCAGTGGGTACAAGCAGGCCAGCCAGGTCAAAGAAGACAGATACGTATAGCAGGTGGCCAGGGAGCAGTTTTCCTTCAAGCATACATGCGATGGTGACCACAACCTTGGCCTTGTACATAGCACAGTGAAACTAACTGAGTCAGTTGGCCTATGTTCCTTTCAAGAGGTTTGGAAGCCAAAGACACATTCTGATTCTATAGCTGAAGACCAGATCTTGGACAGCAACAAGGATTGAGGTAATCGGAGTCAACATCTACCTGCTGTGCATAAGAGAGGCCGCCCATGGTACTCTGCGCTCGGCCCTGCATGGTCATCGGGTACCGCTGCGGGGTCTGGGACCCATATGGCTGCCCTGGGTACCCATGTCCTTGCTGCGGTCCTGATGGAGGTCCCTGTTGTTGCGAGTATGGGTTAGTCCCGCCATACGGCTGAGGTCTCATCTTGCCCATCTGATCCATTGGACTGGATGGCTACAAAATAAAGAGCATTTCATTAACCTGAAGCTTTGATGTCCTCTAGCCAATATGAACACAAACCTTGGCATACAAGTCTGTATGCCACAAAGGAAAACAGTTACTATGAAATAAAGTAATGGTATAGACCCAATAACCCTTGAGCAAGTCATTTAACCTTCCTCAGAACCTTGATTTTGTCATATGTAAAATGGAAACACCACCAGTTTGTGAAAGCATCTTCTAAGCTATATACTACTTTATAAGTGTGGTACTACTTGAGATCCAAGGAACGGGCCAGGTGTGGAGCAATGAATACACGTACTCTATGGTACAGAAAAATGAGAACAAAGGCCCTTCAGTTGGGAGGGGATGGTGCTGCTATACTCTGCCATGATCCTGTTCAATAACACCAGAACTGATGCTTTAATACTGTGGTAGGGAATTCAAATACACAAGCCTCTAGATGTTTTTATTCTTTAAACAGTGGAAACTTATTTCCTTGCACATCCAGAGCCCATTTGTGCTATGGCACGAGGACTTAAATTTATGCTTTCTTCCAACTGGGTATCATAGCTAAGTTACAGTTGTTGAGGGAATTGTGACCCCGAATTTATTTAGAGCCTTGTACAACTCAACTGAAAAGTTCACCTCCTTTAATATTCAAGAGCTTGAGGGTGTAAGGCAGGTAGAGATTATGTCTCTCTAAAAAACAAGATGCAGAGGTACCAATAATGGAACCTCAAAGCTCATAGGTATTTGGCTACAAACATAATTTCCAGCTCTTTGTGGTGCAACAGGATCAGTCAACTCATTCACTTTCTGACATAATTTTATCTTACTGGAGCTACGTAGAACAGAGGCCCAGCACACTTTCCCCTCCCAGAGATGCCTACCTATATCTATTGGTGGTGAGAAGGGAAGGAGTATCTCTAAGCACTTAAATAGATACACCCAAGTTGCCAAGTAGGCCTGCACCTGACGTAAAACCTGAAAACTGAATCTTAAATTGGGGATGGGGAGTAGGTATTAAGGAATTCAGTGGTTCTCAAACTTCAGAATGCATCAGAATCACCCAGAGGGCTTGTTAAAACGCACACTGCTGGGACCCATCCCCAGGGTACGATTCTGTAGGTTCAGGGGTGGGCCTAAGATATGCATTTATAGCAGTTCCCAGGTGATACTGATGTTGCTGGTCCAGGGACCACCATACTTTTAAGAACCACTGGCCTAGATTACACCTAGGGTCCCTTCTGGTTCTATTATTCTATAATTAATAAATTATTCTAATATATTTTTTTTGCAGCACACTACCTAAGTGTTTTATAATAATGAAGAAGTCGAGCTGTCATGAGGAAAATGGATAAGATAAAAAGCCACAGAGACTATTCTTCTAAATACTAACCGAAAAAAAGCAGAAACGAAGTTCTCTCTTAGGCTGCAGCTGAAATCTCACCTTAAGAGGTTAACACTGAAACCTCTGAAGTTTCCAAACTACGAGAATCATAGTAAAACCGTGTCCCAAATCACTACTACATGTCAATATTATTAAAGTGCTATTTCCAACAATCATAACTAAACAATTTTTGCCCAGACCTGCCTCTGTATCAGAAGCTCCAATAACATTCCCGATCATAACTTTGGAGCCACGTGGATTCTTTTGAGCCTGTTTAGGAAGTTCAAATTCAACAACCAAACTAGTGAGTAATAAATAGCATGTGGTCTTCCCCAGATACACCTGGCAATGGAGCCAAAACATCACCATTCTCTCCTACAAAGAGCTCAGGGGCTTACACAGCCACATCATGCCGCAAATAACAAGGAGATCCTCATCTTATCCTAGACTGCAGCTGCTGTCCACGTGGCCCCCAGGTGAAGAGACTACATTTGCTGAACAGAGACCAGCCCACTCTGGGTATCTCTGTCAGTCTAGATCTCTTCAACACACAAGGGGCAGTCATTACCATGGTTACTACGGAGCTTCTAGAGCAGCAGCTATTAACCACAGCTACCGATCAGATGTGAGAAGCTGCACAAATGCCTGGGCCTCTCCCTAGAGATTCCAATTTAGCGAGTCTAGAAAGGCTTGGCTCCCTCCCCCTAAACCCCTTAAGATCCTTGGATGATTCGTGTCTCGGGGGAGGGGGCAATGCATGGCTTGTGGGATCTTAGTTCTTAGTTCCCCAACCAGGGATTGAACCCAGGCCACGGCAGTGAAAGCGCCAAGTCCTAACCACTGGACTGCCAGGAAATTCCCTAGTTCTAACATATATTACTAGCTGAGAACCAGTGATCTAGAGAAACACTGCCCAATAAAATTTTCTGTGTTGTATGACTATTAAGTACTTGAAATATGCCTAGTGTGACTGAGGAACTGAATTCTTTTTATTTACTTTAAATTCAAATAACCACATGTAGCTGGTGGTTATACTGGATTGCACAGTTCTAGAGCAATACTCACAAATCATTTTCACCTCTCCCTGCTCAACAACAGCCCCAAACTTCCTACCTACTACATCATGTACAGTATCAAATAGAAAGAGCAAAGAAAGTAATAAATCGACAAACTTGGGTTCAAATCCTAACTCCTGTCACTGACCTTGAGCACATCAATTCTTTAACTAAAATGCACATAACTGGGGCTTCCCAGGTGACGCAGTGGTTAAGAATCCACCTGCCAATGCAGGGGACACAGGTTCGAGCCCTGGTCCAGGAAGATCCCACATGCTGCGGAGCAACTAAGCCCGTGCATCACAACTACTGAGCCTGTGCTCTAGAGCCCATGTACCACAACTACTGAAGCCCGCGCGCCTAGAGCCCATGCTCCGCAACAAGAGAAGCCTGCGCACCACAACGAAGAGTAGCTCCCACTCACCGCAACCAGAGAAGGCCCACGTGCACCATCAAAGACCCAACACAGCCAAAAAACAAAAACAAAAAAAACATAAAATGCACATAACACACTTCACACAGTGCCTGGTACTTAAACACCCAATGAATAGTAGCTATTATCAATTATGATAAATAGTGCTTCTGCCTGGCTCTAAAATGGGCCACAGTGCTCCAGTTCTACGCATTTTTCAGCCTCATGCCAGACTTCCCACATGTCCAGCTCTGCGCAATAGTACCCTGCCCTGCCCTCCTGTCCACAATGGCTTCCACCAGCAGAAACCCAACCCTTCAACATGAAGCCACTTCCCACTTCTTTAGCACATTCTGTTCTTTCACACTTCTAAATGTCGTATTGTAAAATCAGTCAGAATCATAGGTTTAGCACTTAGTTGTCCAGCTAACTGACTGCATCTCTCGAGACTAAGTTCTCAGAAATCGGAGATCAGGTATTTTATCTTCAAAGTCCCCCGAAAGACCCCAAGTGCAGAACTAGGGCTCAGGAACTTCACTGTGCCAGGCTGCCCTACTTTAAGAAGTGGGTAGGGGATACTATGGGAAGAAAGCCTAGATTAAACCACCTAGCCAAAGGGCCAGGGACACCCCTAAACCCTAAACCAGGTTATGACTTTGAGGGCAGAAAAAAATGGGGACTGAACTGAAAAAGCAAAGGGGAGGGTAGAACAAACAGTCAAGGAAGAATGAGCACACCTCTGAGGAGACTCTTAAGTGCCCTCCTTAAGTGCCTCTCTCCTATAACCAGAGAGGTCTTCAAACCACACAGGCATCCACAAACACACTGCTTAAAAACAAAAGGCTAAAGGCAAGTTACTCCCCCCTACCCACCACCCCCGCCCCATGTCTCACATCAGGGTGCCTGCACTCCCAATTGAGGACAGCTACTAAAGGGTTCAAGGATTCTTCCACTACTTTAGAAACTCCTTGCAGACTAAAATTAAACGCAAGTTAAAAAAATTCTTATTCTAAAAAATGAAATTAAGACATTTCCCTTTCCTGGACATCAGATTTCTGACCCCTTCCCTTCACTAAAGGGTTATAATAAACGGAATACACAGCTTAGCAACTAAAATATATTCAGTTCAACCAGATTAATCTGGTCTCATGTCAAAGTTAAACATCTGCTCATATCAGAAGGGGAGGTAGGCAGGGACTAAACTCACACTTCTGACATTTAAAACCATTGTGAAAGATTTGTGATTTGCAGTTATAGATGAAATGTCATCTTCCAATCTTTCATAACAGAGAAGGGGCCTTAAATCTTCACTAATCAGTTTTTTTGGAAAGTAGCAATTTCAGCTGAGAAAAATGCCTACTACATACAAGATAGAAAAACCAGTATCAGCAGTCTGCAGGCACCAAGGAAGAGGCAGAGGATGGGAAACACCAAAGAGCCAGAGATTCCTCTCTGGGAAAGACAGAGAGGAAATCCCTTCAATGGGAAACCACAGGAGTAGATTACTGTGATTACACTTCAAAAGCAAAGGCTCTGCCACAAAGACACATAATTGAGAGGAAAATGCTGCCCCCTTGATCAGGGCAGTCGGGCCCCCTGCTATATACTCTCCTACATTCATAAAAAATAAAAATAAAAAAGAGGAAAAGAGCCATAAGAAAACCCCCATCTCTATTCACCACTTATCTCCTTCCAGATCACTGGACGTCTTACAAACTGCCTGCCAAATGAAATGCATCAAAAGTTGCAGTTTCCCTAGGCATCAAAGGCAAGGATGCCTAGCAGGCTGGTCCCTTTGAATATATTCAGAACAAACAGCTTACAGACTAACCACTTGCACAGAGCTTCCCTGCTCTAAGCAAACGGAATTAAAAGCCCCTCCAGATCAGAGGGCTAATGGAATCCCTTACAACTTCTTATTGCACCAAGGAAAGCCATAACGACCTAAGGGGTTGCTGAGATATAACACACTGGACTTCAAATTCTCCAACTTCTGATCACAACTGATTGAGAAGAGAGCAGAGAAGGCGGGGCCAGGGACTCCAAAGTGAGAGATACTGTTCACCAAAATGCACCACACCACATGCAGTGGCACCAGGAAAGAGAAACTTCTTAATTTTCTTGAAATAAAAGTCCAACTGAGGAAAGTTCCAGGCTTCAGTCCCAATCCAAAGATGCAGAAAGGAAGTGACTGTGTAGCAAACCAAAGGAACCAGATTTGGTACCCAAGGACCAACAAGAACATGACTGGAGAGAGATGGACTGGGCTGCCAAAAATGTGTCCATCAGAAACCAGAAGTCTTGACTACCACTTGTCCTGTCACCCTAAATGCCAACTAGTTGAGGCTAGTAGAAACCTAGAATATTATTTCTTACTCACTGCGCTTTCAATTTATTCCTGGCCAGGTTTGTTGTATGACTTTTAATAACAACAATAAAAAAAAGCATCCCTGGCTCTTTAACCAAAAGAACCACCTAATTGATTCCCACAGTAATTAACCTGCATTTTACCTCAGAGAGCGGTAGTTAAGGAAGTCGGCACTGCTATTTATAACTCATCTCAAATTGAGGGCAGACTGCCTAAAATCTAACACATCCCAGCTGTACTCCTGTTTGAACTGGGGCCAAGGGAATTTTTTAAAGCAATCTTGGCACCGAATGAATGACACCAACAGTATGAGAGCTCGAGCGGTTGTGTTGTGGTGACGTAGCACTGGAGGTGGAATGGGAGGGGGCCAGTGTACTGTGATCCCTCTCGTGCACGCCTGCTGCTTGCTGAGTCCCAGTACAGTAAGCTGGGAACCGCCCACTGAGAGCCAAACACAGGAAAAGGCTTTTCCTGTGGAACGCCTTGAAGTGAGAAACACATGGCTAATCTGCATAAACGCGAAGCCACACCACCCCTGCCAGGAAGGTTAGTGCTCGTAATCTCTGGCCATGAAGCTGGCTGCCTGGGAGGACTTGGACTGGCGCCTGATAACCCAGAAAGAGCCGAAAGAACAGATGGGTAAGGACCCCGGCAGAAAACAGCCCCAGGTCACGTGACTCGCCACATGGCCCCGCCAGCACAAACTATTGTCTGGCTGTGGAGCTCCCATACAAAGGCACCCAGCCTTGGCTTCCTGTGATTACAGGGACAGGCGGCAGCTGTTGATCCAGTTTCCCTATGGGACGCTCCCCTGCTGAGGAGCATTCCAGGGAGGGATAAATACAAAAGTTAAGGCCTCTCCCAACCAACGTGCTCTCACCTTCCCGCAAGCTCCACGTGGCCCCACACTCAGATCTGAGGAAGGACCGAGTAGATTCCATAGAGAGAACCACCCTTTGCACCCCGATACACGTGAGCTGACCAGCATAAATCATTCTCACAGTGCCCCCCTCCCCAGCCACACAGACATCTGTATCCTCATCCTGTTTTTTCTCACTCCTCCAGTACACTTCATGGCTTTGAAGACTGGTCTAGGGGCCCAACCCCAATCAAGGAAAAACTGCCCAGAAACCTGCATTTAGTTCTATCCCCAGACCCTGCCTCCTAAAATAAGGAGATTCCTTCCCTTCATTTTGTTTTGCATTTAAACAGTCATGTGCCCACTGTTTATGTGACCCAGGATAACAAGAGATTCTTCACTTCCTATTTGGCCTCACCAGAGACATCACTGATTTCCTGAAGCTATACTGATGATAAGAAAATAAAAATCTCTCATCAGATATACCAACACCTGACCCAGGAGATCAACCCACTCAGCCTATGTTTCTTATCATTCATAACCTGAGAATCACACCCCATTTTTCTACTTCACAAGAGACTGAAAACAATTCTTTCATTTTAGTTCTAGTTCATTCCAGTTCTCAACAAACTGGCCATATGCCTATGGTGAGAGAGGAATTACCAACAACTAGTTTACAACTACCACCTGAAAGAGACAGTTTTTTAAAAAATTCTTTCAATGTTCCATAAGTGTCCAAGTTGAATATAAATAAAAAACCCAAAGTCAATTAAAAGTTCTATCTACCCCATTCTGTTTACAGAAACGATTCTTGAAGATCAGGGCACATTCCCCTTTGCAGCCTTAAGTAAGAGCCCATTTCAAAGACATGACCTGAAGCATCAAGCTGACCGAACTCCTAGGAGGGGCTGCAACCTGACAACAGACTCAGGACCTTCCAACCCACACTGTCTCTAATGTGATAGAGAACAAGACAAGATGCCTGGCTCTCTCCCTGGCTCAGAGGTATTTAGGCTACTGTGCTCCATCTTTCCAGACCAGAAAATCAGAAAAAAACTCACTAAGGGTAGAAAAAAGAGACCAAAGGGGGAAAAGTCACTGAATCTTCCACAAAACTCAAATAAATTATGAGAGCCAACTGTAATAACCACCTCGCAGCTGTCCCCCAGAAGAGGCGTGACAGAAAAACCACAACCAGGTGGCTGGCATTTCTTTATTTCTTCGCTGGGTCCTGAAAGAGCTCTTCAAATAAAGCAAGTAGAGCATTAAAGTAATAAATTCCCCAACAAATGATAAAGTTCTTCTCATCCAGAGCACTTTCATTAGCCACCTTTCAAAGAGAAAGTGCTCTTCCAAAAATGATGATCCCTTTTTCAGAAGACCAAACTTAGCTAACCAATTTCTCCCAATTTCCAATGAATTACAAAAGCCTCTAAGAAAGACACATACCTTCTTGAGAAAGAATTCTTCAGGTACTACTTAAAACCCAGGTATATAATATATAAAACAGTAAGGCCCCAAGACAATGATTAAACAAGAATGAAATGCCATTTGATAAAATTCAACATCCCCTTGTTTACAACTTTTTAATCTCAAGAGTAAGACAGCATTACAACACGATGAAAAGAGTACACTAGACTAAGAGAATGCCTGAGTTTCAATCCCAGTTCTCTGACCAACTGCGGAGAGAGGGGTAGGCACTAATCAGGCTGTACCTAACCTCTTCAGCTACACACTTGAATCCCGCCCTCTAGATTCTGAATCAGCAGCTCTGGGATGGGGCCAGGAATCTCCTCAGGCAATTCTCATGTCCAGTCTGGGAGCATTTGGGCTGCATGGCCTCCCTCCAAATCTCCTCCCATCTCCAGCACAGAATGACCCTAGAACTCAGATGCACGTTCAGCTTCCTTAGCCAACCTATGGTCTGAAGAGGGCAGTGCCTGGCCAATAGAGAAAAACTAGGAACGGACCTCAGATTCCCAAATAAGCAGCATTCTCAAAGCCAAGATTTCCCAAATTCTTATACTTAATCCCCGACTGTCTTGTTCACCTGACCACCTATTACTAACAATACTATATGCTTTACTTATTTACCTTGTTCACTGTCTGTATCCTAGACTAGAACATAAACTCCGGGAAGGTAGACATCCGTGTGTAAAACAAACTTTTCTACTTTAAAAGAGGAAAAGAAAGGGGACTGTGAAAGAGAAAGTAGAATTCTAGAGGTCTTGGCAATTCCTAACCTCTTTCATGCTGAGAGGAAATGCTTTGGTTCAACACAGTAAGTCCTAAGAGCTCTGCCTCCACAATGCCTTCAACTTCTCTGTCCCTCAGTTTCTACATCAACAGAATAGAGACGGCAGTAGTAACACCCTCAGGGTTGAATAAGTTAGTACATTAAAACGAAACAAAACATTGTTCTTCAAACCAGCTGGACATGCTCCAGCCTCAGAGTCTTTGTATTCACTGATCTCTCCACCTGGAATACTCTTTCTTCTCTCAGGTATTAGTATAGCTCTCTCACATCAAATATCACTTCATTTTGGCCTCCCCTGGTGTACCCATTTAAGATTTCAATCCTGCACACTTCTTATAGTTGATCCCTGATTAACTTTGCTCCTGAGCACATAACACTAAGCATACTATATGCTAAAGTTTACTTATTTATCTTGTTTAAAGTCTATATCCTAGACTAGTATAAGCTACAAGGCTAGAATACAAGGCATGTGTCTGTGTTTGATTGCTATCTCCTCCAGCACCCAAAATGTTAGCTATTATCATCCTACACAAGTCCCAAATTTCTAAGCAATAAAGCTTAGAAACCAGACCCAGGTCTGGTCCCACACACTCAAGACCAGAAACCCAAAGTGGTCAACTAGAAGTTAACTAACAATCAAATAAATTACTTCCCTCTCTCCATACTCAATAGGAGAAAAAGCAGAATGGAGCTGAAAGCAGTTTCAAAATACCCACTTAAAAAACAAGAATACTACAGGACTTCCCTGGTGGTGCAGTGGTTAAGAATCCGCCTGCCGGGCTTCCCTGGTGGCGCAGTGGTTGAGAGTCCGCCTGCCGATGCAGGGGACGCGGGTTCGTGCCCCGGTCCGGGAAGATCCCACATGCCGAGGAGCGGCTAGGCCCGTGAGCCATGGCCGCTGAGCCTGCGCGTCAGGAGCCTGTGCTCCGCAACGGGAGAGGCCACAACAGTGAGAGGCCCGCGTACCGCAAAAAAGAAAAAAAAAAAGAATTCACTTGCCAATGCAGGGGACATGGGTTCGAGCCCTGATCCAGGAAGATCCCACATGCCGCGGAGCAACTAAGCCTGTGTACCACAACTACTGAGCCCAGGTGCCTAGAGCCTGTGCTCTGCAACAAAGAGAAGCCACCGCAATAAGACAACTTCGGTGCACTGCAACGAAGAGTAGCCCCCATGTACAGCAACGAAGACCCAATGCAGCCAAAAATAAATATTTTTTAAAAATAAAGAAAACTTAAACACAAACACACTCACACACACACACACACACACAAGTTAGACACCAAAAGGGTTGACCAGTCCAGTTCTCAAGCTCTACCTACTTTCAGTCTGTTCTCCCAAAGGAATTTGTTCAATAGCTCCTTCCAAGAATCCTGACAGTAAAGCCCAACGGTTTTCAACCAGGGCAATACTAGCCCCTGAGAAGTGTTTGGAAACCAATGTACGAAAGTGCCTTTTAGGTTATCACAGCGATTCTGTGGTATTACTGACATTTATTACCTGGGGAGCAGGATGCCAAATGTCCTGCAATGCATCTCCACACAAAGAAGAGCCTCACTGAGAAATAATGGACTCTAGCCCATTACAAGTCCAGTCTGAGATGGAGAATTTCCTGTAACAATTGACCCTGGAGCAGTGATGGGAAAGGGAATCAGAACTGACTGGTACCTATCCCAAGAGCTCAACAGTACAAAGTCACCCACTAGCCAAGGTAATCATAAATAAAAATTTACTTTATGAAATAGTTGGAAAATAATTTACTGAAGGCGGTACTTCCCCAGTGCATTAATACAATTATAATTATATAGTTATTTGTGAATATTTATTTATATCTTTCCCTACTAGAAAGTACTCCATGGCATTATGAATCCTGTTGCCTGATACATTGTAGAAGCTCCTTAAGTAGCTGTTACATTACTGTAAGCAACTGCCAAATGGTAGGTAGGTACTCACAGGTTTTCCAAAAAAAGTTTTGCCACAAGATTTCTTACACTGGCAAGTCCAACTATTGTATGCTTTAAATTAGACAATATTTCAGTAACAGGACCGGACAATTAAGTGAGCTAAAAAAAAAAGTTCTTATCCTGAAAATTCTTGAGAAATGGGGCATATGATCAAAGTCCAAGAAAACCTGATGGTTTACAAGGAAAACAGGTTGGTATACTGCCTTCCAGTATATGCTTAATAATTAAAAACTTAACAAAATACAGACCTGACTACCCACACGAGGTGTTATGGGTTGACATCAGAAAAAAGTATTTCCTCCCACAAACCATCCTTTGGTGCTTCTACTAGGGAACGGACCTTATTGTGGATGGACCGCAGCCCAACTGAGCAGGTTAAGAATGAAGCACTAAGTAGGTTTAGACATTTTCTTCCCTACCTATTTGTTATTTATCAGGAATTGATATGGTATGCTTAAGGGATACATGGAGAGGCAAGGGGCACATAGCCTTTCAAACAGAGCTTTACCCAGGAGAATATATATCAACTTTTCAGTAAAGACAACACTTCTAAATCACACCTAGTTCTTTTGACCTAGTTTCTAAAATACTACTCCCTCTTCCATATGTTAAATTGCTTTACAGATAACTGCTCAAAAATAGACAAAAAAGGCAAAGGCAAAAACTGCTTCTAGCCAGAAAACTTCAAGGCCTCCTTGCCTTCTCCTTTAAAAAGCTCTCTTTTCCCCCGTTCCTTTTACTTTATCTGTAACTCCAGACTTGGTCTGGCGTGGGTCATATAAAAAGGTTCTAAATTTCTCTAAGTGCACAGTTTTACATTCTGCCCAAGTTTTTCCTTCTATACTAAAAAAGGTATCTGTGACATCACTTAGCTGTAGGAACTTGATTCACATGCAGTAGGGGAATCTGTTTGCCATCATGCTTTGATTGTAATCAATCCAATCAAGTACTATATTTTGATAAAGACACTGAGAAGCAGCAGCCATGGCACGTTCATTAATTCCTAGGGCTGCCCTGGACCACTTTCCAAAAATGCCAGCCTTTCCCTTGGTCCCCCTATGTCCACTATAACAAGCACAATAAAATAAGTTAAAGAACGGCCAAGGGCACAGCCTACCTTATTAAGATTATAGATGCTTCCAAATCCTCAGGCTTTTTTAAGGTCAGCAGTTCCCTGAATGAAAAGCCATAGAGTACTATAGATTCTCCTATTCTTTTCAGAGCTCCAAAAGTACATTGGTACCAACCTCCCCTCCTCTATACCACTGTCCACACAAATGTGTACTGAAGACCCTGGCTTCATCATTTATACGAGAAATGCATGAGACTAGACCAAAGTTACCAGCTGTCTTTCCTGCTATCTGTGGCCAGTATAATCAAATTGGGATGAATACTTGGCACACTAAGCTATGGAAATCTAGCTAATATTTATCCGTACCCCCCCCCCCAAGTCTGTTTTGGCTCATACACTCTTTTGAGATTGCTGTGTTCACTCACCCAAACACATTTACCAAAGGGAAATTCTGTGTGCCTTGAATAAGGCAATCTCAATCTCATTTTATTTTAACCCAAAATACCATAATGAGACCACATATTGGTCACTTGAGGTTTTATGTAGGGGTTTTAAAGAAGCCAATTCAAAGCTGCACTGGGAAAGCAGAAGATTCAAATCACAGACTAGAAAGAAAAACAAGAATGTTACAAATCTGTCTTAGACCAACAGAACCCCCAAAACAGATTAAGGAGGGCTAAGAAAGTCTCCAGACCAAAGGCAATAAGGTGAGAAAAGAGAAGAGGGAGAGATCATCTAGGAAACTTCTGTTTCTTAGTTTATCAGACAAAGACACGTCCTGCCTCTAGTTAGCCAGGCCATTCCAACAGAGGTAAGCAGATACCAGGAATCTTCACTGAAACGATGTTGATCTGAAAGTGGTATAAATTGCCTCTCCGGTTCCCTTAAGACATTTTGTCAGCTCTGGTGTGTTAAAGCTACTGAAGTCTCCATGTGCTTTGCATTCTACTAACAGAGTTAGAAACCAAAGGAAACAATGAAAAAGGAAAAAAACAAGAACAGAGAGAAAATAAAGCTGAATGGCAGAGGGATGATAAAGTGAGTCTGGAACACAAAAACACACACACGGGGCTTCCCTGGTGGCGCAGTGGTTGGGAGTCCGCCTGCCGATGCAGGGGACACGGGTTCGTGCCCCAGTCCAGGAAGATCCCACATGCCGCGGAGCGGCTGGGCCCGTGAGCCATGGCCGCTGAGCCTGCGCGTCCGGAGCCTGTGCTCCGCAGCGGGAGAGGCCACGACAGTGAGAGGCCCGCGTACCGCAAAAAAAAAAAAAAAAAAAAAAAAAAAACACACACGGAACATATGACTACCAGAGTATTGTCTGTACATACAAATATCAAATCACAGATCAAACTGTCAGCATACTGCCTCCTGGAAGCCTCTGCCTTCATCGCAGCCAGGTCACAGTGATCACAGCTTCCCTTCTCAGGCAGGAGGGAAAAGAGGTCTGGTACAGGAAACATGTTTTTAATGGGAAGGATTCAGAAACCACATCAGGTTTTCAGAAAGCCCCCATGAACTACAACACTGGTTCTCCACTTGGTCTTTGCATTATTAATGTTTATTATCTAACCATTTCTGTAACTTCCATCTCTGTGCCAAGCACAATCCTTATTAAGTCATACAACTAGGGACAGGTTTTGGCTCAAATGTCCATTCCTCAAAGAGACCTCATCCACTTCAGAGATGGGGTAACTTGTCAGGAGTCTTCTTAGAGGGTTTATTTACTAGGACTTCACAACAAGGGACACAAGGAAAGGAATCACAGCAAAACTCAAGGTGGCCACTGGGGCACTGAGGGGTGGGGGATGAGAGACAGAGGGAAGTCATTAAGAATGGTCTACTCAGAGACCACCAGATTCTCAGATCAGCTGGCCATCAACGAGCAGAAAGGATATCGTGGCATTTAATTAAGGTTTCAAATACTAGCCTCTGAGGAGCATTTTCAAGAACGACTTTTTTGGGCAGTTTTATCAACTGGTCATACTTGGAGGCCACCAGCCTAAAATGAGCTTTTCCACCTTCATCAAACCAGAACCATCCTCATGCTATGCCACCAAAGAGCTAAAAGAGAAACGGAGGGCAGGGAGTCCCCAGGTCCTATAAACAAACAGAGTGTGTCATTACTGTATAGAAGATCCATCTCAGAAGTATTTTCTTTCTTCTCCCCCAACCCCTAGCACTTTTAACCTTTTCTCCAACCAATAACACACTTTCAACATCATGGGAAGGGCAGATACATCTGAAACATTAGCCTTTGGTAAAATGTGGAAGAAGCCCCTCAGGTGTTTCAGATATATTCTGTAGCCTAGTTGAGCATAAATCCAGTAGTTCTCAAACTTGAGTGTGCATTATAGTGGCCTGGAGGTCTTGTTAAAACATACTGCCAGAGTTTTGGATTCAGTACGTCTGGATGAGTATTTGCATTTCTAAACAGGGCCCAGGTAAAAATGCTATGGGCCCAGGTAAAAACTATGGGATAGCTTTTAATTCAGCACAGACTAATGCTGTCTGTCTTTAACCATTCAATTCTATCCCCCTCTCAAGCAGGGGCCTCTACCAACTAGGAGCTGTGTTCGAATTTTATTGGATAACAAGTAATACTTACATATATGTTATTTAACGTTTACTACAGCTGCAAGTAGATATTTTTCCTTATCATACAGTTGAGGATACAGATTCAGAGAAGTGACTTGCCTGAAGTCACACAGCCTAAGGGAACTTTAAACCTCACTTTTAGAGCTGACTCTGACATGAAACTGTGTGAGGCACTTAACCTTTACGTGTTCACTTCCCTGAAGTGGAAAATTAAGACAATAATCCTCATCTCTCCAGTGAGTGCTCCAAGTTCTAGAAAGTAAAATCACTCTGCAAATATTTTCATAATGCAAGTTACTCTCATTTAGGTCAAAGTGAAGGGCTCTATCTTTGAGCCTGAATCCTACCTCTATCCCCACTCTCAAAGAGAAAAGGGCCTAAGGACCAAATCCTGCCAATTCTTACCATCGGGATCATACAGACATTCATCAAAAACCTAAATAAAATTCTAAATGGAAGAGATGGATGGGACAGAAATCTAGTCATAACGTCAAACTGTAACTAAAGGCTTTTCAGTCTTTCACCCCATTTAAGAGTTCTAGGGACTTCCTTCGTGGTCCAGTGGCCAAGAATCTGAGCTCCCAATGCAGGGGGCCCGGGTTCCATCCCTGGTCGGGGAACTAGATCCCACATGCACGCTGCAACTAAAGATCTCGCATGCCGCAATGAAGACCTGGCACAGCCTAAATAAATAAATAGCTTTTTTTAAAAAAAGAGTTCTAGATTATTGCAAAAAATAATGTCCCAACAAGGTCTAGTGCTTGAATAATTTATTTTGGAGAAGCAAACTTAGTATTTTATAATGTTACACAGCTCTGGAGAATCAGACAAACCTTGATTCAAACCTAAACTCTACCTTTTACTAGTTTTTTGTCCTAGGGCGAATTTCTCATTCTTACTCTACTTCCTCATCTGTAAAGTGGGAGGAATAACTCTAGAACCCACCTCTCATGATTGTGAAGATTAAATAAAGAAATTCATGGAGAGACCCAAGCATAGTGCTTGGCACATAGCAAGTACTCAACTACATGGTAATTACCATTAATATTCACCCCCAACACACCATCACTTGAAAACAGGGAACTCAGTGAGGTCCCTGGCCTACCCCTGGCCCAGGACAAAGTTGTGGACAAACTACCTATAGAATTGATCCCCAAATCCTTATTAATATCTTTGGCAGCCCAGATTCCTAAACAGGTAAAAAGTTAGAAGTCTGGAAACGAAAGGCAGGTTATCCAAATGTGAATCAAGAGTTTCACACTCCTAAACTAATGCCATGAAACTCCATCACCTTCCAACCAGAACAGAATCTTGTCCAAAAGGCAAGAGAGAAAGCCATCTGTATTCACCAGAAAAGATGTAGTAACAAAGAGCAACCAATTCCCAGCATTCTGCTCAGGTGATCTGTTCTCTAAGAACAACAGAAAGCTGTAATAAGGTCTACCCAAGAGAGAGGGGAAATCACTGGGCAAGAAGAGCCCAAAGACATATCTGTTTCCTCTTAAAGGAAGCACCCAGCACGATGTAGCCTTTAATCCTCTACCACGTGGCTGAACTCACACTCTTCTTAAAGTCAAAGTACACCAGGCACCAGTCAGTTGAGAATAAACAGCTGGACCCAGATGCACTCATGCAAGTTGTGACCTCAAGGAAAACAGGAGGCAAAATAAAGACACTAAGCACACAGCAAATGGGTTTTCAAATATCACACCAATCCCTAAACTCCCCTGCTGCCGTCATGCTGGTGCTAGATCTTGAGGGGGGAGTTCCTTTTAACAGAGACGTCTATAAACAAGCAAGCTGAAAGCTAACAAGTTTAAGAGGGAAAAGCATACAAAAATCTTGGCTGCTGGTGATGAGCCACAAAAAAATCATGAACGTGCCAGTGCCAAGGGAGGAGGAAGTCTAATACCTAACATTGCAGACTTACGAACCCAGAAGCAATGAAGCCATAAGGAGGCCCAAATGCAAAAGAGAAAAAAAAAAGCACATGGCACATTTCCTCTTCATATTCAAGCAGCACTCTGGGCCTGCAGAGCGCATAGCCCAGTGCCCAAAGCCCCTTAGTATTTCATACCAACATTAACTTCCTGGAGGACGACAAAAATCTGTCCTGGATTACTGAGTGATTTCTAATATGTACCATAACCAACACTAAGTCAACATTTTAGGGATCAAATTTCCTACTCTGCAGCATGTTGGAATGCATTCTTGACATTAGACTTCTTCCCACTGCAGTCCACCCTTAGAAAATGCAGAAGCCACTGGGAAATACAGACTCAACCTGCCCCAAGACCATCTTCTAGTATGCACAAATGACTAACAAAAATAAAAGTTCACTCAGATGTCCCTTCAAATGCAATAAATACTAATGCCATCCATTTAAATAGGGGGAAGAGCAAATTCAGGGAAGAATACTCAAGGCAGTTAAGTCAACATTCACCCCAACTTGGATTCTTAAAACCTGGACTGACTAAGGAGTTCATCTCAAGCCCCTACACACTTGCGGGAACCACTGTGCCCAATTCTGAGTTACTGGAAACTCACTTTCGCAAAATGCCAGAATGGCAAGGTAAAGATGGTGGAAGAGATATTTCCAAACTAGAATCTGTATTCAAGACTCCATATCTTTATACTGGAACAGTGTAACCTACCCTCCTCTTCCAGGTGGAAGCACTGTAGTAGCCTGGTACTGGACACTCCATGCATCTTCAGTTGTTAAGCATCCACTTACCATTTGAAAAGTGCCAGAAATCGCATGTGATCCAATCACACATGGACTAGCAGGTAAAGAGAAACCAAAATCACTACATTTCAGAGGCTCCCATAAGGAATAAGCATGTGTTTGCAGCATTTATGAGCTTCTTGGCCACAGCCAACCTAAGCAAAAACAATATTAAAGGCCATTTCTGTGAACAGATGGGCAAACTGCATATGTGCAGGCTTACCCACCCAAAAACCCTCAATATAAGGTCTGATCCAAGCAACTCAGCTTGAGCACAGCTCCCAAACCTTCAGAAACAGCAGCAGCCTGAGTCCAGACAGGTACCTCATGGCTCCTGTTTTAAGAAAGGTCAATTAACTTTGCCGAAAAAGAAAAAACTCAGGCTCTCTAACCAAAGTTGAACGACTATCACTGTAGAGTTGTCCAGGGCACACAACTCTGAAGGTGACACAAACTTCCAAACCCAAAATTACTACAAAAGAGCCTCTGAACTAGCCAAGAACTTGGCAGGTTGTACTAAAGGCCCCACATAACCACAGGAACCACTAAGACCCTGAAACCACTCTCTTTCATGGAACTGGTTACAGTCCAAATTCTCAAAGTCACCAGAATCAGAAAACTACAGGTCTGGGGATGGATGTGTAACTTGAATTCTATAAAGCCCATGAAACTCAGAGTAGCATTATGAAAAAGCAAATTAATATTTTAACTTTCCCCTTCTTGGACATTTAACTTCACAAATCACTGCCTCTGGAAAGCTGTCCCAGGTTTACTCTGCCCAAATGTGATTGCTCCTTATTCTCAGATTCCTTCAGCCCATACACTTAGTTTGGTCTGTATCCATTTGTAAAACCCTGCTTTGCAAGTTTTCCAAATGTGTACACATAAGCATGTTTCCCAAGAAAACTAAATTCTTCTGAAGCAGATATTGCCTCTATCTTTTAAGTCCCTCCCTAGTATCTAGTAGGTATGTTCACAAAGAGCTACATCCCACCCCCATTTGAATCTCCAGACCCCCCTGAGCTAGAAATCATGCTCTCAGCAACAAGCCTGAAGTTCTAATACCCTCCCTACCACCATACTGGGGAAAGGCCTGGGCAATCAATGTCAGTGTCAATCCAAGTTTTTGTATCTTGTTTTAAAACAAGCTGATAGCCTTTGGTAAGTTAGCTGAACCTAACTAAAAATTATGGTCAGGGCCATAATTACATTCATACTCCCTACTACTATGCTGAGTCAAAAAGGCACTTCCAGGACTCTGGTCTAAAAAACACTTCTTGTGAAGAACACTGGTGTCAGAGTCAGTGGATTACGTTTAAAAAGAGACTTTGAGAAAGTAAATCCGGTCATCTCACAAGGCTACCAAGGGAGAGTACGATAGGCAGACAGATAAAACACTTCTAAAATACCTCCTCCTCCATAAAAAGAATGTTTCACCAGAAGAACCAGAAACGTTTTTAATCCTAAAATGGCAATTTTAAAAACAAAGACTGAATCTACTCACATAACCCTTCAGGCAGGACTTAGCGAGTCCGCAAACACTGTAATGACCCAGGAACCTGGGGCATTAATTTTAATATAAAAATAAGTGATGGGGCTTCCCTGGTGGCGCAGTGGTTGAGAGTCCGCCTGCCGATGCAGGGGACACGGGTTCATGCCCCGGTCCGGGAGGATCCCACATGCCGCGGAGCAGCTGGGTCTGTGAGCCATGGCCGCTGAGCCTGCGCTCTGCAGCGGGAGAGGCCACAGCAGTGAGAGGCCCGCGTACCGCAAACAAAAACAAAAACAAGAACAAACAAACAAAAAACAAGTGATGCACAGGAGTCCAGTAAAAGCTATATAAATTAAACCCAGCCCGGGCTTCCCTGGTGGCACAGTGGTTAAAAATTGCCTGCCAATGCAGGAGGGGACACGCGTTCGCGCCCTGGTCCAGGAAGATCCCACTAAGCCTGGTGCAACTAAGCCCGTGAGCCACAACTACTGAGCCCACGTGCCACAACTACTGAAGCCCGTGCGCCTAGAGCCCGTGCTCCCTAACAAGAGAAGCCACCACAGTGAGAAGCCCGCGCACCACAATGAAGAGTAGCCCCCTCTCACCACAACTAGAGAAAGCCCGCACGCAGCAACGGAGACCCAATGCAGCCAAAAATTTAATTAATTAATTAAAAATTAAACCTGGCCCTTGAGGAGTGGGCTTATAATCCTGCGAGCCAAAGCAGAACAGAGGCTGAGGACAGCACTGAAGTAGTAGTATCTTTTTTTTCCTTTTTGGTATTCCAAAAATGCAAACCCAACCCTAAAAACATCTCACCAAACTACAGAAACGTTCTGAAAGAACAATGCTTTAAATTTAAAACTCACAGTCTCATAAAGCAAGCTTTAGGAGCACACTTAGTTCACTAACTGAAACTTAGGACCTTCTTTCCAAACTTCTGTTTATTTTCACTCTGAAACTGCCACCGATTTTAAACAGGGCTCCACGTGCCCTGAACTCAGCATGGAGCCAGAACCAGGGAGGTTTCTCTTCCAGGGCATCATCTTTTCACTTCAAACCTCTTTTACATCATTTCTTCTCATCTCCATGCTCTCCACCCCCACCTCTACCCTCCAGCATTACCCTCTCTTCCCTACCCCCAAGTCTTTTTCTCCAATGTTATTTTATTCCACCACGTGAGAAGAAACTAGCATTATCTTTGCTTGAACACTGTTTATTAATTTGCCTGTCAAACATTCTATACAGCCGTTTACATCTTACTATAGAAACCTCCTGGGTACATATTGACAGCTCAGCAAGTATTTACACAAAGCTCTGAAACACTTGGCTCCTTCAGAGAGAAGAAGCTGCTGTGTCAAGCAAAGAATTATCAAACACCTTTCCCTCTACCTTTTTCCCTCTTTCATAAAGGGAAGCTTCCTTCTAGCACACCTCTAAGATGCCTAAATTACACTTTTTAACTACTAAACCAGGAGGAGAAAAATTGGAAATTCTGGTATACTGGAGAACAGCCGAATGAACAGCATTTCCAGGACCAACTGCAAACCACACAACATAGTTTTAAAAAAACAACAGGGTTATGAGAAATGGCAATACACCTATGAAGCTGACCCTGAGACGCTTAGCTTTTCCTGTTCCTGTTCCAGTCTCAGGAACTTTTGCTCCTCTCTCAGCAAAACTTACAGGGCAAGTTCAGGCACTCAGATTACAACCAACTGCCCAAACCAGACCTAGACCTGCCCAAACACCAAAAGAGTCTGGAGAGCTTAATACTACCTCTCCCCACCTTCCTATCCACCCCCAACCAAAGAAACAGTGTTAATGCTGAATTTATGAATATCCACTCCTCACTCCCTCCCTAATCTACCCAAAATCCCCTCATGGAGATTCTGAAGGAACTATTTTTCAAGTCTTGCTCTAATGAACTCTAATTTTTCAATTACTGTTTAGTGTATTAATACCACCAGCCAGGTGGAATGACTAATGACAACCAGATTAACAGTCTCAAAGCAAAACAATCTGGTAGGGCTTTTTCTGTGAAGGGCCACAGACCACAGTGGCACCCAACTATCTAGAGCTTGTTCCTGTAAGTCCTCAAGAGAAAACAGACTTGAATTCCTTGAGCCCAGGGAAAGAAAGATGGTCTCAGGATCCCTGTTGAAAAAGGTACAGGAAGAAGCTGCCCTCCTAACAAGCCAGGTATGGAAGCACAGACAGATGTGTAGCATCAGAGAAGGTTATGCAGTTCACCAGCTTCGCTTTACCAGTGAAGAGAAAATGAAACAGAGAAGGCAAATGCCCTGCCCAAAGTCACACAGCTTAATCCAGAGCTGCATGTGGAACCAAAGCTCCTCTTCCTTCTGAGTCCTGCACTCTTTACTGCTCACTACTATACCACACACAACTCGATGCACATCAGTAATGATAATGACCGATCTAAACAGGGAAAAACCCAGAAATGAAAGCCAAGGGAATCAGGACTCCATTTCAGAGACCAAGGTATCATCCCATCTCACTGGCAGGAAAGAACTATTTAGTGCCAATTTATTTTGAATGCCATATTTTAGCCATATTTGCATGCTTCAGTTGCTTCTAGAATTTTGGGATTTGAAGCCAATCAATACAAACTTTTGGGGGATGGGAATGGGAAAAGACCCTGACCATTACTTTGTTAGCTTATTTCCACGTTTTAAAAAAGGTTCACTGGGACTTCCCTGGGGCGCAGTGGTTAAGAATCCGCCTGCCGATGCAGGAGACATAGCTTCAATCCCTGGTCCAGGAAGATCCCACATGCCATGGGGCAACCAAGCCTGTGAGCCAGAACTACCGAGCCTGCGCTCTAGAGCCCGAGTGCTGCAACTACTGAAGCCCGAGCACCTAGAGCGTGTGCTCCACAGCAAGAGAAGCCACTGAAATGAGAAGCCCACACACCACAAGGAAGTGTAGCCCCTGCTTGCCGCAACTAGAGAAAGCCCGTACGCAGACCAACGCAGCCATAAATATATACATACATACATACATACATACAATAAGGTTCGCTAACTTTGCAAAAGAGTGACTGTAGACTTCACACCCTACAGGAGTCAATCTAACATATGAATATTTAATGCAATCCAAATCATCTTGTTACAGCAGGTGCCACTTGTCATGGTTACTCTGTGCCACACACAAGGGAAGGAACCTTAAAAAATCCCCACAGGGCCCAATACAAAGAAGCCAGCCTTGGTCCTGACTGCTTTCTCTCTTCTCTCACCATCATCCCAACCTTCATCAGCCCAGTTCTCTCATGGAAAGCAGAGAAACATGAAGCCCTCACAACTAAGTGCCGTCTCAGTGTGGTTTTCCTGATCCCTCCTACTTGAGAGAGCTCCAAGAGTCCTGTGTTTCAGCCAGCCCAGAATTTCTGCCAGTAGGCATTCCCATAAGCCCAGGATTCCTGTATTTGTTTCCCAGGAGTCGGAAATATCATTTGATATTTCCATAGCAGGAACTAACAGCCAAGCTTCTACAATCAAATCCACCTTGATCCTGGACTACATATTCTATTGGATTTTTTACTTTGATGAGCGTAGTCTACCAGCTCAAGGTACTACAGCTAAAAAAAAAAGCTTTACACGAGGTTCAAGAACATAGGTGACTGAAAAGTATTTCATCAGTAGCAGGATTCAACACCTTGAGATACAATACTACTTATGTAAAGGCATAAAGGAAAAGTTTGTTTGATGGGATCCAACCAGCTCCTGTGAAAAAGACAGAGCCACAATACACACACATACCTAATCTTTATTCCATAAAGATTCAGAGTCAAATGAACATTACCACCTTAACTCTGTTAATCAAGTCCCTGCAGAAAACTTTTTTTTAACATCTTTATTACAGGATAATTGCTTTACAATGGTGTGTTAGTTTCTGCCTTATAACAAAGTGAAACACTTGCCAAAAACTCTTAATTCAAGACTGAGTTAGGGAAAGAAGAGAACAAACCAAGATCTTATTATTTAAGAATGCTTAAGAATAGGCATCATGGTCTGACAAGTAGTTTATCCTTAAGTAGCAAAAAGGAATTCAGAACGAAATCTACCCACCTACAACCTTCATCTAGATGACACACCTGAAACAACCCACAAAACTGGAAGTTGCACTGTCTCTTCTACAAGTGAATGCTCACCAGCCCATGCTCTGGGTCTCAGGAGAACAGGCAACTGAACTGAAATCCGACAGAAATCTATGTTGTGTGAAGTGCTAGGCCTGTTAATGTTAAAAGGGAATGAGAAAATTCGCACAAAGGCAGCACAGACAAGCTTCCAAACAGGGACTGTATCTACTTTCCTACCATTTATCCAGAACAGAACATAGTGCCTAGTACATAGAAAGTGCTCAAATATTTGTTTAATGACTGAAAAACAGAAATTACTATACGGCAAAAATTGGTTTTACCAAAAAAAAAAAAAGAATTTGCTTGAATATCCCCAAGCTGAAAGAATTCAAATTAATTTTTGTTTTTAAATGAGCCTTGACTTACCCCAAATTATTTCATCTAACGGTTTAAGAATAGTAAATTACTTAGCCTCCTTTCCCCCCCACCCCCAAAAGGGAAAAAATGAGGGGAAAGAGATAAACTACAGAATGACCCAGAGAGAAGATGTTCTAAGACAAAATTTCTCCTCCAGACACTAGGAATCTAATTTAAAATTCCCCTATTTCTTGCCCAGATGTAGAACATCATGGAAGACACGGAGTCAAGGCACAGACCTCTAAACCTGCTACCTGACATAAATATTTTCAAAATTCCCAGCTCAACGTAAGGGTAGAAAAGCAGTTCTAAGATGGGGAGGGAATACATCTAATTAGGCCGCCGAAGTGAACAAAATGTGAACAAAATCTCATAGGACAAAGGTACAACTGGGTACTGCTGGGAGAGGGGCAGACATGAAGGAAGACTTTTTTCTGCTTTGAAAAGATAGATGACTGCAAAGAATACCCAATATTCGTGGCCAAAGCACTGAAGACAGAACATGATGAAGAGGAAGAGCAAAATAAAACAGAATACATAAAAACACACCTAAAAGTTGTAATTTCTAAGCAAGTCTTAAGTATCATTGTAGGTCATATCTTTGTTATCTTGGAAGACAGAAATAAATGGAACTTAAAATGCAAAGAAAAAAACTGGTTGACCTCTATTTCAAAGCTGTAAAATGAATGATGACAAAATAGAAAACTAGGCTTTTTGATATTTCCAGGAACAAATGATAAATTTCACCAACCAAGCCTTTAAGAAACAGCCCCTCTCAAGATCAAAAAAGATGTCCTTCCCTTTAAATTGATCTGCTCTCCCCAAGTTCAATTAACAAAAGAAAGTGTTAACATGTAAACAAATAATGAGGCCAGCCTTCCTTAAAACAGAACACCTAAATATGAAATTCTCTTTCAGAAAGCTTTCAGTTCTCAAAGTTTTTTCCTACCCCCTCTGATAAAGATCCCACATTTGCCACTCAATAAAAAGGTCAGTAAAATAATTTCAGTTCTGCAAAGCGAACAGGGTCAAAATTACTCAAGACAAACGCATCTTCAGAGCCATCAAAGAAGTCATTTATACCATCAGGAAAGTCACAAAACCAAAACAAACAGCAAACCCATTGTAGAGAAAAACTCAGCTACTGTTCTGACAACACAGAATCTATTTCAGTCTGCATAAAACATAACAAGCAAAATAAATCCAAGGTACAAGCAAAATGCCACTGCCTCCTCTTTTGTTTCGGGCACAATGTAACAAGGGCAGCCTGTCTGGGACTCTGCTCCTGCTGATACAGTATTGCTGCTTAAACCTCCCTCCTCAAGGTCACAGCCAATTTCAGCTCTGGAATAAAAGGCAGATAGTGGCAGCAATGGTTTGGGTTATCACTGGCAGAAAAGCAGAGTGTAAAAGTTTATGAGCTCATCAGGATTGTTGTACCATTACATCAGAGGCAATTATAAATGGCCAAGAGCAGGAGATGGGGAGCCAATCAGATCACAGATAGGATGTCAACCTAAGACCAACTGTCTCCTGGCTTTGACAGAAGGATTTTACCTCCATAATTCAAATCCCAAACCAAAGCAATCTGCACTTACTACTCCAATCACTCAGCTGTTTACCAGCACTTCCAGGGAGAAGCCCAGGCCACTGGGCCGACGGAGACTAAGACAGGAGACGGCCCGGGCTGCCCTGGGTGGACCGCAGCCGGCCTCTAGCTGCTCCCAAGCAGGCCCCTGCCCTCCCTCGAGGTCCCCCCGAGCCCGAGGGGCCCCTCCTTGAAAACACAGATGGGGAACGGCCTAGAAGAAGGTGGGCGGTGGGGGGAGGAGCAGAGAGGAGCGGCAGGTGAGCAAATAACTGTTCACTCAACTCCAGACCTCCTAGCACTGCCTATACCCCTAACCTGACCCCCCAGCACCCCGTCACCCCGGGCCGGGCCCTTTCCCGCACACTCTGCTTCGCACCCCCTGGAAGACTCCCAGAGCTGGAAGGGACCAGGGTAGAGGGAGAAGGGGAGCAGACACCTCAGGGAAAGCCCCACACAAAGGCTGAAAGAGGGAAAGAGAGTAAGGCAGACAGGCAGCCATTTTAAGAGGGAAGAGCGAGACAATGGCAGCTCCCCAGCAGTGGGGGCCCCGGACTGGGGGTAGCCCACGGCTGTGGCCTGCTCCCCGCCGCCGCCCCCCACTCCCAGGACCCCGCTCGCCCCAGCCCCCTCCCCACTCAGCCGTGTACCTGCGGGGTCCGGGCGAGCGGCTGACCCCCGCCGCCGCTGCTCCCGGGGCTCATGGGCGCGTGGTGGCTCCTTTGTTGGGCTCCTCCCGAGGCGGCCGCCGCCGCCGCCGCCGCAGCAGCAGCAGCAGCCCCCCAGCACTGCGAGGCCATGTCCGCCGGGCCCTTGCCGGCGCCCCCGTCCTGGGGCCCGCCGCCGTAGTCGCCCCCGGGGTAGCCCTGGTAGCCCCGGGCCGAGCTGGGCGACGTGAGCAGTTGGTTGAGGGTGGGGGTGGCGGTGGGCTGAGGGGTTCCCCCTCCGGCCGCTGTGGGGCCGCCTCCCCCCATGGCCCCGAAGCGCTGCTGAGCGAAGGACGAAGACGACGAGGAGGCGGAGGCGCTGGAGGAGGGAGGCGGCTTGGAGCCGGCGGCCGCCGCCGCGCCGGACCCCGGAGTGCCACCTCTCGGGGAGCTCAGCGCGTAGGCCTGGGGGGGCGGGGGGTAGGCGCTGCGGTTGGGGTAGTAGGAGTTGTACTGGTGGTTGGGGAAGCCGTGGTCGTGCGAGTTCTGCTGGGGCCCCGCGTAGGGCTCCAGGCCCCCGCCGCCGCCGCCGCTCTGCAGCGCTGCCAGGCCAGGGCTTTGTTGTCCGCCATGTTGTTGGTGGAAGACGGCGGCCGCCGCGGCGGCGACGGCAGACGGGCTCCGGCCGTAGGGTTGCCCGAAGCCGTAGGCTGGGGGCGGCAAGGCGGCCGCGGCTGAGTGAGGAGGCGCCCCCACCCCGTCGCTGCTGCCGCCACCACCGCCGCCGGGCGGCTCCGTGAGGTTATTGTTCAGGGCGGGCCTAGGGCCCGCGTTCCCGTTCGAGTTCTTCAGGTCCGGCTCCGCGCCGGGCCCGCCACCGCCGCCGGCTCCGCCGCCGCCGCCACCCCCATTGCTCTCAGCCCCGTCCTGCAGCTCTTTTCCCAGTGGCTGCGGCGGCCCCACGGCGGGGCCCTCGCTTTCCTGCCCGGCGGCTGCCTTCATTTCCCCGCGCTCGGCCGCTACCGCCGCCGCCTCGCCCCCCGCCTCCTCCCGCTGCTGCTGCTCCGCTTTCTTCAGCTCCGAGGGCGGCGGCGGCGGGTTGCCCAGGCTGCTGGCGGCGGCGGGGGCGACCTGCGCGGCCATGATCCCCGCTGTCTCGTCCGCGGAGAGACCCGGCCCTGTCTTCGTCTTCTTTCCCCCTCCCACCCCGCCCCGGGGCCGAATCCCCCGGGCTGCCCTCCCCACTCGCCCGGGCGGGCCTCGCGGGGCTCCGCTGCTGCGCTGCGCTCGCTCGCTCCTCTCCCCCCCGCCCCGCCGGCTCAGGCTCCGGGCTGGCGGCGGCGGAGGAGGAGGAGGCGGCGGCGGCCGAGGCGCCGGCGGCTCAGCTGCTCCCGGCTCTGTAGGCTCGGGACCCGGCTCTCCCGGCTCATTCCCCCCAAGCCCTTGCCTGGGAATGAGGGGGGCGGTGGAGGCTCCGCTCCCCAGGGCCTGGCCCCGCTGTGACTCTCCGCTTTCTGCTGCCGGAGAAAGGAGGAGGGAGGGAGGGAGGGAGGCAGGCGAGGGGGAGGGGGCGGGGAGGGAGGGAGGGAGCGGGGGGAGGGGGACCCGGGACGGGCGGGCTGGAGGGCGCGCGGCAGCAGCCCAGGCGCCGGGAGGTAGAGTCGGAGCGTAGGCCGGGCCGGGCGCCCTGCCTCCCCTCCCCGGCCGCGGCGCGGGCTGAGGTTGCTGCGCGGCACCGGGCGAGCGGGCGGGCGGGCGGCCGGACTGAGCGGCTAGAGCGCCCCACTCTCCTCCGAGTCCCCCTCACTCCGACACGAGGCTCAGCACTGCCATTTTACCCAGCGCCGTCGCGGCCGCCTGGCAAACCCGGAGCGGAGCGCGGAGCGGGCGCAGGCCGTGGAACGGACTCGCTCCCGTCCCTTCACAAAGGAGGAGGGGAGAGAACCAGCCGCGGCGGCGGCAGGCCCTCTGCCGCTTTCGCTCGGCAGCGCCGCCGCCGAAGGCTTCGGGGAAAACCCGGCCCGGAGCTCGCGCCTCTCCGGAGCCTGCGCCGCCTCCCTCCTGGCGTTCCTACCCAGGTCGGTCCCCTCCAGGCTGCGCGTAGGGGAGCGGGCAACCGTGAAGTTTACTTGGGGCTGCAAAATTGGCCTGAGCCCGAGACCGCGGCCGCCTCGGCCCAGGCCTGACCCCCTGGCAGCGGGCCTGGTCTCTTGGCTGCTACTTAGCACCTCTACAGCACTTTTCTTCTTCAAAACCTTTTACAAACCCGCTCCAAAGAACCAGCTGAGCCTTACAGTTTATCCCCTTTGCAAGCTGCATGGAATGACAGATCATTGTTTTAGACTTTCCGTTTTCCCACTCCTCTGCCCTCATTAGCCAGTCCTCACAAGGCCCTGGGGGCATGAGGTCTATTATCTCCATTTTACAGAATCAAGACAGAGTGTAGGGGACTGCCCTGTCACTTAAAGTCAGAGCAGAGGAGGGTGGCTTTAAAAAGCAGCAGAGTCCCCACAGCTGCCCCTAACTACTTAGCATTAAAAACAAACAAAAAACAGTGGTCACGGGCTTCCCTGGTGGCACAGTGGTTAAGAATCCGCCTGCCAATGCAGGGGACACAGGTTTGAGCCCTGACCGGGCAAGATCCCACATGCCGCGGAGCAGCTACACCCGTGAGCCACAACTACTGAAGCCCGCGTGCCTAGAACCCGTGCTCCACAACAGGAGAAGCCACAGCAATGAGAAGCCCGCGCACTGCAACAAGGAGTAGCCCCCACTCACAGCAACTAGAGAAAGCCCGTGCTCAGCAACGAAGACCCAATGCAGACAAAAATTTTTAAATTAATTAATTAAAAAAAAAAAAAACAGTGGTCAAGTTGTGCCATATTCAACAATGTGATCAGAATGGGTTTGAGATCAAAGCTGGTCATCTCAACACTGACTTAAAATAGTCACCACTGAAGCTACTTTGAGGGCATATGACAGCCTTCTAGCGGGAGAACACAAGCCCCACCTTTGCCCACAATGACCAAGAGCCCCAGTCTCCAAAGACAGTACCTGTAAAACTGTAAACACATCACAGAAGAGGCTTCAGGGACTGGAGGAACCTAAGTGTTCAAAGAAACCACTGCAGAAGAGGGATGACCAAATGGAGGAAACTATTTTCGCCTTAAAGAGAGAAAAGGTGCAGTCTAAGAGGTCACTTAGAAAACAGATGCAACCCAAATTTGTTTTCTGTCCTACACTGTAAAGAATCATCAAAGTTTACCATTATATTCTAAGAGATGCTGATTGAGCTGTGGGCATACATAGAAAATTCTAGATCCACAGGCCCCACCGAATCCCAGCAGCAGCCTTTTCCTCCTCTGGCTGACTTGGAATGCTCTGACATGACAGGCTACAAAAGCCAGAGGGGATTCCAGCTCCTCACCAAGCCCAAGGCTGCCTTGGGAGAGGCCAAGCCAGCTAGTCACTAGACACCAGAGCCTTTTTCCCCCTTAGATTCTGTAAATGGAGACTTCATGGCCACAGAACCATTACCTTAGAACTTCCAGATTCTGCAGGCCCCTGGAGTTTTGGCCATGCCACTGGTCACTGTGAATAATTCCGAAAACCTGAACTCATTCTTACCCCCAAGAAAACCTAAGAGCATCTTACACTAAAAAAGCAAAAACTTCCTACTGGTGTTTTATTTCCCCCCAAGCCAAGAACCAAACCGGCCTACCAGGATCTGACTGACTGGAATGGACCAGTGCCCTCCTTTCACTCACAGTCCTCAGGGGCAACAACTCGCCCGGTGCATTAGGTCCTAGAAACCAGATTATAGGCTGCCTCTTAAATGGAGCTTGGCTATTTAATCAACTGCCTCTGAGCTGGCAAACAGTCCTGAGTCCTGCACACAAATGAGGAATTTTTTACATGCAATTACCCTGCCATTTCCCTCAGAGGTGGAGTATAATGAGAAACCTGGAGCCCAGTGACAATCTGGAAGCCAGAATGAATTTGTCTCCAGAGGAAGCCCTCATCCCCTTTCTTCAATGGCTGTGAAATTTGGAAAGTGCCAAAATCCCTGTCCGACACGTGGGCAGGCTGTTTTGAAAACAGCCACCATTTTTGTCTAGCAATAAAGTGCGCAAAAAATCTCTCCACCTGGGTTGGAGGAGGTAGTAATGTCGGATTTCTCCTTTACCACTTTTTTTTTTAAATCTCAAATCCTGTAGGGTCCTCTTCCACCCTTACCCTTACAGCCCCACATCACTATCCCGAGTTGACGGGAACTTTCTTAGAAACTGGCCCATCAGCTTTCCCTAGGGGTAATGGCTGCGGGAAAGGGGGGGAGGGGAGGAACAGGGCACGTGGCCGGCCCAAGCTCCGAGACCCGGGTTTGGGGCTGTGGGTCCTCCCGCTGGTGGAGTTTTCTCCCCCACGGCCCCTGCCTTTTAACCCCACACCTAGGCAGCTCAGGAATCCCGGCGCCGATTGGAGAACTAGGACTAGGACAGCGCTACCCGCACGAAAGCTCCTTTGCCACCAACAGCCTGATGGCAAATATGGACTGTATCGTTGACATGGAAACCGGACTAAAGTCTCGCTCGCTCCGTCACAAGAGAGTTCTTATCGCCGTCCCCTACCGCACGGCACCTGGCAAACGTGGACTGGATCTCCGGCCCGGAGGATCAGGCGGAGTTTTCTGCGCGCAGCATTAACTCCCGCGGCTGCCGCAGCCAAGGAAGGGGGCAGGGCTGCCAGGACAAACCGACTGAAAATGGCAGAAAATGTGCTCTCATTTTATCTGGCTACACAGTGTGCATGGATTGGGCCCGAGAGTAAGGGAACAGCCTATTAAAATCCACGCAGTCAACTGCAAAATGTGGAACCGAGGCCTGGAGGGTTTGCTAAGAGAGGGAAACGTTTGCAGGGAGGACAGCCCTTCCTCTCTGGCAATTTGCTTCCCAAGTGTCCGAAATACAAAATTCAACAAACAAACAAAAGATCGGGCCCGTATCCTTCCTTTCCCCACTCTTTTTGAAGGAAGACGTTTAAGCCCAGGGACCCAAGTGAAGGTTTGCCTCGGTTCTGAACTAAGGCGCGGCGAAATAGGTGGAGCGCCGGCTCGTAGCCTCACACGCGTCCCCGCCGCGCCGAAGCAAGCAGATACCCAGCGGAGCTCTCCCGAGTGCGAACTGGAGCTGCGAGTTTGAGCAAAAGGGCAACTATGTCAGTTGACGGAAGCCAGAAGCAGAGCTCAAAGCCTGGCGTGGATTTCCGTCTGGAGCTGTCTGTTTCTTAAAGTTTGTAACTCCGTGTTCTGAAACAGCCCCAGCGGAGGCTTTGGGAGCAGTGTGAAAGTGTAGCAGTACCATCTGACAGCGAGCTGCAAAACTTTGGACTGCATATTAAGCGAGGAAAGTGGATTGAAGCAAGAGTCAAGGCAATTCATTACATTACCGGCTTCCAGGCGGGAGCTGTAAGATACGAACTGGATCGCCACGGAGAAAAATGGAATGGAGTCCGAATGGCGCTCAACAGCCCTGGTAAAATTGCGCTTGCCCAGCACCTAGAATTCCAAAGGAGCAACCCCAGAGGTATCAAGCATGGTGGGCGCTCAACAACTCCTTGTCTAGATCCTTCTTCCATTCATCTCAGAGTTTTAAAATAAACAATTTGAAGGAATTTACATTTCAGAATAATAAGGAACACATTTTGAGAAATGTTAATTTCTGAATGAGGCTTTTTTTTTTCTTCACCAAAAGAGTAGCTCTGAAAAAAAACCCTTAGGTATAAGTCAACTTGCTTTTTTTGTACCAATATAAAATAAGAATTACCCTCACCATCACCTACCCCAAAACTGAAATCTAAAATAAAATTAAATAAATAAAGGTCCAGGCTAGTTTGGTTTGTGGTGGGTTTCAAACAAAGCAAGCACCCAGAGTCAATCTAACATGAGGGAAAAAGCACAAGCTCTCTCACACTCTAATATATACATTTTCCTTAACCACTTATCTCATTGGTGAGCTTGTTGACGATTCTTTTGTAGAAGATAGAGTAAAACTATTAATAATATTTTAAAGACAAACAAACCAACCCAGACTCGAGTTTTATAAAACCACTGGGCAGATCAGGAATTTGGGCATTTCTCCTGAGCCTCACTGAAGGTTTGTGTTCACCAACGGACACAAAAATAGTGCAGATATGAAAAACCTACTTACAAAGAAGCTTGAAAGCCACTTTACAAGTCCATCAGAAGAGACACGACAATTTTGTGTCTGGTACTTATTACACAAAGCTGTTTTTAGATTTGGAGAGCTAAACACTAACAACACTACCAAGGAAAGATAAGGTCACCAATCTTAATACTGAAGGTATTGCTCAGGAACAGTAAAAGTCTATTTTCTTTGACTTCCCATATTAAACCAATCCAGGCTGCATTTGTTCTGCTTTAGTCTTTAAAACCAATCTAGAAAATTCCACACATGTAAGATGATTGTAGGGGAAATTTTTGAAAGTTGAGAGTAGAGAAGAAAATCAGAAGGAAAATCAAATATTCTAGGTGGGTATTTCTTTCAGCCCTGACTGCATAGAGCTTTCTTACACTGCCATTTCACTGAGATAGGAAAAATAGTCAGAGAGTGGGGAAGCTTCTCATAGTAACTCTGGAATGGATCTGGAATGGAGTCTTTTGCTCCAACACAAGTCTGTAGAAGAGAGGTGGAAAGAGAAGGAAAAACCCAGTGAGCACTGACAAAATGGAGGGAGGTAGGCATGCAGTCCTGTGAAACAGGATAGGAGCCTAAAACAGCAAGTGTGCAACACAGCCGCCTCAAGAGAATACTCCAGCATGATCATCCCAGGCTTTTTATGTAAGCATCAAGGAAAATCCAAGGGAACTTATTAAGCATAAGGCAGGAAGTGAATGACCCTTAAGGGAAAGCATTCTGACTAGCTTTAATAGAGTGTAAATCCGTCTATCCCTACTGAAAAACGGCTTCTTCCAAAGATAAAAGTGGACCAAATGAAAAAGTCTGCTGCGAGGTACTGTAGCAGTAGTGGTGCGGTACTCCAGTGAAATACAGAACTTACCAATGACACCAAGGGAAAGCTGCCAGGAAAAATTACAGTGGGTTTTGGCACTTTTCCAAATTATCACTTTCTGCCCTGAAATTTAACAACACTGAAACTGGATTCAGAACCTACCAGAGTGGCTGGGGGTGGGGACAAGCAGTTTGGTTCTAATTGGCCTACCCTTCCAAAGAGACTACTGGAGGCTTGGGTATAAGTGTGTTGTTCTTCCAGTCTTACGGTGGAGGGAGAGAACAGGAGACAAAGGTGAAATAACCTAACACATTTCATCAAACCTACCCAACAGGCCATTTAAAAACAGCACTGAGGGCTTCCCTGGTGGCGCAGTGGTTGAGAGTCCGCCTGCCGATGCGGGGGACACGGGTTCGTGCCCCGGTCTGGCAAGATCCCACATGCCGCGGAGCGGCTGGGCCCGTGAGCCATGCCCGCTGAGCCTGAACATCGGAGCCTGTGCTCCGCAATGGGAGAGGCCACAACAGTGAGAGGCCCGTGTACCGCAAAAAAATAAAAAATAAAAATAAATAAAAACAGCACTGAAACACACACACACACATTCCTCTCCACCACAGTGTGTTTTCACTAATAGAGTCCATCTACAAACTATGTTCAAACAAAAGAATACACAATATCACACAACATTAGGTACTATTTTTGTGTCAAACACCAAGATCAGGATACAGAATACACATTTTTTAATGCGGTCCCTTTTGACCTCAGAACAAAGTCCAAGAGCCCATTTAAGTATTTTTTTTCCCATAACCGTCAATCATGGTTACTTAAAAATATGGCACTCTGTCCAGAAAACCCTGGAGTTCATGGCTCATGTCGTTCCACTTTAGCCCAGCTAAAGTTGGAAGTCCAAAGTATCTAGAAAAGAAGGATTCTAGTTGACTCTGTACATACTCTCTGGTTTTTTATGAACTAGCAGCCAGTGTTTCCAAGATGCAATCATAGGAGAATTGAGATACTACATAACCTTCATAAGATATTCTCTAGGAAGATGCTTAGAAGTAAGGAGGTCGCAACCTGATTGGCTACTGAGGATTTTTGTAATCCATTATTAGCACAATTGGTAACTATTACAGAGAGTTTAGGCAGAAACTGTTTTATAAACTTAACCAAGGGCGCTCAGTCTCCACGTTGAATATTCACCTTTCATGATGAAGCAACTTTATGCACCTGCCCTTCTTCAGCAATCCTTGAGTTGCATGTTCTAACCCAATTTCCACCAAAATGAGTCTTCTACTTAGGCTCAGTACTCCTGTGAGCATGTGATTCTTTCAGCTAGAAATTAATAGTATGACTATTGCCAATAAGATCAGTCCAAAGCCATATTTATAAACTTCATTAAGAAACTTGTTCCTTGCTCTAACTATCAACTGGAATAATTATTAATGCTACCCTTGGCAGTAGACATTTCTAAAGTCCCACAATAAAATTCACAGGAGAGGCCCGCGTACCGCAAAAAAAAAAAAAAAAAAAAAAATTCATAGGAGAGCCCTGCAGTAGCAATAGTGCTAGGAGTAAATACAGGAGCAAACAGAAGCAGTCATGCTGAGCCATAACCATTCACTGACATCACCTTTTGACTGCCAGTGAGTGATTCATATCCTCAGTGATCTGCTAATTGAAGATTAATTAAATTTAGTCAATTCTTCACCACTGCACACATTGTACTATCTAACCTAGTCTTTCCCTCACCTCTACCTGCTCCCCCCCCACCCCACACCTCTGACATCATGTTTTGGTGTGTGATGCCAAAATATGAGAAATGCTTAACAGGAACAATACAAGAAACATTTTCTTTTTTATTTTTAATTTATTTATCTATTTTTGGCTGCGTTGGGTCTTCGTCGCAGTGCGCGGGCTTTCTCTGGTTGCTGCGAGCGGGGACTACTCTCCGTTGCAGTGTGCGGGCTTCTCATTGCAATGGCTTCTCTTGTGGAGCACGGGCTCTAGGCGTGTGGGCTTCAGTAGTTATGGCTCACGGGCTATAGAACGCAGGCTCAGTAGTTGTGGTGCACAGGCTTAGCTGCTCCACAGCATGTGGGATCTTCCCGGACCAGGGATCGAACCCATGTCCCCTGAATTGTCAGGCCATTCTTAACCACTGCGCCACCAGGGAAGCCCTCTATTTTATTTAAAGTTTTTACTTCTAGGGAATTCCCTGGTGGTCCAGTGGTTAGGACTCTGTGCTTCCACTGCAGGGGGCAAAGTTTTGGTCCCTGGTCGGGGAGCTAAGATCCTTCATGCTGCAAGGTGTGGCCTAAATAAATAAATAAATAAATAAAGTTTTTAGTTCTATACTTTCAACTGCAGAACACACACACACACATATTTATATATATTATATATATATATATTTTTTTTTTTTTAAGGGATGAAAAATGCTGGCCAGGACTAGGGTTATACCAAACATACTCTACACTGTCATTTTCCAAACTACATAAAACAGAACAAAAACATGGAGAAGAAGGAATTTACAGGAATGAAGTACTACAAAGACATTGAAAACTCTGTCAGAGCTGTTCTTCTTGGGAGTGATTGGGGGTGGAGGATGAAGAAACACAAGACAAGAGTTAAAGGAGGATAACCTACCTAATATTCAAGGCAAAGAGCCTACAATTTGATAGTATCTCAATATTTGAGACAAAGGTCCAGGCTTTCATTCTAAGTCAGACTTCCAAAAGGCTATATCCATTTATAGAGTGTAATGATCAAGATTTCAGACTTACAAAATCTAATCATATGGACTATGTATGCTCTGAAGCATCAGAGCAGAGGTTCTCCATGAGTCACATGACTGTCCTTTCACTGTGATGCTTTGAAACCAGTCTAGAGGTTTCCACTTTTTGATTTTGGATGTCAATCCTCTCATTCAGTTTACTGTAAATGGAAGGTTCTCTGACAATTACCCTGCTGTGATGTACAACATTGTAATATACACTACTTTTGTACCTCCTATAAAGTACAGTGTAGGATGATGTCTAACTAACAGGAAAGATAGGCCTTTTTCCTTCAAAATCGATAAGTTCCTAACTCTCAGGGCAAGATCCCTCATTTTCCAAGAAAGTTGATGAATAAAGAGGAAAGAGGAACAGGGAAAAACTTAAGACATGGCAATTCCCATTCTATGGGACGTTAAAGAGATTTTGGTGAGTACAAAGAAAATAATGGATGTTAAAAGTACTTGAGGGGGGCTTCCCTGGTGGCGCAGTGGTTGAGAGCCCGCCTGCTGATGCAGGGGACACCGGTTCATGCCCCGGTCCGGGAAGATCCCACATGCCGCGGAGAGGCTGGGCCCGTGGGCCATGGCCGCTGAGCCTGCGTGTCCGGAGCCTGTGCTCCGCAACGGGAGAGGCCACAACAGTGAGAGGCCCACGCACCGCAAAAAAATAAAAATAAAAAAAGTACTTGAGGGCTTCCCTGGTGGTGGTGCAGTGGTTGGGAATCTGCCTGCCAGTGCAGGGGACACGGGTTCAAGTCCTGGTCCGGGAAGATCCCACATGCTGCGGAACAACTGAGCCCGTGTGCCACAACTACTGAGCCTGCGCTCTGGAGCCTGCGAGCCACAACTACTGAGCCTGTGTGCTGCAGCTAATGAAGCCCACAAGCCTGGAGCCCATGCTCCGCAACAAGAGAAGCCACCACAGTGAGAAGCCCACAGTGAGAAGCCCGTGCACCACAATGAAGAGCGGCCCCCACTCGCCACAACCAGAGAGAGCCCGCACGCAGCAACGAAGACCCAATGCAGCCAAAAATAAATAAATAAATTTAAAATAAATAAATAAATAAAAGTATTTTGAGATCAGTGGCCTAATTATCAAAGATATTATTATTAATATTACTAATGCTCTTACACTCAGGTTATATTTTAGTCATTTTCTCCCCTTGGGGAGAATAGAATTAAGATAACTTCTTTCCTCCTGTTCATCTTCTCCTACTCTCTTTCTGTTTGTGTCACATAGGCTCTCATCATGGGTAATTGTACTTGGACTAAATGGCACAGAAATGTCCACAAGTCACAATCTATGCCACACTGGCTGCTCTCTAAGCTCAGGCTTCTGTGCATAACAGTGCTCATGCCAGGGATTCCTGCATAGACTAGAACTCAGTCCTCCTAAGGCAGCTATGTGGAATTATGAGATATTTGTTTTACCTATTTGGCTGACTCTGGGTTTAGAATGGTCTTTGGTCTTTATAACAAGAGAAACAACTGTCCACCAAAATGAATGGCTAAGATGCACCAAATGAAATAATGTCCTTAATTGGTCGAATAAGAAAGGAAAGAACAAGCCGACTTAGAGTCCACTCCATTGCAACTCTTCACCAGAATCCTGGACCTAGATGAGGAAACAGGATACAGCCTTCCAACATTTTGATCCTTGCTGTTGAAGAGAAGAATTGGATCTTTAAGATCAGTGTTTAGGGGGTTTTTCAAAATTAGTGACCTGGGAAGTCCCCAGCCAGCAGCTAGCACTTCCTCACTCCATGAACACATGACTGTCCCTTTCAGGGGGCTGGTGTTTCCAGTCCAGCCTTTCTGAGGCCCTCATGCAGTAGTGACACAAAACAGAACAGTTAACAGAAGAAATCCTAAATATTCAAAGCTGCACTGAAGACATAGAACCTCTTGTTTCCTTCAAATTTCAAAATATGTCTTCAACACAATTCTCCATAAAACAAAATTTTTGATTTGTTTTAGCATCTCTAAAACCAGTTTTCTATTACAGTGTTTACAAAAGTTAGAGTGATGTTTACCTTAAATTCTAAACATTTACCAGCTGACTGCATTAGAGTCTTCTATAATTTAAAAAACAAATAGAGAAGAAAACAAGTTCTTAAGTCTCCATACTGCTTAGGCCTTCATATAGCTAATGCTGAGTACACAGTGATAGAAAGGTGTTGGCAAGGGGTTGAATTTACAAAAGTGTTAAAAAAAATTTTTTTTAAACACAAGAATGATTTAACAAGAAGGAAGAAATGAATTTCACTAATGCTGTATGCCGGGAACTTGCCAGTGACAATTAGTATTTGCTACATATTCTTCCAGAAACTAGGAAAATCAAGGAGATAAAGTCAGCCTAAAAGTCGAAAGACTATAAAAACAAAAGGAAGCAAATACATTGGGCAGCCCCTTGCAAGTCTACAACATTCAGACTGTAGCCCAAGTATAACATGGAGGAACAAGGCACCTGGGTGCTTGCCTAATACTGTAGTCCATGGGCCTCCCAGGTCAGAGCACCGCAAGAAGGAAGAAGCAACAGTCCTCACTCTAGTCCAAGCTGTGTGCCTGTGATGTCTTGTCATTTGTGGCAGGAATTCCTCTTCCATGCAGAGCTATTGAGGAGCAGCTCTGTTCCAAAACAGGGTTTTCCGAATTGCCTCTCTCTGTAGGCTTCCCTGAGGGCCAAGCATTAGAAGAACTTGCCTGCTGTACCTGTAAAGGAAAAGGAAAATAGCAGAGGCCCTAAAGTGAAATTGAGTAACTCAGTTTGAAAATTTTGTTAAACAAAAATAAGTCATTGATCTTGAATTATTCCAGCTTAACACTAGAGAATCAGGAAGACCAAAATTCCTTATTAAACATCCTGAACAGGTTTCCCTGGTGGCGCAGTGGTTGAGAATCTGCCTGCTGATGCAGAGGACACGGGTTCGCGCCCCGGTCCCACATGCCGCGGAGCAGCTGGGCCTGTGAGCCATGGCCGTTGGGCCTGCGCGTCCGGAACCTGTGCTCCACAACGGGAGAGGCAACAACAGTGAGAGGCCCGCGTACCGCAAAACAAAAACAAAAAAAGTCTTGAACTTTTTCTTTGAATCTCTTAATAAAAGAACAAACCCTCCCACAAAAAAGAAAGCAGACATCTACGTATTAAAAATTATATTCCGTATGGATTTTACTAGAGCTCCAAACAACACCTTCTTTAGGCAGATAAAGAAAAATAATCTTTGAGAATCATCTCCCACACAACCAAAATTTCAAGATTTAGGAGGTTTTAAAGAAAATATGGAGTGATGCGAGATCCAGAGAAGGAAATGTGGTAGCTCTCCCACCTCACACAAATATGATGACAATAATAGTAGTTATCTCAAGAGTGAGTATAATGTGTGTGCCATAGTCTCCAGCACTCCCAAAAATCCTCTGAGATAGGTATTAGTATCTCCATTCTATACACAAAGAAACTGAAACTCAGATAGTCCAAGGCCATGACATTGGTTAATGATAGAGCCAGGATTCAAACCCAGTTCTCTTACAGTTCCAAATCCTGAACTTTTCAATAAAAATGGATAATAAATACCATAATGTTAGTAATGTACTTTTTCGAGATACCTGTATTAACTGTTGTTAGAAGCATTATATATATGTTATGCCACTAGCAAGTCAAAATAAAAATATTTACTTGGCATTTTAACTTCAGTACAGAGCTGACATAATACTAATCTCAATCAAAGAACAAATACAATTTCAATGATTCTCTTAGAGTCTCTCTATTCAAAGTGTAATTCTAGCACCAGCAGCTTCAAGATCACCTAGGAGCTTCTTAGAAATGCACAGTCTTAGGCTCCACTTCAGACCTTCTGAAACAGATTCTGCATTTTGACAAGATCCACAGGTGATCTGTATGCAAATTAAAGTTTAAGAGGCACTGGCTTAGAAATGGGTGATTCCAGGAAAAGGCATGCCTCTCATCCCTATTGAAACCATAGGTATTCAAAGGACCAGGGAGGGAGAGAAGGGCTAAGAATGCACTCACGTTATAACCTTTCCTCTCTGGTTTTAATTAAATATTCATTTTTTAAAAAGTAACAGCTTTATTGAGGTTTCATTACAATTTCTCCATTAAAGTGCAAAATTCAATGGTTTTTAGCTTATTCAGAGTTGTGCAACCATCACCACAATCAATTTTAGAACATTTCATCAACCTAAAGAGAAACCCTTTAGCAGTCACCCCCTCTTTGTCCCCAGTCTCAAGCCCTAGGCGATCACTCACCTACATTCTGTCTCTATAGATTTGCCTGTGCTGGACATTTCACGTAAGCCGAATTGTACAGTACACATCTTTTGTGATTGGCTTCTTTCACTTACCATGTTTTCAAGATTCATCCATGTTGTTCATCAGTCCGTCTTAATCCTTCCTCATAAGTGGCAGTTATTCTTTTAACAGACGTATGGGTGCCAGGCAATTTGACCTCATCACGCATTCCTCCTAGTGGAGCTCCTGGTGCCACTGCTTCCCCAGGAGAAGCCTTTTTCCTTCCATCACTTACTACCCTAATAAGGAGGTCTTTAACAGAGTTCCCCTTTTCCATCTTTTCCCTGGGACTTAGCAGCTCAAGTACAGCTGGCCCTTGGCCAAGTTTCTCTCCACAACACCTGCAGGCACTACCAGTGCTGCCACCTTATGCCCATTTCTTGAAGTAGTGGACACTGGGTCAGGTACTGTCTTCCTCCCCGAGAGCCCAGCTCTTTGCTGTTTCCACAGGACTCAAGGTTGTGACTCATGACAGAGTGTGACCAGGAGAGGTCGAGGGTGTGCCATGTGGCAACGCATGCCTGGCACCTCCAAACAACCAAAAGGCAGAGAAAGAGGCAAATGCAAATGCACTTGGGGCTAAAGGGGGCCTGTTTTGCAATCTCTCTTCCTGATTCTTGGCTGTTTCTGCAGCTCCCATTTCTCTTCCTCTCCAGTTCACTTTCATTTCCCTACATTACTCTTCACAGAACAGGGAACCTAAACATCTTTTCCTGTTCATTTCTACCTGGATTGTTTTCTCTTGCCACTTCCAGCAGCATAACAGTTGTGTACTTAGACATTTGGGTATGCTAAGTTACCTCTGTAAAAAAGAGAGTCGGTCTAAACATTCTGCCCTACTGAACAGCAAAACAAGAAAAACGGTGTTCTGTTCTCCAAAATCATGATGTTCTTCTTTAATAAATGAAGCTGGGGGCTTCCCTGGTGGCGCAGTGGTTGAGAGTCCACCTGCCGATGCAGGGGACAAGGGTTCGTGCCCCGGTCCAGGAAGATCCCACATGCCGCGGAGCAGCTGGGCCCATGAGCCATGGCCGCTGAGCCCGCGCGTCCAGAGCCTGTGCTCTGCAACGGGAGAGGCCACAACAGTGAGAGGCCCACATACCGCAAAAACAAAAAAAATTTTTTAATAAATAAATGAAGCTGCCCAAAGCCAAATTTCTGTTATGAAACATAAATTATCAGTCCCAAAGAAAAACTAGCATGGTAACAAAATTATTTTCCCTAGATGCCTGTGCCTGGATTTGGGACCTTGTCTGAGTTCATTTGGGGGCATATAGCTCCATTACAGATTGTTGTACACTGCGCTGTACTCCTTGAGTAGCTTATATATCCCGAGGTCATGCCCTTATGCCTAGGAAATGCTTTCCAAATTAAGGCTCCAGTTACCTCAAGTTCTCATTGCCATTCTATCATGTTCATTTAGGAAATGGTTGAATACTACTACATGCCAGCCCTGTGCTGTACGCTGTACATAAGACAGACAAGGTTCAGCTCTCATGGGGTTTTGCCCTGGAGGGGATGGGAGGGAAGGTATATAATGGTAGCCTGCAGCCCTAACCAACCTGTCATGTGCTTGGTGGATTCTCTCAGCGTGTCTTGAAGAGTCCTGCTCTTCCTGAGTGAATCAGACAAGAAAGACCCTGCTGTCTTGGACAGTAAGGAAGAAAAGCAGATAGATTCATGTGTTCCTGGCTGGTAGTCTTGCAGAACTTTCTGCTTTCAACTTACTTTGACCCTTGAGTAACAAATAACCCCCTAAGAGCCACAGAGGTATCTCAAAAGGTGAGAACTATAGCATTAATGGACTTCAAGATATTATTGAATTCTTAAACAATAGCTTATATGTGTTAGGAATTGCTTAGCAATTGTTCTTATATATAATCTTTGTTAATTTATATAGTTTCATATTATTCAACAGTATAAATAATTTACATTGTGGGTTTGTTCATATGATCATCCTTTAATCCTTGGGAAGTCAGAACAAGGTGCTACATACCTTTCTTATTTTCTACTCATTTTCTCTTCCACAGGTCTGGGCATACCAATGGGAACTTGTTACACTTTTATGGTTAGTCAGCTTGTAGAGGAATGCATTATTTATTCTCTCTTGCTTGGGGGTCAAAGCAACCAACCAGATCTAAAGACACATTTAGAAGACTTGTCAACATAAACAGGTATTTATTCTGACTTTGCTATTATAATTTAGAAAATCTTCATTTATCTAACACCTTTGAAGAACGTGAAAATTCTGAATTAGTTTTCTATTTAATTTAAACTAATCCCCTTAAGTGTAAGATGTTTAAAAATCTGCCTTTAATGAAATATTTTAGGGACTTCCCTAGTGGTCCAATGGTTAAGACTCCATGCTTCCAATGCAGGGAACATGGGTTTGATCCCTGGTCAGGGAAATAGGATTCCAGATGCCATGCAGCGCAGTCCCCCCACAAAAAAATTATCTTAAATAAAATTGATCCCTGCCTTCTTGAAACATATAGCAAATATACTTTAAGCTCTTCTTATTTTCTCGGTCATTGTTAGCATTAAGAAATAGAGGGCAAAGTAATGCATTTTGGGAAATATTAAAATATACTAGGGACTTGCCTGGTGGAGCAGTGGTTAAGAATCAGCCTGCCAATGCAAGGGACATGAGTTCGAGCCCTGGTCCAGGAAGATCCCACATGCCGGGGAGCAACTAAGCCCGTGTGCCACAACTACTGAGCCTGCGCTCTAGAGCCCACGTGCCGCAACTACCAAAGCCCGGGCGCCTAGAACCCGTGCTCCGCAACAAGAGAAGCCACCACAATGAGAAGCCCGCGCACCACAACGAAGAGTAGCCCCCGCTCAATGCAACTAGAGAAAGCCCGCGCGCAGCAACAAAGACCCAATGCAGCCAAAAATAAATTTAAAAATAAAGTTTTATATAAAATAAATAAATAAATACCGAGTGTCCACTATACGCCAGGTGTACATATTTTCTTTCCTATACCTTGAACAGTGCTGTGAAATATATAACAACCTTACTTTACACCTATGGAAAACTGAAGCTAATAGATATTAAAAGAACTTAACTGGGTCACAGGAGTGTTAAGTTTAAGAGCTGATATTCGAATCCAACCCTTAATCAAGAGTCTGTATTCTGACTAATAAGAGCCTCCTGTATAAAAATAAAATAAAATAAAATTGAAAAATTCAAAAAAAAAGGAGTCTGTACTCTTTTTTTCTTTTTTAAAATGAGAAAACAGAAGTTTATTTCTCAAATAACAGTCTGGAAGATGCTGAGCAGCAGGTAGCTCTGCTGCACCTGGCCAATCAGAGACTTGGGTTCCTTTCATATTGTTGCTTTGCCCTCTCTTAGGATTTCACCTCAATTGCATGGTCAAAACTCAGTCACATGCACATCTGGTCCAGCTTGCTCTGGAATGGCGGAGGTCAGACTGGAGTGGGTAAGGGACACTTCAAGTCCTGTGTATTGAGGGAAAGGAGAGATAGTGAATCTGGGTGCCCCTGGGTAAATAAGGAGGGTTAAGGACTAGGGTTGCCCATCTCTCCACCTCCACTCACCTCCCTCTCTCTGGTTCCCAGACCTAGAAAGCTACTCTCAGATTCTGCATCCTTTCTATTAAGTCAGGTTGTCTTCCTTATACTGTTGCTAAGAGGTAATAATAGAGTAATCAACACGTATTCAGCAGGGTAATTGAGGCCAACTTAACCATGGACCTACTGGTAATAAATGTAACCAACCAGCTGTGTTTGTAATTGTCAGTTATCATTAGAAGATAAAGGGGAAGTGGTTCTTCCCAGTTGCTAGAATCTCCCTCTGAGGGGGTGGTCAGGAGACTTGGACTAGCCCAGCTGAGACCAAAGGCCAACTTGTTTAAAGGCCAGGGTTGGGTTTCATAAGAGCAGATCTAAAGCCACCTGATGGGGGACTCCCCTGGTGGTCCACTGGGTAAGACTCTGGGCTCCCAATGCAGGGGGGCCGGGTTTGAACCCTAGTCGGGGAACTAGATCCTGCTAGGCAGTTAGGGATATGAACACCCCATCCGGAGTGCAAAGGCAAATGTTGAACTGATATAGTACAACGTTGAGACTTTGGTGAGAACAAGTACAAGTGTAGTTCAATAAGAGGAAATCTTAGGCAATTTCCTAAAACAACTGTTATCGAAAGATAGGTAGAGGGGTCAACCTTGCTTAAAGGGGACAAGATCTTCTGTGATGATACTAAGAGACGATTTGAATCGTAGGAGCCATTTACAAGCTTTGTCAGTCAGTCAGTGGCATAGTCCATAATGAATGAATGACAATGAGAACCGTGCTTTTCTGAGTTCTTTTTTAATATTTACAGCAACTTTTAAAGTCTTTAATTCTTTAATTTTTCTTCCTTTTTTCCCTTTAATTGTGACAAACACCAATTCTAGCACCTCAATTAATTCATGGTTTTTCTTCCATTTTCTGTTTCTGCTTTAGGTTAGTTTTATGCTATAATTAACTATTTATCAATATATATCTATATCTACTGTATTAGAGTTTCTGCCCAAACTGCTTCTACCCAGTTGGCTATGCCATTCCATGATTCTCTGACCAACTCCATCCTTGGGTCGGTTTTTTTTTAACTACATTGGGTTCTTCTGAAAAGTCTGATTTCAGCAAGCTTGCATTTGAAGATTCATACATGTGGTAGTCAGCCTCCAAGATGGTCTTCGATGGTCCTTACCTCCTGCTATCCGTGTCCCCTCTCATGCTGATAGGGATGACCTCTGGAACCAGTAGGGTAGTGTGGAAATAAAGATATACGATTGCTTTTTTTTAATATTAATTAATTAATTAATTAACTTATTTGGCTGCACCGGGTCTTAGTTGTGGCATGGGGGATTTCGTTGCCACGTGTGGGATCTTCGTTGCGCATGAGGAATCTTTAGTTGTGGCTTGCGAACTCTTAGTTGCAGCATGTGGGATCTAGTTCCCTAACCAGGGATCAAACCCTGGCCCCCTGCATTGGGAGTACAGAGTCTTAACCATTGGACCACCAGGGAAGTCCCAGGTATACGATTTCTGAGGCAATTCATAAAAGACTTGTGGCTTCTGCATTACTCTCTCAGATCACTCTTTCTAGAGGAAACTAGTGGCTATGCCTTGAAGACAAGCAACCCTATAAAGTAGTCCATGAGGCAAAGAACTGAGGCCTCCTGCCAATAGCCAGGTGAATAAGCCATCTTGGAATTGGCTCTTTCTGCCTCAGTTAAGTCTCAGATGACTGCAGTCCCGACTGACACTTTGACTACAAAACTCATGAAAGTCTCAGAACCACAACACTTAGACATTCCTGAACTCCTGACCCGTAGACACTATATGGAATAATAAATGTTTATTGTTGTCTGAAGCTTCTAATTTTGGAAATTATTTGTTATATAGCAATAGATAACATACAATATGCTTGGTGGCTTTCCTTCTTTTTTAAAAAAATATTTATTTATTTATTTGGCTGTGCCAGGTCTTAGTTGCAGCATGCAGGATCTTTAGTTTTGGCATGTGGGATCTAGTTCCCTAACCAGGTACCAAACCTGGGCCCCCTGCGTTGCAAGCATGAAGTCTTAGCCACTGGACCACTAGGGAAGTCCCGTTAGTGGCTTTCCTTCTATCTAAATTCCTTGTAGTTTTGCAGGACACCTTGAACTTCTCTTCTTAGCTTTGAAAATGTCGAATTCTACATTTTAAAATGTCTGTCTATCTCCTTCATTGGGGCAGAGACCACATGTAATTTTTCATCAAGCACAACTCCCAGCATACAGAAGGCATTAAAATATGTTTTAGTAAATATCTAATAACAAACAAAATAAGGAATCCTAAACCCAAGAATGATTTGTTCCCAACATTTTGTATCCCTAAAATATATTATAGTGGTCTTTCCCAAAATCATTTTTCACATAATATTCAAACATTTATGTGCCTCTATTGTAGCATTATCACACATAGTAATAGTTGGCAGTCTGTGAGCTCCATGAGGGCAAGGAGCTTAGCTTCTTACTGCCTTTGTATTTTCAGCATTTGCAAGTGCCCGCCACAAGGGTGTTCAATAAATGCTATTGAGTGATAAATTAAGAGAAGTGATCGGGGACTTCCCTGGTGGCGCAGTGGTTAAGAATCCGCCTGCCATTGCAGGGGACACGGGTTCGAGCCCTGGTCCGGGAAGATCCCACATGCCGCGGAGCAACTAAGCCCGTGCGCCACAACTACTGAGCCTGTGCTCTACAGCCTGCAAGCCACAGCTACTGAGCCCATGCGCTACAACTACTGAAGCCCGCGCACCTAGAGCCCGTGCTTCACAATGAGAGAAGCCACCGCAATGAGAAGCCTGTGCATCGCAACGAAGAGTAGCCCCCGCTCGCCGCAACTAGAGAAAGCCCGCGCGCAGCAACGAAAACCCAACACTGCCAAAACTAAATAAATAATAAAATAAGTAAATTTTTTAAAAATTAAAAAGAAAAAAGAGGTGATCAATCTGTGGAATGACTAAAGATGGACTTCCCATGATACTATTCAAGATCTGAAGGCATGCCATCTCACTCAATATTGCAGTTTTGGGGATTCTTTGCTTTGTTGTGGAATCATCAGTTATACTGAATTTTTTCAAAAGCCTTATTTAAAAAAAAGCCTTCTATTAATGTCCTTTGACCAAACCAAATTTAAGTAAGAGGTTCTATTCAGAGAGACAGTAAATCAGAGGAAGGATAATATCTTCTGGTCCAAATGCTGCTCCAATTTGGCAGATGGCAAACACAGGAAATACACATTCCATAAGACATGTGGACACATAGACTAATCAATTCATGCTCATGCTGAACCAGCAAATCCAAGGATACTAGGCACAGATTCTGCAATTAGAAGGGCTCCCTTGAGAGAGATTGCCATTCAAAATACTAGAAAGTCCAAGCGATAACCGAGGAGCTGGATGATTCATGATACATGGAATAGTAAAGCCCAGAGCAAAATGCCTTGAAACTGTATAGTATTTACAGTAATACTCATAAACAGCTATGGGTGCAAACACCATTATTACGGTGTCGACAAGTCAGCAGACACTTTTTAAACTAATTTTTATTTTATGTTACTGTGGAAATTTACAGTAGAACTGTTAAAGTCATTCTCAGTGGAAGAAGTACATGTAGGGCTTCCCTGGTGGCGCAGTGGTTAACAATCCGTCTGCCATTGCAGGGGACACGGATTCAAGCCCTGGTCTGGGAAGATCCCACATGCCGCAGAGAAACTAAGCCTGTGCGCCACAACTACTGATCCTGCGTGCCACAACTACTGAAGCCCGTGCGCCTAGAGCCCGTGCTCCGCAACAAGAGAAGCCACGGCAATGAGAAGAGCACCACAACGAAGAGCAGCCCCTGCTCGCCTCCACTAGAGAAAGCCCACGCACAGCAATGAAGACCCAACATAGTCAAATAAATAAATAAAATAAAATAATTAATTAAAAAAAAAAAGAAAGCCAAAAAAAAAAAAAGAAAGCCATTAAGAAAAGTTTTTTTTAAAAAAAGTACATCTAACGTATCATGTTAGCGACTTCCCTGGGGGTCCAGTAGCTAAGACTCCGTGCTCCCAACACAGGGGGCCTGGGTTTGATCTCTGGTCAGGGATCTAGATCCCGCATGCCACAACTAAGAGTTTGCAAGCCGCAACTAAAGATTTCACATGATGCAACAAAGATCCCGCACACCACAACTAAGACCCAGCACAGCCAAATAAATATTAAGAAAGAAAAATAGAGTATCACGTTATATTAGAACATATCAAACATGATTTGTCCTGACTGCAACCACAGCTGCTTATACAAATTATATAATAAGTATACTCACTAATTAAAACTAGCAAGAGTATCAGTTGATTTAGGGATGACTGAGAGTTGAAACAGTTAATTTTCTTCTGTTACTTACAGTTCCTATTGCAATGACTACTAATATAACTTATTCGTACTAATGTATCCATGTAGACTTCTCATCAAAATAATGAGGTCATGTTTTTTCACTAGTGGTCTTCCTTACTATTGATGACCTTCTCATCCCATATACAAAGAATTGCCATAAAGCAATAACAAAAACAAATCTATAATCCTCTTTTGCAACCCAGAACTCATTGTTCAGTATGAGTTTTGATACAGATAAGAAGGAACATGATACCTAAGAGAGTCAAGTGATGGGGGTGTATTGATAAACATAAAGATTGCTTCCAGGACTATAGAACTGATAATTTCCCTCATATCTTAAGCTTTTAAATTATCAGCTGTATTGATTTAGTACTCTAATTTTAATGTTGACATGAAACAAAGATGGCTTCTTTTTTTAGGCTTTTATCTTGAACACAGTGTCTGGATAATTTTAAAAGGTATTGGCATATCCCAATGATCTGTACTGTTCTAGGGTGTGATGGCTTAGGAGTGAATATGATTTGAACCTAATACATTTTTAGAGGGTGTCAAATTCAGAACCAGGCAGATCCATCTCCTGACCCTAAACATGGTCCTAAAGTAAATCGCTTGAGGAAATTGGATCCCAAAGATGACAGGTGGGGAATTTTGAAGTGTGTCCATATTTCATTGGAGATCAAAGAAGCCTAACTAAAAGAATTGTGGACTAACTCACATGATAACTTCTTTTTGAAAGGGCTATTTTATCTTGAAGATTATGAGTTTGGAGGAACTAAGGTGATTAGCAGTGGAAAGAATCAGAACGTGTGAAATTCCTTAAAAATTTATTGACTTAAATAACTTTGTGTTACACATAATAATAAAAAAAAACCCTTACACTTAAAAAAAATCTATATTATATTGCCAAAGTATAATGACCAGCATGAAACACAGATCTTGGTTAAAAAAAAAAAAAAGCAAAGGTAACATTTAAGCTGGTACTCCCGTATTCAAACATTTTTGTTTAGATCATACAGTATTTAGCCAAAAAGAGGAGGCCATAGTAATGCCAGCAATGGATCACACAACTTTGAAGAGGATCTCTCAGCAAAGTCAAAGGAGCCACCATTGTACACATGGTGTTTAATGAAACATAAAAGCACAATGTTCTGGCACTGGGCTATGTTTACACGGTGTTGATATAAAAACCATCTCAGCTCCAATTATGGCTTGCTCACCAAGAGTCTTTCATTGCAATGGTCATGAGGGAAGGAATTTTGTTAGCTGATAAAGCTGAAAACGCTGTTAATTAACAGTTCCTAAGAGGTAGGAACCATGAAAGCCTAAATTCTAACTTTCACAGAAGTAGCCAATTTGATAATATCCCAATTTAATACATCTAATTTCATTATATAGTCTCAAACTACAATGGCAATCGTTCATTCATATATTTTTTAAAAGCCTATAATTTGCCTGGCACTATTTTAGGTATTAGGGAAACAGAGGTGAACAAAGTGGACAGACGTCTCTACCCTTAAAAACTTACATTTTAGTGATAGGAGCTAGACAGTAAAAAATAATTAAAATATAGGTATAATACGCCAGATGATTTACTGGAGAAAAATAAAGCAGGAAAAGGGGAAAGAGAATGCCAGGGTTAGACAGGGTTGCAACTTTAAATACGATAGAGAGGAAATACCTCAGTGAGAAGGGAACATCTGAGCAAAAACCTGAAAGTGGAGTGTGTTAGTCAATTCAGGCTGCCATAACAAAATACCATAGGCTGGGTGGCTTAAACGATAGACATTCATTTTCTCAGAGTTCTGGAGGTTGGAAATCAGAGATCAGGTAGTCAGCCTGGTCCGGTTCTGAGGAGAGCTCTTCCTGGCTTCCAGAGGTAGCCTTCTTGTTCTTCGTGCACATGGAGACAGAGGAGAGAGACAAGGAGGTGGGGAGAGGGAGGGAGAGAGCTCTCAGGTATCTCTTCTCACAGGGACATTAATCCTGTTAGATCAGGTCCTACCTTCATGACCTCATTCAACCTTAATTACCTTCAATAAGGCCCTATCTCCAAATAGTTATATTGGGAGTTAGAGCTTCAACATATAAATGGGGGTGGGTGGGTGGGAACAAAACAATTCAGTCCATAGCAGGTCGTTAGTAATACATATATCTGGGGGAAGAATGTTTTAGGCAGAGAGTTTGGGCCAGAGATACAACCTAGGGAGTTGTCAGCATATAGATGATATTTGAAGCCCTCAGGCTGGATGAAATCACCACTAGAGTAAAAGTAGAAAAGGGAAACAAAGCCAAGGGCTGAATCCTAGACTGAAAGGAGCAACCAGTGAGTAAGTTAGGAGAAAACTAAGAGGGTGTAGTGTCCTGGAAGCCTAGTGGATAAAGCATAGAATTTCAAGAAGGAGGAGGTAAGAGCTCTGTCAAATAAAAATGAAGGCTGGGCTTCCCTGGTGGCGCAGTGGCTGAGAGTCCGCCTGCCGATGCAGGGGACACGGGTTCGTGCCCCGGTCGGGGAGGATCCCACATGCCGCGGAGCGGCTGGGCCCGTGAGCCATGGCCACTGAGCCTGTGCGTCTGGAGCCCGTGCTCCGCAACGGGAGAGGCCACAACAGTGAAAGGCCCGCGTACCGCAAAAAAATAAAAAAAATTAAAAAAAAAGAGAACGAAGGCTGAGTCTTGACCATTGGATTAACAACATGGAGGTCACAGGTGACCATACCAAGAGCAATTTTAGTGGAGTGGTAAGGGCAAAAGCCTGGCTGGAGTAGGTTCAAGAGAGACTGAGAGAGGGACTTCCCTGTTTGGCCCAGGGGTTAAGACTCCACGCTCCCAATGCAGGGGGCACATGCTCGATCCCTGGACAGGAAACAAAGATCCCACATGCTGCATGGCGCGGCCAAAAAAAAAAAAAAGAGAGAGAGAAACTGAGAGGAGAGGAATTCAAAACATTGAGTAGACAAGCAACAAAAGAAAAAAATAGATAAATTGGACTATATCACAATTAAAAATCTTTTGCTACGAATGATACCATCAAGAAATGAAAAGACAACCTACCATATGGGAGAAAAATTTTTACAAATCTGATAAGAGACTTGTATCCAGAATATATATATTTTAAAATTCTGTAACTCAACAATATAAAACCAAATGACCCATTTTTTTCAAATGGGCAAAGGACTTGAATAAACATTTCTCCCAGGAAGATATGTAAATGGTCAATAAGGACATGAAAAAGAGATCAGTATCATTAGCCATTAAAGAATTGCAAATCAGGGCTTCCCTGGTGGCGCAGTGGTTGAGAGTCCGCCTGCCAGTGCGGGGGACGGGGGTTCGTGCCCCGGCCCGGGAAGATCCCACATGCCGCGGAGCGGCTGGGCCCGTGAGCCATGGCCGCTGAGCCTGAGCGTCCGGAGCCTGTGCTCTGCAAGGGGTGAGGCCACAGCAGTGAGAGGCCCGCGTACCGCAAAAAAAAAAAAAAAAAAAAAAAAAAAAAAGAATTGCAAATCAAAGCCACAATGAGGGGCTTCCCTGGTGGCGCAGCGGCTGAGAATCTGCCTGCTAATGCAGGGGACACGGGTTCGAGCCCTGGTCTGGGACGATCCCACATGCCGCGGAGCGACTGGGCCCGTGAGCTACAACTACTGAGCCCGCGCGTCTGGAGCTAGTGCTCCGCAACAAGAGAGGGCCGTGATGGTGAGAGGCCCGTGCACCGCGATGAAGAGTGGCCCCCACTCACCGCAACTAGAGAAAGCCCACGCACAGAAACGAAGACCCAACACAGCCAAAAATAAATAAATAAACAAAATTTTAAAAAAAAAAGCCACAATGAGATACCACTTCATACCCACTAGGATGCCTATAATAAAAAAGACAGATAATGTTGGTGAGTTTGCGGAGAAATTGGAGCTCTCATTTATTGCAGGTAGGAATATAAAATGGTCCAGCATTTTGGAAAACAGTTTGGCAGTTCCTCAAAAAGTTAAATATAGGATTACTCTATGACCTAGCAATTCCACTTCCAGATATATATCCAAGAGAAATAAAAATATATGTCCACACAAAAACTCGTATGCAAAAAGATGTACGTGAACGTTCACAGCAGCATTATTCATAATAGCCCAAAAGTGGAAACAATCCAAATGTTCATCAACTGATGAGATCAATGAAAGTGGTATATTCAAACAATGGAATTATTATTGAGCAATCAAAAGGACTCAAGTACTGATACATGCTACAACTTGGATGAACTTCAAAACATTGTGCTAAATGCAAGGATCCAGTTAAAAAAGATCACGTAGTATAATTCCTTTATATGAAAAGTCCAGAATAGGCAAGTCCATAAAGACAAGAAGATTAGTGTTTGTGTAGGGTTTTATAGGATAGGAGTGATTAATGGATGGGGGGTTCTTTTTGAAATTATGAAAATATTCCAAAATTGATTGCTGTTGCACAACTCTGTGAATATGTTAAAATCATTAAATTGTACACTTTAAATGAGTATATTTTGTAGTATGTGAATTACATCCCCATGAAGACGTGGTGGGTTTTTTTTTTTTTTTAATTGCATAGTGATGACTTCAGGAACAGAGAAATAAAACTCTAGTAGATACTTAGCATCACCATTTGGGATCCAATTCTAAGTGTATCTGACTCCAAAGACTGTGTGTTCTTAACCACTCTGCTATACTGCAGATAACCTAAGGGTTATTTCCTTAGGTTAGATTCCCAGAAGCAGAATTAGTTACTGAGACAAAGGATCTGAACAATTTATTGTAAGGGCTGAAGGAGTCCATGCAGCCATCTGGGATTGCCAGGTACATGGACCCCTTCTAGGCAAAGTGATCCAAACTGTTCTTTCCCGAGCAGTTGTATGACTCAAACAACCTGTTCTGAATGAAATAAACCCTGCTATCACAGCTGATTAACCAGTGGCTAAGACACAAGCCAAAGGCAACTACATACAGGCTAGTCAACTTCCACTGAGGCAGAAGCAGTAGCTTAGAAGCTTAGTAGCTTAGTTCAAAAGCAGCACTTGGGACTTCCCTGGTGGTCCAGTGGTTAAGAATCCACGCGGGCTCAATCCCTGGTAGGGGAACTAAGATCCCACATGCCTCGGGGCCCTCAAGCCACAACTACAGAGCCCGCTTGCCACAACTAAAGAGAAGCCCAGACGCCACAACGAAAGATCCCACGTGCCGCAACTAAGACCCAATGCAGCCAAATAAATAAATAAATATTAAAAACAAACAAAGAAAAGCAGCACTCAATACTGAGTAATGGTAAATCAACCCAATCAAATTATCTCTGTAGGGATGTGCCAGGTGAACAAAGAGAAGGCAAATAACTCAAGCCCAAGGTGTTAAACTTTTAGCAGCTGTGTGCTAAGTATAGAAAATGAATTTTGTGGAGAGTTTTCAGTTGTTGTCCAAAGAGTAAGCCCAAACACCTCTTGAAGAGAATCTTACCCCACTAGGAACCCATGCAAAGCACATTGATACCAAGTTAATTTTACTAATATAATTATATGAAGCATTTTCTAAGGATAAAGGAGTTTTCAAAGGGAAACAAAGTCATTCCATCAGATTGAATCATTATATCAATAAGAATTTTAAATAAATTATCTTTTGTTCCAAGGTGGGGAAAATGAACATAAGCTAGAACATCTAATCCAACAAGGCCTCTAAACCTTCTATATCTTCATCTGTCCTCAAACCTTAACACCCCTTTCTGCCCTGCACTCAGCTAATAAGTTTGCCTTTATGCCACTGGGAAAATATAGGCAACCAGATAAGACTTTCTCACCCTCTCACCACCAAATCCACCAACCTATCTGTATCAGCACGCATATTCTCTGTTTTCTCTCCCATGACAAAGGGAGGAGTATCCCTGTTCTTATTAAAGGCCAATTATCCCATTTAGGCTTTGTATCCCATTCCCTCTAGCCTAATCATAGACTTTGCTCCTAAAATTTTCCTTAATAGCTCCTGCATCATCAATTCCTCCCTTTCTATTGAAAACATGCAAACATGCTCTAGTATCGCCAACCCCAATACTTTAAAAACTCTCCTGGGAAATTTTTAAAAAAACAACAACAAAAAACTTTTGGAGTAGGGACAGTTTTCAAAGTATGACACAAAACTCAGAAAAATTCAACTATGTAAAACTTTTCAAATTTCTGCAGAGAAAAATCAACATAAAGTGAAAAGACATATTTGCAATTCATATCACAAAGTGAAGTCTAATGTGCCTGATATATTAAAAGCTCCTACAAATCAATAATAAAAAGACCAATAACCCATTAGAAAGAAGAACAAAAGGTAAGAAGAGACAATTCAAAGAAAAAGAAATACAAATAGCTTTTAAACTTTTGAGAATATATTCAATCTCACTGGAAGTAAAAGAAGTAAATGAAAATTTAAAATACACCAAGAGGGGGACTTCCCTAGTGGTGTAGTAGTTAAGAATCCACCTGCCAATGCAGGGGACACGGGTTCGAGCCCTGGTCCAGGAAGATCCCACATGCCGCGGAGCAACTAAGCCCGAGTGCCACAACTACTGCTCCCGGGCGCCTAGAGCCTCTGCTCTGCAACAAGAGATGCCACCACAATGAGAAGCCCGTGAACTGCAACAAAGAGTAGCCCCCACTCGCTGCAACTAGAGAAAGCCCGAGCACAGCAACGAAGACCCAACGCAGCCATGAGTAAATAAATAAATAAATTTATATTAAAAAAAAAATACACCAAGAGGGGACTTCCCTGGTGGCGCAGTGGTTAAGAACCAGGACACGGGTTCGAGCCCTGGTCCAGGAAGATCCCACATGCCACAGAGCAACTAAGCCCATGCGCCACAACTACTGAGCCTGCGTTCTAGAGCCCATGAGCCACAACTACTGAAGCCCGCGTGCCTAGAGCCCATGCTCCACAACAAGAGAAGCCACCACAATGAGAAGCCTGTTCACCTCAACGAAGGGTAGCCCCCACTCACCGCAACTAGAGAAAGCCCATGCACAGCACCGAAGACCCAACGCAGCCAAAAAAAACACCAAGAAACCATTTTTCACTTACTAGATTGGCAAACATTAAAAAAAAATTAATAACATGATATGGGGAAACAGGTTTTCTCATCATTGCTGGTGGGAGAGATATTGGTACAAATTATATTGACGCATTCTGGAACCATATCTATCAAACTCACAAATGTACTTACCCTTTGACTTAACAATTAATAATTTTACCCTATAGATATGTTGCCACACATGTGAAAAGACTTATGTATAAAATTATTCATTGCAGCTTTGTTTGTAATAGCAAAAGATTGAAAACAACCTAATATTCATCAACAGGAATCACTAGGGGGTTGAATAAATAAATTATGGTATAACAACACAATGTAACCATCAATAAACTGGAAGACCTCCTTGTATACCTATACGGAACAATCTCCAAAATATGTTGATAGTAGAAAAGTAGGGGGCAGAAACAGTGTGTACAATGAGCTACCATTTGTGTATTTGTTTAAAAGGAGGGAAAGTGGAAGAATATATATATATTTGCTTGTACATACACAGAGTATTTCCAGAAGGATTCTTAAGAGACTGGAAACATTGGAATGAGGGAGGAAAACACTGTGACTGGGAGAAAGTTGTGGGAGTGAGACTTTTCACTATATACCTTTTTGTACCTTTACAATTTTGTACCATGTAATGTAACCTATTCAGAATTTGCTTCTATTAAAAAAAACATTTTAAAAGCTTTCCCTGACCTACCTCCCCTCCCAACTATCATCCTAATTCTTTACAGAACCACTCAAAGTGTTCGTCTATATTTGCTGTCTCTACTTTCTCATCTTTATTCTCTCTTCAATCCATTCAAACCTAGGTTTTGTCCCAACCATTCTACTGAAACTGCCTTCTTCAGGGCATTATAACCTCCATCTCTGATGGAGGCTAAGACCTTCATCTTAGCCTCTCAACAGTATTCAACACTGTTGACTACTCCCTGCTTGAAGTAATTTCTATTTATCTATTTATTTTTATTTATTTTTAAATGTATTTATTTATTTTTAATTTGGCTATGCTGGGTCTTAGTTGCGGCACGTGGGATCTTCATTGCCACGTGTGGGGTCTTCCTTGTGGCATGTGGGATCTTTCTTTTATTTTTTTTGGTTTTGCTGTGTATAGGGTTTTTTTTTTTAACATCTTTATTGGAGTATAATTGCTTTACAATGTTGTGTTAGTTTCTGCTGTGTAACAAAGTGGATCAGCTATATGCATACATATATCCCCATATCCCCTCCCTCTTGCATCTCCCTCCCACCCTCCCTATCCCACCGCTCTAGGTGGTCACAAAGCACTGAGCTGATCTCCCTGTGCTATGCAGCTGCTTCCCACTAGCTACCACTAGCTATCTATTTTACATTTGGTAGTGTATATATGTCAGTGCTACCCTCTCACTTTGTCCCAGCTTACCCCTCCCCCTCCCTGTGTCCTCAAGTCCATTCTCTATGTCTGTGTCTTTATTCCCATCCTGCCCCCAGGTTCGTCAGAACCACTTTTTTTTTTTTAGATTCCATATATATATATTAGCATACAGTATTTGTTTTTCTCTTTCTGACTTATTTCACTCTGTATGACAGTCTCTAAGTCCATCCACCTCACTACAAATAACTCAATTTCGTTTCTTTTTATGGCTGAGTAATATTCCATTGTATATATGTGCCACATCTTTATCCATGCATCTGTTGATGGACAGATGTCCATGTTCTGGCTATTGTAAATAGTGCTGCAATGAACATTGTGGTACATGTGGTATCTTTAGTTGAGGCACGCAGGATCTTTTTTAGTTGGGGCACGTGTAATCTTTAGTTGCTGAAGTAATTCCTTTCTTGGCTTCTAGGACACTTCTTTCTCCTAGTTTTCTTCTTGCTTCCTTGGCCACCCCTCAGTCATCTTGGTGGGATCCTCCTCTTCCTCTATCTAATTTCTAAAGATTGGTTCTCTCTTTGGCTGTTCTCTTTCTTTTTTTGAATTTTATTTATATTTTTATACAGCAGGTTCTTATTAGTTATCCATTTTATACATATTAGTGTATCCATGTCAATCCCAATCTCCCAATTCATCCCCCCACCCCCACACCCCCACCCCCGCCACTTTCCCCACTTGGTGTCCATCCGTTCTCTTTGGGTCTTTTCTACTCCATCCACAGTCTGCCCTAAGTGATCCCATCCAGTCCAATAGCTTTAAATACTACTATTGACCACCTAATTTATAATCCAGTCTCGCCTGTCTCCCTGAGCTCCCAGGCTCATATATTAAATATACACTTGAAAATTCACTGGGATGTCTAGTAGACATCTCAAACTTAACATATGGGAATTCCCTGCTGCTCCAGTTGTTAGGACTCGGTGCTTTCACTGCTGGGGCTGGGCTCGATCCGATATTGCAAGTTGCATGGTGTGGCCAAAAAAAAATAGGACTTTACTCCCTCAAACCTCTGTCTACTCAGTCTCCTCCAGCTCAGTAAAAACCTTTTGTGGATATTCACAGCTACTCAGATCCAAAACCTAGAATCATCTTTGATTCCTCTTTCCCTGATACCTATATCCAATCATCAATAAGTTCTTTCAGTTTTACCTTTAAAACATAGCCCAAATTCATTCACTTCTTATGTCTACAGCTTCCTAGCCTGAGGCACCATCATCTTCCTATTGTGCTACTCATCTTTTTGCTACTATTGGTAATTTAACATTTCTACCTCCTCAAATACAGTATGAGCCTCTCAAAAGTAGGACCCACATCTTAGTTATTTTTGTATTCTGTTATAATGCAGTGCTTGGAACATTATATCTGCTTAATAAACTTTTGTTGAATGAATAAATAGATGACTGGAGGAACTAATGAGTGAATGGTGACAAGTAAACCATGACTCAGGTAACTAACAACACCCACATCTAGTGCCTCCTGTCATTTCCTTGCAGTTCTTTGCTGGAAAGGCCACATCTTTATAAAATTTCATATAGTAGGCATCCATTAGGCTTTCTGTCCAGCATCGTATTTTCTGTGAACTGCTTTCCTCACCTCCACAGCACTAAATTCACCTTATAATGGTAGCGGGCCCTTGGTACCATTTTGTGCGATGTTTATACACCAAAAGACACCATAAACTAAATCAAATGGAAGAAAAACCACTGTAGACAAAAGGCTAATACTATTAGTGTAAAGAGAACTCATATAAACTAATAAAAAAATGATAAACAACCCGGCAGGAAAAATGCTGGGCAAAGAATAAGAACAGGCAATTTATTAAAGATGAAATACAAAGGTCAAAAAACAAAACAGGGCTTCCCTGGTGGCGCAGTGGTTGAGAGTCCGCCTGCCGATGCAGGGGACACGGGTTCATGCCCCGGTCCGGGAAGATCCCACGTGCCACAGAGCAGCTAGGCCCGTGAGCCATGGCCGCTGAGCCTGCGCGTCCGGAGCCTGTGTTCCGCAACGGGAGAGGCCACAACGGTGAGAGGCCCGTGTACCGCAAAAAAAACAAAACAAAACAATTCTATTCCATTGGTCATGCTTTTCTTTATGAAAAATAGATTTTTAATATACCATTTTTAACTCCTCAGATTGGCAATATTTCAAAACACTGATAACATTCAGTACTGGAAAGAATATGGGGGGATGAGAACTCTCATACATTGCTGGGGGAAATGATAAGTGCTATGACCATTTGGGAAAGTAATGTGGCAGTATCTTTTAAAATGTAGTATACCTTTTTTTTTTTTTTGGCTGCACCGTGTGGCATGCGGGATCTTAGCTCCCCAATCAGGGATCGAACCTGTGCTCCCTGCATTGGGAGTGCAGTCTTAACCACTGGACTGCCAGGAAAGTCCCTAAAATGTAACATATCCTTTTAATGCAGTATATGGGATCTTTTCTATAGAAATAAAAATACCAGTACATAAGCATACGTGTACAAAGATATTTATTGTGGCATCATTTGTAGTGGGAAAAGGCTGAATTGGAAAATAGCCAGGTAGCTTTCTCTCCATTCATTTTTCTTCCCTGGGATCACATGTTTTCTCATCTCTCTTTCTCTCTGTATTTCTTCCTGGTCTTACAGATGGACCAACAAGGTCACCAGACTTGAATCTCTGATCCTACAAATTTCAGTGCTCACCATGTCTCAGTCTAGAGTTTCTATTTTGTTCATTTACAAAGCTGCTATTTGTATTTTAATGTCACTTTTTATAGTTTCCAGTTCTCTGCCAAATTTTTCAAGTTTAGCTTTTATCTCCTGGAACATAGTAACCAGTTATTTTATAGTCTGTGTCCAGTCATTGTAACATCAGAGTCCCTGTGGGTCTGTTTCTATTATCTGTTATTTCTCTCCTTCCTCATGGTATCTTGTCTCCTTATGTGCCTGGTTATCTTTGTGCTGGACACTGTAATTAAAAAAAAAATTGGGAATTCCCTGGAAGTCCAGTGGTTAGGACTCCATGCTTCCACTGCAGGGGGCATGCAGGGGCATAGGTTTTCTCCTACGATCCCACATGCCACATGGCAAAAAATATATACATATATATAAATAGTTTGATGCCAACGATGATGATATTTTCCTCCAAAGAGGATTTTTATTTGCTCTTGCCACTAGCAATTAGGGACAGTTTAATACAAGTTCAGGCTTTTAGATTTTTCTGGGCCACTTAAGAAGATATGAAGTCAGCCTGCAGTCTGTATGAGGGTTAGTTAACTTCCAGTGCTCCCTTATACCTACAGTGCAGTGTTTTAAAGTCCTGAGCCAAAGCACAGGGTGGTATATTAGGGTTACCACCTTTTATGGCTCCTAGACTCCAAATTTTGTTCCCATAAACTCTCGAGACTGCCAAAAGTACACTAACTTCCCAGTCACTTCTGAATCAGTAAATGTCTCCAGACAAAAGCAGCATGAGTGCCAGGCTCATCACTCCAAATTCCTTACCTATTGAGAATTTTGGCCGAGTAATTCCTCACTGTCTTGTTATTTTATGAGATGTTTCTAGAAGATGCTTTTTAGGTTTCATCCAGGTTGTTTAGCTGCCTTCAGTAGGAGGGTTGATGTGAATTATGTAGTCTACCATTACTAACAGTTAAAGTCTATTCAGTTTACCTTATTCCTGCAAGAGAAAATTTCATTAGTTCCAGTCAAGGGCTGATTCCTGGTGATGTGGCCAAGGGTATAGGGTCATTCAATATATAGAGTACTCAATATATATTAGCCTTGAGAAGGGCAGATTCCTAAGAAGAGGAAGTGAGCATAGGAGAAATGATTGGCAGCTCTAATATACCTAATTACTTGCTGTTCTCTAAATATACTCTCCGATGTCATATTCCTGTACTTTTTCATATGCTATCTCCTCAGCCAGCATTTCATCCCCTCTGGTTCACTAGACAAACTACCATCTCTTTTCAAGTATTGATACCTCATCTCAAAAACAAGCAAACAAACAAATAAACAAAAAGGCAAAGACAGACATCCCTTCCTCTGTATGCTCTTTGTAATGTGCAAAACTTTTTCATAACAATTTTTCTATCCTTCAGGGTAGGAATTATTTTTTCACCTATGTGACCTGACATTGTATCAGGCACATTCAACAAATATTTGTTTAATAAATGAATGATTGTGAGTAAAGAACAACTCTTTCTAAGTTCCCTCAGATCTTACATTCCATGATTCTATAAAATTCCAACTCCAAAAAATAACTTACTTCAGTGGTTTGTCATTCACAGGACCTTAACACTTACAAAGCCCTTTTTCTCCTTTCTTCTAAGAATACAGGTATGTTTTGAGAAAGAGTAGATAATGATATCATTTAGGGATTCCCCTGGTGTTCCAGTGGTTAAGAGTCCACCTTCCAATGCAGGGAACATGGGTTCGATCCCTGGTCGGGGAACTGGGATCCCACATGCCGGGGGGCAACTGGGCCTGTGTGCCACAACCGGAGAGCCCTCACACCACAACTAGAGAGAAGCCCGCATCCCACAGTGAAGATTCCGCGTGCTGCAACTAAGACCCAAAGCAGCCAAAAAAAAAAAAAGAAAAGAAATCATTTTAGAGGCAATTTCTTAACTACTTTTACCCTACTAGATTTGGTTCTCTAGATTCTTAATCTTTTTCCTTATTTTCATGCCTGAATGACAAGGCTTCAAACTCATTAGCTGGCTTTATGACTAATTCACACTTTACCTACCTCCCTCTCCATTCCCACAAAATCCTATTTTTTTTCCTTCCACATTTTCATCCCTTCTCCCTTCTAACATTTCATTCCTTCTTCCATACAAGGACCATTCACCATCACACTACTGGTCAAATGCAGCAAAAGAAACACACAATGTTATATCTACACAATTCTGTAACTTCTATGAAAATCAGAGAATAAGGAATCAAAGCAATTACTAACAAATTTAGAGCATTCCTCAGGGACCTGTATCAACCAGTTCTGACAATTGCACTCCAAAGGAGAAGTGGCAAAATGTTCGTGAGTACTAAGAAGCCACCTTTTGAAGTTTTTTGTTTGTTGGTTTGTTTGTTTTGCCACACATTGTGGCATGGAGAACTTCCCCGCCCAGGGATCGAACCCACACCCCCTGAAGTGGAAGCGTGGAGTCATAACCACTTGACCACCAGGGAAGCCCCTGAAAATATTTTCGAGAAAGATAAGGAGAGCAGTGTGACCAAACAGCCCACCCATTAGCAATCACCTTCACCAGGACAAGGAAAACAGAAAGCATCTGTTCAACCATACTCCCCAAAAAGAAGAGACTAGGAAGAAAACAGACAGAAAACTAATAGTAGCTCTCTGAGGAGGAACAAAAACAGAGGTTGACGTATGACCAATTGTACAAAGCAGGAAGGATGCAAGAAAACAATACCATTAAGAAGTTGCTTTGGGGGCTTCCCTGGTGGCGCATCAGTTAAGAATCTGCCTGCCAGTGCACGGGACACGGGTTCAAGCCCTGGTCCGGGAAGATCCCACATGCCTTGGAGCAACTAAGCCCATGTGCCACAAGTACTGAGCCTGCGCTCTAGAGCCCACGAGCCACAACTACTGAGCCCGCGTGCCACAACTACTGAAGCCTGTGCGCCTAGAGCCCGTGCTCCACAACAAGAGAAGCCACGGCAATGAGAAGCCCACGCACCGCAACAGAGTAGCCCCCACTCGCCGCAACTAGAGGAAGCCCGTGCACAGCAACGAAGACCCAATGCAGCCAGAAATAAAAAAATAAAATAAATAATTTTTTTAAAAAAGCCATAAAGTAAATTATGAGGACAATTGGGAAAATTTAAATACGGATCATATATTAGGTAATCTATGTATCTGTGTTAAATTTCTTGAGGATGACAATTGTATTGTGGTTGTGTAGGTGTATTGGAAAGAATGGTAGCCCCCAGAAAGATATATCCATGTCCTAATCCCCAGAATCTTTGAATGTTATTTGGAAAAAGGGTCTTTGTAGATGTAGGGTCTTGAGGGTCTTGAGATGAGGAGATCATCCTGGGTTATCTGTGTTGTCACTAAATCCAATGAGAAGGATTCCTATAAGAGATGCACAGAGGAGACAGAGAAGAAAAAGAGGTAATGTCACCACAGAAGCAGAGACTGGAGTGATGTGGCCACAAGTCAAGGAATACCAGCAGCCACCAGAAGCTGGATGAGGCAAAGAGGATTCTCCTGTAGAGTCTCCAGAAGGAATGTGGCTCTGCAAACACTGTGATTTTAGAATTGTGGCCTCTAGGGCTTCCCTGGTGGCGCAGTGGTTGAGAGTCTGCCTGCCGATGCAGGGGACGCGGGTTCGTGCCCCGGTCCGGGAAAATCCCACATGCAGCAGAGCGGCTGGGCCCATGAGCCATGGCCGCTGAGCCTGCGCGTCCGGAGCCCGTGCTCTGCAACGGGAGAGGCCGCGACGGTGAGAGGCCCGCGTACCGCGGAAAAAAAAAAGACAAAAGAATTCTGGCCTCCAGAACTGAGAAATAATACATTTCTGTTGTTTTGAGTCACCAAGTTTGTCGTAATTTGTTACGGCAGCCACAGGAAACTAAAACAGTAGAGAATGTATTGTTTCTTAAGCAATGTATGCTAAAATATTTAGCATATTTAAGAAATGCCATGATGTCTACAACTTGTAACTTACTTTTGAAAGGATCATAAAATAATATTTTTAAAGTATGTACGTATATATTTTTAAGATATATATACACAGACACATGTAGTAAATAAGACAAAATATTAATGTTATCAATTGATAAATGGATGTTGTACTATTGTTGTTTTTTTTTTTTTTTGGCTGCGTTGGGTCTTTGTTGCTGCACATGGGCTTTCTCTAGTTGTGGTGAGTGGGGGCTACTCTTTGTTGCGATGCACGGGCTTCTCATTGCGGTGGCTTCTGGTGTTGTGGAGCATAGGCTCTAGATGCACAGCTTTCAGTAGTTGTGGCACATGGGCTCAGTTGTGGCTCATGGGCTTAGTTGCTCTGTGGCATGTGGGATCTTCCTGGACCAGGGCTCGAACCCACGCTCCTGCATTGGCAGGCAGATTCTTAACCACTGCACCACCAGGGAGGTCCCCTGTTGTACTATTCTTTCCATTTTTATGTAGAATTGAAATTTGTAAAAAAAAAAAAAAGTAGAAGTTTGGAAAAAATAATAAAAGAGTACTTCTCTAGCTAAGTAAGAAAAAAAAGAGATTTACTGGCCATGGGGCTGTCAGTTCTTAAAAGCAGCATCCACAGGTAGAAGGACAGTTATTTCAGAAAGCTTCTTGGAAATCTCAAATCAAAACCAGCAAAATCTGCTGCCTTATACCCTCCACCCAACCCTCAAGATGGAAGGGCTATGGAAACTATCTAATGCTTTTGAATGGCAGAGCTAAGCAGGCTCCATACCGTACTTATAAACTGGGGTGACGAGGAAAAGGTAGAGTGGCCAGTTTAAGTAAAACGAGAAAGAACTTAGAAAATGAATTTGTTTCTCATCTTCCCTTTCTTCAGATTCATGATATGAAGAAATAATTCCACCTGCACATATGGGTTCCTCCACATCCTGCCTTTATGGTGCTAAGTACGGAGACCGTTAACTTGAATTGTGCTAATATGATTGAAGTCCTCTGAGGAGGAAACAAACCCAGGGTAATTGTTTTTTTAAAATAATGTAAATATTATAAGCAGTAATCAGACAAAACAAATTCAGAGACCCAGTTAAACTCTTTGCTCTCAAAGGTGAAATTTAATGAGAGCAATTTTTACAAGTAAATCAGGAAAATAAATACTGTGGAAATGAGGAGAACATGGACTAACCAGCTCAATTCTGTAATGGTGTATGACCAAACGGTACCTGTACAAGTGACAGATCACAAAATAAACCAACAAAAGTGAAAATAATCTTTGACTATAATATACTTTTTAGTTGCAGAGATGTTGATCTGCACTCATGCTAATTGAGTGCATTACTAATTTAAGGAGAGAACTAAGCAACTGTCTTTCTGGAGCTTAAAGAGAAAAATATTATCAATTATTTCAATTTAATTTTCCACTCATTCATTCAAATAATTTTTGAGCACCTGCTATGTGTGAGGCACTGGGGTTGGTGACGGGTGGTTGTTGAAAATACAAAGCAGAAAACGAGCACAAAGCTACTTTCTGTCTCTATGGTTTTGCTTATTCTGGACATTTCATATAAATGGAATTATGCAACATGTAGCCTTTTGTGACTGGCTTCTTACACTTAGCATAATGTTTTCAGGTTTTATCCCTGTTGTAGCAAGTACCGGTACTTCATTCTTTTTTTATTTCTGAATAGTATTCCACTGTATGGATATACACATTTTGTTTATCCATTCATTACCTGACAGATACTTAGGTTGTTTCCACTTTTTGGCTATTATGAATATTGATACTATGAACATTCGTGTACAAGTTTTTGTGTGAACAAAGTTAATACAGCATGATTAATTAATGTACTAATTATGTATTCATTAATACAGAAGTAATGGAATGTGGTAAGCATCATGTAGTGGATTTTTATTGGTTTTGGCTGCCCAGCATCTATTCCTCCTTCCCCTTAGAAACAGTACCCATATTCTCTTACGTATGATCACAAAAGGAAGCTTCCAAGGAAGCTGACTTCACACCCAAAACCAGGATAGACCCTATTTGGCTTAAGCAGAGCACATCCTATCTCCATGGACATTGATTAGTTCAGTGATGGACAAGTGATCTTTTTTTTTAAATAAATTTATTCATTTATTTTATTTATTATTTTTGGCTGCTTTGGGTCTCTGCTGCTGTGTGCAGGCTTTCTCTAGTTGCAGCGAGCAGGGGCTACTCTTCCTTGCTGTGCGCACGGCCTTCTCATTGCAGTGGCTTCTCTTGTTGCGGAGCACGGGCTCTAGGCGTGCAGGCTTCAGTAGTTGTGGCGCATGGGATTAGTTCCTCCCCAGAGTGTGGGATCTTCCCGTACCAGGGCTCGAACCCGTGTCCCCTGCATTGGCAGGTGGATTCTTAAACACTGAGCCACCAGGGAAGCCCCTGGACAAGTGATCTTAATTCAGGACAATGGGATATGAAAAGACCTTTGCTGGGGGTTCTGGAAAAGATGCTTCCTTGTTATTTTGAAATAGCTTCCTTGAGAGATGTTCTCTTCCCACTAGAGATGAGGGAAGCAGATGCAGCCCTCCTAGAAACTGCTACAGCCATACTGAGATCATGAAGGAGGAAACTTTAGAAAATCAAATATTTTAGAAGATGAAATGGAAAGAAACCAGGTCTTTAGTAGTATCATTGAGCCTCAACACTGAGGACGAAACTTTGAGTTTTCAGTTGATAACTAGTAAATTCCCTTAATTAAGTTTGAGATGAGTTTTCTGTTGCTAACAATCAGAAGATTACATAATAATATGAACAGGAACTAATTTTTATAGCACTTATATAGTGTAACTTCAAGCTGTGTGAATTCAGTGGTGGACACATTGGCTACTGCCTGTGGGAGTCGTGAAAGGCTTCATGTGGAATGTAACATTTGAATTACAACTTGCAATTAACAAAGTATTTACTGAGTACAATGGGCTAAACAAAGTTAAGCAGATTTCTTTTACTGCAGATGTTCTCAGAGACTTTAACATTCATTCATAATTATTCATAACATGAATCATAAATATCTCCAAGAGAAGGATATAATATACAGTGTTTACTAAATTTATTTCACCCGGAACACCTAGTAATATTTCAAGGAATTGGCCGGCTTGGGAAACACTGGTATGTTTAATGTGTTAATGGATGGCTAGAAGTGAAGAACAAGAGCATCTTGGCCACCTTATTAGGAAGTTTTTATGAAGATGAGGGCATTTGAAACAAATTTTAAGAGACTGATAAGTCCTGACCAAGTAGAATGGATTTAGGTAGCTTCTTTTTTTTTTTAATTAATTAATTTTTATTTATTCATTTTTGGCTGCGTTGGGTCTTTGTTGCTGTGAGCAGGCTTTCTCTAGTTGCAGCGAATGGGGGCTACTCTTCGTTGTGGTGGGGGATTCTCATTGCAGTGGCTTCTCTTGTTGTGGAACACGGGGCTCTAGGTGCGTGGGCTTCAGTAGTTGTAGCGCACGGGCTCAGTAGTTGTGGTTCGCGGGCTCCAGAGCTCAGGCTCAGTAGCTCCACGGCATGTGGGATCTTCCCAGACCAGGGCTCGAACCCGTGTCCCCTGCATTGGCAGACGGATTCTTAACCACTGTGCCACCAGGGAAGCCCCTAGGTAGCTTCTTGACTAAGTCAAGTTCATCAGCAAAGCTCTTTAGTCCAGAAGAAATCTGAAAGGTTAGCCAACGGTGACTCACTTTTAAAATTTATCAGTAACACTCTTTTTTTCTGAGTCCTGCAGCAAATTCAACAAATAAAAGGTAATAACTATTAGTAAAAAAAAAAAAGCTAAAGTGAAAATTTTTTTAATGTATTGGCCACTGTATTTATAGGAAATACTTGCAGAACACAGGCATGAGTAACAAGCAACTGATTCTTTTATATTTGATAAGGGATCTGGTAATGCGTTTGTCACATTCAGCTTCACTATATAATTGTGAATGTACCCTGAAATAAATACTACATCTTTTCAGCTCTGCTATCCAACAGGAACAATTGATAGTTGGAGAAAACTCTGCAAGTTCGTAGGGATAAAATTAGAGAATTAGGGTTGTTACTTTATTAAGACAGAATCATTAAGTTTCTAAAACTCACAATTTTGTTTAACATCTTTACTGCAGTATAATTGCTTTACAATGGTGTGTTAGTTTCTGCTTTATAACAAAGTGCATCAGCTATACATATACATATATCCCCATATCTCCTCCCTCTTGCGTCTCCCTCTCACCCTCCCTATCCCACCCCTCTAGGTGGTCACAAAGCACCGAGCTGATCTCCCTGTGCTATGCGGCTGCTTCCCACTAGCTATCGGTTTTACATTTGGTAGTGTATATATGTCAGTGCCACTCTCTCACTTCGTCCCAACTTACCCTTCCCCCTCCCCGTGTCCTCAAGTCCATTCTCTACGTCTTTATTCCTGTCCTGCCCCTAGGTTCTTCAGAACCTTTTTTTTTTTTTTAGATTTCATATATATGTGTTAGCATACAGTATTTGTTTTTCTCTTCTGAATTACTTCACTCTGTATGACAGACTCTAGGTTCATCCACCTCACTACAAATAATTCAGTTTCGTTTCTTTTTATGGCTGAGTAATATTCCATTGTATATATGTGCCACACTTCTTTATCCATTCATCTGTCGATGGACACTTAGGTTGCTTCCATGTCCTGACTATTGTAAATAGAGCTGCAATGAACATGACTCTTTTTGAATTACGGTTTTCTCAGGGTATATGCCTCTCACAATTATTGATGGTAACTCCATTAATTCCAGATGAAGAGGTCTTTCTCTTCCACATTTTTCCAAATCACGTCTATGAATAGCATGCCAATTAAAGCTCGAAAGGAAAAGAGACCATTAATATATATCCATCCTTTATTTTCCAAAGAAAATTGTACAATTTTGGGCTTCCCTGGTGGCACAGTGGTTAAGAATCTGCCTGCCAATGCAGGGGACACAGGTTTGCGCCCTGGTCTGGGAAGATCCCACATGCTGCGGAGCAACTAAGCCCGTGCCCCACAACTACTGAGCCTGTGCTCTAGAGCCCACAAGTCACAACTACTGAGCCCGCAGGCCACAACTACTGAAGACTGCATGCCTAAAGCCCATGCTCCGCAACAAGAGAAGCTACTGCAATGAGAAGCCCATGTACTGCGTGAAGAGTAGCAACTAGAGAAAGCCCGCATGCAGCAATGAAGACCCAACGCAGCCAAAAATAAAAGAAATTAAAGAAAAAATTGTACAATTTTGCCATAAATTGTTTTCAACAAAGGCTTAGTTTACACATAAAAAGATGGTAGGGAGGTGAGCACGGGGGTGGGTTGGGGGGTGGGAATAAAGAGATTAACTAATAAAAAAAACCCAAAGACTATTTCTGGAAAAGCTACATGGCAGAGGAAAGAAAATATAAACATTGACCTTTCTCTTTAAGAGTAAAGCTTCCACTGACTTTTTACATCCATCAGTCAGTGCTTATCCAAACTCCAGGCTGAAGTATTATCTCATATAAGGCTCACCTACCAATAGAAGGCCAATTTGTCCCAAAGTAGGTAAAGCACCCAAAACCAAATTTCTGGGCTGCAAGATGCAAATGCTGACTAAACAAGGTGTTTACAGGGTACTTCTTATCAACAGCTAAGTCTTTAAAGGTAGAGATGGGACTTCCCCTGGTGGTCCAGTGGGTAAGACTCCATGCTCCCAGTGCAGGGGGCCTGGGTTCAATCCCTGGTCCAGGAACTAGATCCTGCATGCATGCCGCAACTAAGAAGCCCACATGCCACAACTAAAAGATCCCTGATGCCACAACGAAGATCCCATGTGCTGCAACTAAGACCCGGAACAGCCTACATAAATAAATAAATATTTTAAAAATAATAATAATAAAATAAAGGTAGAGAAAACCTGAGATACTCCTCAATGTACCAGATTCACACACCAAACATTCACTCTGAAGTTTTTCTCCTTATTGGCTGAGTCTCTAGCTGAACTGTCTTAAAAATACATAAATTGTAAAAAAAGCAATTGCCTCTGCTCTACCCTTTAAAAATTGTTACAGTATTCCTAGGACCCAAAGACTTGTCCATTACCCTAAAATCTTCTGCTTCCCTCATACTAAATAATTTTTTCTTGATATTTTACTCTGCTCCCCTGAACATGAATCCCAAAGGTCTTTTCAAATAAACAATTCAGTATTTTAGGAATAAAGATAGGGTATATTTTCAGCAGAGTCAAAGGTGATTCAAACTCTACTTTGCGAGGTTTAACAAAACCACTCATTCATTAAAAAAAAAAAATTCTAATTCTGATTCATTTCCATTGTTTCCACTGGGCTATGGTAGTTTTTATTGTAAGGACAGATATTATCAATCACTATTTTTTCTTAAATTATTTTCAAAATATTCTGTAAGTATAAAATAATACATGGGCTTCCCTGGTGGTGAAGTGGTTAAGAATCCGCCTGCCAATGCAGGGGACATGGGTTTGAGCCCTGGTCCAGGAAGATCCCACATGCCGCGGAGCAACTAAGTCCGTGCGCCACAACTACTGAGCCTGTGCTCTAGAGCCCGCGTGCCACAACTACTGAGCCCGTGTGCCACAACTACGGAAGCCCCTGCGCCTAGAGCCCATGCTCTACAACAAAGAGAAGCCACCACAAGGAGAAGCCCGCACACTGCAAGGCAGAGTAGCCCCCGCTCACCACAACTAGAGAAAGCCTGTGCACAGCAACGAGGACCCAACGCAGCTAAAACTAAATAAATTTATTTCATCAATGGCAAAGAAGGAAAGATAAAGAGAGAGAGTGCACAAGCTAAAGTTGCTCTTGAATGGTAAAAAGGCAAAAATGAGGAAATAAAGGAGATCCAGGTGACTGACTGACATGAGAACTAAGAAAAAGATAAGGGGAGGAAAGAGACAGTGAGACTGAAAGATAGACCCAAGTCCATAAATTGGGCTGTAGAAAATATAAGGTAGAACATGGATACTGAGATAGAAAGACCACTATCCTGGGAGTCAGGATATCGCATTCATGCCACATCTCTGAGATATGAGCTTTATGATGTTAACCTCTGTTTCCTCATCTGAAGTATAAGGAGACTGAACAAACTGCTTCTGGTATTCCATCTCTAACTTTCTATGAATTGCTGGATGGATCCCAGGTGGCAGAAGCTAATATAAGCCAAGATGGAAATTTGGAGTAATTTGAAAAAAGAATCTCACAGAGAGTGACAGGACAGAGGAACAGCCAGGGTAGGAAAAGAAAGTGAGAAGTTGAAGATTCAAGAGCAGATACCACATGAACTATCTCCATTTTTCTACCAATTCCGTAAGAGAAGAGAAAACACATCACTACCTAATAATATGCTTACTGCTATCAGGTTGAGCCATATGAAATTGTCGACATTTAATTTTTATTTAATATTTTCCATTATCTCACTTGGAGACAAGGCATCCTCCCACTGATGACAATTAGCTGATTTACATGGAAAATGATAGATCTGATTTCTTAATTTTTTGATAAAGCTGATTTACTCAGTAACTAGTAAAACTAGTAAATGGCCCCCACCATCTATAATTATGGTTAGATTAATCTCCATATTTTAAGACTATAATTCTGAAATGGTATGTTCCCTTTTTTTTTTTTTGGCATATTATGTCTTAATTTTCCACCAATTAAGGAAACTGAGTCATAGAACCACAGAAATGAAAACATACAATTTTATTTAGAATAGATAATATTGAAGAGACCTTGAAATGGAGTGGCCTATGGAAAGAAGTTTAAACAATAATACATCATCACTCTATGGGGGACAGGGTACAAATAATACCATATAAAACAAGCTGACCATGTACAGAAAAAGACTGGCGATAAGAAAGATGTTAAACCTACAAGAGGAAAGAGATATCCCAACTGTACAGCTCAAAAATTTCAGACTGATCCTTGCCTAATCATGAAGGAACTGAAAGAAGCGTTTAGTTATGTTAGCCTGGTTCTCTAGCAGAAGGAACTAGCTCTAAGGAACCAAGAAACTAAAAAGAGAAGTAAAAAAGGGGTGGCTCAACCTTTTCCATCCAAACAGAAACACCAAACAATTCAGTTGGTGTTGTAAAAAGAGGACTGACATCTGGAGATCTGAGTTTTGGCCCTAACTCTGTCACTAACTTTTTGTGTGACCTTGAACAGTCTTCACCTTCCAAAATCTCAATTTTCACCTCTTCAAAGTGAGAGGGTGGAACAAATGATCTAAAGCAATGTAATTTCAAACTTACAGAAAAATGTCAAGAGTAGCAGAAGGAACTCCCCTAAGTCTTTTATCCAAATTTTAAAATTATTTACATTTTTTCCATTTACTTTATTATTCCCTCTTTACATATAGACTTATATGTGTTTCTTCCTAAACCATCTGAGACTTAGAGACATCATACACTTTTTAACCCTAAATACTTCAGTGTGTTATTTATTAAGAACAAGGCCATTCTCTTATGTAACCACAGTGTGTGTGTGTGTGCGTGTGCATGTGTGTGTGCCTATGTGTATATACAAATTAGGACATTTAACATTGATACAATATTATTGTCTAACTTACAGTCTATATTAAATGGTGTAAATTATCCTAAAAACATTATGTAGAGATATATTTTTTCTTAGTTCAGGATCAAATCTAAGGTCACACATTGCATTTAGTTGTCATGTCTCTTTTGTCTCTTTTAATCTGGATCAATTCCTCAGGCTTTCTTTTTTTTCCTGACCTTGACATTTTTGAAGAGTACAGGCTAGTTATTTTGTAAAATGGCCCTCCATTTGGGTTCGTCTGACATTTCCTCATGATTAGATTCAGTTTGTGCATTTTTGGCAGGATTATCACTGAAGTAATGTTTGGTCCTTTTTTTTTACATCTGTTTTTTATTTACTTGTTTATTTATCGATGCATAGAATTGATCAGCTTTTATTCATGTTACCAAGAGCTCTTTTCTTTACAAAAATTATCTTTCTGTCTTCTTTTTTTTTTTTAACATCTTTATTGGAGTATAATTGCTTTACAATGGTGTGTTAGTTTCTGCTTTATAACAAAGTGAATCAGCTATACATATACATTTATCCCCGTATCTCTTCCCTCTTATGTCTCTTTCCCTCCCTCCCACCCTCCCTATCCCACCCCTCTAGGTGGTCACAAAGCACCGAGCTGATCTCCCTGTGCTATGCGGCTGCTTCCCACTAGCTATCGGTTTTACATTTGGTAGTGTATGTAGTCCATGCCACTCTCTCACTTTGTCCCAGCTTACCCTTCCCCCTCCCCGTGTCCTCAAGTCCATTCTCTAGCAGGTCTGCGTCTTTATTCCCGTCCTGCCCCTAGGTTCTTTATGACCTTTTTTTTTTTTTTTTAGATTCCATATATATGTGTTAGCATACGGTATTTGTTTTTCTCTTTCTGACTTACTTCACTCTGTATGACAGACTCTAGGTCCATCCACCTCACTACAAATAACTCAATTTCGTTTCTTTTTATGGCTGAGTAATATTCCACTGTATATATGTGTCACATCTTCTTTATCCATTCATCTGTCGATGAACACTTAGGTTGCTTCCATGTCCTGGCTATTGTAAATAGAGCTGCAATGAACATTGTGGTACATGACTCTTTTTAAATTATGGTTTTCTCAAGTAATATGCCCAGTAGTGGGATTGCTGGGTCATATGGTAGTTCTAATTTTAGTTTTTTAAGGAACCTCCATACTGTTCTCCATAGTAGCTGTATCAATTTATATTCCCACCAGTAGCACAAGAAGGTTCCCTTTTCTCCACACCCTCTTCAGCATTTATTGTTTGTAGATTTAAAAAATATATTTTTTTATTTATTTATTTATTTTTGGCTGCATTGGGTCTTTGTTGCTGTGCGCAGGCTTTCTCTAGTTGCAATGAGTGGGGGCTACTCTTGTTGTGGTGCACAGGCTTCTCATTGTGGTGGCTTCTCTTGTTGCAGAGCACAGGCTCTAGGCACGCAGGCTTCAGTAGTTGTGGCTCGCGGGCTCTAGAACGCAGGCTCAGTAGTCGTGGCACACGGGCTTAGTTGCTCCACGGCATGTGGGATCTTCCTGGACCAGGGCTCGAACCCAGGTCCCCTGCATTGGCAGGCAGATTCTTAACCACTGCGCCACCAGGGAAAACCTGTTTGTAGATTTTTTGGTGATGGCCATTCTGACTGGTGTGAGATGATATCTCATTGTAGTTTTGATTTGCATTTCTCTAATGATTAATGATGTTGAGCATTCTTTCATGTTTTTGTTGGCAATCTGTATACCTTCTTTGGAGAAATGTCTATTTAGGTCTTCTTCCCATTTTTGGATTGGGTTGTTTGTTTTTTTAATATTGAGCTGCATGAGCTGCTTGTAAATTTTGGAGATTAATCCTTTGTCAGTTGCTTCATATGCAAACATTTTCTCTCATTCTGAGGGTTGTCTTTTTGTCTTGTTTATGGTTTCCTTTGCTGTGCAAAAGCTTTTAAGTTTCATTAGGTCCCATTTGTTTATTTTTGTTTTTATTTCCATTTCTCTAGGAGGTGGGTCAAAAAGGATCTTGCTGTGATTTATGTCATAGAGTGTTCTGCCTATGTTTTCCTCTAAGAGTTTTATAGTGTCTGGCCTTACATTTAGGTCTTTAATCCATTTTGAGTTTATTTTTGTGTATGGTGTTAGGGAGTGTTCTAATTTCATTATTTTACATGTAGCTGTCCAGTTTTCCCAGCACCACTTATTGAAGAGGCTGTCCTCTCTCCATTTTATATTCTTGCCTCCTTTATCAAAGATAAGGTGACCATATGTGCGTGGGTTTATCTCTGGGCTTTCTATTCTGTTCCACTTATCTATATTTCTGTTTTTATGCCAGTACCATACTGTCTTGATTACTGTAGCTTTGTAGTATAGTTTGAAGTCTGGGCACCTGATTCCTCCAGCTCCGTTTTTCTTTCTCAAGATTGTTTTGGTTATTCGGGGTCTTTTGTGTTTCCATACAAATTGTGCAATTTTTTGTTCTAGTTCTGTGAAAGATGTCATTGGCAGTTTGATAGGGATTGCATTGAATCTGTAGATTGCTTTGGGTAATATAGTCATTTTCACAATATTGATTCTTCCAATCCAAGAACATGGTATATCTCTCCATCTATTTGTATCATCTTTAATTTCTTTCATCAGTGTGTTATAGTTTTCTGCATATGGGTCTTTTGTCTCCTTAGGTAGGTTTATTCCTAGTTATTTTATTCTTTTTGTTGCAATGGTAAATGGGAGTGTTTCCTTAATTTCTCTTTCGGATTTTTCATCATTAGTGTAAAGGAATGCAAGAGATGTCTGTGCATTAATTTTGTATCCTGCTACTTTACCAAATTCATTGATTAACTCTAGTAGTTTTCTGGTAGCATCTTTAGGATTCCTCAGTGCTTTTTATTAAGAGGTACATGCAGTCAGTTTGTCCCAGTATCAGTGATGTAGGCTTGATGACTTGGTTAAAGTGGTGTGATGAGGTTCCTCCACTATTGCTCTGTAACTATTAAATAATTTATGGAGAGATACTTTGCCATGTAAGTATCCTGCTCCTCATCAAACTTTCACCCAGTAGTTTTAGCATCCATGAATGAGTTTCTTACTCCATCATCCCATCTGTATTTGTTAGTTGTCATCCTCCTGAAAGGATACACTTTCACTTTTCCTATATTTATGTAATGATTCATTTACTTATTTATAATGATTCATTTACTTATTTACTTATTCATTTACTCATTTACAACAGGGATTCTTATTTTATTCAGTGGTTTATAACCCATTACTAATAGTATTTATTTTGATTAAAGCAGAGGTTCTTAATCTTTCTTTGTACCATGGATCCCTTTAACAGTGTGGAGAAACCTATAGACCTTTTGTCAGAATAATGTTTTTAAATGCAGAGGATATTACATTGGTTTACAGAGGAAACCTAATATACTGAAATAGTTATCAAAAAATTTTAAATGTATGATACATTAATAAATATATTTCTGGGACTTCCCTGGTGGCACAGTGGTTAAGAATCCGCCTGCCAATGCAGGGGACATGGGTTCGAGCCCTGGTCTGGGAAGATCCCACATGCGCAGAGCAACTAAGTCCATGCACCACAACTACTGAGCCTGCGTTCTAGAGCCCGCAAGCCACAACTACTGAGCCCACGTGTCACAACTACTGAAGCCTGCGCACCTAGAGCCCATGCTCCGCAACAAGAGAAGCCACCGCAGTGAGAAGCCCATGCACGGCAACAAAGAGTAGCCCCCGCTCACTGCAGCTAGAGAAAGCCTGCGTGCAGCAATGAAGACCCAACACAGCCATAAATAAATAAATAAAATGTATTTCTTTTTTTAAAAAACTAATTTATTTATTTTTGGCTACATTGGGTCTTCATTGCTGTGCGCAGGCTTTCTCTAGTTGTGGCAAGCAGGGGCTACCCATCGTTGCAGTGCGCGGGCTTCCCATTGTGGTGGCTTCTCTTGTCGCGGAGCACGGGCTCTAGGTGCGCGGGCTTCAGTAGTTGTAGCACACGGGCTCAGTAGTTCTGGCTCGCGGGTTCTAGAGCGCAGGCTCAGTTGTTGCGGCACACGGGCTTAGTTGCTCTGTGGCATGTGGGATCTTCCTGGACCAGGGCTCGAACCCATGTCCCCTGCATTGGCAGGTGGATTCTTAACCTATGCGCCACCCGGGAAGCCCAATAAATGTATGTCTTTATTAACACATTAAATAACAAGATCTCCTAGTAATGAGTACAAACTATATCAATGTGTCTGTAACAACTGCAGTGTGATATGAAATTATCTGTGATTTCTATCAATGACAGTCACAAGTACGGTACTGCTAATACAGTAGTGCTGTGGTTTTGTTACTAACATTCAAACTAAAAAGAAATGTTAAATTTCAATTACAAATTAGTGAAAATAAAGATGTGATTTCCCTCAATTCATGTTCATGGACCCAATGCATTCTATCCTGGATGCCAGGTTAAGAATCCCTGAAATAGTCTCTTTGTTCCCCTAACCTCCCTAAGACCTTGCCTTAACATCACATTGTTTTTGGAGCCCAAAATTTCAATCCCTCAGTGTAAAACTTCTCTCATCAATGTATAAAAGCTAAATAAGACTAGAAAAGACAGATATGAGTAAAAGAAGAAATTACTTTAAAAGTCCAGGGTCCTGCAGCACTAAAGCAAAGAAGTAACCTTCTGGAGAATGACCTGGAGCTGGTTGTGGGTTCAGCAAGACCCAAGGTAGAGAAACTGAAGCCCAAATAAGAGGAATGACTTACCCAGGATCCCAAAAAGAATGAAGTCAGAGCAGTGGCCAGAAAAATCATCTTTAGAAAGCTTCATGATAAAAAGATTTTGCAGGCATCTATTCAAACTGTGGCTTCTAAAATGACTAAAGAAATGGAAGCCTTATGACTTCCAGCTTGGATGCAAGACCAACAATAAGGATCCATTTATGCTCTATGACACAGAGGTTGACAATAAAGGGAAAGCAAGGCCTGAATTCCATTATGATAAAGCTGATGACTGTGTCAATTTTTCTATAGGTTTTAGTCTACAGTATGATTTTCCCTTAAGAAATCAGATAGTGCCACTCTTCTCCCAGTTCAGTGACAATAATCCACAGCAGTTTGACTCTAATGTCTTTGGGGCGCTGTTGCAGGTTATGAATAGCAATACAGTCAAATACAAGAGTTCAGAGAATTATCCCTAGATTTAATGAGAAGTAGTACATTTTCACATGTAATTTCTTCATTTTACTTAAGAAAGACTATGTTCCTGACTTTCTACTGATTTGAGCCTGTGGTAATTTCTTCACTTTACTTAAGAAAGACTATGTTCTTGGGGTTCATACAATTTAACTTCTGAATCTAAATGTTAGAATAGGATTGAGCTGAAAACCTAGTTACACTATCTTATAGCACCAACCCCATGAAAGGCATCAGTTTGCAGACCAGGATGTAACAGCAAGGTTGCAGTAACTCTGGAAGCAGAAGCAGGAGCCCAGCAGAAACATTTAGAGTAGCAGAATGAAGCTAAAGCTTATAAAATCACTGTAGAAGGTAAATTTGAATAATAAAGTTCAAATGCAAGGCTTTCTAAATTGGTCAAAAAGTATTTAGATTTAAGTTATATGTTTAATGTCAACTGTAAGTGATTTTCTTTAGGGGTGGGGTGGATAAGAGTTTTGGTTCTGTCTAACCTAAATCAAAGGATTCTCCCCTCCTTCTACTATAGGAAGTTTGAATTCCATTGCAAACTAGATTTTTTCTTCTCTACCACTGGTCTTCCTTAAAACTCCTCACCAAGGAATTCCCTGGCGGTCCAGTGGTTAGGACTCCACGCTTCCATTTCAGGGGGCACGGGTTCATTCCTGGTTGGGCAATTAAGATCCCACATGCTGCGAGGCACAGCCAAAAAAAAAAATTTCCTCACCCAATCTGCGCACCTAGGCAACTGCTTAGACTTAGATGCAAGACTATTTCATCCTTCCAGAAATAAAAGCTACGTTTGTCAACACTCACACAAAGTTAAACAGGACATAATTCCTAAGGCCTTCCTTCGTTTTTCAGTATTTAAAATCTGAAGACCTGGACATCCTTACACTTACACTTCTCTTTCTTGCCATTCTTACAGTCTTATTTTCCAGTATTGAACTGTGTGATTATTCATATTCCCATTAAATCACTGCCCACTCCTGATCCTTTCTGTTTAGATGCTTCTTAGCTCTTCATTCCTCTCATCCCTTAATCTACATGTTCAGAACCTGAGAACTGCACATGAACAAGGGGAAAATTTTTGGGAAATCTCAAATCAATATATAACTTAAGTGGTTAAAAAAAAAGTTAATCTAGAAATAACAATGACTTTCTACTGATTTGAGCCTGTGGTGAAGAATTTTATCTCCACTACTAGGTTGCTTCTTAAGAATAGCCTTATCTTGTCCACCTTTATTTCTCACAAAAGACCTAATATAGTGCTATGCACATAGAAAACATTTATTTACTGAACAAAAGTTCAGAAAGTGTTATCATGCAACACTCAGTCAACTTAACAAAATATTGCCTTGTAACAAACCTGGACTGGTTCTTCAGACCATCATTGTGCTTAGAAGACATCAGCCCAACAGATTATTTAGAAATATTTGCAATAGAGGAAAATCATGATAAAAGTCATTGAAAAGAAAACAAAATAACAAAACAGACCCATATTTACAATGCTTGGAATGAGACTCAAAATATTTGAATCTGAAATAATGACTCGTTAGATATACATAAAATTACACAAGTCTATTTCCTTTCATTCCCACTTAGAGCTTTAAAGTTTGTGATACACAAAAAGTTTACAGAAGCAGTACCTCAAGATTCTCCATGACATCTCTTGCAAGCCTCTCATCGACTGAAGGTAACTTTAATTAGAGCTGAAGCCCAGGGAAGAATTGACTTTGGGGGTTGTGGTGTGGAATTTAGGAATAATAATCAACCATACTAACAAAAAGGAAAAGTTATCCTTTAAAATGAAATGGTAATTCTTTTTTACTGGAGGAGACAAATTACGTCAAAATGTTTTCAAAACCAAAAGAATGATCTCGAATGGGGGAAGGAATAAAAGAATTACAAAATCTAAGAGAAAACATTAAACATTGTGTTAAAAAACGACTTCACATTGAATAAATAACCTGCAGCACCTCTAAAAGCCTCTGTGCCTGCTAAGATGTCCAACTGGCCCTTCTTCTAATTCAGTAATCGCTACATAGTTCATTTGGGATCAATCATTTCTCTGGCTTTTGCCAACTGGGCTGGACTGCAGGACTGAGGGTGCCAAGGAAAGACTGGGGACTGGCTTCCCACGGCTGCTTAAATTGTAAGAAGTCAAGGGTTACTCTTAACAGTGTCAATTACCGTGTTTGATTTTGGGGACAACTCAAGGAGCCTTTAGAGGCCAGCCTGTCCTAGCTCTGGACCTTAACTTCCTCATCTGTAAAATGGAGCAGGCGATAGCCTGCTGAAGGAAAAATACAGGATTACTACCCGCAGCCCCACCAACGTGAAAGCAGCCATCCTGTTAGGGCCGGGAGGAGGCGGCGCCGAGAGGAGCGAGAACAGGGCAGTTTGCAGGAAGCGCTTCAGGCTTGGGAGGGGAGATAGAAGGCGGAGGCGGGAATGTGAAAGCTGAGCCCTAGCTGCGGAGTTTGTACCGAAGCTCAGGGGAGGCGGGGCGAAGCTGGGGTGAAGGGGTTAGTCAGTGGATGGGCAAGACAAGCCACCTCCCCCGAAAAGAGAGCGCTGGGTGCGGGGGAGGCTCTGAGGTGGCGGCTGAGGAACGTGGGGGGAGGGGGGACGCTAACGCGCTCAGGAAAGGGGCGGAAAGCGCGCGCCCACTGCACGCATGCGCGCGCCTAGCTCCTCCAGGTCGCAGGCCTGGGCTTCTGACCGCACGCCCAGCGCCGACGGCGCGGACGTTACAGGAGGAGGAGACACGTGGCCCCTCCCCGCCGGGACATGACGGCCCTTCTGCGCGTCTTTCGAGGTGGCGGGTCGCCACTTGTTTCTTCAGTGGGGATTTAGGAAGCAGGGAACGGGAACACATTTCTCTCCCTTGCTCTTTTCGTTCCCCTCCCCCACGAAGAATGGGGCGGGAGGTTCTGGGCGTGTCAAGGAGAGTCCGCTCCGGGTTTTCCCGCCCACTTTAACTCTGTGAGCGCTTTACTCCACCCGGCGCGTCCGAGCCCTCCGCCGGAACTCGTTCCGCCTCCCCCACACATCTTTCTCCAGGAATGGAAAGTGGGAGCTCGGACCTCTTTGCTTGAGCTCCTCAGACCAGGCAGCCACTCCCTATCTTTTCGGAGTTTCAACTCCGACAGCCCCTGGTAGCTAGAATTCTCCTCTAATCAGGTCGCTCTGAGGGACTACTTGACGTCTTCGTGCGCTCGGTGGTGCGGCCGCGTTCTGAGCTCTTCCTGGAAACTCCCGCCTCGGGGAGCCAGGAGAGCCCGGCCGGGGGGGAGGGGAGCGGAGGGGACGCACACGCCCCCTGTCCCTGGGGAGGACTCCGCGCCCCCGCCCTCGTCCCCGCGGGGAGGGGAGGGAAGGCGCGAGAGGGGGAGGGGAGGGCGCGGGGCAAGGAAACGGGGGGGGGGGTGGGGGCGGCTTCCCGCCCCACCCTACCCCCGCCTCGAGAACAACGGGTTCCCGCTGCTGCCCCCTGCCGCCCACAGAGCCCCGCACCCCGCGGTCCTGCCCAGCCCCTAGAGGGGCGTCGGGGGAGCCGCAGCCTCCGGGGCCGTGGGAACCCGAGCCGAGGCTTATAAGAACTGACCGGTTTCCTGTCAGAAAACTTCCAGTTACTTTAGAGAAGCCCTTTGGGCCAACCTGGTCCCAGCCGGAACTGGCCACATTTCACTACAGCCCGGTGACCTCCTTCTACTTTAAAACAACGGGGAATAATCTTGGGGGAAGCAGTCGGTTGGTAAAACCAAGAGCAACACTACGTTGCACTGCTCTGACTCAAAGGAAATTAAAATACTGGTTGTGGGGAATTTTTAAAGGACTACCAACAGAAGGGACTCGGGTTTTTGAAGTGAAAGCTTTTTTCCCTTCTGTATGTACACAAAGATTTAAGTCATGAGAGTTTATTACAGCAGTACATCTGCTTGTAAGCGTACTTGAGTTTGTGGTTTAAAAAAACCTTCCTGAACTTTTTAAAAGAGAGGGGTTTGTTTCCGAATCCAACAGGAAAAAAACCAATTCGAAAAAGCCTAAAAAAGTTCAGTTAGAATAGCAGCCACATTTCAACATTTCCCAGATTTTGCAATATTAAACTGTGAGGGTTTGTGCCAAATTTTAAGGCAAGAATTCTTGCTGCCAAATTACAAATTTCTCAAAATGAGGGGTGTTCAACCAAATTGCTGCCAGACCCCATAAACAGGCACTAACAGCACTGCTATAATTACACCTTATTATCTCCTTCGCAGCCTTATTTGATTCACTGCCGGATAAAATCTTCATCCCGGGTGTCACTAGCTGGCCTTTTTCTGGGGCTGAACAATCACACACCTCCCATGCCTCAGTTCCTCCAACGCCTCTTTAGCTGTACAACCAGTCGCCTTCTAGTTCATTCTTTATGGTCCATCTCTTCCAAAAATGCAACCCAATCAGATAGGTTATTTTCACCCCAGCTTCCCTAGAGACTAAGAAATGAAGAAGATGAAAACAAATTTATCAGAGTTACTCACAAGAAAAATTTCTTCTTTGAAGAAAAGGATTTAGGCCAAGAAAACAAATTTGTTGTTTAACTCGAGCCCCCTACGGGGATTTAGCATAGTGGGTTGAATGCAGTTAAACCAGCTTAATCACTTTCTTTGTTCTGGGCTCTTTGCATTTATTTAATGTTGTATTTTAACATGATTTGACACAACCTAAACTAATTTCTTCTGTTAGTGTAGAGTCTACACTGTGGACCGTGTAACGTAACCAACCATAGCTTTCTGTGCAACCTTTGACGTTTTTGTAGAATTCTGTACTAAACTGCTATATGACTAAGACTAAAAAAGTGGGGGTTTGGTGGGGGAGGGGTGGGGAGGAAGTCATGTTTTCTTTTTTTTTTTAATCCAGAGATTTTAAAAACACAAAAGCGTGGCATTGTAGACCACTTAATTCTTTGGTAAGATCTATAGCTCCACAGCCCTTCCTAGGAGCCTTTACTCATTTCTGTCTGAAAGTGGGTTTGTTTATTTGTTTGTTTGTTTCAATAGGGAAAAAAGGAAGAGAGCATGCTGGATCTCATGCCCAATAGATTCTAATTCTTCTAGCCTTTACTCTCCCTCTTAAATAACAATTCTACCGTGCTTCTCACCAGCCCCAGATTGAGGGGCATTCATTCACAAATGACTCTTGAGCTTCCTTCTGAGTGTCTGCTTCCTTATAAAGCCAAAACCTCAATACTAAGACTCAGTGAATTAAGGCTTGTAAAGATTCAGGCAGAAAACCTAAGTGCCTGGGAGAAATAATCTCTTTTCTGTTCTAACTTTAAATTATTTTGCAACGTGCAGGAATAATAATATCTGTCCTTTACTGTGTGCGAGACAAGCACTCTTCTAAGCTTTTTCCATGAATTAACTCCTTACAACAGGCCTAAGAAGTGGGTACGATTGTTGCCACTGTTTTACAGATGAGGAAATTGAGTCATAGAAGTTAAGTAACTGGCACAGGATCATCCAGGGTGGAACCTAGAGAACTAGGATTTAAACCCAGGCTGTTTCCATTGTGCTTCTCATCATCCAAGCTGGTTATCAGCTCGACTGTCCATAAAGTGAAGAGTCATCATTAATTCACCATCTTTTGCTTTCAGAGTGTCCCCTTTATGACCAAGTCTTGGGCTATGCTTTTTCCTCTGAAACTCCAGTAGAGTGAAATTGTTGAGATCTGCTTAGGAAAAACATTCCCAAAGCAGATTACTCTCTTGGAAGGCAGCCTCAGACTGTCAGCATATGCATTGTAAATGCTAACCAGGACAGACACATCCAGCCTCACCAGATTCAGAAAGAAGCAAGATGGTTAGAAAGTGATTTGGATTCTCTGATGTTGGAACAGGTAGAAACAAGGAGATGAAGTGGGAAGAGATAAGGCAATGGAAACTGAGAGAAAATAAATGTAACATATGTGCACAGGGAGAGAGCAGTCTGACACTGCAAAGAATGAGGATCGAGGTCACGCAGAAAAGAAGTGTATGGGCATGTTATGAGAGAACTAGAAGAAGAACATAAACATGAAAAACAAGTACATAACAAGGAGAGGTAGTGGAGAGTCAGGTTGGTTTTTTCCACATATGGAGCTTCAGATGAATTAAATACAGTTTTAGGCTGGATTAATAGAAATATAGCAACTGGAACAGGGAAAGAAAGAGCTCCATTTCATTCTATGTTAGACCACATCTAAGTAATGTGTTCACTTTTAGAGGGAGGTAATAAAGACAGCAACCAACCAAGATAGTGAGGAGACTTGAAACCTTGGCTTGCAAGGAAGAATTGAAGAATTCATAAGTGATAGAAGAGCCATCTTGAAATACCTGAAGAGCTATTGTTTAAAAAAAGAATTAGGCTTGTCCTGGGAAGCTCCAAGATTCTAGAACTGATGGTTAGGAGCTTTAGCTCAGAATACAGAAGAAGTCATGTAAACATGAAATAGATTGTCTTAGAATGTAAGAAGCTCCACGTCCATCACTAGAAGCATTCCAAATATATGTGGTGGCTGGACTGTACAATGTTGAGGTGCCTTTCATCCTTGCTACCATTCACTTGGACACTGTAAAAAGGGGGAAAACAATATAACCCACCTCATTAGTTTGTTGAAAAGCACTTAGCACATAGTGATAAGTGATAGCACTCACTAAAAGTCAACTGATAATAACATCCCTGAAGTTCTAAGATTCAGGATTTCTAAATTTATCAGTGGGCAATTATTTAAGTCTTGTGTCTATAGATCACTTCTTTGGTATTATCAGTACTATCCTGAATGATGGCTTGGGTATCAACTGTCACCTTTAGGAGATCTTGGTGCAACTAAAACTTATTTAGTAGCATCAAGGGGCAACTTGTGAATTCTCCACCATGAGGATCTTTAAAATTGAATTGTAGTACCACACAGCAATTCCGGAGGCAAACAACATAGTAAGATAATGTGGGGTGACTGTAGGAAGGGTGGATAAAATAAAATTAATAAAATATGGCAGACCGAGAGAAGTCAAGCAGTACAGCTTTGTTTTGATGGTTGAAAAGCAATGGCAGCTGAGGTCAGCCTTGCATCTCACGTATAAGTCAGATGAAATGGCTCATCTTGAGGAAAACGTGTCATGAAACCAACTGGGAAAGCTGGGTACGGAGACGAAGACAAGCCAACTAGTGAGCTGGTTACCTGCTCACCCCAGGAAAGTAGTTTGGTAAAGACGTTGCTATTTCATGTAGAATACGGCTGACCTCAGCCACATCTTCAAACAAAAAGAAAGCATACATGACTGTTAAAAGGGACAATGAAGCTGTCTTAGCAATCAGACTTACTTAAATTCTTCTTTCCTCCAACCAAAAAGGGAAAATGGAAAGGAGACAGGACTGCTGCAGAGTGGGACAATACTGGAACTAAAATCCCAGCTCTGCCTCTGCTAGATGAGCAACTAGAGCAAATGACTTCACCTTTCTAAGCCTCAGTTTTCTCATCTGTAGAATGGGAATAATAATAACACACACCCCATGGCATTGTTGTGAGGATCATATATTACCAGTAAAATATAGTTAGGACAATGCCTGACACATAGTGCCTAATATATTACCAGAATAAATGTTACTGGGGAAGCAGGGAAGAAGGTTTGGCCATCTTAGTATCTGTGATATAGATTCTGCCATATAGAGATAGTGACATTATACAAAGGGAATGAAGAGCCATGACCACTGCACAACCCTCCCATCTTAGGTGGTCACTAAAGGGCCTAAAGCTAAGAACTTGTGTAACTTATAGGAGAAAGCCAGCTGGAATGGAATTGCAAGTGTCCTTGCTCCAAATGCAAGGTAAATGATTTCCCTTTTCTCTCCTTTGGTTCTGCTTTTCTTTTCATGCTTTAATCATTTTGACACCAAGCTGTACAAAAGTAATTTAAAATTAACATGTCTGACACTTGCAAGCTAGCAGAACCTGATTCTGAACCCTGCCCCCTCTCCAGGGCAGCCAAAAGTCTTCTTTGATTGGCTACTGGTCCTGCAGCAGCTGATGAAGGGCCCAGGAAAACACATCCAACAATTAATTTGCTAATTTAGTTTTCTGTTTAATTTGAAACCAGAAAATCCTCAATCACCCAAGAGCTTGGCTTTCTGGCTTGAGCATCGGCTTCTGAAACTTCCTTTTCAGTAGCGAGCAAAGAAACAGAAGAGAAAGGGAGAAAGCTTACCTACTTAGGTACATACCATACCTCCTGTGCCCTTCTGTCTTCACAATGGTTTTCTATAGGATCACAGTTCACAACTCCTTTCACCAGGAGAATTGGGAACAAAACATTAATACTCAGTGTAGGTAAACTGCTTCATGAGTTACAAGGAATTTCCAGGCCAATATGTGTTCATAATTTAGAAAACTACCTCAGGGTTACAGACAGACCCAGATGGGTGTCTAGCATTAGAAGTAAGCATCGCTCTGAATTTTGAAGCAGATTTCAGGTTCCCTGGGAACTTTTCTGCTGATTTCAAAAGGAAGAGGCAAAGGGAATTTGTATCAGAGATTGAAAAGATTTGTATTGGAGAGTTGGGTGAGAAGAAAGACACAAGTTTTTTCCCACAGATCCCTCTGATAGCTTGCTCTTGCTGGAGAGAATCTCAGAATTAAGAGGCAGAGGGGTAGGCTTAACCCTCGAGTATGCACCAGAACCCATACCCTTTCTGCCACTCAGAGTGGGTTTTGCTCAGTTGGTGGTTTAATTTTACTCCCAGTTTCCCCACCTCAGGCAGGTTAAACTCTTCTGCCTGACTTCCAAGACCTTCTGTAATCTAACCTCACCCTACCTATCAATCCCTGTTTCTAACTCTTCATCAAAGTGTATTTTCTAATTTGGCCAGACTCAACGTTCTGGAAACATGCTGCTATGTTCCTGCTTCTGAACCTTTGTTCGTTTCGCCACTGATTTTCCCCGCACGTGCTCCTCTCCCCCTTATTTAAATCCTATCCAAACCTCAAGGCCCACCAAGATGTTATTTCCTCCATTCAATTTTCCCCACCACTAACTTCTCCTCGTCTGTCTTCACATTGGTAACATTTATATAATGTACCACATGTTGAGCACTCTGATGAAACCATATTCAGTTATTTCTTATCTCAGTTCTAACTTTCCATGTAAACTGTCAAGTTCTGAAAGCCAGGGTCCATATCATGTACTTCCTTGGTATCCCAAAATGGCCATCCATGATAATCATCAGTGCTTGTTTAAAAACACAGATTATCAGGTTGTACCCTCCCTGAGATTCTGTTTTGTTAGGTCACAGATGGGACCCAGGAGTCTGTATATTTTACAAGTGCTTCAGGTATAGCCAGTCCCTGAGAGTAGTTCGAGAATCACTGCTCACAGCACATGGCATGGCAGTCACTCAACTTGACTATGAACATTTGGGTATAAACTACAGTATATGTAGTTATTAATGTCACATGGTGACCTAATGGATGGGCACTCCGACTGCCAAATGTACACCTCAGGGCACAAGTTTGGAGGCAGATAATCTGGTTTATCTTTGGTGGCATCAGTTTGGTATGTTTAGAATCCAGATCTCTCTCCACCTTATGATCTCTTTGTAATTACAATTACAGAGATTAGGTTGACTGAATTGATGGAATTGTAGCTGGTTAGAAACATTCCCATCTTCATTGCCCATCCTCTTCAATCAGTTGCAATCTATAGTATTTGTTTGTGGAGTACTATTTAGGGGCAAGGGGACTTTGGTGTGTGAAAAAGCTCCAGGCACAACTGCAAAATTCGTAAAATACCCCATATCCTAAATCCAACTCAAGTGTTAAATGATGAAGGATTAAGCTGTGATCCCCTCCTGGGGTATTTGTGTTTCAGAGGGAATCCTCTGGAAGTGAGAGGAGGGGATTATCTTAATGACTCCCAATCTTACGTGACAGGCAAGCTTCCAGAGCCCAAGATTTGGGTGTGCATTTTCTTAGCAGATGAGCCCCTGGGCACCCCTCTGCTTCTTCCTGTACTCTACCATCTTCCGTAAAGTAAACAGTGACCGTAAAAGTTTACAATCATTGTTCTCAGAGCTGAGAACAGTTTAAATGTGGACATGTTGGTCTGCTGTGGCTGGTGTTAGAAGAAGCATCTGAGTCAGAGTCCCATCGCTGTTTTGACAAAACACCATATTCTGGATTTTTCACATTCTTACATTATTAAATTCAAAAGAGAAAACCCTTGAAGTCTTCTTTTATTCGTCCAACAAATGTTGATCTAGTGCCAAGTACTGTCCTATATTCTAGAGATACAGTAATGAACAGATAAAACTCATGGGGGTTACATTATGGTGAAGAACAGGGGTGGTGAAGGGCAAGATATAAACTAAATAATTATATTTTAAATGATGAATGCTGTGGAGAAAAAAATAATCAGATAATGGAAATGAGCAGTGTTGGGGGAAGGGTTAATTTTTTTTTTTTCTTCCTTTTTTGCGGTACGCGGGCCTCTCACTGTTGTGGCCTCTCCCGTTGCGGAGCACAGGCTCCGGACGCGCAGGCTCAGCGGCCATGGCTCACGGGCCCAGCCGCTCCGCGGCACGTGGGATCTTCGCGGACCGGGGCATGAGCCCGTGTCCCCCGCATCGGCAGGCTGACCCTCAACCACTGCGCCACCAGGGAAGGCCGGAAGGGTTAAATTTTAAATCCAATGGACAAGGACGTTCTGAGAGGGTGTCATTGGAGTAAAGACCTAAAGGAGGTGAGGAAGCAAGCCGTGTAGATATCTGGGAAAAGAAAATTCCCAACAACTGGTTTAATACCTCTCAAATCATAGATTAAGAGTTAAGTCTTGCAAATTCCAACCAAACTCTAGTGCCTTTGCTAAATGCACAATAACTTCCCCTTGAAAGTTATTCAGTCCTCAAAACTATAAAGTCTTTTAAGGCTTAGTTGAAATTTTTGTATTGAAAAGCAAAAAAAAAAAATGTTTCCCGAAAGCCAAACAGTGCCACCATAGTCACTTAGAGGCATGGGAGTCCACCCAGAAACCAAACAAACCAACAAATAGTTTCTTGTAATTTTCAGCTGAAAGATTCATGTTAATTAATTACTTTAATTTAAAAAACATTATTCACATAAACCATTAGACATTGGATTTTAAATGGATTATTTGTTTTTAAAAAATGAAAAGTAGTTCTTCTCATTTGGTTCTCAGAACAAATTGTGATATAGACAAAACAGGTATTATGCTCAGTTTACACGTGAGGATGCTAAGGCTCAGAGAGATCAAGTGCCTCGCCTTAGGTCACACAGCTAATAAATGGTTGGGCCAGTGTTAAAACTCAGGTCTTTTGATTCTAAATCCCATGTTTCTTCCCTCTATCATAGCTACCATTTCAGTTCCCAAATTAGGAAAACAGCTACAGTACAGTATTTACTTACAGAATTTAAGCAACCTCTAGATGCCCTGTGAAACCACATCTGTCATATAAAAAAGAGAAATAACAACAGTATATTGGAAAAGCTAGCTGTGAAGTTAAACTTAAAACCAAAAGGGCAGATAGCTGGCACCAGTTCCTAAGGCCTAAGTCTTAAAGGCTGGAAGTCTAAATCACAGCAGAAATATTATACCTTTCTACCACTGGGCTCTGGTACAAGAAATGCTTTCCACCTAGGGCAGAGTAGATGCTGAGAAGCAGCACAATGTTCCATTAAGTACTAAAATTTATCAATACCCTAGTTCAGGCAAAAGAAGATATAGATAAAGAAGTGGTTATATTTCTAGAATTTGGTTCTTTCCCCTCATTTCCAAAACCACTCTAGTCAGGGCCCTTGTCACTTATTTCTCATATTTCTGTAAAAGCCTACTATCTGGTTCTCCCACCCCTGTTTCTCCCCTTTCCTTGACCTCTTTCCCAAACCCTTATTTTACATTCTTCAGTACTGTCACTCTTTTGCATAAAAACCTTTAATGACTCCAAAATATAGTTCATTTCAAGAAAATAAGATTCAGTCTAGCATTCAAGATGTTATCTAATACAACTTATTAAAACTGACACAAGATGAAGTAGAAAATGTGAATTGCCCTGTATCTCTTAAAGAAATTGAATTTGTTATCAAAAATCTTCCCTAAAGTAAGCTCTGGGCCCAGACGGTTTCACTGGCAAATTCTATCAAACATTTAAGGGAGAAGTAACACCAATCTTACACAAATTCTTTTAGAAAATAGACGAGGAGGGAATAGTTCCAGCTCATTCGACCTTATATAGCCAACATGATCTTTGGTACTCCTGCCCAACCACCGAAAACTATGCATGTTTCCTAATTATCTTCCACACAACATGATGTTTGCCTTTGCTGACAGTTTTCGCCTTTCTTGGGATTCCCTCCCCACTCCCTTTGCCTATACAAGTACTTTGGAAGGATAAGAGTGAGGATTCTTAGATGGTCTGAAACTTAGGTCTATTGTTTTGTCACCTGCCTCTAAAGACAAGAACAGCCTTGAGAAGTCAGCAGAGAAAATAAAACAAACCACTGTTAGTACTATACATAGACGTTAAGCCCAGCATAGTGTACACCAAAGAAGAGTCAAGGGCTTTTCTGATTCAACAAAGTGGAGTTTTTCCACTCAGCAGTGAAATGCAATATAGAACTATGCAAAATGCAGAAAAATATGAGACTTTTTTTTGAAGAACAGAAACGGAATACCAATAAGAGTCTCACATGTCCCTCAGCTTTTCAGCAAACATTTCTTGAGAGCCTACTATGAGCCAAGATTTTGCCAGACATTGTGTGTACACTTGGTGGTCCCTGCCTTCATGGAACTTACAGTCTAGTGGAAAAGACAGACAATCAACAGGTGAACAGAATTATAAATTGTGTTGTGATTAAGTTTTCTGAATGAAAAGAACAACCTCCCCCCCATTTTTTGGTCTTGCCACACAGCTTGACGGTATCTTAGTTCCCCAACCAGGGACTGAACCTGGGCCCTGGCAGTGAAAGCGCTGAATCCTAACCACCGGACTGCCAGAGAATTCCCAGAACAAACTCTGAAAGAAAGAATAATGGTGGGAACCTATTTTAAAATTGATGGTCAGGAAAGGTCACTCTGAGGAAGTAAAGTTTCCTGCGGGATGAGAAGGCACCAGCCACTCTGGTGAGGGCCATTGCAGGCAGAGAGAAGGGAGTTGTGTGATAGTTCTGAAATTGGAAAGTTGTTAAGTTCTCTTAACAGCCGGACAGAAGGTCAATGTGGCTGGTAGGTTGGACAGGTAGTTGAGGCCAGGCCATGATGGGTCTTCCTGGTTTTGGAAAGAGTTTGAATTTTATTCTAAATATAGTGGAGCCTTTGGAGGATGATAAGTTAATGAAGAGAGAATTGAGAAGACCCCAGATCCCTAATATTTCAAGAGGCATTATTTGCTCCCAGATTCAACTGACATTTATTGAATATTTCTGTGCCAGGTACTTGTCTCAGCATTTTAATATCCCATTCAGTTCTCACCGTAGACCTGTAAGTGAGGTATTACATCATTATCACTTTCTCACTTATAAAGAAACTGACGCTCAGAGAGATGCAGTGACTTGCCCAAGATTATACAAGCCCAAAGCTATGGATTTGAAATTTAGTCTCACCTCTGCTTCGAGGCTCCTGCTCATTCCACCAGATTATCTGATAGTTGCTCAGGCCCAGACATCCACAGAATCCTTGACTCATTTCTATTTCTCCTATAACCCCCCAACCCCACGCTGATATCCATCAGCAAATCCTGGTACCTTTACCTCTTAAATCTAACCACTTGTCACCACCTCCACTGCTGTCATTCTGACCTGAGCCACCATTGTTTTGTGCCTAGATTCCTGCAGTTGTCTCCTAACTGTTCTCCCTGCTTCTGCCCTTGCACTCCTACCTTCTTTTTTCTACACAGCAGCCAGAATAAAACTTTTAAAACATGTTATATAGTAAAACATAAGTCATTCCTCTAGTGACTTCCCATGTCACTCAAATAAAAGCCTATAATGACTTCCAAGACCTTACAAATTCTGCTCCCTGCACTCCCACTCCCCTGTCCTATCTTTTAAGTCTCTCCCTGGCTCGCTCTATTCAGCTACACTAGTCTCCTTCGACAAGGAAACTCTTGTCTCAAGGCCTTTGCATTTGCTGTAACTTCCACCAGGAAATCTCTTCCCTGTCGTATTTGTAAAGCTTCCTCCATTCTTTTAGGTCTTAGCTCAGGGAGTCCTTTCTGATTACCCTTTATAAAATAAATAACTCTGTCCAAACCATAATCCCCATCTCCCTTAACTCTGCTGTCTGATTCTCCATAACCCTTATCACCATGAGGTAGACTGTATGTTTACTTATTTGTTTATTGTTTGCCTCCTCCCACCCTTCAGAATGTAAGTTCCATGCGGACAGGGACTTTATTTTCTGTTCTTAGAACAGTTTTCAGCTCCTAGAACACTGCCTGGCCCGATGAATAGAGGTAGGTGACTAAAGAACAGAGCCTATCTGTTCAATGACTGGATGAACAGAAAGACAAAGTCATTCTCCTGAGGATGGGAAAGCAGTTTGTAAACTAGGAAGTGATGGAGAGGTTTATTTCTTCCAGTTGGTTCTTTGGTTTCTAAGCCTTAAGAATCACTCTGAAAGCCTTGACTAAATTGAGTGGACCCAAGTAATCTTGGTTTACGCAGTGCTGACTACCAGTGACATAGGCTACCAGTGACATAACTGGGTATCTCCAGGGAGCCCAGTCTTGCCCCACTTGCCTTCTCTGGTTCATTGGCAAAGCTAGTGAGGACCCCTTCTCTCTTCTAAGATACCCTTATAGGCCTTTGGCTTTTTAGAGTTTTTATTGTAGGCAATGGGAGTGATGGTTGGTCCCTATCTGTGGTTAGGATTCCATACAGGGAAAGTCATTCAATTAAATCAAGCAGTACTGAATTCTTAATTGACACAAATGAGACAGACAGACAGCTGGAGGAGTGGGGGAGGGACAGGGAGCAGGTGCTCTGCATAACAGAGAAAGAAGAGGGGCAGAATATAAATTGAGCTCACTTGTAAGTCTAGGTTTTGTACTACAGGAAAGGTAAGTTTGCCCCAGCTTACTTTACATACAGCGGAAAGGATCCAGTGGTGTCTTTGCGGGGGATAAGGCAACAGGTTCCAAATGCTTGTGCCATTTTGGCTGCCCTGCTGGCCAAGTCTGCCTCTTGTCAGGTACTGTCTCTTATGAGAATCACTCTGTAAAGCCCAGGTTTTTCCCAGATAACTTTATCAGATAATGTTTGAATAAAAGAAACCACTTTTTAAACTCCATTTTTCAAACAAAGGGATTCTTAACACCTGAGTTAGGAAGGTGAAGGAAAGGCTGTTTCCAAATCGTCAAGTCAAATGCCAGACATAGGGGCATTCCTGCAGAGAAGGCATGTCCCTTGACAACTCTGGAATTTCCCTGAGAATGTTGGGGGCATTTTTCCTCTCAGCCCCCTCTTGATCAGGGCTTTGACTCCCCAGCTCAGACAATTCTTCTCTGTATCCATGGGAATTGCTCCCGTAATTAGCAGTGTCTCCTGCCTGGAACACAGACAAGTAAATGTTCAAACCTGGCAGCTGATCCTGGGAAGGAGAGCTGATTAAATCTTTCCTGTTGAGAGGCACCTCTTTGATTTGAATGTGACACCTACATCCTCCACCTCAGGTTTGTCTGAGGGAAGCCGTTTCATCCATACCTTCGTAACCGGAGATCTTGATATTTAAAGACACATTTAATCTTACAAAGAGCCCACTGGTTTCCTAAGTCAAGTGACTTAGGAAAAAGCACAGTTTTCCCCCTTCCCCCCTCTCCTGGCCACTTCTCCACAAAACACCACCCTGTATTTGGTATGATGAAAGCTCCTACTGCACAGGGCTCAGCAAATGCCAGGGGCCTTGAGAAATAAAAGGAGTTCAGAACACCACTAAATACCCATAAGTATTAACTACAAATGGAAGAGTGAAAGAGCGGGCAAACTATTTCTTTAGAAGTTTTCGTAAGACAGGCTGGAACCATCAAGCCCCTAAGTGAATACTCTTGGTGATATTCTGTTCCAGAAAAGCTTTCTATGGGAGGAGGTGTATTCTTATCTGGATGTAGCTAGGATTATGTACTATCATTCAAATGTGTTCAGGAGAGACAATATCCATTTTCTTCTGACATCAAGACAGCCTTTTAAGTCTATCCAGATTTATTTTGGTGAGTGCAATAAAAAAACCAGGTTGGAGAATTATGTCTAACAACCGCCACAAAAAAAGCCATTGTATGCTTAAAGTTTCCCACTGGAAGCCTGCTTTTAAAGCAGTTTGCTACTCCACAATTCCAGTCACTTCACAGTATTTGCATTCAGGCAGGTTGGCTGTAAACAAAGCAAATTTGCTTCACAGGAAACAGCCCTAAACCTACTCTCTCAAGACAAAAGTTTTTCTTAGCAATGTTTTCTACATGGCTCTGGTGAAGGGCCATTCACTTACCTCCAACCTCTTTCTCCTGGGAGACAAAGACACCTTTGGGCTGCAGTGACACAGGAGAGTTAGAATCAGATTTGTTATCAACATTGCAGCCTTCAATTTCAGTAAGAGCCTGACTCTGTCTATTCCAACTACAGGAAGGCAGTCTTTATAACCCCTGGAGCACTTGGCCAATTATGCACCTGCAAATATACCATACAGGACATTTCAGGTTCCTAAGCACTTTGAAAACTGATACTAAAACAGTCTCGAGGGATCCTATCACCCACCTCAAATAATAGCTGCTTTGGAATCTGTTGTTGGCACCAGAAAGAGTCCTCTGAAGTCATTCTAAAGCCATTTTTATTGTGCATTTTCAAACAAAGAACCTCACCAAAAGAACTTCTGTTACAAAATCAGGGTAGAAAGTCAAACTCATCTAAGAGTCAATTACCCTGGCAATTTTGTTAAGGGATGGGAAATAAGGGCTAGGGGAGAGGATTGTGGGGAGGGAGTGGGATTAGCCTTATAAAATCCCCTGTGTGAGAAGTGTGTTCCCATTGACTCTAAGCTCTAACAATTACAACAGAAGGGCCTCTGTGACTTTCTGGCTATAAACTTTTTATGATTATTAACTGGGGAAATCTAGAATATGTGGTATTTTAACAATCGGCTCTCAACCTCCATTTGCTTCTTTCCGAGAAATTTGTTTTTGCACAGAGTGTAGTAATAACCTAAGGCTCAGAACTTATGTTGACTACCTGATATTCCTTGCTGAAAAGCCACCTTCTTACATATCTTACTTCTAATAAAGAGGCAGATGCCCTGCGTGCTGTTTATCTCCGGAAAGAAATACATGTGGGAAAAAAAGCGATTTTCTTCTTGCAATTAAATTGTCATGACCACCTGTTGTGGGATTATCCTGCCATCTGCTGTTCAAAAGAGAAACAACAGCAGAGAAACAGGTTGAACGAGCTACAATGTCCCTCAGTTGATGAAGGGTTTCAGTACAGTTAAAATCGTCCTTCTTTTAAGGTATCACTGTCTGTTTTTATTATTGTGAGGTAGAGCAAAACTGCTGATGGAGGGCCCAAGAAATGGGGTACAATCTTTTCTGAAAACAATTGGCATTATTGTTTCGAGTCATAGAATGTTTTTTTTTGGTTTTTAGAATTTTTTTTTTAAAAAAAACATCTTTATTGGAGTATAATTGCTTACAATGTTGTGTTAGTTTCTGCTGTATAACAAAGTGAATCAGCTATACGTATACATATATCCCCATATCCCCTCCCTCTTGCGTCTCCCTCCCACCCTCCCTATCCCACCCCTCCAGGTGGTCGCAAAGCACCGAGCTGATCTCCCTGTGCTATGTGGCTGCTTCCCACTAGCTATCTGTTTTACATTTGGTAGTGTATATATGTCAGTGCTACTCTCTCACTTCGTTCCGGCTTACCCTTCCCCCTCCCCGTGTCCTCAAGTCCATTCTCTACGAGTCATAGAGTCATAGAATGTTCTTTTCCTTGACTTATTCATGCCACTCCTAGAAACGTCTTCTAATTGATGAATCCGAAAAAGCCATGTGTGCAAAGATGTTTATCACAATGATCATGTTATAATGAAAAAAAATTTTAAAGAAGCAACTCAAATGTCCACCAACTAGCAAATGGTTAGAACCACCAACTTGGTGGAATATTCTGAAGCTATTATAAATACTTATATTAAAAATTAGTGACATGATATAGTGTTTATATTATAATATCACATGAAAATAAAATAGATTAAAAGAGCAGATTAAAACCTAAGCATGAAAAATAAGTATTTTTTGGGGAAAAAAGCCACACCAAAATATTACCAGTAGCTCTTTGTGAGGCCATGAGGGACTAAACATTTTTTCCTACTTTTTAGTCTTTTCCAATTGTCTTTAATCAGCATATATTAAGTTGCAGAATGGAGGAAAAACTTATTTCCCCTAAAAGATGACTGGGTTCTAATTCCATATTTTACTAAAAAACATCGAAGAAACAAACCCTGTGTGACCATGGGCAACTCACTTCAGCTCTCTGGGGCTCAAGCCTTTCATCTGTCAGTTGTTTCCCTCCCTTCCCAGGGTTGTTTGAGGATCAACCCAATAATGGATGTGAAAGAACTTTGAAGAGTATGATATTCCATATGATTTTTTATTAATAATTTACTTTGTTTACAGGTTCTCCCCAGTCTTACCCATATCCCTGGTTTCTTCTCTGGGATTAATAGGGAAACTATAAAAACTTTTATTTCCGCTCACTCTTGGCAAAATAATAATTTATAATCTTGGTAAAAGACACCACTCTCCACCCAACAATCCAAGTCTTATGGGTGTGTCCCTTGAGCTCTTGATTTGGCCACTGTAATTGTCTCCCATCTGACCTCTCTGTCTGGTCTCTCTTCCCCCGCGACATTGCTTACACTACTGCCAGCCAGAGTGAGCATTCTAAAATACAAGGTTGGTCTTCCCTGGTGGCGCAGCGGTTGAGAGTCCGCCTGCCGATGCAGGGGACCTGGGTTCGTGCGTTCGTGCCCCGGTCCGGGAAGATCCCACATGCCGCGGAGCGGCTGGGCCCGTGAGCCATGGCCGCTGAGCCTGCGCGTCCGGAGCCTGTGCTCCGCAACGGGAGACGCCACAACAGTGAGAGGCCCGCGTACCACAAAAAAAAATAATAATAAAAAAATAAAATAAAATACAAGGTTGATCAAGCCATTCCCCAGCTCAGAATCTTTCGACAGCTCCCACTGCCTTATGGGATTAAGATCACACTCCAGGCTATTTCACCCTCTGTGATTTGCCAGGGATGCCCTTTCTCACCATCTGCCTGACAAACTCCTCCCCATCTTTTGGGACTCTGTTTAGGCATCAGCTCCTCTTGAGACCTTTCCTGACACCTGGCTCCATAGAATTGGCCACACCCTCCTTTGTACCAGTGGCTCCCTTCCCCACCACACTTTAGTAACGTACTTATCACATAGTCAGGTAATTTTCTATTATTTCCTTATCTGACTCCCTTATTGGATTAAAAGCTCCTTGTTTACGAATCTTTTCTCGAGGTGTATATCCCAGCACCTAGTACTGTCTCTGGTTTATAGTAGAAGTTCTATAAATACTTGCTGAATAAAGAATTCATCTAACATTTTGTTTATTTATTTATTTCAGCCACACCATGCAGCTTGCAGGATTTCAGTTCCCCGACCAGGGACTGAACCCGGGCCATGGCAGTAAAAGCCTGGAATCCTAACCACTAGTTCACCAGGGAACTCCCACATCTAGCATTTTAATTTCCAGAAAGCTTTCATTATAATGTTCCATTTGATCCTGGTAAATGGCAAAGCAAGGATTTGAACCCAGGTTTTCTAAAGGGAAGAAAAAAACCCAAACCCTGTGGTAGATACTGTTCTTGCTCATCCCAGATCGTCTTAGATCTCCTGCCACTTCCTCCCCACCTCCCTTGGCTGCTGTTTGCTTTTGTTTCCAATAACCAGTACCTGTGCCTCTTCTGAGGAGGATGGTCTTCTGGCTACAAGAATAGCATTGATTGTTCTCTCTTCCTTAGTCTCTAGCAAATGACTAACTGGATATGGGAATTTGCAAACCCAGTTTACTTGTCTGCAGTAGAGTTTCTACTACTGAGTTCCCTAAGGGATTAAGCTACCCTCTCTGGGACTGCCTGAAATCTCATTTTTGCTTGGTTTCTTCCCCTTCTTGCCCTGCTTCCCCTGTGCCCTTACTGGCTTCTTTTTTTTTTTTTTTTTTTTTCTTACTGGCTTCTTGGAGGACTTCCTTAATTAATCTCCTATCCAGGAATCATTTTCTCAGTGTCTGCTTCTAAGGTTCCCAAAGCATCCAACTAAGCATGTCCTTAGTTCCTACTATATGTTAAAACCTGTTAGGTGCTCCTACAAAAGCTACATTATTTATACTTCACAAACTCTCTGTGAATGAAGTACATGTATTTAATTTTTTTATATACCTGAATAAACAGGCTCAGAGAGGCTGGGTAATTTATCCAAGGTCACACAGCCATTGGAAGAGTCAGAAGTTGAACCTAGTTGCTTTGACTCCAAAGACATGTCCTTTCCACTAAGTCTTGATGCCTCTTGTAAACTCTAAGTTTAATGTTTTTCTTTTTGTGAAGACTGCATGATAGGCTGACGAAGGTAAAATCATTTGGTGGGAACTCTTTTATTTTGGAGCTTTATCTATACATCTGGTTGACTCATTTCCCAGTTTGTGTAATTTTTAGTAACGTAAGATGAGTGGCAAAAGCAGGTAAGAGACAAAAAGACCTTCATCAAAATAGGCTCTCTCCTTTTTTCTCCTCCTACAGGATTCTCCTAGATTAACTATAAATCATTCTAATAACTTGTGATCTTGGCAAGTTTCCTAACTCTTTGGACCTCAATTTTATCATCTTTAAAGTGGGGAAATAAGATAATAAGAATACCCACCTTACAGGATAGTTTAATGAAAAACACTCAGAATAGTGTCTGACACAAAGTGTGCATTCAGTAAATGTCGGTTACTATTATTATTGTTATTAAAACTGCTACTTATTAAACAAGTTACTCTCCAAAAGGTTGTTTGTAAGTCCTTTTGGTCATATGTGCATTGCAGTGTACAGACTCAGGATGGACAAGACACTAACGAGTCAGTCACATGGCCCTGGATGTGACGTACTAAGAAGGAGCTGGTTGCTCAGATATCAGTATTGTTATTTCCAAGTGGGTAGATAAAAAATATTATTGAGTTGTTCTCACAGTCCACAAGAGTAAATTCCTAGTCCCTCTTGTGGTAACTCCTAGAATTACCATTACCACTTAAATCATAGACTTTATAGGATCAAATTTGCAGTTGTTAGAGACCACTGAGAAACCACTTTAGTTCAGAGGTTACCAAGCTAGAGTCCCAAACCCCTACATGTCAGAGAAGGTCTAATGAATATTTTCAAAATTTCAAAAAGTCTAGCTAAAATTGTTCATTTACTTATGACAGAGAAAAAAAAATTTCACACATATTAACTCAGTCCTCATAACAATCCTTTGAGGTAGGTGTCACATTATCATTCCCATTTTATAGATGGAAAAGTTGATTCATAGAGACATTGAATAACTTGTCCAAGGAAGCAAATAGCAGAGATGGGTTTGAACCCAGACAGTATGGCTCCAGGGCCTATCTATTCACCTAATTGTCCACCTGTATGGTTGCAGTAGTACAAGCTCTATTTCCCCAGTGCCTACTATATGCCAGACCACAAGCTAAGTTCACATCATACATCCTCACAACAGAGCTGCATTTTGCAGATGAAAAAGCTCAGACTCAAACGGGCACAAAGAAGTTTTGGGGGTGAAGGATAAATTCATCACCTATTTGTGAAGATGGTTTCACAGGTGTATACAAATGTCAAAACATCAAATTGTACACTGTGCAATCTATTGTATGTCAGCTTTATCTCAATAGGGTTGTTTTAAAAAACAACATGGAGATATCAGGTTGTGACATTAGACTGGTAAAACTTAGAAAGCTGGGGAGTGCTAAGTGTTAGCCAAAAAGGGGGGATATAAGGACTCTAATGGGAATGCAGATTAGTGCAGTCATTCTGTGGAGCATTTTGCCAGTACATAGTCAAATGAATTTTGGCTTTAGCCTATGTACCAGTAATTCTGTTCTTGAGTCAACATTTAAAAAAGAAGAGTTACATCATAGTGAAACTGCACCAAATCAAGGAAGAGAAAATAAAAAAATATTCAAGACAGAAGGACTTTAAACTACCCAATATTTAGACTTACTGTAAATACTATAAAGCTATGGCAATCAAAACAGTATGGTATTGTATTAAGACATATAGATCAATAGAATAGGGAGTTAAGGGACAGAGCCACATGTATATGGTCAATTGATTACCAACAAAAGTGCCAAAAAAGGATAGTTTTTCAAAACATGGTGCAGAAACAACTGGATATCCATAAATAAAAAAGAAATTTCAACCCTTGTCTCATACCATACAGAAAAAATTAGTTTGAAATGGATCGTAGATCGCTAAAAGCTAAAACTTTGCAAGAAAATAGAAGAAAATCTTTGAGACCTTGGGATAGAAAAAGCTTTCTTAGAACTAAAAAAGAAAATTAACCATAAGAGAAAAACTTGATACATTGGACTTAATCAATATTAAAATCTTCTGCCCTTCTAAAGACACCCTTTAAAAATTAAAGCAGCAAGTTGCAGAATAGGGGGAAATATTTTTATTTTTAATATATATTTCTTACAAGGGAGCTGTATCCAGAATATGTAAAAAAAATCTATCAACTCGGACTTCCCTGGTAGCAGTGGTTAAGAATCCGCCTGCCAGTGCAGGGGACACGGGTTCGAGCCCTGCTCCGGGTAGATCCCACATGCCACGGAGCAGCTAAGCCCGTGTGCCACAACTACTGAGCCCACGTGCCACAACTACTGAAGCCTGTGCACCTAGAGCCTGTGCTCCGCAACAAGAGAAGCCACAGCAATGAGAAGCCCGCACACCTCAACGAAGAGTAGCCCCCACTCCCTGCAACTAGAGAAAGCCTGCGCTCAGCAACAAAGACCCAATGCAGCCAAAAATAAATCAATGAATAAATAAATTTGTAAAAAAAAATCTATCAACTCAATAATAAGAAAACTCAATGAAAAAGAGCCAAAAGATTCGTTCAGACTCTTTTCCAAGGAAGATATATGAACAACCAACAAGCACATGAGGAAATGCTCAGCATCATTAGGCATCAGGGGAAATGCAAATTAAAACCACAATGAGATATCTGTATGCATCCACCAGAAAAGCTGTAATTTAAACAGACATAAAACCAAGTGTTGGTGATGTTGCTGAGCAACCAGAACCCTTATATGCTGCCGGTGGGATTATAAAGTGGTACATACAAACATTTTGGAAAACAGTTTGATAGTTTCTTATAAAATTAAACATACACTTAACTTATGACCCAGCAATTCTAATTTAGATACTCATTCAAGATAAATAAAAACATATGTCTACAAAAAGTCTTGTATATGAATGTTTATAGCAGCTCTATTCATAATAGCCCCAAACTGCAAATAACCCAAATGTCTATAACAGGTAAATGAATAAATGAATTGTGGTATAATAATACAATGGAATACTACTTGGCAATAAAAAGGAACAAACTATTGAATATGCAATACTGATGAATCTCAAAAACATCATGCTGATGAAGGAAGCTATACAAAAAACAGTACATACTATATTACCCTCTTTTACATGAAATTTTAGGACAGGCAAAACTATAGTAATAGAAAGCATATCAGTAATTTTCTGGGGGCGGAGAGATTGACAGCAAAAGGACAGGAAAGAATTTGTGGGGCTAGTGTAAATGTTCCGTATCTGGATTGGGGAGGTATATATACTCATATATATGAGTATATATATTTGTCTAAACTCATCCAACTGTATACTTTAAGTAGGTGTATTTTATTGAATGAAAATTATAACAGGACATTTGATTTTTTTTTTTTTTTTTTTTTTTTGTCTGCGTCAGGTGTTGAGGCATGTGGGATATTTCGCTGCGGCGCATGGTCTCTTTGTTGCAGCGCTCAGGCTTCTCTCTAGTTGTGGAGGCGGGTATTCTCTCTTTAGTTGCACGCAGGCTCCAGAACACATCGGCTCTGTAGTTTACGTTGTGCAGGCTCTCTCGTTGAGGCATGCAAGCTCAGTAGTTGTGGCGCACGGGTTTAGTTGTCCCGCTGCCTGTGGGATCTTAGTTCCCCAACCAGGAATCGAACCCATGTCCCCTGCATTGGAAGGAGGATTCTTTACCACCGGACCACCAGGGAAGTCCCTCATTTTAAAAATAAAGAGAAGGGAGACTTCCCTGGCAGTCCAGTGGTTAAGACTTTGCCTTCCAATGCAGGGGGTGAGGGTTTGATCCCTGGTGGGGGAGCTGGGATCCCACATGCCTCGTGGCCAAGAGACCAAAACATAAAACAGAAGCAATATTGTAACAAAATTCAATAAAGACTTTAAAAATGGTCCACATCAAAAAAAAAGTCTTTAAAAAAAAGAAAAAGGAAGATAAGAAGGAGACAAAAGGAGTAGGAGGAGGTAGGGGAAGAGGAAAGAGAAGGTGAGGGAGAAAGAGCATCACTCAGGCTCAGAAAGGGAAAGTGATTTACCTAAGGTCACACAGCTGATGGACTGTGGAGTTGAGATCCCAGTCTAGATCTAACTGACTTCAAATCTCAGTCTCTTCCCACTGCTCCCATCAACAAATGTGGTTTGATTATAGACACAGGATTAGTGAAGGAAAAAATAACACAAAGGGGGCTTTAATGGTTTTCAAACAAACAGAACCATTGGTTGGGTCTTAGTTCCTCATATTACAGATGGGAAACCTGAAATCCAGAGAGGGAAGTGACTTGCCCAAGGTCACACAGCTGGTAAATAACAGAATTGGGACAATAATTTTGCTTCAGTGTTTTTATGATTTCTTCATGAGACACTTTTTCTCCTACCTCATTTTATTATTTTTCTCTGCCTCAAAGAGTTAAGAAGAGTAGCTCACAGAGTTAAGAAAAGAGTAAAGAAAGAGTAAGAAGAAAGATGGAAAAGCAATAGTCAAATGAGTGTTGCAAGCAACAAAAATAAAAGGAGACAAGAGAAAGCAACTGGGCTCAGATGATCAAGAAAGTCTTTCTGGAGGAGGTGAAACTTGATGGAAACCTGGAAAGACAGCATAGTGATGTTTGTGAGCAAGAGAGTTTAATTACAGGGTAGTAGGTAGACTTCATGGGAATATGGTTTGGGAGGCACCCTGCTATCCCGTTCAGAGTTTTTTCCTCTGGAAACCTGCCACCCCAGAATGTTATCATTAGAGACTTAATTTTTTAGTTTGAGACCATATGTCTCCCACAGTCCTAGGTCAGGGAAACTATCCAACACACTGAAGACAGAGTTCAGTCATCAGCTCTTCCATTATTTGATAACTATGTCTACTTAGTGGGGTTGCAGAGTATGAGGGGGTCTGGAGTGAGTGATACTACCCTAGCTGGGCTCTCTGTGTGGGCTTCTCAGGTCCACAAAGACAGATCCTGGAAAGCTTGGAGGCTGTGGATTGCCAAAGATGAGAATAGACCCTTCATTGATCTCTTAGGGTAGCACTTGCTGCTGTAAGAAACAAAGCCACAAAACAAGTTTATTTCTGGCTAATGTAAAGTCCAGAACAGGTGTCCCTGATTGATATGTGACCTTCCTCCAAGCAGTGATTCATTAAGCCAGGCTCTTTCCATCTTATGGCTCTGCCATCTTCACCGCATGAAGCCCAAAGTGGCTATGTTTGTCAAACCACAGGAAGGAGAAAGAAATGAAGAAGTCTTCTTGGGAGGATTTTGTGGACAGATAATGTCCGCTCATATCCCATCGTCTAGAACTCTGTCACAGAACATGGTAAATGTAGTCTAGCTGCGTGCCCAGGAAGAAGAGGAAACAGAGAGTCAGAAGTGACACAGGCAAAAGGGACCTTGCCCGCAGCACTTAATAAATAAAATAACTACCACTGATTAAATGTCTGCTTTGTGCCGGACATGGTGCTGGGCACTTTACTTAGTCAACTTAGTCCTCCAAAACTCTTGTGTAAAGTAGGTATATTATACGGAAGATGAGAGAGAAAAAAACCGAGGTTCAGAAAGGCTGGCTATTTTGCCCAAAGCCATACAGCTAGTGGGTGGTGGAACCAAGTTTTCAAACCTGGATCCATCTGATACCAGAGCCCAGTCTAGTTGTGAGAATGGGATTCCTTAGACTTGTGTTCCTTATTTACATTTATATCTGATCACCTTTCTATAAACCACTAAAGAGCAACGGATTATTCATTTATGTATCCTCCCAATGCCTCCCGGTATAGGCTGTGCACATAACTGGTGATCAATAATGGTTTTTGATTAAATAATAATACATGTGTAAAGTGCCTTAAAGGTATACAAAATTCTTTTGCAACTTTTTTTTTTTTAATTTATTTATTTATTTTATTTTTGGCTGTGTTGGGTCTTTGTTGCTGTGCGCAGGCTTTCTCTAGTTGCGGCGAGCGGGAGCTACTTTCTGTTGCAGTGTGCGGGCTTCTCATTGCGGTGGCTTCTCTTTTTGTGGGGCATGAACTCTAGGCGCATGGCCTTCAGTAGTTGCGGCACAAGGGCTCAACAGTTATGGCTTGAGGGCTCTAGAGTGCAGGCTCAGTAGTTGTGGTGCATGGGCTTAGTTGCTCCGTGGCATGTGGGATCTTCCCAGACCAGGGCTCGAACCTGTGTCCCCTGCATTGGCAGGCAGATTCTTAGCCACTGCGCCACCAGGGAAGCCCGTCTTTTGCAACTTTAAAACAATCCTCGTTAAAAAACTTAAGCAAAAAACTAAATTGAGCCGTTCAGTGGCTTGCCTAAAATCACATTGTAAAAACAAAATCTGAACAAGGTCTACTAATGCCAAGTCCAGTACTGGTACCAGCTTTACCACTTTCTAACAGGATGACCTTGGGTAGGTAATTTAACCTCAAAAATAATTTAACCTTGGGACCTCCTTGACGGTCCAGCGGTTAAGACTCCGTGCTTCCAATGCAGGGAGTGTGGGTTCAATCCCTGGTCTGGGAACTAAGATCCCATATGCCACATGGCTAATAATAATAATAATTTAACCTCATACTTGTAAGTAAAATGAGTATAATCAAAGCATTCTCTCCATAAGTAAGTGAATAAAGGCAATAATACTTATAAAGCACTTAGTACAGTGGGTGGCACCGATAAGCACTCAATACACATGAACTATTGATTAAGGGATTTAAGTTCTTCAATATTTCATTTGATTTAAGTTCTCTGACATTCCATGTTTTTCATGCGTGAAATAACAATATCTCTTTGATGTAGTTTTTGATAACTAAATGAGCGAAAGCATTTCAAGCCCCTGGTTAAGTGCTGAGTGTGTGGTGAATGTGAGGAAGGAACAGTGATTGCCTTTTAACAAACACCAAACCAAAATCATCATTTTTTTTTCCTCCAAAAAATTAGATGCTGCGTGGGTGCCCAGGAAATGTTGTGTTTTTTTAAAAAATATTTTATTATTAATTTATTTGGCTGCGTTGGGTCTTCGCTGCTGCGCGCGGGATTTTCTCTAGTTGTGGTGAGCAGGGGCTACTCTTCATTGCGGTGCGCGGGCTTCTCATTGCAGTGGCTTCTCTTGTTGCAGAGCACAGGCTCTAGGCACGTGGGCTTCAGTAGTTGCGGAGCACAGGCTCAGTAGTTGTGGCTCACAGGCTTAGTTGCTCTGTGGCATGTGGGATCTTCCCAGACTAGGGATCGAACCCATGTCGCCTGCATTGGCAGGCGGATTCTTAACCACTGCGCCACCAGGGAAGTCCAGGAAATGTTTGTTGACTGACAAATAAGCAGATGCCAACATCACTGCAATGTATAGTGTAATAAATAAATTTCATCTTTCTAAAACATCTTGCCTTTTAGGCAATCAAAACACTTGCCTGTCCCTACTTAGGCTTCCTTGCTTTCTGTGTCGGGAATCAGTAAATCATTTTCTTTTTGCCATAGTGTCCCTGCAAGGCTCTGAGGATTAGTTAAGACTCTCCTTTGATATCCAGATGGCGGAAAGGTGGCTCTATAGGGCTATGGTCAAGGGTACAGCAGCTACTTTTTTTTAACATCTTTATTGGAGTATAATTGCTTTACAATGTTGTGTTACTTTCTGCTGTATAACAAAGTGAACCAGCTATATTATGCATATATATATACCCATATCCCCTCCCTCTTGTGTCTCCCTCCCACCCTCCTTATCCCACCCCTCTAGGTGGTCACAGAGCACTGAGCTGATCTCCCTGTGCTATGCAGCTTCTTCCCAGTAGCTATCTATTTTACATTTGGTAGTGTATATATGTCAATATTACTCTCTCACTTTGTCCCAGCTTACCCTTCTCCCTCCCCGTGTCAAGTCCATTCTCTACATCTGCGTTTTTATTCCTGTCCTGCCCCTAGGTTCATAAGAACATTTTTTGTTAGATTCCACACATATGTGTTAGCATACAGTATTTGTTTTTCTCTTTCTGACTTACTTTGCTCTGTATTACCAACTCTAGGTCCATCCACCTCACTACAAGTAACTCAGTTTTGTTTCTTTTTATGGCTGAGTAATATTCCATTGTATGTATGTGCCACATCTTCTTTATCCATTCATCTGTCGATGGACACTTAGGTTGCTTCCATGTCCTGGCTATTGTAAATAGTGCTGCTATGAACATTGTGGTACGTGACTCTTTTTGAATTATGGTTTTCTCAGGGTATATGCCCAGTAGTGGGATTGCTGGGTCATATGATAGTTGTATTTTTAGTTTTTTAAGGAACCTCCATACTGTTCTCCATAGTGGCTGTATCAATTTACATTCCCACCAACAGTGTAAGAGGGTTCCCTTTTCTCCACATCCTCTCCAGCATTTATTTATTTATTATTCTTTTTGTGGTATGCGGGCCTCTCACTGTTGTGGCCTCTCCCGTTGCGGAGCACAGGCTCCGGACGCGCAGGCTCAGCGGCCATGGCTCACGGGCCTAGCCGCTCTGCAGCATGTGGGATCTTCCCGGACCGGGGCACGAACCCATGTCCCCTGCATCTGCAGGTGGACTCTCAACCACTGCGCCACCAGGGAAGCCCTCTAGCATTTATTGTTTGTAGATTTTTTCATGATGGGCATTCTAACTGGTGTGAGGTGATACCTCATTGTAGTTTTGATTTGCATTTCCCTAATAATTAGTGATGTTGAGCATCTTTTCATGTGTTTGTTGGCCATCTGTATATCTTCTTTGGAGAAATGTCTATTTAGGTCTTCTTCCCATTTTTGGATTGGGTTGTTTGTTTTTTTGATATTGAGCTGCATGAGCTGCTTGTATATTTTTGAGATTAATCCTTTATCAGTTGCTTCGTTTGCAAATATTTTCTCCCATTCTGAGGGTTGTCTTTTCGTCTTTTTTATGGTTTCTTTTGCTGTGCAAAATCTTTTAAGTTTCATTAGGTCCCACTTGTTTACTTTTGTTTTTATTTCCCTTTCTCTAGGAGGTGGGTCAAAAAGGATCTTGCTATGATTTATGTCATAGAGTGTGCTACCTATGTTTTCCTCTAAGAGCTTTATAGCATCTGGCCTTACATTTAGATCCTTAATCCATTTGGAGTTTATTTTTGTGTATGGTGTTAGGGAGTGTTCTAATTTCATTCCTTTTTTTTTTTTTTTTTTGCGGTACGCGGGCCACTCACTGTTGTGGCCTTTCCCGTTGCGGAGCACAGGCTCCGGACGCGTAGGCTCAGTGGCCATGGCTCACGGGCCCAGCCACTCTGCAGCATGTGGGATCTTCCCTGACTGGGGCACGAATCCGTGTCCCCTGCATCTGCAGGTGGACTCTCAACCACTGCGCCACCAGGGAAGCCCCTAATTTCATTCTTTTACATGTAGCTGTCCAGTTTTCCCAGCACCACTTATTGAAGAGGCTGTCTTTTCTCCACTGTATACTCTTGCCTCCTTTATCAAAGGTAAGGTGACCATATGTGCATGAGTTTATCTCTGGGCTTTCTATCCTGTTCCATTGATCTATATTTCTGTTTTTGTGCCAGTACCATACTGTCTTGATTACTGTAGCTTTGTAGTATAGTCTGAAGTCTGGGAGCCTGATTCCTCCAGCTCTGTTTTTCTTTCTCAAGATTGTTTTGGCTATTCGGGGTCTTTTGTGTTTCCATACAAATTGTGCAATTTTTTGTTCTAGTTCTGTGAAAGATGCCATTGGCAGTTTGATAGGGATTGCATTGAATCTGTAGATTGCTTTGGGTAGTATAGTCATTTTCACAATGTTGATTCTTCCAATCCAAGAACATGGTATATCTCTCCATCTGTTTGTATCATCCTTGATTTCTTTCATCAGTGTCTTATAGTTTTCTGCATACAGGTCTTTTGTCTCCTTAGGTAGGTTTATTCCTAGGTATTTTATTCTTTTTGTTGCAATGGTAAATGGGAGTGTTTCCTTAATTTCTCTTTCAGATTTTTCATCTTTAGTGTATAGGAATGCAAGAGATTTCTGTGCATTAATTTTGTATCCTGCTACCCTGCCAAATTTATTGATTAGCTCTAGTAGTTTTCTGGTAGCATCTTGAGGATTCTCTATGTATAGTATCATGTCATCTACAGACAATGACAGTTTTACTTCTTCTTTTCCAATTTGGATTCCTTTATTTTCTTTTTCTTCTTTGATTACTGTAGCTAAAACTTCCAAAACTCTGTTGAATAATACTGGTGACAGTGGGCAACATTGTCTTGTTCCTGATCTTAAATGGTATCAGTTTTTCACCATTGAGAAGATGTTCAGCCAGCTACTTCTGAATCTCCCCACCTGTTTGATTCTCAGCACATATGCTTAGGAAAGGACTGGGTTCTGAAAACACACATGCATGCACATTTTTAAAAAAATTAATTAAATAATTTATTTATTTAATTTTGTCTGTGTTGGGTCTTTGTTGTTGTGCATGGGCTTTCTCTAGTTGCAGTGAGTGGGGGCTACTCTTCGTTGAGGTGCACAGGCTTCTCATTGTGGTGGCTTCCTTCTTTTGTTGTGGAGCATGGGCTCTAGGCACGCCAGCTTCAGCAGTTGTGGCATGTGGGCTCAGTAGTTATGACTCATGGGCTCTAGAGTGCAGGCTCAGTAGTTGTGGCGCATGGGCTTAGTTGCTCCGTGGTATGTGGGATCTTCCCAGACCAGGGCTCTAACCCTCGTCTCTTGCATTGGCAGGCGGATTGTTTTTATTCATTTATTTTGATGTAGACCATTTTTTTAAAGTCTTTATTGAATTTGTTGCAATATTGCTTCTGTTTCATGTTTTTGTTTTTTGGCCACGAGGCATGTGGGATCCTAGCTCCCCCACCAGGGATTGAACCCGCACCTCCTGCATTGGAAGGTGAAGTCTTAACCACTGGACTGCCAGTGAAGTCCATGCACATACTTTTTCAATGTATGAGTTTGTGACTTTTTTTTTCTGAAATCATATTCATTTTAGGAAGTTTGTCAAGTATTTAAAAAGCACAAAAAAGAATCATTGTTAATGTTTTGTTGTTTATCTTTTTTTTTCTATTCATATAACATTAAGAAAATAAATCTATCTTATACTGTACTTACACTTGCTTTTTTAAACACATTATGTCATGAATATTTCCCCATGTTCTTAATAATTTTCCCAAACAAGATTTTATTCATGTCATATATCACCATATAGCTGTACCATATATGCACTTGTTATCTCATTGGTGTATATTTAAGTTTCACTAATTTCCCACGAATAAAACAACACTGAGAGTACATTTGTGCATAATTTTTATATTCATCTTCAATTCTCTCTTTGACATAAATTTAGTGGTGTCCCGGAGCCCATCTGTCCCAGCTCATGAGAGCCAATTGTGCCCATCTCTTCCCAACTGCATGTCTGTGTTAGTGCTTGAAACTGGCTATTATGGGAGTGTTTACATCACAAAATCAGTAAAGGCTACAAACTGGGGACCCCTCTCCCTGCCCCTATGAGTTGTTAAACATTTTCCAGCATGCTACTGTATAAGTTCCTCAAAGTAGTATTTCGGAAGCAAGAAGTATGTGTATTTTACACACCTTTTAAACCTTTTGTTATTGCCACATTGCCCTCCAGAAAGATCAGGCACCTCTACTAGCAACTCATGAGAAAGAGGCATGACAGAGTTGGTATTTTAGTCAGCTTCCATGGGAGGAGCCAGGATAAACCTTGCAGATTTTAAGAGTAGAAATCAATGAAATAGATGACAGAAAAACAATACAAAAAACTGATTAAGGTGAAAGCTAATTCTTTGAGAGTATCAATAGAATTGATAAACCCTAACCGGACAGATCAGGATAAAAAAGAGAAAAGACACAATTACTGATATCTGGAATGAGAGAGGAAACATTATTATAGACACCACAGACATTAAAAGATAATAAGGGAATATTCTGAATAACTTTACACCCGTAAATTAGATGTCAACAATTTAGATGAAATGGACAAATTCCTTGAAAGACACAAACTACCAAAGTTCATTCAGGAAGAAATAGATAATCTGAATAGCCATCTATATCAGGAATGCAATGCTGGTTTAACATCTGAATTTGGTCTATGTAACTCACCACCTTAACAGACGAAAACAACAACAATGAAAACAAACAAACAAATAAAACATGATCATCTCAATAAGTACAGAAAAGCATTTGACAAAATGTAACATTCATTTATGATAAAAACTCTCAGCAAACTAGGAAGAGAAGGGAACTTCTTCATCCTGATAAAGGACATCTAGGAAAAACCCACAGATAACATCACTTAATGATAAAGGACTGAGTGCTTTCCTCATCCTTGAGAACAAGGCAAGGATGTTTTTAAATTTAATATTGTACTAGAGATTCTAGCCAATGCAATAAGCAAGAAACAATATTATTTTTTAAAATATCAAATTCTTAAGGATAAAGTCAGCAAAAGATATGGAAGACCTGGACACTGAAGTCTACAAAACATTGCTGAGGGAAATTAACGAAAACCTAAAAAGGTGAAGATATACTGCATTCTTGAATTGGAAGACTCAAAATTGTTAAAGTGTTAATTCTCCTCAAATTAAGCTATAGATCCAATGCAATCACAATAAAAACTTCCTAGACCTTTAAAATTCCCAGATTAACCATCATTTGGGTTTAAAATTATAGAGGCGTGGGACCTCCCTGGTGGTGCAGTGCTTAAGAATCCGCCTGCCAATGCAGGGGACAGGGGTTGAAGCCCTGGTCCGGGAGGATCCCACATGCCGCCGAGCGGCTGGGCCCATGCACCACGACTGCTGAGCCCGAGTGCTGCAACTACTGAAGCCCATGAGCCTAGAGCCCATGCTCCACAACGGGAGAAGCCACTGCAATAAGAAGCCGGTGCACTGCAACCATGGGTGGCCCCAGCTCACCGCAACTAGAGAAAACCCGTGTGCAGCAACGAAAACCCAAGGCAGACAAAAATAAAACAAAATTTTAAAAAAAAATAGAGAGAGGCAGTAAAGAAGCAAAGGTTAGGAGCAGGGAGTGCCAAGTTAGATAGACCTGAATTTAATCCCAACTCTATCTCTTACTAGCTGTGTGTCCTTGAGTAAGTTATTGAGTAAGTAACTTCTCACTGCTTAGTTTTCCTCATCTTTCTTTTTTTTAATATTTATTTATTAATTTGGCACGCCGGGTCTTAGCTGCAGTATGCGGGATCTAGTTCCCTGACCAGGGATCGAACCTGGGCCCCCTGCATTGGGAGTGCAGAGTCTTAACCACTGGACCACCCAGATTTCCTCATCTTTTAAGTAGAGATAATAATTTACCTCATGGAGGTAACACTGATGATTTAGCATAGTGCTTGGTGACAAAGGCTCAGTGGTTGTTAAGTATAATCATGGATTCAAATTACAGATTTCCCTTAAAAGAAAATCTTTGTGACCATTCGATAGGTAAAAATATGAAATAGGAAAAAAAGTGAAACTAAGTTGAAATTTGAGAAATAAATTGTATTTCATCAAAATGAAAAACTTCTTCAAATGAAATGGCAAGTCACAGATTGCAAGAAAATATTCACAGTATATATATATGATCAAAGATCTTGTATCCAGAATATGCAAAGAATTATTTACAATCTATACTATAAATAACCCAATTTTTTAAATGGGGCAAAAGTTTTGAACAGACAAAAGATATATAGGAATAACCAGTAAATACATGAAAAGATATTCAGCATCAATAGTCATTAGAGAAATGTAAATTAAAACCACAAAGGGAAACCAATTCACACCCACTAGAATGACTAAAGTTAAAAAGACTAATAATACCAAAGATTGGCAAGGGTATGAAGCAACAGGAACTTTCATACATTGCTAGTCAGGGTGTAAAATGTACTTTGGAAAACAGCTTAGTTATATAATTAAACATATACCTGGGGGGCTTCCCTGGTGGCGCAGTGGTTGAGAGTCCGCCTGCCGATGCAGGGGACATGGGTTCGTGCCCCAGTCCGGGAAGATCCCACATGCCGCGGAGCGGCTGGGCCCGTGAGCCATGGCCGCTGAGCCTGCGCATCCGGAGCTCCACAACGGGAGCGGCCACAACAGTGAGAAGCCCGCGTACAGCAAAAAACAAAAACACAAAAAAAAACCCCAAAAAACCCATACACCTACCTGGGGATGCAGCAATGCCACTTCTATATGTTTACCTAAGAGAAATAAAAACATATGTCCACACAAAGATCCTACATGAATATTCATATGAGCCAAAATGGGAAAAAATGTCCAACAGCAGATGAATGGATTAAACAAATTGTGGCACATTCACTCCACGGAATGCTACTCAGCAACAAAAGGGAATGAACTCCGGACACAGGCAACAACATCCACGAGTCTTCACAGACATTATGTTGAACAAAGGAAGTCAGATACAGAAGAGCACACCCTGTATGATTCCATTTATACAAGTTCTAGAACAGGCAACACTAATTTATGGCGACAAAAAATCAGAAAGGTGGTTGCCTCTGACCTTGGGGGAGATTGAGAAGGGACACAGGGAAATTCTCTGGGTAATAAAAACATTCTGTGTCTTGAGAGTGGTATGGGTTTCACAGGTGTACACATTTGTCAAAACATCCAATTGTACACTTAAAATCTATGCATTTTATTTTCTATGAATTAAACCTCAAGATTGGGGCTTCCCTGGTGGCGCAGTGGTTGAGAGTCTGCCTGCCAATGCAGGGGACACGGGTTCGTGCCCCGGTCCGGGAAGATCCCACATGCCGCGGAGCAGCTGGGCCCGTGAGCCATGGCTGCTGGGCCTGCGCGTCCGGAGCTTGTGCTCCACAACGGGAGAGGCCACAGCGGTGAGAGGCCCACGTACCGCAAAAAAACAAACAAAAAGAAACACTGAAACCTCAACATTGATATAAATATACATGTGGAATTGCTTCATGGTCTGTCAGCCTGTGTTGGAGTTTAGGAAGGGAACCCCCCTCCATGAATCAGCTCAGAATAGGGCTGGTCATAGTCAAGGATTTGCCACCTGCAGGCAGCTCATCAGCACCCCTAGGAGGTGTGCCTGCACCTCAGCTCCCTCATTGTGACCCCAGGGCCTTTCTTATGGAATGTTGATCCTGCTGGTCTTGGTTAACCAGAGGGAACTTGGGCAAGCCACAGACCTGGGGAACCCCTCTACTGAGACAAAAGTGGCCAGCTTTGCAGTCAGAGATTTGGGGTTCCAATCCCAGCAGTAGGTTTTCTTCTAATCTCAGAAGTCTGTGACCTTGGCTAAATCACTTATCCGCTCTGAAGCCTAATGCTCCAGAAAGGCAAGTAGCATTCATCTTTGCATCTTCAGTGCCTGGAACATACATGTCTACTGAATGAACTACTGCGCAGTGCTGGGACAGGAAGGCTCTTCTACGTACTTGTAAAGTAAAAGTCTAATTATCTGCTACCCTGGACACATGCTTCTTAACATTTTAGGGGATCACAAACCCTTCTGAGAATCTGATGAAAACCCCGAACCCTCTCCCTGCAGAAAACTACACATGTGTATACCATTTTACATATCATTTCCACATTCCTGGGAAGCCCATGGACCTTGAGTTAAGATCCTTGGTTCTGGAGTGTCTCTTTCAGCTCTGAAGGTTCTATCAAGCATTTTTGCAACACAGCTACAATTTGTTCTGCACTTAATCTCTGCCAGAGCCTCTACTCTTATAACCCTCTGAGGATGGTTTACAGATAAGGAAAATGAAATTCAGAGAGGCCAAGTAACTTGCCCAAGATCACACAGCTAGTCATGGCTGATGTTGAGATTTGACTTCATTCTCATGCCTTCTGATTCTAACCCTCTGCTCATTCCTCCAGGTGAGAATTTAGACCCATTCAGATGCTCTCTGAAGCTCATGCCAAGGGTCTGGGAACTATAAAGCTCTGTAGTAACAGCAGGAATGACTGCCCCAATCCAGTCCTCTGGTAAGAAGATTCTGCAATGGGTGAGTGACTCCAGGCCCATCCCAGGTGCAGGCCTCAGGCCCAGCTCAAACATGTGTCATCTGCCGCTTTATTTCTCAATTCAGCCCACAGCCCGGGGAGTGGGTATGGAGCGGAAGAAGGGAAGAGAAACAGAGGAAATTACTTATAAAAAGAAGTTTCAGACTGAGTCATAAACATGAGTTATAACTCAGAGAGAGGCTCTGAGGTAGGAGAGGAAAAGAGAGATGGTCCTTACGAGACGGCTCCTTCTCCTCGTGGGACAAAGATGCTTAGATGAGTTGACCAGTATCTCTGCTCTGGAGAGAGAAAGAGATAAACTGAGAGGGTGGAGTCTGTGCTTGGGGAGGAGGGAGTGGGTAGTAGCCAACACGTGTTAAGCATTTCCTATGTGTCAGGCCCTGTGCCGTGTGCTTCTGACACAGTGCCTAGTTTACCTTCACCAAAGAGTAGATACTACTATTAATCCCCATTTTATTTATTTATTTATTTAACATCTTTAATGGAGTATAATTACTTTACAATGGTGTGTTAGTTTCTGCTTTATAACAAAGTGAATCAGCTATACATATACATATAAATATATCCGCATATCTCCTCCCTCCTGCGTCTCCCTCCCACCCTCCCTATCCCACCCCTCTAGGTGGTCACAAAGCACCGAGCTGATCTCGCTGTGCTATGCGGCTGCTTCCCACCAGCTATCTGTTTTACGTTTGGTAGTGTATATATGTCCGTGCCGCTCTCTCACTTCGTCTCAGCTTACCCTTCCCCCTCCCCGTGTCCTCAAGTCCATTCTCTACATCTGCGTCTTTATTCCTGTCCTGCCCCTAGGTTCTTCAGTTAATTCCCATTTTTAAGATAGGGAAATTGAGGCAGAAAGTTTAAGTGACTTGCCCAAGGTCACACAGACAAGGGGTCCAAATTGGATTCTAACCCAGAAATGCTTATACTTCAAGAAAAAAGTTAAACAGCAAAACCAGGACAGCCCTGACCCCACAGTCTGTGCCTAACCACAGCTCTAGACTTCTTCCTATGTCCTGGTTGCAATTTGCTTATAACCAAATGGCTCTGTAGACATACCCTCTCCTTTGATGCTCACAGCAGCCCCATTTGACAGTTGGGGAAACCTCAGGGCAGTGAAATGACTCTCCCAAGTTCACACAGCAGGTCAGCGCTGGGGCTGGGGTGTGATTGCAGGTCCGCCTGACTGCAGGTCCAGCACTGTTCCCACCACCACTCCTGCCTTCACAGAGAGCTGGGCAGGAGCGAGTTGGTGGGGTCCACTGCACAGCCCGAGGGACGGGGATGGCCCACAAAGCCCGCCTGCTCACCTCCACGTCTTTCTCTCTTGACAGCACAGCCTTAAAGGCAACCCTTTGCCTGTGGCTGCAGCTGCCTTCACTGGGGGTGGGGGTGGGAGTGTCATTTAGATTTCCCTCCTGCTACTGCTGAGTCATTTCTCCCTCGAGTCCTTGGAGTTAGCGGGAACCCCCCCCCCCCAAGAAATGGAAGCTACTCAGAAGACCTCAGTTCAAAGTGGAGGAACTTTCCAGCCGTACGGGGGACTGCCTTGTGATGTGGTGGGGTCTCTGTAGTGGTTGGCGGTATTTGAGCAGAAACCGGATAACCATCTATGGGAGATTCCTGTCATGGGCAGAGACTGGGTCTAGGCCTTTAGAACCCTTCTGTGAGATTTTATGAGTCACTGTAAGGTGAAATTTAGCCCATGCAGCAAGGTGGCTTAGTATGAGCTTTGGGGCCAAATTAGACGTGGGCTCAAAACCTGGCTCAGCCACCTCGTGTGTTGCTGGAGACCCGTGGGCAAGCTTCCTCTCTTAGCTTCAGTCTCCTTGTTATAAGATGGAAATGATCATACCTACCTCATGAGATTGCTTTGAGTATTAGGGGTGATGTATATATTGTGCCCCGTAAAAAGTGGGAACTCCATCATGCCTACTATCATAGCCATTAAATGAATGGCCAAATCAAGGATTAAAGCCATGTGTTAACCAAAGTACCAGATGTTTGGATGCATAACATTTGGGGGAAACTAGATTTTTCTCTGAGGGTGCCTGTCTCAGAAATAATCATGAAAAACACAAAATGTAAGTGGGTGAAAACAGGAAACAACTAGGGACTTCAATGCCTGTGCCAACAACTGAGAATTGGCATCTCTGACTCCGACGGGGTGTGTAAAATCATCTAAAGAGTCCCCGACTGGGAACAGGAATATTCTCTAAGACCTTGACAGGTCCCATTAGTTCTCTGCATGTGCAGCCCATGTGATGGGGAACTCACTACCTTCTGAGACTGTCCATAGGAAACTCCTCAAATTCCCTAAGGTGTTTCCTGCTATTTGCCAGCTGGTAAATGTAATTTTCTAACAACTACATCTTCTAATTGAGACCAGACCCCAATATTATAGGAACCTTTATGACCACATGGCTGGCTGAGGGGAAAAGTGATAACCAGACAGGTCTGTGGAACATGTAAGTAGATCTTGGGCATCTTGGAAGCAGAGAGGTGGGACAACACCCTGTTAAGAGTGAGTTTCAGGGACTTCCCTGGTAGTCTGTCCAGTGGTTAACACTCCGTGCTCCCAATGCAGGGGGCCCAGGTTTGATCCCTGGTCAGGGAACTATATCCTGCATGCATGCCGCAACTGAGTCTGCATGCCACAACTAAAGATCCCGCATTCTGCAACTAAGACCTGGCACAGCCAAAATAAATAGATTAAATAAACTTAAAAAAAAAAAGGGTGAGTTTCAGAACCACACAAACCTCGATTTGAGTTCTGCTCTGCCACTTAGCTGTGTCCTTGGGCAAATCACTTAACCTCTTAGCCTCAACTTTCTCATGTGTGGAATGGAATTAATCATATCTCTGGGAATTCCTGGTGATACAGTGGTTAGGACTCTGCTCTTCCACTGAAGGGGGCATGGGTTCGATCCCTGGTCGGGGAATTAAGATCCTGCAAGCCACGCGGTGAGCCAAAAAAAAAAAAGCATATCTCCTTCACATGAGGATCAAATGAAATAAAGCCTGGAAAACACCCGGCATCCAGCATCTCCACATAGTATTTGTTTAACAGACTGGAACGGGGACTTCCTGGTGGCACAGTGGTTAAGAATCTGCCTGCCAATGCAGGGGACATGGGTTCGAGCCTTGGTCCGGGAAGATGCCACATGCCGCGGAGCAACTAAGCCCGTGTGCCACAGTTACTGAGTCTGTGCTCTAGAGCCCGCGAGCCACAACTACTGAGCCCGTGTGCCAGAACTACTGAAGCCCGCACGCCTAGAGCCCGTGCTCTGCAACAAGAGGAGCCACCGCAGTGAGAAGCCTGTGCACCTCAATGAAGAGCCACCCCCGGTCCCCACAACTAGAAAAAGCCCAGGCGCAGCAATGAAGACCCAATGTAGCCAAAAATAAATTAATTAAAAAATATATATATTAAAAAAAATAGACTGGAGCGGATATTTCATGGGAAGGGGCATCCTACAGGGTGGGAGCTCAGGCATTCTTATTCAAGTGTTGAAGGGAAGAGTGACTCTGGAACTTGGGGACATCTGGACTGACAATTTGTTTCCCCAAGCCAGGTAATTTCTATTAGTGGGTTTTGCCCAAAGAGTCAGCACTCGGGATAGTTCCTGGTTGAGATGTTGGTGGCTTGGAACTGTGTTTCTGGAGTCCACCGAGTTCCTGGGGGGCCGTCCCGACCTTATGAAAGTTAGAACAAGCTTAACTGTACAAGCCACACTTTTTACCTTCCAAAACATGTTCAGACTCAGTTGCTCATTTGATCTTCAGGTTATGCTGTGAGATGAGCACAGATCCTCATTTTAGATCCTCATTTAGCAAGTGAGAAAACTGGGCCTCAGAGAAGGGAAGTAATATTTGAGTTTTGGGGTTTAGCTGCTGAGAAAGCAGTTGTGGACTCCCACTCTACCCATCACCATTTCCTAGTTCTTGAATCTTCCCTCTGGTGCCTGGGGCAAGACACTGCTTGGTGTCTCAGAGCATCAGCTTCCTTTCCTCCTCCCTAGATGCCTTTCCAGGCTCCTGCAACTCTGTGGGTGAAGTTTCTATACTTCCTCCAGCACTACCAAGTCCACTGTTCCTGCATTCTCTCTTGCTCACCCATTCAACAAACACTAGCTGAGGACCAATATACTGTGTGCCAGGCCTGGTGCTAGGTGCTTGGGATACAGAAATGAACAAAACACAGCCCACACCTTCGAGTTCACAGACTGGGTAGGGAGAAAACACATCATCAGCTAATTCCAAAGCTGTGTGATAAGAGATGGAGTGAGAGCGTCTGGGGATCCCAAAGGACGACTGCCAAACCCTGTCTGGGATGTCCTTGTTGGCTTCCTGGAGGTGTCATTTGAATTTTCCTAAAGGATGAGTAGAAGTTAGCCGGGCAGAATCCAGTGGAGGCAGGAACATGTTCAGGTCTTGTGAGCAGTATGGGGATAAGTTATAAGAGCTGATGCTGGGGCTCAGCGGGGACCAGATCACACAGGACACTGCCTGTCAGGCTAGGATGTCTGGGCTCTCTCTGTGGGCAGAGAGGAGCCACTCCAGGATAGATGCTGGGTCAGATTTGTGATTATAATGGAGTATGCTGCGGACACAAAAGACTGAATGGGGGACTTCCCTGGTGGCGCAGTGGTTAAGAATCCACCTGCCAATGCAGGGGACATGGGTTCAATCCCTGGTCCAGGAAGATCCCACATGCCACGGAGCAACTAAGCCCATGCGCCACAACTACTGAGCCTGCGCGCACAACTACTGAAGCCTGCGCACCTAGAGCCCGTACTCTGCAACAAGAGAAGCCACCGCAATGAGAAGCCCGCGCACCGCAACGAAGAGTGGCCCCCGCTCACCGCAACTAGAGAAAGCCCGCGCGCAGCAACAAAGACCCAACGCGGCCAAAACTAAATAATTAAAAAAAAAAAAAAGACTGAAGGGAATTAGTAGCCTGTGGCAAAGAACAAAAAATGCAGTAAACAGGGAGAATGGAGAGGATGGGATGGATCCCACAAATATTTAGGGAACGATATTGATGGGACCAGGAGGAAGACTGGATGTAGGAAGTGGGGCAAGGGGTCAGGGATGGTGCTCAGGATTCCAGCTGTGATGATGGGGTCCAGGGTGGACAACCTAGGGTGGTGGGTGGGACAGAAAATGTTGGTTTCACTGCACAGAGAAGTGGAACACACCCAGGTCAGGGACTCAGTACTATGTGTGTCAGTGGTGTTCACCAGAGCTCCAGTGCAGCCTTCCCTGCTCCTGTGGGGAGGCTGCTAGCTCAGAACCTGCAAGCTGAGGCCAGCTCAGAAGCTGAGCTGCTAGTGTCACAATCTCCTTCCATCATAACAGGACTTAACCTCTTGGGCCCTTACTTTCTAATCTATAAGTGAGGAGGTTGAGAAATACCAGAAGCAAAAGACCCTGGTTCATAAAGCTTTGAATCTTGCCAGACTGGCAGGTCCCCACTCACTGACTGTTATCTCACAGTTTCTTTTGCTGGTTCTCCCCACTCCAGGTCACCTCTAAATGCTAGCATGTGCTAGGGCTCAATCAGTCTCCTCCTCTGCTCAGTCCCTACAATAGCACTTCTCAACTCTAACGTGCACACAAATCACATGCAGATCTCATTGAAATTAGACTCTGACTGAGCAGGTCTGGGGATGGGCCTGAGATTCTGCACTTCTAACAAGCTCCCAGGTGATGCGGATGCTGCCGGTCCATGGACCACACTATGAAAGTCCAGCTTCCTGGCTCTACAAACTTTCTCCAAACTAATGACTCCCAAATTTATACTTCCAATCCAGACCTCTCTCCAGAACTCCGACTTCTAATTACAACTCTTGGTTGACACCTCCATTTGGATATTTTAAGGCATCTCCCAGAGTTCTCAAACCTGCTTCCCCCCAACTTCTCCTTCAGTACTCAACTGCTCAAGTCAAAAACCTACGAGATATCTGTGCGTCTCCTTTTTCTCTTAGCCTCTACATCCAAACTGACAGCAAGCAAGTGCGGTCTACTTTACCTCTGAAGCATATCCGGACCCTGTCTACTCCCTCCCCATCTCCACTCCCACCACCCTAGTCCAGGCGACCTCCTCTCTCGTGTGAGCTACTGCAGAAGCCACTGACCTGGCCGCCCTGCTTCTTGCCTGCCCTCTCCCCGCATCATTTCTCTACACGTTAGAGTCGTCTTTTTAAAATATAAATCAAATCATGTCACTCTCCTGCTTAATTAAATTCTTTTAGGAGCTAGCATCTCATCTAGAATTAAATCCTAACTCCTTACTCTGGCCTACATAGCCCAGCATGCCTGGCCCTGGCCCTGACACCACAGCCCTGTCAGCTTCTCTCCAGTCCCTGAGCCTGGCCAGCCTGTTTCCTCCTTGGAGCCTTTGTCCTGACTCTGCCCTCTGCTTCCTGGTCCTGGCTGGGCCCTTCTCATCATTCAGATCTCAGCTTGTGGGTCACCTCCCCTGAGAGGCCTTCCCTGATCACCCCATCTCTCATCCCAATTTAACTCTGCATGTCTCATCAGTAGCTGACCTTTGTTTACTTGTCTGCTTCCCCACTGGAAGTAAGACCCAGGAAAACAATGACCTTGTTTTCCACTTGGTTCACCAGCATCTGGAACAGGGCCAGCATAGGTACTCAGAAAAAAATTGTATTAGGAAATGTCATTCCCCCTCTGGGCCTCAGTTTCCCCATCTATTAAACAGGGATAATAATATAATAGCATCTTCCTCACAGGGTTGTTAAGATTAAGTGAGAAATACGTGTAAGGCCCTGGCACTTGGTCACTAGTGGCTAGTAATCCCATTACTACGATCAATACCATATTGGAATCCCTGACAGGAATGTGTGGGCAGAGCCAGCGGGACTCCCACATGCTCCCCAACTGAGCTCCAAGCAGCTGGGCCAATTGGCCCTGGCCCACTACTTGTCACTGCCAAAGTCCTCAACACCCAATAGCAGAGGGAGGGCAAATCCAGGGATGACAAGCGGAGACAAGCGAGCTTCAACTCAACTGTTAAGTTTATTAGAAAGGCCGTGGACAGATGAACCCTGAGTTACCAGCTGAGGAAGGAATGAAAAAAGCCCCTGCCCCTCTTGGCCTGCCCCACAGGCCTCCTGTGGACTCTGTCCTGTGGCAGACTCCAACAGAAGTCAGCCAAAAAGTGCTTTCCAGATGCTCCTTCAGGGGCTGCCCGACCTGACTGCAGAGGACCCAGTGGTACGGCCAATGTGGATGCTGGTGCCTGGAGCTGGGAGCCACGGGGCCTTGGTCCTCTCCTCTAGCAGAAAGTGGTTCCAGAAGCCCCAACAGAACAGAAGAGAAAAGGAGCCGATGGGGATAGAGCAAGTTCTGCCGAAGAGCCAAGGGCTCTGGAAGGCGGCGCTGGGCCGCCTTGGAGGTGGGTGCAGACGGCTACACATGGCCAGTTGTAGGGGTCCCCCCAGGGGGACCCCAAAGCTGCTCTAAGGAGTCTCAGCTACAGACAGCCCTAGTGCGACTCAGTGCCCCTCCTGGGGCTGCACTGGCTACTTCTGCTCCCAGAAAGGCAAATGGATCTTGTAAAAACCCATGGTGGTTGGTGCCATTTCTTTCTTAAAAGAAGACAAGAGTTTGTACAGTGAATCGATTTCAACCAGCAGAGCCTGAACCGAGAAGAGTGCGTCCTGGGGGAGGAGAAGGCACTTCTCACGCCCTCCCCGGGGTGATCTGGGCTCCCTCGGGGCTCCGCTCCCTCTGGCCCTGTGACTCAGGCCCGCTCCCTCTGGGAAGTACGCTGCCTGCGTCGAGCTAGCACTGCCCTGCGGCCCGGACGCTCTGGTCCCTCACAGGGTGGTCGATGGCAGCTTCCTCACCCGACGCTGGGCCAGGATAGACGACTCGATGGGCTTCAGCTGAGGGGTGGGCTTGGAGCTGTTGAGCGCAGAGTATGTAGCTGCCATGGCTCCCTGGGGGAGGAGGTGGGAGTCAGTTCCCAGGTGGGAGGCGCATGTGCTCCAGGGCCAGGCCAGCCCCTCCCAGTGTTCCACAGCCCCCACAGGCCCCTGTTAATCCCGCCTTGGTGGTTCTTCATGGTCATCAGTCCTGCCTCATCCCTCAGACTGGAGGCTTCAGAGCTCAGGGGCTGGGCCCCCTAGAGGACCAGGGGGGCCACGAGTGCACTGTAGACACCCCTGCATGTCAGAATGGGGCTCCCTGGGAAGAGACACACATGGCATCTCCTGGCTCTGCCACCCCAAGTCCCTGCCCATGGAACCTTGACCTGGCAGCCTGGGTGTCTGTACCTTCACAGTCTGCAGGTCCTGGTGGGATAGCTGGCTCTGGGGGAGCTTGTCTTTCTGGGTGATCCACGGGTGCTGCAGGACCTGCTTAGCTGTGAGGCGCTGGTGCGGGTCCACATGCAGCATCTTGGATACCAGGTCCTGGGGGAACAGCAGGAAGGGGCTGGTGGGAAGGGCTAGCAGGGGCGCACACAGCTGTGTCTGTAAGGCAGCCATCTCCTGCCATCTCCCGCCTGGACCCTTGCAGTGGCCCCTTCGATCCACTCTCCACACCGCTCCACGGCCTCCCCAAGCACATGCCCTTCTTCAGGACTTCTTCCTGGACGGCCGTTTCCTTTCTCTTTCACCTTCTAGAAGCCATGCAGGAAGGTGGGAAGAACCTAAGGCTGGGGTTGGGCAGCTTCAAAACCTGACTCCCCTGCTCATCAACTGCATCTCCTGGGCAAGTTACTTTAACTCTCTGAGCCCCAGTTTCGCCTCTGAGAAACGGGATAACAAAAATACCTGACTCATAAGGTTAATGCAAGGTGGCACTGTTCATTAAGGGCTCAACCTCTGTCTGACACAGAGGTTCCCATGACTGGAACCCATTGCTAACAGTGAAAGCTCAAACGTCCCCTCCTCTGAGAAGGCCTCTCTGCCCGGTAGCCCGGGGCTCTGCTCGTGTCTCCACTGCCTGTACCCCTGACCAGGAGGACCTGCCTCTCCGCACCTGGCATCTCTGTTCCTTGTGTGCAAGCCTGTCTCTCACCTCACACTAAGTTTTCCCACGGCAGGGGCTGTGATGATGCAGCCCTCTGTTCCCCTACAGGGCCCAGAACACGGGGAGGGCCAGTAAATGATCACCAAGTTGTTTTCAAACAAGGTGTGGGGGGCAGTCTGCCTGGGAATCTTTCACTTGGAGAAATAGGGCAACAGAGATTTGTGGGACATTCCACTTGGAGAAATGAGGCTGCAGGTCACCTGTTCGTGAAATGCTGAAAAGCCCTGGGATGGGACCCTGCCTCCCCCCCAACAAATGAGCAGGGTCCAGGCCTTACAGACTGACCTTGGCTGTGTCTGAAACCGTGTTCCAATTTCCCCCGCTGAGGGTGAACTTCCCACTGCCGATCCGGGTCAGGATTTCCTCTGGTGTGTCACTGGGTCCATTGGCAAATGGAGTGTATCTGGGGAAAAGTCCACCCAGTCTGGATATAGCCTCTGGCCTCCATCCTGGGGCCAGGGGTGGGGAGGGGTGGGGGACTGTGTCTCCCCCTTCAGATGGGGTGCTCCCAAGGGTGGGACTTCCTCCTCCAGGTGGAGCTCCCAAAGGCAGGGCCATGTCCCTGTCTTCAGGCCTTCCTGAGGCAGGGCTGAGTCTCTCCCATCAGACAAGCACCACCCCAGCTACACTAGGGCTGGAGGAAGGGGTGGGGGGCTGAGGGAGGCAGGCCAGTGGGGTACTCACCCCGCCAGCATGGTGTACAGCAGAATGCCCAGGCTCCAGATGTCACAGCCCTCGTCATAGCCCTGGCGCTTCAGTACCTGGCAGGAAGGGAGGCAGGGGAGGGTCTGTCTGAGGGGCAATGACGAGTGGCCCCATATGCTTGCCTGCTCCTCCCCAAAGGGTAGGACAAGGGTCCCAGGCCTGGGCTGATCCTCCCTTGGTACCCGGGCCAAGGCCGCAGAGACGGGCTCTGGACAGCGTGGGGCCTCTGGAAGGGACACGAGGCTCCCCGTGCCAGGTCCCCTCACTCTTGCAGCTGAGGAGGCCAGGCCACCCACCTCCGGTGCCACGAAGTTGGCGGTGTAGCAAGGTGTCATGAGAAGCCCGTTCTCAGCCCGCAGCTGCTTGGCAAAGCCAAAGTCGCAGATGCGCAGGCACTCAGGGTTCCCAGACTCGTCCACATACAGGATGTTGCTGGGCTTGAGGTCCCTGTGCACAACCTGGGGGAAGAGGGCCCGGGTCAGTTCTCCATGTGGGCAGGCTGCCGGTGGCCCAGGTCCACTGCCAGGGATGGGAGAGTTAGAAGACGGGCCCAGAGAGGGGGCAGAAGGACCCAGAATCTGAGAGGGGAAGGGGCTACAAAGGGGCCTTAGTGCTGCTGGTATTGCCGACTTGAAACTTCTAGGTCAACGTCTGTGAGGCAGCTCTAACTTGACTGTCCACACGGAACTCCTCAAATCCGCCATCACACAATCTTACCTAATGGCAACTCCATCCTTCCCATTGCTTGGATTGAAATCTTAAGAGTCATTCTCAATTCCTCTTTTTTTCTCGTATTCCTCAATCAATCCATTAGCAAACTCTGCTGGCTCTACCATTAAAACACACCCAGAGCCCAAGCACTTCTCAGCCCCTCTCCTGGCAGCACGCTGATCCCAGCCACTATCATCCCTCCCCCGGGGTTACGGCAGCAACCTCCTCACTGGTCTTCCTGCTTCTGACCTCACCCCCTACAGCCTGTTCTAAACAGAGCAGCCAGAGCGATCCTATTAAATGTAAGCCAGATCGTGTCCTCTCCAAGGGTTCTGCTCTCAAGAGGAAACGTCTTTACGATGGCCTGATGGCCCCACCTCATCTCTCCCCTGCCCCCTACCCACGTTGCTTGCGCTCTCTGGTCCTCTAGCACTCTCCTCCTTGCTCAGTTGGCTTTGGCCACACCAGCCTCTTTGCTCTTCCTTCAACATGCCAAGCACACTCCTGCCTCAGAGCCTTCGCACTTGCTGTTCCCTCTTTCTGGAATACTCTTCCCTTAAGCATCGGCCTGGCTCATTCTCATTTCTTTCAGGTTTCAGCTCAAATGTCACCTTATCAGTGAGGCCTTCCCTAGACCATTCCATATAAAATAGCAATCACGGACCTGTACTCCTTAGTCTCCTCACCCTGCTTTATCTTTATCCACAGCATTTACCACCATTGGATATTTACTTAATTGTCTTCTGAACCCACCCACTGGAATGTAAGCTCCACGGGTGTTTTGCTCACTGCTGCATCCCAGCATTTGAATAGTTCCCAGCACAAGGTAGGTATTCAATAAATAACTGCTGAATGAATGGATGGATGACACTTAACTAGTGAGGCCTTAAGCAAATGACTTTCCTCTGGCCCCATTTGCTCATCTGTAACCTGAGGGGGCTGAACCACTCCACTTACTTTTCAACCACCCCCTCTCCCTTGGCATGGTTCTATTCATAGTCATTCCTCTAACTATTACCTAATTATCGACAACTCTCAGATCTCTGACACTAACCCAGAGCTTTCCTGAGTCCAGGCTCATATGGCTGCTTACCAGACGGCAACCACTGAATGTCCCATAGGCCCTCAATCCCATCACATCCCAGACTAAACTCATTCTCACCCTCCCTCTCCTCCTCCCATGAGCTCATGGTACCGCCTTGAGCACCGTCAAAGACCTTCAATGGCTCCCTACTACTTGCAAGATAAAGCCTGAAGTCCCCATCCTGGTGTGGAAGGCTCAGCTGTCCGTTCCAGCCTTTGTCCACCACATCCCTCAAGTGCCCTGAGCTCAGGCCAGTGGGGGTTCCTCCAGCCATAAGTAGCCGTATCTCTCTGTGGAACGCCGGCTCACCCCCAGCACCGAGCACAGGGACTCGCACAGAGCAAGTGCTACGTGAACGCTGTGCAATGAATGAATGAATCACCCCTCTGAAACACACAGAGACCTTGCAGGTTAGATCAGCTGAGTCTCGCAGGTTAGTTGGCTTCACGAGATGGTCCTTGCACATTCCCCGTAGAGCCAGGCCAACAGGCTCAAGGGGCAGCTGCTGCGCACTCCAGCTGACAGGCACCATACAGCAACTCGGGCCCAGGTTTCAAAAGCGGCCAAATTACCAAACCAAACCAAATCCCAAACAAGAAAACACCCGCCCTGTGGAGGCCAAATGCAGCCACTGAGTCAACAGGCTGTGGCTCGGGCAGAGTTGTGATTTCAGTCAGGAGGCAGATGGGCCAGAGTGTGAATCCTGGCTTTACCAGCAGTAGCTGTGTGGTCTTGATGTGTCACTTAACCTCTTTAGTCCTTGGTTTTCTCACCTGTAAAATGGGGCTGATGAGAGTGCTCGGCCCCCAGGGTTACGGGAAGGAGCATATGAGTTATGTACCAGGAGTATTTAGCACAGTGGCAGCTGCTGCCATAGTAACGCCAGCACTCCCTGGGGCTGAGCCCCACCATCATGCTGGTCATTAAGATGCAGTGAGTGCTTGTTAAGAAGCCCTTAAAAATCAGAAGACAAGAAGGGGAGGAAAATGAAGGGGCAGAGGCTGTCCAAAGCAGCATCCGATCACACACAAGTTAGGGGCACAGACTCTGGGGACAGCTTAGCGATGAGGCCTTTACTTAAGCTCCCAGAGCCTCAGCTCCCTCACTTATAAAACGGGCAGAATAATACTAATACTTTCTTCATAGGTTCGTTGGAACAGTTAAATGAGCTGATGTGCAAAGTGCTTAGAACCTGTCTGGCCTGTGGAAAGCGCTATGTGAAGCGGCGGCACCTCTGTCATCACCAGTACCATCGGAGGATGTGCATTAGGGCGCCTGTGACCAGCCACACACACACAAAAGGGTGAAGTTCTTCTACATGAATCATCTGGCTAAACAGAGAAGCCAAAGTGTGAAGCCCTGCTGAGTTCTCAGACAAGCTGTCCCCGGCATGCTGGGGCCCTTACAGAAACGATATGAGGGAAGCAAGAGACCCGAAAGGGCCCACGTATTAAACAAAGAACTCTTGCCAAATAGATGAAAAAGGCAGACAACCCAATTTCTTCAAACGGACAAAAGACTTGAACAGACATTCCATAAAAGAGGCTGTCCAAACGGCAATAACCCCACGAAGAGGTGCTCAACTTCCTCAGTCATCAGGAAAATGCAAATTAAAACCACTATGAGATACCATTCCTCATCTCCTAGGATGGCTGTGATTAAAAAGATGGAAAATACCAAGTGTTGGAGAGTACCAGAACTCTCACACGCTTCTGGGAGGAGTGTCAGTAGGTAAAACAACTTTGAAAAACTGGCAACATCTACTAATGATGAATATACACTGCACTATGACCCAGCAATTCCAGTTAGGTTTACACCCAGCGTTAAAATGGGCAAGTGTTCACGGAAGACAAGGGTAGGAATGTCACGGCAGCATTATTTGTCACAGTCAAAAAACTGGTAACAACTCCATGTCCATTAACGGTAGAAAGAACAGTTAAATTGTGGTCTATTCATACAGTAGAAACCACACGGCAACGAGGAGTGAACTGCAGTCACACAACATCGCAGATGAATCTGAGAGTGCTGAGTGACAGAAGTGAGATATGAAAGAGTACGTTTATATAAAATTAGAAGTTCACGGGCTTCCCTGCTGGCGCAGTGGTTGAGGGTCTGCCTGCCGATGCAGGGGACACGGGTTCGTGCCCCGGTCTGGGAGGATCCCACGTGCCACGGAGCGGCTGGGCCTGCGCGTCCCGAGCCTGCGCTCCGCAACGGGAGAGGCCACGACAGTGAGAGGCCCGCGTACCACACACACACACACACAAATTAGAAGTTCACTTAGAATGGTTATCCTTGGGGAGGGTGCAGGGACTGGAAGGGGCTCGAGGGGGTTGGGGGGAACTGGAAATCCTTCAGTTCTTGATCTGGGTGCTCAGTTACATGGGTGTATTCACTTTTTGAAGATTTATTGAATTATACATGATGATTTGTTTATGTGATATTTCAATAGGAAGGTAACGTTAAAACAAACAGGAGGTCCCAGTGGACCCTGCTCCTGGTCAGCCCCTTCCCATTCCTCGGCTGTTATGAGATTCCCAGCTTCTAGACCACAGATGCTGCCAAAGTATAATCAGCCCCGAGAATCTCCCTCCAAATACCTCCAGGAGAGCTTCCCATTTCCTCATCATCTACCCCTGGTATTTGGAAAGGGCCAGAAACTTTAGAAGCCCATAGATTCCAAAATCCCAAAGATTTTCTCTGGGCAAGAAACAATATTCTCCCATGACACCCCACCGAGCAGCTGTCTGTCCTGGAGCTCACCGCCCCTCCTGGAGGGGCTCACTCCTTTTGGAGGCAGCTCCCACTCTACAAAGCCCTCCCCTGCTCTGAGTTCAGGGGGCCCACTGGAAACGCACTGCTTCAGCTCTGTCTTCTAAGCCTTCTGTGGGTAACATGAGCTAGTACTCACGTGAGAACAAAACAGGAAAAGGAAGCACAGTTACTGTCTGACCTGACACGTTTCCATATCAGTCTGCTTGCACTGGCCTTTTCAAAAAACTAAACCACTTCAAACGTGACCATTAACAGTACACGTGGTAAGCAAACTGAAGCTCTGGTTAGGAGGTAAAGATCTTTTTCACAAAACTTTTACTTTATTTTTACAAACCCTAATGAAAGGATTGATTCAGGCCAAGGTCCCGAAAGGGTGAAACCATTGCATGAAGGGTTGGTGAGGACCTTTATGATACACCTCAGGCCCACCCACTGCCCGCCACCCATTCACGCATCCCCAGACTGTGACCACCGACACGACTGATGACTAACGGGGGCAACGAGATGTTGGCTCAGGGACGTGATGCTTTGTGAGGTACACTGTGCCTCCCATGGAGTGTTTATTGACTCCTTGATCCCAAAAAGAAGTTGAAGCTAAACCTAATTAAGACTTTGGAGCACCTTGCAGTTTACAGGAAATATAGGCAATAGAGAAACAATTAAAATGATGCCATGAGGAAGCAAACAGACACATTCAGAATGTGGGATAGGGAATTCCCTGGCGGTCCAGTAATTAGGACTCCACGCTCTCACTGGCAAGGGCCCAGTTTCGATCCCTTGTCGGGGAACTGAGATCCCGCATGCCATGCGGCACAGCCAAAAAAAAAATCAAAAAAGATTTGGTGAATCTTGGGACTTCCCTTGCAGTCCAGTGGTTAAGACTCCGCGCTTCCACTGCAGGGGGCGCAGGTTCAATCCCTGGCCAGGGAACTAAGATCCCGCATGCTGTGTGGCTCGGCCAAAAAAAAAACCCAAAAAAGATTTGGTGACTCTTAAAGGGAAATGTTTTTCCTTGTACTATTCTCTTCTTTTTTTAAAAACTTTTTATTTCATATTGGCGTATAGTTGATTAACAGTGTGTTAGCTTTGGGTGTTCAGCAAAGTGATTCAGTTATACATATACATGTATCTATTCTTTTTCAAATTCTTTTCCCATTTAGGTTTTTACATTATATTGAGCAGAGTTCCCTGTGCTATACAGTAGGTCCTTGTTGGTTATCCATTTTCAATATAGTGCTGTGTACATCCCTTGTACTATTCTTTTAACTTTTATATAGGTTTGAACTTTTTCCTCAATAAAAAGTGGGGGAAAATACTCCAGCAACAACAAAAAAGAAAGTAAGAAATTGAAAGAGGGAGAAGGAGGGAGAAGGAGAGGGAAGGAAGAAAAGAGGGAGGGAGTGGGGTAAAAATCTTGACAATTCTTGAATCTGGTTACAGGGGGTTCGTTATTCTATTCTTGTACAATTTGTATATGTTTGAAATTTTTCATACTAAAAAGTTAATGTTGGGCTTCCCTGGTGGCGCAGTGGTTGAGAGTCCGCCTGCCGATGCAGGGGACATGGGTTCGTGCCCCAGTCTAGGAAGATCCCACATGCCGCAGAGCGGCTGGGCCCGTGAGCCATGGCCACTGAGCCTGCACGTCTGGAGCCTGTGCTCCGCAACGGGAGAGGCCACAACAGTGAGAGGCCCGCGTACCGCAAAATAAACAAACAAACAAACAAACAAATAAATAAATAAATAAAAATAATAAAAAGTTAATGTTAAAAAAAAAAAAGGCATAGCAATGATCTGGTCCTATTTCCCCATAATGTTTATGTGGCCTTTTCCAGGGGCCTGCGCTGGACCATGGTGCTTCCCTGGCACAGCACCTCACTTCATGCCTCATCCAACCTGTGAAGGGGCAGCTCTTACTGTCATGAGTTTGCAGATGAGGAAATGGCTCAGAGAGGTGGGAGGTTTTCCCAACCTAACACGCAGAACTGGACACAGCCAGTCTCATTCCAGAGCCTGCGTCCTTAACCCCCATACTGCCTGACCAGAAGCACCCTAAAACATCATCTCGTCCAGAGAGAAACTCACGCTGACTCTGTTTTCAGCTTTGATACCCTATAAGGACCTTTTCTAGCTCTGCCTTGTGCAATGATAAGGACAAGTCCTACGGTTCGGACGCACACTCTTCTGTAGCACCTGCTGTGTTTCCAGCAGCATTTCCTCTTGCATCCACTTCCTCTGTCCTAACAGCCGAACCCACGGCCGGATTCACCACCCTGAAGCCTTGCAGCTCCCACAGTGATCCTGCTCGTTCCTAACTTAAAGCCTCACTCCCCATCTGTAGCTCTCCACCCAAATTCCTCAGTCAGACATTCTGGCTCCATTCTTCCTGGACTGTGTGACCCTGGGCCAGTGAGCTCACATCTCTGAGCCTCAGCCTTCTTACCTGTAAAGTGAGGCCAATAACAGCACCTACCTAACAGGGTTGTTGTGAAAATCAATTGAGATAATGTAAGGAAAGAAGTCAACCTGACGCCTGCCTAGGTCCTGAACAAATGTTCATTTTCACAATTTGGCCTCATCTCTCCCTCCCTCCCTTCCTTATGTCCATCCACTCGCCCCCTCACTCATCCCAAGTCTCCCCTCTGTCTGGCTGGTTGAAGACTGCCTGGGCCAGTCATGGTTCATACACGTTTACGGTACGACCCTTGGCCGCCCCCCACGCCCACTTGGTGCCCCCGACCCAAGACTTACCCCCTGGGAGTGCAGATACTCCACGGTCTTGCCGATGGTATGCAGGACGAAGCTGGCCTCACGCTCTGAGAAGAATTTCTGCCGTAGGATCTTATCCAGCAGCTCCCCTCCCCGCATCAGCTCTGTCACCAGGTACACGTGTTTGCCATCATCGTACACCTGCCAGAGACCTCACCATCAGGCCCCTCCCCTTGATGCCAGGCCTGGGCCCCTTGGCCACCAGCTCACCAGGACAGGAAGGAAGGAATGACATGAGGCTTGGGCGTGTGTTCTGCTCTGTGCTTCAGTCACCCTGGCAGGGCCTTCACCTATCTGGGCCCCTGGACAGGGTGCTGGCTCTGTCCTGAGGGGCAGGAAAGCTCTCAGAGACTGCCTGGGTCTGAAGTGGAGGGCACTTGGGTGCAGCCAGATCAGCAGCACTAAGGGGCCTCCCCATCCGTAAGCACAGGAGGATCAGAAGCCCAAGGAATGGCAGCCCCGAGACGGTCCTAGAGTCGAGGGCCCCGTCCCCAGCCCACTCTCGAGGACCCCCACTTACATCTTTCAGAGTGATGATGTTGGGGTGCTGCCCGTACCGCAGAAGAATCTCAATCTCTTCCGAGGGATCTCGCTTGCTCTTGTCGATGACCTGAGGAGAGGGGTGCGTGTGGTGGTGTCCGAGGGACCGACCCCAGACTCGCTTCCCGCCACAGAGCCCACGCTGCAGGGCGTGGAGTCTCAGCCGCACACCTTTCACCCATCCACAGAGCCTCAGGCACCAACTCTCCCCCACCAACGGGCCAGGGCTACGTGGCCCCCCACCTCCACCCCGCCGAGCGGCCTCGGCCGAGACAAGGTCGAGAGGCCTACCTTGACAGCATACTCCATGGTGGTAGCCTTGTGGACACAGCGCTTGCACTCGGAGTAGGAGCCCACACCGATCGTCTCTTTTACCACATAGCCGTCGCTAAAAACCAGGTTCTTTCCATGTAGTTGCTGCAGGAGACCAACAGGTAGGACTGACCCCGAGCTCTAGGATGCAGAGGTCATCCCCCCAGAACCCGAGGCCTTGGCACCGTGGAGATGGCACTGGGCAAGAGGCTGGAGGCCCGGGGTAGAATGTTGGCTGTGTGACCTCAGGCAAGAACCTGCCCCTGTCTGGGCCTGTTTTCTACACTATATGATGGGCACACTCACTCTCTCCAGGGTGCCTGGCTGCAGTCTGTGGTTAGTGGGTGCTGGAGGGGGCAGGCAATAGGCCACGAGACACATGGAGCGGTTTGAAGCTCTGAGAAGCCCAGGCAGGGCTGAGAGGGATGAAGGAGTCCTGGGCCAGGTCCCAGCTCTGCCACTTACGTGGCCTTCAGTGAGCTGCCACCCCTTTCTGGGTGACACAGCCCACCCTCAAGGGTGTCTCGAGGCTCTGAGACACTAACAGTATCAGATGCTGCTATGGTGCTGAGAGTGTGGCAGGCACTATTCCGAGCACTTTTCACCAGGTGACCCACGGCCCGTGGACGGCCCTGGTTCATGTCTGTTGTCCTCACATCCAGTCTGGTTTAACGTTTGTCCGCGACCAAGATATCCCAGGTGGATAATAAATCACATAGTCACCTTAACTTTACACACGTCAACTCACATAATCCTCGAAACAATCCTTGGAGAAAGGTTTTATCATCAACCCCATTTACAGATGAGGAAACTGAGGCACTGGGAAGGTGAATGCCCCCTCCACAGTCCCTGACCTTGGAAGCTCTGACCCAGGCAGGGAGCTCCAAAGTCTACATTTTTTTAAATTTTGTTTGTTTGTTGTTGTTGTTGTCGCTGTCGTTTTGCGGCCACACGGTGCAGCACGCAGGATTCTAGTTCCCCGACCAGGGATTGAACCCACAAACCCCTGCAGTGGAAGCATGGAGTCTCAACCCCTGGACCACCAGGGAAGTTCCCGAAGTCCACCTTCTTGCCTCTCGACTCTACATTTCCTACAGAGCCGGGAAAGTGTGCAAATGGGGGACAAGTGGAAGGAGACCCGAGTGCCACGCCACCCACCCCCGTCAGGACCAGCCACTCCCCAGCAGCACCACCCTGGGCACTCCCTGGCATTTACCCAGGCCCTGCAATGTCCTGGCTGTGTCAGGAACCTCATAACCGTGCTGTTACCCCTGTTTTACAAATGGGGAAACTGAGGCTCAAGGAGGCTGGAGGCCCAATGGGCTCCACAGTGGCGTCAGGGTTTGAACCCAAACCTATCCAAGTCCAGAGCCTGTGTTCTCAGCCGTCTGCCTTGTGGCTTCTAGGTGGAAAAGGACAACCGAGCAGCAGCCTCCTGCCCCTCACCTGTACCACCGAGTGCAGGGGCGCCTGCGTGGCCCGAGGCTTGCCGTCGTCCTCCATCAGGCCAGTGGCCACGAAGCTGAAGCCACGGAACAGCTGATGGGCACCAGCGCTGGGGGGGATGCCTGGGGAGTCTGCAGGGGCAGGAGAGGGATGTGAGCCAGAGGAGGTACCCTTGACCTGAGGCAGCCCAGCAAAGTGGGCCACAGGGGCTTCCAGGCCTGCCTCAGCAGCTGGTCGTTGTGGCAGCCTGGGCAGGGCCCCTCATCCCCGGCCTCAGCCCATCTGCCCATGTGTGTTTAGACCAGCCCAGCCCTTACACACAAGGAACAGAAAGACCCTCACCTCCGCCACCCGCCCAGGCCAAGGCACTTTATCCCTTTCTGGAGGCCTCCCTGCCTCTGATCTGCCCCTTCAGGTCCATCTTCTGCGCAGCAGCCAGAGGGATAGTTCCAACCACAAGTCTACCCCCTGCCTGTACCCTTCAAATGCTCCCCTCTGCCCTCAGGAAAGCCCAGCTCCTCAGCCTGGCAATAAGGTGCTTGTGAGCTTAGCCTCCTCTCTCCCGATTCCACAGCTCAGCCACGCCAAGCTTCTCAGGTCCTTAAGGAAGACTCCGAGCCCCTGCACATGCTGTTCCTGCTAACTACAATCCACTCCTCGTCCGTCCTTTGAGGCTCAGCTTACACACTGTCCTCTGAGAAACCTGGCCTCATGCCGCTCCTCCAGGCCCTCGCCTCATTAAGCTGCACTTGTCGTGCTGCCCAGAGCTGTCCTCATGTCTCTTCCCCCACTACAGCCTGAGCCATATGAAGGCAGGGCCTGGGTCTGTCCTGTTCACCATCAATGCTCCCATGGCTGGCACACAGTAGGGACTTGGTACGTATTTGTCAGATCAACAAATAAAGATGGGACAGACTGCTTGGAGAAGTGCTAAGCTCCCTGACATCAGAGATGTGCAAGCCACAGTGAGAAAAGCACCCCCTCTGCTAAACCTGCCCCTCCAGGAGACCTTCCAGAACGAACACTCTTCCCCAATATCTAGCCAAAATGTTAGGATTTACCAAGTTCCCTCCCAGAAGCTCCCTACTTGGCTTCTAGCAGTAACCCCAGAGACTGAGAGGGTCTATGGCTGAGCCCACGTTTCAGATGAGTCACTGAAGCCCAGTGGTCAGAGTAGCCAAAGCCGATTCCCACGCTTGCCCCTGACCTGTGGGCACTGTCACCTCTGTTGCCAGACCGTCTCCACCTCACGTGTTTGCCGGGTCAGATACTTCAGCCCTGACGTGAGTGTGAGCCTGATGCGTCTGGTCTTCCCAGTGGGCTGAAGATGCCTGGGGCAGGAGTCCCGACTTCTCTATTGTGGCCTGAAGGCCACCCCCACCACCTCACCCAGGCACAAAGAGGCCCACAGAATCCCGGAGTGGGACGACCAGGCAGAATGAGATGGAGACATCCACCTGTCTGCCCACACACCTGGGCCTGCCGCAGCCCTGAACACCCCTGTGCCCCAAGAGGCCCCTGACTCCCTGCTTCCCTCCTGTACCAGTCCAAGACAAACCGGACAAAGGGCGCACCCTTGGGCGTGCGGGATGTGAACTCAGTGTCAAAGTAGAAGGTGTCATCGGGTTGTGCCACAGCCGGCTTGAAGGGTGGCTTGATCTCGCGCCGGTACAGCTTCTGCAAGGCGGGGCGGGCACAGTGGTCACCTTGGCACCTCCACAGCCTGCCAGCGGCCCCGTGCAGGAGTCAATGGCCTGGACAGAGCACAGGCTATGCAGACAGGGCATGACCGCTTGCCCTTGGGAGGCGAGCCCATGCCTCCAAGGCCATGGTGTCACCTCTGCTTCTTATGGGAGGCCCTAGGCAGTAGAAGCCCCCTCCGACCACAGCTGAATCCCTGACTGGGGCTCTGGGGTGGACAGACACACTCACATTCCAGTCAATGGTGGAGTAGAAGACATGCCGCTTGATTTCCTCTGCCCCATCAGGGCCGGAGCCTGAAAGAGCCCAGACGAGAGGTCTGCCTTGGGACGCTCCAACCCGCAGACCCCCGCCCTGTCCTCCGAGCAGCCTCGCCTCACTGCGGCCTGGGACCAGTGGCTGGGCTCACGCCACCCCAAATCCATCCAGCCATCACCCCGAGGCCTCCTGCCCACTCAGCACTTTCCACTGTCTGGAGCCCCTCTATGAACAGGCTCCAATGTACTGACGGGAGAAGGAAAGCCCAGAGAGGAGAGGCCAGGCAACGCGCCCAAGGCCAAAGTCAGGACAGGCCGAACCTGCTCCCAGATCTGCAGGGGGCCCCCACCTCCCTCCCAGCTCAGGCCTCATCTCTGCTGCTCTTATCCCATTGCCCTCGTCAGCCACCAGACAGGCTCTCACTCCATTCAAGCCCAGGGACCTGGACGGGACCTTACAAAGCTGGTCATGATCCAGGTGAACCCAGGAGCCAAGGAGTCAACACATACTGAGCAGCTGCTACAGACACATTCGCTGACTTCACTTAATCAACAGAGCTTGAGATCATTGTCCTCCATGGAGACGAGGACCTAGGGCTCTGGGGGGAGAAGTCAACTGCCTTGGGTCACTTCGCTCACAAATGGTACTCACTCGATCAACAAATATTTGTGGAGGGACCACTGTGTACCGAGGCAGTGGGGTCCCGTCATGGGGCTGGGACTGGGGCCTGAGCCTCTGACGCCTGAGCTCGTGCTCCTTGCGTGCGGGGCCTCTGTCCTCATCCCCAGGGGGAGTACAGATGACTCAGTTCCTGCCTTCCCCCTACACACAGGTCACCCCACTGCCCCAAACGCCACACATGGAGCCAGAAAGCAGGGTGGCCAGAGGCATTGTCTCCCCACACAAAGGACAACGGCCCCTTTCAGCCCCAGATGTGGCCCCGTGGCCTAGGCCGCAGCTGTACCCCGCTCCCCTCCCCTGAGCTGGGGCTGCTTACCGAGCCGGTTGGCAGGATTCCGCTTGAACAGGGACCGCAGGAGGCTCTGGGCTTCCGTGCTCAGAAACTGGGGCATGCCTAGCTTTGCCCTGAAATGGCCCCCGGGTCTCGTCAGGGCTGAGCTCTGCCCCAGAGGCCCCGTCTCACCTCCCACCTCTGTCCACGTCTAGTTTCCTGCTCAGTCCAGACAAGCCATCCTCAAACTCCCCTCCCAATGACTCAGGGATTCCCCTCCCACAGGCCCCTGTGGATGAAAAGGGAACCCTAGAAAGCACAATGCTCAACCCAGAGGAGCGTCTCATTAATGGGGAATCTGAGGCAGGTGCAGGGTGTTACTCTGGCCCCCAAACTGGGGCCAGGCATGGAGGAGACCCTGAGGTGTCAGAGAGGGGCTGAAGCTTACTTCAGAATCAGGGTCATGGTCTCCTTCCGGTCCTTCCCCTGGAAGGGCAGGGAGCCCGTCAGCATCTCAAACTGCAGAGGACAAGGGTCTGTTCAGGCTCTGGTCCCATCTCCCATGCCCCCCACCTCCTCCCACCCCAGCCACTCAGCTCCAGGCCTAGGAGTTCCGCCTGGATCAAGAACTGCATCTGCCCCTCCCCACTCTGTCAGTCAGACCACGAGGAACAGTGCTAGGGGTCCAAAGCTGGGGAGACGCCCAGCACAGGGCTGGGGGCTGAGCCTGGAATCCTTCCAAGGAAGGAAACTGCAGCTGGGTGGAGGGTGAGGCCAGCTTAGCTGTGAGACGACAAGAGGAGAGCCTTAGAGACCATCAACCACCCCCTTACACAGATGGGGAAACTGAGGCCCAGGGCCTGGGCACTCACCATCAGCACCCCATAGGACCACCAGTCTGCACTGTGGGTGTGGCCCTGGCGGTTGACGACCTCGGGGGCCATGTACTCCACTGTCCCACAGAAGGAATAGGCCTTCTTCTCGTGGTCAATGGCCTCCTTGCTCAAGCCGAAGTCTGTGGCAAGGAGGGCAAGAAGACACATCTTCAGGACCCCCTGCCTTCCTCGCTGCCATTCCCTGCACACCTATCCCTCCTGCCCAGAGGCCTGAGGGCATCACCCCCATCACACTCAGGAGGAAGCTGAGGCCCAGGGAGGTTAGGTGACCTGTACAAGGTTACACAGTGGGGAGCTGGGATTCAAACCCAGGCCCTTCCAGGTCTGGGGCCTGGGCTTTTGACCGCTTCCAAGCGCCTGGCACAGCCTCTCAGAAAAAGCGGATCCCCTGGCACTCAGCCCAGGCCCGTCAAGAGCCCATCCTGCCCTCCCCTGAAACAGAAGAGGTCAGGTGCCCTCCACTCACCAGTGAGTTTGATGTGGCCTTCCTCATCCAGAAGGATGCTGCAATGGAGAGATGGGAGTCAGGGCGCCCCAGCTGTGGGCCCTCGGTGGGTTCAGGGGACACCATGGGGCCTGCGGGGATCGGGTCCAGCCCAGAGAAGGTGATCCACCCAGGGCCGCTCATCTGATGAATGGGCAGGTGGAGTGGGTGTCGGTGGTGCCCTGTAGGTGTGTTGCCTACCTTCTTGCTAATTCTTGAAACAACTGTGTGAGGCAGGTATTTTTATGGCCCCATTTTAACAATGGGGAAGCTAAGGCTCAGGGAGGTTAAATAACTCCCCCGGTTACAGAGCTAGTAGGTGGTAGAGACAAGATTTGAATTCGGGTCTGCCTGACTCTAAAGCCACATCTCATTCCACCTCAGCACCTGCCCCTGGCTCCCAAGTTACCACTTGAGGATATTCAGATGTTAAGGAAAATTCTAGAAAGGGCCATATCAAGGAATGACCTTCAATGGTGGCATCTCAGATGTCACACTGGATTAGCAAAAAAAGTAGGCAACACCCAGGCACAGAGGTACCTGGCCCTTGGTAATGGCATTACTAGAGATCAGGCAGCCTCTCGGGTGAGCCTGCTGCCTCCACCACTCTGCTCCACCCACCCATTCATGGGGCAGCCCATCAGGCTGGCTCCGTACCCCAGCAGGCTGGTTCTGTCCTAGAAGAGGCCCCAGGGCCTGCCTCTGTACACCCTAGGGAGGCCGGGCGCGGCTGGGCCTTCACTCACTTCTCAGGCTTCAGGTCTCTGTAGATGATGCCCAGGCTGTGCAGGTGGTCCAGGCCCAAAGCCAGCTCGGCCAGGTAGAATTTCACATCCTCCTCCGTGAACATAACCTGCAACAGGCGGGAGAGGGCTTCAGCTGGGATCACTTCTTCCTCAGGAGCTGGGTCACTGGGCAGTCAGTAGCTTCCCAGTCCTCGTAGAGATTCCAGTGCCATACACCCTTCTCTGTATGAAGGGGTCCGAAGAATAAAATGACTAGCGTCCAAGTCACTCACGGTAGCACTGAAATGCAAACAGCGAAAGGCTGGAAACAACCCAAGGGTCAAGCAGTGGACTAGAATAAACTCTCTCCCCCACATAACGGAGTGCTGTGCAGCCATAAACTAGAACGAGGATTCCTCCATGCTCTGATATGGTCCATCTCCAAGATACACTGTTGTGAAAAGAGCAAGATAAAGAACGGTACCTACAGAACAGTACTTTGTATGTAAGAAAGCAGGAATCAGGATTCAGAACACACAACGAATTGGTTTGTATTTCCAAAGAAATGTGGGAAGCTTAGATAAAAACCAATAAAATGTTTATCTGTGGGGGGGTGGTAGAGGGGGCTGGAGTGGGAGGAAGACTTCTCAATGAATATTTTTCTTTTCAATCATGTATTATCTATTTAAACGTTAAAATAACATTTTAAAAATTTAAAAAGTTTGGTTCTCTTCTAAAGTTTAAGTTGTATTAATGGCCCCGTTTTTATATTTGGCTCAAATTCTTTTTTTTTTCCCAAATAAATTTATTTATTTATTTTTGGCTGCGTTGGGTCTTTGTTGCTGCATGCAGGCTTTCTCTAAATGTGGCGAGCGGGGGCTACTCTTCGTTGCATTGCATGGGCTTATTGCGGTGGCTTCTCTTGTCACAGAGCACGGGCTCTAGGCGCACGGGCTTCAATAGTTGTGGCATGTGGGCTCAGTAGTTGTGGCTCGCGGGCTCTAGAGCACAGGTTCAGTAGTTGTGGCGCCCAGGCTTAGTTGCTCCATGGCATGTGGGATCTTCCCAGACCAGCGCTCAAACCCGTGTCCCCTGCATTGGCAGGCGGATTTTTAACCACTGCGCCACCAGGGAAGTCCTCAAATTCTTTTATGTGAGTTCAAAATCCTTTTGGTTAACGGGACATAATGTTAAAGCATCTAGCTTTCTAGGTGGATTTGGGCTTCTCTGCATCCTTCATAGCCCTGCGCAGAGAAGCCCTGAAAGAATGGAGGTGAAAGAGGTGAGAGCCACCCTTAGCTTCTGGAATCAGGGCAGCATCAGATCCAGAGCCTGATTCTCCTCAGACCATCTTGGGGGAAACTCTCAGAGGCTTTGCCAGGGAATGGGCTCTGTCCCAGGGTGGGTCGGGGACTGCTGGGCAGGTCTGGGGAGTCTCAGGTTGAGGTCTCACTGCCGTGCCAGCTCCATCCTGGTGCCCTGGCAGTGGGGTGTCAGCTCACCTCTTTAGAGAGCCGTGTGAAGAGGTCTCCGCCACGCAGGAAGTCCAGAATAAGGTAGAGCTTGCCCTCAGTCTGGAAGGCTGGGGAGACGGGAAAAGGCCATGGTGGAACCAGCTGGGCCCTGGGCCCTGCCCCTCTGATCCCAGCTTCCTTAGCCTGCTGGGTGGCAGACAGGGCAACATACAGGGAAGGCAACAGCCCACCAGCAAGGGCAAAGGCTGGCAGGTAGGGTAGGAGCTCAAGTAGGGTCTGCGGTCTCACCATAGTGCAGCTTCACCACAAACGGATGGTTTACATCAGCCAGGATGTCTCTCTCCATCTTGGTCCGAACGCGGTCACGCACTGGTCAGAGGAAGAAGGCGGTTACCAAGGGTCTGGCCACCCAACACAGCGACGCCCAGCCCTGGCTAAGAAGGACTCTCTTTTCTACTTGTTCCTCACATCTCTCGGCAGTGCCCAGGGCTGGCCCTTGGCCCTGCCCATCTCTCTAGCCCTGTCTCTTGCCATGCCCCAAGGAGGCCATTCAATCCAGCCAGTCTAAGCATCCTGTTCCTTGTGTGCCCTTGGCCTCTGCCCCCGTGGCTCCCCCTGGGATGCCTTCATCAGCCCCCTCTCCATCTGGCATAAAAGTCCCTAATTCCAGTCTAGGGCAGATTCTCTGGGCCTGAAATTCAGACTCATGGGTCTCAGCAGACATCCCACAAACACTTTTTTTTTTTTTTTTTTTTGCGGTCCGTGGGCCTCTCACTGTTGTGGCCTCTCCCATTGTGGAGCACAGACTCCAATGCGCAGGCTCAGCGGCCATGGCTCACGGGCCCAGCCGCGCCGCGGCATGTGGGATCCTCCCGGACCGGGGCACGAACCCGTGTCCCCTGCATCGGCAGGTGGACTCTCAACCACTGCGCCACCAGGGAAGCCCCCCTTTTTTTTTTTAAGGAGTAAAAGTCCCGGGACTTCCCTGGCGTTCCAGTGGTTAAGAATCCGCCTGCCAATGCAGGGGGCACGGGTTCAAGCCCTGGTCCGGGAAGATCCCACATGCCATGGAACAACTAAGCCCGTGCACCACAACTACTGAGCCTGTGCTCTAGAGTCCTCAAGCCACAACTACTGAGTCCACACGTCGCAACTACTGAAGCCCACGCGCCTAGAGCCCGTGCTCTGCAACAAGAGAAGCCACTGCAATGAGAAGCCCGTGCACCACAATGAAGAGCAGCCCCCGCTCGCCGCAACTAGAGAAAGCCCGCGCGAGCAACAAAGACCCAACACAGCGAAAAATAAATAAATAAAATAAATAAATTAAAAAAAAAAAAAGGCTACTCCCATGTGAGCCCACACCCTTTGAGGCTACAACCCACGCTCTCCCGGGCTCCCTGGTCACAGTACCAACTGCACCGCGCTGCATAGTCTGCTCAGCCTCTCCTGCCCCAGCCTGGGAGCCCTTTGCAGCATTCTCCTCCTCCCACCATCCCTCCTAGGGAAGGACTCCCATCCCTACCAGGATGGCCTTGGGGCACCACAGCTGCATCACCCCACAGACAGCCCTTTGTGGCTCCATGACCCCAAGGCCAATACCTCCTATTATCCGCCGCCCCCCAGCCCAGATGGGCCCCGCTTCACTTGGTCAGTGGCCACACTGGTTCCCAGGCTGGTCAAAGAGACACTACCGGGCCCAAAGCCCACTTCCAACCACCCTCACGCCCTCTGCAGGTCCAGGGATTCTAGACCTGGGCTCAGCTCCCTTCTCTGAGCCCATCCATCTCTGCGGCCTTGCCTTGACCCACCCTCTCCTACCCACCCAGCTGCCTCCTTTCCCGGGTTCCCTCCTCTCCTCTCACGCCCTTCTCCACCCCGAGACGTCTCCCGCTGACTCTCCTAACATTGCAAAGCAGCTCTGCTGACAGCACAAGGCCCCCCCGCAAACACAGTGCACTCACCCCCTGCCTCCTTCCAGGCACCTTCAGCCACAGTCAGCACTTGGCTTAAGGGGAGCAGGAAGGGGTGGGGTTAATCCCCGGAAGTCTGTGCTTCTGAATGGACCCTGTCTTTGCTATCAGCTGAGGTGGGGGATAAGGAGCGGCTGAGAATAGGCCTGTTTCTCTACCTTCAGACCAGGTACTCCTGGTGACAGAGCTATCTCCTGCATCAGACCCAAGGCCCTTGAGAGCTGGGCTGTCTCCTTCCATCTGTGTCCAGCCTGGGCTCCGCACGGGGAGGTACCCCCCACTCACCTTTCAGTGTCGCCTTCTTTAGTACCTTCATGGCATACAGGTGCCCACTGTCAGGCCGGGTGACCTTCCGCACCAGGAAGACCTGAGAAGGCAGCGGGGGGGAAACCAGGGGAGGAGCTGGGCAGGGGTCGAACACATCAGCTCCCACACGCTCCAGGTCCCAGGCTGACCTCCAACTTCCCTAAGCACCAAGTTGACCTTGTGTCCCCACTGGGTACCACGGTGACCTCTCTCCTCCTCCTCTTAGACCCATCAACCTTTGCCCTCTGATCTTTTAAGCTCCCAGGTGACCCTCCCACCTGCCCTCTGATATGACCAGCGCTGCCCTTCCAGCTGTGGGCTCAGGACTCACTTTGCCAAAGGACCCCTGGCCCAGAACCTTGAGGAGCTCAAAGTGGGATGGGTCGGCCTTCTCAGAGCCAGCCTTGACATGGTGCGTGATGGAGATCTCCTTGAGGACGTCTTCATCCTGATGGAGGAACAGAGCTGGTGAGCACGGTGGGCCCCATTCAGGTCAGCACAGGGCATGTCCCCCCATCCAAGTCTACTCCCACCGGATCTCAGCAGACAGGGTCCTACAGGCCCAACCAGCCAGCTACCCTGACAGGGCCTCCCAGTTCATCAACAGCAAAAGCCGGGGAGGGGAAAATTACCAAGGTGCCGGGTCAGGTGAGCTCCTGTACCTCCTGCTGCTCCAGCCTGTTCAGGCCCAGAGGGATGCCCAGGCACGGCCAGGTGGAGGCAAGCCCAGGCTCTGGCTGAGGCCCACGAACCTGCCCCAGGTCCTCCCTGTGCGGCTCCCCTCCCCCTGCTGCAAAGGTTTTGGTTTTGCCACAATAGGAAGTAGGGTTTGTTCTCATATTGGGAAGGCACAACTGGGCTTTTGTTCCTGGTCAAGATGGAAGATGGGCTGTCTCTGGCTAGAAGGACAGGGCTGAGATACACAAGAACCCAAGAGTCACCTCAGACTCCCCCACCAACCGGGTAAGTGCCAGTCTGGGGTGGGTAGGAGCTAAGGCCAGAGACTCTATGCTCCACCCTCTGAAACTTCCTTCATACAAGTCTACTAGAAAGCCCTTGCCACGTCCCAGTTGTTCTAGGACCCCTCTGCCCTCCCTCCAATCTGTCCATATGGCCCTGGAGCCCTGAAGTGCCTGCTCACTTCCCCAGGAAGCAACTCTGGGCAGGGTCCAATCACCCAGCAGGGACAGGCGTGGGCAAGGAGAGGCCACAGCCAGCTGAGGCTAAACTGGCTTCCAAGGCACCTGCTCCAAGGGCCACAGTCAGGCCAGGCCCAGACATCTGGGCACACTCACCGAATCCTGCCTGGGGCCAGGGCCAGGGCCAGGGCCAGGGGCAGGCAGAGAAGTCTGGCTGATCCTGGGCCGCTGCTTCCTGGGCAGCCAGGGGAGCAGGGCCCAGAGCCGCAGACGGGGCAGCTTGGGATCCCGCTCCATCCGCCTGGGCTGGGCAGAGGCACCATGGCAGGAGCAGGCAGCGTCCGGGGCTGCTGCGGAGGTGGCCAGGCCCAAGGCGGATGTGCAGGGTGAAGGCGGGGGCTGGGCCCAGCCCAGGACTGCCAATCACTCAGGGCCTGTGGTTTCCCAGCTCCCTTACCACGCTCCCTTCCTCTCTCTTCCCCCTCCCCATTGCCTGAGGGCTGCCCTCGGGCCCTCCTCCCCATCCTCCCTGTGGGCCTTCAAAGGGAAAGCCCCATGCCAACCCAGCTACTGAGGAGTAGATAGGTACCCAACAGGGAGAGACAGGCAACTAACATGTAGAGGCAAATAAACAGGGACACCCAACAGGCAGAGGCAGGCATCCTACAGGTGAAGACAGATGAAGGTGGGCATCCAACAGATGGGTAGGAGAGTCCACATGCTCAACAGGCAGGGATGGATAGGGGCACGTGCCCAACAGGCAGACGTAGGAAGAACACACATCCAATAGGCAGAGACAGATGGGGACATGTACCCAACAAGCGGAGGCAGGAAGGGACTCATACCTAATAGGCAGAAGTGGACAGAGACTCATACCTAACACACAGAGGCAGATGGGGACACATATCCAACAGGCAAAGATAGATGGGGACATGTACCCAACAGGCAGAGACAGATGGGGATCCAACAGGCAGAGGCAGATGGGGGCCTGCACCCAACAGGTGGAGACAGATGGGGACATGTACTTAACAGGCAGAGACAGAAGGGGACACGACCCAACAGGCACCCAGTACGTGACATGTACCCAACAGGTGAAGACAGACACTCATGAAGTGGAGACAGAGACAGGAGCTCAACAACAGAGGCAGGTGGGCAGCAGTCAGCATCAGTGAGGCCCAAAGAGACTGACAGATACCCAGGGCACACATACAGGCAGGAAAGACACAAAGACACCCCGAGAGTCAGACTCTGGACTTAAGGGAAGACCTCCAGGTTCCTGCTGGTCTGCCTGGGGGCAGGAAAGCGATGGGACATCACCTGCAAACTCCCAGCGCTTGGGAGAGCAGTCTGGTATTCGTGGCAGACTCATCTCTGAGGAATTCCATTTCTCTGGAGTTTCCTTCCCATGCTATGGCCTGAGGGGCCCAGGATCAAGACACTGGAGACCGAGATGGATGTCTCCTGAGTGCAAACTGATGGCTCTGATCCAAATATCCCAAAGCTGTCATCCCCCACTTCAGGAACAAGAAACTGAGGCCCACAGGACAGTGACTCACCCAGGCTCAATGTGCACAGGTGGCAGAGCCAGCTCAAACCCGAGTTCTTCCCCTGGTTACTGCCTGGCCTGGGGTCAGCAGACCTCAAGTACCAGGAAAGCGTGGGCAGGTAGGTCAGCCAGAGCCACGTCCTGCCTTTCCAATCCTGCCCCCTCCCTTAGCACCAGGACAGTCTGGGGACTTCCCATTCTAGATGCTGACCCTCAGAGACACAGCCCCATCTTCAGGGGATCCTGAACAGCCACGAAAGCTGCAGGCTAATCAGGCCCCTGAGTGTAACCCAGTGGGTGGGACAGGCAGAAAGCCCAGCTCAGAGAGGGGCTGGGGAGGGCCAAGACCACACAGCAACCCCTACCCACCCCATCCTGAGGTCTGAATCTCCACCTGTCTGTCTGCCTCTGACTGAGAACACTCCCTGGGGACACAGGCAGTCACCCGGAAACCCCAGGGGACACAGCCACCCCCAAACCCATTCCTTGCCCAGAGTCATGACAGACCCCGCTGGAGGCAGGCCAACCCTCTGCTCACCTTTCTGGGACAGGGGAGTGAGTCTCTCTCAACTCTGGGGAAATCTGCCGGGGTCTGCATGGTGGGGCCCAAGCTGGCGGTCAGAGGGCCCAGTTACTCCCCTTACTTCTGCTTTTTCAGCTTTCCTGGCCGAGCAGGCAGGGTCCCTGACCCCCTCCCTCTCACTTCCCCCTCTGCAGGGAGGAGGGACAGAAGACGGCTTAGGCTCCCCTGCTAAGGAGGGGACAATGCAGACCCCAAACCCAGGGCTCCAGGGTGGGCCCAGAGAGACACCCCTCATCTCCTCTGATCCTACGGAAAGGAGACTAGAACACAGACAGAAGTTACAAGGAGATGAGGCAGTGACACAGTGGGTACCCCACACCTGCAAACATCCCCTGGAGAGAATGGGGGGCAGAGGGCACCAAGGCCACCATCTCTGACTGTCCCGGTCCGGAGCACGGGAAATCCTTCCCCCGTAGTGACCTTCCCATGGCTGGGCCCGCCCAAAATGGCAGCCTACAGAGCGGACACCACCCTGCCCTAAGAAGCCTGCCAGCCCAGGGCCCTGGGACGGGCAAGGGGGCAGAAGGCCCGAGCATGGACCTCACAGAGGCCTGAGAGGAGGAGCAGGTGGCCATGGGGCAGGGGTTGGCCAGGCCCAGCCCTTTGCCACATGGCCTCACCACATCCCTGACACCAGTACACCCACAGAAAGTGACACACGCAAATGCACACAGTCCGATGATCGGAAACCATGTCCACAGACATCCCCTATGTGGAAACGCTCCCACGTACACCGAACTTCCCCTTCCAGTCCCCACAGGGCCTCCGATAACTGCCTGATGACGGCCTGCTGGGTGTTGTGAAAGATGCTTCCTTAGACCGAGGCCTCTCATTGTACTCCAGCTTCTTCTGGAGCGTCTGGGGTCTGGAGGCTGGGGCAGTCCTGAGAGCCCCAAAGCTCTCTGGTCCAGTGCCGGCTGGGGCCCCCCAACCCTTGCGTCCCTCGGAAGCAAAGGAAGACTCTCCACGGCTAGCAGGGTACGGGAAGGGGCAACAGGAAGGAAACGGTCTCGGAACTGCCTTCACTGAAGGGAATGTGCAGGGCCTGTGAGGCCGCTGGTGGCAGGAGTAGGGAGGACAGCACCAGACCCCACCCCCTGGTCCCTGCCCCATTCCCCCTAGAGATACTTCCTCTTATTTACTTCCTCCCACAAGGCAGCTGGAGAGAAGCCCAGATCCCCCCCACCTGATCCCTGGCCCGTAGGGTCCCCACACTGGGCCTCCCTCCAGCAGCTGCAACCCAAGCCCACCTGCTAATCTCTGGCCCTAATGGACACCAAGAGCCCCTCCCCCAGCTGGCATCATCTGCAGGGCCTCCCAGGACTGCCCCCTCTGGTGGGACAGATGTCCCCAGACGCCTCTCCCAGCATGCCTCTGGGCAGGTGAGGAGGGATCTACATTTCCCAGGCATCCTTGATAGGGGAGGTGGCTTTGGGCCCGAGGCCAGGACTGGCATGGAATGACAATGAGAATTGTGCCTATTAATTGAACATTTATTGCATGAAGTCATTCTTTCCCTCAACTTTTGTTGGTGTGGATTCTGCCAGGCCCTGTGTCCTAGCTCCAAGGAAGTACTGATCCCATTTCAGAAAGGAGAAAACTAGACTCAGATAGAAAGTGACTTGCCCAAGGCCACATGGCCAGAAAGGGGGAGAGCTCAGGGCAAAATCAACCTGTTTACTTCCAAAGCCTACACTCTAAGCATTTCATTATCACCTTCCTTGCAAGCCCTGCCAGCCTGCCTCCCCTCTGGAAATCACTCACAGCTACTGGCGCGCTGCTCTGTCCTCAGGCCAGGAACCAGACACTAGGAGGCGCACATGTTAAGGCAGACCTGTCCCCAAAATACACAATAACAAAACACAACTATCCTGGGACACAGTGCAGTCAAGGTGCTGTAGGTGCCCAGAGGCTCTAACTACCTGCCTGGGGTGAGGTCCAGGAAGACAGGGCAGTCCAGCTGGACCCTGAAGATGAACAGAAGTTGGCCAGGCAGAAAGGAGGAAAAATTTAGACACTCCGTGTAGGAAGAGACCAGCGTGGAAAAGAGGCTTGAGGCCAGGAGTACAGCGTGGGAAGTTAAGAACCGTCTACTCACTAGCTGAGTGTTCCCAGGCAAATCTCTTTCCCTGTCTGAGCCTCAGTTTCTTCTACTATAAAACAGAGGTCAAAACTAGATTGTTCCACCCCCAAAAGGTTGTTTCTAGAAGCAAAATGGGCCACAGAAACAAAGGGATGTGGTAAACAGAACTCCCTGGATTACACGGGCACTCTTACTGCCGCAGGGTCTCCTCTGGGCAGGCTGAAGGGACAGAGCCCAGCAGGTCTCAGGTGCTGGGAAGGTGGGCTAGCCTGCCCTGGCTAGTCCCAGGGAAGTTCCCCTCAACACCTGAAGCTCCCAAGGCTCCCCGAAGTCCACAGTCACATCCTGCCTGAGCTCCAGCCAGGGGGAGCATGAGGGATCCGGGAGGGATCAGGGTTTCATAAACAGGAAGAGAGGAGGGGAGGGGGGAGACGCTCAGCTCTCAAAATAGACCTGCAGGAGCTTCAAAGGGGTCCAGCTCCGGAGATAGCCGGGGGAGGGGGCCTGGGGCACCCAGTCCACCCCCAGGAAGGGAGGGAGGGTGAATGGAGCCCCAGCATGCCTGAGGGCACCAGGTGCACTCCAGAAGCTCTCACCCTAGACTGCAGTCCTCACTATAGCTGCTAAAACCCCAATCTCCCCTTCTGCCTGAAATGGATAAAATAAACAAGCATTAAACACCAATAGTATGCCTCAAACCCTGTTGGATTCTTCACTTTGTACACATCATATTCCCTCCTCTGGGTGGCCCTGTGGGGTGGACCCTATTCTTTTACAGAAAAGACATCTGAGCCTCAGAGGGGCAAATCACTTGCCCAAGGTTACACAGCAAACAAGAAAGAGGGGCAGGATTCTGAACTCAGAGCCCCTGCCTCCCAAGTCCCCCTCCAAGTCAGGCCTCTCCTCCACCTGGAAGGCCCACTTTTCTCTCCAGCTGCCCAAATCCTGCCTTTCGAGGCCCAGCCAAATGCCAGCTCTGCAGGGAAGGTGACCTGGTGCCCCACGGTCCATCCCAACTCTTCCTCTTCTGCCACACACAGCAGTGACTGTCCTTCTGGTCCACGCTCAGCCCTGAGTTCAGATGCCACTGGCTGGGTTTCCCGGGATGCGCTCATCTCATCATGCCCCCAAGAGACATGTAGGAAGGTGGTATATTTCACTGCCCACTATGAGGCCTGGCGCAGAATGGAGGTCTTAGGTGCCCACAGCCTGTTCTTCCCCATCACAGCGCCCTCCACACAGCTTTCCTGTTACCACCGTTCCCCCAACACTGGGAACTCCCCGAGGGTGGGTGTTGAATTCATTTTGGGGTCCCCAAATGACCCCAGTGCTACAGCAGGGTGCACTGAAAGTCTGCTGTTGCAAAACATAAACCAGCTTGCTGCCAGCTTGTTCCACTAAACAAAGGGATGAAGTCCTGACCACAGGCTGAGCGCTCCCTGGTGTGGTGAGCCCAGAAGTGGGCACTGGGGATGCTAGGAGGTTCTGGAGCAATGGAGAAGGTGAATGAGCAGGTGCCGAGGAATGATGGAACTTGGGGTCACGGGGACCCAATGCTCCTCCTCTTCAGCACTCAGTGTGTTTCCTGGGCTGGGAGGAGGGTGGGCTCTCTGGTCAAGCAAGACCTGACCCTATCGCCCACCAGCTATTTGACCTTGGGCCTCAATTTTCTCATCTGTAAAATGGGGAGAGTTAACCTCCAGGGGTGTTATGAGAACCAAATGCAAAGCTCCTGATATGGCGCTTTCTCTCCCTTAACGTGGCATTGGAGGTCCTCCCTGACCCATCGTGTCCAGCCACATCTCCCTTCCCAGCCCAGGATCTGCTCTAGAGCAAGAAGGAGTCCCAGGCTTGGGATCAAATGTAGGTCGCCCGCCTGGGTAAGTTCCTGCCCTTTCCCAACCAGCCTCTCCAGCACTGAGGTGAGAAGCTGCACTCACCACCAGCTCCCTCAAAGCTGCAAGCACTTCTGCAACTCCCAGAACCACAGCCCCAAGATCTGAACATTCTGGGTCTTCACTGGAGACCTACAGCCCCTTCATTCTGTTACTAGGCAACCAGGGGCAGCTCCTTTGTGGGAAGAGATTCTCTAGACATGAGGCTGAGATAAGCCAAGGGGCCCAGTCCACACCACGTGGACTGCTTTTGGTGGTCCAAGGTTGCCACAGTACCAAAAACAGGAGGGGGTGGGAGCCTGCTTCTGTCAGCCTGCCCCACCCCGGGTAGCTCGGCTCCCTTATCCTAGGAGGCTGAGTCAAGGCAAACATCAGGACCAGCTCTGGGTCTATCTCAAAGGTCGAGCTCATGGTCTGGTGCCCAGGCAGACCCAGGCCAGGCGGGTGTGGCCACTAACAGGCAGTGGCGCTGAGCAATACAGCAGGGCGTCCACGCTGCTGCTGCTGAAGGCACTGTGTGGCAGGCGGTTGCTACCTCACCTGTCCTTCACGTCACTCCTGAGAAGTAGGTTACTATTATTCCCAAGGTACAGCTGAGGAAACTTTGGAGAAGCTTCTGGTCAAATGGTGATGGTGGAGCCAGGACTCGAACTCAGGTTGGCTCTACTGCCAGAACCCATACTTTGTCCTGCCTGGCGGCTTCCAAAGCCCCCCCACAGCCAGCAGCTCTGTGACCTCGCAGCTCCTCGAGAATTGGAGGAGCTCAACGTGGAGATGAGAAAGCCCAGGCCCAGAGGAAACAAACGACCCACCCAAGGTCACACAACTGTCACCCAGCCCTGGCACTTCTGTCAACACACAAAACGAGCAACAGGAGCTGAGGGGCTGAAGGGAGGAACCCAGGGGAAGCAGAGAGAGCAGAGGAGAGGGCGCCAGCCTGGGACTGGGAGGTGGGGTCCCTGAGAAATGGCCTGTGCACCACATGCCAGGCACTGGGCCCTGGTTAGATATGAGGCCACCAGGTTCCCTCCAGCGCCAGGTGCCAGATGACTCCAGGCCCACGTCAGGCCCAGCAGACCTGAGCCTCTCTCAGCACCCCTTCACCCTCTCAATACAGTCGGCCAAGCTGCCACGAGTAAATAAACTGAGGAAGTGTCCTGGTCTGGGTGATGGGTAACCAGAGTTCTAGCCTGGATTCTGACCCTGTCTGGGCCACAGTCCCCTCACCTGAGAAATAGGAAGGTTGGAGCAAGTAATCCTGACACGCAGGGCTGCCTCGAGGATTAGGTGGGACCAGAGAAGGAAGGCTGAGCTGGGCCAAAGGGCCTCACGCCCGGGGGGGACGAGGACAGGCCTCCCTCCTCTTCCACTCCATGCAAACGGTCCCCCCACCCCTGACAGTCCCTAGCTCTGGTGCTAGCCCTGGTCCTTACCTTGGACGGCTGAAGTCCAGCTTCTTCCCCTGAGGCTTGTCCATTCTGGAAAAGAGAAGGGAGATGAGGGAACACTGTCAAAACTTACCAGAGTGGCACAAAGCAAAGATAGACCCCATGGGGCACCCCCACCCTCGGCTGCTCCCAGTAGCTAGGGGGCCATGGAGGTGAGGGTGGGAGTTCTGGCTGTGTCCTCTCTACCTCCACAGGCATCAAGGCTCCTGCAACAGCCCCTCACAACTCAGGCGGACCATTTCCCGGCATCTCTCCCTCGGGCTCTCTGCCTGGCAAATACCTCATCTTTGAAGGCTCAGCTCAAATGTCACCTTCTCCCAGTGAGAAGGAAAGGACTCCCAGCTCTGCCACAGACAAACTGTGCATGCCAACTAACCAACTCAAGAGGCCTCAGTTTCCTGATCTGTAGCAGGAGGGTATTTACATCACCTCCCAGGGTTGATGCAAGGGCTGAAGGCAACAAAGTCTGGAAGAGTGTCCAGCCCAGTGATGGTGGCTACCCTGGCCCTGCCAGCTCTGGGACCCCTCCCTATCCTTGCAGAATCACTGCTGCTCCACTACGGTCCTGCGATCCTTCATTTTACCACTTATCACAACGCAGGGACTATTTACACACGGGCCTGCCCCTCCTAAAAAACGGGGAGCCCTGGGAGGGCAGAGATTAGGGCTTGGTGCTAACAGCTTTTCTCTTCCGAGCCCCTGCCACATGCCCGGCACTGGACTCAGTGCCTCACACCTGTGGCACCATTAAACCCTCCTGACCTGGGAGGCAGGCCCTGGTCCCACTTGGCAAAGGAAGAAACTGAGGCGCAGAGGGGCCTAGTGATGGCGCATAAGGTTACACCGCTGGTAAGTGGGGATTCAAAATCTGGTCTCTGACACCAGGAGGTGCCCAAAAGAGGACTGAGGAAAAGCAGCCCACTGCCCAGCTAGGGGAACTACCTGCAGAGAGGCAGGCACTGGAGCCCGCCCCTGGGCAGTCCTCCAGCCCCCAGACCTCACCCTCAGGTGGGTGCTACTCACCCTGGGGTACACCGTCCCTTTCCTGTGTGATATTAGGTGAGTAACCTACCCCATCTGGGCCTTGGGAAGCTGAAAGAAGCTGTCCCCACCCCTCCCGCACAGCGAGAGTGTGCAGAGGCCAGGAAGACCCAGGACTTTGGAGCCAGGGGCCGGGTCCACAGGGCAGCTGCGGCTTTGCCCGGCCGCAGCAGGCATAGCTGTGCTCTGCCCATTACATAATCTCCCTGCCCCTGGAGCAGCCCTCCCCTTGTTGCTCCCCGGACATCCTGCCCCCTGAGCCCCTTTAATGCCCCTAATCCTCCCCAGGGGCCAGTGTTCTACAGGCCCCACCACGCACGCATACACATACCTGTCATCTCTCAGAAGCCTGGGGAGAAGGACCAGGTCGACCAGGGCTGGGGGGAGGGGGAGGCACGGTGCATTTGTAGATGGAGTTCCACTTCACCCAGCATTCTAGACTCTTGACATAATTCCCCCAGATGGTAACAATGGCCTATACACCAGCCTCCCCCATTCCAAATCCTCACCCTTCCTAAAACTCAACTGTAATCGTTACACTTGAGTGATCGACTCCCTTGGTCACTCACTCACTCCTTATTGAGAACCTCCTACGTACCAGGCCCCAAACAGTTCCATGGCTTCCCACTGCCTGCAGGATAAAGTCCCAGCTCCTTGGCATGGCGTTCAAAGCCGTCATCACCAACTGCCCAACACAGGTGATTAATGTGGGTTCTGGAACCTGACCATGTGGGTTCAAATTCTGGCTTCTACCACCTGCATGACCCTGAGGTTACTTCATTTCTCAAGGTCTCAGTTTCCTCATCTGTGAAATGGGGATAAAAGTAATGTACCTCATTGGGTGGCTGTAAGAAGCAAGCAAAATAGTGTCTGTAAAGTACATATGCCTGGCACGTAACTGGTCCACAAACAGTCCCCATTATTACTATCAGGCCCTATTACGGAGCTAAACTGAACAACCTGAGACCCTGAACAGACCAGCTTGTTTCACATCCCCATGCATCTGCACGGTGGCTCCTCCTACCAAGAAAACCTTTCCTGCCTGGTCACTTTGGCAAACCCCTGGTCTTCTTTCAGGACTCAGTTCTAATGTCATCTCCTCTGTCCACACAGTCTCAAGCCCTTTCCTCCCTCCTCTGGGCCTCAAAGCACCGAGCAAACTGCAGATTAACTCAGGAAGGAGCCATGACTTGTCCAGCATCATCTCCTTGGCACCCAGAGCAGGGTCCAGCATGTAGCCTGTCAAATGAAAGCTCAACCCAGCAAAGAGAGCAAGGAGGCCAGAGCAAGTTCTGTTTGTTTGTTTGTTTGTTTGCCATGCCATGCGGCATGCGGTATCTTAGTTCCCCGACCAGGGATCAAACCCATGCGCCCGGCAGTGGAAGTGCAGAGTCCTAACCACTGGACCGCCAGGGAATTCCCCAGAGAAACTTCTATTACTCCCAGTTTTCAGACAAGGTTCAGAGAGTTGAGGGACTTACCTGTGGTCCCTAAGACATCGGGCCATGACCCAGAGTCACGTGGCTGCAAGCCTGAATCCCTGATGAGGGAGGGGAGGAGGTGGTGGGTGTACCCAGAGGTGTGTGCTTACAGAGCAGTATCTTGGAGGATTCAGGGGGCTCCACAGGCCCTATTTGGTTGCCTCCAGTCCTGGGGTCTCTAGCTTGGATGCCATCCTCATGGAGCCCCATGCCTGTAAGAGCTGTTGCACAAGGTCTCTAGAGGGGAGTGGGCAGCCCTGGAGAAAGAACTGTAAGTGCAAAGAGGACCACAGGTGAGCTTCCCCCCTTAGAGCCAGGGTCCTGGGAAGACAGGGCTCATTTGCCCCTCTGGTCTGACTGCTGCACAGATGGTGGAAAGAACACAGGTTTGCAGCCACAAAGATACAGCCGCTAATGCTAGCTCTGCCAGCCTCTCATTCTGACCTTGTGCCTGTCACATTACTTCTCTGAGCCTCGGTTTCCTCATCTGTACTACGAGGGCAGGTCCATCTTGTTCACAGCTGTACCCTGCTGCTTGGGTTAGTACTTGTCACATGATAAGTGCTCAATAAATATTTGCTGAATGAACGAATGAATGAACGAAGGAGGACAATGATACTGACCTTGCAAAATACTGAATGGAAGACCTTGTCTAAAAAGTCTGGTATAGGAAAGGGCTTTTGGCCTCTTGGAGGATGGAGACCCACTCTCCTCCCTCTTCCTCAGAGAGCACTACTCATGGGGACAGCTGCGGAGGGCCTCCAGACCACTGTCCCCCCTCCCCAGAGGTCAGAGATGGGTTTCACCAAGCATCCTTCCTTCCCACCCAACCAGCTCTGTCTCGGGAAGAGGGGCCAGGGCAGCGTCTGGAGAGGCCGGGCAGCAGATGGACAAAGACAGCACGTGCCCCACAGGCAGGAAGCAGCCCCAGGAGTTGGGTTCAGAGCCCAGCACTGGCAGCCCTGTGCGCTGCTGGAAGCTGGGGGCCAGGTGCCAGGGCCGGCTGGTACCACCAGTCCTCAGCAAAGGCTGGACAGGAGAGTCTGCCAACATCCGGAGTCTCTCTTGGAGTACCTTCCACCTGGGCCAGTTTGATCCCAGCTCTTCCCTGTCCTTAAGCCTCCCCCAACTAGGCTGGAGACAACAAGAGATCTGGGTTCCAATTCTGACTCTGACATTAATTCACAGGCCAGTTCTCCTCTCTGAGTTCAGCTGTTCCATATGAAAATGGGGGTAATAATCCCTACCTTGAGAAGTTGTTTTGAGAGTTGTTTTATTTTAATAAGGTAACAGTGGTGAAGTGGGGTGGGTGGCACATAATGAAGCTCTGTACACAGCGAGGCTGGGCCTGGGGTCAAGGTTACTGCTTTCAGTAAGGCCAGGGAAGGCCCAGGCAGAATCGTCAACCACACTTCCAATGGGTTTACTCCACCTGGGCCACACCCCAGACAAGGCCCCGCCTCCCAGCAGCCCATTTTCGCAGCGTCATAGGGAGGGCAGGGCAGTCCAGATCCCAGGCCTCTGCCAAATGCCCCCACCAGCCCCTCTGCCTGCCTCCTTCCTGGCCAGGAGCCAGCAGCAGCGCCTATACCTGCAGGTCAGGCTGCTGTATCACTTACATGTCACCTGGGCTAAGAACAGCGAGGCCCTGTTCTCCAGTGAAAACAGCCCAACCCGCGCCCTGGCTGCCCCATGGCTCCTGTTACCCAAACAATAACACCCAGTCGCCTGGCACCTCCATGGAGTGGGGAGGAGGAAAATGGGCAGTGGTACTCGGGACTCTGTACCCTCTCAGGCCCAGAAAGCAGAGGCCAGAACCCAGCCCTGGCCATTGGAGAAACAGAGGCCCAGAGAGGCTAAAGACTGATTGGGGGTCACACAGTGTTTCCAAGGTGAAGCTCCTAGAGAAATCACAGCCCCCTTAATCCTAGGAAATAAGCCAGTCTCTTCCTCTCAGAGTTCAGCTACAGCAGTACTAAAACTGAGTTGAGTTTCCTGTTTAAACCTGGCCCCTGCCCCAGGATTCCCCAAAGAGAAACAGGAAGTAGTGCCCTGGACCGGGAATTGAGCTCCTGGGTGTCTTTCTTCCCTACTGGTATAACCCATGGTAAGTCCTCAGATTAAGTCTCTCCCTGGCCCCTCCCAGTCCACCTTCCTCTAGGGAGGCCTAGGTCTCAACGGTATGCCAAGGCAAAGGAATCCACCTCTGAACACCTCCCCAACCCCCTGTGCCCCAGTCCTTGGGGGGTGGGCTGTGGTGGATAGGGGCTGCAGAGGGCAGTGTTCCTCACCTCAGAGGGTGAGTCAGCGAGAGAACTTCTGAACTGAGCAGGGCCCGTAAAAACCCCATGGCAGGGATCCCAAAGCAATTTACTCCAAATTGCGCCTTCAGGTTGGCTACCTAATCCTGCCATGCGCCCACCCTCCAATAGCCAGTGTCAGCCATGACCATCCCTTTAAAGGAGCAGCACACTCTGGGTTCTGGGGACCAGGGATCCTCACTCTGATCTCAACCTGTGACCCTGAGAGGCAGGGCACTTGGTGGTTGCCCCAGTTAAGAGAGGGCAGAGGAGGGGATCTAAGCAGGGGCTCTGAGCCCAAGCCAGAAGAATATCACCTTGGCTCCCAAGCTCACTGAGCTTTCCATACCCTCCCTGCATATCCCCACATCCCCTCTGGAAAGGCAGTATCACCTACCTCCTTCCCAGAATGAGGCTAAGGGAAAAGTTTTTTTTCTCCATCTGCTGGCAGATGGGCTTGACCTTGACCCTGGGGGTCAAAGGGCACAGGAAGAGCTGGCCTTCTGCAAGCTTAGGGCCTAGCACCATAGAATCCTCAGAGGGCAGGAGGTGCTTCTGGGAGAGGCTAGGCAGGCAGAGGCCAAACTCCCCAGGGGCCCAGTCCTTCCTATGGGAGGGGGCAGGAACCAACGTTCTCCTCATCTCCAGGAATAATTTTCACAATGTCTAAGGGCTTTTCCCCATTCTCTTCCCCCCAGCCTGGAGCAGGTGACACAGGTGTCCTCTGACCCTAGGCTGGGGCAAAGAAAACCAAGAGTTTCAGCCCCAGACGGGCGGTGTCACCCCAAATTCCACAACTGCTAGGGTCAAGAGGGACAATCCTTCTAGGGTCAGCAGCCGAGTAGCGGGAGCTCTTGGGGTAGGGCGCTGGGAGACATCAAGGAGAAGTGAGGGGGGGTCCCATGATCCTTGTCTCTTGTAGAATCCGAGACATCTGACACCCCAGCCCTGGCCGTCTGCCCTAACGAAGGAAACTCCGACAGCTCCCGGTGCAGGTCCTAGGTGTGTGGGGTGAGGCGGGGGTCAGATCTCAGCGCACCACGGCATACCCTCTCCGGGCTAAGGGGTTTCTCGGCGCTGTGGCGGAACTGTCCCTCGCGCACACACACCCGGGGCAGAAGGGGGTGGAGCCGGAGAGGGGGCAAGAGATCGGAGGGCACTCGCGTCCGCGCGGGCGCCCGCCAGGCTACAGAGGCGCTGCGGGCCGCCCCGCCCCTGTGGGGACTCGGGCTCGCCGGCCGCCAGCGCCCGTCCCCCGCCCAGCTCACTCACCTCCGGGTCCAGCGGCACCAGCTCCATGAGCGGCCAGGGCTCCTTGAGCTGGGCGAGCGGCATCGCGCCGCCGCTGGGCGGCCCGCGCTCCACCGGCGGTCCGGGCCGCCTCGCCTCCCAGGTCCTGAGGTCCCAGGCTCCGCGCTCCCGCGTCCCCTCGTCCCCGCGCCCCCTAACCCCCTCGCGCCCGCCGAGACCCTCTCGCTCTCGCTGGGCCGTCCGCGCCGCCGCCGCCGCGGCACTCGCACTTCGGCTCCCTCCGTCACCCGGCGCCGCCGCGCCCATTGGCTACCTGCGCGAAGGGCGGGGCCAATTAAGCCCCGCCCCGGCCCCCGCGGCGCGGCATTCCCAGCACAGACCCCCAGCCCCCGCCGCGAAGAGAGTGCGGGCCCCGCCTTCACCGCGAGCCCTGGGCCCGCGCTCTGCTCAGCCCAGAAGAGGCCCTCCTGGCTCCTCCCTCCCAAACCTGGTCCCCGGAGGGGACCATGCCAGGGCTACCCATCTCCCCCACTCACCTCGTTTGGAATAGCTCCCCAGATGTTCTTTCTCCCCCCCCAGCGGGGGCTGTTTCCCCCTGCCCCCCCCCACACACACTCTGAATGTCCTGGGCCTGACCCCGGCAAAGGCTAGAAAGGAGCCTGGGCCCTATTCCCCCCATTACAAGGCCCTAGGACCCCCTAACCCCGCCCCGGAAGGCGACACTGGAATCTCCTGCGCCCTGGCTCCAGGTAGGGTACAAGTCTTTCACCACCATCAGGACCCACAGTGCCTCCAAAGTGATGTCTTAATACGCATGTTTTGCTCTTTTCAAGCCGTCTCCCCGAATCTCTCCCAACTGCAGGCCCAGCTCTGGGCTCATTTGGGCTTGTGCCCCCTCTGAGGAGAGCAGGGACCACGTTCCAGGATTGACCGACACTTGGGCTGTGCTTGGGGTGCAGGGAGGCCAGGGAGAGAGATTTGCCCCGGAGAGATTCAGCCTCCGTCTAAAGAGGTGTTCGGGGTTCAGGTGTGATGAGATTTATTCACACGTGGGGGAGTGGAGAGATGGGCTTGCGGGTTTCATGGGTGGGGAAGAATGTCCATTTGCAAAGCCGTTCTAAAGCAGGATTGTTCATCAGAAGCCTTCTTCCAGTCAGGCTTCACCAATATATGATCTCCTTGGATCCTCACCACCACCTAGTTTACACATCATAAAACAGCCTCAAAAAGATGAGGTGACTTACCCAAGGTTACACAGCAGATGGGGAACAGCTTAGGACTTTAAAAAATCAAAGTCCATGAGGATTTCTCCTAAATCCAGATGCTCCTGTTATTCCATCACTTTCCAAGGGTAGCACCTCAGCCGTTAAAGTGAATTGAGTTTTGAGTGGAAAAGACTTTGGAACCGAACAAATCTGGATTTGAATCCTAGCTCTGCCACCTCCTTAACATTGGAAAACTCATTTCATGCCTCTAAACCTGTTTCCTTATCTGTGAAAGGGGAATCATTAATATAATTCCAATCTTTCAGGTAGATCCTGAGGACTAGATTTAATTCAATAAATATTTATGGCTATATATTACAAGCCAGGCCCTCTTCTTGAGCATGCATTATAAACCAGCCCTGCTCCTCATTCCTGTGGATATAGCAATAAACAAAAGAAAGTCCCTGTTCTCATGGAGTTTACATTCGGTCTGGTGTGATTAGATAAATTATTAGAGCTAACATTAACATAGCACTTACTATGGACCAGGCACTATTCTAAGCACTTTACCTGTAAACTCATTTAATCCTCACAACAACCTTATGAGTTAGGTGCTGTTATTATCTCCAGTGTATAGATGAGGAAACCAAGGACAGAGAAGTTAAGCGTTTCATTTTCTGGGTCCCTCCAAGGTCACACAGCTGGAAAATGGCAGAGCTGAAAGACAACCCTGGTAGTCTAGGCCCAGTGTTCATTCCTTTTATTTTTTATTTTTGGCTGCGTTGGGTCTTCATTGCTGCGCACGGGCTTTGCGCACGGGCTTTCTCTAGTTGTGGCGAGTGGGAGCTACTCTTCATTGCGATGTGCCGGCTTCTCATTGCGGTGGCTTCTCTTGTGGAGCACGGGCTCTAGGTGTGCAGGCTTCAGTACTTGCAGGGCTCAGTAGTTGCAGTGCACGGGCTTCAGTAGTTGTGGTGCACGGGCTCTAGAGCACAGGTTCAGTAGTTGTGGCACATGGGCTTAGTTGCTCCACGGCACGTGGTTGCTCCATGGCATGTGAGATCTTCCCAGGCCAGGGATCGAACCTGTGTCCCCTGCACTGGCAGGTGGATTCTTAACCAGTGCACCACCAGGGAAGTCCCTAGAGTTCATTCTTTTGTTCACTCACTCTATTACCTCCTTAATGAGGGCTAAACTGGAGGCAACCTGGGCCAAAGTTGGCAGCTGTTATAGACATCAGTGTTAGTATCAGTTGCCTGGAGCCAGTTTCCGATGCCCCAACCCCTGCTGCTCAGGGCTAGCGCTGTAATGTTTAGACTCAAAATTGAAAAAATGCTTGTTGTTTATCTGAATTCAAATTTAACTGGGTGTCCTGTTGATTTGCTAAATCTAGTCATCCTACTCAGGGCTCGGAACAGATTGCACACAGGTGCCAAATATCTGGCTGCAAGCCGGTTTAAGTTAAACTTGGGAAGAGACATTGAGATCTAGAGAATGAGGGCAAAGGACTGCTGGGCGAGGAAAATGAGGTGGATGCGTGGGAGGGGCATGGGTGAGGGGAAAACTGGAGTGATTCTACCTTCAATCTGCCCCCTTCCTGGGGCTCCTGGCCTCTTCCTTCCCCTTTTTACAGGAAAGGATTCCATATCAAGTGCATCATCTCAATTTAAGGACCCAGTAGTGACTGTGCTTTCCTATGAATGTTTCACTTCCTGTGTCCTCTCTCCCAAGAGTATTGGGTTATGCTGGAAAAGGGGGGTGCCCAGAGGACACCTGGGCCCTGCCTGGGAGCTTGGGCAGGTCAGCTTGCCCATGATTGTTGAAGGGATGTCACAGTCACTCAGCAGAGAGCTATGGAGACCAATCCATAGCCTACAATGTGCTGATCCTGCTGCAGCCTCAGCTCACAGTTTTCTCTGTTTCTCTCTAGGCTGCAGCCACACTGACTTTCCTTCAGTTCTGCTGCCCCAGGGCCTTGCTCCTTGTTCTTGAAACTGTCTGTCTTCCTCAAGCCAGTTTATCTCCACAATCACTTCCTCCAGGACATCTTCCCTTACCTGCCTGTTATATACACTCATAGCAATGGATACTTCTCCTTAGTGCTCCTCAAGGTGTACTTTTACATTTGTTTTTGTGATTACCTGATTAACATCTAGCTCTCCAATTAGACAGGAAGCTGTGAGAGGGCAGTAATCGGGTCTTCTAGGCTCTTGTCTTCCTGGCACCTGACACACTACCTGGCACATAGATGCTCAAAGAGGCTAAGTGATATGTACAACATCATCTAGCTACAGTACAGTACATCTAGGACTCCTGCTCTGAAATGCTACACTCTGAGTCGTGGATGAATGATAGCTATTATTATTATTCATAATGGGGTGAGAACAGGCTGTTCGGGGAAGTCACTTGCGGTGTTTGTTAAGTGAATGACTCATAAGTGTGAAAGGGCTCTGCTGGACACAGTGAGGTTCTTATTCTGTACCTTGTGGAAGAGGTTATTCTGGCTTGAAGCAGGGGGCTGAGCTGACAGGCTGAGCGCTGGGTTTTAGGTCCTTCTTCCGCAACCTGGGCATGTGCTTGCTATAATGTTCAAGAGCACAGGTTCTGGAGGGGCCCTGCCCCACAGGAAGAGAGTCTGTCATTATTCTTTCTTGCCCATTCAGTAGAGGAGGGTCTTGGCACACGTGTCTCCTGGCAGCAGGTGGAACAGCGTAAGGGGAACGATCATAATGGTAGTTCCCTTTAACAAGTGATTACAAAATGCCAGAACTTGGCTCAGCATTTAAATAGTAATCATCATCATCAACTATGACAGCTGACTGAGAGAGAACTATGTGACCTGCCTGGCACTGTGAGTGTTTTAGAGGCAAGAGCTCATCCAGTCACCCCAACAACACCATGAGACAGAAATTATTGTCCCCATTTTCCAGATGAGAAAACTGAGGCTCAGGAGTGATGCGATTGCCCATGGTCCAACAGCTAGTAAGTATTACAGCTAGGCTGGGAACCCAATTCTCTCAGACTCAAAATCCAGTGCTCTTATTCACTTCACTACCCTGTCAGCCCAGAAGGGGCTTCACGGGTACTCAGTATGAAGAGGTGGGTAGTGGTGAACAAGTAAGGGGGTGGATTCTCTTGTCTGCCCCATCCAGGTCTGAGGGATGGAGGTGCTTGAAACCCTCCTGTAGCTCCCCCATCACACTTCAAACAAACTCCAAGGACTTTGCTGGGCCTGCAAAGTCCCGCAGGACCTGGCCCCCTACTCCCCCTGCCCCCCCCACTGCCCCCCTGCCACCAGTCTTGCTGCCTGCTCACTGACATGCCACATACACTCCCACCTCAGGCTTTGCTCCTGCTGTGCCCTCCACCTGGAACATTTCTTTCCTTAGCTCTCAGAGTTTGCTCCCTCACTTCATTCGCACCTCTGCTCAAATGTCACCTCTTCGAAGAGGACTGACCCTACCTAAGATAGCTCCCCATCGACGGTATCATCTTATGTTATCTTTTTTTCATGGCATGCCTCTCTACCAGGGATCATATTGTATATTTACCTGTTTGTTTCTCCCACTAGAACAAAGCTCCATGAGGTAGGACTTTATTTTGTTTACTGCTGTCTCGCTGGCTACAGCTGACATGTGGCAAGCCTTCAAAATATGCTTGTGTGGGGACTTCCCTGGTGGTCCAGTGGTTAAAAATCCGCCTTCCAATGCAGGGAACGCGGGTTCGATGCCTGATCGGGGAATTAAGATCCCACATGCCACAGGGCAACTAGGCCCACGTGCTGCAACCACTGAGCCCGCGGCGCAACAACTGGAGAGCCCACGTGCCACAACTGCGAAGCCTGCGTGCCACAACTAGAGAGACCGCCCACTGCAACTACTGAGCCCGCGTGCTCTGGAGCCTGCTCGCTCACCAAAACTAGAGAGAATCCTGTGTGCCGGAATGAAAGATCCCACATGCTGCAACTAAGACCCGACTCAGCCAGAAACAAATAAATGATAAATAAATAAATACTAGAAAAAAAAAGTTCCCTACTCAAAAAAAAAAAAAAAAAAATGAGGCCAAGGGAATTCCTTAGTGGTCCAGTGGTTAGGACTCCGTGCTTCCACTGCGGGGGGTAGGGGTTCGATCCCTGGTCAGGGACTAAGATCCTGCCAGCTGTGTGGCATGGCCCAAAAATAAAAATAAAAAAAGAATAAGGCCAAGAGCTAGGACTGCTACCTAAGGCTGTTGGTCAAGCTGTACAGGTTTCTGGCCAGACCAACCAACTCCTTCAGTCAAGTTGTGCTGAAGAGGCTGTTCGTGAGTTGCACCAACTGGTGGCCTCTATCCCTTTCCCAGATGATCCGGAAGGTGAAGCTTCCTGGAGGGGAAGGCAAAACAGGTGTGGTTATAGGGACTAAAACTGATCATGTGCATGCCCAGTAGGTGCCCGAACTGAAGGTGTGTGCACTGCCCCCAGAGCCACATCCCCAAGGCCTGGGGCAAGATCCTCACCTTTGACCAACTGGCCCTGGACACTCCCAAGGGCTGTGGCGCTGGCCTACCCTCTGGTAAAGACCAAGAGGTGTACAGGCATCTCGGCAAGACCTCAGGAACACCAAACCCTACGTTCCAAGGGCTGGAAGTTCAAGCACACCAGAGGCTGACAGGCCAGTTGCCGCTACAAAAACCAGCCCCAGATCCTGCCTTGTTATGAAAAAGATTTTGGACGCTGAAAAAAAAAAAAGAATGAGGCCAAAGATAGGGTAGTCAGAGAAGAAGAGGAAAAATGGGAGCATCCAGATGGGACAGTCCCAGGGCTACTGGAGAAAGCTAGTGGGCTCCTCCACAGACCTGGAGACCGGGACCGGGTGGGGGCAACAGAAGCTTGTTGCTGCTGGTTACAGAGAATGGGAGCTGGAAGTAGAGGTGGATATAGTAGCAGCAAGAGATGGGAATGGAATTGGAGGTAGAGGGGCAGAAGAAGAAGCAGTTGCTCATCAACAGATCCTTATGGACAGCTATGTGCCAGGCACTGTTCTGGGCACTGTGGACACAGCAAAGGAATACACAGAGAGGGTCTCTGCCCTCTAGAATAAGGGTGGGTAAACTATGAATGGCCTGTGGGCCAAATCTGGCCTCTTTTTATGTGCCTATGAGCTAAGAGTGGCTTTTACATCTTTAAATAATTGAAGAATATTTCATAATGTGCAAAAATTATATGAAATTCAGATTTCAGTATCCATAAATAAAGTTTTATTGGAGCACAGCCACGCTCCGTTTACGTATGGTCTAGGGCTGCTTTCACACTACAACAGCAGAGTCGAGTAGTTGCAACAGAGACCATATGGCTGAGAAAGCCTAAAATGTTTACTAGCTGGCTCTTCAGAAAAAAAATTTGTTAACCCCTGCTCTAGGAACTTACATTCTCTTTGGTTAAACAAGCAGGTAAACTAATTTCAGAGTACTTCTGAGGACAAGAACCAGCTGGCATCAGTAGTTTCTCACACCCTGCTTCTGCCTCAGCCACCTTCCCCTGGAAGGGAAGTGCTCCATCCAGCTGGGTTGTAATACAGCAGCAGAGGAACTGGGGTCATTGTGATCAGCCCCCTGCTTCTGGGCCAAGAGGATCAAGACTTTTCCTGGAAGAAAAAAGTCACTGTCAGTGATTTGCAAAGTCCAGCACCCGCTGGTTCCCCTTCCCCTAACTCAGATCCTCAATCTAGGAACAACTTATTTATGACTTCAGAGGAACATCATCACCTTTGTCATCAAGGCCTGCCAGCTGTGTTCCTGCCACTTGTATGCAGTGCCTCCTTTACAAAAAGTCTTCTCCCACACTACCTCATGGAGCCCTTATGGGGTAAGGCATGGCTTGGGGTTATTGTTCCCATTTCACAGATGAGGAAACTGAGACTTGGAGAAATAACCTGACTTACCCAGGGTCACATGGCTTGAAATAGCTTGCAAAGCCACAAATAGAAAGTAGTGCAATGTCATCTTTGGAAGGGCCTTTGGGACTGTCTCATCCAGAGATAGGAAACTGATGGCCTGGGGCAGAGGTGAATCAGTTAAGGGTGGTAGCCAGTACTCCATGTGCAAGAAATAAGGCATGCATTGTCTGTAGAGAAGTTTAAAACATTAATGAAACTGGGTGGGTCTGCTTTTTTTATCACTGTGCCCTGGGAATTCTAAACAATGTCGTTGGTGATAAAATCCTCCCTCCTGAAGAGATCTTTCTTGGTCTAAGTTCTAAATAATTGCCGCAATTACTATGAGATACATATATTACTTCAAATTAGTACATTTTATCACCTAACCTTTAATAAATAACATATTCTACATGGAAGCTAATTTGAAGAACTCCCAGTTACACAACTGGCGCCAACATATACCTTCAGTTTGAGAGCTCATAGCAGGTCAGCATCATTGGAGCTCACATCAGGAGCGTTCATGTCCCCATGTCCCTGCATTTAAACAGCAGATTTGAAATCAACGGTGATAGCACAGTGATTGTAAAACGGTTACTGTAGTTCTGTCATTCTCTGTGCAAGTCATTCTCTGAACCTGCCAAGTTGCCTCTTTTAGAGGCATTTCTTCATGTGTGTGTGTATGTACCTTTTTGTTTAAAAAATACATTAATATAACCATAAACTATTAGTCTTTTACTTTTTTCCCATTTGTACTATAATTTTTATTTTATTTAAAAAATTTTATTGGTCTGAGTATATATATGAAGTTCAATAAAAGCAAGTTTTTACTGTCTCTGTTGCTTTTCTGCCATTATTATTATTTGTTTTATTTCATGATTATTATTGAAGATAATTCTTGTCATGTTGGGATTAAGAAATGATCTTTTCTACACACACTACTATATATAAGATAGGTAACTAACAAGAACCTACTGTATAGCAGTAGGGAACTCTACTCAATATTCTGTGATAACCTGTATGAGAAAAGAATCTAAAAAAGAATTAATATATGTATATGTATAACTGAACCACTTTGCTGTACACCTGAAACTAACACAACATTTTAAATCAACTATACTCCAATAAAAATAAAAATTTTAAAAACATTTTTTTTACATTACCAGAAAATCTAAGAAGAAATTCAAGAAAAATAAAATTTGATAACTTGGGAAAAAAAACACATTTTGAGTGTCAAACATACTAGGTTCACCATTGGCTTACAGACAGAATAAGGGGGCTTCCCTGGTGGCACACTGGTTGAGAGTCCTCCTGCTGATGCAGGGGACACGGGTTTTTGCCCCGGTCCGGGAAGATCCCACATGCCGCGGAGCGGCTGGGCCCGTGAGCCATGGCCGCTGAGCCTGTGCGTCCGGAGCCTGTGCTCCGCAACGGGAGAGGCCATAACAGTGAGAGGCCCGCGTACTGCAAAAAAAAAAAAAAAGACAGAATAGGACCCACAATGACATCATTATCTTCTCAATCATAATCATCATTATTTTTTTATTGAGCACCTACTTGGTGCCAGGCACTGTTCTAAGGTTGGACATGTATCATCCCAACTTTTTCCCCATTCAACAAATATTTATTAAGATCCTACCATGTGTGAGGCACCATTGTAGGTGCTGGTGATATGGCAGTGAACAAAGTCAAATGCTTTCTCTCTCTTACCCGTGAACCACTGGGCCTGGAGGTAGGATGGGTGTTCTCCTTGTGTACCATCCTATTTTAAGAATAAAGCCAGGACCCCACAGACCCAGGATTAGGGTGAGGTGAGTTAAGGCCAAGTCACACAAGTGCAAGGTCATATCCTGTCTTCACTTAAAATGTTGCTATTTTGGTCATCATGGATTTTTTTTTTTGCATTAATTTTAACTTTTGAAAATATATCTTGATTGTTGAGTTTTTTTGGCACCCCCTTAAATTTTGCACCCAAGATGATTCCTCATTAACCTCATTCTGTTAACCTCACCCTAGTCCTGTCCTTGCTTATGTGATCCTCACAACAATCACGTGAAGTAGGTGCAATAATTACCCCCATTTTACAGATAAGAAAAGTGAGGCACAGAGAAGCTAAATGACTTGCTCAAGGACATACAGTTAATTAAGTGGTAAAGCTGGTGCATGAACTTCTCTTACTTTAGAATCCATGCTCTTAACCCTACTTTACATTTTGTTTAGTCCATACAGGCTGCTAAATATCTCAAGTAACTTGCCATCACTTTAATTTAAAATTAAAAATACAGCACAGTGCATTCCGCAGCCCCTCAGGACCGGGGTCGGGTTGGAAGACCCCTTGGTCCTGGGACACGGGGCGCGGCCAGAAAGGCAGCAGCCCCCTCACCTGTCACACAGCACACGTTGGTGGGGAACCTGGTGCTAAACCATTCATAGATGACCTGCTTCTGGGTCAGGGTTTCCTACATAACAGAGCAGCTCCCTTGCTGGGATCTATTGAAAGTCAGCCCTGGACAGACGTTTTGTAAAAAGAAGGTATTAAAAAAAAAAAAAAAAAAAAAAGGAAGAAGAAAATTTAAAATACAGCTTTCCAGCCTCTTTAAAAGTCAGGCAAGGGACTTCCCTGGTGGCGCAGTGGTTAAGAATCTGCCTGCCAATGCAGGGGACACAGGTTTGATCTCTGGTCCGGGAAGATCCCACGTGCCACAGAGCAACCAAGCCCGTGCGCCACAACTACTGATCTCGCATGCCGCAGCTACTGAGCTCGCATGCCGCAACTACTGAAGCCCACACGCCTAGAGACCATGTTCCGCAACAAGAGAAGTCACCACAATGAGAAGCCCACGCACCGCAATGAAGAGTAGCCCCCGCTCACCGCAACTAGAGAAAGCCCGCGTGCAGCAAGGAAGACCCAACGCAGCCAAAAATAAATAAATAACTTTATTTTTTTTTAAAAAAAGGCCACCTGCGCTCACATTCCAGTTTTGTGGCCATCAGCAGAATGGAGTGGCAGCCTCTCTCAGATAAAGCAAGCTCATCAGGTCACCACAGTCTCCACCACCCACTACTATCTCACTGCCTCCCCCACTTCATTCACTTGCTACCTGTCTGCTCCTGGGGGCATTTAGATTTGGACCCCTAATCTGGTCATCTCACAGATGGAAGAATCCAAGCCCCAGAGAGGGAGAGGTTTACCCAATTCACACAGCACTTGGAGCCTGGGCTCCAAGCCAGCCCTTACACAGCCCTTCAGTGATAAGAGACACTTGTAACTTTACACTTGATGGGAGCTCAGAAAGGGAGTTCCCAGACAGATCAAGCTAACCCCTATTTGCTGAGCACTGCCCAATTTTTGCCTCCAAGGTGGGCATCTCCACATCAACATCTCAGGTGGCCCTCCCAACGACTCTGGCAGGTCAGCCTTGACAACCTCTATCTTACACGTGAGAAACTGTTGCTTGGGAGGTTAAGTGACTCTCCCAAGATCTCACTGCAAGCTTGTGGTAGGTCTAACTTCAGTTCACTAGCTCTTGACATAAGACCTCCTGCTCTCTCCCCAAAACACCCTCTCTGACTCTTACTAGGATTTTCTTGGACTGAGGCTGGAGTCTCTGCTGGCTAAATTTACTCTCTTCCAGAAGGATTCTAACACAGGGCAGCCCGAGAGCCAAGCTGGAGTTGTCAGAAATACCGACTATAGGCCAAGCATATGCTAGATGCTTTTCACAAAGCTTCTATATTCTTTGTGTTTATCTGCATCCTCTGAATTTTCCACAGTGACTGTATTTTACTTCCTGTACAAGGAATTGCTTGATCTAGGCCTGGAAATGATTCTACTGAAAGTTTGGGGAAGTTGAGGATATTGGTCGCCAACTTGCAGTTAAGGAAACTGAGGCTCAGATGGATGGCCCAAGGTTACACAGGTAAGAAGTGATGGAATCAGGATTCTGTCTGAGTCCAAGGCTTGTGCTCTTTCCATTCCACTACTCTGCTTGCCCTTTTTTTTTTTTAACACCTTGTTCCACAAAGGAGTTCAGGCAACTTATAAAAATACATTAAAGGAATCAAGCATTTATCCTGTCTTTCTTTGTACAAACTATTTCAGGAAAATCAAATAATGAATGAGGAAAAGTTATTCTTTTATTTTTTCATTTAAGTTTTTTTTTTTTTTTTTTTTGCGGGATGTGGACCTCTCACTGTTGTGGCCTCTCCCACCGTGGAGCACAGGCTCCAGATTCGCAGGCCCAGCGGCCATGGCTCACGGGCCCAGCCGCTCCGCGGCACGTGGGATCTTCCCAGACCGGGGCACGAACCCGTGTCCCCTGCATCGGCAGGCGGACTCTCAACCACTGCGCCACCAGGGAAGCACTCATTTAAGTTTTATTTTTAAATTATTTTTGTAATTTAATTTTATTTTTAAAAATAATTTTTATTGAAAAGTTGTTCTTTATGGAAGAATTCCAGCTAATGAATGCAAAAAGAATGACAGAGGGACTTCCCTGGTGGTCCAATGGTTATGACTCCATGCTTCCACTGCAGGGGGCTCGGGTTCTATCCCTGGTCAGGGAACAAAGATCCCACATGCTGCTGGGCGTGGCCAAAAAAAAAAAAAAAGAATGACAGAATTAGAAAGTCATGGGGGATTCCCTGGCAGTCCAGGACTTGGCGCTTTCACTGCCAGGGCCCGGTTCCCATTTTGCAACACCTAATGAAATAACGGATCATCAGCAGATGCTAAAACCAACAGATAAAAGGTTGATGGGGAATTCTATAATGAAAAGAGCAGGCCAAGAGCCCTGAAACCATGGATCAATCAATAAAAATATTTAAACTAAATATGTGCCGCTAGATGAGACATATTAATAAGTAGACAGCACCATCGCCAATAAGGTATTCTTGCTAAAGACATTAAACCTGAATCTAATCAAGCTCTAGATCTAACTTTCAGTTTAATGGAAATACAAGAGACAGAAGAACAAGTTAAACTACACCATCAGGAAGCAATCAGCCAAATCTTCTGGGATGTGGGAACCTTTACAGGGCAAATGCTCTGGTTTCCTTTACAAATAAATAGCATGAAAAAAGAAGAAAAGAAAAGTGAAACTGTTATAGATGAAAAGTTACTTATGACGCATATCAACCAAATGAAATGTGTGAGCCTTATTTGAGTTCTTACTGGAACAAACCAACTATTAAAGAAATTTGAACATGAACTAGGTATTAAATGATTTTAGGGAATTTGTATTAATTTTGTTAGGTATGATAGTGGCATTGTAGTTATATTTGAAAAAGCCCTATCTTTTAAAGATATATGCTGAAATAATTCCAGTGAAATGATATGATATCTGGGATTTGCTTTATAATACTTCAGTGGGAGGGAAAAGTGGGGAGGTAAATGAAACAAGATTGGCAAAATGTTGGTAATTATTGAGGATGGGTTACAGGTGCATAACAGTTTATTACATTCTCTCTACTTTCATGTGTTTGAAATATTCCATAATAAAACATTTTTTAAGGCTTAAAGTAAATAATTAAGAAAATTGGGACAAAGAGAAAATACAGATCCAGAAATAGAATAGTTCTGAGCTTCTTAGCAGCCAAAACAAAGAGGGAAACGAGTCACGATGGCCAACTATTGAGAAAGACAGTCTCATGCCTGCAGTTTTTTGACCCTTACTCAATTATGTAAGAATGGGCCCTGAGCCTGGAACACTTCCTAACCAAGAGATAAAGAGCCCACACAGCCTGTGCTGGATTTATCACCTTGTGTGGGAGTATCTTTCCTTGTTTCAGGTGTCATGAGTACTCTTTTGTCTCTGCTTAAAGCATGTCGGTCATATGGCATCTAGCCAACCCCATGGTTATTATCTGTCTTCCTCTTGGAGGGGATAGGGTCCTTCCACTATGGCACAAGAAGGGTGAGCATAGGTGAAGTGCCCTGTGTTGATCACTGGGAGAGATCGCCCGGCAATGAGGGACCAACACCCACTACTGAAGCTGATCCTGCTGTCTCTTCTCTATGTGAGCAAAGCGTTGTTCCATCCGGTGCTTGACTGCATTGTGTCTTCCTTGACTACTCAGATACCAAGAGGAAATGAGTAGAAGTGTTTAGAGTCTTCCCCGGGGAATGATAACTGGTGCAAGGGTACTCCACTTGACACAAAGAGATTTCTAAAACCAACAAACCAGCACAGTTTCTTGTAATCAAAGAGATTCCGGTGCTGGCAAAATTCCTACTCAATATGGCCTATCAGTAGGGGGGCAGTCATCTGCCCTGATTTGGGGTATAATGAAGGACTTGCAAAGAGCTAGGGCCAACAGAAGGAGGGGAAAGAGGTGGAGAGAGGTGGACCTTGGAGGATGAGGGAAATGGAGAAGGACATGGGAAAGGCAGGGCATTCTAGGGGGAGGGTACTGAGTGAGCAAAGGCAGAGAGGCTATTTCATTTTCATAAAAGAAGAAATACAAAAAATGCATGTGAACCTGAAGAAAGCTGGTCTTTTATTTGCTCCCTCTTTGCCAAAAGAAATCGATCCAACTCCAAAAAGCACTGACAGGAAACAAAAGTCTTTACCAAAGGTCTCTGGAGGACACTGCAAAGGGATTACACGGCACAGCTCACGGCAAGACATCCTTTCAGAATCCTCCTAAATCTCTCTTCCTCAAAGTTCCACACCATTACAACAGCTCCCCAAACCTCTTCCTTCTTTCTCTTTTTCCAAATTCCTGACCACCCAAACTCTGCCAGCTCCCTCACTCCCCTCCCTTCTCTCAGAAGCAGCTTTTCCTGATTGGGACTGGGCGGAAATTCCTCCAGGTCTCTCCACTCTTTTGCTTATAGGTCTATTTCTCTCCCTCTGCCCTCCTTACAAAGGCTCCTAAGCCTGGGAAGGAGGAAAAGCAGTGCATATTTACATGTGAGTATTTTTGTCCCGTGGCCTGGAAATAAAAAAAAAAAAAGATTGGAAGGAAAGACACCCGCATGTTAACAGGAAGATGCCAGCAAAGCTTTGGAATCAGATAAAGTTGGGTCCAGGTCCTGGCTCTGCCACTTTCCAGCTGTGTGACCTTGGGCAAGCCTCACTGGAGACATTTCTCCAAACCTCAGATTGCTGTTCCGTGAATGACTTAGCATGGTATCTGGCATATAGCAAGCGTTCCATAAAGTGTAGCTTACAAAATAAAGGAGTTAGTTACCTGTAGATAGGAGGAATATGGTGAACTTTATTTTGTCTTTATCCATATTTTTTGCCTTTATCAGTATTTAAAAATTTTACAGTAAGTACATACTTGTAAAAATAAAACAACATAAAGATCATTATAAACACAGGCGTAGGATTAAATGTTTATCAGTAGAAGATCAAATGAATTATGGGATACCCATATTCTGGAATATTATGAACTCCTTAAAAATGGGGTATCTCTATAAATAATGACACGAAAAATGTCCACAGTATACAGCAAGTTGCAAAACAATATGTGGTGTGACCCCCTTTATATATACATATATATAGTATGCTACAAATAAGAAAAACCGCAGCTATCTCACCAGTGAAGATGAGTGTTTTTCATTTTTCAAATCCATATTTTTGTAAGGTTTTAATTTAAAAAAAAAGACTCATGAATTACTTTGACATAAAAGAAAAACACTGAAAGGGGGGGGAAAACAGACAAGTAGGGTTTCCCGTGTGTTTCCCAGGCCCACGGCGGAACAGAGCACCAGACAAACGAAGGACCCCAAGATTCTGCGCACCGAAGTCCTATCGCTGAGTCGGTTGAGCTCCTGCCAGCCACTAGGCTGGGCAGGAAGGGTAAACAGGGCACCCCATCTTCAGCCCTCGAAGGCTCCCCCCTGCCCCCACGTCCTGTTTTGCAGACTGCAATAGAAGGGAGCCAGTAGAAATTGATCCCTTTCTCCCCATGGGGACCCTTCTAATACCTCTGCTAAGGAGAGTAAGGTTTGCTGGAGCAGAGAAGAGGGCAGGGGCAAGAGAAGGTCCTGGGGCCTAAAGATCTTTCTAGATGTATGTGGCCTGTGGCCCCCAAGACTTCCCCGCTCCCCCAATCTTGTTGAAACTGAAGATGGGGGGGCTCTGGAGGGACCAAAGGGCCTTGCCGGGCTCTCAGGGTGGGACCCGCCCCGCAGCGTGTGGAGGGAAGAAGCTGCTGAGCCCCCAAACTCTTGGGGGACAAGCCTGAGCAGTTCCCGGAATGTGGGGGAAATGGGTGCCCTATCAGCGCTCTCTATAAAAACCATCGCCTACAGAAGATCAAGCCCCAAGATTGAGTCCCAGGATTTCCTGACTAGTTCCAAGAACCCAACCTAGAAAGTGGGCGGGGTTCCTGCCTCCTCTTCCCCTCCCCACTCAGGCCCTTCTCGCTTTTGGGTCCCCAGTCCAGGCCCAACCCCACGGCCAGCCCATTCAGCTCCCAAGTCTAGTCGGCCCTGCGCTCCCTCAAACCACCCCCAGTGCCCGCCCCGCCCCCAGCTCTGCGTCTCCCCCCGCCCCATTTCCGCTTAGTTTGCACTCCCGGCACCCCGCGCGCGCCTGGGGTACCTCCTCGGCCCGCGGCAACTCAAGCGCCGAGGCCCCGCCCTTCTGATGCCCCGCCCCAAAGCCCCGCCCCGGCACGTGCCCGCGCTTTGCTTGTTTACCTCTCAGTGCCTGTAAGGGGACCCCTCTACAGGTCAAACCCTGACTATATTATCAGCCCTTGGGACCTGCATTCCAAGTGTTGGGAAGGGGGTTCGCGGCGTTCAGAGAAGTTTGGAGAAGATGCAGGCCCGGAAGCGGAAGCAGAGAATGGAGAGGGCCGGAGGTCGGGGCAGTGAGGACCACAAAGCTCGAGCGCACGCCCACCTTCCCTGCGGGCCGGCGCACTTGGGAGTGGGACGAGACGCTCGGTCTGGGTCTGGCGGGCTCGAGCCTGAATCTGAGCAAGGGCTGGCCCGGTACCCGCCAGGTGTGCTGCGCGGGACTGGCGGCAGGGCGGGGTGGCCCCGGGAACGATTGTCGGGGGTGGAGGGCGAGTCAAGTGAGCTGGGAGTGCCCGGCCTAGTATCGGGAATCGAGGGTCCAGTTGGAGGTATTGAGGTGAGGTGAGATTAGGCCCAACGGCTCTCTCGCCTGGATACCGTGACCTGTCCTGGCAAGGGTGGGGAGCAGGAGGCCCAACCTTCGGGGCTGTGCCTCATTAGCGCTTCCCAGGTGGGGCGCGCAGCTCGACTCTACGCCGCCACCGTGTGGCCGCAGGGAGCAGCGCCTGCCTGGACCCGGAGACTCCTCGGCGCTGGGGCTGGGGACCAGGCCCTGGAGACCTTGGGAGAGCCGCCCTTGGGGAGACTGACTTTCGATACCCTGCTCCTCCCGAGCTGGGTTCCAGGAATGGGGCTGAAGTTGCCATGGCGGCGGCGGAGCAGTCGCCGGGCCTTCCTCCATCCGCTCTGAATCCTCCTCAGGACAGCGTGGGATTGTGGTGTGGACACCCATTATCCGCCAGCATCTTGTTGCTCACTGAATAAGGAGGTGTGGAGATGTGGATGAGAATAATCCCTCCCAAAGGCAGCAAGGCCTCCAACAACCAACCAGCTTTTCCTAAGCATCTACTATGTGAAAGGCGTACAAAGATGAATAATTAAAATAAGTAGGGAAAGCCCTCTCATATTTGTGGCTCCCCACTCTCATGAAAATAACAGGTAACTTTTAGGAAGGCTTACTGTATGCCAGACATATACTGAGTACTTTTATATGCGTGATAACATTAAATTCTCACCACAGTCCTCTAAGGGTAGGCACTATTATTCCTATCCAACAGATGAGGCAAGTTTAGGTTCAGAGAAGTTAAGTAACTTGCCTAAAGTCACACATCTAGATCGAATTTCTAAGCCTTGGTTTGACTTTTTTTTTTTTTTTTTGGCCGAGCCTTGGGGCTTGCAGTATCTCAGTTCCCCAACCAGGGATTGAAGCCAGACCCTGCAGTGAAAGCCCAGAATCCTAACCAGTAGGCCACCGGGGAACCCCCTTGGCTTTTTTTTTTTTAATAGACTTTATTTTTTAGAGCATTTTTAAGTTCACAGCAAAATCGAGCAAAGATGCAGTGTTTCCATATGCCTCCTGTGCCAACACACAACTTCCTCTATCAACATCTAACACCAGAGTGGTGCATTTGTTACAATTAGTGAACCTACATTGATACATCATTATCACCCAAAGTCCAAAATTTACGTTTGATAAGCCTTAGTTTTTAACCACCATGTCAATCTCCTACCCTAATTATAAGGCCACTTTGCTGAGCGAGGATTCAACTGGGACTTTGAAGGGTATGTAGAATTTTCCAAAGCAGGGGGTAAGAAGGACATTTCGGGCAGGAGAGTTGTATAGAGAAAGATGTAGAGGGATTTTCAGGGTACTTGGCAAGTTTGACTTGAGCAAGAGGCCCCAAGCTTTAGTTAGTCAATTGAGTATCGACCTCATGAAGTTTGTCCTAAGCAATAACAGCCATGAAATCATGGGTTTAGAATGCAGGTTATATTTTTGAATCCCCATTGAAATAAATATGTTAATCTTTGAAAAATATGTGGTTATATGCCACTAAAATTATCCCTAGAGCCCCCAGTGATAGTCATGCCCCATTCTGGAAAACACTACCATAGGGAATTACTGGAGGTATCCTGGGGAGGTAGGATGAGGCCACTGTTCGTTGAGCAAAGGTCATCTGTGTCCCAGGTAAGCTGCCTGCTGCTGTTCATAATTCTCTGAGCCCCAGACCTACCAGCATATTTGATCTTATCTTTCCTGGCTAGCAACACTTTGGTGGCTCCTTATTCTCTTCTAGATAGAAGAGTAAATGCCTTAACATAACCTACAAGGTCCTTGGGGATCCTGGGGTAGGCCCACCATGGCCCCATCAGGCTGGTGAAGAGAGGGAGATAGGAGACAGGATCTCCTGGAGGAAGTGACATCTGAGCTGAAGTCTAACGGATTTATGGGAGAGAAGTAGGTGATGGTGGTGAAGAGCTTTTTTAGGTAGAAGGAACAGCATGTGCAAATTTCCCGAGGCAGGAAGGAACAATGTGCATGTGAGCACCTGAAAGAGGCACTAGAGGAGGAGTCGGGGAGAGGAGTTTGCAGGGGCCAGACCCTGCCTGCAGTCCCTGGAGGCATCACACGCATCGTGATCTTAATGCTATGCCTTTACAAGGAGCCATTTAGGGCCTCAAGAACGGTGACTTCAGTTACTTGAATAACAAATACTTTTTGAACACCTGCTTCAGGTGGAGCACTGGGGATTTTAATAGAAGACTCTCATGGTCCCTGCCATCAGGAAACTTACATTCTTTCACAAACAAAAGTTATACATATGCATGGTTTAAAGAAATAACAAGTATTATAAGGTTTTCTATGAAAACAGAAGGCAGTCCACTACCTTTTTGCTCATTTCCACTTTTGCAGAGGCATCTATTTTCAACTTTTTTAGCTGACTGTATTTTAGATTTATCTCCATTATCTCTAAGTAATCTTGGTTTGTTTTTTGTGGGTTTTTTTGTTTTTTTTTTTTGTTTGTTTTTTGGCGGTACGCGGGCCTCTCACTACTGTGGCCTCTCCCACTGCCAGCGGCCATGGCCCACGGGCCCAGCCGCTCCGCGGCATGTGGGATCTTCCCAGACCGGGGCACGAACCCGTGTCCCCTGCATCGGCAGGCGGACCCTCAACCACTGCGCCACCAGGGAAGCCCTGATTTTTGAATTTTATTTATTTTTTTATACAGCAGGTATGTATGTCAATCCTAATCTCCCAGTTCATCCCACCACCACTATCCCACCCCCCTGCCACTTTCCCCCCTTGGTGTCCATACGTTTGTTCTCTACATCTGTGTCTCCTGTTCTGCCCTGCAAACTGGTTCATCTGTACCATTTTTCTAGGTTCCACATATATGCATTAATATATGATATTTGTTTTTCTCTTTCTGACTTACTTCACTCTTTGTGACAGTCTCTAGATCCATCCATGTCTCTACAAATGACCCAATTTTGTTCCTTTTTATGGCTAAGTTAATATTCCATTGTATATATGTACCACATCTTCTTTATCCATTCGTCTGTCGATGGGCATTTAGGTTGCTTCCTTGACCTGCCTATTGTAAATAGTGCTACAGTGAACATTGGGGTGCATGTGTCTTTTTGAATTATGGTTTTCTCTGGGTATATGCCCAGTAGTGAGATTGCTGGGTCATATGGTAATTCTATTTTTAGTTTTTTAAGGAACCTCCATACTGTTCTGCATAGTGGCTGTATCAATTTACATTCCCACCAACAGTGCAAGAGGGTTCCCTTTTCTCCACACCCACTCCAGCATTTGTTGTTTGTAGATTTCTGATGATGCCCATTCTAAATGGTGTGAGGTGATACTCATTGTAGTTTTGATTTGCATTTCTCTAATAATTAGTGATGTTGAGCAGCTTTTCGTGTGCTTCCTGGCCATCTGTATGTCTTCTTTGGAGAAATGTCTGTTTAGGTCTTCTGCCCATTTTTTGATTGTTTTTTTTCTTTTTTAATATTGAGCTGCATGAGCTGCTTATATATTTTGGAGATCAATCCTTTGTCCATTGATTCATTTGCAAATATATTCTCCCATTCTGAGGGTTGTCTTTTCGTCTTGTTTGTAGTTTGCTTTGCAAAAGCTTTTAAGTTGCATTAGGTCCCATTTGTTTGTTTTTGTTTTTATTTCCATTACTCTAGGAGGTGGATCAAAAAAGATCTTGCTGTGATTTATGTCAAAGTGTGTTTCTCCTGTTTTCCTCTAAGAGTTTTCTAGTATCCAGTCTTACATTTAGGTCTCTAATCCATTTTGAGTTTCTTTTTGTATATGGTGTTAGGGAGTGTTCTAATTTCATTCTTTTACATGTAGCTGTCCAGTTTTCCCAGCACCACTTATTGAAGAGACTGTCTTTTCTCCATTGCATATCCTTGCCTCCTTTGTCATAGATTAGTTGACCATAGGAGCGTGGGTTTATCTCTGGACTTTCTATCCTGTTCCATTGATCTATATTTCTGGTTTTGTGCCAGTATTGTCTTGATTACTGTAGCTTTGTAGTATAGTCTGGAGTCAGGGAGTCTGATTCCTCAGGCTCCTTTTTTTCCCCTCAAGATGGCTTTGGCTATTCGGGGTCTTTTTTGTCTCCATACAAATTTTAAGATTTTTTGTTCTAGTTCTGTAAAAAATGGCACTGGTAATTTGATAGGGATTGCATTGAATCTGTAGATTGCTTTGGGTAGTATAGTCATTTTCACAATATTGATTCTTCCAATCCAAGAACATGGTATATCTCTCCATCTGTTTGTGTCATCTTTGATTTCTTTCATCAGTGTCTTATACTTTTCTGAGTACAGGTCTTTTACCTCCTTAGGTAGGTTTATTCCTAGGTATTTTATTCTTTTTGTTGCAATGGTGAATGGGATTATTTCCTTAATTTCTCTTTCTGATCTTTCGTTGTTAGTGTATAGGAATGCAAGAGATTTCTGTGCATTAATTTTGTATCCTGCAACTTTACCAAATTCATTGATGAGCTCTAGTAATTTTTTGGTGGTATCTTTAGGATTCTCTATGTATAGTATCATGTCATCTGCAAACAGTGACAGTTTTACTTCTTCTTTTCCAATTTGTATTCCTTTCATATTTTTTTCCTTCTCTGATTGCCGTGGCTAGGACTTCCAAAACTATGTTGAATAATAGTGGTGAGAGTGAACATCCTTGTCTTGTTCTTGATCTTAGAGGAAATACTTTCAGTTTTTCACCATTGAGAATGATGTTTGCTATCGGTTTGTCATATATGGCCTTTATTATGTTGAGGTAGGTTCCCTCTGTGCCCACTTTCTGGAGAGTTTTTATCATAAATAGGTGTTGAATTTTGTCAAAAGCTTTTTCTACATCTCTTGAGATGATTATATGGTTTTTATTCTTCAGTGTGTTAATATGGTGTATCACATTGATTGATTTGTGTATATTGAAGAATCCTTGCACCCCTGGGATAAATCCCACTTGATCATGGTGTATTATCCTTTTAATGTGTTGTTGGATTCTGTTTGCTAGTATTTTGTTGAGGATTTTTGCATCTATATTCATCAGTGATATTGGTCTGTAATTTTCTTTTTTTGTAGTATCTTTGTCTGCTTTTGGTATCAGGGTGATGGTGGCCTCATAGAATGAGTTTGGGAGTGTTCATTCCTCTGCAATTTTTTGGTAGAGTTTGAGAAGGATGGGTGTCAGCTCTTCTCTAAATTTTGATAGAATTCACCTGTGAAGCCATCTGGTCCTGGACTTTTTGTTTGTTGGAAGATTTTTAATCACAGTTTCAATTTCATTACTTGTGATTGGTCTGTTCATATTTTCTATTTCTTCCTGGTTCAGTCTTGGAAGTTTATACCTTCTTAAGAATTTGTCCATTTCTTCCAGGTTGTCCATTTTATTGGCATAGAGTTGCTTGTAATAGTCTTTCTTTTTTTTTTTAAATTATTTATTTATTTATTTATTTATTTTTGGTTACATTGGGTCAGTTGCTGTGCGTGGGCGTTCTCCAGCTGCGGCGAGCAGGGACTACTCTTCTTTGCGGTGTGTGGGCTTCTCATTGTGGTGGCCTCTCCCATTGCGGAGCACGGGTTCCAGGCACACGGGCTTCAGTAGTTGTGGCTCACGGGCTCTAGAGCACAGGCTCAGTAGTTGTGGCTCATGGGCTTAGTTGCTCCGTGGCATTTGGGCTCCTCCCGGACCAGGGCTCGAACCCGTGTCCCCTGCATTGGCAGGCGAGTTCCTAACCACTGCGCCACCAGGGAAGCCAATGTAGTACTCTCTTATGATGCTTTGTATTTCTGCAGTGTCCGTGGTAACTTCTCCTTTTTCATTTCTAATTTTATTGATTTGAGTCCTCTCCCTCTTTTTCTTGATGAGTCTGGCTAAAGGTTTATCAATTTTGTTTACCTTCTCAAAGAACCAGCTTTTAGTTTTATTGATCTTTGCTATTGTTTTCTTTGTTTCTATTTCATTTATTTCTTCTCTGATCTTTATGATTTCTTCCTTATACTTACTTCAGGTTTTGTTTGTTCTTTCTTTAGTTCCTTTAGGTGTAAGGTTAGATTGTTTATTTGAGATTTCTCTTCTTTTTTTTTTTTTAAATAAATTTATTTATTTATTTTTGGCTGTGTTGAGTCTTCATTGCTGTGCACGGGCTTTCTCTAGTTGCGGTGAGCAGGGGCTACACTTCGTTGTGGTGTGTGGGCTTCTCATTGTCGTGGCTTCTCTTGTTGCAGAGCACGGGCTCTAGGCATGCAGGCTTCAGTAGTTGTGGCATGTGGGCTCAGCAGTTGTGGCTCATGGGCTCCAGAGCTCAGGCTCAGTAGTTGTGGCACACGGGCTTAGTTGTTCCGCAGCATGTGGGATCTTCCCAGGCCAGGGCTTGGACCCCTGCCCCTGCATTGGCAGGTGGATTCTTAACCACTGTGCTACCAGGGAAGCCCAAGATTTTTCTTCTTTCTTGAGGCAGGCTTGTATTGCTATAAACTTCCCTCTTAGAACTGCTTTTGCTACATCTCGTAGGTTTTGGATCGTTGTGTTTTCATTGTAATTTGTCTCTAGGTATTTTTTGATTTCCTCTTTGAATTCTTCAGTGATCTCTTGGTCATTTAGTAACGTATTGTTCAGCCTCCAAGTGTTTGTGTTTTTTACGTTTTTTTCCCTGTAATTGATTGCTAATCTCACAGTGTTGTGGTCGGAAAAGATGCTTGATATGATTTCAGTTTTCTTAAATTTACCCAGGCTTGATTTGTGACCCAAGATGTGATCTATCCTGGAGAATGTTCCATGTGCACTTGAGAAGAAAGTGTAATCTGCTGTTTTTGGATGGAATGTCCTATAAATATCAATTAAATCTATCTGGTCTATTGTATCATTTAAAGCTTGTGTTTCCTTATTTTCTGTTTGGATGATCTGTCCATTGGTGTAAGTGAGGTGTTAAAGTCCCCCACTATTATTGTGTTACTGTCGATTTCCCCCTTTATGGCTGTTAGCAGTTGCCTTATTTATTGAGGTGCTCCTATGTTGGGTGCATATATATTTATAATTGTTATATCTTCTTCTGGGATTGATCCCCTGATCATTATGTAGTGTCCTTCCTTGTCTCTTGTAACATTCTTTATTTTAAAGTCTATTTTATCTGATATGAGTATTGCTACTCCAGCTTTCTTTTGATATCCATTTGCATGGAATATCTTTTTCCATGCCCTAATTTTCAGTCTGTATGTGCCCCTAGGTCTGAAGTGGGTCTCTTGTAGACAGCATATATATGGGTCTTGTTTTTGTATCCATTCAGCAAGCCTGTGTCTTTTGTTTGGAACGTTTAATCCATTTACATTTAAGGTGATTATCAATATGTATATACCTATTACCATTTTCTTAATTGTTATGGGTTTATTTTGTAGGTCCTTTTCTTCTCTTGTGTTTCCTGCTTAGAGAAGTTCCTTTAGCATTTGTTGTAGAGCTGGTTTGGTGGTGCTGAATTCTCTTAGCTTTTGCTTGTCTGTAAAGCTTTTGATTTCTCCATTGAAACTGAATGAGATCCTTGCCGGGTAGAGTAATCTTGGTTGTAGGTTCTTCCCTTTCATCACTTTAAGTATATCATGACACTCCCTTCTGGCTTGTAGAGTTTCTGCTGAGAAATCGGCTGTTAACCTTATGGGAGTTCCCTTGTATGTTATTTGTCATTTTTCCCTTGTTGCTTTCAATAATTTTTCTTTGTCTTTAATTTTTGTCAGTTTGATTACTGTGTGTCTCGGCGTGTTTCTCTTTGGGTTTATCCTGTGTGGGACTGTCTGCGCTTTCTGGACTTGGGTGACTATTTCCTTTCCCCTGTTAGGGAAGTTTTCGACTATAATGTCTTCAAATATTTTCTCGGGTCCTTTCTCTCTCTCTTCGCCTTCTGGGACCCCTATAATGCAAACGTTGTTGCGTTTAATGTTGTCCCAGAGGTCTCTTAGGCTGTCTTCATTTCTTTTTATTCTTTTTTCTTTATTCTGTTCCATGGCAGTGAATTCCACCATTCTGTCTTCCACTTATCTGTTCTTCTGCCTCAGTTATTCTGCTATTGATTCCTTCAAGTGTATTTTTCATTTCAGTTATTGTATTGTTCATCTCTGTTTGTTTGTTCTTTAATTCTTCTAGGTGTTTTTTTTTTAAATTTATTTTATTTATTTATTTATTTTTGGCTGCATTGGGTCTTCGTTCTGTGCATGGGCTTTCTCTAGTTGTGGCAAGTGGGGGCTACTCTTCGTTCTGGCACAGGGGCTTCAGTAGTTGTAGCACGTGGGCTCAGTAGTTATGGCTCGCATGCTCTAGAGCGCAGGCTCAGTAGTTGTGGCGCACGGGCTTAGTTGCTCTGTGGTATGTGGGATCTTCCCGGACCAGGGCTCGAACCCGTGTCCCCTGCACTGGCAGGTGGATTCTTAACCACTGTGCCACCAGGGAAGCCCCTAGATGTTTGTTCTTTAATTCTTCTAGGGCTTTGTTAAACATTTCTTGCATCTTCTTGATCTTTGCCTCCATTCTTTTTCTGAGGTCCTGGATCATCTTCACTATCATTATTCTGAATGCTTTTTCTGGAAGGTTGCCTATCTCCACTTCATTTAGTTGTTTTTCTGAGGTTTTATCTTGTTCCTTCATCTGGTACAAAGTCCTCTGCCTTTTCATTTTGTCTATCTTTCTGTGAATGTGGTTTTTGTTCCACGGGCTGCAGAACTGTAGTTCTTCTTGCTTCTGCTGTCTGCCCTCTGGTGGATGAAGCTATCTAAGAGGCTTGTGCAGGCTTCCTGATGGGAGGGACTGGTGGTGGGTAGAGCTGGGTGTTGCTCTGTTGTCAGAGCTCAGTAAAACTTTAATCCGCTTGTCTGCTGTTGGGTGGGCCTGGGTTCCCTCCCTGTTGGTTGTTTGGCCTGAGGCGACCTAGCACTGGAGCCTACCTGGCTCTTTGATGGGGCTAATGGCAGACTCTGGGAGGGCTCACACCAAGCAGTACTTCCCAGATCTTTTGCTGCTAGTGTCCTTGTCCCCATGGTGAGCCACAGACACCCCCCGCCTCTGCAGGAGACCCTCCAACACTAGCAGGTAGGTCTGGTTCAGCCTCCTATGGGGTCATTGCTCCTTCCCCTGGGTCCCAATGCGCACACTACTTTGTGTGCGCTCTCCAAGAGTGGAATCTCTGTTTCCGCTAGTCCTGTCTAAGTCCTGCAATCAAATCCCGCTAGCCTTCGAAGTATGATTCTCTAGGAATTCCTCCTCCCATTGCCGGACCCCCAGGTTGGGAAGCCTGACGTGGGGCTCAGAACTTTCACTCCAGTGGGTGGACTTCTGTCGTATAATTGTTCTCTAGTTTGTGAGTCACCCACCCAGCAGTTATGGGATTTGATTTTATTGTGATTGCGCCCCTCCTACCATCTCATTGCGGCTTCTCCTTTGTCTTTGGATGTGGAGTATCTTTTTTGGTGAGTTCCAGTGTCTTCCTGTCGATGATCGTTCAGCAGTTAGTTGTGATTCTGGTGCTGTCGCAAGAGAGAGTGAGAGCACGTCTTTCTACTCCGCCATCTTGAACCAGTCTCCTAGTAATCTTGTTTCGCCATTTCTAGACATTTCAGTTTTAAACACTATCTCTTGACCTTCTGCTATGGAAGATAAAGTTTTGTCTTTCCCCATCACCTGCACCACCATACACATAATCCCCACATCCTCAAATTGCCAACATAATTTTGGTTCGCTCAGTAGTCTTTGTTTACATTATTATATGTAAGCGATGATTACTTTTCCTTTCCTGTACAACTTTTTGTTTTTCCCAGAGTCAACAGTTGTCCTGTTGTGTCACTTGCTTAGTTTCTGTGTATTCCACCCTCCACCAGTTATCTAAATCTCTTCTCAAGAGGTTCCTACATATCAGGTGTGTCAGATTGGTGTCTCTGGAAGCAGAGGTGGAGATAAGACAGGTTTACTAGGGATCAACACCTGTGAGAGGAAGTGGGCGGAAGCAGGATTGGGCAGAGGCAGAGGAACTGCATGGAGGCCTGGAAAGCCTCCGCCCACCTGGCAGGAAGCCTTGGAGCAAGTATGGCCCATCCTATGAGTGTCCTGAGCCCTGCTGAAATGGCCAGGGCTTTATACCCTGCCTGGCTCAGTCCTGCCTATGGGCTGCCCCAGGAAGGATCTGATCTTCGGCGAGGTAGCTCTCTGCATCGGAGAGCGAACCTGAAGGAGCTGACAGCTGGAGGTGGTCTGCTGCTCGAACCCCCCACAGCTGGGCAACAAGCCCTTCCTTGAAGGGGACTCTGGGAGGCAGACTCCATGACTACTACATCATGTGTTCTGTCAATTCCATTTTTTTTTTTTTTTAGTGTGGACCATTTTTAAAGTTTTTATTGAATTTACAATATTGCTTCTGTTTTATGTTTTGGTTTTTTGGCCGTGAGGCATGTGGGATCTTAGCTCCCTCTGCACTGGAAGGCGAAGTCCCAACCACTGGACCACCAGGGAAATCCCTGTCAATTCCATCTTCTTGAAGAAACTTTTCTTCTGCTCCAGTCTGGAGTGTTTGCCCTTTATATCTGGTGAACGGCTATTATTCTGGAGAGGGAAAGATCCAGACTTTGTAGGGTTTAAAGTTTATACAATCTGGGGGCCCTTTAAAAAAAGGAATACAAAGTTAGCTGTAATTTATTTGGATTGATAAATCAATAAATTCCTGGAGCTTGAGATCCCTTAGAGACTCAGGACCTTTTCTTCTGAGCTCTCATTGAGCAATCTAGCAACAGTGCTCTCTGATTGGTTTCTCCCACCTGCCTAGAGAACCCTCTACAACTCCCAGCACTCCCAGCGGCCCACGGAATGTGCAGGAAGCAGAAGCTTAGGCTTCTAGGTGAGCCCGCCTCTGATCCTGGGGTCTTCATGAGCACATCACCTCGCTTCTGTGTTGGATTTCCCTGGGACTGCTGCTTTCTTTACTCTCTCCTTTTGGTGGGGCACCTACTCCAACATTTTCTTGGGAAAGAGGGTGTGTGAGGTGACATTTTTGAGACCTTGCAAGTCTGCAAATACCTTCATTCTACCTTCCCCTTAATAATGTGGTTCGGTACCAGATATATGAAGACTCTTAGAATGGTGCCTGGCACGTAAGAAGTTCTATAGGTGTTTTGCCATCATTATTATAAAAAACTCTCATTGGAGGGACTTCCCTGGTGGTCCAGTGGGTAAGACTCCGTGCTCCCAATGCAGGTGGCCTGGGTTTGATCCCTGGTCAGGGAACTAGATCCTGCACGCATGTCACAACGAAGGATCCCACGTGCCGCAACTAAGAGCCGGCACAGCCTAAATTAAAAAAAAGAAAAAAAAACAACTATCTTTGGGGATTATTTTCTTTTAGTGTTACTGTTGAGAAGTCCAAAGCATCCTGATTCCTGGTGCTTTGTGTGTAGTTCCTTTTCTACTTTGGAAGCTACAGGGTCTTCTCTTTGTGTCCCCCTCCACACCTCCCTGACCACCATGGTTCTGATGTCTCACAATGGTACCTCTGGGACAGGTCTGTTGCTACCCATGGCACTGAGCACTTGGAGGTGCCTTTCAACATGGAACCGTATGTCCTTCAGTTCTGGGAATTTTCTTCCATTTTTAATTGATGACTCCTCTCTGTTCTGCTTTCTCTTTCTGTAATATCTATTATTCAGATGTTGAGTGTCCCGGACCAGTACTCTAATTTTCTTTTTTTCTCTCTGCTTATCTATCTCTTTTTCTCTTTGTTTTACTTTCTGGAAGATTTCCTCAAATTTATCTTCAAACCCTTCCATTGAATTTTTAATTGCAAGGTCTTTTTGTTGTTGATGTTTTTTTTTTTTCTTCTTCTTTCTTTTTTTATTTTTTTAGCTGTGCTGGGTCTTAGTTGCGGCACGCGGGATCTTCCTTGCGGCGTGTGGGATTTTTAGCTGTGGCATGCAGCCTCTTAGTTGTGGCATGCGGGATCCAGTTCCCTGACCAGGGATTGAACCCAGGCCCCCTGCATTTGGAGCGTGGAGTCTTAACCTTTGGACCACCAGGGAAGTCCCTTGTTAGTTTCTTTTTAAAATAACATCCTGTTCTTGCATCCTGGATGCACTATGTTTTCTTATCTCTCTGAAGATGTGACCTTATGTCCTTCCTCTCAGCCTGGTCAGATTAGCTTTGAGAGAAATTTTTCTGATCCTCTTGCCCAGAGAGCAAAGCCATGGGTGCCAGCTTTCTGGGAGGAAACAGGTTGTGGGGTGTCTCAGCCATCACAGTGTATATGGTCACTTCATTGCCTGATTTGGGAAAGATACCTCCGACCTCCACTGTGCCTGCAGTTTCCCATCCCAGTGATTCTGTTTAATTCTCTTTAGAGAATAAACCTCCAGTTTCCTGCCGGGATTGGGGAAGGGATGTAGGGACCTAACAATTCTGATCCCGGAACATCTTCCAACCTCTTCTCCTTATTTAATATTCCCACCCCCATTTAAACAGGTACCTGAGCCTTTTGGGGGAGTCTGTGATCTAAATTGGGTTGGCTCTCCTTCCCCACGTCCAGGTTAGGCAGTAGTTTCCTTGGGTTTGCTGTGTAGTTACCACCCAACCATCTGTTTTCCAGCTTCCCTCGTTCTCCTCGTCTCAGTGGGTTTGTGCTTTTTTAAAATTTTTTATTTATTTTTATTTATTTACTTTTGGCTGCGTTGGGTCTTCATTGCTGCCTGCAGGCTTTCTCTAATTGCGGCGAGCGGGGGCTACTCTTCATTGTGGCGCACAGGCTTCTCATTGTGCTGGCTTCTCTTGTTGCAGAGCACAAGCTCTAGGCGCGTGGGCTTCAGTAGTTGTGGCACATGGGCTCAGTAGTTGTGGCTCGCGGGCTCTAGAGCGCCAGCTCAGTAGTTGTGGCGCACGGGCTTAGTTGCTCCGCGACATGAGCGGTCTTCCCGGACCGGGGCTCGAACACGTGTCCCCTGCATTGGGAGGCGGATTCTTAACCACTGTGCCGCAAGGGAAGCCCTCTTTCTGTAGTTTTAGTGGAGTTTGGGGAGGGACTGAAATTAGACACATATGTTCAATTTGCCATAATTTTCAGAGCTTCCATTTTTACCTAAACCAGTAAACAGATTAATAATTACAGACTGTGAGAGCTACAGAGGAAACAAACATGAGGCCAAGACAAGAACAATGGCAAGATGACTCAGACTTAAGAAATGCAGAGTTGTATCTTTAAAATATGCACCTTGCCTCAGTGTAGAGGGACTTCCCTGGCAGTCCAGTGGGTAAGACTCCGTGCTCCCACTGCAGGGGGCCCAGGTTCAAACACTGGTCAGGGGACTAGATCCCGCATGCATGCTGCAACTAAGACCCATCGCAGCCAAAATAAATAATAAAATAAATAAATAAATATTAAAAAGAAAACTAAGACATATCTTGCGTCTACTTTAAAAAAATAATAAAATATGCACCTTGCTTCAGTGTAGAGAAGACACGTGAGGAACATTCGTGAAGTCGGAGACAGTGAGGAAGCCACTGGAGATCAAGGTGAATGCTGGCTGGATTGGAAAGGTGATGGCTGTAGAGCTGGAAGCAACCATGTAGAACGTAGACAGACTGTAACCTGCAAAGGGCAGGCACCATGTGCATTTTGTTGCCTGCTGTATATAAACCCAGATATGCGTATTGTGTATATATGCCCAGCTGTCTGGTTACCAGAGACATTTGATAAATGTTTGTGAGTGGACATGGGTGGGTGAAGAGGGGAGAGGAAACGACAATGACCTTTCTCCCTCTAGTGTAGACCTCGGAGGCCAACTAAGGGCCGTGGAGTGTGCGGCCAAAGGGAGCCACAGAAGGTCTGGGAGTAAGGGAATGACCAGCAGGTGAGAGCAGGTCTTCACCTGCACACAGGACCTGCATCACGTGACCCCTCACCCTCCAGCCTGTCTTCCATCCGTCACACTCCACTCTGGCCCCTCCAGCAGTTTCCTGTGCCTGACATGTCTTCTCCCCAGCCTCAGCCCCTCACCTGGCCCCTCCACACTCCCATACTGGCCTCAGGAGGCCGCAGTCTGATTCTTTTTTTTTTTTTTGTATTAATCATGCTTTTTTATTCTATTTTTTAAATAACTTTTATTGGAGTATAGTTAATTTACAATGTTGTGTTAATTTCAGGTGTACAGCAAAGTGAGTCAGTTATACATATCTCCACTCTTTTTTAGATTCTTTTCCCATATAGGTCATTACAGAGTACTGAGTAGAGTTCCCTGTGCCATACAGTAGGTCCTTATTAGTTATCTATTTTATATAGAGTAGTGTGTATATGTCCATCCCAATCTTTCAGTTTATCCCTCCCCCACCCACAGTCTGATTCTTAAACCATATTCTTTTTCTGCAGGCCTCTTACAACAGTTTGCAATTGTGTGGCCATTGAGGGGCTTCTGGATTTAACGTCAGATTCCCCCATAGAATATGAGCGTTGTGAGGGATGGAACCTGGCTGTTTTATTTGCCATTGTATCCCTAGCACCTGGGACCAAGCCTAGCCTGCAGAAGGGGGCTTGATAAATTTTAAAAAATGATTTATTTTTATTGAGATATAATCAACATATAACCTTGTATTAGTTTTATTTGATTCAATGTTTGTATATATTGGCAAATCATTACCACAATAAGTTTAGTTAACATCCATCAGCACAGTTACAACGATTTTTTTTTCCCTGTGATGGACTTTTACCATCTACCCTCTTGGCAACTTTCAAATCTATAATACAGTATTGTTACCTATAGTCATTTACTGTACCAATAATTGTTGAAGGAACCAAATGAAAGTAGGTGCCATCTCGCCGAGATGGTGGGATGGAGAAGAGTTTGAAGGGGAGACCACGGAGGAGGTATGGCAGTGACTTGGGAGGGAGAGGGCACAGCCAGAGCACAGGCAAGGGGCAGAAGTCCTGAGAGAGGAAGTGACAGGTCTCAGTACCTGCTGGGCTCCAGTTGAGTGAAACCAGCCCTGAGCCTTTGTTTGGTGCTGGGCCTGGGCCTGCCCCTGGGCTCTGCAGACTCAGGTGCATGTGAATGTCTGTAACTCCAGGTTTGGTGAGATAGGCTATGAACTATGCTGGTGAGGGCATCAGGGAAGGCTTCCTGGAGGAGGATGCCCTGGAGATGGACTTTGAAAGCTGAGGGAGACATGGCCAGGAGGAGGGAAGTGATTCAAAGGTCTCTAAGGTTCTGAGCCTGGCTGAATGTCTGCAGAGTGGGGCCACAGCCAGAGGCAGGGGACTTGGGCTTTAGATACACTGACCAGTGACCAGGATCTTGCAGGATGGCTAGGGACCTGTGAGGGGGCCCAGGGTGAGGGGCGGAGTACGGCATGCGTCTCAGGCTCACTCCTGCCTCTGCAGAGCCCTCACCCAGCCCTGCCATCCCACCACTGCACACCCTAGCCTGGGTTCCAGGCCACTGAGACCAGGCTGTGCTGGCCCCATGGCTCATCTCACTCCCTGCCTTCATGCAGCCTCTCCCCAGCCGAGCCTGCCCTCCTTTTCCACTCAGGAACCTCTTTTCCTCCCTTCAGCTCCCCCAGGAAGTCCTCTAGGATTTTTTGTGCTGGGTACTTTTACAGACCTCTCCTTTACCACCTTATGTTTGGTCGTGTACCCCATATTTTAAAGATGGGAAACTGAGGCTCACAGAGGCAAAGTGCCCACAGTCATGATCAGGGAATTAAATCTGGGTCTGCCGACTCAAGCCCACTCTCCTCACTGAACCCCAAAGGCCGAGCAGGCAGGCAGAGAGCCTGGGGGATCAAGGCTGCTTCTCTTAGCCAAAGCTCTCTTCTGGGTGCCCTGGGGTTGGTCATATTGTACTAACAGGAGAGGTGCAATAGAGCACAGTGGTTAGAAGCATAGATCTAAGAGTGCTTGGGTTCAGGTCAGCTCTGCTGCCTCCTCCTATACCTCAATTTTCACTTCTGCAAAATGGGATGATAATAGTACTTACCTTATAGGGTTATTGTGCGATTAAATGATGCACATAGAAAACATTGCTACTGTTATTATATATATATCTCACATCTTTATCCATTCACCTGTCGATGGACATTTAGGTTGTTTCCATGGTTGAAACCAGCCATGGTTTCTTGGCTGTTGTGAATAGTGCTGCTGTGAACATAGGGGTGCATGTATCTTTTTGAATTATAGTTTTGTCTGGATATATGTCCAGGAGTGGGATTGCTGGATCAATCCAGCAACTCTGGCAACTCTATTTTCATTTTTTTGAGGAACCTCCATACTGTTTTCCAAAGTGGAGCACCAACTTACATTCCTACCAACAGTGTACGAGGGTTCCCTTTTCTTCGCACCCTCTCCAGGATTTGTTATTTGTAGATTTTTAATGATGGCCATTCTGACCAGTGGGAGGTGATAGCTCATTGTAGTTTTGATTTGCATTTCTCTGATAATTAGTGATGTTGAGCATTTTTCTGAACATGTCCCTCATCTCATCTCTGGCCTTGCTTATAATCTCTGACCTGAAGCTTGTCTCTTTTCAACATCTTATATTTGCCCTCACCCACAGTTTACTTGTTCGCATAACATTTATTGTTTCGGTCCTTTATACAGGACAGTAGAGGCCTGGTTGGATAAATTATAATACATTAATACTGTATAATACTGGATATCCATGATTGCACAGCAGTTTCAAAATTAACCTCAATGGACTCAGAATGCTTGAATTCAAATCCCAGCTCAACCATTCATTAGCTTTGTGACTTTGGGGAAATTATTTAACTTTTCTGTGCCTCAGTTTCCTCATCTATAAAATGGGCTAGCAATAGTATCTACCTGGTATAGTTATTGTAAATAATTTGCAATCTAGAATGGAAGCTCTGTAAGGGCAGGATTTTGGTCTGTTTTATTCATTGCTGTATCCTCAGTGCCTAGCCTAGTGCTGGCACAAAGAAGCTATTCAATAAATATCTGTTGAACAAATCTGTGGAATAATGAGGTACTATATATAAAGGAGCACTGTCCAACTGAAATATAATACAACCCACATATATAATTTTAAGCTTTCTAGTAGCCATGTTAAAAAAGTAAAAAGAAACAGGTAGAATTAATTTTAATAATATATATTTGAACATAATACTGTATATCCAAAGTATCATTGTAACATGAAATCAATATAAAAATTATTAATGAGATATCTTCCATTCTTTTTCTCCTACTAAGTCTTCGAAATCTGGTATTTTACACCTATAGCACATTTGAGCTATACAACAATATCTCAAGCAATGTAATAAAGTAAAACATAGTTCTACCAAAAAATAAAGTGGTATTTAGCAAACAAATATTTTTAAATTTAATTAAAATTAAATAAAAATTTAAACTTAGTTCCTCAGTAACACCAGCCACATTTCAAGAGCTGAGTAGCCACATGTGGCTAGTGGCTATCGGGTTGGGACAGCAAAGATATAAAGTGCCCAGCACAAGCTATGTTCTTAAGAAGTTCAGCCATTATTACTGGTGATCTGGAAGATGTCTGTGCTTTAGGTTGAGCGAAACCAGCCAGTCACCAACCACTGGGTACAACATGATTTCACTTGTGCAAACAAAAAAAAAACCCCACCTCCAAACTATATATGTTAAATATGTAACCCAGATGTATGCAGAAGCCTCCTTATGAGAGCTCCGATCGCAGTCCATGAGAGCAGCAGGAAAAAATGAAACGTACCACCACAGATGCCTGCTGAGGAGGGTGGGCCCAGGACAATGGAAGGCCTTTGTGTTGGCTCCACGAGGAGCTGGGGAGCGGAACTGCTTGGGTAAGGGAAGGAGGAAAATTTGAATTTCCCGAGTCAGGGAAGAATGGGCGAGGGGCAAGATGGTGGGATGTATGGGGCAAAGGACCAGGCAGGGGGTATTTCTTATCGGCAGGGGTGGCTGAAAGGACTTTGAACCCGAGATGATGCTTAAAATTGGTTGCTGCATGGGGTACAATGTGAACCCTTCAAGGAACCCCCAAACCCTTTGTGAATTCTAGTTGGCTGACCGACCAATGTCTTGGGTGCATGAGTTTCAGGGTAGAATCCAGAAAGGGGTTGAGCTTCTCACCTGGGTCAGAGAAAAGAGACGGCAAGGGTAGAACCAAGGGCTGGAGATGGAGGAGACAGGAGACGGGACACATTCGGGCCCACCTCTTTCCCCCATGCCTTTCTTGGGGCTCAAAGGGTCCGCACCAACATGGTCGTGGCTGCCTCTGGGAGGACAGTGGGTTTGGGGAGGTGACGGGGATTTTCACGGTTCCTCTATGTTTCTAATCTTTGAATTGTTTCAAAGAATATTTTTATAGTGAGCAGGCAATACATTTATGTTTAGAAGGCAAAGAAAACACTCCCCTCACACCTCCCTCCCAGCCCATTCAAGGAATACACGGGCTGTGTGGAAAATATAGAACATATGGGCAAGCAGGTAAGAATAAGAAACAAAAGTCATTGTTGACTCCGCTGCCCAGCAGTGACCACTGTGTCCTCAACTGCTAAAACTCTCTGGGGAAGCATCCAGCCTCTGGCTGGTCCCCTGCCACGCAGGCCCTGTCGGGGCCCCACCATTTCCCCCAGCTCCAGAGCAGCCAAAGGTCAGAGTAGCCAAAAAGGTTCCTTTTGGGCCCAGGGACTGAGAGGGATCAGGGCCCCTGTGCTGGGAGTGGAAATGGGGTCCTTGCTTTGGCATGGTGCCTGCTGGGCTCAACTGGGGCTATGCCAGGAGCATGGGAGCAGTGCCCACCTGTGGCACCACGGACACTGCCTTCTCCCAGCACAGAGGTCAGGAGTTTGGACAACTTACTAACTGCTCTGGGCTTCAGTGTTCTTTTTTGTAAAATACTGTTGTGAGGGTTTGAGATAATGTATGTCATACATTTAGCACAAAGTGATATTAGTAAGAATAAAAACATTCCAGAAACTAGTCTTTGCTCAGCTAAACCTCCAGCCCTGGTAAAGGAAGTGAGAGGGGGTAAAGTTTTTTTCTGTTAAACATAGTGGGTAAGAGATGGGGTCCCAAGGGCCAGTTTTGTCTGATAGCAGCAGAAGGAGACAGAGTTACTGGCGACTCCGTGTGGGGTGGTAGCACCAGCAGGGAAGCTGGATACATTCAGAGGTTCAGTGGTAGAAAAATGGTGGGTGGTGGGGTGGGAGTTGGCAGCTTTAAAGGCTGGGGCATACCGTGCAGACTAGACCAGTGAAGGCAGGTGTAGATTCTGGTCTTCACTCTGCCATCAGTGTGGCCCAGGGAGAGCTCCCGGGGACTCAGAATAGTGTGGAGATTTCTAATGCAGCCTTCTGGCTCAGACCACCCAAGTTCAAGTCAGATTTAGTCACTTGCCAATTATGCAATTTTGGGCAAGTTACTTTAACTCTCCTGTGCCTCAATTCTCCCATCCATAAAATGGGAACAATGATGTTACTAGGTTGTAAGAATTAAATAATTCAAATAAAGAGTTTAGGAGAGTATCAGGCTTATAGAGACCTCAGTAAGGATGCAGAGTTGTTGCTATTTCCTTTATGCATCATTAAGAGTGGAAGGTGATCCTTGGGGTTCTTTCTGATTCTTTCAAGTGTTTGACCCAGACTTCTTAGAAGGTGATTTAAGATCCGTCCCTCCTGTTCAGTTCTACCTGTGGCCCTGAAGAAGATAAAGTTTTTGAATAACTGAGAAAAACGTTCTCTACTCCCTGCATTTTTGTGGGAAAACGAAGAGCACATTTCTGCTGTGGTCAGTCAATAATGCTTCAGCCTTCCCGTCTAGAGCTCAGTCCAGGCTGACAGTTTACATTCACATTTCCAAGCTCAACTCGTTCATTCACACTGCAGATTAAATGTTGTCTGAGCCAGTTTGCAGGACAGAGCCATGGTTTGGGATACAGGGGCTCTGGAGCCAGATGGGCCTGTGCTGGACTCCTGGCTGTGCCACTATAGCACGTGTGACCTCGTAAGGCCACAACTTCTCTGAGACCCAGTTTCTTCACCTATAAAGTCGAGAAATTAATTCCCACTTCTCATTAATGTGAGGATAAAATGAAACAATATATGGAATCAGGGCTGTTTTCAGCTACAAGTAACAGATTACCTGACAAAAATAAAGGCGTCTCATTATCTCACAGAAGTATCTGGAGTTTAATAGCTATAAAATGAGCTCACCAGCTCAGTGCTGTCCCAGGCTGTCTGCTCTGTCATCCCCTGTGTACTGGCAACATTTGGCTTTATGGTCACAAACTAGTTGCTGCAACTCCAAGATTCACATTGCCATAGGCCACCACCCAAGCAGGGAGTAAGCAGGGGGAAGACAGCAACAAGTTTTTCTCCTTTAGAAACTTTCTTCCTCAAACTTTAGTGGACACGAGAATCACCTGAAGAGATTTTTAAATCACAGAGTCCTGAGCCCCTTCTCCAGCAATCTGAGTCTGTGGGTCTGGGGTAGGACTCCAGACCTGCACTGCTCACAAGTTCACAGGTATTCTGAGGCACTGCCCCAGAGAGTGTTAATAGTGGCTTGGACTGGGGTTGTGTCTTACCCTGGCATTAACCTTCTTCCTTGAGAAAGAAAAGGCTGAGGAAAGGATTAAAGTGCTGATCCTTTACTTGGGAGATGCAAGCCCAGGGTGACGAGGGTGAGGAAAAGGAAAGATGCAGAGCCATGAAATGGGATGCATTACACACTGGCTACTGCTTCCCAACAAGCTGCAGAGACACAGCAGGACATTCAGAGGGTGTATCTGCTTGGCACAAGAGCCTTTCCTGGAAGAGCTTAAAGGAGGAAACTTGGAGGCAGACAGAGGTGTTTACCAGCCCAGTTCCCTCCCCTTTCATCGCCTGTTTGCTATCTTTCAACTTCTGCCTCTGGGGAGCTAATGACGCCACAGTTCTGGACCAAATCAACCAGCCACTTGGCTGCCTTTTAGGAAGCCAGATCTCATGGCCCAGGAGTGGTCTTTCATCCAAGTCTGCAAGTGGAGGGCTGGCTTGGTGCAGGTGGGATCCAAATGAGAGCTGAAGAGGCAGCTGAGGAACCTCATAGAGTCTGCGTCCACTGTAGGTAGGATGATGTAAACTGGTTGGGTCCAAAACAGATTTTAAAACTTGAGCCAATAGTATTTTATCAATGGATTGATCATGAATGGACTGATGGACTGGGAGAGAGAAATTAAGGTTTTGATGGACGATGGTGCCACTTACTTAGATGGGGAAAGCCTGAGAGAAAGATTCTTTGTTAGGAAAATTAATAAATTTTTGTTAGATTGGTGAAGTCTATTAAGTGGTCTAAGTCTGGATCTGAGGGGAGAGGTTCTGTCTGGAGATAAGAATTTGAGTCACTGTCACATAGATGGTACTTAAAATCAGAACACTGGTTGTGGACACCTAAGAGGTTCGTTGAGAGGAAAAAGGAGATAGGGGAGAATTTTTGACTCTGGCAATATGTACACCACTGTGGCCTGTTTAACAGGTTGGGGAGAGGCAAAATCCTCCTTACTGGAGTGGGTTGAGGAGAGACTGCAGGGAGAGAAAGTGGTGATGGAGAAAACAGACAACTTCCTTGAGTAGTTTTGCTGTGAAGCGGAGCAGAAAAATGGGGTGGTGGCTCAAGAGGGCCAAGGGAAGATGCTTTTGAGGTTTGGTGTGTTTGCCCACAGGAATGTTCCAGTAGAGGAGAAATGGATAAGGCAAGAGAAAAAGGGGACACCTGCATGGGTTTAGTCTTAGAGGAGCTGAGAGGGATGGAGCTGGATGACAAGTGGAAGGCTTGGACTTAGAGAAGAGAGGTCTACCCCCATAAGAGGAGGGGATGCAGGTGGTAGGGGAGGAGGTGGGAAGATGAGGGGGCTCCTCTCGACTGCATCTTCCATGACTATGAAACTTGAGGGGAAGTCACCGATGAGGATGGAGATGGGGTGTTGCAGAGGGGAGATGAGGTAAAGGTGTGGAACAGGTTATCTGAGAGAGGAAAGGTGAATCTTTTAGGGAAATGTAACAGGGGGGTTGGCAGTGTTTGGGGCCCATTTGAAATGTGGTCTTAACTGTGAAGTGAGTCCAGCTGCACAGCAGTGGGTGTTTTCTGCAGCGTTCAGCTGTCTGCATGCACATACTGGCTAAGTGCTGGGTGAGATGACGGAGGTGGGAGAAGGGAGCTGAGTGTGGCTTCAATGCTGGGCAATGCAACCTAACTTGGGTGAGAAATGAAGACATTAAGAGAGGAGGTGACTGGTGGAGAAAAAGTGAAAAAAGTCAGTGAATTGGGAGGTTGGGCTGGAAGAGACTAAGGTTATTATATAAAGGCACCAATATAAAGTTAACCGCTGAGCAAAAGCACACACCTTTCTCAACAACAAAACCAAACAGCTAAAAAAAAAAACTAAAAGAGAAAAAATATATACTACATAAGAAGAACTATATACAAAAAACTTGAAATACATGTAAATATAACACAAAACAATATGATGAATGCTGCTGTAAAAGGAGTGAGGGATCTGTCACACATCTCCAGATTATACTGTTAAGTGAATAAGCAAGGTGGAGAAATGCATGCTATCTTTATATAAGAAAGGGGGAATATAACATTATTTATCTGTTAGAGGGCATGAGGCAGAGAATGATAAAGGAACAGAAACTAGACTTCTCTGACTACATCTTGTTTTGTAGATTAGACCTGGAACTATATAATTACTTCACATAAGCAAAATTAAACTAGGTAATTCCCTGGCAGTCCAGTGGTTAGGACTCCGTGCTTCCACTGCAGGGGGCATGGGTTCAATCCCTGGTCAAGAAACTAAGATCCTGTAAGCCACACGGTGCAGGAAAAAAAAAAAAAATTAAACTAAAAAATTCTTAAAGAATGTAAAAATAAAACAGGTTAATAATATAAATGTGTATCCAGTTAGGGGCAAGCCACACAGAGAGGAAGTACACTAAGTAAGTTTAAAACCAATTGCAATATGAGACCCTGTTTGGATTCTCAAACAAAAAAATTCCTAAAAAAAAAAAAATGGGCTTCCCTGGTGGCGCAGTGGTTGAGAATCCGCCTGCCAATGCAGGGGACACAGGTTCGATCCCTGGTCCGGGAAGATCCCACATGCCACGGAGCAACTAAGCCCGTGCGCCACAACTACTGAGGAGCCTGTGCTCTAGAGCCCGTGAGCCACAACTACTGAGCCCACATGCCACAACTACTGAAGCCCACGCACCTAGAGTCCGTGCTCCACAATGAGAGAAGCGACTGCAATGAGAAGCCTGCCCACTGCAACAAAGAGTAGCCCCTACTTGCCGCAACAAAGACCCAACACAGCCAAAAATAAATAAGTAAATTTATTTAAATAAAAAGACACTTAGAAATTTGAGAACTTGAGTATTTCATAATATTAAGGAATTAATGTTTTTGATATGCTACTGGTATAGTGAGTATTTTAAAAAGTCCATATCCTTTAAACATATATACTGAAGTATTTATGGATGAAATATGATGTCAGGTTATAGTAAGAGGAGTAAGCAGACAGTGGTATTAAATAAAACAAGACTGGCCACGAGTTGATAATTACAGAAGCTATGTGACAGGTACATGGGGGTTCGTTACATTATTCTAGTTTTGCACATATTTAAAATTTTCCATGACAAAATAAATGAAAAAAATTTTTCCCGAAGTTCACCATGATTTAGGCACTCACTGGAAATGAGTGATAATGGGGAGGGAGGTGAGCATCTGGGCTAACTTACAGGATGATTGCTTGAGGGATGGAATGCTTTTACCAGATGTGGGACCAGCAGGGGACATCAGTTTGTGAAGAACAAGATGAGTTCCATTTTGGTCACGCTGAATTTGGGGTCCTGTGGTATGTCTAGGTGGGATTGCACAGGAAGTTGGTGGAAATACTAAACTCAAGAGAGATGTGGGGGCTTCCCTGGTGGCGCAGTGGTTAAGAATCTGCCTGCCAATGCAGGGGACACAGGTTCAAGCCCTGGTCGGGGAAGATCCCACATGCTGCGGAGCAACTAAGCCCATGTGCTCCAACTACTGAGCCTGCGCTCTAGAGCTTGTGTGTCACAACTACCGAGCCCATGTGCCACAACTACTGAAGCCCACGTGCCTAGAGAGCCCATACTCTGCAACGAGAAGCCACCGCAATGAGAAGCCCACATAAGACCCAACGCAACCAAAAATTAAAATTAAAAAAAAAAAAAAAATATATATATATATATAAATTTGGGCTTCCCTGGTGGCGCAGTGGTTGAGAGTCCACCTGTCGATGCAGGGGACACGGGTTCGTGCCCCGGCCTGGGGATATCCCGCATTACGCGGAGTGGCTGGGCCCGTGACCCATGGCCGCTGAGCCTGCGCGTCCGGAGCCTGTGCTCCACGAAGGGAGAGTGAGAGGCCCGCGTACCGCAAAAGAAAATTAAAAAAAAAAGAGGGAATGCTTGGACCTCACACCATATACAAAAATTAACTCAAAATGGTTCAAAAACCTAAATTTAAGAGCTAAAATTACTTAAAACTCTTAGAAGACATAAGTGTAAATCTTTATGACCTTGGACTAGGCAATGGTGGATTTAGATATGACACCAAAGGACAAGCAACCAAAAATAAAATAGGCTAAGACTCCATGCTCCCAATGCAGGGGGCCCAGGTTCAATCCCTGGTCAGGGAACTAGATCCAACATGCTGCAACTAAAGATCCTGCATGTTGCAACTAAGACCCGATGCAACCAAATAAATAAATTTTTTTAAATGGGCAAAGGATTTCAATAAACATTTCTCAAAAAAAAAAAAAAAAAAAAAGGAATTCCCTGGTGGTCTGGTGGTTAGGACTCCATGCTTCCACTGCAGGTTCAATCCTTGGTCAGGGAACTAGGATCCCACATGCCATGCGGCAAAAAAAAAAACCCCATAAATAGCCAATAAGCACCTGAAAAGATGCTCAACATCCTAATCATTAGGGAAATGCAAATCAATACCACAATGAAGTATCACTTCATACCCACCAGGATGCCTATAAATAAAACAGGAAAGTATGTGTTGACAAGGATGTGGGGAAACTGGAACCCTCATACATCGCTGGTAGGAATGTAAAATGGCACGGCTGCTTTGGAAAACTGTTGGTTCCTCAAAAAGTTAAGAGATGCCATATGGCCCAGCAATTCCACTCCTATGTATATACCCCAAAGAACTGGAAACATGTCCACACAGAAATTTGTACACAATACTCATAGCAGTATTCGTAATAGCCAAAAGGTGGAAACAACCTGAACGTCCAACTCATCAATGGATAAAATATGGTATATCATCCATGCAATGGACATTTGGCAATAAAATGAAGTACATACTTCCCTCGTGGCGCAGTGGTTAAGAATCCACCTGCCAAGGCAAGGGACACAGGTTCAAGCCCTAGTCTGGGAAGATCCCACATGCCGCAACTAAGTCCGTGTGCCACAACTGCTGAGCCTGCACTCTAGAGTCTGTGCTCCGCAACGAGAAGCCACCGAAATGAGAAGCCTGCGCACCGCAGTGAAGAGTAGCCCCCGCTCACCGCAACTAGAGAAAGCCCGTGCGCAGCAATGAAGACCCAACATAGCCCCCCAAAAAAAATTAAAAAGTAAAGACAATGTGGATTAATGGTTGCCTAGGGCTGTGGGGGAGAGGGAATGGGGAACAACTGCTAATAGGTATGAGGTTTCTTTTTGGAGTGCTAAGAATACTCTGGAATTATTGGTAATTGTTGCACAACTTGTGAGTATTCTAAAAACCACTGAACTACACAGGCTTTAACATGGTGAATTTCATGGTGTCTGAATTATTTCTCAACTTAAAATAAAGGTGGGAGGCTTGTGCTCAGCAGTGTCAAACACTGCACTCAAGCCACGCAAGGTGAGGCTTGGAGACATCACAGGAACCGAGTGCAGCAGTGACTGTCCACTCAACCCTTCTTCTGTCATCATCTATCCCTTCCCGATTCAATTTCAAATTCTGGCTGAATCCGAAACAGATTCTGTGGTTTCATCCCTCTTGCCACGATTGGTTTAAGACTGGGCAGGTGACCTACTTCTGCCCAATTAGACACAAGCTACTAAGGCACTTCTGGGAAATAATTCATTATTCTTTTTTTGACCACACCAAGCAGCATGCGGGATCTCAGTTCCCCGGCCAGGAATCACCAGGGAAGTCCTGCATAATTCACTCTTCTTAAGGAGGAAAAAAGAAACAATCTTCTGCCTCTGGACACTGGTGTCAAGTTGAGGTCTGGAGCAGCTGACTTGGAGGCTGAGGTGGGTGGACAACATTCTGAGGGCGGCAGAGCAGCAAAGTTGGAAATAACCACCCGGGTCCTTAGAACCACTCTACCTCAGTACTTCTCTTAGGGAATAAATCCTCCTGTTTTAGCCGTTTGATTTTTTTTTAATTTAAAGAGCCAAAGCAGAGTCGCCAGTAACTCTTCCCAAATGGGCTTGGAGACAGGCCTAAGGGGAAGGGAATCCATTTTTATATTCTCTGATTATTTTTAGTTCAGGTCAGGACTGCCACTGATCAAACTATTATGGCTGTCGTAAATGTCCTCACCAGGTTTTCACATTTGGTTTCTTGATTTTTAAGCCCAGGCACTCTCATGGTCCACAGCCAGTCAAATCGGCAAATATTTTCTGGGAAGGAAAAAAAAGTTCAAGTTCACTCTTCTCATCCTAATTTCTAGGTAACACAAAAAAATGGTTACTACTGAGTATAACCCAAGCCAGTCACTTCATATCTGAATGCGTTTCTTAGCTATCAAATGGGGGTAATACCTACACAGGATTGACCCTAAGATTAAAGGAGAGCATCTGGCCGAACTTCTAGCATGGTCCATGGCTCAACACGTCTCGACAACCTGACCTCTTAACAAATACTAATGAGATAACCCCAACTGTGGCTTTCCTCAAATCCTGCAACTTCTGTGCAAGTAACAAGTTGCCATACCCCCACTCCTAACAGCTGTATCAGGCTCCACTCCGGAAGATGACACCTTCCCCGAATAAAAATTAACAACCTACATCCTAGAACTATTTCAGCAATAATGGAAGCAAATGCCTGGAAATTGCCCAAGTGGGCAAACGTTACTTTATCCAAAAGGTGCCCCTTAAAAGTCGAACTCAGAAATTATTTTTGACTAAAGTTGGCGGTTTGAACCAGGACTCTGCTACTCATTAGATGTACACATAACCTTGAACAAGTCTCTTCATGTGAGCCGTTTCCTCATCGGTAAAAAGGGTGTTAAACACTTGCATTACACAACTATCTCAAAACTGAAGATTGGAGGTAATACACAGAAAACTTATCAATGAAAAGCTTAACTGATATGAAAGCTCTACCGTTTTGACTAAAGGGATAAAGCAATGTAAGATTTTTTTTTAAAATAGCCTCCAATTTACTTTATTCCTCTCAAACAACAGGTGACCCATGAAAGCAAATTCAAATTGCAAGCATCAATTTATTACAAGTTCTATTTCCTAACATAACTTCTTGCTATTTCCCTAGAGGAAAGGGGTTCTCTGAAGGGTCCCCAGAATAAGGCAATCAGCAAAGTTCCCACTAATGTCTTTGCTTTTGGAGCTAGAGCAGTTTCCAACAAGGACAAGAATTTAACCAATTCACAGAAGATTTGCAGATCTGCTCAACAGCAGGGCGCCATCTGCCTTACACATCTTATGGCCAACCGTGTAGACACACAGGCATTTTCTTCTCGCACAAGGACTATACAGCCGTTATCTATTAACTTGCTAATTTTACAGAGATCTTAAATGTGAATGAAGTGGAAAGGCTCTTGTACCATCAGCTGCCAGGCCCAAACCTCAGATCTACCAAATACCTGCATTTAAAAATACACTTCAGGTAGTGCTACATAACCAAGTACAGAAACCACTTCTCTGCTCCCAGCCTCTCACCACCTGTTTACTCCTGGGATCTTTCCCAAGTCCACGTAGCACTGTGTTCTACAGATGGACCATAAAGACTGACTGTACATGGAACCTCTACACCTGACACCAGAATGCATCCTGTCCCAAGAGACTTGGAGAAACCAGGCTCCCCCACTCCTGGGAAAAGATTAGAGGCAGCATTCCAAGTCAAACTGTATCCAGCTTTATTAAAGATACTTTTCATAAACAATCATGGTATTTCAGGCAGGACATGGGCAGACAATCGTTAACAGTATACAACTTTCAAACTCCCTTTTGCAATGGACTACCAAAATCAGAAAGCCACTATAAAACCCCATGAAGTCTTCATGTGATGCTCTGAACAGGGAAAGTTTAGAGTGAGGGTTGACATTTCACATTTAGTATGTTGTTTAACAACTTTTCACAAGCCGACCCTGACTTTCAGGAAATGAAAATGGCAAAAGTATCAATCTGAAGATCCACAATCTAAAAAAGGAACCGCTGCTCTTTTGAGGGACGCCATCTCAATGGTGACAATGCAAAGTCCAGATTGCCTGACATACTGGTAACCAATTTTTGGGGGTCAGGTTCCAACAGGTCTCTGGGTTTAAGGGAGTCAAGTCTATGCTGAAGGTGGAGAGGGAGAAGAGAACATAAAAACTAACTTTAGTTTCCACACCACAAGGCATTTGTGCCAAGGTGGCTACTGTGTGTCAGTATCAAGGAACCCCCTCCTTCCTGGGAACCAAGAGGAAGTCTCTCAAAACCAGACGGGAAAGGTGTTTTTCTCCCATGTCAATCCAGCTTCAGAGACAATCTATTAGTGACATGTGCTCTTCCCCCAAAAAACAACAATGAAGTGTTCTGTATGCTAACAACATAGCTTAAAAAAAAAAAAGTAAAACAAAATTCTGCATTTTTATAAAACTTGATAAAAAATAGTATTTCAAACTGTACAGTCACCAGAAGTACACAGTTATCAAAAATGCACACTTCACTTGGCATCTCCAGCACCTTCAGCTTTCTGTGCCTAAAAGAAAAACAGACAGATGAATACAATATATAGATGTGGAAACTATCTTCATTTATATTTCATTTATAGCATTACTTTGCTCCCAGGCCAAAGTTCAGGTTTTAGGTACTTTGACACTGAGACTCAGTACTTCTTTTGAAAATGACTTGGCAGGTAACTTTGCTAAGTCACTTCCCCTCTGGACCTTACTGTAAAATTGGGGAAGGGGGCACACCAGTATTACAAGATCTGAGGTTATTCCCAACTTGAAAACCATGGTGTAGCATGCGCGCGACACCTAACGACAGGACAAGGCTCATACCACAGCTCTCTTTATTGGACGGCAGAGCCTTCAAGAATCCAGATTAAACTCACAGAAAAAAACCACAAGCAAACTCCAGACTAAAAGGTGCACTTGGAGTGATACAGATGTAAGAAAAAGGCCATAAAAGCTTTTGGGATCATTCACTGATTGAATGGGCAGACTTAACATAAAGTGAAAATAGTTGTACCTGGTCTGTTTTGGCATCTCCATTTTCTGCAGGATTATTCCCATCCTTGCCAGCATCAGCTTTCCCCTTTTTCCCTTTGGGTACCTTCTCTCCCTTCTAAAATGGGGGGATGGGGGGAAAAAAGCTGTTTCTCCTCATTTCATATCACCGGGATACAAGTCTACAAAGCTCTGCACAAAGTAGGGTTGTTGATCAAATATAAGATACACAAATAAACTACATACCCTCCCCCATTCATAAAAACAAGGCCAAACTGTGGTCTTCAATACACGGAATTCTTTATCTGAATGTAAATAATAGAATAAGACAGCTTAAACACTTGCACTTGTTTAATACCCAAGTGTACAGTTTCCTGTAAATTGAAGACAGAGTTCTTGGTTAAGGACCAGTCCTATTAACTCTGTCAAATCTCAACTCTGTGTCAACAGATGAAGTTGTTATATAGCAGGTCTCCCTGTCAGCAACATGGGAAACTGTTCAGGCTTTTATGTAAATCCTAGATGCATGTTTGTCTCACCGTCCTACTCACCTTTGCAGGGGCCTTTTTAGGCTTGGGCTCTGGCTTTGGAGGAACAGGTTTCTTTTATTTGGGGGAGAAAAGGAAAGCAGAGAACATTAGTACAATGGACCAAAGAAAACAACCCACAACCAAACCACAGCACCACTGGCATAGAAGTTTCTCCTACTTTGTAAAGTTTGTGGCGGGCTTTCCATTAGAACTTCATATCTTCAGAAACCCACTCAAGTAACACTCGGAAGTGTCCCACTTTGGCTACAGCCATCACAATTTCAGAACGAGCAAATTCCAAATGGGCAAGAGTCCATAGCAGAGTAAGTCATTCAATACCAGCCACTGACCGTAATTCATGGGAAGCAAAGGGAACCGTTTTTCAATGCTTTTTAGTTTCAGGGAATAATATGAAAATTTAAAAGCAGACACACTTACAGCAGATAACCTTGCAGATCTTCTCTGTGGCTATTTAAAAAAAATAAAGAAAATTACAAATAGGACAGTTGAACCACTTAAATACAAAAAAGTTTTGCACCTGAATTGTTCTAGACTATAGGAAGTAAAGAGACATTACTGAGGCAAATTCAGGACTATGAATATAGTTAATTACCACTAAAGGAGCCCAAGGCTTTGTGAGACTCCAAAAGCAGTGAGAATAAGACTTACTTCATCCTTCACCTTGGTTTTATCTCCTTTAGCATCCCCTTCGGCCTATAAAAAACAAGCAAAAGCTAAGAAAGCTGCAGTTTCTGAAGCAGTTCTTAATGATTCAGTAAACTTAACGAAGTCCTAAAAGGGGGAGAAAAAAAATCGAAGGGAATCTTGCACACAACTTTCCTAAGACATACAAATCCTCAGTTTGTAGCATCCCCAGCTCCTATGCAAATCCCCGAAATGCTCAGAAAGCGCTAGGAACGCTGTTATGTGTCAGCCTCACACCCGGTCTGTCTCATAACGCGCAGGGACGGCGAGGCTCCGCGAAGCGCGCGCAAAGCTGGAGCGAGGCGCGCGAAGCGCAGCCCGCGCCGCCGCGCCAGGCAGAAGCAACAGCTGTACTAGGAGCAAACAAACCCCTCCGGAGGCGGGGCCCGAGCGCCGTTGCCATGGCAGCCGTCGAGGGCGGGAGACGGGAGGAGCACGCAGCCGGGGGAACTCGTGGGCGGCAGCGGCGCGCACCGGGGCGAGTCTCGTGCGCGGGGGCCGTGGGCGGCGCGCGGTGGAGGTGGGGCCACACTGCGAAGTCCCGCCCCCAGGGAAGAAGGCCCCGCCCCCTCACGGCGGCGGTTTTTTGGCGGCAGCGCGTTCCCCCGCCCGCCAACCCCGAATGCCGCCTTCCCGCCCTTTCGGGTTTGAATTGCCCGCCCGCGGGGAAGGGGGGGGGGGCTAGCGATGGGGGGAGGGGGCGCGGGGCGGGCACGTCGAGCCCAAGGGGAGCGGGATAAACAGCCGCCAACATGGCTCCTCCCGCCGCGGCCGCCGCTCCTCCAATATGGCCTCTGGCGCCCGCGGGCAGCCAAGCCGCGCAGGGTTAGCCCGGGGCCGACTGACACCGCCTCGAGCTACCGCGCCGGGGGGCTGAGTCTGCTCCAGCTCGCCGCTGATTCGCGCTTCCCAAAGCCGGGGAAGCGGCGGCGGCTGCTGCATTGGTGGTGGTGGTGGCGGTGGTGGCGGCGGCGGCGGCCCAGCGCCTGGGGCCCTCGCGCCACGTACCTTTCTCTTGGGCATGGTGGCGACGGCGGCGGGACGTATGCGCTGGACACGGGGATGCAGTGGCGCGCGGCTTTGGCCAGTCCAAGGGTCGCTCTCGCCTCTTCTTCACACTGCTCGGGCTCCGGGGGGTTTATAAAGTTTTTATAGCGCTGGGAGCCCCGGACCGGTTAGAACCGGATTTCACCTCCCGCCGCCGTTCATTGGCCCAGCTGGGGTCACGTGGGCGGGGTTTAAACTCACCTCCTCTGGAGGGAGTGAGGAGGGGGGTATGGGGGGGAGGGCGCGCGAGACGGCGGCGCGCCTAGGGGGTGGGGGCGCAGTGGGGGAGGCGCGCGTCGAGGGCAATAAATGAGGGAGGGTGGTGCGACTCGGCGGGCTCTGGGTTTCGGCTCCCGCCAAGAGCTGGGTTTTCCAAACTACCAAGTTCCTTCCACCTTATGCAACCGAGCTACCCACTTCTCCAAGCCATGCGACACTTAGGGCGCATCTCAGCCGCTTTCCTTCCTGTTCCCGCTGGGGGCCCCAGAAGAAGGGTTTGCTAGGCCTGGCCGCACTGCCCTTCTCCGCCGGAGGCGGGAGGAAGAGCGCGGATTGGAGGCACAGGCTGCAGTTCCCAGGGCCAAGGCTGACGCTGAAGTGGGGAAAGAGCGGGGAAGCCAGCTCGGCGCAGCCGGACGTGCATCCTTCCAGGCTGCCACTCGGAGGACGCCTCTCGGGCACCTCACCTGGAAGGCGGTCCACTTGAGGTGGGGTGGGGGTTCCAGGGGGAGACTTTACACGCAGAGGTGCCTTTCGGGTGCAGTGGGGCAGGTAGGAGCTGTCCTTTCAGCACCCGTTGCTCAGCCGCCTCCCCAAACACCAACGAAGCCCCCCCAAAGCCTGTCGGGTGGATGGCTCTCCTAGTTCCTTGTATTCCTGGACCTCAGAACCCCGCCACCGAATGACGGAGAGTGGCCGCCAAGAAGGCCTACTAGCACTCCCCTCCCTCTAATCTTTACCCGCTACGGAGACATGAAGCTCAGCTGCCCCCACCCGATGCAGCCACTAACCCTGGGCGCTGCAGACGCAGCTGGCGAAATCCCTCCTTCCACACTGGCAGGCTGGCTGGCTTCCTTTCACTTGCGCGAGGGAAAAGGAGGGTGGAGGAAAGCGTCCGGGCATTAGGAAACAAGTAGAGGTACAAGGGTTGCGATGAAAAAAGGGCTCTTCCAGTGGCTCCCCCACCCCGTCCCCAAAGCTAGGGATCCTGGAGGTAGCCAAGTGCACCTGAGGAAGGTAGACAATTGCTGCAGCAAAACATGATCTTCTGTTGCACTGTTCGCAAACAAGTTTTACATCTAAGAATTTTAAAAATTCTATTTGACACCCGAGAGAACGCAACACGATAAATATCCTCAACTGGGGGGGGGGGTTGGTTCACAGGTGGGAGGACATTTAAATAGGTCTCACCTAATTTCTTGAGGCAAGGGTTGAGCTGGTTTGTACAAATCACACCGGTAGAAAGCAATCACTGTGAGTTCATATCAACTATTTGCAGCCCCTGTTCCTGAGCAGCAGCGATCCCTCCGCCTCTTCTCCTTTCCACCCCTTAGAGGGAGCCACTCCTCACCCCTCCCCACTGTGTACCTTTCCCAGAATACAGGACCTCAGGCCAAAGATACCAGCCCCATTAATCACCTCTGCTGTACCCCAATCATAGTAGGGAAAGTCAGACCCAGAAAGGAGACAGGACTCAACAACCATGCTCACAGGGCAGATTCCATTTGCTGCCTCCAGCCCCTCATTCCCGCCTTAATTGTAGGGCTCTGCATTATAGCCGCATAATTCATGCCTCCCTAATTAAGGCTGTCAACAGCCCCCTTGTAAAGCTGGAAAATGTACAGCACCTGCTCTCTGGGAACCCCGTGCCAGGGATTGGTAGTGGGGAGTGCCAGGTGTGTGAGGGGGGACTTGCCAAAGGGTGCATTGATTGGCTTCTCAATCGCAGTGCCGGGCATTTATGTTTGATTCTGGGAGCAGGGAAGATGCCCAAAGGGTCTCTTGTGCCAGGTATCCAGGCACAGAAAGGGGAGGAGACTGGAGTATAGGGAAGTTACAAGTTTTAAGAATATGCTCTTAGCACTGCTTGCAAGATCCTACCTCTCCCCTAGAGGGAGGTGCTGGGAAACAGTTTGCAGAAAGTAAAAACGGGAAGACTAAACAGAGTAGCCTTTGGTTGGTATTACCCGCTGGTGCTTGCTGCTCTGGGGCACCTGAAGCACAGAGCTGCTCAGACAGCTCTTCAAAGGCACTAATCCTCTCAGCAGCTCTGCAGCGAGGCCTGGCAGGGAGAGGTAAGGAAAAGGACACGGCCCTTGACTCGGCCCTCTTCTCCCTGCTGGGCAACCTTGGCCCTCACAAGCTGAGACTCTGCCATGCTGGGAATAAATCATCTCACGGTCTACTTAGGGGGACAGGTCAAAAGCTGAGAAAAGCCTCAAAGGCTGTTGAGGTGGGAAGCAGAGTCCGAGATGCTGAGGGCAGGAGGCAGTCAGTTGGGAGAAGTGCTTGTTTCTGTGCTCTTGGTCCTGATGTGATCCAGGGAAGGTGGCCTGTGCTGGATTAGATTCACCAGGGCCTATAGGTCTTCTGTTACTCTGTAGCCATGGAAGGGACCGGTCTCACTGGGGAGTGGAGCCTGGCCCCATGCCCTGCAAGAGGAGAAAAGCTTGTGTGGGCTGAGTCGACAATAGGTAATTGGATTGTAATCACCCGCCTGGCTTCCGCGCACCATTGGGGGCGCTGCTTTCAGTGAGCAGTCAGCACTGTGTGGTGGGAGGGGGTAGAGATTCAATAGCAAATCCCAGGTGGACAGCCAAGGGGGAGGAGCAGCAGATGGGCAACTTCTCTTTCTGTCTCTCCCTCCCCCTTCCTTGCCTAAATAACGCTGGCTGCCTATTAGCTATTTACCAGCAGATCCAAGGTGGGTCCACATCTTTTGTGAAGACTAAGATGGATGGGTAAAGGGCTAAGGTTTTGGGGAGAACTCTTCCCCGAAATTCTTTGTGTTGAAGGATGTGCTGGTGGAAAAAGAAAGTGCACCTAGGAGTACAGGTAGAGGTGGCAAAGATGGAAGAGCTGGGGCCCTCTGCTCTCTGAACCTATTTGTGATCAGAGTTTGACCTGGATCAGAGTTTGGGTTTAGTGTACTTGTGAGAGACTCTCACCCTCAACCCTCTCCAGGGGCACTGTCCCAGGCAGCCCAAAGATGTCTATGGCCAGCAAACCTGGCCTCTGGGGCTCCCTTGCCAAGCAAAGGAAACACAATTCATCATCAGGAGGGAGGTACCTTTCACCAAGAAAAGAAAGGGGAGTGGGGCCCTGGAGGCAGAGGGCAGGGCAAAGTGGCAGGAGGCCAGCCTCACTCAGGCTGATGCAGTGCCCAGACGTGCCAGCCAGTCAGCCCGCTTGAGTTCTAAGGCCTGCAGGAAGCCTTGGACCCGCTCTTCTCGTCTGGCTGAGAGTTTGTGCAAGCGTGTCCGTCGGAGCTGGGCGTCCCCACTGGCCTGGAGCCCCTCTTGCAGCAGCTGTTCTGTCACTGCAGCCTGGTCCCTCTCCAGCTGCTGCCTCTTCCGATCCTCTGCATACATGTCTCGGGCCTTCTGCTAGAGAAAAGTGGGGATTGGGGTGGGGAGATCATTTTTAGGCGTGGGTGGAATTGGGATGGAGGAGGTAAGGGTGGGGCACAGGACGGGCCAAGTTAAGTGGAACAGTGGGAAGTTTGTAGCAGATCTGGAAAGGTTTGGGAGTAGATGTGCAATGGGTGGTGCCCATGTTGTATAGGCAGGGCAGTGGCAGTTCTGGATCCATCTTGGTTTGTTTTGGGTGGGAGTTTCTATATTTCTTGAAATTCTTCTCAGGTTTGCACTTGGAAGGAAACAAGGCAAATGTGGGTGTGACTTCTGGTTCCCCCACCACCTAGCTTTGTGGCTTTGGGCAAATCCTCTCCTAAGCTCACTTCTTCATCTGTAAAGCGGGGTTGTGCCCACCTTGAAGAGTGGTTTTAAGGATTACAGATAATGTATGCAAAACCCCTCCAGCATATTAGCAGGCTCTCAAACAGAAACAGCGATTTTACAAGTTATCACTCTGATGCAAGGAAGGTTCTATTCCTGCCTGGGGCATATGCAGTGGGTCATTTCTTTGGTTTCCCAGGTCACTCTAAGGGTGCCATCCTCCCAACTGCCTAAAGTTATCTTTCAGAGTCTGGATCCAGAACTGCCTCTCATATGGAGACCAGGCTGACTCGCGCAGCAAATGGCCCTCCTGTGAACATTATGAGAAGCAGGTTCAGCTTTCTTAAGCCACTTACTTCATCCTGCCTCTAGAATAGGCATTAGTGTCCACAGTCCACATTTTCTGTTAGAAAAATGAACCCTTGAAGGCTCAGTGGAGCCCTCAGGCTCCTGGAACCAGTTCTGACACCAGGTAAGTGATTATACTCCTTGGCAGCACTTCTCATACCCTGTGTGTGTCTTCAGACAAAGCATAAACTCCTAGAGGACAGAGACTGTGGCTTTTCCTTTCTGGCACTTGGGGCACCCTGTACATGTGAAATGCTCAGTACACTGACTGTATGATCCCAGGAGGACAAGGAGGATGCTCCTGGCACAGAAGGGGAAAACCCTTTTGGAGCAGAACCAAGGCCTTGCTGTGCCTCACTGATGCTCTCTGCTCCTGCCACTCTAACAGGCTGCAGAACCTTAGCACCAGAGTCCCTCCTGCCAAACCTATTCCATGTGTGAGAAACTCCCATTTTGCTGCCGATTTGGTATCCTATACCCTTTGTGACCCTTACCACATTCTACCTTGTACTGTGGTATCTGGGTATCTGTCTGTGTCCTACTCAGCCTGTGAACACCTGGATTGCTTTGTTTTAATGCTTTAAGGAATATCTTACATGTACACAAGCACTTCATCTGTTGTCTCACTTGACCCTCCCAAAAGAGCTACGGAGGTGCTGGAGACAGACATGGAGGTTCAGAGTAGGGAAGTGATTTGCTAGGATCTCTCAGCAATAAAGACTTACTGCATGAATAAAGATGACAAATGAAAAATCTGGAAAATCCTCCCTCCAGGTTGTTGAATGATCCAAGGCATTCAAGGATACTCTTCTGCTATGATAACGAACTCCCATGTGGAGCTATGAAGACTAAAACAAGCTTAAAAAGTTGCTGTAAGGGTCTTCATCTTGTTAGAAGGGCTTCTTCCTGGCCTTAGTCAGGAGGAACCCTGGGTCCTACATACAAGACTTTATTGGGGGTACGGAAATGCACAGGACGTAGTCACCGCGATCCATGTGCCTACAGGCTGAGTAGGACACAGAGATGTACCCAAATACCATAATACAAGGTGGAATGTGGTAAGGATCATCATGGAGGTAAGAGAAAGGGCCATGCAGTTCAGAGGAAAGAAACTGTGGTTGATGAAGGTCAAGGGGGCAGTGAAATCTCATGGTCAGGCAGAATCTGAGCTGAGCTTTAACCAATGGGGAAGATTCAGATAAAGGTAAAGTGTATGGGGGGAGGAGAATATCAGCGGGGGAATAATGGGCTACTATAGATCACTCAGGAAATCAAAGAGCGTGATCAGGCCAGTGTGAGTCTGCCTGGAATACTGGGGTTTGAGAAGTTTCTGTCCACAGGACTCCCTCACCTCTCCAAGCCTCTTTCTTCATCTGCAAAATGGGGACGATAGTGTCCACATCACTGGGTGGTTTGAGGAAAAATGAGATAATGAATGCCCCATCTGGTGCCTGGCTATTAACAGTTAGCCCTTCTCTGTCACCACTGCTTGTGCCTAGGGCTAAGTAGGCTAAGTCCTGGCTGAACAGGAAGGAGGAGGGCACTGAGCCACAGAAGGAGGAAATGCGGAGCTGGTTAAAATTGCTCCATGAGGCTTAGGCTTTTTCCAAATGGCAGCCCTAGACTGAGTGCTGAGCAGGGAGGCTGCAGCCAAGCAGACCCTGGCCCCTAGTTTGCCAGGAATCAGTGATTCACTGTTAGGATGACAGAGTCAGGGGAGCTCGTAAAGACCATGAGCTCTAGCCTTCTCATTGTACAGACAAGGACACCAAGGCTGAGGTGGGGAGGGGCCTGGCCTAGGTCACACAGTGGTTTGAAGTTCCCTTGGTTTCTCCACTAAGATAACTTTTTTTTTTTTTTGCGGTACGCAGGCCTCTCACTGCTGTGGCCTCTCCCGTTGCGGAGCACAGGCTCCGGACGCACAGGCTCAGCGGCCATGGCTCACGCGCCCAGCCACTCCGTGGCATGTGGGATCTGCCCGGACCGGGGCATGAACCCGCGTCCCCTGCATCGGCAGGAGGACTCTCAACCACTGTGCCACCAGGGAAGCCCTAAGATAACTTCTTGAAAGATCTTTGGGAAATGTGTTTCGTGCCTCTGGATAAGCTGTACTTTCTAGGGGTGGAGTGGGGAACCAGTGGCCTGCATCTGGGCACCTCTGTGCAACCTCCACATGGTCTAGATCTACCTCCCTATCTCAAAGGTGTTGTAAGTTCTTCTCAGGTACTCAGCCTCTGAAAATCTAGGCTAATGGAAGTCCTAACAGTCAATTTCTCTCTCCCTGACCATACTGTCTACTCTCCCTGTATAATGACCTATCAGGGGAGAGGGCGTTAATAATTACCTTAGACACTTCTTATGCAGACCTTATGTGGTCTTGGTGTAAGGGCTCCAAGGAGCTCCTTTTGAGAAATGGGGCCCTAACCTATTAATATAAATCTCTCCTGGGCATTAAGCCTCTCTGCTCTTGTTCTCTCCTCAGCAGAATTAGGGAACAAGATGTAATAGCCCCTCCAGTACATAAACCCTCAAGTCCTCTGACCTCACTGGGGCATGGAGAGGATGCAGGTCTTGGGTTTCAAAACATTCATTAGCTAATGACAAATCTTCCCAAAAGTCCCCATTTGCCACAATCAATATGCCCAGGTCAGTAGCATGGGGGGGGGGGTGCATTTCTGAGGGTTGTTAGAGACAGTACCTCTTGCTGGAAACATGATGTTTTGACGAGCACCCAGAGTCTCCCTGCTAAGGGAACTGTACTGGTGATGGGATGAGCGGGATGCTAAGTGTCTGTGGTTTTTCTGGAGACAGATGAAGTCTGAAGAGCCCAGAGACATACATTGTGAACGATATTGGCCACCAGTCTCTGAAAATGAACTCTGTTCCAGCGCTTTTAGTGTATTAGCTTACTGAAGACTTATCACAAACCTGTGAGGCAGGTATTATTATTATCATTACTCCCCTCATTTTACAGAGGAGAAAAGTGATTCTCTGAAGGGTTAAGTAATTGCCCAGTCAGTCACACAGCTAGAAGGCTGTGCCATGACTCAAAGTCAGGAATGTCTGAGACAATAGCTGAAGTTTTTAACTTCTCTTGAGAAGAAGATAGTGACTACCTGAAGAGCACTAGAAATAAAATGGTTGATTGTTCCACCCTGGCGTTTAACCTCTGACAAATGCATCAAAGGAAGTTTAGTGGGAATATGTATATTCTCCCTCTATATCATTACAGATTAAGTGGACCGAACACTTATTCCTCATCTCTGTCAAAGATCCCCCCCATGGACCTACCATCCATGCAGCCTGTAACTGAGGATCAGTGGCTCTGTACTGCTGCCCACCCCTTCCTTGCCCTAATTTTCTATCTGTCCTACTGTGTCATAGTCGATATTTCTTCCATTTGCCAGCCCCCATTCTCTAAGATTGATGGGTGACCACCTGGAAACTGCCATGGTCCCTTCAGATACCAAGGTCTAGCCTCCAACGATTTGTAGCTGAGTCCCTGTTTCCATTAGCATCCATCAGCTGCCCTCATCCCAGTGAGCTACTATAGATCAAGAACCCAACTCCCTGCCCTGGCTTCCTGCAGGGAATGGGGACATACTGGGCTGGGCTTAGAGACAGAGCAGCTCAGAATTTAACAACGGGAATTTGGGAGATGGGTCAAGAACACAGATGTGGAGGCAGAATACCAAAGGGTTTGGGAACAAGGAACTGTGAAGAGTCCAGTTTGGTGATGATACAGGATACATACAAGGGAGATATTAGAAAGATCAGCTCTCTGGTCTGAGGCCAAACTGGCCAGGATGTTGTCAGTCTGGATTGTACGCTTAGTGCTTCTGCTGAGGTGCTAAGATTTCTAGAAACAGAGTTTGAGGGCTCCCAGGTAGAGGAAATCTGGCCAAAACCTCTATGAGGTCTGCTGAAAAAAGGTTCAGGGCAGTCAGCATCTCTGTTATTACTTTGGTTTCCTCACTCTAAAAATGGGGGCAATTAATAATAGTATCTACCTTACAGAACTACATAGAATATAAGTAAAAGGATGCCTGACACGTAAGAACTCAATAAATGTTTGAAATTATGATTCTTAGGTACCAAATGAAACTGTTAATGGCTGTCCTCAAACACGTTCCACTCCATCCTAGGAAATGGCAGAGCCAGCTACCCAGCTGCCCAGGCCAAAACCTAAATGTTTTGGTTCCTAATAACATTAACATTTTACTCATTTGTTTTATCCTACAAGATGAATAAAAGAGTTTCAGAGTTACACCATCAACATTACCATTAATAAACCTAAGTAATGTTTAAGTTAGCTTTCCAGTTTGTATTATCCTTAGAATATATCCCACTAAAAATGTATAGTCAGAGAACTATGTTCAGGTAACTGGAATTAATCCCTTTCACTGGGGGTTATATTATCAACTTAGTTTCATTTGTTTCTGTTTTAACTTTTGTTTTTCCTCCATCTCAGTCCACTCAGCCCTCCCCTTCTCTACAGCTGCAACCCCACCTTGAGGCACATTCTCCCACCTGGACTACTGTAGGAGTTTGGTCTCTGACTCCTGCCCTCTGAAAATCCTGAGTGATTTTTACAAAATATAAATCAGATCCTGTCACTCCCCTGATCAAAAGTCTTCAGATGTGTCATCATGGCCTACAAGGCTCTCAGTGATCAGAGGCCTGACTCCTACCCAGCCTCATCCCACATCCTTCTCCCTCATGTGTGCTGACCTCTTTCTTTGTTCTTCCAAGACCTAAACTTTATAACTTTAGTATCCTTGCCCTTGCTGCTCCCTCTGCAGAGAATAATTCTTTCCCCCCGGATTTTTACCCATCTGGCTATCTCTCATCTCTAATATAATGGCTTAAAAAAGACCTCCTTAGAGAGGCCCTCCTTGACTGCTTTATTCAGCACCTCCTGCTGTCTTCATTACCTTCTAGCATATCACCCTATTTTCTTCATTGCCTTATTACAATCTGAAATTATTGTATATACTTGTTTACTTATTATCTGTCTCCTCAAGTAAAAATACAAGCTCCATGTAGGTAGGGATCTTGTCTGGCCAACTAACTGCTTGACTCTCTTGTGCCTAATACTAACATAGTGCCTGACTCAGACCAGGTACTCAGTAATAGACATTTATGAAATGAGTGAAACTTGAGGTAATTCCTCCAATAGCCATGTGGGAAAGTATCTGAGAAACCTGAAATTACTAAAAGACTTCTCAGCAGCCAACTCAGAGACAAGAACATCCATACACAAAAGCTCGTGCACCAAGATCCTCTGGGCTTCATGCAAGGCCAGTTTACTCTCACTTTACAGACATAACTCTAACAAGCTTGGCTGCCTGGTTTCCTTGCCTGTAGCTGATTTAAAACTGGAAATAGGAAAGAAGGGAAGAAGGGATGCTGTCAAAATTAGCCATTGACCATATACAAGAAATCCCAAAGCCAAGTATTTTGGGACAATCTAGCTTAGAGAAAGAGTCCCACCCTTCAAGGCCATCCTGCACAGTGAAGTACTTTAAGAGGGCAGTTACTAACAATATTATCATTATCAGCATCATTAGAATGTGATTATTCTAATCATCACCATTATTAGCAAGTGCCTGGTATACAGAAGGTGTTAATGAATTATGCACAAGACCTGTTTCAGAACGTTTTCTATCAAAATAGGATTTAAAAAAGTTTTAGTTCTTAATGGGAGACTTGGTCATGTGGAAAAATCTGATATTCATTCCTCTTTGACAGTGGATAATTGAGACTTTGCTGTTTTTCCTTTTACTTGAACTTAACTTACTTTTTCAAATTCTGAGACTAAGTGATCAAGCACATGACCAAACCTTCATGATTTGATTGACTTATTCCAGGAGTTCTGGACTTGGGATTCATGGAAAGATTTCAGGAGTTATGTGAACCCCCAGAAGTAGTTTATGTGTTAAAGGGATTAATGTAATTCTATGCAAAATGCCATGTGTTAGAGTGATCTTTGCAATTTTTCTAGGGAGATGGTCTACGGCTTTCGTTAGCTTCTCCAAGGAGTCTGCGATGCCAAGGGGACCGAAAAGCCCTGACTTAGATCATTATTTCCTCCTGGCCATTATCTCTCCAGACTCAAGAAGCATCACCAGCTTTGGGTTTAAAATTCTGTGACCTTGGGACAGTTTCCCTGCCCCTCTGTTGCCATATCTGAAAAACAAGGACGCCAAGCCTGCTGGATTGCTGGAAGGGTTAAATAAGAAAACTTACATGAAAACACCAAAGTGCCTTAATAGACCCTCAATACGTTAGCTGCCACCACCACACACACTGCCATTATTATTAAGAGTCCTAATCAGACGTAGGTGACTCTGCCTCCTAATGAAACCTGTTTCAAGATCTGGTGATCAAAACTGAAAGCAGAACTTCAAGTCTTGGTAGAACACAGTTTCATACAAAGACAGTGCTATTTCATTTTTAATCCCTCTGGAAGCATCTTGGATTTTGTATACTTCCACTTCTACAATCTTTTATTAGGCCAATTCCTTCAGGGAATAATGGCCAATCTCTCTGAGAAGCCTTTCCTGGGTTTCCATAGTAAAGAGATTAAAGATTTATAACTTGAATCCCAGTTCCATCTTTTATTGGTTATGTGTCCTTAGCTAAATAATTTTGATTTACTCATTTGCACAAATGGGGCTAATAATACCTAGCTCATTGGGTTCTTGGGAACATTGAATGAGATAGTGCATATAAACTGTTCACAGTGCCTGACACATAGTAAATACTCAGTAAGTGGTAGCTACTCATCATTAACATGATTATTAGCAAGTGCCTGACATATATAGCCGTGGGTCGTCATCAATGCTAACCTTTTCTTCCATTCCATCCAGTCAGGCCAGCCCTGAACTCTTACCTGAAGCATGCTATGGTTCATCTGGAACTGCAGGATGGCCTCACAGAGGTTCCAAAACGTGTATTCTGGCCACAGAACAGGCTGGAACACCAAGCAGGAGTGGGAGGTCTGGGAAAGGTGGGGAAGGAAGAGAGTATGGTTTAATAACATGTTACTGGAACACATCCCTGGTCAGGCTCCAAAGAAAGAGCAGGCTGATCACACCCAGAGATGAGGTTGGACAGGCATCCTGAGCTGCAGCTGCTGCTGCCAGCCCGGATTCACTCACTAATAGGGGGACGGGTCATCTGAGGCAGTAAAATCACCTGCCTGTAGCAAGGCAGAACCAAAGCGAGACTAGATCAACATTTCCACCAGGATTTTTCTAAGCCAATTTTAGGACTATGAAATAACATCTAGATTATGTTACTGGCTCTTGGCCCTTAGAGGTCATCTGGGAGACACAGTGTCTGATAAAAGTTAGCAATGAACAAATGGTAGCTGTCATTGTTATTTTTAAGTAGCAGAGTATGGGACAATGGTTAAGAGCATGGGCTCTGGGGCCCGACTGCCTGGCTTTGAATTCTGGCTCCACCGTTTACCATCTACTTGACCTCAGGCAAGTTACTTAACTTCTCTGGGCCTCAGTGTCCTCAACTGTAAAACTGGGTAATGAGAATAACTAGTTTTTAAGGTACTGTGAAAATTTAACAAAATAACATACATAAAGCAGAGCAAAGAGCTGGGTGAACTTTTAACAATAATCACTGATATAAGACTCCCTTTTGGAACATTCTTGACAGCCACTGCTTGACACCTTTAGTGGTGAGGAATTCAGTGCCTCAAGGGGGATAACTTTAGCTGTCAGATAGCTCATTAAGTTAAACCAATGTCACCTACCAAGGTCTCAGGTCGTTTCTCTGGAACAACTTTATTTCTTCTTCAAAGTGACAGTCTTTCAAATATTTGAAGGCTAGCTTAGAACTGCCTGTTATCTGTTCCCAAGGTTGTAATGACTTGTTCACTTGTCTTTTCCAACAAACTGTAAGTTTTAAGATAGTAGGGATTGGGCTTCCCTGGTGGCACAGTGGTTAAGAATCCACCTGCCAATGCAGGAGACACGGGTTCGGGCCCTGGTCCGGGAAGATCCCACATGCTTCGGAGCAACTAAGCCCGTGCGCCACAACTACCGAGCCTGCGCTCTAGAGTTTTCGAGCCACAGCTACTGAAGCCCACGCACCTAGAGCCCGTGCTCCGCAACAAGAGAAGCCACCACAATGAGAAGCCCACGCACTGCAACAAAGAGTATCCCCCGCTCACGGCAACTAGAGAAAGCCCACGCACAGCAACGAAGACCCAACGCAGCCATAAATAAGTAAGTAAGTAAGTAAGTAAATAAATAAATGATAATAGGGATTATTTCTAACTTGGTTACTGCCATATTTCCAGCACAAAGGAGGAACTTAATATTTTTTTCCCAAGAGAATAAACTATCACCATTCTCCTCTTTCCCAGACCATTATTCTTCACTCATTCCTTATAGCAGCGGTCCCCAACCTTTCTGGTGCCAGGGGCCGGTTTCATGGAAGACAATTTTTCCACGGACAGGGTGGGGTGGGGGGATTGATGGATGGTTCAGGCAGGAATGCGAGCGACGGGGAGCGGCAGATGAAGCTTCGCTTGCTCGCCGCTGCTCACCTCCTGCTGTGCGCCCGGTTCCTAACAGGCCGCAGGCTGGTAGTGGTCCGCAGCCCAGGGCTTGGGGACCCCTGCCTTATAGGACATGAGCTTCAGACTCCTTGCCATCCAGGCTGGCCTCTTCTGCTAAGTCCTCTAGTTTACCAGTGCAATCTCTTAAAACCCAGTGCCCAGAAGTAAACTCTCTAGACATAATCTGACCAGCAGAATGGGCCATAAAACCACAAGCTGCACATTATACTGCTTTCAATATAGCCAAAGACTAAAAGTATCTTCAGTAGCTAAATCTTGTTAGTTCACTCTTAAGACTATAGTCCATTAAAATTTCCAGAACTTTACCATGTGAATTGCTTCCAAGCTGAGTTTCTCCCTTCAGCCTCTCCTTGAACGAGATTTCCCCCAGCCAAGTGCTACTCAGGGGCCAACTTAACAGATGATGGAGATTTTCAAGCAAAGACAAACTTATTTGGATATGGGCTTTTAGAGAACTACCTACACTGGGATAACTGAGCTGACAGGCAACGGCAGGCCCTGAAGAAAGAGCCTGCATACAGTTTGTATCTCCTGTGGCCTGTGCTTGTGTAGATGCCGCCCTTTATTCTAAAGGCGAGAAATCAGCAAATGCAAGGCGAGGTTCTAGCCCAGAGGTGCTGGGTGACATGGCAGGTTACCAGGGCAGAAGCTTATGCTCAGGGACCTAAGGCAGAAGTCCAGTTCCTTGAAGGGAGGTACAAGTAAAGCTTTCACCACAGCTGGATAGCCTTGATTCTTCCCCTGGGCACTTTGGACAGCAAGAACTACACAGGCTCACAAAGCCAGGGACAGATGAGGAAGGGATAGCAAAAGTTACCAGGCACAGCCTGGAGACATTTATCTGGATTTTAGCTGACCCTCCAATCTGTTTTGTGGGTGCAGTCACAGTTTTCAGTTTCGACACAAACAGAACAATGGTTGGAAACGACCTACCTGCCAGAGGAGGAAGTCACTGAGCCTCACTTCCCCAGAAGTCCGTATCAAGATGTCAGGATGAGGAGAGTGGTTGGTATAAAGGCACTTATCCAGCAGAGACTCAGAGACATCGCTAAAGTGAGTGGGGAAGAGACAAAGATAAGTCCACATCTCTTTTTGGATTATTCTCATGGTGAACTTCCTTACATAAAGCTTCCCAGTTTACAGAATACCATCAAATACATTAGCCAATACTACCTGGTATGTAGAAGGCCCTCAGCAAATGCTTGATAAATTAATGAATGGTTTCAATCCTCACAACTACATTAGGTACTTCTATCTTCACTTTATAGATAAGGAAACTGAGGCTCAGAGAAGATGAAATGTTTGCCCAAAGCCATTTAGTTGCAGCCTAAAACCAGATGCACCCACCAGAATATGTGTTGTCCTTCACTTAAAACACTTGTTTTTAAAATGGATACACCCTATGACTCTGCAATTTGATGAAATACTATGCAACTGTTTTTTTTAAAAAAATATTTATTTTTGGCTGCATTGGGTCTTCGTTGCTGCGCATGGGCTTTTCTCTAGTTGCGCTGCACAGGCCTCTCATTGCGGTGGCTTCTCTTGTTGCGGAGCACAGGCTGTAGGCGCGCGGGCTTCAGTAGTTGTGGCACATGGGCTCAGTAGTTGTGGCTCGCGGGCTCTAGAGTGCAGGCTCAGTAGTTGTGGCACACGGGCTTAGTTGCTCCACGGCATGTGGGATCTTCCTGGCCCAGGGCTCGAACCCGTGTCCCCTGTGTTGGCAGGAGGATTCCTAACCACTGCGCCACCAGGGAAGCCCCCTATGCAACTGTTTTTAATAGAGGTAAATCTAAATGCATGGACTTGGAAAGATGTCTAAGATGTAATATTAAATGAAAAAAAGCACATTTCAGAAAAAATACAGTGTGGAAAATACACACACACACTTACTCACACGTGTGAATACATGTATATATAAACAAAGAACAAAATCTAGAAAGGCATACACCATTCTATTAATGGTGATTACCTCTGGAAGGTTGGATAAGAAGGAAATACTATCTCTTTTTACTTTATATACTTCTGTTATTGTTTGAATTTATGATAGAGAACATTTTTAAAACCTTAAATTTGGGCTTCCCTGGTGGTGCAGTGGTTGGGAGTCTGCCTGCCGATGCAGGGGACACCGGTTCGCGCCCCGGTCCAGGAAGATTCCACATGCCGCGGAGTGGCTGGGCCCGTGGGCCATGGCTGCTGAGCCTGCGCGTCTGGAGCCTGTGCTCCGCAACGGGAGAGGCCACAGCAGTGAGAGGCCCGCGTACGGCAAAACAAACAAAAAAACTTAAATTTAAGTCATATGGACCGTGAAACACTGCAAAACATCCACTTTACTTAGGATTTGAAAAAACAGCAAAATGATGAGCCCTCTTGTGTTTGATAAGAGCTACTTTCCCAAGCAGACAGACACTCAGAAAGGAGACGGAATGAAGGAAGAATGGGGACTGGCAGCACTCATCTTAAGTTAAACTCTCCAGTCCATGGAAAGAGGGTATTTGCAAGACTGGTGTGTGGTGGTTCCAAGAATACTGTTTACCTATCCTGCCAAGTATCCAGAGGCAGGATTCAGAATCTCCAGGTGGTAACAGCTGCATCTTAGGAAGGGTCTAGAAGACAAAATTTCTGTGTGGGAACATTTTTCTGGGAGCATAGTCAAAAAAAAGCAGAGATCTGGGCTGAGTGTTCAGAACAAGGATCTACACTTACTAGCTGTGTGCCTTTGGGTAAGTTACTCCATCTCTCAGTCATCTTTTTGCAAACCACAGAGGGAACTCTATTTTCTGTACTGTCATATGGTAAATAATATTCACTTATGACTGGGCAATAGGAAGGGCTCTGGTTCAGATTTCCCTGATAATTTCCCTGAGTCTTGTCTTGACAGCATGATCTTAATTCTTTAATTAAGAATGTGAAACCTGGGAGTTCCCTGGTGGTCTAGTGGTTAGGATTTGGCACTTTCACTGCCATGGCCTGGGTTCAATCCCTGGTCGGGGAATTGAGATCCTATAGGCCACATGGAGCAGCCCAAAAAAAAAAAAAAAAAAGTGAAACCCTGTGCAATCAACAATTTCTCAGCTCTCTTATTTTTGAAATGGCACATTTGTCCTATCTACTTATAGGTTATTGTGAGAGTCAAATCAAAAGAAATAACAGATTTGAGTGTACCTTGGGAACTATAAAGCACTACATAAATAAGAGGAATAAAGGTTATTTCCAGACCCACTACCTTGCTGTGGGACTTTGGATCCCCACATAACCCCTCTGAATTTCAAATGTGTCTGCATTTTTTTTTTTGGCCACGCCGCACAGCATCGGAATGACATGCAGATTTCAATTCCCCAACCAGAGATCGAACCCGCAGCCCCTGCAGTGGAAGTGCGGAGTCTTAACCACTGCAGCACCAGGGAAGCCCATCAATGAAACTTTTTAAACCTTCATTAACTGGTCTTATAAAATAAGACAAATAATAGTCACTACCTTATATGAAAATTAGATGAGAATATGCATGATAAACTCCTACTAGTCTCATGCCTGCCTCATAATAAGATCTGATGACTACTGTTTGTTTATTTATTTTTAGTACACACATATATATATATATATATACACACACACACACACACACATATATATACATATATATATATTTTTTTTTTTGCGGTACGCGGGCCTCTCACTGTTGTGGCCTCTCCCGTTGCAGAGCACAGGCTCTGGACGTGCAGGCTCAGCAGCCATGGCTCACGGGCCTAGCCGCTCCACGGCATGTGGGATCTTCCCGGACCGGGGCACGAACCCGTGTCCCCTGCATCAGCAGGCAGACTCCCAACCACTGCGCCACCAGGGAAGCCCCTTTAGTATATTTTTTTGATGTGGACCATTTTTTTTTTTTAAAGTCTTTATTGAATTTGTTATAATATTGCTTCTGTTTTATGTTTTGGTTTTTTGGCCATGGGGCATGTGGGATCTTAGCTAGTGACTAGGGATCAAACCCACATCCTGTGCATTGGAAGGCGAAATCTTACCCACTGGACAGTCACGGAAGTCCCTGATAACTATTAGTTATTAATTTTTATTTTTATACTGTGTTTTTGTTCATTTCAACCTTCCTATAAGGCAGTCAGTATGCCATAGTGAAAGAGAACACAGGCTCTGGAGCCAGGTTGGAAATCCTGGTCATCTGTGTGAACTTGGACAAGTTATTTAACCTCACAGCAAGGTTCAATTTATAAAAACAGTATCTACTTCAAAGGGCCTAAGGATTAAATGAAATAATGTACGTGGAATACTTAGCAAGTGCTGGGCACAGAGTAAATGCTTAGTAAACATTAGCAATTATTTATTTATTTATTTATTTATTTTGCGGTACTCAGGCCTCTCACTGCTGTGGCCTCTCCCATTGCGGAGCACAGGCTCCGGATGCGCAGGCTCAGCGGCCATGGCTCACGGGCCCAGCCGCTCCGCAGCATGTGGATCCTCCCGGACTGGGGCACGAACCCGCGTCCCCTGCATCGGCAGGCAGACTCTCAACCACTGCACCACCAGGGAAGCCCGGCAATTATTATTAACACTATTGTTTTAAGAGGAAGACAGAGGCCTACAGATGGTCAAGTCCTGCTCAAGAGAGTTTATTAACTATCATTTATGCTAAATCTAATTCCTTCTTTTATAATTTGAGATTCAAAAAACAATCTATTAAAATGACTGGTAGAAAAAAATATATTACCCTGGAAGAAAGGAAAATGAGGAGTTGGATGGTGGTGATGAGAGAATAGAAAAATTCCAGTTATGGGAAGAGTAGAGCCTGACTGTAATTAACTCATTGACTCTCTGTTATAAATATGGATTTGTCTAAAGCTGAATAATGTAAAAAGCACTGCCTCAGGCCCTGATCAGCCCAGTCTGAGTTGAACACCAAGCTTCCTGAGCTGATGGGTTGAGACATCGGCCTCCTTACCCTAGCAACCCGCCCAGCCCACGCCATGTCTGCATGACTAACCCACACAGGCAAGTTACTAAACCATGCAGGGCAGAGAAAACGGATATGAGAAAACTAGCTGGGCAAGAAGCAGGGGGTCAGTGGCTACTGCAATGTGTATCAGTATAAATCACACTGCACTAGGAAGCAAGATCAGAGTTCTAGTTCCAGGCATGAATGTATATTAAATCTGCTTGCTAAATAGCTTTTTTTCTTTTTAGCATAAACATTTGTCCCTTATTTTTTTAAATATGTTATTTAATTTATACAAAAAATTATATAAAACATTAATCGTAAAGCACTAAGAATAAAATGAACTATGAAATCATTGCCCAAGCCAAGAATCAGAAAATTATCAATAACTTTCATCTACTTATATATCCCTCATCTACTTATATCTCATCTTCCTGCCCAGCCCCCATACTGCCAACTTAACCAGTATCTTAATGTTTCTCCCCCAATGGCTAATTTTCGATCCACATATTAATTGACCTCTCTACAGCATTTGACACTGTTGCTCCCACCAATGCACACCCGCCACCCCACCTGCGCTAACAAACACCCTCTTTTCTTGGCTTCTGTAATACTGGCAGCCCTTTTGTTTCTACCTTTCTGGTTGTTGATTCTCTTTTTTCCTTAAGGCTCATTTTCCTCTACCCGGCCAGTAAAACTTATGAGTTTCTCAAAACTCCATCCTAGGCCCTCTCTTCTCACTCTAGACTCTCCCTTAGATTCCTCATGCTCTCTCTTTGCTTCAGTTACCAGACTGCTATCTCCAGTCCCCACTTCTCTCTACTGTCAACCTGATATCTGTGTTCAACATCTATAATATATCCCAAACCAAACTCCTGACTTTCTTCCTCAAACTGCAGCCTCTCAGGGTTCTCAGCACAGCGAAGGGCACCACTGTCCACTGTTTTATAAGTCAAAAACCCTGGAGTCACCCATAACACATCCTTGTCCCAGAGTCAATCCATCAAGTCCTCTCAATTTTTTTTCTCTCTCAGTAATATTTTTTCTTTTTTTTTATTTTTTTGAATTTTATTTTTTTAAATACAGCAGGTTCTTCTTAGTTATCTATTTTATACATATTAGTGTATATATGTCAATCCCAATCTCCCAATTCATCCCACCACCACCCCGCAAGTCCTCTCTATTTGATCTGCTTCATAGCTCTTAATGCAGTCTGTTTGGTCTATTCCACCATCACCACCATAATCCAAGCTCCCTTCCAAGTACTCTCTACTTGAATTATTCCAACAGTATTTGTGCAACCAACAAGCTCCTCATAATACTGCCTCTTTCCCCAGTTACTGCTTATCCTCTCACCCCCTTCTTATGTCATTTATCATTTCCTTTGGGGAGCCTTCCCTACCAGGTCCATTCCTCTTATTATAAATTCTTGTTGAACCATGCCTTTATCATGCTTAGCATCATTATAAATTTATGCTAATTTGTATAATGTTGATGATGTTAATTTCATTCTCACTGAGAAACTTCTTCATTTTTAATTTAGTTTCCCAGGAAAATCGAATTATACCCAAGAAGGGAGTCAGAAAACCTCCTGGGTCCCACAATCCCATATATAATAAAGGTAAGGACAAAAGCTCTGGAATCAGACAGTTTTTGATAGAAGTCCCAGCTCTGGCACTTACTAGCTGAATGACCTTGGGACAGTCATTTCAATGTGAGCTCAGTTTTCTCATCTATAAAATGGAGAAAAGACTCAAATCTCTTAAACATGAGAATATTAACTTAATCAAATAAACACAGCATAACACATTGCCTGGCTTGTTTTTTGCTACTATTATTTTACTACTGCTGTTGTTAGTTTACTAATATTATTACCAAAGGTTACACTAATAATAACAGGAGAGGGACTGAGCAGACAGATGGCTTCTAAAGTCTCTCCCAGCTCTAGTAATTCTACCGTGTTGCTAACGATGAACAACTTTCTTTTTGAAAAATACCTGGATCTTGCATGAAACTGTAACATGAAAGGCCTAAAGGCCAATACCCCCAACAAGCTGCATTCCTGAAAAATCATTCTTAGAAAAACTCTGCCAAAGGGCCAGCAGGGCATCATGTTTTATTGAATGCCACAGTGTTGCTACAAGCCATGCCATTTTTTCTGGAGCTTCTTGGTTTGTGGTGAACACAGAAATTCTGAAGCAGGCTACAATAAGTCATTCCAAAGCTCTAAGTGCAGGGGACCACCCCTCTCAAATCTTTCCACATACATTCCCGATTTGACTTCTGGCTCAAGTACATGACTTAGGAGGGATTTTATGGTTCGGTGTATGCCTGTTTTCCCTATCATGCTGAACAACTGCGATACCTGGGATCCAGCAGGCCTTGCTCCACTCCCCAGGCCATCTCTCTCACAGCATTGCTGATCTCATGACGGGATGTGTAAGCAAAACAGACGTTCAGGAAACACCTGAGAAGGGAAGAACAGAATAATTTACCAAAGGGGGACAGGGACTAAGGAGTGGAGTCACTTATTACAGAGCACCCCTTATGTGGTAGAACAAACACACACCAAATGTTAACCATGGATACCTCTGAAAAGCGAGATTATTAATTTTTTGAGTTTTCCAAGTTTTCTTGGGAAAAAAACATATTAGTTTTGTAGTAAGAAAAATACTAACTGACCCTTATTATTCTCCTAATCTTCTTCCCTTCTGCTAACCCCCAGCTTTCAGAGGATGTGAATTCACTGTGATATTAGAACAAGCAAAGAAGAATAGGAAGGAAGTCTGATGTGAAACAAATCCACTGCCAAATATGCATTATATTCCAAAGCCACACATAATGAAGTCTGGATTATTAAACTGTTCCCCTCTGCATCTGCATGCCCTTCCAAGGTCATCCCCTCTATTGGTTAAAGCAGTGGGACAGAAAGAGAATTTCTTGAAGGATCTGTCTTCAGAGACAGGGATAAGGCCTGCTACATTCCCACCCCATTCCGTGTCAATTAAACACACACACACACACATATATATAAAAATACATATGTACATGGGGGGCAAGGCACATGAAGGAGGAAGATAAGAAACTGTATGTGTGAGTATACACACATAAAACAAGGTGCTGCAGAACCACCTCTGGTCTGCCCTGCAGATGGAGGAAGAAGTCTCAAGCATCCAAAACCAACTCCTCATTACCTCTTGTACCAAATGCAGACCAAGGAAGGGCCAGGACGTCTCCCTAAAGTTAGCAGGGAGTCATAGATTAATACAGGTCCCTAAGGGGAAATCTGAAAACTTACTTGTTGTAGTTCTTGGTGGCCTGCACAGCCTGTGCAATCAGCTCCTGGAGATCCAAGGGCAACAAATGCAGATCACCCAGGACCCGGATACATACCCCATGCTTCTGCAGTTTCTCCCTGATCAGGGGGGAAAGGAGGCAGGTTTGGGAGGTGGGACAGAGCACCTGCTGAGCTGGAGAAAGCAAAATGCTTAGCTGATACTCAATTACCAGTTTTTGAGTGCCTTCCTGTGTGTCAGGCACTGATCTACAAGTACTATTTCACTGAATGCCCTCAACAACTCTGAAGGGAGTTTACTACATTCCCTGTTCTACAGCGGGAAACTGAGGCTCAGATAGAATAGTTAGATAGGGATTGCCCAAGGTCATACAGCCATCAAGTGCTGTGTCGGGACCGAATCCCAGGTTTGCCTGATTTGAGAACCCAAACCTCTTTACCACACATTACACCACCTTGTGTGTCCTTGTCGACAAGTTGCATTTCACGTGTTCTGTGCTGTTTGTCCCATTTTGATAGGTGAATAAACTCCTCAACAGCAGGAGTTGTATCATTGGTTACTTTTGTAACATCTAACATTAATTATATGTTTACTAAGTGCCAGACATTGGTCTAAGTGTTTTACATGCATTCCATCCTTACATCAACCTTTGAGGCAGACACCATTATCATTCCCCTTTTACAGACGAAGAAACTGAGGCACAGGGCGGTTAAGTAATTTGTTCAAGATCAGACATATATATATGGAGGCAGTGTAATGTTGTGATTAAAAAGACAGGCTCTGGAACCAAACTCCCTAAGTTCGATTTCTGGCTTTCTACTCACCAGCTGTCTGATCTTGATCAAATTACTTTGTTCAAATGTTGCTTTGAATAAGAATACCTAGATTCAGGAATTCCACGGTTCCTCCGTGGTTCTACTACAGGGGACATGGGTTTCATCCCTGGTCGGGGAACTAAGACCTTGCATGCTGTGTGGTGTAGCCAAAAAAAAAAGAATACCTAGATTCAAGCCCTAGTGCCTAGTGCCACCGATTACTATCTGACCTTGCATAACGACCCCTGTCATACTGTGAAAGTGCTTATTCTCAGACATCAGGCACATGACCTGAGTAAGAAGGTGTAAAAGCCCTGGCAAGGAGCCAGGAGATCTGGGCTCCCAGCCTGGCTCTGCCACTAGCTAGCTGCGTGGCCATGGGCAAACCTTTCTCTTCTCTTCACCAGGATTAGTTTCCCAACTGATGAAACTGAACTAGGCCAGTGGTTTTCCAAACTTCTTTTAGCCAAACAAGTCTTTCTTCAAATCAAATCTTAAACAGAAGCCCAACATATAAAATAGATAAATGCAAACAAGCACTGTATACCCCATTCCCTCTGGGTCCTTGCATGCCCACTCCTTACAACTATGGGGTTCTGTGGCACATTGCTGGAAAACCACCACTAAGGTTTCTTCTTGCTCTGCCTAGGACTTAATAACCTAAGACCATCTTCTCTACTCGTGACTGATTAGAACAATCTCAGGAGCACTTCTACTGCCATGCATTTTGATCTTTCAAGAAGTGTTAAGACTGCTTCTTGTCTCTACAGCAGACAACAGCTCAGCTCTAGAGTCAGAAAGACCCTGTGTGTTTTGGCTCTGCCTGTCTGATAGCTGTGTGACCCAGGATACACCCCTAAACTTCTCTGGTTTTTACTTTCTTCCTCTCTACAAATGGGATAATAATATCTTTCTCACAGGATAATGTGAATTTTAAATGAGAGTACATGTTAGGCTCAGGGCCTGACACATAGTATAAGCACTTAAAAAAGGTAAGATTAGTGTGAAGTACAGAAGAATTTGAAGAATTTAAACACCTGGAATGTGGCCCCATTACCTCTGTCCCCAGCCCCTTGGGTGTGAATTCTGAGCCACAAGGGAAGGAGTAATGTCTGTGGCCCAGAGACTAATATGGATAGAGAGAAGCCTGGCTATGCTCCCCGCACCCTGACCCACACAGGGATGGAAATGACAGACCTGTCCCAGGCCCAGCTCCACTAGAGCTCTAAGCTCTCTGTTCTCTCATCTTCCTGGTCCTGGTGTGGGGAGGAGCTGGGCAGAGAATGGTTGTAATGAACGCTTTGGGGCAGTCCTGGCTGAAGAGGGTTCCACGCTGTGAAACAAATAATCTCCACCAAACTTCCACTTTGCCCCATTCTGGCTTTGCTCCCTAAGTTAAGCTTAAACTTAGTGATAGCAAGAACAGTACTGACTCATCCCCATAAAGGGCTTTTATGCATCATCCTGTCCCGTCCAAGGGTATATGCAGGGAAGTACAGTAACTTTTTAGGGATGACTGCACAGCAGAAAATGGCTTTTTCAAAGTCTCTCTCACTCTACTTCCCTGGTCACAGTTCACTGGTCCTGGGGTAGAAATCTGAACTAAGTTGGACCAATTAAGGGTTTTAATTCATTCTGAGCAGCTCTCTTGAAGAAGACAAAGTTAGCCTGTGGAGCAAAGGAAATAAATGTCTGAGGAGGCTCTACCTAATCGATTTCAATTCCTGGCTTCGGTTTTGCCTGAGGTTGGCTATCTGTATCCTTGAATTCTGTGAAATACCTCTATATCCTCAAATAAATAAGGAAGGAAGGAAGGGAAGGGAGGGAGGAAGGAAGGAAGGAAGGAAGGAAGGAAGGAAGGAAGGAAGGAAGAAGGAAAAACTAGCTTGCCATATTTGCCACTGAAGAGGTCTAACTAACAGTAGAAGGGTTTAGAGTTCCTCAACTAGCCTCAGAAAAGACAGTTAAGGGTTAGGTAAGGCTGGAGGAGGTATAAGAACACAGGCTCCCCCTCTGACAGCATCTTACTTTTCTTCCATCAAGCGGCTGAACTTCTGCCGGGCCAGATCCATTAGCCCATCTACCTCACTCTTGGAGCGTTTGAAGTTCTCAATGCTGAATGCGTAGACCGTCACCTCTAGGACGCCCAGGTTCAAACACCAACGCAGAGTCTGAGAGGGGAGAAGGCAAGGAGCTAGGGTACAAGGAAAGAGCAGGAAGGGAAACAGGAGATGCCTCAGCCCCGACTCAGTGAGAGACAGACTTTTCTCCTCCCCAAACTGGGTAAAGCTAGGATAATACCAATGCTTCTCTCAGAATAATGAACCAAATAAGCAGAAAGCCACCACCTGAGAGACTGAAAAATGTGAACTTAATGAGTACTATTATGCTGATGCTACTGTGGTTTACTGGAAAGAGCTCTTCACTGAGAGAATAAAGATCTAGGTTCCAGTCTCTCACTCCATCAAGCACTTGCTATGTGACTGCAGGCATATCATTTAACCTCTCAGGGCCTAAGTCTCCTTATCTGTAAAATAGGATCACAATCCCTCCCTCACAAGGTGGCTAAAGATACATAAAAACACAAGGTATTATCACTCACAGCATGACATCATTATTCCAATAGACTGAGAGGCTGATGAGTTATAAGAATAAAAGCAACAATTGCACAGCTGTGTATCATTTAAGTCTGCAAAGGGTTTTCACATACATCATTTCATTTGATTCTTCAAGCTACCCCTTGAGAAAGGAATTATTGTTTTCATGCCTACTTTAGAGATGATAAAATTGAGGCTCAGAAAGTTGAAGACGAGTCAAAAGTCCACAGCTCTACCATATGAATCCATTATATGAGGTTCTAGAACAGCAAAAACTCATCTAGAGTGATAGAAATCAGAAGGTGAGGGGGAAGGGGAGGAGAAGAGGAGGGAGGACAGGGTTTGACTGGGAAGGGGCACAAAGGAACTTGCTAGAGAGATGGAAATGTTCTATATCTTGACAGGGGTGTGGATTAGACAGATGAATGCAACTGTCAAAACCCCAAATCTGTGCATTTCCCTGTATGAAATTATACCTCAACGAAAAAAGAAGTGAAACTCAAATTTAAACTCAGTCCTTTGGTACGGTACTGCTCTAACCCAGTGCCACTAAAGGTGGAGAACAAACTGAAGATGAGAATAACAGTGTTGAGATGGGGAGCCTGGAGGTTAAAGGTAAGGGACAGAAGACATTCAAACAGAACTGAAGAAATAAAGCTGAAGAGCTACCTTTCTAATCCCTTATCAGACATACAAACCCATTCACTGCCACCTCAGGAAAATTACCAGCGCAAACCTGACACTTGAATAGGCTTGGGACCTGAAGATCTTACCAGGCAGCAAACTTGGTGGGTACACCTGGGTCGGAGCCCACCACTGACCTCAGTTAATACAGGCTAATAACAACAGCTTCAATTTTTTGAGCACATCCTTTATGCCAGGTCTTGTGCCACATGCTTTTCATTGTGCCATCTTGTTTAATCCTCATGTAATCTCCCCATTTTACAGATGAAGGAACTGAGGCAAGGGGAAGCTACGTAACTTGTAGCAGGTCACAGAGCCAGGAAGTGGCAGAGTAGGGGTGCCAATGAGTTCTGAGTGACTACAGAGCTTAAGCACTAGGCAAAACCTGCCTCTTAGTCACAAAAGAGAAGCTGAGATCAACAAACCTGAAGACCTCAGTGTTGGAGAGAACCCCACAACCACTCATTCAAGGCAAAAAATATCACTGCCCTGGCTTCAGGACGTGTTCCTGTGCCAAGAAGCTGGGATCCGTGGGCTACAGAGTTTCACAAAGATCGACATATTCCATTCTTATTGATAAATTTACTGTTTCCCAATTTGCAGTGGGCATTAAAACCATAAAACGTTGATGACGTTTGGTTGGAGTGATGTCCTGGTTTGTCTGGCACTCTTCCTAGTTTAAGCACTTAAAGGCCTGTGTCCTGAGAAACACCTCAACCTCAGGATGGGTAGTCACCCTCTACCTTTGCTCTGGAAATGTCACTTCTAAGAATTTATTCTAAACTAGTACCATTTATAATGTCCAATAATAGTGGAGCAGCTAAACAAACTATGTCAGATCCTCAGGAAAAATGTTCCACAGCCATTAAAACATATAGGTAGAAAGCCATAGATCAATCTAGAAAAATACTTGCCAAAATGTCAAGAAAAAAATAAGGTTATCAAAGCTATAGATGTAATTTTATAAATGTTAAGTCATGTTGAACATATTACAAGGATTGGGATGAGGCACAGAAAAACATAAATTGTTGATTAAAGTGGTAAGAGGAGACAATTTTGTTCTTATTTCTAATATTTTGCGATGATTCACTGGATGACTTAATTTTCTGTTAATGTTGATATGAGATCTATGGCTAGCAAGCAAGCAATAAAACAGACAAACAGCTATAAAAAAGCACTCTCAAACCACAGCAAACTCAGGGCCTGGTTTTCTAGCTATAATCCAGTTCTCCACAGACCATTCACCTTGGGTTCTGCAACGTGTACCCACCTCAGCCAGTTTGTTGAAGCCCTGTGAGTGACCCTCTTGCCTCTCCACTTGGCACTTCTTGGCATAGCGACGGTTCCCATCCATTATAAACGCAATGTGTTTGGGCATTGGGCCTGCCTGTGAAGTAAGAAGACAAATGAACACATCACATACTCCTCAGAGATAAAGGGAGACAATATTCCAAGCTGACAGGCTTGAGCTATATGATAAAAGCCCTGAGGAAGGGAACTGGGTATTCCGTACTTTTAGCTCAATACATAAGCATTAAGCACTTTTATTCATTTTTATTTATATGTTTATGAGCCCTTACTACATGCCAAGTACTATGCTGAGCTTTTCACATTTCATCTTAATTTTTTATCATACAAACATATGAAGTAAATAGTGTTATCTTCATTTTATAGGTGAAACAACTGAGGCTCAGAGAGGTCAAGTGACTTGCATAAGTCACACAGCCTAGAAGAGACAAAGTGGGGATTCAAATTTAGGTCTATGTGCTTTCAGCGTTCATCTCCTAACCATATGCCTTTAACCACCACCTTGGTTTCGTTAGCCTTCAACTGGAAGGCACAGGAAGGATATTGATGGGTATGGCCAAATGTTAAGGGCATCCTCCACATAAAAGAGGCATACACTTCTCAGTTGTATCCGAGTCCTGTCACACAGGAATGGGGGCCTCATATTGTTGGATCTTCTTATTTTACAAGAGAAGCTAGTCAAGATTTTTATAAAAATTTAAATGTCAGGAGCCATTTGAAAACAAACAAAAAAGACATTTTGGGGGCAAACAAAACTTCTTACCTGGCCTAGAGCAGACTTTTGTTGTCTATCATAGCAAAAATTCACTCCTTGGGCTATTTTCCCTCACTGGAGGGGCTCTTCATAGACCACTTCCCCTGCATCTCCCAACATTTTCTACTTTTGTCCCTCATATATAGCCATAAAAAAAAAAAATTCCAGTAAAGTCATGCAGCTTGTTCTTCCCAACATGTGACCGCAGTGTTTCCTTGAGGAGATGCTTTTCTATTTCCTGGACTGCCTGAGATCACCTGGCGTTTGTGTGTGAGTGTATGTATGGGTACAAGGCTTACTTACTCATAAATTCACTGCTACTTGCTGCTTGACAGCCTGTGGCTGAAAAATAAAACCAAGCTGACTGGCTCCAATATCAAACCTTTCATGTGAGGAGGATACAACATTGCTGTGATTCCTAGAGAAAAAGCTGAGGGAAGATCTAGGGAGTGGAGTGTAGGAAACAGAGTGATTGTAGTCTTGAAATGATTGAAAGACAGCCCCAATAATAGTAATTAAAAACTGCTAGACACAGTGCTGAGTGTTTTCTATGTAGTTTCATTTAATCCTCAAAATCACCATATAAAGTCACATGGTTAATAAACAATAGAATAGAACTTCCATTCATGTTTGCCTCCAGAACCCTCTTAACCATTATGCTCTACTGTCACATCAAAGAAAGATTAGTTATTTTATCTAAACCCAGAGGTCAGGGACTTCCCTGGTGGCGCAGTGGTTAAGAATCTGCCTGCCAATGCAAGGGACAGGGTTCGATCCCTGGTCTGGGAAGATCCCACATGCCGCGGAGCGACTAAGCCCGTGGGCCACAACTACTGAGCCTGAGCTCTAGAGCACGCAAGCCACAACTACTGAGCCCGCATGCCACAGCTACTGAAGCCAGCACGCCTAGAGCCCGTGTTCCACAACAGAGAAGCCAGCACAGTGAGAAGCCCATGCACTGAAACAAAGAGTAGCCCCCACTCACCGCAACTAGAGAAAGCCCGCACACAACAATGAAGACCCAATGCAGCCAAAAATAAATTAAAAAAACAAAACAAAACAAAACAAAGCCCAGAGGACAATACTAGGAATAAAAGATCAAAGTTCTAGGGAAACAAATTTCAGGAAGATCTAACAGTCTATAATGCCCAATGATATTGGGAGGTCTCAGGCTTCCTGAAAATGTGAGAGTTAGGACAATAATCTGCCAGAAATGTAGACCTGGAAGTTACCTGAAATTCTAAGGCTCTTTGATACCATTGCTAAATTCTACTACAAATCCATAAATATCATGGGTTACCCAGTTTTTATAACAGGTTTTAATATAAGATTACCCAACGAACCAAAAGGCCAACTGGTGCATTGGGCCACTGCTCACCTTTATGATGTTGGCACAGAACCGCTCCCAAAACGACAGCTCTCCTTCCTTGATCCATGACATAGTTCTTGCCTCAGCAGAAGAAGCACAGAACAATTAGTCACCAACCAGGTAACCTTGTATAAACAAGACAGAGAATTAGAAGTCACCACACCTGCAAACAACTATGGCTGACTTGCAGGGATTCACCAAAACGGTAGAGATCAGCCAGCATTAGAATCCAAAAACACTGGCCCTGGACTTCCCTGGTGGTCCAGTGGCTAAGACTCTGCGCTCCCAATGCATGGGGCCCGGGTTTGATCTCTGGTTAGGGAACTAGATCCCACATGCCACAACTAAGAGTTCGCATGCTGCAACTTAAGATCCCGTGTGCTACAACTAAGACCCGGCAGAGCCAAAAAAAAAAAAAAAAAGAAAGAAAAAGACACTGTCCTAAGCCTCTAGTCTTTCATTACCCAGAATTTATAAGCCAATAGGACCTTTGGGCGCAGAGGCCTTTCCTTGGTTCTATGGGCTTGGTGGACCTTGCTCCCATCCCCTTTTTTCTCAGAGTCTGCACTGCCTTTTTCTGAACATGTAAGTCTGCTTCCTGTCACATCGTAGTGCCTACATCCTGATCCTTCCCCCTTCTTCCTTCTCCATCTTCCACCAGGCTGTTTCCCACTCTCGGGGCTCCGGGTCACTAACCCCTTCAGTTGTTGCACCCGTTACCTCCTACCCCAGAGATTTCCCAATTATTTACTCCTTCACTTGTATCTTCCACTGTCCCCTTTGTCTCTCCCACAGCTGCCTCCCGCTCAGTCATCTCTCTCCTCTTCTCCTCTAATCCACCCCCTGAATCCAGCACCTTGACAGGCTCCGCCGGCACCTTTCAACAGCTCGAGGGGACCGACACTTCCTCACGACGTGGCGCTGGAAGAACACGTCATCGTTGGGCGCTGGGACACGCTTCTGCCGTCACCTAATGGGCGGGGCACTGACCTGCGCCTGCGCGCTCGGAGGAGGAGCGGAGCTGAGCTAGAGTTCTCGGCTGTTCGCACTCCTGGGGCGGGGCAGGTTGGGGTGAAGGGGGTAACCGCGCGGGCTACCCGGCTCCGGGCCACGTGCGAGGGACCCGGCTGGGGAAGGCGGGGTTCAGGCCACCTGGGAGAGCCGAGAAGTCTGTAGACAGGCGGGCTAGGTTACGGGGCAAGAATTAGGGGAGCCCCACCTCAGAAATGCTGGGACTCCTTAGCCACTGGTGGCAGTTTGGACTTTTGAGAAAAGGGGTAAGGCGGCGTCCTGCTAGCTGGAAGGCCGCTACACTGGCTTTAGAGCTCTGGTACAAGTGTTTTTTGTTTTTTTGGTAGAAGTCTTAAATATCCTGTTTTTATACTGTTTTGTCTTATTTAGTGAATTTAATCGTTTGCGAAGTTCCTAGCCGTAGTTAGCCTCACAGGGAGGGCACTTAATATCAGTCCATTTTGTGCTGATTTAAGGCACTCAAGATTTTGGGATTTGCATTCTCAGGACCTACCCAAAGAACTCAAAAAAGGGTTAAGGCCAGAAAGAACTCTAAGAATGACTTCTAAAGTTTAAGAAAGGCCATCAACTAACCCTGACAGAAAAATCAAGGGCATTCATTCTGTACCAAACCTTTAAAGAAAAGGGTTGCAGGAATTTGAGGCACTAACTCACAAAAGATATTGGGAGTTTAGTTTTCTTAAAATGAGAGAAGGGGAAAAAAAAAACTTTACCATTTTCAGAGAACCTTCTTGTAGTTTCTTACTTTGGGTTGCAGTGTCAAGGAAACAAGGCAAGAGATGCTGTAGTCATGACTCCCGATTCATTACTTTTGTCTTCCACTCTTTCTGATGAAAGGGTTATTTTTAACAGAGTGAAATGATCAAAGAATGCCCTCCAGAGATGAGTAACCCACCCATGAATGGTCTCTTAAGCTTTTCCATCCTTCCTGCTTTGCATGTAGGTTAATAAGTTTCTGCCTAGCTGATTACTTCAATTTTGCAGGAAAACCATTTAGTGAAGTCCAGTAGTAGCTTGCTACTTTTAACATCTTCCAAGGTCAGCTTTGACTTTTGGTAGGAAGTCCCTAGAGGGATATATGAAACTTCTTACCCTTGTTCTGTTAACGTTTCCATGCACTTTGGGTGATAGTTGGTATGCCTCCAATCAAGTCTTTCTTTTCTAAACCCTCCTTCCCTTAGGGGGAGCTAGATGTTTAAAAATACAGTGTTCATCAGAAGGCTAGTGAACTTGTTAACATGTGTTTATAGCTGGTCAGTGTATCTCCTCTGGCCTCAATTTCAACAGTTTCCCCTGTATTTCCATCCCTGGGTTGCTGCAGGGGGTTAATTAATTAAGATTTGTAAAGGGCTTTGAGGAGCAAGGGACAAAGTATTATTAGGGTCTCATGCCCCAAGCCATGGCCCCATCCTTTCATCCCAGTCAGTGGCACAGGCAACCCCATTCTTATGCATGCCAAGCCCTTAATCCTCTCTTGAATGTGGCAGCTTCCAAGGAAAGGACAAGAGGCCTTAACTAGAAACAAAAATCCACTGTAATGAGGTGCTAAAAAGACTGAACTTTCAAGATTCACTCCTAACAAAATGGCTGAACAGAAAACTTAATGGTTCTTGTGACTTGAGTCCCAATCCAAGAAAGTGGAAATAATGGTAGGAAGAAAGCACCTTAAATATCAACCAAGGAGATGACAGTTTCGGTACCAATAAGTCTTTATTCATTGTATTTTCCCAAGGAAAAGAAGGGGAAGGGAAAGGGGTCAGCATGTGTGTTACAAAATGATAGCAAATGGGAAAGGAAGTACCTGGCACAGCAAAATCAACCAACAAATAAACACTGCCCAGATGGGGTCGCCAAAGCCCAAGGGGGCTCAGTCTCCTGCAGTTCAGTAATGAGGGGAAGGGATGAAGAACAGGTACATGCTTTTCTACCCTCCCTCCCTCCCCATAAATTCAAGATTTCACACAAAGCTTTGGTTTCTAGCAGTAAACATGGAGTTACATTCGTCCGTCTCCTATTAAACAATTTTGTGGCCACTTTGACATAAGTTTCTTGCACCTGCATAAAAGTTCCTGAGTGACTTGACTATACATTCATCTTTCCTTTCGTGGTCTCCCAACCCCACTTTCTACGTGGAAGGCCCCCTCGTTGCTCCTCTCTACCCTAGGATTAGAGATTAAAGTAGGTTTTAATCAATGCAAAGACAGCAGTCTGTTTGGAATGAATCAAATCAAGGAATGGTCATGACTCAGGAGATTGAGAACAAGGGATGGTGAGTTCTTAGCTTCTTCAGGATTTTTGCACAAATCATTTAATCACAGACACCCCACAAATTAAACGTATAGGTGTATGGACTATTTTGGGGGAGGGCACGAAGGGGGAAAGAAGAGGGGGTAGGAATACAGTGTTTAGGACAGAAAATCGTGTTCGAAATAGGAAACAGGGGAAGGGGAACACAAAAGAAAGTGTAGTTCAAGACCTCCCACTTCAAGAAGAGGGGCCCCCAAGTTTATGTTTCAGATCTTTTTGGCTGGTGCAGACCTTTTGTCAAAGATGCTTTGGCTATTTTTCTCAATATAAAAAGAAGTTTGTAAACAATAAAACCCCAAAAGAACATGGAGAAGACCAACACATTATATTTACACAAACTAGGCCACCTAGCAATCACCAAATCAGCTACTTGTGAAGTCCTACGAAGTCCAGACAAATACAATAACTAGAGGGGGGCAGCAATTGGGGGAGACAAGAACCCAGGATCAGACACACATCACCCAATGCGTTCTATTGCATTTGCCCCGTTACAACACAGTGAGGTAGGTTTGCAGTGATCTCACAGCATGTAAACGAAACCCCCTTTTCTCCTTTAGCTACCATGACACTCATTACTGCTGCAGCAGGGCAGGACACTGGCTCTGGGAACCACAAAGAAGCCATCACTGATGGTCTCTCTGGAAACCAAGGAGGAAAAGTCCAGAATTGTTAAAGATTAAGGATCTTGTCCTTGCTTCATATATCCATCCCTGGGCAGCTCGAGATGGGTACAGAGGCATCGTTCTTAAAACCTGTCCTTACCAACTCACAGTTTTTACAAAAACACATACAATACACCCTGTTGTGTATGTTAGGCCTAGCCCAATCCACTGAAGGATGGACCTGGTATGTAAAGCAAGTCCTATGCCCTGGGATTACAGGTCTGGAACAGGAATCCTTTATCACACATACAGATGACCTCTGCCTAATCTTGGCTTCCCCTCTCTGCACCTTGTACCTGGCCCAGCCTCTCCTAACCTCTCTGTACCACCTTTTCCTGTTCAGACCAATTTCCAACCTTTCAGTAGAAGGAGACCAAGCCATGGGGCAACCCAGTTAAAACCTAGTCTCCCATGAAACATTGAAGATGGAGGGGTTTCAAGAGGACACTGCGGCAGAAAAGCCAGCTCTAGTTGGCAAAAATGAGGTAGTTCAATAGGCTCTACGCTCCAAACAGTTGTTCCCTCTGGTGATAGAGCAACAGAAAGTATTCCTGCTGTGCAGACCGGGAGCTGCTGCCGACTCATCCCTGAGATTGCTCACGTACCTGAGAACACAGTGCAGGAATGAGGGCCTTAGATTAAAATACACAAAAATACAAAACCAGAATATTTATATTATGAAAAAAAAAAGTTAAAATGCACAAGATACGTCATTCGCACACAGCTAGTGCAGTTGGCATCCTGAAGAAAGTGGGACCCAAGGTACAGTCATCCAAGGGAGCAAATAAATAAAATTGTATTGGCCCAGAATGGGGTGGGAGTGAGCTTAGAAGCAGCAGGTCTGCAGCTGTTCCCTCAACCCCCCTTGTGCCTGTCATCACAACCCACTGCTTGGGACAGTTCTCTCAGCACTCTCTCCCAGGAGGAGGTTGTGAGCAGACAAGATGTGGAAAACCCTGCCTTACCCCTGAGATATTTCCTCCCACAGAATGTAGTGGCTTGTGGGTTGGGTCCATCAATCTGGTCTCATGCTTAATCTTTTCACTCTGGCACGGGAAATACTATTCCATATCCTTCTTGAAGAGTAAAACAACTTCCCTATCCAGGCCACTTTCAAAAGCTGGAGATTCTGGGGCTGGAGACTCAGATAAAGCATGCAGGAAGGGTTACCCCCCAAAGCCCTCACGTGCATTTGGATAGAGCATGATTGGAGTTTCTTTGCCTCACCCCTTCCCCCCCACCAAGAGGAAAGAGGGGGTGACGCTTTGGCCCCCGGCCTGAGATATATGGCAGTGCCAGCTGCCCCCTACCCACCCTGTCCCCACTTTCTCCACTCTGCCGATGGATGCCTGTTCCTCAAAACTTCCTGATCACACACGGATAGCCCCCACCCACTGTGGCTCAATTCTGGGCCTCGGGGAGCATGGCGGGGCTATGGATCTCTTCTTCCTCCTCCCGAAAGCAGGCTGGCTTTCCCTGGGAGCTGGGAGCTTGCTGGGCCTTCAGTGGACACGAGGCCACCATGTGGTTGATGCTCTGGCAGAAGTGGCACTTCTTGGGCTGGGGTGGCAGTTTGCATTCCTTGGCATGATGGTCTAGACCTCCACAGTTGTAGCACCTAGCACCAAGCAACATGGTAAAGTTGAGAGAAAGGAGCGAGAAGAGACTACAAGCCTTCCTCTGAGAGAGGACACCTGCGCTCTGGTTCAAGTTGTTACTATACCCACTTCCCTTCCTAGAGACCAATTTCCCCACTTACAAAGGAGGAATATGACTAGATGACTCTGAGTCCTTTCCAGATACGTAATTGTCTAGATGATATCTTCAGATTCATGTCAACTTGAAAATACCAAGAACAGAAATTCTGGACCCCAACTGGGAACTACCATACCTTTAAAAAGAGTACCTGTCATTCATTAAAAATATAGAAATTAAAGGAGCCAGACTATGTGATCTGTTTGAGCACAGAACTAAGATGGAAGAAACCAGCCATTTGGAGACGTGGTGAAGAAGCAACAGGTACAGATACACCATCTTGTCCTGACCACATACACTTTCACATCCATGGTCTCTTTTAGTTCTAAAATAATCATGTGAGGTTAGTATCGTGATCCCCGTTTAGCAATCGAGGCTAGTGCTAACAGAACGTAATTACTTGTCAAGTAGAAGAGCTAGGTCATGAAGTACCCTCCTCACATACTGCCCTCTCTTCACCTCCCACATCCAGGGGCCGCAGGCTTCCTTTTACCTTTGGCAATCTGGTCCAAGAAAGGGGCAAAATGAGGAGAGTTTTCCTCATCCTCAGCATGTCCCTCCCAACCCCCACACAAGCTGCCTTGCAATCCATACCTGTCTCCCTTTGATCTGCGTTTCTGCATGTTCTTCCCTTTGGGCCGCCTCTCACTCCCAATACAGAACACCCCACCAGGGCCGGTGACTCGGATAGATTCCAGGCCCTTGGCAGACTTCTTAAAGGTGAACTCTACGGCCTCACCCTCCTTCAGGCTCCGGAAGCCCTCCATGTGCAGCTTACTCTGGGGGAGGGAAGCATGGTAGATTTTAATGTTAGTCTCCATTATTACACCAAAACCAAAAAAACCTGCATGCACATGTTCCTCTAAGGTTGGAAGAACACTTCCATTTTATCGGTAAAGAAACTGTGACTCAAAGAGTCATCACAATTAAGAACAAAACATCTACATCACATTAGGAACAATCATTAGATAAACAGATGCCATAGCATTTTTTGCAGCTAGTCTCAAAGTTCTAAGAAAAATAAAACAGAAGAAAAATTCTTAAACATAGCATTTATAAGAAATCAACCAATGTAAAATTGTAAAATATAAAGTAACAGACCTGGGGCTTCCCTGGTGGCGAAGTGGTTAAGAAACCGCCTGCCAATGCAGGGGACACGGGTTCAAGCCCTGGTACGGGAAGATCCCACATGCCACAGAGCAACTAAGCCCGTGCGCCACAACTACTGAGCCAGTGCTCTAGAGCCGGTGAGTCACAACTACTGAGCCCGCATGCATAGAACCCGTACTCCGCAACATGAGAAGCCCGAGCAACACAAGGAAGAGTAGCCCTGCTTGCTGCAACTAGAGAAAGCCCGCGTGCAGCAGTGAAGACCCAAATGCAGCCAAAATTAAATATAAATAAACATAAATAAAAAACAAATAAAGTAACAGGCCTATACACTTAAAAAATGTCAGTCATGAAAGACAAACCCCAGAGAAGTAAAGAAACTGAATGCAACACATGACTCTGGATTGGATCTTAGAACAAGAAAAAATATTAGAACAACTGACAAAATTTACATATGGTAGATAAATGTTTCAATGATAAGTCCCCTAATTTTGATCATTGTACTGGGATTAGGTAAGAGAATGGCCCTATTTTAGAAAAAACACTGAAATATTTAAAGATGCTTGATATCTGTCTATCTGTACAAAGAAAAAGAATAAAAAAGCAAATGGGACAAAATATTAAGGACCGATAAATCTGGGTAAAGGTTATATGGGAGTTTTTAGTACTATTCTTGCAACCTTTTCCTAAGTTTGAAATTATATCAAAACAATGTTTCTGAAAGTTGAAGGGAAAAGACAGTATGACCCAAGCAGACAGATCAGTGGATTAGAAGGGAAAGTCTACTGGGAGATCCAAGATTAAGTGAAGAAATCAACAGGTGAGGAAAACAATTCCATAAATACTATTGAGAAAACAGTTATCCATTTGAAAATGAAGCCAGAAATCTACACTTTGCATCATATGTATGCAAAACATATTTCGGAAGAATTAAATATCTCAGTGTTAAGAGGAAAAAACTTTGAGACAGTTTTTTAAAAAATCAAGACAGATAACTAAACTGATAAAACTACAAAAAGCTACTGTAAGTCAATAAGAAAAAAGAATCACAGGGCTTCCCTGGTGGCGCAGTGGTTGAGAGTCCGCCTGCCGATGCAGGGGACACGAGTTCCTGCCCCGGTCCAGGAAGATCCCACATGCCGCGGAGCGGCTGGGCTCGTGAGCCATGGCCGCTGAGGCTGCACGTCCAGAGCCTGTGCTCCGGAACGGGAGAGGCCACAACAGCGAGAGGCCCGCGTACCGCAAAAAAAAAAAAAAAAAAAAAAAAAAGAATAAAAAGAATCACAGAACAGAATATAAGCAGGTAATTTGCAGGAGGATTTAGCATGACACATATGTTCAGTATCTCACTCGTTCAAAAAAAAACAACAGAAAACAAAAATACCATGAAGCCATTAAAAAGAATGTAAACTTGTAAATAAAGTCCCTGTTTTGTTCACTGCTGCATTTTGACACCTAAATAATGCCTAGCACATTTTGGATGAATGAACAAGGAGGTAGGTTTTAATTATTTTACTTGGGAAGATGAGCAAATTGTTAAAGGAAAGGACTTCGAATGTGTGGAACGATCTCACTAAAACACTGCATGTTTGAACCAAAAAAAAGGAGTTATTCACACAGCTAGTTGAATGGCAAAACCAGGGTCAGAAGAACCCAGGGTTTCCGATTTGAAGCTCACAGTTCATTTCACCTTGCCACTTACTGCGTCAACAACACATCAGTGGAGTGACAGCCTCTCCCAGACCCTGCCCAGAATAGGCTTCATTATAGATAGCTTCCAAAACATCCAAAGAGCACGTCAAATATGTCAACAAGGTGCAGTCCTCATTGAAAATGCGGTTCAGAAGCAAAAGGGATCATCGTGCACCCAGTCCTGGCTTGAGGCATGTCATGCTGCTGGTGGTAGTGATGGGGCAGGGTGGATATTTCAAACTGGGACTTGGGTGAAACATGCTCTTTTCCCAGATGCGATCCCCAATTCCTCAGTCATTTACATTTTTGTTTTAATTTAGATGGTACTGCTTAAGACAAAACTTCCGTTGAGGTAATTGGTTAAGAGCATAGGCTCAGGTGCCAGACACCTGGTTCATGAAATGCTGTTTCTACCAATTTCCAGCATCATGTGTGACCTTGGTCAGTCACTCACCTCTGGGCCTCAGAGAACAGGATAAAAACCTACCTTAGGGTTTTTTTTGGTTTTTTGTTTTTTTTGGTTGCACTGGGTCCTAGTTGTGGCAGGCGGGCTCCTCAGTTGTGGCCCGCCAACTTTCCAGTTGCAGCACCGTGTGGGCTCTCCAGTCGCAGCAGGCGGGCCCCTTTAGTTACGGCTCCAGGGTTCCTTAGCTGTGGCATGCGAATCTCAGTTGCAGCATGCATGTGGGATCTAGTTCTGAGACCAGGGATCGTAGCTGGTCCCACTGCACTGGGAGCGCAGAGTCCCATCCACTGCGCCACCAGGGAAATCCCTACCTAAGATTTTTGTTTTTTGTGTTTTTTTTGCGCTACGCGGGCCTCTCACTGTTGTGGCCTCTCCCGTTGCGGAGCACAGGCTCCGGACGCGCAGCCTCAGCGGCCATGGCTCACGGGCCCAGCCGCTCCGCCGCATGTGGGATCCCCCCGGCCCGGGGCACGAACCCGTGTCCCCTGCATCGGCAGGCGGACTCTCAACCACTGCGCCACCAGGGAAGCCCCCTAAGATTTTAATGAAGATTACGCGGGCAGGGAAACATGAAGAATATATGCTCAATAAATATCAATGAAATATTCCAAAGGTTGGGGATCCTTTCTTCTTTTTCCCACAGGAACAGCCAGAATTGTGATGACTCCCCCCACCAATCTTGATGTGGAGCATTAAAGCAGAAAATAAAAACATTTCAGAAAGGTGAAATCTCTTTCCCCCTCCCCGTTGTGTAACAACCACACTGAATTTGATGTTAAATCTGACTTGTCTCTTATTGAGCTGGGACAAGCCAGTGAGTCAGGAGGTGCTGGAGGAGCCAGACCAAGAGCATTCTTGACCCAGGCAAACCCAGCTTTTCCCATTTGCCTAGTGGGCTCTTAGGCTGGAACACTCCCAGTCCTTGCTGTGATTCAGCAGATAGATAAGAGACTAAGAGCCAGGGTTTAGAATCTGACAGCCTGTCCCCGCTTTCTGTGCTACCCTACAAAATGGAGTAAATAATAATTTTATGGTGGTGCTGTGAGGGTTTGTGCATGAAAAGTAGTTAACACATAGCCTGCCACACATAAATCCTGAGTGGCAATTATCATCAACCTCTTCAGACTGGATGAGGGCAGGGTAACAGTGAGAAAGAAGTGTCAAGAGACTGGGAATTTTAACTCTAGTTTTTATCACTAACTGGCAGTGGAAACTCAGAAAAACATCCCCTCTCTGAGCTCATTTACTGAGGACAACACTCTCCTCCATCCACACCTCCTAGGCTTACTATGAGAACAAGAGGATAATATAAATGGGGACATATGAAATTGACCAGCCCTCTCAGCTCACCCACTCCATCACTGGAGGATTTGAGGTCTGCTTAAGACTTTAAAAGGGTGAAAAAAAACAAAAACAAAAAACCCCCAACCCTGCAGGCACCTCACTATAACCAGTCAAGATTTAGACTGGTGGTCTCCAAGGGTGGCTCCCGGGGGTGGGGGTGGGGGGCCTACCCCGCCCCTTTCTAAAACACATAGTTTGAATTCCTCTCTTATCAGGTAGGTAATCGGCGTGCAGCCCCACGGAGCCTGCCTCACAGGGCCTGATCGGAAAGGAGCCTGAAATTCTTGCTATCACCCCACCCCACCCCCAGCCACACACAAAGCGGGGCCTGGGCCCCGCCCCTCTCTCCATCCCCTCCAAAAAGAAAAGACCTGGGGGGGAGGGGCAAGGCTTGAGCTCCCCCAATAGAGCCCAGCTCCGGGGAAACAAAGAGTTGACACTGGCTGGTTCTGGTGGTCAGATTCCTGGAGTTCCAGAGGCTGCAGATTCCCCCCTGACTCCCCCCCACCCCACATTCACCGCATTCATCAGTTCCTTCCTTCCTCTCCACATAAGGGTTATGGTCACGGTGAGAGAAACGGATACAGAGACACCTTTCTTCCCCAGTCAAGCTTGCTGGTCTGCCAAAGTCACCATCGCCAACAGCCATCTTTCCTTCTGACCTGCCCTCCCACCCTTCCAGGGCTTTCAGTCAAACCTTTTACTCAGGGACCTAATTAGGGTTATTTATTCAGATAAATTATATTAAAGGTGGGAGGGAGGCAGGCCTCCCATCTTCCTTTCCCAATTTGTTTGAGGTAGGAGGGTGGGCAGCCTATAGTGGGGAGAGGGGAAGATGGCATTTAATCGGACAGAAAACAGTTACAGGAGGCATTTCTCTTTTTTTGGATGGCAAGGAAGGACTTGGGCCAGTTACAGTACTTAGTCTTTCCGCTCCCCTAATACCTCACCACTGCCTACTCTAAGCTTCCCCCACATCAAGTATGCCTTTATAAGTTAGAGATAGAAGGGACCTTAGGGGTCACTCAGGACACGTGGAGTAAAAAGCTCACAGGAACCCGAGTTTCCCTCAACTTGCTCTATGAAATTTGGATAAATAAGTTCTGGTTTCTATAATCATCTGTAAAAGCAGGGGATTAGACGTGATCAAAGCTTGGGTTTCTGGCTTTTCTGCAAAACCCGGGGCCCTTCCAGCTCAAGACTACCTAGTGCACGTTTATACCCTCAGTTCTAGGTGCCTAGCAGTGCACAAACATTTGTAGAAGAAACTAAGTTCTCTACTATCTAAAATGACTAAGATTTAATTTTATTACTAATATTTACTATAGGCTAAGCAGTGTTTTAAGCACTTTACATGTTGTAACACATTGTGACCCTCACACCAAGCCTGTGAGGTAGACCTTATCATGCCCCCTGTGTTACAGGCGAGGTCACAGAGGCAGAGGGGTGAAGCACCTTGACCAAATTTATAGTGTGAGAGCCCCGAGCTGATTGCAACTAGCCGGACTCTATATCCAGCACGATGCAATATAATGCAAGAAGCACAGCCATTTAAAAACTTTCTAACAGCCACAATGAAAAAGTAAAAAGCCGCAGGTGAAAGTAATTTTAATGACTTGGTTCCAAGGTCTCCTCGCAGTTCAACCCAAGCGTCATTCCTGAAGGTAGGGTTTGGTAGGAGCTAGGAAACCAATGGGTTCTATTAGAAGCAGTTTATTTTGATGTGTGTGTCAGGGAGGGTGGGGGAAAGAGATCCGTCCAGAACCAAAGGCTGTGAGCATACAACCCTACACACATCGCCTCTGCTCAGACACACAGCCAGGATCACGAGCTCCAGCCTGGAGTTCTCCACCAGATGGTGCTGCTCATCAGCAAGGCGGCACAAAGGCAGCCAGAGGGAGACTGGAGCAGAAGAGAGGAAGAAGACGCGTGGTTCTCAACTCTGCACGCAAGTGTTCACCTAGATTGATCTTCCCAGCTCCTTAGGGTGGGCGTCTTCTCCTTGGTCCTTAGGAAAATGGAGTCGCAAGGAGACTGAACTCTGATGAGGACCCAACCCAGGGTGGTTCCCCAACCCCCGCCCCCCACCTACCCATGGAGTGAAGAAAGGGTCCGGGAGTTTTAAACCAGTAACCCAGTTGTTGTTCTGCTCTGTTGACAAAAGCCATTTACTCTCCTTTCCAGTCTGAATTAAGTAACTCCAAGCTGCCTCTGTACTAAGTGCATACTATTCTTGAAAGTTTTCTCCTCCCCCCCCAACCTCCTCTGACCTCCCAGATTTAACACTGATAGTAATTGCTATTCTTGCCTGCAGGAAGAAAGGAGGGGTGATTTGCCTAGGGCTGTTTCGCAAAAAAAAAAAAAAAAAAAAAAAAAGCACCAGCAAATTCCAATAGGTAGTTTGATTAGGAATGTTCCAGAAACAACCTTGCCCTGGAGAAAATCACTGACAACCACTTGTATGGCAAGCTTGTGGTGTCACCAACCACAAGCTTTGCTCATGATGGTGGCACAGCCTTTACTTGGGACACTGTCTAGAAAGCAGGTCTCTTCAGAAAGAGAAGGACCCAAGAAGATCCCATAATGCTCAAACCAACTCATGTGCTTCTCTGCCAACTTCCTGAAAAAAATCAACTCATTTAAAAAATAGTTTCCTATTAAGATGGAAATGAAATAACTAATGAATGACCCATCAAACCCGTGCCTCCAATATCCTATCGGGAGCTCAACTGCAATCCACTGACATTCACTCTACAAGCTTTCATGGTGTTTCTACCGAGTGCCAGGCCCTATTCAGGCCCTAGTCCAGAAAGAGACAGCAACTATCAGTTAACATTCCCTCCCTACCTCCAGCCTTTTGTGTCTGGAGGAAGACTTCTGCTGACAAGGATCCCCAACTGTTAGTGTACTCCTGATTCCTCAGGGGACCCATATTCATTTCTTCAGCCCACCAGGTGCGTACTAGAAAACTAACCAGACTGCTAGTCTCTCTCTTCAAAGAGTTTACAGGTTAGAAGAGGGGTTAAGACAAGTACATCAAAAAATGAAACATAAGGTGGGTAATCAGAGGCACTAGTGAGGTTATAAACCAGGTGGGAAAGATCCCTTTACATTCTCCCTGCCCCCAAACCCAAGAGCCCTACTCTAGATGGGTCTGAGTTGCTCTCACTACCCCCCACTCATCCTTCTCAGAAAAAGCAGGCCACGTGGCTTCAGCAGTTTCTCGGTATTGGAAATTTCTTCTCCTAACCCAAACTTGGTCCCTCGGTCAAATTTGGGCTCTTCTTTGGCCTCCAAGCCTTGTAATACAGCATTTTAGCCAGAAAGCCATTTTAAACAGACTTGGGTTCCAAAGAGCTGTGGGAGAAAGCAGGGGACCTTTTCCTCATTTTCAAATTTCTACAAATCTAAGGGGTTTGGGAGTTGAGCCACAGGAAAACATGAGGTAAGCCAAAACTCTTAAAATGGCCATAGAGAATTGAGAATCCTTGGTGAACCTCAGGAAACCAGGAGACAGTAGTTAGCTCTTTCTTGTTCCACCTTGGGATGTATAACTGTTTTTCAACTGGGGGCGAGTTTGCCTCCCAGGGGGCATTTGGCAATGTCTGGAGACATTTTTGGTTGTCGCAACTGAGGGATGCCCAGCATGAGAAATTATCCTTCTCAAAACATGTCAATAGTGCTGAGGTTGAGAAACCTTGATTTAAGGGCTGGCCACCTGCCATTATTGTGATTCTTAAATTCCCCCAAATTCAGGGACAGGAAGAGAGTTCTAGCATAAGACCTGTGGCTGAGTAAAAGGGTTGTTACAGAAGTCTCTTTGCTTTATGGGTTTTATTTACTCATTTTTTAAAAAAGCTAAAGGTAGGTTTTCTTTCCCACTCATCCACCCCTGTGGGGCACTGCGTGTTTGACAGGGAGTGCAAAAATAGTGAACAGCGTGTTGGGAACCAAATAGGCCCAACCTTGGAAGGGAAAAGAAAATGTTTAATTGCTCCCCACTCCTCTTTCCTTAGGAAAGGGGCTCCCTGACCCCCTCCCTTAGCAGATATTATCTTAGCACAATTATCCTGCTCACCACCCACCCTGCAATTCTAAGGTACCCACCACCAGCAGCCAAAGGAGAGGTTTTCAAATGTCTTACTCTCTCTCCACTTTGGGAACACTCCCCTCCTGCAGGAGGATTTGTAAGGATTGTCCTGCATCTACCTAACTCCTCTATATTAGATCCCCAGGGAGAGATTTCAAATCTCTCAAGTGCAGGACTGGAATCACTAGTCTAACTGCTATGGTAGGGTTTGAGGATCAACGTAAGCCCCAGCAGTGCACAATCGAAAGACAGAGCTACCAGGTGAGGCTCAGGGAATGTCCACCATTGTCCTCTGTGACTGTTAGCAGGGGGTGTTAGGGAGACAAATTCTTGATTCCTTATCCCAGCTCAACTCCTCCTGATAACTTATTCAACTGTGGAATGTCCCTGGACATTCCAAGACCCCAAAGTCCAGTCATCTCCCAGCAAACCCATCTGAAATAATGTGGTACGGGCTCCACTCCCCAAACCAGAAAGTCCCTGCTTTCCTTTATGCCCTCCAATATTTCCCAACTGCTTTCGATCCTAAGGGTAAGTGGGCTGAGGTACAGATGCATTTGCTCAGGAAAACCTTCCTTGCGAGTTGGGTATCACCAAAGAACCTCAGAGGGGCTACATCCCCCTCAGTCCTTCCCTATTCAACAGCCTTTGGAAGGGAGGCAAGAAAATGTTGGGTTTGACTCTTTTATTCCAAGCCTTCCAAAATTGGGGAAGCTGTCCAGTCATCTCCAGACCAGGAGAGATTTTAATCTCTTTGTGATCAGATAAATGGGAGAGTGGGGGAGCTGGCCACCCTGCTGAGGAGGGCCATTCAAAGCTGGTTCCTGTAATAAAGTGATTTAATAGATCTAAAGAGGCCAATTCCCTTCTTTTTCCCACAATTACTTCCTGTGGGTTATCATTCACATATGTAAATGAGACAGGGAAGGGGGCAAAGCCACCAGCCAGAATTAGTTGTCTGATGGGGAGGGGGTAAAGTTGGGGGTGGAGGAACTGCATGAAGCAAGGGGATAGCCAAGCATTCTGCTGCCGACCCTTCTGGAAAGATGTTCTAGTAGCCCAGTGACCCCAACATTAACTGGTGGGCCCCTGTCTCCCCATATCCTCTATCTCCCCTGTTCCCCCCATTCTGTGTCCTCGCTGAGGGCCATGCTCAGAGACTTCCCCGCTGCCTCCAACTACTCCACCCAGCATCTCCACCCCTCCCCCTCCAGAATACCATCCCTCAGGCTCCAACCCTTAATCCCCACATCCTCCTTTCCCCTCCCCCACTGCTCCTAAAGCCAACCTCTCCGAAGTAACCCCTCCATGCCCGGCCTGGGTGTCAACCTACTGTGCCTGGGATTAGCAATTTCTTCTCAGGTCCAGCCCCAAACCTCCAAAGGTGGAGGGAACACAAGCAGCAACTTCCTTTACGTGGTGGTTATGTGTGGCTTGTGCCCAGGACCACAGAAATGCTTCTAAGATATTCAGGAAGGGGTGGCCAGGGAGGAGGGAAACCTGAAGTCTCTGGTTCCTTGTTTGAGGCTGGGAATGTTAGGACAGCAATCAATGGCTGTCTGGGGCCATAAATGCCAAGCTGAGGAGAATAGGTCCAGAGGCTAGCCTCCCTCCACCCTCTGCCCTGCGACACTGAATTTCACCCCCACTGTGCTGCCTTGCTTTAACTGAGAACTTGGGGTTGCAACCTAACTCCCTCCGAGCCTGGCCCAGGAATCTAAGGCCTGGGCTCCTTGGGTTTTCTTTCCTGATAGGAAATGAACAGTAAAAGCCCAGCGAGTGAACCGTGTGCCTGAGACTGTGTTCTTGAGGAACTTTCAAGCCCCCAGAGAGATCCTTCAAGGATCTGCCAAACCGACCCAGGCCCCAGAGCTTGAGTTTTGGGTGACCACCTGGGTGAGGAGACCCCACTGACTTCTCAGCTTTACCCCGTTGGGTCCCGAAGTGGTTTCCCTCCCTCTTTCCAGGCCGGGAGCTCCATTCACACCATAGTGAAAGGCGCGGGCGCTCAGGGCTCTGCTCTGACCGGGCATGTGCTTCCCTGGCCGGCCTGCTCGCCCTCCCCCCACTGGCAAGCACAATACAACCTTAGTTCTGCCACATGGGGTCATCTCCCTGCCCCCTGCCCCCTGCCCCCTGCCCCCTGCCCCCTGCCCAGGGGAAAGAGGTAACAGACACGTGGTAAACCAGAGGGGTTCCCGGAGGGGGGTAGGGGTGCTGATACTCGGCTCTGCCCCCAGCTCTCGTCCCGCTGGAGTTAAAGGGGACTCAGAACTGGGGTGCCACGGCAAAGATGGGAGCGCACAATGAGGGTCCTTGATCTCCCTCAACCCAACAGCCGAGGCCGTCTGCCCACCCTTGGATCCGCGCGCCAACATCCCCTTCCCGCGGCAAAGTTACAGGGGTCGGTCTCACCTGGTGCACAAAGACATCCACCGGGGGATCGAGTGCGACCCCGGCGCGGGCAGTCATGGACAGGAAGCCGAATCCCATGCGCACGTTGAACCACTTACAGATGCCGGCTCCGTGCAGCAGCTGCGGCTCCTCGGCCGCCCGGGCCGCGTCCTCCTGCGCCTCCTCCGGCGCCTTGGCGCCGCCACCTGGAGATTGGGAGGGCGCTCAGCTGGGGGGCCACGGAATTGGAGGACCCCACCAGAGACCCCGGCAAGGAGACCTGAGCGTGCAGCCCGCGGGTGGACACCCAAGGCGCTGCAGCTACCGAGATGCCGACGAGAAAATACCTGTCCCGGCTGCCTCCCGCGCTCCCCAAGCTTAAACTGAGGCCAGTGGTGCCCCGAAAGTTTTGCTCATCTTCCCACAACACGTTGCCCGGGGACAGACGGCCAGACAGGCCCCTCCTCTTCTCTCCCCCCGCCCCCGTAGCTTCAGCTTGCACGGCACTGGGACACCAGGGTTCCTTGCTCCAGAGATCGCCCCCTGAAACAGGAGGCCGCAGACTTGGGATCCTTCGGCTAGCCTGGGGGACACTTCCCCCACCTCCCTTTGATGTGGCTTCTGGGCGCCCCTGCAGCCTAAGTTGTCCCCAGTAAGTCCCGAGGTCGAACCTGCAAACTGCTGGTTTGACACAGAGCCCATGGTAGTCGGCTGAGCCCGCGGCCCCGGGCCCCAGGTCGGCCGGCTGCTGGCCCCAGAGAAGTCCGGAGGCAAAGGGGTGGCTCGGAGAAGAGGCTGCTACATCTTCCCCAGCACAATAGCGGTGGGAGGGCCCACGGCTTTTCAAAGGCTCCCAAATTCTAAAAGACAATGACCCAACCCCCCGCGGGCAGCCCCCTCCCCTCCCCTCCCTCTCCTCTCCCCTCCCTTTCCCTCCGGCTCCAGCTCCGGCCCCCACCCCCCACCCCCGCCCCATCGGTCTCTGACACCTCTGGGGTGTCCCTTCTCAGAACCTTGAGGTTTGACACCCCCCTGGCCCCCCCCCACATCTGGAGATTGGGGCGGTCAGCCCTAGAAGTCTTGAGTACCCGGGAATTGGGGATCATGCACTTTAAGGACTCAGTGGGGGTCCCCAAAGCAGCATACAGGTGGGGGGCCTGTGGGGGGGTAGTTTTAAAACCACGTGACTGCTCCCACACACACTCACACACCACCCCCACCCCCCTTGCAGATAATTATACATTCCAGAGAGTTGGGGGAGGGAGGTGTGAGCCTGGCAGCGCTGGCCAATCAGAGACACAAACCACCTGTCAAGGGAGAAATGGATGAGCCCTCCCCCTCCCCCAGCCCTTGAGCGCCCCTCCCCCTCCCTTCCCCTTCAGGTCTCAGAGCTGACCCGGCAGCTCAGCGCTGACCCGCTCTCACCCCCACCCCCGTGTGCTTAGATAGACCTGGAGTTCAGGACACTAGGAAGCCTAGGATGGGGAAGCAGGGGGGAGGTTGGAGACCCAACAGGGCTGATCTCCACTCCTGACCTAGGTGCAGCCTCTCAAAGTCTGTCTCTGACTAACTGAATGTCTCTGCCTCCCTGCGTTTCCGACTGAGTTTTTCTGGATCTCTCAAAGCGCTCCTAAATTGATTCTTCGTAAAGAATCCTTCCTTGTTGCCTGTGTCTAAAACTGACCCCACGTGGAGTTCCCTGAGAGAACAGGAGGAACCCAAAGAGGCTTGAAGGGTGTTCCTCTCTCCACCAGCTGCCCTCATCCTGCCCCCATTCCCATCCTATCCCTATCCGTTGCTGGGATCACGACACTCTCAGGTTCCCAGACCCTCCTCGTTTGAGCCCCATCCTGAAGTGCGCTCTCTTCCCTATCGTGAGGTTGGTGGGGGAAGTGGAGTAGCGGCTCTCCTCATTTGAAGAGTTAGCCTTCCCTTCTAGAAGATAAAGAGGGTTGGCCAGGGGGGTGGCTAGTGCCCTGGTCGGAGATGGACAATGGCCCGGGGCTCAGTGCACGGCCCTGGCCCTGCCCCTTCACTTCCGGTGCTCAGTTCAAACTGGACAATGCCAGCTCCGGCCAGTTCTCCTCCCCCACTGCTACAACCCATTTAAAGGGACAGAGCCTGCTTTCGGGGGCATCCGCTCGCTCGGAATTCAGTCGTCTCCACTAAGTGTGCAGGAAGCTCTCGTGTTTCTCACCCTGCGCCCGCGCGCGTGCACGTGTGTGTGTGTGTGTGTGCGCACGCGCGCGCACGAGTATACTTGAGAAACAGAGAACGGAGATGAGTGGGGGTAGGGAACGGGAAGATGGGGAGGAGGGCAAGGGGCTGCGAAGAGATTATTTCTCTGTCTTTCCTGCCAGGAGTGCTCTCCAAGAGACTAAAACTTCAGTATGAGATGGGGGATAGGACTTTGGGATAAAAAGGACAACAGTGGCCCTTTGCTACTCAGCCTAAAAAAATACAAATCATTAAAAAATATCACTAACAATGCCACACTCCCATCTGAGGACCCTGATTTAGATCTTCCAAGAGTTGTGGGAGTACATCAGCCAAAGCCATTTTTTATATATATAATACTCCTTACCCAAGTCTTATCTCCTCCCGTTACTAGCCCCCTTAAAATATACTCACTCTCTGTACCCCTGTTCCTAAGATTCAGGAGCAGGTGACTGAGGTCTCGCTGAAGAAAAGAAGGAATACGGGAATTTAGCGCTCTGCTTTCCCTTGGTCTGCTATCAAGTCAGACTTGTTCCCGGCAGGCTCGACCAACTTCTCTGTCCAGGGTCCTGAAGGCGCCCGGAGCTCTGTCCACGGTGCTGAATAGAAACCCGCTCTCCTGGCTCCCAGCTCCCAGCTTTGAGAATGCCTTCTTGAGTTCTCACCTCCAAGTCCTTCCCAGAAAACCTGGTTCTTCTTAGCTCCCCAATGACCCTGACACATTTGAGACGAAGGAACAGACTTTTCTGAACGCTAAAGAGAGGGCATTTCCAGACGTACATGATTCTGTGAGAGCAGCGCAAGTATCTCAAGCTCCCCTTCAGAAAAATGGGTATAACTATGCAAGTAGCCATAGAGAGTGAGGAAAGAGGAAATAATATTTTTGATTCAAATAAAATGAGACTAGAAGAGAGACTAATCTTTTTTTTTCAAATTATTTCTCTAATTATTAGCACTTTTCATGGGAACACAGACGTTGAAATCAGATTGTCTATGTTTGAATATCTATTTATAGCTCTGACACCTGGGGCAACTTCTTTATCTTTTTTATGCCTCAGTTTCCTCCTCTGCCCAATGGGGATAATGAGGATTTAACTCTCAGAGTTATTATGAGGATAAAGTTAGATCATCTAAGTAAAGCTTTTAAAATTGTGTCTGACATATAGTTAGTTCTTAACAATGAAAATTATTACTATTATTATAGCTATTGTGCACCTGATTCTGTGATCTAGAACTTGCTGAACCATTTGCCCCCTGAGGATTTGGACTATTCATGTGTTATTTCTTTCTGCATCTTCTCTCACATCCTTACCAGTATTTAGCACAGTGGCTGGCCCACAGAGGACACCCAAGAAGAGTTTCCTGAATAGGTTTTTTTAAAATTTATTTTTTATTAAAGTATAGTTGAATTACAATGTTGTGTTAATTACTGCTGTACAGCAAAGTGACTCAGTTATACATATACATACATTCTTTTTCATATTCTTTTCCATTATGGTTTATCGCAGGATATTGAATATAATTCCCTGTTCTATACAGTAGGACCTTGTTGTTTATGCATTCTATATATACCAGTCTGAATAGGTTTTGATTGAAATAATGAACGTTGTTACAACAGTCATAATACTTATTCTTCTAGGCTGCCTCTCTCAAGTCTAAGCAATACAAACCCAGGAAGGCTCAGGACTCCATAAAGTTGCACATGTGGAGGCAGAGGATGATTTAGGAAGGGACACATGGCTCCCAACATAACTATTTCCTCATCTGCATTGGGTTGTTTCCATGTGGGAGATGGAGGCTCCTGACTAAACTTTCTCCCTTTCTTGGGTCCCCATCTCAGTGAAAACTTATTAGGTAGCCACTATGATCCAGTCATTGTGCTAGCTCACACATTTGGTGGAGGAATCAGATACATAATATGCACTAAGTAGTGTAATGACCAAAAATGTACCCCCAAAAGTAAAGAAGAAACATTTCCTGCCATCCAAGAAGTTACAGTCTAGTTAGGGGGACAAGATATGATATAGCTAAGTATTGCAAATTTCTTGTGTATTGGTTTCTGGGAATAATATTATCTAGGTAAAAGGAAGAAAAGGGAGCTCTTTAGAAAAGACAAAGTTGTCTAGTATCAACACAAAGAACATCTCCCCTTTATAGTACTTTGCTAAGTTTTTCTTGTGTAGGCTCATATCTCCATAAAAGGAAGAGTTGAAAGAGGTCTTAGTAATATTAATAACTCATCAACATTAAAAAATATTTATATTTATTGAGCACTTCCTCTGTGGCAGGCATTGTTCTAAGTGTTGGGAGTAAACAATGCAAACAAAAATCCCACCTTTGTGGAGCTTATATTCTGATAGGTAATAATAATAACAGCTATTATTTATCAAGAATACAGGCACTTTTCTTATCTAATTCAAGCCTGTCAATAACTCTAAGTAATAGGTATTAATGTTTCTACCTTACAGGGGAGGAAACAAGCCTAATGAATCAATACAGCTTGGCTAATGTAACTCAGCTAATACATGGCAGAGACATATTTGAACCCATATGTTTAACTCCAAAGCTCACATTCTTTCCACAGTCCCAGTATGTTGTTATCATGACTGGTACTGTCCCCATTTTACCAATGAAGAACAAGATATGTGCAAACAAAATGGCTGTGAGGGGAGACTATATGTTCTATATAATTAGTAAATAGGACCCAAGCTTGTGATTCCTCTTCCCTGGGCCAGAGCTCTAGTCTGCCATTTCTACTGATCACCCTCCCCCAAACTCCTTGACTTTCTAAATCAAAGAGCTGACAAGAGCCAAAACAGGTCCTCTTTTGGGCAATCATCCACATCCAGCTCACATTTCTGAAGTGTTTTGAGAACCCTGTGGTGAGGTCCAGGGTGGTTGCTTGGAATTAAAGCCTTGACCATATGCTAATATGAGTGATGGTGTGCATTTGAAAAAAGTATTTTCCGCAATGTGTCCCTCAGGATACTAGTTCCATGAGATCATTAATACATCTTACCATTTTAAAAAAGTCTCTATAGTGAAATCATTTGGAAAATGGTATGTTAAGTAGGTTTCTTATACAGGACTTTGTAAAGCCTTTAGTATGGTAACATGCTCTGTTATTCATGAGGAAGGGAATACGATGTGTGCAGTGTTTCCATTCATTCATCGGTTCATTCACTAAGTCATCTAACAAATATTTATTGAGCATCTATTATGAGTCAGGTGGCACTGTTTGCAACACTGGGGATACATCAGTAAACAAAACAGATGAAGTTCCTGCCCTCATAGAGCTTACATTCTAGAGGAGAGGGACAGATAATAAACAAATAATTAAGTAAAATGTATAATATATATAGTTCCAGCCTGTTAATTTGTCCTGTGATCTCAAGAAAGACACCTAGGTTTATGCTTTACGGGTAAAATGAGGAAGATGGGTTAGCTCTTAGACAAATGTTTCTTCTGTTTCTGACATTCTAAAGTGATATGATGTGTGTGTGTGTGTGTGTGTGTGAGAGAGAGAGAGAGAGAGAGAGAGAGAGAGACAAAGAGAGAGAGAGAGACCCCATTCTTAACTGCTCTGAGAAACAATCTGTTTTCACCCCATGCTGTCATCTTCATCCCTCTCCAAGGACCAGGGCTTCCTACATCAAGCAGGATTGTGCACCTCTCACCTCTTAGGCCTGTTGAATTGGCAGAAGGAGGATGAGCCAAGGGAGTCCCCTTCCTTCTTTCAGTCCTGCTCCCCATGTGGGCCTTGCTTCACAGAGCAAGACGCCAGGCACTTGCTTTCACCAATAATGGCTTCATTACTTTGAAAGGAGACTAGAGTGACCTCAGTGAAATAGACTTCCTGACCCCAGCTGACCTCTGACCCTCACCCTGACAGCCTCTAAATCTTTTCCTTCTGACATATCCCCCACAAAGTACAAGCAAGAGGAGGAAATGACGAGCCTGCTATAGCCCACTGTCCAGAGACTGTAACTCACCAGGTGTCCTCTTGCAGTGGAACTTGCCAAGCCAAACTGTAATTTCCCTCATGGCTGCTGATCGTTTCAATGTTCCTCACTGTGACTCTCCTCTGGCCTGTGAATCACAACTCAGCCAGCTGTCTTTCACCTGGTGTCCATTTGTATGTGTCCAATGATTGTCATGTACCATGGAGGCAAAAGGCAGGGTATCCCACCAAGTGCTGTCATTTCCGCAAGACAACTTGAGCCTAGTCCTTAACTTATTCTTCCCTGATGCTGCAGTTACTGTTTGAGAGCTGATTATATACCAGGTATGAGCTGAATGCTTTGTGTATATTGTCTCTTTCTGTCCTCAACCATCCTACTATGATCCCATTTTACTGGAGAGGGAACTGAGACTCAGTGGAGTTAAGCGACTCTCTCAAATATTCTTCCTCTTCTTCTTTTTTTTTTTTAGCAGTTAAAGTAATTAATGCATGTGGTTAAAAAAATCAATTCGTATTGAAAGAATTATAATGAAAACCAACAGTACCCTGACTACCCTACCCCTTCCACTCCCACAGGTCATTTCTTCTGGAGGATATTTCCGTGTCTCTAAGTAATATGAATGTACCTCTGTTCCTTGATTTATCAATTTTAGATATTATCTATTGATTTCCTGTTATGGTGGTTGAGGACTTACCTTGTGTACAGGGCCTACCTCTCCTTTCCTCTTCTTCCCAGTACAGTTAAATCACCATTTTCAACTAGATTGATGACCAGTGTTTACATTGTCATGATTATGGAAATGTTCACTGCATTGCCAAGTAGTATACTAGGACAACGTTTCTTTTCTTATACTCTGTTTTATTTTCCCTGGACTCTCTAACCTCTTCTCTCTCTCCACAATATTTGTCATTGAAATATCCTCAACTTTTTTCAAGGGCTCCATCATATTATCTTTTCCACTAAGCCCTTTCCTGAAGCCCTCCCTCCCGGTTGCTCTCTGGACTTGCTTCACAGCTGTCACCCTTCACAACCTCTCACTACAGTGGATACAGCTACTCTTTCCTGGATCTTTTTTTCTTGCTTCACACTTGATGAGCATCCTCAAGCAACCACCTAAGAAAGGCTGCATGGGGGAATTCCCTGGTGAGCCAGTGTTTAGGACTCCGCTTCCAGTGCCAGGGGCCCGGATTCGATCCCTGGTCAGGGAACTAAGATCCCGCAAGCTGCACAGCATGGCCAAAAAAAACAAAAGGAAAAAAAGAAAGGAGATACGGGAGGGGGATATTTTGGACCTTACAAGTCTGAGCCTACTGCTTTTTAACATTACTTTTTTGATTGCTTCAAAGCCATACTCCTTACCACTCTGCTCTGCTGACCCCTAGCAGAATGAAAAAAGACACTTGGTTTGCTTTGAGGATATCGAAGTTGGAGATGTCTTTTCTAGATGCTGAGGTTGTGAACCCAGAGGTATCAATGGGATAAAAATTACAACCGTTGGGGACTTCCCTGGTGGTCCAGTGGCTAAGACTGCACACTCCCAATGCAGGGGGCCTGGGTTTGATCCCTGGTCGGGGAACTAGATCCCACATGCCAACTAAGAAGTTCTCATGCTGCAATTAAAGATCCCACATTGCAGCAGCAAAGATCCCGCGTGTCTCAGCTAAGACCTGATGCAGACAAATAAGTAATAAATAAACAGTAAAAAAAATTTAAAAAAAAATTACAACCGTTAACACTTTTCGAAGGTTCTCCATGTGCCAGGCACTGTGCTAAGTGCTTTACATAAATTAGCTCATTTATTTCTCACACCGAATTTATGAGATAGACATGGTTATTGTTCCCATCTTACAGATGAAGCTGAGCACAGAGGGGTTAAGTAACTCCCTGAAGTTCACGGAGTAAGTGAGAGTCAGGATTAAAACCCTGGTAGGTTGACTCTGGAATTAGCATTCAGGTTCAATAATCTACACTTCACTTCTTCTATTAGAAGAGGCTTATAAGTTAGTATCTTCAGACTTTATCTTCTCCCAACCTATTTTGTAAATGTGGAAACAAGACCTAAAGTCCAAGTGACTTGTTCAAGTTCCATAGCTAGCTAATAATAAGAACTAGAAACTCAGGTTTCCTAGTATTCCCCTTTTCAGTCAGGGAATGGGGCTTCAAATTCAGGATTGGTTTCTGTACCTTGGTTTCCCTGTCTGTGTAGTGGGGAGAAAACTAGTGGAAAGGACATGTAAAAGATATACTGGGTTGGCCAAAAAGTTTGTTCACAAAACCCGAATGAACTTTTTGGCCAACCCAATATATCCCATCAGACTGTGGCTGGGACATATAATAGAGACATATGTAACGCACTGTGGAAACAATGAAAGCTGACTCATTTTATCTGTTATGGAAGGCTTCCCGGGGGGAGGTGGCATTGCACTGGACCTTGCATAGGAATTTGAAAGCCAGGGGAGGGCAGGGCATTACAGAGAAGAGGAACAGCAGAAATGAAAACAAAGAGGCTTGAAAGTGAACAGCCACGGAGTTTGGTTCCCACGTCAGCAAGTCCTCCACGTCCCTGTGAAGACATCCGGAGAGACCTGTACTCCCTTCATTCAATCTTCAGTCACACATGCATTCAACATTTTGTCAATAATAGAGATAGAATTGTATGGTAAGAAAGTTCTGGTTCTAGTCCTAGATCTATCACTAACTAACTGTGCGACCTTGAGCAAATCTCTTCTTCTCTGGGCCTCAGTTTCCCCATCTATTAAATGGGAGTACAGATTTATGATTTCTAAGGCATTTTCGTACTTGCTGCATCTGTGATAATTACAGAGCAAGAATAGGACAAAAGGTGTCGTGGTATCTTTGACTCCCGTCCATTAGTGGAAGGAAGGAAATAACATCTGTTAACTTCTGCTGTGTGCCGAGCATAGCCCCCTCCAACCACCCTATGAGGGAGATGTTATCTCCTCACTTAACAGAAGAGAAAAATGAAGCTCTGACTGTTTGAATAACTTCCTCAAATTCTCCCAGCAAGTGACAACAACAAAATAAGAGCTAAAATGTTTGAGTGTTTACCACATGCCAGGCACTGTGTCAAGACCCTACATTAGCTCATGTAATTCCCCAACAACCTTTTTTTTTTTTTTTTTTTTGCGGTACGCGGACCTCTCACTGTTGTAGCCTCTCCCGTTGTGGAGGAAAGGCTCCGGACGCGCAGGCTCAGTGGCCATGGCTCACAGGCCCAGCCACTCCGCGGCATGTGGGATCTTCCTGGACCGGGGCACGAACCCGTGTCCCCTGCATCGGCAGGCGGACTCTCAACCACTGCACCACCAGGAAAACCCCAAACTTCTATTTTTAAAAAATTTATTGAAGTGTAGTTGATTTACAATGTTGTGTTAATTTCTGCTGTATTGTGAAGTGATTCAGTTATATATATATTCTTTTTCATATTCTTTTCCATTATGGTTTATCACAGGATATTGAATATAGTTCCCTGTGCTATACAGTAGGACCTTGTTTATACATCTTATAGATAATAGTCTGCATCTTCTAATCCCAAACTCCCAATCCTTCCCTCCCCCATGCCGCACTCCCCCTTGGCAACCACAAATCTGTTCTCTATGTCTGTGAGTCTGTTTCTGTTTCATAGATATGTTTATTTGTATCATATTTTTAGATTTCAGATATAAGTGATATCATATGGTATTTGTCTTTCTCTTTCTGACTATCTTCATTTTCTTTTTTCTTTTTTTTTTTTTTTGTGGTACACGGGCCTCTCACTGCTGCGGCCTCTCCCGCTGCGGAGCACAGGCTCCAGACGTGCAGGCCCAGTGGCCATGACCCACGGGTCCAGCCGCTCCGCGGCATGTGGGATCTTCCCGGACCGGGGCACGAACCCGCGTCCCCTGCATCGGCAGGCGGACTCCCAACCACTGCGCCACCAGGTAAGCCCTATCTTCATTTTCAAATGGGGTAACAGGAGGTGTCTGATGCTGTAGGCTATGCTCCTAATTACTAAGCCACACTTCATGTCAGTGATGACGTCTGAGACAGAGCCAGACTCCATATAAGCTACTCTGGAGTCAAAGCCTCCAGATAACAGGGGACCACCTCTTCCCTCTCCTCACCACTGGGCTCCTGTGGTTTGGCCATGGTGGAAGACGGGCGAGAGAAGGACAGACGCATGGAAGCTGTCCCTTCTTTCCTCCAGCCTCTCGTGAATGCAAGCTGCACTTTGAGGTTTCTGCAAAGAGATGCCCCCACTGCTGTTCTGTTAAAGGATGGGGTGTGGGACAAAGAGAAAGGAGACCCAGGATCCTTGAGTGCATGTCTCTCAGAGCCAAAAGTAACCTTACAGATCGGCTGACTCCCTGCCAGATCCCAAGTTTGGTATCAACCATTTTCTAGACTCAGCTTACAAACCGCCAGCAGCAGAGAGCTTACTGCTTTTGGAAGCCTTCTCCATCCCCTGATACTTAGGACGCTTAGAAAGTTCTTCCTTCTGTTGAATTGAAGCTGAGGTCGATAGCCTTTACCCACTGGGGTCTTTAGAACAAGTCCCCTCCCTCTTGGGCAGACTCTGGGGTCAAGCTTTCTCTTCAAACCCCAGTCCCACCCCTCCCCGGTTGTGTGACCTTGGACAAATTTACTGGAGGCTCAATGCCTCAATTTTGGTTAATTTCCCACTGTTCCTGTGGAAGTTAGCCTAAAGCCAGATTTACCTAGCTTGATCCTCAGTGATCCATAGCTCCTTTCCATTGTCTGTGCGTTACTTTGCACAATGCTTTTCCAACCACAAAGTGTTTTCCCATGCATTATCTCACCAGACCCTGGAAAACAGGGCTGCTGGAAAGGAGGGAGGCATGACTGGCATGTGGTTATCTCAGTTTTGCAGGTGAGACAGGTCTCTGACCCCAATACCAGACTTACCTCCAAACTTAACGCTCCTCACTCCTCTCACAGTTAGCATTCCAGGGCCTCCGAATGCCTTGCTCTCTCCTCCCTGGCGTTTCCCATGCTTACCTTCTGCCAGCAGCACCATTTCTCCTACCTCACTTTGCTGATCACTATTCATTCTTTAGGCTCCAAAGATGTCACACTTTGTCCAGGGATCTCCTTGCTTCCACCCACTCACTTACCCAACACCACTCTCATGTGTTCTTTTTTTTTTTTTTAAAGACCCAAACTCCCCGATGGCTTTTGGGGGAAGGGTTTTTATTTTTTATTTTATTTATTTATTTTTTGGCTGCGTTGGGTCTTTGTTGCTGCGTATGGACTTTCTCTAGTTGCGGCAAGCGGGGGCTACTCTTCCTTGTGGTGTGTGGGCTTCTCATGGCGGTGGTTTCTCTTGTTGCGGAGCACGAGCTCTAGATGTTCTGGCTTCAGTAGTTGTGGCACGCAGGCTCAGTAGTTGTGGTTCGCGGGCTCAGTAGCTGTGCCTTGCGGGCTCTAGAGTGCAGGCTCAGTAGTTGTGGCACACGGGCTTAGTTGCTCCGCGGCATGTGGGATCTTCCCGGACCAGGGATCGAACCTGTGTCCCCTGCATTGGCAGGCGGATTCTTAACCACTGCGCCACCAGGGAAGTCCCTCATGTGTTCTTATAGTACCCTGCGCTTCTTTAACAGACTGTTTGCCCCCACTTTATTATATTTTTAAATTTATCTTTATCTCACACTGGCTACTAGAATGGAAACTCCATGAGGACTATGTCTGCCTTATTGTTGTGTGGCTAGCATACAGCACAAAACTTGGAATAGAGTAATTGCTTATTAAATGTTTGTTGAATGAATAAATGAATGACTTGCCCAGTATTCCATAGTTAATAATGGCCTAAATTAGAATCCAGGTTTTATTTCTAAGTCCAAGAATTCTTTTTACCATCTTCTGAACCTAACCTAATTCCTACCCTAACCCCTATTGTCCCTGTTCCCACTTAATTCCTTAGAATCTTAGATTGTTTACTTGGAAGGAATGCTAGCGCTCATCTGATTAAACCCCTTCATTTTATACATCAGAAAACTAAGATCCATCCATAGAGGTTAAATGGTTTGCCTGAGGCCACACTGCAAATTGTGGCCATCCTTCCTGACTACAAGACTGGTGCTTTCCCACTGAGTTCACCGATGCATTCATGGACTCCTAGGGCTTTGTCTTGGGGGTGGGATTAGTAGTAAATAATTCCATCCAAATCCCTGCTTTATACTCTCTAGTTATTCCAAAATCCAAACACAAAAAGTCTGAGAGATCTCAGAGGCAGAAGTGTCAGACAGGACTGGATGGAGAAGGTATGAGTGTGTGTGTGTGTGTGTGTGTGTGTGTGTGTGTTTGTGTGTGTGTGTGTTGGGGGATCATGGGAAGCCAAGGATGCAGACATGGAAACCAGGCTGTGCAGCACAGCCCCACTGTTGCGGGGTCTCTGGAGGCTCCCACTGTGGCCACTCCACTCCCTCTGCCCCTGAAGCTGACCTTTGGGGCCAGAGATCAATAACCCAAGCTTTGGCTTCAGCCCCCTTTAGCCCTCCAGTGACCACAGGATGCTTAGAAGAGCAAGTAGGACTCAGGGTCCTTAAGTAACTGTCACTCTTCCCCAACCCCACTTGGGGCACTGCTGGGGGAGGGGCCAGGGATGGGAACCGTTATGGAGAGACACAGGTATGGTCTGTTCTCCCCTCCCCGCCAGAGGAAGAACGAGACCTCTATCTCTCCTTGACCCCCACCCTCTTCCCCTTCTTACCGTCACCCAAGATTTCCTCCTGCCCTCTCCGTCTCCTCCCATATTTTTAGCACTGAGCCCTGACTCCCCTCACTGAACCCCTAAACTCCTATCTGAGCCTCCATCTCGGTTGCTGAGCCCCATTCCTCCCTCAGTGGAACCCTATATTTCTCCTAGCCCAAACTCTTTGTGATTCCCTCCCCGACCCCCGTGCTGTATAATCTGGAACAAGTTTTTTTCTTTTTCTTTTTTTTTTTTTGGCTGCGCCCCGCAGGATCTTAGTTCCCCAACCAGGGATTGAACCTATGGCTCCTGCGTTGGAGTGCGGAGTCCGAACCACTGGACAGCCAGGGAAGTCCCAATGTGGAGCAATTTTATGCTTTTTCAGTCAAGGCAGTCGATGGGAATTCCTCATTCACCATTTTCTAAATATCTCGTCCCAGGTACCTTCTCACCCCTCGCATCCCTCCAAGAACAACCCCATTGTTCTGGCCATAATATTAGCAGGACCCTGTTTCGGAAGCACACTCACCCACCCACGCCCCCCATCCCACCAACTTTCCATGCTCCCTGCCCACCATTCCTTTCCCTCATCCATCCACCCCAGTGCCCTAGCCAATCACTTTTGATTGATTGATTAGGGAGGAGGAGAAAAAGGGATCGATGGAAGAATCTGGGCCTATTCTATTGGAAGCTAAAGGTCCAGGAGGGAGGGATATTAATTTTGGGGAAGCTCAGGGGATGGTCCCTGTGGAGCTGTGTGGGCTGGTCTGCCGTGTCGGGGAGGATGGGTGCAGAGCTCAGACCCTGCTCTGAAGCTGGAGAGGAGAGCTGTGGTGGAGCTGATAGAAGTGAGAGGGAATAAATCTGTAGGAGTCTTCCCAAGACCACCCCACAGATAAGGAATTTACCGCCCTACTGTTCTTCCCAGTGCAGGGAGGAGTCCTGGGTCCCTGGTACTCCACGTGTCCAGTAGGGGGCGTTCCGTCCCCACATTTCCCCTTTCCTCACCCATCAGAGTCAAGTCCTTTCTTTCCTTCTCCCATTCAAAAATACTGTTTGAGCACCACTGGGTGCCAGGCACTGTGCACCAGACAGTACGCCATGGACTGCAAAAATACAGGCACCAACGAGACGGAAGGACAGACAAACAAGGTCCTAGGCTTCGTGGTGCTGGCAGGGTAGGATTACAGTGAATAGATAATTATTGTGATTTAATTTAAGGGAAAGGGGATCAGACAAAGCCTTCCTGAGCAACTGCCTTTTAAACTGAGACTTAACAGTTGCCTAAGTCTTGACCAGGTGACAATGTGGAAAAGAGGTGAAGGTGGGGTGTGCAGGGGTTGTGTTTCAGACAAATGGAACAATGTGCTTCAGAAACCTGAAGCAGGAAAAATCAGGGTCCCTTCAGAAGGAAGGAAAGAAGCCTGCCTTGTGGCTATATCCAGCTCTGGTCAGAGGTTTAACCTCTCCTATTGTGGAACACGCACAGCTAGAGCCCTCAACTTTCCAAGGCTCAGTTTTCTTGAGAATTGCATTTTCAGGGGAGAAGGGGAGGAGTGAGAGCCAGCAGGTCACTGGGGCCTTTCTAGAGTAACCAAGCTTGGGAGGGAGAATTCCTGTTCATGCCCTCCCTAAGCTCAAAACTTTTTGTCCAGAAAGAGTGGAACAGAAGTCGATTTAGTTGAAAACTCAGGGCCCCTCCCAAGGCTGTGGAGGGAGCCAAGTCATATGCTGACATATTTTTATAAAATGTGAACAAATGAATTAATTTTTTTTTGTTGTTTTTTGGCCACACAGCTTGCAGGATCTCAGTTCCCTTGACCAGGGATTGGAGACGCAAGCCTCCTGCAGTGGAAGTGCAGAGTCCTAACCACTGGACCTCTGGGGAATTCCCCACAAATGAGATATTTAATCACAGTTGGAAATCTGAAATGTGAAATACCAGCCACTAGTCTGTTAAAAAGTAGTATAGAGGAGTGCCAGACAATTAGTTAATACAAATATATTAGTTAATACAAATATATTTTATGATGTTAAATAAAATTTATGATTCATCATGACTTCTTTTCTCATTCTAAATAAATGTTCACTTGGGTTATATATTTGATATTTATAATCTTTTATTTCTTTTCTTAAAGCGGGCCTCCTAAACTGTAAGAGCTCCAGGCCCAATAAGACCTGCATCTGCCTGAGTGGGACTCCGGAGCCTGACTGCTGGCTCCAGACCTTAACTGGCCCCAGGATCCTTCCTCTCCCTTTGATCAGTCTCCCTGTGGTCCACATTGGGTGGATGGCTCATGGGTTATAGGAATGCCAGGGAGGGGCCCTTTGGAAAGAGGGGTGGAGGAGCATGTTGAGGGCTACAGAGCGTTGGAGCTGCCCCTCCTCAGCCCTTCCTTAGCTGGTCCCCAGAAGAGGAGCCACCTTCAACTATCCAAGGTATTTAGGCTGAAATGAAAGTCTGTGTGCATGCTGATGTCCTTTCACCCACTAGTTCATTCCTTCATTACGATGACCCATCCATCAGCTCTAAGGGCCTCAGTGGCTTTGATATCTACTTCATGGATGTGTGTTAGTCCCAAGTCAGACGTGTCTCCATGGACCCTTTCCCAGGTGGTGCTGTAGACAAAGGGTGCCCAGTCCACTTGAGTTGCTTAGGTATTTTGAGATGGGCGGGGAGAGGTGAGAATGGTTTGAATGTTGTGATTTCTTAGGATAGATAGAGCCTAAAAGAGGGGCACATCCCCATCGGTACTAGCTCATACTAATCCCTCAGACCCACATGCAAGAAGCTCTGAGGCATAGAGATCTGGGTTCAAACTCTGATTCACCACTAATTGAACAGCCTGAGCCAGTACGCTCAGTTCTCCAAACTCTTGTTACCCACATTTGTAAAATAAGGATGTAATAAGACCTTCGCTTTTAACTTCTACATGAAAAGCCAATGAGAAAATTAATGGTAAAATGTTTTCTTTTAACTTTTTATTTTGAGATTGTTTCAGATTTATAGAAAAGTTGCAAGAAGAATCAAAGAATTCCTGTATACCCTTCATGGAGATTCCCCAACTGTTAAAAAGTTACCTCATTTGTTATCATTCTCTCTCCCTTCCCCATCTCTCTATGTATACTCAACTATTTCAGAGTAAATTGCAGACGTAATGTTCCTTCATCCCTAAACACATCAGAGAATGTTTTCTAAAAATACAACGGGGCTTCCCTGGTGGCGCAGTGGTTGAGAGTCCGCCTGCCAATGCAGGGGACACGGGTTCGTGCCCTGGTCCGCGAAGATCCCACATGCCGCGGAGCGGCTGGGCCTGTGAGCCATGGCCGCTGAGCCTGCGCGTCCAAAGCCTGTGCTCCGCAGCGGGAGAGGCCACAGCAGTGAGAGGCCGCGTAGCGCAAAAAAAAAAAACTAAAAATAAAAAAATAAAAATACAAGGACATTCTCAAACATAATCATAGCATAATTATCAAAGCCAGGATGATACACTACAATCTACAGAGCTTACTCGAGTTTTTTCAATTGTCCTGTTAAGGGTCTAATAATGTTATTTCTTGTCCAGAATCAATCCAGGATCATCCATTCCATTAAATTCTCACATCTCTGTCTTTTTAATCTGGAATCATTCCTTGATTTTTGTGTTTTGTGACATGACATTTAAAAAAATAATAGGCCAGTAATTTTTTTTATTAATTAATTGATTTATTATTTATTTTTGCCTGTGTTGGGTCCTCATTGCTGTGCGCGTGCTTTCTCTAGATACAGTGAGCGGGCTTCAGTAGCTGTGGCGCACGGGCTTAGTTGCTCTGCAGCATGTGGGATCTTCCCGGACCAGGGGCCGAACCCGTGTCTCCTGCATTGGCAGGCAGATTCTTAACCACTGCACCACCGGGGAAGTCCAGTAGGCCAGTTACTTTGTAGAATATCCTTCAGTTTGGGTTTGTCTGATGTTTCCTCATGATTAGATTGAAAATTTGCATTTTGGGCAGGAATATCACAGAAGTTGATATGTCTTTCTCAGTATATCATATCAGGGGATAAATGATATTAATTTGAACCATTGTATGTTGAACTTGAATCACTTGGTTGAGGTGTCAGTTTCCTCCATTGCCAAGTTGCTATTTTTTTTCCCTTTGTATTCAATGAGTATCTTGTAGGGACATACACTGTGATGACATAGATCCTGTTTCGCACAAACTTTCATCCCATAGTTTTAGCATCGATTAATCCTTGGCTAAACTGATTATTATTTTGAAGTCTACCGAATGTGATTTTCTAATTACGTTATCTTTCTACATTTGTTAGAAGAGCTTTTCTTCTCCATTTATTCATTCATTTATTTATAATAGAATGGGGGACTTCCCTGGAGGTCCAGTGATTAAGACTTTGCCTTCCAATGCAGGGGGCACGGGTTGGATCCTTGGTCAGGGAGCTAAGATCCCACATGCCTTGTGGCCAAAAAAACCAAAACATAAAACAGAAGCAATATTGTAACAAAATTCAATAAAGACTTTAAAAAAATAAATTTATTTATATCAGAATGGATTCATGGATTTCTCATTTTTCAATGGGCTATAATTGATTACCATCAGTTGTTCTGATGTTTAAATTGCCCCCAGTTTGGCCAGTGGGACCCCCTTCAAACTGGTTCCCAGGTCCTTGTGTCCTCATCTTGCTTTGAGTACTTCCTTGCTTTCTGGCAAAGCAAGCTGTCCCAGGCTTACCTGTACTTCCTCAGTCCAGCACTATATCAGCCATCTCTTCAAGTGTTTTATAAACTGAAAGTGTTATGCAGAAGCCGGTTCCTATTAGTCTAGTGCTTTCAGTTTGTAAAGTCCAAAATCTCATGTTTCTTAAAAAACCTTCTGCCTTATAAAGGGCTGAGCTTGAGCGTGGAGTCTGCTTACTGGCTTTCTTATCTTAGGTAATAGAAAATGGGAGCAAGAACGCCCACCCTTAGAGCTGCTGTGAGGATGTAAACTCCAGAAGGGCAAGGATCATTGTCTGCTTTTGACTGCAGTGTCTCCAGCACCTAGCAAGGGCTGGAGGACAATGGGAGCTCTGCAATAGTCTTGAAGGAAGGAATGACCTGAGATGCCAGGTGTGAAGTGTTAGCATTGTGCCTGGCAGACGCCCAGCCTGCAGTAAGGGGTGGCCACTGTTATCATTTACTGGATGCGGTCTGTTTTGTGGACCATTTGCATACGTTCAGAGTTAGAGCTAATTGTCAGGAGTACATTGGTGACGGTTTAGCTAGAGGCCTCTGCCCCTCTCAGAGGAAGGAAGGATTCTGACTGAACAGATGAAACCAAACAGACAAACAAAACAAAAAAAAACAACTGGCCTATAAGCGTGCTGAGAAGGAGGCCAAAGTAAAGTCCAGTAAAGTCCAGAGGAAGTTGCAGCTGGAAATCAGTCAGTGGCTCTGGAAAGAGTGTGGTGGGGCTGGACCCCTGGGTGGAGGACGGGGCAGGGGGCAGATAAGAGGTGCGGGGCAGACTTCCGGGAGACAGGAAGAAGCTTTGTGCTAGGCTTGGGCAGACAAGTGGAAGAGGCTGCATTTCAGAGGCCCTGGCTGAGACTCCCTATCTCACGCAAGATACAGAGCCCACACTGTGGGGCCTCCTCATCTCAAGGGGAGACCAGGACACAGCCTTCAAGGAACCCCTAGGCAGATGGGGGAGACAGACCCTCCTCTTGGGGATCTCATACCCTGACCTTCTCACCACTAACCTTGCCCCCTCCTCCTAATTCTGCTCCCTGATCCCCCTCCAAATCTGGTTGGACTTCTAGATGCTTGGCTTGTCTCCCATCTGTCCAGAAAGGCTAAGGATCTTGCACCAGGCTTCATTTCTTAAAAGCCCCTCCTTTGTTCAGCTTCTGGGGGTTTCCTGGAAACAGCGTGGTGATGAGAATCTGCTTCAAAGTGGCCACCAGTCTCTCCTCGGGGGTTATTTTGGAAGGTGACACCTTCCCCCTGCCTACCACAGCTCCTCCCAGAGCCTCCCCCTTCCCAGCACCCACAGTTGCTATGACAGCTGACAGAGGGAAACCACAAGACCAGAAGTTGAGCCAGTCTGCTCAGGAGAAGCCAGGGGCAGAGGATGGTGGGGAACAAGGTCCCTGTTTGGCAAGCCCATGGGGGCACAAGGTGCAGGTACATGACCAGCAGGTTTTACTGCCACAAAAGCAGCCACTTTGCTATAGAATCCTCTGTCCAGGAGTCTGTCTTTAAGGGGCTCTGAACAGCAGGTTCCCAGGGACACGTAGGAGCTCCTCTTCCTCGCACCCATTTTAAGGTGTGGAAACTAATGAAGTGACTTGAAGAAGCTCCAACAGCAAGTGAGTGACAGGATCAGGCTAGAACCCAGATCTCCCAGCTCTGTCCTGTGTCCTCTTTCCACAATCCCGATTATCCCTTGGCCAGGAATTCACGGAATCCAGAATTTTCCAAAATGTTTCCTGAGACTTCATGGAGTATTCTGAAAACACAATTAAGGCTTGTGATATTTATTTCTCTTAAAATGTACTGGAAAAATACTTGCGTAATAAAAACTAAACACGCTGCTATGATTGGTCTTGCTGTGACATACTTATCACCTTTAATAAATGGTATGCCATACCCAAGTGTCCTGTGTGCCTCAACCATAATGGCCGGAATCCTTCACCACAGAATCTCTGGGGCCACACTTCCAGTGGGTGCCTCCCAGGCAGTGACTGAGTCAACAAGGACAGGAAGGTAGGGCCATCCTGGGAGGCAAGGGAGTCCTGTGATGGGTAATTTTGCATTGAGGATTCCCCATTGGCTCTGCTGAAACTTTCTTAGAATTGCACTCCAGTCTAAGACGTTTCCTGCCCAGCCTTCCCTCCTTCCTCTGTCCTCCATGGGGATTTCACCTGCACTGTGGTCTGCTGGCTCTCCCAGCTTCCTCTGGTTCCTTGCACGTTTTCCCTCTTAGGTACTTTCCCCAATAAATCTCTCCCACATCTAATCCCCTCTTGACATTTGCTTCTTGGAGGACCTGAATGAACACGTCAAGAATTCCTATGAGTTTCACGAACTCATCTCCAATGCATAAATGCATTGTTTCATTTCAACAAATATTTTCGATTCCATGTGAATGTATTCACCAACCACATATTAAGTTGCAGTCAAGACAGTTGATCATTTTACTATGTCTTGCAACTTGTCTCATAATTTCAGCTTGTGACTGTGATACTCAGTGCTTACTGTCTATTCAAAATAGGAATCAATTTTTGATCATTTCTTGTAGCAGTTAATTTGACACCTCTGCTGTTTTGTTAGAGACTGGGCTGTCTCCTTTAATCTGGAGGTCATGACCTCCTGGTAGTGTTCTGCTAAAATATCCTTACTTTATAAGTGTTCCATGGGAAACTTTGGGAAGAGCTGGCCAGAACCCGTCTTGAATGAGCGTAACTTCTCAGCTCCTGATGCTGCTCCGGGCAATGGGCTTTACACAGCTCCTTCTGGCTGAGGGCAGAGCAGAGTCTGGTATTGCCATAATCCACAGGGAACAGTCTTCCAGAATCTGTGCCTGCCCACCCTGTCCAGAGAGGAGGACACTCAGTTTTGTAAGCCACCTCTTATTGACCCCTTTGGTCTCCCTTGATGTCTTAAGAGTGATCAAATCTAGAGGTGATATTATCATTGGATTCCTTGAGGGTTTTGATCAAGATGAGGAAAATATTTTCAAGTTAACTCAAATGGTGTCTTTAATTTACTACGAATGGTGTCTTTAATTTCTCTTGTATGCTTTCCAAAGTGTTTTTACAAGTTGTTCATTTAGTTTTTAAAATGACTCTGTAGTTCTTACAGCACAGGCTCTGGGGTTGGGTCTGGGTTCAAATTCTAGCTTGTTTTGTGACCTTGAGCAAATCATTTAAAATCTCTGAGCCTCATTTCTTTTTCTGTGAAATAAAGCTGCAGGATGAAGTGAGGTCACATACACTTTGTGGTGGCCTGGGCAGGGGCTGTATCAGATAAGGCTTCATAGGCTAAACTGGGGGTCTGAGGAGCCATGGAAGCATTTTGAGTCATTAGTGACACAGTGAGATTGCCTTCCCTGGTCCAGACAGGAAAAAAAAAAGACTCCCTGCTCTGTGCTCCTGCAACAGTTTCTCTCTTTGTCTCTTAAAGGCTTTCATCATTATCACTTATTGGAGTCTTTTCTACCCAGCCTGGGAGATTTTGTGTGGCCAGAAGCAGGTGTGGAGTCTGCTGAAGTTCAGACATTAGGGGCTGGCATGGACCCCTGAGGCCCACGGGTGCGAGGGCTGAGGAGTTCCCTGGGCAATGAAATGGCCGTGATGTTGAGCCAGAGCCACGGGGTCTAGAGGATCAACAAGCCCACTTGTCAGAGTCCCAGGAGCTGCTACCATGATGGGCTCTGATGTATGGGAGAGCAAGAAGTGTCTTTTCAGCTCCCTCACCCTCTGCTGACAAAGCGGGACCTGGGACATGAGTGGGACACCCTTCTCATCACTGAGAGCAGAACACGTCCTAAGAGTGACTTGCTGGCCCAGTGCTGGAGGAGCTCCGGAGGCAGCATCCTTGGCTTACCATGGAGGCAGTTGCTAGTATCCCTCAGGTGGCATGACTGAGAGCCCACCAAGCCGTCCCCAGAACCTCTCAGAAAAATCCTCTTGGCAGCTCCATTCATCCTGCCCTTACTCTGGGCGAGGTGCTGGGTTAAGAACTTTCCATGCACTGTCTGCTACCATCTTCCTAACATCCCAAGACCTCGGTCTGTTACAATTCCTATTTTGTAAGTAGGTAAGGAAACAAACTGAGGCATGTCACAGAACTTGCTGAAGGTGCAAGCTAGAGTGGCAGAGACAGGATTCGAACTTAGTCTGGTTGACTTTAGGGTCTTGGTCTGTTAACCAAAATACTCAACTGCCACAGGAGAAATAATTGAGGGCGGTTTCAAGGTTGGGTTGGAGTGAAATTTAAGTCGTTTCTATTAACATGCCCTCATTTATTCCCAATAAATGGGGAAGCCTGGGTGTTTGAGTTACATTTACATCCCAGCTGTGCGTGGCACCTAGGCATCTCTAAGTGTCTGTTGTGTGACAGCTATGGCAGCAGGAGAAGCTCTGTGTCAGAAGCGTGGGCCTTCCCGGTACCGAAAGCCCTAGACTCTGCTGCCAGGAGAAAGCTGTCTGACCTTGGCAGTGCCTCCTGGCCAGGGCTCTGAGGTCCTCCTGGCCCCCAGCATGAATACAGCATCATAGCATCACACCTGTCCTATATCCTTTGCCCTTTGTAGATGAGCAAAGATGATAAAAAGCTCAACAGACTTGGCTTATGATTCAACTCTACCACTTACTGGCTGTATGGCCTCAAACAAGTTAATTAACCTTTCTGAGTTCAGTTTTTTATCTGTTAAATAGGGGGGAGAATACCCACCTCACAGGGTTGTGGTGAGGAATAAATGAAAGAATAGTTGTCTAGCACTGAACTTACTAAAAAAAAATGTATCATAACAATAGAAAAGTTCTACTTCTCCTCCTCCTCTTCATCATTACTATTATTATACCATCTCCATTCTCAGGACCATGATCTTCCTCTACTGCCTGCTGAGGTCCCCTCTCTGGGTTTGAAGGTTGAGACACCAAGCTCAGCTGAGCACCGCAGCTTGCACTGAGTCCTGCCCTCGGGGAAGCAGGTTAGAGCCAGGTTTCAGAGCCAGGAGACCTGAGTTCTCCTCTCAGCAAGACCACCAATTTGCCATGGGACCGTGAGCCAATCACTTTTTCTCTCCAAAGATCAGTTTCCCCATCGGTGAGTAGGGAGAGTTGTATCTGCCCTGCTCACCTCACTGGGCTATTGTGAAATGGACACAGGGATATGAGAGCCTTTGAGAGGAGCAGAGCCCTGTATGGGGTTATGGTGTCCCTTGAAAAAAGAGCAAGTGATGCAGGAGCCCAGAGGAGCCAAGCAGTCTCCTGCCTCCGAGCCTCTGAGCAAAACTCTTCTTCTTTGCCTGTTTCATGCATTCATTCACATGTACTGATCAAGCACCTGCTAGGTACCAGGTAGTCTTTCAGGTGCTGGGGACACAGCAGTGAACAAAACAAAAATCTCTGCCTCCATGGTACTTCCATTCTGATGGCTGGAGAGACACAGATACTAAATGAAGTCAGACAAGGCCCCACCTCCTCCAGGAAACTTCCCTGACAACTTTGTCCCCACCTCCCCAGGTTAGACCTTCCCCACTGGATGCCCCTAGCTCAGTGATCACACTGGACTATAATATCCCGCATGTCTGTTTTATCATAGCCTGTGGGCCCCTCGGGTTTTATATCCTTGGCACCAAGCACAGGGCTTGGCACCTGGTTAAGACTCAAGACACTTCTGTTCAACAAACGAATGAATGAAACAAATGGAGTGGTGTAGACCATAAGCTTCTAGCTGTTGACTCATTTAACAGGTTTTGTCAGGCAACATCTGGGTGCAGGTGTGGCTGTGGATAAAGAGATAATAAGGTCCTGCCTCTGCCCTGAAGGATGATGTAATCTGAAAGGAAATAGCAGGAGAGGGGCCAGGAGGAAGGAACGACCATCTACTGAACAGGAGCCCCAGTACATGCTTACCTCTCTTTACCTCTCCAGCAAAGTAGGTATTAGTAACCTTGTTTTACAGGTGAAGAAAGAGGTTCCTAGAAGCTCAGTAACAGGCCAAGGCCACACAAGTACAGTGGGACTGATGTAGGTTTGAGGTCAGCCCAGACCCCCTATTCTTCCCACTGTAATCACGACACAGGGCAGGATTTGTTGTGTCCCTGAGGAGCGGTCTGCCTGAAGTGAGGGCTGCAGACCCTCAGAGGTGGGATAGGTTGCTGAACTGGGGTCCGGTCTTAGAGGAGGAAGATGCCCACTGAACCTTAAAGGTGGGCAGTTGGCGGGATGGGGGTTGGGGGCCCTCTCTGAAGGTGTGAAAGTCCGGGGGCCCTGGGAACGGTGTCCTTGGGAAGGTCTGAGGCCTGCTGATGGGCAGGCAACTAACAGACCCTGCCTGGGCTCCCTGCTACAGCACACGTTCCCGCAGCCACCGTGGCACCCCGCGCATAGCACGTTTTAGGTCGACGTCAGCCGAGTGACTAGATCTTTCTCTCCTGACTCCTTGGGTGAGCACTCAGAGTTGTCATCTCAACTAGATCCTAGCGAAGGACCTGCTGCCTCCTGAATGCTCTTCGTGGTACCCAAATTGCCCCAGTTTCCTGGAGTCGTGTCCTTGCCCACAGCGGGCTGTCTCTCGAGGTAATTACTCATTGAAATGAGGTTGCCACCTCCTTTCCTCAAACAGAGTGGGGAGTGGATCACGTGCCAAAAGTAACAGGTCTGTGTAGTGTGCTGCACAAAGGCCTCACTCTGCAGTCGGACAAAAGTGCCTTCAGATCCATTCTCTGCCTCTGTGGCTTGTTGATCTTAAGCAAGTCCTTTATCTTCCCTAAATGTCAGTCTTCTCATCTGTAAAAGAGGGCTACTGGCACCTAGATGGTCCAAGCCCCAATCTGGTGGTCTCTCCCCTGCCCTACTCTCTCATACCTGACACAACGGGACCTACACCACTTGGCTCTGAGTTTTAAGGATGCAGAGATAGGAAATGTCGGGGTGAACTTCTGGGAGGAAGGAGGGTGTAGCCTGAGTCTGTTTGTTACCTCACAGGAGTCCAAGCTACGAGGACCCCTGAACTGAACCAGAGAGCTTCAGTTCATGAAACTGTTGTCAAGTAGTATGCTAGCTTAAAATACTTCATATTTAATCCTCAGTGGGGTATTCTTACTTCCATTCTAAAGATGAGGATACAGAGGCTCAGAATGATTACATGTCTTCATGCAAGACAACATGGGTGAAGCCGGGGTATTCCTTAAGGCTAAGCTGCAAATAAATAAACTGCTATTGGGACTTTCCTGGCAGTGCAATGGTTAAGAATCCGCCTGCCAATGCAGGGGACACAGGTTCGATCCCTGGTCCGGGAAGATCCCACATGCCACGGAGCAACTAAGCCCATGCGCCTCAACTACTGAGCCTGCCCTCTAGAGCCCACAAGCCACAACTACTGAGCCCGCATGCCACAACTACTGAAGCCCGTGCACCTAGAGCCTGTGCTCTGCAACAAGAGAAGCCACTGGAATGAGAAGCCTGCACACCACAATAAAGAGTAGCCCCCGCTCGCCGCAACTAGAGAAAGCCCGCGCGCAGCAACGAAGAAGCAAAGAAGCCAAAAATAAATAAATTTATTTTTTTAAAAAAGCATATGATGGTTTAAATAAATAAATAAACTGCTATTGCCAATTGGAAAGGGGTGTCATACAGGGCATTAAATCTTCCAAAATAATAAGAAGGGACTGGGAGCTGGTTCTAGACTAGGCCTCCAGGAGTAATTCCAGAACAACTTTACAGAACTGACCAGGCTGGGGAGCTGCTCCCTTTGCTTCACTCAGAAAGGTGGAGAATCTGTAAGGGCTGGCTCCAGACCTATGCCAGATCCACAAGGAAAAAGAAAACAAAAGATGCTCCAAACTTTGACCAAACAGGACCAGAGGGTCCTGCTGCTGATACTGTTGTAAAAAAGACTGACCTAGAGCCTTTGACCTCTTCACTTTCACCTTCCAAATCTCATCCAAATGTGTCTGGATTAGCACAACCATATTCATAATCAGTGTCCTAGCTGCAACGGAGTTAGGGAAATGTAGTTTTTTCACGTTCCTCCTGTGCAGTACAGGAAGGCATGCTAGGAGGGAGCAAGGGATGTTGAGTGCCAAGCCACCATTTCCATCACCATTTCTGCCAAAGCAGAGCTTGTGTGTGGAAATACTCTGCTCTGGGCCTGCTCCTGTTCACATACCATTAAGTTGAAGGTGTGGGGAGCCTGACATACAGGGTCTGTTGGGGTTTCTTTTGAATTTTTATTGAAGTATGGTTGCTTTACAATGTTGTGTTAGCCTCCACTGCGCAACAAAAGGAATCAGCCACACACATACAGATAACCCTTCCCTTTTGGACTTCCCTCCCATTTAGGCTACCGTAGTGCATTCGGTAGAGTTTCCTGTGCTATACAGTACGTTCCCATCAGTTGTCTATTTTATACATAGTATCAAAAATATCAATCCCAGTCTCCCAGTTCCTCCCACCCCATCCCTTTCCCCCTTGGTATCCATACATTTGTTCTCTATGTCTGTGTCTCTATTTCTGCTTTGCATATAATATCACTATACCATTTTTCTAGATTCCGCATATATGCTATTTTTTAAAAATATTTATTTATTTATTTTTGGCTGTGTTGGGTCTTCATTGCTGTGCGTGGGCTTTCTCTAGTTGCGGCGAGCGGGGGCTACTCTTCATTGTGGTGTGCGGGCTTCTCACTTGAGGTGGCTTCTCTTGTAGAGCACGGGCTCTAGGTGCACAGGCTTCAGTAGTTGTGGCTCGCGGGCTCTAGAGCGCAAGCTCAGTAGTTGTGGCGCATGGGCTTATTTCCTCTGTGGCATGTGGGATATTCCAGGACCAGGGCTTGAACCCATGTCCCCTGCATTGGCAGGCGGATTCTTTTTTTTTTTTTTTTTAAACATCTTTATTGGGGTATAATTGCTTTACAATGGTGTGTTAGTTTTTGCTTTATAACAAAGTGAATCAGTTATACATATACATATGTTCCCATATGTCTTCCCTCTTGCGTCTCCCTCCCTCCCACCCTCCCTATCCCACCCCTCCAGGCTGTCACAAAGCACCGAGCCAATATCCCTGTGCCATGCGGCTGCTTCCCACTAGCTATCTACCTTACTACGTTTGTTAGTGTGTATATGTCCATGACTCTCTCTCGCCCTGTCACAGCTCACCCTTCCCCCTCCCCATAACCTCAAGTCCTTTCTCTAGTAGGTCTGCGTCTTTATTCCTGTCTTACCCCTAGGTTCTTCATGACATTTTTTTTTCTTAAATTCCATATATATGTGTTAGCATACGGTATTTGTCTTTTTCTTTCTGACTTACTTCACTCTGTATGACAGACTCTAGGTCTATCCACCTCATTACAAATAGCTCAATTTCGTTTCTTTTTTTTTTTTTTTTTTTTTTTGTGGTATGTGGGCCTCTCACTGTTGCGGCCTCTCCTGTTGTGGGGCACAGGCTCCAGACACGCAGGCTCAGCGGCCATAGCTCACGGCCCCAGCCGCTCCGCGTCATGTGGGATCTTCCCAGACTGGGGCACGAACCCGTGTCCCCTGCATTGGCAGGCGGACTCTCAACCACTGCGCCACCGGGGAAGCCCAATTTCATTTCTTTTTATGGCTGAGTAATAGGCAGGCGGATTCTTAACCACTGCGCCACCAGGCAAGTCCCTAGATTCCACATATATACGTTATTATATGATATTTGCTTTTCTTTTTCTGACTTACTTCACTCTGTATGACACTCTCTAGGTCCATCCAGGTCTCTACAAATGACCCAATTTCATTCCTTTTTATGGCTGAGTAATATTCCATTGTATATATGTACCACATCTTCTTTATCCATTCATCTGTTGACAGACATTGCTTCCATGGTTGCTTCCATGTCCTGGCTATTGTAAATAGTGCTGCTATGGACATTGGGGTGCATGTGTTTTTTTGAATTATGGGTTTCTCTGGGTATATGCCCAGTAGTGTGATTGTTGGGTCATATGGTAGTTCTATTTTTTTTTAGTTTTTTAAGGAACCTCCATACTGTTCTCCATAGTGGCTGTATCAATTTACATTCCCACCAACAGTGTAGGAGGGTTCCCTTTTATCCACACCCTCTCCAGCATTTACTGTTTGTAGATTTTTATTTATTTATTTATTTATTTTGCGGTACACGGGCCTCTTACTGCTGTGGCCTCTCCCGTTGAGGAGCACAGTCTCCGTACGCACAGGCTCAGCAGCCATGGCTCACAGGCCCAGCCGCTCCGCGGCATGTGGAATCTTCCTGGACCGGGGCACGAACCCGTGTCCCCTGCATCGGCAGGCGGACTCTCAACCACTGTGCCACCAGGGAAGCCCTGTCATTGTAGTTTTGATTTGCATTTCTCTAATAATTAGTGATGTTGAGCATCTTTTCATGTGTTTGTTGGCCATCTGTGTGTCTCCTTTGGAGAAATGACATGTAGGTTTTGATGGATACTTCACTAGAGCCCTCATTTCATGGAGCTCCCATTCTAGCAGGAGGCATTTATGGAAACCCCAGGAAGGCATTCTAGTGTTAAGAAGGCAAGAATAGGGGCTTCCCTGGTGGCGCAGTGGTTGAGAGTCCACCTGCTCACGCAGGGGACACGGGTTCGTGCCCCGGTCCAGGAAGATCCCACATGCCACAGAGCGGCTGGGCCCGTGAGCCATGGCCGCTGAGCCTGCGCGTCCGGAGCCTGTGCTCCGCAACGGGAGAGGCCACAACAGTGAGAGGCCCGCATACCGCAAAACAAAAAAAAAGAGAAGGCGGCAAGAATATACTTATCTCTCTCTTTTTAAGAGCTTTAATATATAATACAGTGTATACTGTACTATTCATCCATTTAAAGTGGGCAATTCAGTGGTTTTTAGTATATTCAGAGTTGTGCAACCACCATGATCATATTATTTTTTAACCATGTCCTATTTTATTTTTAAATTTTTCTAAATTTATTTATTTTAATTATTTATTTTTGGCTGTGTTGGATCTTCATTGCTGCGTGCGGGCCTTCTCCAGTTGCGGCGAGCGGGGCTACTCTTCATTGCGGTGCACAGGCCCCTCATTGTGGTGGCTTCTCTTGTTGCGGCGCACCGGTTCTAGGCAGGTGGGCTTCAGTAGTTGCAGCATGTAGGCTCGGTAGTTGTGGCTCATGGGCTCTAGAGCACAGGCTCAACAGTCGTGGTGCATGGGCTTAGTTGCTCCACAGCATGTGGGATCTTCCAGCACCAGGGATCGAACCCATGTCCCCTGCATTGGCAGGCGGATTCTTAACCACTGTGCCACCAGGGAAGGCCAACCATGACCTGTTTTAGAATATCTTCATCACACTAAAAGCAGACACTCCCAATTTCCCCCTCCCAACCCCCAGCTCTAGGCAACCACTAATCAAATTTCTGTCTCCATATATTTGCCTATTCTGGACATTTCATATAAATGGAATCATACAATATGTCATCTTTGTGACTGGCTTCTTTCATTTAACATCATGTTTTTAATGTTTACATTGTAGCGTGTATTAGTACTTCATTTTTATAGATGAAGACTATCCCATTGTATGAATATACCACATTTTGTTTATCCATTCATCAACTGATGGACATTTGGGTTGTTTCTTTTTTTTTTTAATTGAAGTATATGAGATTTATGTGTTGTTTCCACTTTCTAGCTATCGCAACTAAAGCTGTTATGAACATTCATATAAAAGTTTTTATATGAACATATGTTTTCAATTCTCTGGAGTATATATTATCTAAGAATAGAATTGCTGAGTCATACGGTAACTGTTCAAATTTTTGAAGAACCACCAAATTATTTTCCACAGTGGCTGCAGCATTTTGCTTTCCTGCCCACAACGTATAAGGGTTCCAATTTCTCCATATTGTTACCAACACTTGTCTTTTATCATATTTTTAAAAAAATTATAACCATCCTAGTGGGTGTGAAATAGTAATTCATTGTGGTTTTGATTTGCATTTCTCTAATGACTTTTAATGTTGAGCTTTTTTTGCTGTTGTTGAGAATTTTTATATGTTTATTGTCCATTTATATGTCTTCTTTGGAGAAATGTCTGTTCATACCCTTTGCCAATTTTTTGATTTGGTTATTTGTTCTTTATTATTGAGTTGTAAGAGTTGTTTATATATTCTGGATACAAGTTCCTTATCAGATAAATGCTTTGAAAATATTTTCTCCCATTCTGCGAGTTGTTTTTCACTTTCTTCTTTAAAAAATAATTTATTAAGGTAAAATTCACGTAACATAAAATTAACCTTTTTTTTTTTTGCCGTATGCGGGCCTCTCACTGCTGTGGCCTCTCCCGTTGTGGAGCACAGGCTCCAGACGTGCAGGCCCAGCAGCCATGGCTCACAGGCTTAGCCACTCCGCAGCATGTGGGATGTTCCTGGACGGGGGCACGAACCCGCGTCCCCTGCATCGGCAGGCGGACTCTCAACCACTGCGCCACCAGGGAAGCCCAAAATTAACCATTTTAAAGTGAACAATTCACTGTCATCAGAATGCTGTACAACCACCACCTGTATCTAGTTCCAAAAGACTTCCATAACTCCCAAGTAAAATCCCTTACCCTTTAAGCAATTTCTCCTCATTCTCTCTTCCCCTCAGCCCCTGGCAATGACCAATCTGCTGTCTCTATGAATTTATCTATTCTAGACATTCATATAAATGGAATCATATAATATGTGACCTTTTGTGTCTGATTTCTTTCACTTAGCATAGTGGTTTGGAGGTTCATCCACATTGTATAATATTCCATTGCATATATATATATATTATATATATATATATATAATTTATTTATCCATTCATCTGTTGATGGACATTTGGACTATTTCTACCTTTTAGCTACCGTGAACAGTGCTACTATGAACATGCGTGTACATGTACTTGCTTGAATACCTGTTTTCAATTCTTTTGGTATATGGCTAGGAGTGGGATTCCCGGCTCATATGGTAATTCTGTAACTTTTTGAGGAATCACGAAACTGTTTTCCACAGCAGCTGAACCATCTTGTATCCCTATCAACAATGGATGAGTGTTCCAATTTCTCTACAACTTTGCCAACACTTCTTTTTTTTTTAAATTACAGCCATCCTAGCCTTTTCATTTCTTGATGGAAGCCTTTAAAGCACACAAGTTTTAAAGTCTAATTTACCTTTCTTTCCCATTTTTTTGCCTATGTTTTTGATGTTGTATCTAAGCAGGCTTTGACTAACCAAGGTCGCGAAGATTTGTTCCTAGATTTTCTTCCAAGAATTTTATGGTTTTAGCTCTTATCTTTAGGTCTATAACTCATTCTGAGTCAGTTTTGTACACAGTGTGAGAATTTTGTGTGCACACAGATATCCAGTTTTCTCAGCACCATTGGTTGATCTTGTGTCCTGCAACCTTGCTGAACTCGTTTACTAATTCCAGTACGTTTTTGTGGATTCCTTAGGATTTTCTATATATAAGATCATGTCATGTGTGTATAGAAATAGTTTTACTTTTTCTTTCTAATCTGGATGACTTTTACTTCTTTTTCTTGCCTAAAATTGCCCTGGCTAAGGCCTCCAGGACAATGTTGAATAGAAGTTGTGAGAGTAGACATCCTTGTCTTGTTCCTGATCTGAGAGGGAAAGCAACAAGGCTTTCACCATTAAGTGTAATGTCGGCCACTTGCTTTTTGTAGACGTTCTTTGTTGGGATGGGGAAGTCCCTTATTCCTAGTTGAGTGAGTGTTTTTAACATGAAAGAGTGTTGGATTTTGTCAAGTGCTTTCTTTGCGTCTACTGAGATGATTGTGTGGTTTTTATCCTTTATTTTATTGATATAGTGTGTTATATTAATCAAATTTTGGATGTCAAACCACTTCTGGTATAAATCTTACTTGGTCATGGTGTATAATCATTCTCTTGTGGTGCTGGATTCTGTTTGCTTATATTTTGTTGTGGATGTTTGCATATATATCCATAAGAGATATTTCTCTGTAGTTGTGATGTCTTTGGTTTTGGTATCAGGGTAATACTAGCCTCATACAATGAGTTGGGAAGTGTTCCCTCCTTTTCTATTTTTTAGGAGATTTTGTCAAGAATTGATATTCTTTGAATGTTTGATGGAATGTGGGTCATATCCTTTGGAGACAGGAAAGAGCTAGGGCTCTGGGACCTTGGGACCTTGGACAGAGGCAGCTGAATCTGACACACAGATCTGTTCTGATTGGTGGGCCCATTATTTTAAAACACTTGAACCAAATTTAAAAAAAAAAATCTAGAGATTTCACATAAGAATCCTGATTTTCAGATTCTCTAGAAAAGTCAGAGCCTTTGGCAGCACTGGCCTCTAATATGCTGAGTCGTGATGAATGGCCTAAGCTCTCTGGTTTACCTCAGTCTCCACCTTTCCTTGTTAATCCTGACACCAAGGCTGTGTGTCAGGTACCATTTGCATCATACTTATTCCTGGACCACTCTTTGTTAACTGCATGGCCACTGTAGGTATTTGAGTGGATGCTACCTGGTTTACCCTTGTTGAATCTTTGTTTGCTTATCTATAAAATGGAGACATTAAGAGTTCTTACCTTGGAAGATTTCAAGGAGGATTAAATGAGATGACTATAAAGAGGTGTACCACACAGGAGGCACTTAGTAGATTTACCCTTTGCTTTTTGCTGGCTGCGTAGTATTCCATTGCATGTATGTACATAATAGGTACAATTCTTCTAATGGTGGGCATATAGGTGGACTTCAATTTTTCTCTGTTTCACACAAGGCTGGATAGGACATCCGTGTATATGGTAGGCAGTGGTGGTTAAGAGTATATTGGCGCTACTGGATTTGAATCTCAGCTGTGTGACCTCTTTTTGTCTCCTATCCTCTTGAAATGGTTGAGATAAGGGGATGGGTGGGATGATCTCAGATGTCATTTGAAGATATATCTACAGTTTTGTCCACAGAAGGACTGGAAGTTTATGGGTGGGTGCAGGGGAAGATGCAAGAATCTCGAGGCCCTTTCTGCAAATGTGAGAGCTGGCGAGCCCTATCTCAGGATCTCCCCGCCCTGGGGTGTGAAGCCAAAGGCCAACTCGTTGCATCTGACTGACAGCTGGGCTGTCTCAGGAGATGAGATAAGTGGGTGTCAGGCAGAGGGAGGGAGGTGTCAACAACAGAGCGGGGGCAGGTGAGTGCACTGTGGACTGGGCTGAGCTCTCCACCCTCAACCCTGTCAGAGTCACAGAGCTGCTTAACCCTCTGAAGCAATGATGGTCCCAGACCCCCCTCCTGACCTGGCTGATCTGGTGCCCCCTCAAAATTATGCATGCAGCAGAGTTCCAGGACCCCGGCACTGAGCCAGCCAGGAGCTCAGCTGACTGACCTCAAGGTGGGAGGTGGCAGTGGTTATGGACTGAAGAAGTTTTTGAGGATTTTGAAGAGGAAGTGGGGCTTTTGCTTGTGGTTCCACTGTGTTTCTCTTTGTACTGCACAAGCTAGCCCAACACTCCTGGCTCTACTTTGCTTCCCAAACCGTTTAATGATAATAAGCTTTGATAGTTGCATACAACTTTTTATTTCAGCAACATCCTGCAAGCCTTCTGATAAGTGGGCTGTAAATTGCAAGGTCTGTGTCATGTTCCTATGGGCTTTATTCCCAGCAACCAGTCCAATGCCTGATACATAGTTCACAATTAATAAATATGTGAATGAATATGTGAGTGAATGAATGAATGACAGGTTCTTGGGGAACTTGCACAGTGCCAGATGCTAATTCTGCAGCACATTTCCCCAGTCCTTTACTTGGGTCTCCATCCATCTTTACTTTTCCGAGGGTCCTTTGGCCTCTGGAGGGAATCCAGACTCTACTGCACCACATTTGTGGCCCTTTTTGTCTGTTCATAGGTGCCCCTGAATTGCCCCAGGAATTCTTCCCTGAGGTCTCCTTCTCTTCTGGGACATCGCAGCCCCAACTTGGGTCACGTGATCTTGGGCCAGTCACTTTCCTTCTCTGAGTTTCAGTTTTCTTGTCTGTAAAACAGAAATAATAGCATGCATCTTGCCATTGTGTTGATGGAGTTAGATAAAGCTGGTCAAAGTGCTTTGCAGGGTTCCTGGCACATGGGGAGGGCTCGAATGCCAGGAGCTACTGTTGCTGTGGTATGTGGACTGGTGTGAGGGCAAGACTGCATTGGAGGAGAGCAATGGTCTCCAACCAGGGCTTAATGAATAAAGCAATAAAACTGAATGTAGTTCATGTCTCCAAGTGTGCTGCCCAAATTCTGGTCTTCCGAAGTGAGCCAGGAACATTCATCATCAGCTTTTAGGAAGCTGACTTGCAGATACTTGCCTAACTAGGCAAAGATTGATATACAATATTAACAGTAACCCACATTTGTTAAGTGCTTGCATTGGGCCCGGCACTGTCCTCAGGGCTTTACATAAATTATCTTGAGGAATCATTGAAAGAAGGCTGTGAGGCAAGTGCTATTATTATCCCCATTTGACAGATGAGGAAAGAGGGACAGAGGTTAAGTGACTTGCCCTAACGTCACAGAGCTGGGATTAAATCCAGCAGAGTTAACATTCTTTAAAAAAAAAAAATATATATATATATATATATATATATATATATATATATTCCAATTCTTTTCCATTATAGGTTATTACAAGATATTGAATACAGTTCCCTGTGCTATATGGTAAATCCTTGTTTATCTATTTTATATATAGTGGTGTGTATCTTTTAATCCTATGCTCCTAATTTATCCCTCCCCCTCCTCTTCCACGTTTCCTAACCGTAAGTTTGTTTTCTATGTCTGTGAGTCTGTTTCTGTTTTGTAAATAAGTTCGTTTGTATTATTTTTAGATTCCACATATAAGTGATATCATATAATATTTGTTTTTCTGTGTCTGAGACCTAATATTCTTAAACACTCTGCATATTACCTCTGCATGGAGATCCTTTCCAGCCTTGTGTGGAACAGGGAAAAATTGGAGTGCACCAACAGAGAAATGCTACATATTATGTCCATCAGAGGACATATAGGTGGTCCTCTGCAATGGAACACTATACGGTCAGGAAAAAAACAGGAGGCAAATGATGTGTACATTCTGGCATGAAATGATGGCCATAGTAGGTTGTTGATAGAAAGAGCTTCAGAACAGTACTATCATATAATTCATTTGTGTATAAAAACAAAATTTTAAAGTCCATTTACTTATTTATAGGTTCATGGATAAATGTCTAGGAGGATGAACACCAAACAATTCACACTCACCACTGGGAAACCATGAAGGAGAGGAGCTTCCATTTTTTGTCTTTATATTCTATGTTGCTTGAATCGTTGACCACTCATCTGTATTATTTTGTAATTAACAGAAAGATGAAGAAAGCAACTGCACAGTGAGCCAGGAGCCTGAAGACCCCTGTCCACCCCTCCCGCCTTTCTGCTCCAGACGCTGATTCTTTTCTGAGGCCTCCCTGGTGTTTTCTGCTCAGCACTGAAGGCTCCTCAACCCTGCTTCCCCTCCACGATCATTTCTCAAGCCCCCTCTGGTCTCCAAGGACTTGCCTTGGCCTGGGTCTCTCATCTGGGTCCAGGCATTGGTCCAGGTTTCCCAGGAGGCCATGGTCCTACCCCTTGTGCTACCCCTCAGGGGGATGTGGGACATGGTGACATCACAGTTAAGCTGGTGACATCACAGTGGACCTGGAGGCTGACAAGACAGAGGACCTGGCAAGGCCCAAGAGAAAGGAGCAAGGAAGGGATTGGCAGGTAGAGGCTGTTTCCAGTGGGAACTTGAGGGATTGTGTCCCCAGCCCTCCTCCTGGGACACTCCTAACCAGGTCTTTCAGGGATTGGAGATTTGGAAATCTCCAAGGCCATTTTCCTTTTTGTTCCTAACCAAGAGGTTGTACACTTTTCTGTGAGCTGGGAGCAGAGTGTGATGCCAGGAGCGGGCGGAGTTGGCAGATGGAAGCCGAAGGTGTGTGTGAATCCTCCTTCGAGATGTGGGTGGGGCCTTCCACAGGTACCCAGTGAGGCTCTTGCACCCTTAGATTCCAGGCAAGGCTGGAGGGGAGGCAGGCTGTGTCCTGGGAGGCTGGGAGGGCTCCAGCTTTGGGGAGTGGAGTTCTGGTTGACCAAGATGGCAAGGAGTGCCATGGGAAGGGCTGCCTGCTAATCTGAAGGACGCTGAGAGGGCAACTGGTATGTGCAGTGTTGGTTGGGGGAGAGGATGGGGAGGGTGGTCTGGGCCTTGGGAATGGCACTTCGGAAGAGAGTATGGGGGGCACAAATGAAGCAGTGGGGGTGGCACTGGGGGTGGGCTGATATTGCCAAGAGACAGTGGAATCTGAGGGTTGGCACTAGAGAGCTCTTGGCTATTTGCTGTGTGACTCTGAGTGAGTTGCTTACTCTCTCTGAGCTTCTGTTCCGTCATCATGGGGATAATAAAACCAACCGCACAGGCTTATTGTGAAGATTAAATAAGATAATGTTTACGAAGCCCCTAGCACAGTGCCAGGCACGTAGTAACCATAAATGTAGCTATCTACTCTAACCCTCGGAGTATTCCAACCTGAGCAGCCTGGTGCTTCATCTATTCTGGACATGCATAGTGCAGGATTCTTGGTTGTAACCTACAGAAACCATTTCAGGAGGATTTAAGGAGAGAAGGAGGGAATTCCCTGTTGGTCCAATAGTTAGGATTCTGTGCTCTCACTGCTGAGAGCCCAGGTTCAATCCCTGGTCAAGGAACACAAACCACGCAGTGTGGGCAAAGGAAAAAAAAAAGAAGAGAGAGCGAAAGGAAGAATTCACTTAAAAGATGCTGGGGGGGCTTCCCTGGTGGTGCAGTGGTTGAGAGTCCGCCTGTCGATGCAGGGGACACGGGTTCGTGCCCTGGTCTGGGAAGATCCCACATGCCGCGGAGCGGCTGGGCCCATGAGCCATGGCCGCTGAGCCTGCGCGTCCGGAGCCTGTGCTCCGCCACGGGAGAGGCCACAGCAGTGAGAGGCCCGCGTACCACAAAAAAAAAAAAAAAGATGCTGGGGAAGCTCAGAGAAGGTTTGGGAAGGCTGCAGAGCCAGGCTTGGAAAGCAGGGCCAGGACCACACCCCCAGTACCAGCCCTGAGAGGACTGGTGACACCCTCTGAACCCCTTTCTTCCCTCTGCTGTCCTGGAGGCTGGGGCATCACCATCTACGTACAGAGTGGGTTCCACCGACCTGCCACCTCAAGGCCACTGGCTTCTTTTCCTTTTTCTTTAATTAAAAATTTTTTTAAATTTATTTAGTTTATTTTTGGCTGCACTGGGTCTTTGTTGCTGTGCGCGGGCTTTCTCTAGTTGCGGCGAGCGGGGGCTACTCTTCGTTGCGGTGCGCGGGCTTCCCATTGCAGTGGCTTCTCTTGTTGCAGAGCACGGGCTCTAGGCGGGCGGGCTTCAGTAGTTGTGGCACACGGGCTCAGTAGTCGTGGCTCGCAGGCTCTAGAGCGCAGGCTCAGTAGTTGTGGTGCTCGGGCTTAGTTGCTCCACGGCCTGTGGGATCTTCTTTGACCAGGGCTCGAACTCATGTCCCCTGCACTGGCAGGCGGATTCTTAACCACTGCACCAGCAGGGAAGCCCCAGGGCCACTGGCTTCTGATCACAGTCTGGATGGGCACATCTGGTCAGTCTGGTCCATGCCATGTGCCCGCACCACGCGCTGGAGCAAGGAGGTAGGAATTCAGCATGCGGCCATTTTGGCTTTTATAGTGGAATGTGCCTTCTACCTCCCTCCGGACTCATGTGGGAGAAAGTTCCAGATGCTGGGCATCCAAAAAACCTGGCAAATATCTACATGGGAAACAAGAATGAGTAAAGAGTGGTCCCTGACCTTGAGATACACACAGACACGTAGGGGTCAGTTTTATGGGCAAGTGATTATGACAGGAAGCGACGGGGGCCAGAGTGGAAGTGAGTACTGACCAGGGGCTGAGCTGGCAGAGTAATATGCCCCTTGCCTACAATGGAGAGTTCGAGATGTCCCTGTGCATTCCATGCCACCTGGGTGGCATGGCCAGGTGGAGTTTGAGGCCTGGATGGGGCTGCCACACTGGACCAGACACTGCGGACACACCAACCGGGCAGAATTTGTGTGAGGCCGGGGGGTGATGCACCTTCTGCTCACAGGAACGATGAAATTGCTCAGCCTAAAGCTGTTTCTGGCCTAAAGGGTCTCCCTTTTGATATCTAGTCATGCCTTACAAGCATTTTGCTGTGTCTTTGAATTATCTCTTGCTGGTGGGGGCGGGGCCCTCAGCATTCTATCTAAACTAGAGAAAGGATTCCCCAGAACCGAGAAATCAGAGATGGGACAAAGAGGAGGAAGATGTACTCGTTGCCTCCTAGGCGCCTGCTGTGTGAGATCGGATTCCTGCTTTCTCCCCTGCCTCACCCTACGTTGCCTCCTCTTGTCTCTGCCTGTTTCTGTCCCTGCCACCACCGTCACTGTCTTCCCTCTCAACATCACTGCCCGTCTCTGTCCCCGTTGGGCCCGCATCCCTGGAAGGACCCCAGCTCCAGCCTCTGAGCCCTGCTCTGTCCCCCTCCTGCTCAGCCATCTGAGTTCTCTGAGAACCAGAGTTAACCACACCCCACTCCATCCCAGCCCGCACACTGAAATCCCAGTAGCTCCAGTTTACTGTGGCCCCAAGCTCTGGCAGTGTTGTCTCAGGTAGGTAAAGGCAGGTGGGCGGCTCGCCCTTGTCAGGTCCCACAGGGCCCCCGCCTGCCTGCCTACCCCCCCTTCCTATTTGTGGCAACTTCAAATGTAGCGCCTTCCTGTCACCTCTCACACCCACGGGGGCCGCAAACACAGACAGAGGCTGGCGGCCCACCTGCCCACCTGCTTCCTTCCCCAGCCAGAGGGGACTTCTGCCGAGCCAGGTGAAGAGCCTCACCCAGTCCGTCTCTCCTTCTAGGGTGTTCTGAGACCCGGGGCAGGTTGGGAGGAGTCAGGGAAGAGAGAGAGGAGACCGGGTTTTGGAGGAATGAGACACCCGCGTGAGGGTGCCAGGCTCCGAGGGGCACCGGGGGTTAAGGAGGGTTACGGGGGGGGGAAAGGGAAGGGCCTCGGGACACTTGCCGAGCTGCGTGGTCCCTGGGCTGCGCGGGCCTCAGTGAAAGCAGCAGAGAAGTGAGGCGCTAGCCGAGCAGACAGCTGGCACAGGGCAGCCTCCTGTCAGCCAGTCAGGACTGGCGGACTCTGGGTCCGCTCGCTCAGACCACCCCTGCTGAGGAAGCTGAGCCCGGAAAGTCTGGGTGGCAGGACATTGGGGCTTCCTCAGAGGCCCAGAAAGGTTGTGTGGATGAGCTTGGGGACAGGGGCACCCCTCAGTGAGGAGCCTGTGGTTGGTAGAGTCTTGGAATAGCTTCTCAATTCCCTGTGGCCCTGAGGAGGTCTGGAATGTTTCCTCAGATCTCTGAGCTTACCTGGAAGTACCTCCATGAGGACCTTCCTCTCTCCTCTCTTCCCCAGGAATGGGATTCAGGCCAGCTGGGCTCTTTGCCTCTGATTGGCCAGTCTCCATTCAATCCTCTTCTTGCCCCTACCAGGAAAGCATCATTGGCTTTCATGTCATCGCTGAGACAGTCCTTTCACATCAGCCAGTCCAACCCTCCCAGTTTGCAGATGGGGAAACTGAGGCCAGGAGGGGCAGTGACTGACTCAAGGTCACACAGTGGTTTCCTGGGAGAGCCAGTCCTCGAAGACAGGCTCTTATTTGGAGGACCTTCACTGCTCACCTGTGACTGACCTGTCTTCCCAGCAGGTAGTGGGGGCATGAAGGGGGAACCCGCTCCAGAGTTGGGTTGTTGCCACAAGACTAAGCCCCTGGGGAGCACAGGAGACTCCCTGTCCCCCCACTCGGACTCCCAGCTCTGCCAAGGCGATCAGGTAAGATGCGGTCCCATCCCCAATTTTGAGGCCAGGCTGCTTCTGGAAGGAGGGGATGTTAGGAAGAAGTAGGGGGAAAATCTGAAGGGACCTAGATTCCCCTGGTCCTGAGCACCCGCACCCCAGCACATCACGGGAATGTGCCTTTGGAAGCGCCAGAGACCCTGTCCCGCGCCCCAGGGGCCCGACTCTCCTGTGAGGCATGAGAAGGGACAGGGCCATGCAGGAAGCTTGGCTGTGTGACCGTGGCCTGGGCCTCAGAGGGAGGAGGCTCAGGGCCCTCCTGCGGGATACACAGTCTTTGATGAGGATTTTCTCTAAGTTCACCTTGGCTCCATTCAGGTAGTTAGTCTGAGGGTGGTCAGGAAGGAAGGGGAGGAGGAAGAGCAGGGCTGAGTGAGGGGTTCTGGGGTAGGGGGAGGGTAACCCTGGGGGTGGACGTGTGAGTCCCTTGGGAACGCGGATGAGGGAAGGGGAAGCCATTTGAGTGACAGACATGGTGGAGGCGGGTGTAGGTTGGGGGTTGGTCTTAGCTTCTCCTCCCTCTTTGGAAACCAAACTAGGGGTGGAACCATCCCAAGGGACTACCCCAGGGGACTCCCAGTCCCTGGCCCCCAAGCCCCTTCCCCCTGCCTTCCAGGTCTTGCCAGGCTCCAGGCCACTTCCAGACACAGTGGATGCCCATGGCCCGTCCTGTGCCAGCTGGCTGTACCCCTTGTCACTGGCACTGGCCAGATCTTCCCTGCTGGCCTGCCCTCAGGGCCCGGACGTATACCTGTGCACCCTGAAGTCAGCACCCCCGGGCACAGCCCCGCAGGGTCTCAGAGAGGATGCCTCGAGCACAAGTAAGCCCAGGGCACGGGGCTGCACCTTGGTGGAGGCTGGAGGTGGGAAGCACTGTTAGGTTTGGGGATGAGAGACATTGCAGACCCAGTGTCACTCGTGAGGACAGTGCCTCAAGCACGTGTTACTGCCACATTCTGAGCTGGAGCTCTGCCTGGGGGTGCGAGGGGCTCTCAGGTGGTGACACGTGAGCAGAGGTGAGCAGAGGAGGTGGGCAGTGGTTTTCTCAGGCGTGGGTATGGGATCTGGTGTAGGCGTAGCTATTCCCGGCGGTTGAGAGCGGCGCTTTGTCTGCCTAGAGTGTTTGAGCTAGAGGGGCCTATTTTATAAGACAGGAGCCCTGACTGGGAGTCAGGGAGTCGTGGGTGGAGTCCTGGTTCTGCCCTTTCTGGCTCTATGACATCATGGAGGCCAGTTTCTTCTTCCACAAAAGTACAATCTCACTAACCTATGTTCTACGTTTATTGTTTACGATACCCCATTTCCTTACGCAACTCAACCTGGAGGGCAGGGACCATGCTGCTGTGTCCTTTATTTCCCCAGCACAGAGTAAAGCAGCTCAGTAAAGCTGGCTGAGTGAATAAATGAGGATCCAAGCAGACAATCTACTTTTTAATCTTTATACATATTGAATAGTTTACTTTCTATCACTCCCAGTTTAACTCCTACCTCACTGGCTGTTGCACCTCAGTCTCCCTTGCTTGCTTTCCTTTACGTACCTCCTAAGTCTCCCCCTGCTCAGGAACTCAGTCCAGAGCCGCCGCCTCATCCCTCCCCTCCCCTCTCCTCCCATGTTCCCATCTCCTCTCTTCTCCTCTCCTCTCTCTTCTTTCCCCCCTTCTCTCCTGTTCTCTTTATCTAGAGTAGCAGTTTGATAGAACTTCCTGCAGTAATGGAAATGCACTGTACTTGTGCTGTCTGATACCATACCTACTGAGCCTTTTAAGTGTGGCTAGTGCAAGTGAGGAACTGAAGTTTTTACTGTACTTACTTTAATCGATTTAAATGTGTCTGGTGGCTACCATTTTGGACACAGCAGATCTAGGACCACCTTTTATGGGATCTCATTTGGGCCCATGGCACCCAGATTTATGTCTCCAGCTCAGGCTGCTCTGTTAATCTCCAAACCAATTCACCCAACTGCCCATTTGACTTCTCCACCTGTACGTCTAACAGGTTTCTTGAATCGCTTTCACTCTCTGAAATTATTATGCGCTGCACAAATTCTAGCCTCTTTTATTGGCAAGGGCAATTGCAGACCAGGAAAGCCCAGAGAGGGGAGGTGCCGCGCAGGCTAGAGCCCTCTCTCAGCTCTGAGCCAGGCAGGTTGATGCAGAGCAGAACTTTACCCAAGTCTGTGCGGCCCTGACCGTCTTCCCTTTCCTGCTCAGGGCACCAGCCACCAAGGCGGCCCGCCGGCTCCTCCAATGGCAAGAAACTCACAGCCAAGTACCCTCTGAGCAGGGACAAGATGGGAAGCCAGCGGGAAAGAGCTGGCGAGGGGTCCCCCGGCCCATCCTTCTCTCCTCACAACAGCTCTTTCCCAAACCCGTGGCAAGATAAAAAGAGCCCCAGTCCCTTGGCTTTCTGCTCCTGGCCCCCACCCACCCCCATTTCCAAAGAACTCCCATCCCACCTCTGCCCGTTCTATCCTGTGTACCCACTTCTCCTGCCCTCACCTTACCTGGTCACCTGTGGGGGCCTACCTTCTGTGCAGTGTCCCCCCCTCTTCATGCTGCCCCAGAACACCTCCTACACCACCATGGCTGTGCCCACCTTGCTGATGAATGTCTATGAGGCCGGGCACTCCAGCACCCAGGGGGAGACCCTGCACCCCTACGCAGGGGCCTCTCAAGCCTCTGGCCAAACCCAACCCTCCCAGGCCCGGAATCCAGGCTCTGCAGCTGCCAGGACCGACTCCACAGGGCTGGAGCATGCTGGCCGGGTGGTTCCAGCAAAGTCGGCCCCGCCGGGCTCCCAGGCGGGCTCTTCGGCACTGCCTTATCCGCTGAAGAAAAAGAATGGCAAAATCCTGTACGAGTGCAACTTGTGCAGCAAGAGCTTTGGGCAGCTCTCCAACCTCAAGGTATCTGCCTCTGGGCTCCGTGGCTCCCCTCGGCATCCTTCAATGACCCCCCTCCCATCCTGCTTCTAGAATCAAGGACCTTACAGCCAGAAGGAACTCCTGGGCAACCTCTAGGGCCTATGACCTTGGCTGGTTCATTTGGCCCCTCAGTTTCACATCCGTAGAGAGGAGTCCTCTCCACACTAAAAGACTGTCTATGAGATCCTCTCATTTAAGTTAAAAATAGGGAAACTGAGAAAAGATTTGCCCAAGGTTGCCTTGATTTCATGGTGCAGTCAGGTCTTGATCTCAGTCTCTCAACATCTAGGGCAAAGCCCTTTCTTGAACAGCCATCCTCTCTGATTCCCAGTTAAGCCTCCTCTTGTTTACTTATTTGAAGTTCAGGTCGGGGAACAGGTAGATTTTAGTGAGTCTAGACCACAGACCTGACAACCAGCCTTTATCATGTGGGATCCTGCACATCAGCGCCGTGCTGTAAGCATCATTATAGGCATCGTCCAGCAGGGGGTAACCATGGGCACATCCCTGTGTATCAGCAAAGACCGGAAGCTAGGCGCGAGTTGGCACCTGCTGAAGTTGAGGAAAAGTTACGGTTATTGGAGAACAGCCCTTCTGCATCCTCTAGGACATGAATTCTTAAACTCTAACGAGCCTCAAACCACCTGGAGAGCTAGTAAACATGCATATTCCTAGGCTCAGCCCCAGAGATTTTAATTCAGCTGGTCTGGGGTGGGGCCTGAGAATCTGCATTTCTAACACCCTCCCAGGTGATGCTGATGCTGCGGGACCATACTTTGAGAAGCACTGCACAAGATACACACACACACACACACACACACACACACACACACACACACACACACACACACGGGGTACCCCTCACCTGGCCAGCTAACCACAGCCATCTCCCCTCTTGCAGGGCAGCAGAGAGAGAGAGGGGATCCTGGGGAATGGTAGATTGGCCTTCAGGGAGGTGATACAGATGCAGGGGGATTGAGAGGCCTTGATGCCAAAAGGGGGCCCTATGGGGATGTGGGTAGAGATTTGAAGAGGATCCCCGGCTCTGCTGGAGGGCTCTGGGCAGTTGGCAGCATTTCTCCCACACCTGGCTCAGGTCCATCTGCGTGTGCACAGCGGGGAGCGCCCGTTCCAGTGTGCCCTGTGCCAGAAGAGCTTCACCCAGCTCGCCCACCTGCAGAAGCACCACCTGGTGCATACTGGGAAGCGGCCCCACAAGTGCCCGGTGAGACCATCCTCCCCCTCCCCTGTACTCCTGCAGGCTGCGGAAGAATTCTAGGCCCCTGGGGGATGGCACCCGTGGCCTCCATTCCCCAACCATCCTGAGCAAGTGGAGACAGGACAGGAGGCAAGGTTTGGGGGAAAGAGGGAGGTGGAAGGGAAGGGCCAGGACATGATATTGGAGGTCACCCCCTGGGCCTGGAGGGGAGAAAAGAGATGTATGTGTGTGGGGGGAGAAGAATGAAGTTAGGAGTCCTGGGGATACCCATTGCCTACTTCCCAGCATAGTTGGAGGAGTTAATGCTATAGTGTGTGCAAAGTATATAAACACTACTTATAACATCAGCTCAATGTTAGCTCCCTCCCTCTTTGAGCCTCACCATGTCCCTTGGGAGGTCAGAAGGGCCCAGACTCTTTCCCTGTTTTAAAGAGGCAGAAATAAAAGCAGCATAGTGGTTATAGTCCGGGCTACCTGGGTTCAAATCCTAGCTCTGCCTCCAACTTGCTGTGTGAGCTTTGGCTAGTGGCTTCACTTCTCTGAGCCTCTGCGTTTTCACTGTAATATAGGAGTAGTACTTAGTCCTGCTTCTCCAGAGTCCTGGAGAAGACTAGTACACGAGACCAGTTCCTGGCATGTAGCAGCTCCCAGTAAATGTTAATTACGCCCACTGAAGCTGCAGCCCCACGCATAAGGGTTCTATGTGATTATCTCATTCAGTCCACCATACCTATGAGGTTAGGTATTAATACTCTCATGTTACCAATAAGGAGAGCAAGGATCAGAGAGGGGAAGTCACCTATACAAGGTCATGCAGGGAGTAAAAGAACCAAGATACCAACCCAGTCTGACTGGCTACAATCTGCGGGTCCCAGGGAGGAATCATGGGGGAAAGCTTCCAGGCTTGCACTACAGGGAGGTGGTAGGGGGGTATTTTCAAGATGGGGAGGGGGAGCAGAGATCCTGGGTCAACCAGGTGGGCAGAGCTGACGCCAGTGCCCATTCCCATCAGATGTGCCACAAACGCTTCAGCAACTCCAGCAACCTCGACTCACCTGCGCCTGCACTCAGGGGCCCGGCCCTTCCAGCGCAGTGTCTGCCCAAGTCGCTTCACGCAGCACGTTCACCTGAAGCTGCACCATTGGCTGCACGCACCACGGCCCTGCAGCCTTGCTCACACCCACCTGCCCCTGGCGTCTCCTGCCTGCCTTGCCCGATGGCTCCAGGGGGCACTAGATCTTGTGGTGGCCCCATCAGAGAGGCAGATAGACTGGGACGTGGACAAGGTCAAGGTGTCCTCAGCATCCCGGGGAAAGCAAGAGCAGCCAGCCTGAGCAGTGGTGCCAGGACTGCCCTGGGGAGGGGGCAGGGGCAGAGCAATTAAAGGATTTTCTCTATGATGAGTTGAGGTCTCCTGAGCTTCAATAGTGGAGGGGGAGGTCACCATGTATTTGCCAGACTTCACACCCCACTGCACCTGGCAGTTCAGGGAACACAGCCAGGAAGAGACTATGCTGCCCACCGCGTGGGGTGGGTGCCTGCAGCCATCTACTCTGGCTGGGTTTGAGTTCCACTCTGTTTGGGACCTATCTGGGACCAGCCCCACCATCTCAGCTCGCCGATGGACAGTCCAGCCTTCCAGGTCGCTGCAAGGTGCAGACCGTGCTGCCAAGCACAGGACACACTGCCCTCTTTTCTGAACAGATGTTCCAGCACCTGCCCAGATGCCTGTCTGCTGCTTGCCGCAACATTCTTGTCTCACAGTTCCTACGTGCTCCCTCAGCTGGTACTCCCTGCCGTGGTCAGGTGCGGCATACTCCTCCCTCTGTACATGCCAGGATCTGAGCTCCCTGTGGGAGAGGCAGGAACACAAGGATATCAGTGTCCACTCATGACCCACAAGCAAGATGTCCCCCTGTGTGTCAGGACCAGTCATCACAGAGGACAAATGGCTAGGGAGGCATCAAGCTCGGTGAAGGGGTAGAGGTCCTACAAGGACTGCCGGCAGGGAAGAACTAGCAGAGAGCCTGGGGAACTGGGACCCTCCTGACGGTCTTTCTTCCTGCAGTCCCAGAGGATCCCCCAATGTGCAAGGTACCCCCCCCCGAGAGTTAAGAGAGGGAGCATCAGGTGGGAAAGGGTACTGCCCTTTGGGGGTACAGGAGGCCCAGGTTATAGTCACAACAGTAGTAGTATTAGTAAATCATAATAGTTGGCCAACTTCCAGCAGGGGTCGCCGTTCCCATCCCTGTGGGTTTCGGATAGGCTTCCCCACCAGGGGAAGATTCCCCCACAGGCGAGATTCCCGCTGTGTCATAGGGTCTCCAGGACCGAGAGAGAGAACTCTCATAAGGGCCCACCATGGCAGGGTAAGGGCAGGGTCGGCGTCGGTCCCCACCAGTATCGAGGTCTAGGTTCCAAGCCCACCCTGTCACCCTTTTGGCTCCGCCCAACATGCCAACCAATCAGGCTAGCCCCCCAATCACGCCCATTCCCGCCCCTGGCTCCGCCCCTGCGTTCTAGCCCCTCCTTCTCCGGGGGGGCGGGAAAGACGCTTGGCTCAGTCCAGCCTCCTGGCCACTTCTAGCCCCAGGACCCTCCTCTTCGCCCTACTTTGTGCAGGCCCAGCTTGAAGGCTTCCAGCACCGGGACCCCGTGGGCCCCTGGCGCTTCCGGGGTCCTAAAGAAGTAGCGCAGACAGGGCCGAGAGCTGGAGCGGGGCGGGGATGGGGTGGGGGAAGCGGGGGAGGGGGGTGGCCCGGGTGGGGACGACCCCTGGAGAGCGCACCCCCTGCCCTGGGGCTTGGGCAGCATCTGGATCGGTCCTCACCCCGCGCCCGCACTGCGGGCCGGGCGCTGTTTGCTCAGCGGGGCGGGCCGGAGGAGGCGTTTCTCTGCAAATGAGCTGGATTTGGGAGGTCCCCGCGGCCTGGGACCGGTCAGGTGTCCTGACGCCCCGAGCCTGGAACCTTGCCCTTGCCATCGCCGAGCGGCGCGGGGTCCTGGGGGCCCGCCTGGCTCGCCGCCTGGCCGGGCTAGGGGTACGGAGGGAGTGCAAGGGAAAGCCAATCCCGGAGGAGGCCAGATCCCGGGATAGGTGAGGGGTTTGGAGGAGGGCCGCTTGGGGCGCCCCTGGGCCCAAGGGTGTGGGTGTGCGTCTTGGAGTGTACCTGATGTTCAAATAAGCCTGTATGAGTGTCTGGGAGCATAAAAATATACCTGTCAGTGTACCACGATTTTGGTTATGTGGACTTTATATTATAAAGTTCCTGTGCTTTTATAAAACTTTACAACAAATTTGCAATTTCCTAAGTCTGGCAGGTGGCATGCCAGGGATCTCCTGATTTTTCTCTCCAGAGATAGTTGAAAGGCAAATATGGGGATAGGCAGTCCTCCTGCCCCTGTGGACTTTGATTCTCTCATCACAGGACAGTTTAGCTCTGGTCTTCACATCCCTTTGTCATGAGTATGACACGTTCCTGAGTTGGCTTAGACTGCATTGCATTCGCCCTTAAATGCCATGGAGAGGTTTCCCCCTGTCATCTCAGATTGTAATAACATTAAACTTTTATTTGTCACTTGCTTGGTGCTGTACCTGGATTATCTCATTTAATCCTCACAGCAGCCTGACAAGGTGGGTATTTTGTGTGAGTCAGATAAGGAAATGGAGGTCCAGAGAGGTGAAGTCACCGCCCCAGTCACACAGCTGGGAAGTGGTGGGGCTGGGACACAGGCTTAAGCAGTCTGACTCCAGGGCCCGCGTCCTGAGGCACTGGGCTGCTCTGTTTCTGGAGAGATTTCGGGACTGCAAGCCAGGGGGCCGGAGCTCTGTCCTAACCCTAGATGCCACTGGCCACGTGACCCTGAACAAATTGCTACATCTCTCCCAGCTGGTTCACTCTTACCTGATGTCTGAGAGAAAGGGAAAAGGCTCTGTGGGTGGCCAGGCTGAATGGCTGAGACGGGCATAGCGAAGAGGACCCCAGTAGCTCACAGGCCCTATATCTGCAAAGAACATGGCATGTGCTCTCAGGCACGGGGTGTTTGTGTCTCTGTGCAGTGACTGGGCACTTTGTTCTGATCTTATCATGACAGGGCTGTCTCCAGCCTACCCTGGGAGGAGTGGAGGCGGTCGTGGTGGGGCCAGAGTGAGGGGAGGAGTTTGTGCTGCTCTCTCACACCAAAGAGAGAAGGGAGGGGAGGGCCTAGCCACCCTATACCTGGAAGCCTGGGTGGCCGCCGGGGGTGCCCACACCCTGCCAGTGCCCTCTCTGGAAGTCACATCCCCTCCCTTTACCCTGTCTGGCAGGAACCTGCCCTATAGGCCCAGATGGAACTGCTCCTCCCTTTCTTTCCCCACTTGAGAGGAGGCAGGGCTGCGGGTGAGTCAGGGACAGGAAGGGCAGGGTAGGGACTTCACATGCTCCTGGGCCAGCATGATGATACATCCCATGTGTGCACTTGGACTTGGTTCTCACTGGCTGTGGGAATGGGACTCTGGCCCTGAGGCACAGGCCTCCGCTCCCTGCTGATTGCCTGGGTGGGGGGCAGAGTGTATGGAGAGGGCAGCCAAGGCACTTCCTCATCTTGCCCCCATTAGCGTGGTGATGCCCAACCAACCTTTGGAGTGATACCATCCTAGTGCCTTAACTCCAAGGCTCACTAGCTGTGTGACTCCAGGCAAGTCACTTTACCACTCTGGACCTCAGTTCCTTACCTGAAAAATGAGGACAATAATATCTACATTTTAGGATTATTTGTGAGGCTTAAAGGAGATTAGGTAGGCCTGGTACCTAGTGCTAAACCTGGCATAGGGTGGGCCTCAGCAAATGGCAAGCTTTTGAATTATTAGGGTACTGTCCTTTTTCTGTATTCTGGCCCTGATACAGGCCTAGTCCCCATTTTGGTCCCAGGCCCATCCCATCCCTGTCTCTCTGTCTCTGGAGGTGGAGTGGACAGCTGGGGGAGGGAGCAGAGAGGAGGCTGCTGCATAGACCTCCCCTGCCCCGGCCCCCCGCCCCCCAAGATTTCAGGTGCTCATCCTGCCTGTGTGGGCCCTGAGAGAAGAGGGGGGAGAGCCACCAGGTCCAGTCTGGGGGTGGGAGAGGAGGAGGCTACTTCATTCCTTTCCCTGTGCTTCCTTCCCAGGCCCTGGGGTGGCCAGAGCCGCCCTGACCTGGCCCAGGGCAGCACCAGCAGAGTCAGCCTCAAGGTAGGAGAGAATACAAGGGTGGGGGAGTGTAGGGGAGCAGAAGCTCTGGGACGGGCTGGGCCGGCCCTGAGAACCCTGACTTACAAGTTAGGCAACTGGAGTTCTCTCATCCCTCCTCTGCCACGGATTCACTGTGACCCTGAGCAGATCACTTCCCACTTCTGAACCTCAGCTTCCCCATCTGCAAAATGGGAACAGTAATGCCTCTTAGGGCTGTTGTGAGAAATAACGTAACAGATGTAGAACCTCTAGTGCAGGGCCTAGATGCTCAGAAAACAGCTTCCTAATGTCGGGGCCCCTGGGGGAGGCATGTAGGGGCAGTACCTGTTCTCAGGACCCCTTTCCACACTCCCTCCTTTAGCTTGACCTTCCCCATCTTTGACCCCTTTTCCCCACTTCCTGGCATTGCCCCCAGGGGTGACGCTGGGCCAGTGCCTTAACCTTCTGCCTGCAGTTTCCCCATCATCAGTGGGGACCTGAGCCATGGATTGGACAGAGACAAGGTCCCCCACTCCCCACCCCCTGGAGGAGCAGACGGCTTCCTCTGGAGGTGGCTCACGCAGCCATGTGTCTCTCTGTGATCCTGAATGCTATCGATCGTTACTAGCATTTAACTGAGCACTGCTGGTACTCTGCACGGATTATCTCATACAATCTTCACAGCACTCCCAGGAAGCAATAGTTTTATTATCACGCCCATTTACACATGGGGAAACTAAGATGCAAGAGGTATTGCAGCTAGAAAGTAACAGAGCTGAGAATCAAGCCCAGCTTGCCTTGCTCTGGGCCCCCGGATGAATCATCCAACCCTCCTGTTTCTTGAGATGTTCAGCCTCTGGGGAGTGAGAGGCTGCATCTATTTCATAGATGAGTAAATGAAGGCATTTGGGATCAAGGGCCCCTGCTAGGAGGAATTTGACCCCAGACTTGGCTCCTCTGTTGCCTGGGACGCAAACCCATCCCTGAAAACTGGTGTTTTGGATGGCAGTCTCCATTTGGGTCTGTGGTCCTGAACCCTCTCCCCTCACACACACGGCTCGGCTGGGCCCCAGGGGAAGACAGTGGACAGAAGTCAGTGTTGCCCCACTTAGGCGAAACCTCTTTCCAGGCTCGCTCTTGTCCCAAGAACATCTCTATGCCCAAGTACCTCCTCCCAAGTGTGTTTGGGAATCTTGGGCTGGGAGGGTACTGGGGAGTTGGCTGCAGGCTCTCTGGAAGCCAGGAGCGGGCAGAGGCCACAGGCATTTGTGGCAGGCATGCCCACAAAGCCCCTAAGGCCCAGGTCAGCTGGTGCCAAAGGGCTGGAGGCCAGAGGATTCCTGGGAAATCAGCAGTTGGCCTGAGAATCAGGAGCCCTCACTGTGTGACTTAAGTCATGTCAGTGTCCGCTCTGGGCCTCACTTTCCTCGTGTGTAGAATGGGAAGGGGTGAGTTAAATGCTGAAGGGCCTTTCCAGAGCTCTGCCTCTTGGTCCAGATCCTGTGGCTTAAGAGGCAGTCTCTCCTTAAGGCAGCTCTGCTTGGTGTCAGAGCTCTGCTCAGCTTCTTCTGTGACCAGGAGGGCAGCCGGGGTGTCAGGGGTACCCAGAAGGCAGGGGAGTGATGCTGTCACCCGGTCTCTGCCTCTGCTTTCCCTCAGGCCCAAGCCCAGAGCCTCTCAGAGTTGGACCTTTGGGCAGGGAGCCGTGGCTCCTGGCTTTGGAAGCGACGACACAGCTCAGGGCGGTCTGCTGAGCCACCGGGGCACCTACAGAGGCCAGCAGTGGGCAGCGCCTCTGACCTGGCCAGCTCTGCCTCTGTGGGCCAGAGAGCCTGGCACTGGCGGTGACCTCAGCAGAGCCTGCTGGGACCAGGTGTCCCTCATGCCCACCACCAGCTCCTGGATGTTTGGAACAAGGATCTCCAGGCTGCACCTGCCTGCAACCCCGTACACAGCCCAGGAGATTCCTGAGGCCTGAGCCACCCAGCAACCCGGAAGACGTGCGGCCCCGCCCAGCATCCCCCCCCAGGGCAGAGGGGGCAAAAGGGTGAGCCTACCAGCGCAGGGCCAGCCCTGCCTGAGCCAGCCCAGACTCTACGTGAGTGTCCCTCTGCCACCACATCACCGGCACCCTGCAGGGGCGTGGGCAAGCACCTGGGGAGGAGACTCAGGAGCCCAAACTGGCCCAACCAGCTCCCCACGCCTGCGGCCCTGAGGAATCCAGGGGCTGGCAGGAGCCTCCCCAGGGCCCCCGCCCCATCACAGGGTGCCTGGTGGACCTGCCTCAGGAGCCCCGGCTGAGAGCCCCACCACATCAGGGGAGCACGGCCCAGCGGCAGGAGCTCCAGGCTGGCCAGATGCCTGGGTCTCCGCATAGATGGTGAGTCGACTTCGCCCCACGTGAGGCAACGCGGGGAGGGAAACGGGCCTGGCTGCCCCCTCTTGGGTCTCTATCTTGTCTCCGGGCTTCTCCAACTCAAGCCCCATTCATTCAGTTCCCTGGGGGTGAGCTGACTCTGCCATCCCCTCCCCTTCCCAACTCTGCCCTCCTTTCCCTCCCCTCATCCAAAGGCTACATCCTGGGGCCCAGTGCTTCCCTATTCCTCTGTCCGACTGAGGAGGGGGATATCCTGTCATGGAGAGGATGGGGGAGGGGTCACCTTATCCTCAGCAACACACCCTCATTCCCTCGTTCTGTTCCGGAGACCACATTCCCGGCCTTGTCCTGGGGCAAGTTGCTTAACTTCTCTGGGCCTTGAGTTGTCAGGTAGATTTGGTAGATTTGGTAGCTGGAGATGAGGAAGGAGGAGGTGGTTACAGGAAAATACTTTGAACTCCAGAGAGTTGGGCTGCTGAAATAGCACGGATGATTTTTTTTTATAAATTTATTTACTTATTTATTTTTGGTTGCTTTGGGTCTTTGTTGCTGCACGCGGACTTTCTCTAGTTGCGGCGAGCGGGGGCTACTCTTCGTTGCGGTGCGCGGGCTTCTCACTGTCGTGGCTTCTCTTGTTGCGGAGCACGGGCTCTAGGAGCGCAGGCTTCAGTAATTGTGGCATGTGGGCTCAGTAGTTGTGGCTTGCAGGCTCTAGAGCTCAGGCTCAGTAGTTGTGGCGCATGGGCTTAGTTGCTCCGCGGCATGTGGGATCTTCCCGGGCCAGGGCTCGAACCCGTGTCCCTTGCATTGGCAGGCGGATTCTTTTTTTTTTTTTTTTAACATCTTTATTGGGGTATAATTGCTTTACAATGGTGTGTTAGTTTCTGCTTTATAACAAAGTGAATCAGTCATACATAGGCAGGCGGATTCTTAACCACTGCGCCACCAGGGAAGCTCAGGGATGCTTATTAATAAAGCTTCAGTCGCAGCAATAATTACCCCACATGGTTCTGTGTTGGCAGCCACGGAAACAGGCACTGAGTTTCCCAAGCCTCCGTTTTTAATTTGTGTTGAAATTACTCTCCTGAATCTGCCTGGTGGGCTCAGAGGTGGAAGGATGTGTCCCCTAAAACTCACTGAAGAGGGGATGAACATGGGATCTCTCTAGAACCACCAGGAAGGGCACTGGGCCTCAAACAGGGCTCTGAAAATTTCCTAACGATGATGGTGGTGGCTGTCACTTATGGTTCGTTTTCTGAGCATAATTCTATTTAATCCTCACAACAGCCCCATGAAGTTGGACTAATCCTGCTCTCCACCTTTCCGCCCCAATTACAATAGGGAAACTAAGGCTCAGAGAGGTTTCATCACCTGCTCAAAGTCAACTAGAAAGTGAAGGGGCCAGAATTTGAACCCGGGTACCTGTGTTCTAACTACTTCTCTCTCCTGCCTCTAACGGAGGCCTCGGTGTCCCTGTGCGAGCAGTGGAGTGTTGAGTGTGGACTGCAGAGCTTTCTGTAACCTCGTGGAGCAGATTTGGCAGTACTGTGTCAGCAGAGGCAGCATCAGGGATGACCAGGCCTCTGGGCAGGAGTCAGGGTAATGATTCTGTGACAAGGAAGAGGGACATGTGCGACCCAGGCTGGCTCAGAGACCTGCTGCCGGGGGAGGTTGTGCTCCAGCTGGGGGAGAAGGGCTGCAGAGAGAGGGAGGGTGAGTGGGAGGGGCAGTCCTTGGAGAGGGGAAAGGAAGGAGCAGGCGGTTCATCTGGGGGACTTGGGCTCCATCTTCTACTCCGACTATTTTGGGCACAGGTGGATAATGACAGACTCGCAGGAGGCAAGCGCTCACTTAGAAAGGAAGGAAGAGGACCTCCAGGGCTGTCATCCTTCTCTGTTCCCTTTCTGGGGGAGGGTTCTCTGGGCCAGGATTGGCAAATGTGGGGGGTGGGGAGGCACAACGCAGTTGGGTCTGGAAATGTAAGATGTGTATGCATCCAAGTGTGTGCATCTGTTCAAATAAGGGTGAATTTCAAGGGGAGGAGGGCTGGGGGCTGTGAATTGACTCTGTGTGTGTGTGTGTGTGTGTGTGTGTGTGTGTGTGTGTGTGTGTGTGTGTGTACTGTTAATGTGTGTGCATGTGTCACTGTGTTTGTGTGTTTCTGTGTATGTCTTGTGTGTCTGCTGTGTCCCTGTGTGTGTATCCCCGAGTGTCTGTGACTGACTCTGTTTGTGTGTCTGACTGCGTATGTTGGGGTAAGCATCTATGTGCGTTTTTGTGCCTGTGTGACTCTGTGCGTCTGTGCCGTGTGTGTCTGTGTGTGACGCAGCACGAGCTTGTACGCCTGTGGGCTGGTTTGACCTAGTTTGTGGGTGACTCACAGGTAAGCGGGGAGAATCCAGGACGTGTCGGGTTAGATGAGGCTCTTTCCCACACTCCCCTCGCCCCCTCCTCAGCCTCTCCCTTTCCCAGCCCCACACACCTGATTTGGAAGGCACAGGTTAACCTGTGACAAATCCACCTATGGTCCTGGGCCCTGAAGAAGAGAGGGCTCTGGAAATGGGCATCTCTGCTGGCCTGGGAAAGGCATCCTGGGTCATTGGGGTGTGTCTTCAGAGGAAGGACAATACGGGGGAGGGCTATAGGCAGGCAGATTCCTGCATAGTTTGAAGAACATTCTAGCCATCACAACTATTCAGGGATGGGACAGGTCAGCTGTCAAACTGCGACCTCCCTGTCGCTGGCTAGAGGTATGCAAGCAGAAACAAATGATCACATGCTTGTGGAATGAATGACTATGGGGGTGTTGTCCAGGGGCTGGGTTGAGAGAAGCATAGAATCATAGGTCACTGATATATCTGATCTGATTACCAATGGCTTCCTCTGAAGCTGCTCTCCTGTTGCTTTGCCAAAGCCTATGGAGGCTTTCCAAATGTGGTTCCTGTTTTTATGTCTCATTCTTTGACTTCTGGACTCCTAGGATACCACCTCCAAGAGAAAATTGGCTTTGGATGAACCTAACCAGGGCCTAGCGCATCACGTGACACGATTAGTGCTGAATGAATGAATGAATAAATGACTTAGAACCCAGGCTTTGACCCTTACTATCTGCCGTCACGGACAGGGAATCTCAGCGAATGGTAGTTGTTATTGTTCTTCAGAAATGGAGATTAGACTTGGGACAGGGGCTCATCAAGGGGTGAATCACGCTCCATGTGCGGGGGAGTCTCAGCAAGGAGGACAGGGGAGAGGGTCAGGCCTCAGGGAAGGGCTGCAATCCAGGGCCTCAGGTGTCTGAGTGTGTCGCTCTCAGGAATTCTGGCCCGGGGAAAGGATTGGGCATCATCCATCTCAGCCTCTCACCTCCCCCATACACAAGGCTTTTCTGGGGCCACTCAGACCCCGTCCTGGGCCAGGCCACATGTTGTCACAGCCACCAGTGGTCCCCAAGTCAGGTCAGGCTTCCCTGGGCCTCATCCCCATTCATCTCTGCCCATCATAAAACCTGAGTCACTGCTGGGGCCACAAGACAGGGCCAAAGTTCTGGGTTCTACCAGCCTCTCAGGAGGGAGGAAAATAGAGAGGGAGGAGGGAAGTTGGGGGCATGGGTCCATTTCTGGCCTTAACTGCCCTTATAATGGTCTGGGGGCTGCCTCACAGAAAGGAGGAGCTGAAGACAGGCTGGTACTGAGGCTGATGTGGAACAAGCTGACCTTTTGGGTCCTTGAGGCCTGAGAATAGGATTGCCCTGCTCAGTGCAGCCTGGAAGTCGTAGTAGCTGACTGGCCCCTCCAGGACTGTATGGCCTCCTTTAAAAGTAAACCCCCAGGGGCTTCCCTGGTGGCGCAGTGGTTGAGAGTCCGCCTGCCGATGCAGGGGACACGGGTTCGTGCCCCGGTCCGGGAGGATCCCACATGCTGCGGAGCAGCTGGGCCCGTGGGCCCGTGGGTCATGGTCGCTGAGCCTGCGCATCCGGAGCCTATGCTCCGCAACGGGAGAGGCCACAACAGTGAGAGGCCTGCGTACTGCAAAAAAAAAAAAAAAAGAGGTGAAATAAAAGTAAACCCCCAAACCACAGAGTCTAAGTTTACCAGATACATCAGGGAATTTGATTTGGTGGTTAAGCACTTAGGATTGGGTTTAACTCTTGCCTCTGCTACTGTGTGACTCTGGGCAAGTTTCCTAACCTCTCTGAGCCTTCCCCCCCTCATGTGCAAAGTGGGAATGTTTGTTTATAACTTTTTAAATTATTTATTTATTTGGCTGCTCTGGGTCTTAGTTGTGGCACTTGGGATCTTTTAGTTGCAGCATGCACATGGGATCTTGTTCCCTGACCAGGGATCAAATCCAGGCCCCTGGAATTGGGAGCACAGAGTCTTAACCACCAGACCACCAGGGAAGTCCCTTGTTTATAATTTATAAATAATTTATTCTGTTTTTTTAAATTGAAGTGTAGTTAATTAATAACAATTTATAATTGTTAGTTTCAGGTGTACAGCAAAGTGATCCAGTTATATGTATCTTCAGATTATTTTCCACTATAGGTTATTACAAGATATTGAATATAGTTCCCTTTGCTATACAGTAAATCTTTGCTGCTTATCTATTTTTTTTTTTTTTTGCTTATCTATTTTATATATAGTAGTTTGTATCTGTTAATACCATACTCCTAATTTATCCCCTCCCCTTCCCCTTTGGTAACCATAAGTTTGTTTTCGATGTATGTGAGTCTGTTTCTGTTTTGCATATAGATTCATTTGTATTATTTATTTATTTATTTATTTATTTATTTATGGCTGCATTGGACCTTCGTTGCTGTGCGCGGGCTTTCTCTAGTTGTGGCGAGCAGGGGCTACTCTCCATTGCGGTGTGTGGGCTTCTCATTGCGGTAGCTTCTCTTGTTGCGGAGCACAGGCTCTAGGCGCATAGGCTTCAGTAGTTGTGGCTCATGGGCTCAGTAGTTGTGGCACACGGGCTTAGTTGCTCCGTGGCATGTGGGATCTTCCCCAGCCAGGGCTTGAACCTGTGTCCCCTGCATTGGCAGGCGGATTCTTAACCCCTGTGCCACCAGGGAAGCCCCTGTATTATTTTTTAGATTTCATATTCAAGTGATATCATATAATGTCTGTCTTTCTCTGTCTGACTTACTTCACTAAGTATAATACTCCATGTTGCTGCAAATGGCAATATTTCATTCTTTTTTACGGTTGAGTAATATTCCATTGTATTTACATACCACATCTTCTTAAGCCAGTCATCTGTTGCTAGGCAATTGGGTTGCTTCCATGTCTTGGCTATTGTTAAGAGTGCTGCTATGAACATTGGGAGGCATGTATCTTTTTGAATTAGAGTTTTCGTCTTTTCTGAATATATACCCGGGAGTGGGATTGCTGGATCATATGGTAGCTCTATTTTTAGTTTTTTAAGAAACCTCCATACTGTTTTCCATAGTGAATAATTTGTTCTTTATGAGGAAGCTTATGAGCCAGTGTTTTAGTTTATAAAGTGAGTTTTTTTCTTTTAACATCCATTTCTTTTTTTAAAATTTTAATTGGGGTATAGTTGCTTTACAATGTTGTGACAGTTTCTGCTGTACAACAAAGTGAATCAGCTATATGTATACATATATCCCCTCCTTCTTAGACCTCCGTCCCCGCCATCCCACCCATCTAGGTCACCACAGAGCACTGAGCTGAGCTCCCTGTGCTATATAGCAGTTTCCCACTAGCTATCTATTTTACACTCAGCAGTGTATATATGTCAATCCCAATCTCCCAATTCATCCCACTTCCCCTTCCCCCCTCCACCGTGTCCACACGTCCGTTCTCTACGTCTGTGTCTCTATTCTTGCCCTGCAAATAGGTTCATCTGTACCATTTTTCTAGATTCCACATATATGCGTTAATACACGATATCTGTTTTTCCCATAGAGTGAGTTTTTATTCTTTCTCTCTTACTGGATGCTGACAATAACCCTGTGAACCCAGCACATACTCTTGTTATTCCAGTTTTGTGGCTGGGGGCCCTGAAGCTTGCCAGAGAGAAGTGGCTGCCCAGGGTCATCCTGCTAGTGAGTGACAGGGCCAGGGGGAACCCAACTTTGCTGGAGGCCAAAGCTGTCTTTCCTTACCTTCCTTCCTTTCCTTCCTTACCTTTCCTTACCTACCTTCCTTTATAGTGATCAGAAACACGGTCAGAACGTCACTTGCCTAATCCTCAGTTTTTCGGTTTTCTAGTTTTCAGCTCCTGGAGGACTAGCCCCAGGGCTCCTTGGGCAGAGTCCCAGCCCCATCCACAGACCAGTGGGTCAGACCCATATGCCTTTCTGCTCTCTCCCTTCTCTCTCCTTCTAGGCTTAGCCCTTAGCTTCACCCCTTGAAGGACCCTGGCAAAGGAGAACACCTGAAAGTAGGGAGAGGGGTGGGAGATCTGAGAGTATCGTGCCCGGTTTACAGATGAAGAAACAAAGGCTCCAAAGCTCACATGATTTGCCTGCGGTTACTCAGCCTGACCTTGGCAGGGGGAGTGATTCTGCACTGCAGACAGCCACCCTGACCACGCCCGACCCTGTCTCTCCTCTTCCCGGCACCCTCTGCAGTGAGCTGGACCACAGTGAGCCAAGGACACCTCAGGATCCGTTGCTGGGGCCCAACAAGGAGGAGGCCAGTGGGCCCCCAGCTCGGGCCAAGGCCCGAGTGGTGAGTACCACACTGACATGGCGGCAGCGGCCCCCTGCCCAGGAAGAGAGCAAACACCGTTTTCACAAGGTGTCCCTGGTATCAGAGGCCCAGCTGGAAGTCCGCCAGGAGGAGATGTCTGAGTATGGCCACCGTCGGGAGGAAGTCAATGGCTTTGCTGCGCTGGAAGAAGAGACTATGAATCACCAGGGTCCCGGGGACAGGGCTGGGTCCAAAAGCCTCCAGAGCCATGGGCCCATCTTTTCCAAAAAGTACACGCTGCCCCCCAAGGAGAAAAGGCCAGTGGGAAGGCCAAAGGAGGCTGTGGACCAGGGTGATGGCAGTCCCCAGGACCCCAGGACTGAGCCACTGAGCCCAGGAGCCACAGCCAAGACTGAGTTTTTGGCGCCGGTGCATGGGCCCCATGAGCCCAGGCCCAGCCCAGGTGTGAGTCTCACCGGCGGGAGCTCCCGGAGCCTCGAGGAATGGCAGGTGACACGCACTGTGCGGGCTACCATGGTGGTGGGAGGACACGTGCACCGACAGGTGAACAGCTCTGTGACGAACTCTGTGGGGCCAATGCTCCTGAGCAAGGCCCTGCCCAGGGGCCGCAATGCTGCCCGCGTGGTGCAGGCAGTGGTGGTGAGCCCCCGAGCCGAGGACTCACCCAGCCGCAGCCAGGCCCTGGAGCTGCTAAGTAGCCTTGTGCCTGCTGGGTGGAGCCCACCCGCCAGCCGGCTTCCCAGGCCCCTGGCTGCTGTGACAAGGAGTCCAGGTCTGGGCAGCACAGAGGGTGCAGCCCCGGGGCAGCCGCCTGAGACGGGGACAGCAGAGCCAGAGGACGGATCTGTCCTGGCTCCCGCAGGCTTCCCGGACTACGCCCACCCGCCTCAGAACCAGGATGTCCCTGCAACCCACCCGGACCGAGACCAGGACAAAGCCCCAGATGCCAGGGTCCATGAGGTCCCAAGCGTGCAGAGAGCGTCCAGCCCCACCCAGCTCCCTCTCCAGACCTCTCAGGGTCACACACCAGTACCCTCCTCTCCCAGACTCCAGACCCAAACCCCCTCCCTGGGCCTAGGTCACCCGCCAGAGCAGCCGGAAGTACCTGCTCATGCTAGGGCCCAGCTGACTCTCGAGCCCAGGGGACGCCAGGCCTGGCCCTCCGTCGAAAGGGAAGGGCATCCAGATCCCCCTGCTGCCACCAGCCTGCCCACGGTGAAGCCTGAGGTTCTTATAGTCCCTGGACAATCTCTTGCTCCATCCTCTACAAGAAGGAAGGCTGTCACCAGCCCAGGAGGTCTTTCTGCTCCATCCTCCCCAAGGAATAATGTTGTTCAGGACTCTGAAAATGTCCCTATCTTCTCCCTTACCCAGAAAGAGGTAGTGCAGAGCCCTGGGGTTCCTGCTGACTCATCCCCTAAAGCAACCAAGGTTGCCCAGGCCCCAGAAGGCAGCCCTAGCACCCAAAAAGAGGTTGTCCAGAGTACTGAAGGCAGCCTTGCCCTTCCTCTCACCAAGGAGGAGGCTGGTCAAGGCCTGACAGTTCCTGCTGTCCCACCCCCCAAACAGGAAGGGGAGGTTCAGGAATCTGAGGAGAGCCCCATCTCATCTCCTACCCAAAAAGAGGTTGTCCAGGGCCCTGGTTCTTCTACTGTCCCATATTCCACCCAGAAAGTAGTTGTCCAGGGCCCTACTGCTTTCATTGCCCCCTCCTCCTCAGGGGGCAAGGTCTCCCTCAGCCCAGGAGGCCCCCCTGCCCCAAGGCTGATAGGAGCAGGGGCCAGCCTGGAGTCCCAGCTTGTCCCTGACTCCACCGAGGGCAAGACGTTCCCGGAGCCATCAAGGGAGGAGGAGGAGGTGGCCCTGACCGCTGACCTGGAGATTTTCCTGGACACCCTGCGGAGTATGGAGCCCCCCGAGATCCTCCGCACTCACCGGCTGCCACGATCCCCCCGCTCCTCCTCCCTGGCCATATATGCCACGCTGCCTGCCATCGAGGAGGACCAGCCTGGGCCATGGGTGCTGGGACCCAGCCCCCAGGGGGTGCCCGCACTGGAAGCAAATGAAGAGGAAAAGGGAGAGGAGGAGGAGGAGGAACCACAGAACCCCTACCTGAGCGACAGTGAAAATCTCCAGCGCAGGCAGGAGAAAGCCAGGCCCGGCCCCTCCTGGGACTCCCACCCTGCCCGACCCCCCCAGGTCTCTTGCTCTCTTCTGGAGATGATGAAGAAGCACACAGCAGGCGCCAAGGACGCCCACCCAGAAGTCGGGCCAGAGTGGCAGGCAGGCAGCCGGCCCACTTCCCGTCTTGGAGGCAGCCTTCTCTTTGGGGGCCTGGTGCCTGCCCTCAAGGAGGCCCCCACTTTGGAACTACTGGACACAAAACCACCCGCTCTACCGTCCCACAGGGCACCAGGGCTCAAGAAGGTGCCAGGACAGCTGCCCCTGCTCTACAGGGAAAGGCCACCTCCAGAGAAGCCCGCATGTGCCCAGTCCCCGGAGGGGTGGGTAAGTGAGGCCTTGGGTGGGCAATGGAGGGGGCCTGGCCTCATCTGGGCCACGGTTTGGATGGTGTGAAGACCATGATACTGGGGGGCAGAGTCTCCAGGGGCCAGGGGCATGGGTCTGAGGTCTAGTTCAGTGTGACCACATTTCTCTGGGCCTCCGTCTCCCTATCCAAACAGCAGATTTGCACTGTAGATTCCAAAGGGCTTCATATCTTGGAAGCTGGGGAAGGGGACAGCTTCCAGGGACAGAGTGATGAAGGTACCTGGGGGTTGGGAGCAAGTGTAGCATCCTTTGTGGGCCAGCTCTTTGGGGGTGGAGGGCCATAGGGAGGATGTGGGGTTCCTGGAATGGCAGGTTGGGGGAGACAGTAAGGAGGCAACCCCATAAGATCTATCACTGCTCTCCATTCCAGAGCTCAGCATTGAAGACCCAGGGCAAACTGAACACCAGGCCTGGAAAGGTAGGGAGTGGGGGGCAAATGGGTGGGGCAGCAGGAGGTGGAGGATCTGTGGACAGGGCCTGAGGACCCCCTCTGTGCCTTCTCCAGATGACGCTCTTCTCGGAGCCTGGCTGCCAAGGCAGCAGCAGGGAGGTTTGGGAAGACACTGCTGATGCTTCCAGCTGGGCCCGCGTGGCTTCCATACGGGTGGTACGAGGCTGGTGAGTCCGGAGTTCCTGGCGGGGTCCTGCGTGTGAACCTGGGGGATGCGAGGGCAGTGGGAAGTGCCCAGTGAGAAGTGCCTGGCAGAAACCCCCTCAGCTACCCAGAGGCCCTGTCTCGTGGGTACATCGTCTCCCCACTCAGTGACCCTAGGTCTTTGTGCCCGCAGCTGGGTGCTATACGAAGAGCCGGCGTTCCAGGGCCAGAAGCTGGTCCTGCCTGAAGGAGATGTGGAACTTGGAGCTCTGGGGCCAGCATGGAGTACCCAAGGCATTGGCTCCCTGAGGAGGGTTGTCCGGGTGAGTGGCTGGGTGTGGGGGACCAGGTTTTGCCCATCTACCCTAAGCCCCAGGCCCTGAGGAGGGAGACAGCCTCAGGTACCTAGAGTTGGAATTTCTGGGAGAGATCATATGGGATCGGTGCCTGAAGAGGGTTTATCATGTCCTCCCCTGTAAAGTCCCGACCTCGGAGCCAGTGGGGAAGAAAAGGATTCTGGGTGTGCTCAGCCTGGCTTGGGGAGGCAGGGGCCAGGTAGAGGCCAAGCTCCAGTAGCTCCAGCTAGTGCTGGAGAAGGATTCAGTTAGGGCAACAGAAATGGGTAGGGGTGAGCACTCACCTCCCCACCCCGGGCCCAAGCTTTCAGGCCCACGGCCAGAACCAAGGTGCCATGGATGTATGCTGATTCACGTGCTCACAGATGCTTTTTCATGTCAGCTGTGTGCCGGGCACCACGCCAGGCAATGAGTAGGTTGGGAGATCTGCTCTCTGCCCTGTAGGACTCATGGTCAAGCTAGGGTATGAGGGCTGGGTTTGAAGCAGAAAAGCCATATAAATAGATTAGAGATTTAGAAACATCCCTCTGGTTGCCAGGAGGAGAAAAGACAGGGATTCTGGAGACAGGAAGACCAGGAAGGGCTGTGATTTCCAGCCAAGGGGAGCCTCTGAATTTTGAGGGAGGGGTATGTGGTTTGAAAAGACATAGTCTTATTATAGTTACACATCTGTAAAGTGGGGAAAATAATATTGTTTCATAACACAAATTTACAAACTGCTAAAATTAAGCTTGACAAAGCCGTCCTGGCCACTAGGGAGACCCAGATGAGAACGCAAAGATCTAAAAGCAGGGCCTAGCCGACGTTTTGGGTTTTTTTTTTAATTTGTTTTTTGTTGTTGTTGTTTTCAATGGAAGGACAAATAACCCTGAGTTCAGAGCTGTTGAAATCCTCCCGATAAGAGAGGATGAGAATCTTAACTAGGGCAGTGGCCCAGCCACGCAAAGGAGGGGACAAGAATTTTCAAAGCCTCGCCAGAAACACACAAATATTTGTGGACAATTTACTGTGGGCTCCTCACAATAAAGTCATCTTCACGTGGGAGGTAATGAGGTACAAGAGAAAAACAAGGGCTTTTAAGTCCAGTGGACCTGGGTTCCTTTGATTCATTCAGCACTGATTGGGTGCCTAGGGTGTATCAGGCACCTGGGACGTGCTGGGTTGCAACGGTGAAGAAAAACTGCAGTGCTCTGTTCTTGGTCTTGCTACTTACAGGCTGTGTGCCCTGGGGCGGCCCACTTAACTTCACTGAGCCTCACTTTCCTAGCCTGCGAATGGCGCGTAATAACTCTCGTTGGGAAGACCAAATGCGAAGGGGTAGGACAGGCCCTTATATATATGCCTTGCACCCAGGAGGTGCTTCATAAACATTTGATGGAGTGAGTGAATGAAAACGGCCCTAGTGAGGAAGAAACACCCAGAATGCAGAGAGGACCTGCAGCTTCCTGGGATGAGGTGCAGCTTCCTGGGTTGAGGAGGCCAGTCTGGACAGGCATAGAGATTTGTATGCAGTCTGGAATTGTATACAAAAGAAGGGTCAAAGTGAGACCTCAGGAAGTGGCTGTCTATTCCGCCCCTCCCGCCACCATTGCCTTGCAAGGCAAAGGGCATGGCACTTGGCAGGCTCCCACTGGGAATTTTGGCCTCAGGTCCCAAAGGGCCAGTGCGGGACCAGTGAGGGCTTTGGTCCCAGGCTTGTCTGGCTGACCTTCAGAGAACACTCTATTCATTTCTGGCTTCTGGGGAGAAGTCCCCAGCTGGACAGACTTGGGGAAGAAGGTGTGGGTGTGGCTGGTCTCTGAGGGCTGTTGTTTTATACTTCACTTTTCCACCCCTTTCCTTCCGTAGGACTACATTACCCCAGAGATCAGCCTGTACTCTGAGGAGGGCCTCAAGGGGGAGCAAGTGAAGCTAACCAAGGCCTTGGAGGACCCCCAGGGCCTGGAGAGGCCTCTGCAGGTGGCATCTGCCACTGTCTCCGCAGGACTGTGAGTCTGGGCTCTTCTGGGAACCCTACATTTAACATTCACTGTGCTGGGTGCTGGGGACACAGAGGTGACAGGACATGGTTCCTGCCCTCAAGAAGTGCTCAGTCTACCGGTGGGGCCAGGCAAGCAAGCAGACAGTGGCAATCCAGAGTTCCAGGATGGAGAGACACGGGGCTGTGGGAGTACAGAACAGCGCCAAACTGGCCTGAGGTCGGAGAAGCCTTCCTGGAGGAGGAGACTCCTCAGCTGGGACGAGTCAGACCCAGAAGAATCTAAGCTCCATGAGGGCAGGGACTTTGTATGTTTTGTTCACTACTGTATCTCTGATGCCTGAAACAGGGCCTGGCATGGGGTAGATGCCCCTAAATATTTGTTAATTGAATGAATGGGGAAAAGAGTATACTAGCACCTGCAAAGGCCCAGAAGTGAGAGACTGACTTTGAAAGTTCACTCTGGCCAAAGAAAGCAGCAAGTGGGGAGACGTGAGGTCCAGGAGGAAGGCAGGGGGACAGGACAAAAGGCCTCTTTGTGCAGCTGGACTGTATTGTGAGGCTAATGGGGAATTACCAGGAGTTTTTAAGCAGGTCCGGCTGCTGGAAAGAACTCTCAGCCGCTGTGTGCAATTAGAGAGGGCCAGGTCGGAGGAGGGGAGATCAATGGAGTGGCTGCTGCAGGAAATTATGGGGGCCTGAAATGTCCTCCAGAGTCCCCTTGATGGGGGCCTCTCCCCCAAAACTTCTTTCCCCCCTCTACCCCTTCCACCCCATCCACTAATCTGTGTTCCCAGGAGTCTGGGGTGCAGCTGCCTCTCTGCCTCCCCTCAGGTGGCTTCTATACCCCAAGCCCTTCTTTGAAGACACTCCCTGCATCCTGGAGCCTGGAGAGTACCCCACCCCAGAGGCCTGGGGTGCATCAGATCCCAGTGTGGGCTCCCTGAAGCCCATGAGATTGGTAAGGAGCAGGTGGTCCCAAACAGGCTTGTCCTGTAGTCTGGGTGAAGAGGCTGGGCCTGGGAGCTCCTATTGGGAATGGGATTGGAGGAGAGGGAGGATTAGTCCAAGGGTTGGGGGAGAGGGAGGACATGGGGTTGGCCATTTTTAGGGGCTCCAGGAACAAGTAAACCCTAGGTCACCAGCCCCATCTGTCTTCCCGCACCTCTGGGCTGGTGTCTCAGCTCTGTCTCCTCTGCAGGGATGTCCAAGTGTGGAGAAGCCAGGGGAGCCCAAGGTAGGCATCTGGGCCTCAGGGTCAAAGAGGACCTTTGGGTGGGGTGTTTGTATGTGTGTGGCTATCACGGCCTGGACTAGAAGGTGGGAGAGGTGGGAGCTGGGGGCTAGAGGCTGGGCTGGGGAGGGGCGGGGTGGAAACCCGATGGGCTAACTGGGAACTGGCTTTTGATGTGTAAGGACCAGGTCAGAGGTCAGAGAAGAGACAGGAGGTAGGTAAGGGCTTGGGGCTCAGTGAGGGAGTGGGAGGGCTTAGCTCTGGGTTGATGCTGGGCAGAGTCATCCTGGGGTGGCTGGGTGGGTCTGGGTCCAGATACTCCCCACCAACCTCACACAGCCCCTCTCCCCCGCAGGCTGTAGTGTATGAGGCCCCAGGCTTTCAGGGCCAGAGCTGGGAAGTGAGCCGAGACATCTACAACCTGCAGCAGCCAGAGGACGGCCAGAGCCCCAGCTTGGCCTCTGTGGGGTCCCTGCAAGTTCTTGGGGGCTGGTGAGGACTCAGGACCCTTCCTTCTACCTCACCCTCCCCACTAGCCTCTACCCTCCGGGATGGGAAGTGACCTGGTCTGCCTAGGGGTGGGGGCAGCTCTCTTACACATCCACGGGCTTCCTGTGACTGAGTCTGTTTGTCTGCCTCCCCCTTCCCCCAGCTGGGTGGGCTACGAGAAGGAGGGTTTCCGGGGTCACCAGTATCTGCTGGAGGAGGGAAAATACGCTGATTGGTCACATTGGGGAGGCTATAACAAGGCGCTGACCTCCCTGCGAGTCATCCGGACGGTAAGCAAGAGCAACTGGGACATCCCTCTGCCTCGGGCCGCAGCCATACTTACCCCAGCACAATCTGTTGAGGGAAGAATTTGCGCCTCCTCTCCCTGTTCTCTAGAGCACCTGGAAGTGTTCCCTGAGGTCTAGCCTCTCTCCCTCCTAATGCCTTTCCCCAGCCAACACTGATCACCTCACCGCAAAGTCCCTTGGTGGACTGCGTCCTAGGGGTCTGGGCACTCCCAGGGGTTTCCGTCGGTGGGCGGGAGAAACCTGACTGTCCCTGGGGCCCAGGACTTCGGGGACCCGGCGGTGGTGCTGTTTGAGGCCATGGACTTTGAGGGGCATGGCGTGGAGGTGAGCGAGGCATTGCCGGATGTGCAGCTGGCGGGACACGGCCCCAGAACGCAGGCCATCCACGTGCTCAGCGGCGTGTGAGTGACGGAAGCTCCGGGAGCTGGGCCGGCCGGGGGCGGTTCCAGCAGAGGTACTGGCTCCTCCACGCTGACCCGCGCCCCGCCCTTCCTGCAGGTGGGTGGCCTATGAGGAAGTGGGTTTCTCCGGGGAGCAGTACGTGCTGGAGAAGGGCGTGTACCGCAACTGCGACGACTGGGGCGCGAGCAACAGCGCCCTCGCCTCTCTGCAGCCGGTCCTGCAGGTGTGTGCCCGCCGCAGGAGCGGGGCCTCTTAGAGGGGAGGGGCTTGGCGTCCCCCAGCAGTGGTGGGCGGGACTGGAACGACAGGGCTTGGAGCTCCTGGGGGCGGGGCCTCCTGGAAGGGGCGGGGCTAATACGGACCTGGAGGGTGAGGGACCTGCGGAAAGGGTCGGGAGTACTGAAACCAGAGGAATTGAGGCTGGGGGCTAGCACACCCCTTAAATCTCGAAACTTCGGTCCCTCCCTTCAGGTCGGGGAGCACAATCTGCACTTTGTCTCAAAGGTAAGGAGCTGGTGGGGGGGCCTATGTCTCCTCTTCCCTCATTTCAAATCTCTCCCCCACTTCCCCATTCTCTCTGTCCCACTCCATCACCCTCCTTCACTCTCATCTCTTCCTGTGTCTGCCGCCAGATTCAGCTTTTCTCCGGTCCGGACTTCCTGGGCGACCACATCTCCTTTGAGGATGACCAGACCTCTCTTCCCCCTTCCTTCCAGCCCCAGTCTTGCCGGGTCCACGGCGGCAGGTGAGGAAGTGGGGAAGGGGAGACGGGGGCGGGAGGGGGGCGGGGGGCACCTGCACAGAAGCACTTAGCTCAGCTTGGAAATCGAGGCTGTAATTAGAGGTCTTTGTTGCAAATGATTTCCTTCCTTTGGCTTCCTTAAGATTAACTATTCTATCCCAAATCATTCAATCTTAAAGCAAACAAAGCAAAATAAAGTTTTAGTAGAAAATGTAAAAACTGTAGACAGTATAGTGTAAATTAACAATAATTTATTATTACCTAATACCCAGTCCATGTTCGAATTCCTCCCGTTATCTCAAAAAATGCCTTTGTGAAATTGGTTTGTTTTTCTCAGGATCCAGACAAGGTCCACACATTGCATGTGGTCCATTTGATCTATAATGTATAACAGTACCTTTCCCTTCTTTTTATTTTATACCATTTACTCGTTTAAAGAACCCAATAATTTGCCCTGTAAGTTTCCCATCTTCTGTATTTACCTGATTGCTTCCTGGTGGTGTTTTAGTTTTGTTCCTCTGTGCCCCATACTTCCTGTAAACTGGTAGTTAGATCTAGAGGCTTGATGAGATCCAGGGTTTTTTGTTTTGTTTTGCTGGCAAGAAGACTATTAGAGGTGGTATGTATACTCCCCACTGCATCACATCAGGAGGCACATGTCTAGCTGTCCCATTTTTAATGATATGAAGATCCCTACATTATAAGATTCCTCTCTGACCTCTCACCTAAAGATTTTTAGCATCCATTGATGATAATTGCCTAGACCCATTATTTCTTTAGAGGTTACAAAATGATTTTCTAAGTTTTGTTATTCCCTATACATATATTGGCTGGAATACTTCTATAAAGAAGAACTTTCCCTTTTCAACTATTTGTTTACCTGAAATAGTTTATACAAAAAAAGGCAGTTTGATCTTTTCCCAAGAATCAGTGTTTGCCCCTTTCTATCGATTTTCAGAATAATTTCTGAATTGGTGCCCTAGCAACCTCCAGAGCTGACCAATGAAGATTTTTTAAAGTATTGTTATGAACTCACGGGTTTTTTATGTATATATATGAAATGCTCCAGGCCCTTGGAGTCACTTGTTCTTTTGTGCACTCAAATTGTTTCATCTTTGGCAAATGGGAGCACCTCCAAATTGCTTCCTGGGTATTTTTTATATGACCTCAATAGTTTTTTTTAATAACTTCCTTGTTTTTCTGGTACAGTAAGATGTTTCAGGATCATTTTGTACATTTTTTGCCTCAAACCGGGAATCATTTCCCAAAGAATCCTGGTTGCTTTTAATGCATAATGCTCTTTGGAGACCAAAATCTGCACGCTAGGTGTTTCAAAATCATAATACTGATATTACTACTAACAGTAAAAACCAGTGAAAGCTGTTTGAGGTCTCTCTGTTGTTCTTTTTGTCCTCAGAACATTCACCTACATCCCGTTAGGTATGTACAGTTCAAACTATTGTGTTTTTAAGACATTTGAAATAATACTTTTTTCTGTGCAGTTATGCCACCAACCTGATACACAGTTAGGTTCATTTATTTTGTTTATTTTAATTTTTATGAATACTCCTCATTTTTACTTAATTCTGTTTTCTAATTACATAAAATATTTGTAGTGTTCCTGTCTTAGTCAGCTTGAGCTACTGTAACAAAATATCATACATTGGGTGGCTTAAACAACAGGAATTTATTTTCTCACAGATCTGGAGGCTGGAAGTCCAAGATCAAGGTGTTGGTTGATTTGGTTCCCTGGTGAGGGCTCTCTTCCTGGCTGGCAGATGGCCACCTCCTTGCTGTGTCCTCACATGGCTGAGAAAGAAAGCTCCTATTTCTTCCTCTTCCTATAAGGACACTAATCCCATCATGGGGTCTCTAACCTTTTGATCTCATCTAAACCTAATTACCTTCCAAAGACCATCACATTGGAGGTTAGGACTTCAACATTGGAATTCTGGGGAGATACAAACATTCAGTCCATAATATTTCCAAAGTCAAGACTTAAAAGAACAATAGCTTTCATCTCTGTCCCTGCTACCTTTTCCACTCCCTCCCCCTATAGGTAATCTTTTGTGCGTGTGTGTGTGTGTGTGTGTGTGTGTGTGTGTGTGTTAGTTTATTCATCCATTGTTTCTTTTTGAAGATATGAGCAAATATGCACTCATAAATTTACATATAATTATAGAAACCAAATATGTTTGGTTTTCCTCCTCCTCCATTTTCTTACACAAAAAGAAGCATACTACAACCTGGTAAATATACTAAAGACCACTGAATTGTACACTTTAAAAGAGTGAATTTTATGGTTTGTGAATTATATCTCAATTTTTTTAAAAGGAAGCATACTGTAAACACTGTTATGCACCTTGATTTTTTTTTTTTTTTGCGGTATGCGGGCCTCTCACCACTGTGGCCCCTCCCGCTGCGGAGCACAGGCTCCGGATGCGCAAGCTCAGCGGCCACGACCCACGGGCCCAGCCGCTCCGCGGCACGTGGGATCCTCCCGGACCGGGGTACGAACCCGCGTCCGCCACACTGGCAGGCGGACCCTCACCCACTGCACCACCAGGGAAGCCCCACCTTGATTTTTTTACTTAACAGTTTGGATATCACTTTATATCCCTTTAAGAACTCTTCCTCATTCTTTTTGACTGATATGTTACACTCCAGATTCTTAGTTTATTCAACTAATCCCCAACTGATGGACATGTGGCTGCTCCCACTCTGCCACTGCAAACAGTGTGTAATCAATAGCCTTATGTATGTGTCATTTCATGTTTTTGAAGGGTGTCCTTGGGATAGATTCTGAGAAATGGGATTGCTGAGTAATTGTGCATGGAGTTTTGCTTGATGTTGCCAAATTTCCCCCGAAGGGCGGTATGATTTCATTCAGTCCTTTCTTAAGTCTGACCTTAGTCCCTGCTGCTGCAATGCCCATTTATCCTTGGCCTCCCCTGGACCAGGGGATCCCCGTCAAGTCTGCATCCACTCTGCTGTATCTCAGGGGGGCCTGGGCAGGCCAAGGAGAGGGTGGGCTCAAATATCTACTCACATCCCCCCACTCTTCCCCTTTGTTCCCCAGCTGGATCCTGTTTGATGAGAAGAACTTTGAGGGTGAGCAGCACATTCTCTCTGAGGGCGAGTTCCCCACTCTCACAGCCATGGGCTGCCTGGCCTCCACGGTCCTGGGCTCTCTCCAGAAGGTGCCCCTGGTAAGTGCCCTGCTCCAGTTCCAGGCACCCCTGAGGCAGGGGTTGCTGCTGGGGGAGCCCACACACAGAGCCTCTTCTCCCTGCTGAGTGGGCTTTGGGGCTTAAACCCAGTCTTCAGAACCACCCCAGGTCCCCTTGACCCCAGGGCTTCAAAGCCAGGTCAGCTTACTAGGGATTTATTGAGCCCCTGCTGAGATAGGTCCTGGAGCCCTGCAATATATCAGACATAGCCCTGCCTTCAAGGAACCCAGAAAGATTACAGCTCAGAGTGCTGTGTCCTGAAACTGAGGTGGGACAGGGCCAGGAGGGACTAGCACTCAGGGGTGGGCTGGGAGCAGGGGCGACCGATGAGGTGGTGATTCTGGGCAGGGAGGAGTGGAACAGCAAGGTGGCTTTGCTGCGTGGGGGGAACGGTGGGCGGGAGGAAGGCAGTGGGGCTGCTGCTACAGTGATCCAGGACAAATGATGATGTCCTGGACTAGGAAGATGTGGAGAGAAGTGACATGGGCTGATGAAGGACCTGGAGTCTGTAGGACTTGGTTATGGACTGGGTGGCCAGTGGAAGTGGCACAAGCAGAACAGCTGGTGTTTACTGTACCATGCTCTGGGCAGTGTGTAAAAGGCTTCCCATGCACTAAGGCATTTAATCCTCACCACAGCCCTATGAGCCATATAACTATTATCTTCTCCCTTTTTCTGACGTGAAAACTGAGGCACAGAGAGGTCACGTGACTTGCTTCAGGTCACGCAGCTGATAATAGACAGAGCCAGGTTCTGTACAACTACATGCTGGGCTCTGAAGACAAACAGACCTGGTTCTGAAGCCTGGCCTTAGGGCCTTGAGCAAGTGATTTACCTTCTCTAGCCTCAGTTTCCCTCTAAGTGGGGATAATAATATCACCTGTTTATAGGGCAGTTGAGAAGTTATAATAAGATCAGGTAAAGCACTTGGCACAGAATCTGGCGTGTAGTAAGCCCTGAATACATGAGAACTGCTATAATGACCAGTATTATTCTTGTCACTCATCTTAGAAGTGCCATTTGCTGGGGAGGAGGTTTGAGGGGCAATGGGGGTTCTATCTGGCACATGCTACATCTGAGAACCCGGGGGCCACCCAGCTGGCGGCGTCCAGGAGTCAGGGGCCCTGTGGGGTGGAGCTCAGGAGGGAAGAGAACCTGAAAGACCATTCTGGGAGTCGGGGTGTCTGGAACTAGAGGGACTGAGTTGGGGACTCTTGTGGCCTCACCCCTTCTCTGTGCCCCCGGCCGCAGCACTTTTCAGAGCCATCCATTTTCCTGTATGGCCTGGAGTGCTTCGAGGGGAAGGAGATCGAGCTCAGTGGGGAGCTGCGGAGCCTGCAAGCCGAGGGCTTCAACAACCACGTTCTGTCTGTACGGATCAAGGGGGGCTTGTGAGTGTGCCGCGGGGATGCGGGGGCTGCGAGGGAGGGAGGGAGGTCGGGGGCCTCCAGGTCTTCCCCCCACTTCTACTGCACTCCCCTCCACGCCAGGAGGGAGAGGGGGGAAGGGTCACTGGCCCTCAGGGCTTGGACCCCAGCCCGAGGTGCTCTCCAGGACCCTCCTCTGCCCTGCAAACCCCAGAGCTCCCTCCCAGCCTCCCTCTCTACCCGCTTCCGGGACCTGAACCCCAGGCAGAGGAGTCCGGGCATGAGAGAGGAGGAGGTGGAGAATGTTCTGACGGCTGCTCCTCCTCTTCTGCCTGCCTGTCTGTCTGTCTGTCTTCCTCGCTGTGTCTGCGGCACTTGCTGGGCCCAGCTGGGTGCTGTGCCAGCACAGCGACTTCCGGGGCCGCCAGTGGCTGGTGGGCAGCTGCGAGATCACCAACTGGCTGACGTACAGTGGGACCCAGAGGGTGGGCTCCCTCTACCCCATCAAGCAGGTAGGTAGCATGTCAGGTTGAGCACGTCTGGGCCAGTCTGTCTGGCTGTTTGTCTGTCTGTGCGTTTCTCATGTTTCCCAGACTCAGCCTTTGTGTACTTTTGTCACAATTTTTGTCACACCATGATTCCTTTTGAACCATCGTCTCCTTAATATTTTCCTCTAAACCAACTCCCTTTTTTTTTTTTTACTTTATCCTACCCTAAGGAGTCATGTCTATAAGATCATGGGTTTGATGTGTATGTATGATTTTTCCTTAATAGACATTGTGATAAATTCATTACCATTAAATTTTTAACAATAAGGCTTATCCACATAAGCCTGAAAATTATCTCCTGTACCACCCACCAGTGGTAAGCACACTTCACTTTGAAACACTGTGTCTGTACTTGTGTTTCCGTATGTCTGTGAGTGCATGTCTGGACATGTGTCTCATTTATGTGCATGTGCATTTATGTGGAGGCATGGCCACAGAGGGGTGTGTGTGTGTGCGTGCGCACACACGCGTGCCCATCTGAGGGCGTTTCTGTGTCTGTGATATCACTTGTATGCATGTGTCCTCTGGAGGTGATCTGTGGGGGGATGTTTGTCATCCCCTCACCCTGTACATCTGTGAGAGTATATTTATGACTGCACGTGCCTGTACTTGTGACAGCGTTGAAAGTGTGTGTCTTTGTGTGAGGAAACTTGTGTGGTCCCTATTTCAGACTCTTATAACATCATTGCTAGAAGGAATCTTGGAGATTATCTCCAACCTTCACATTTTACAGATGGGGAAATAAAGGCCCAGAGAAGTGGACAAGAATTTGCTCTGCAATCTTCACAAGTATTTTACCTCCATGGGCCTCAGTTTCCTCATCTTTAAAATGGGGGTGCTATGTACGATAGAGTTGTTTAGAGGATTGAAGATAATAATGATGTAAAGCCCTTAGAACAGTGCTTGAATGGTTAGGCACTCAACAAACGTTAGCCGTGATTATTATTATTACTATTATTACTGTCACCACCATCCGAGACCCCCAGGTGATTTGGGGCCGAGCCAGGTCTGACGTCTGACAGCCCAGTGTCCGCCCTGCTGTGGTACCTCTTCAGCATGGGTAGTGCGTGCATTTCTCTCTGTAAGTGTGTGTGCACATCTGTATTCCTATACACATCCAAACTTTTGGCAAACATAAGCGCCTGGCGTGGAGTCGGCTGGGGGAGCAAATAGTGTGAGCGTGCATTTCGATGTGTATCCATGTGTTTGTATCTGCGGCACTCTTGTACAACCATGTGGATCTTGGGTGTATCTGCCAGTGTTTCTGTGTGTCTCTCTACAGATGTGGAACTGTGTGCGTGTGCACTATGTATGTGCCCCCGGCATATGTGTGAGAAAGGAGGGGTGACTTAGAAGCAGGGTCAAGGATGGTTTGGGGCAGGCGGGAGAGCTTGGGAGCTTGGGATACTGGAGGGTCCAGAGTTGAGGGCATTGGGGGCCCAAGTGGGAGCATCCCTGCCCAGAGACCCCTGACTCTCAGCTCCCCCCACTCACCAGCGCCGGGCTTATTTCCACCTCTGGAATGCGGCCCTGGGGGGATTCCTGGCAGTGCCGGACCACGTGGAGGACATGAAGGCGGGCCGCGTGGTGGTCTCTGAGCCCCAAGCTGGAGGCAGCTGTATCTGGTACTACGAGGATGGGCTGCTGAAGAACCAGGTACCAGTTTAGGGACTGGGACAGGGTCACCAGGGCCCCAGACCCTCACAAGCCTACCTTTGGGACTCCCAGCCTGTTCCCAGTCAGGAACAGGCCCCAGCCTTTGGCCAGAGAGACAGAGAGATACACAAACACCAAGACCCTGGTGGAGGTGGAGAATGCAGGCTGTGTACCCCTGGGCACTTCGGGCTCTTCTCTGGGCCTGTCTCCCGTCTGCAAAACAAGAGCGTTGAACCAGATGCTTCTAAGGGACCACTCAGCTCTGATATCCTGTGACAGATTTGGATCCTATTAATAATGCTAGATCTACTCCACAAGCATTTCCTGAGCACCTGCTATGTGCCAGGCCCTGTTCTAGGTGCTGGGAATATAACAGTGAGAAGACAGAAACAACTCCTGCCCTCCTGAAGCTTGCATCCTAGTGGGGAGAGAAAGAAACAAATGAGTAGAATATCTTAGTACCTTAGGTGTTAAAAAATGCAATAGAGGAAAAATACAATAAGAAAGGAAAATAGGAAGTATCAGTAGCTCTGACAAGGGGAGCCCTTCCCGAGAAGGTGGCATTGGAGGGAGGCACCTTGCAGGTTTCTTCATGTGAATGCCTCATGTAATCCCTAGAGGGCACTAGGGAGCAAGTTCTATTATACTTCCCATTTTATAGGTGAGGAAACGAGCACAGAGAAGTTAAGTAACTGGCTGAAAGTCACATAGCCAGTAAGTATGTGGAAGCTTGTCTGCTGCTAAAGCCTGTGCTTCAGGAGTCAGTCATGGAAGGCTTCCTGGAGGAGCTCATATTTTTCCAGCCCCTTTATGGTTTCTCACATTAAACCCTCACAACAGCCGTCCCCAAGGAAACCAGTGCTCAGAAGGATTAGGAGATTTGCCCAGAGTCACAGTCCATACAAGCCAGGGTTCAAAGCTGGGTGTGTCAATGGTGTCTTGGGTTTGGTGGAGTCTCTGTGGGGAAGGCCAGTGCCTGACGACCTCCTGGGGCCTCAGGTGGCCCCCACCATGAGCCTGCAGGTGATTGGCACCCCCAGCACCGGCTCCAAGGTAGTGCTGTGGGCTGAGAGCCGCCTTCCCCGCCAGACGTGGAGCATCAGTGAATCAGGCCATATCTGCAGCCAGATGTTTGAAGGCCGGATCCTAGATGTGAAGGGTAAGTTGGGCATGTGTGTGGGAGAAGGCTCCTGCAGGCAGCAGAGTCCCCAGCTCTCTCTGACCATCTCCCCATCTCTTACCCCCTCCCCCAGGTGGCCAGGGCTACGACCGGGACCACGCAGTGCTGTGGGAGCTGGCCAAGGACAGGGCGTCCCAGATCTGGACTGTCCGTGTGCTTTGAACCTCCCCCCAACCCCCAGCCCTGGAGGCTCTCCCTGGGATGAAATGTTTTTATAGGGTTTTTTGTTGTAACATAAACTTTTATAATATGCTCCCAGGTGTCCTCATCTCTGTGCGCCTTGGTATTTGGGGGTGGGAGTGAGGATTTGTTCACCTGCCTTCTTACTTGCCTGCACTCAGGTGGGCTTCTTCCCTCCCAGCTCCAGTTCTGGGGCCCAGGTAAGGCCCCCGTCTGCCACAGAGGGAACAGTGGGACCAGGCTAACCGCTGAGTGTGGTCTTGTATGCAGTCACCCCAAATGATGTGTTCTCAGGTCCTGCTCTGAGCCAGGTTTGGCACTGGGCTGTGGGGACACAAATATGAACCAAGCCCCTTGGTCCCCACCCTCAAGCCACTCAGAGTCCAGTGGAGGATCCCGATGGGAACGGTGATACACTCAGTGACTGGGTGAGAATGGAAGTGGAGGGATGCACAGGGGAGGAACCTAAACCTTTTAGGGGCACAGGGCAGGGAACACTGCTCGAAGGAGGGAACCCTCAGCTAGGATGTGGAGGATGAGAAGGAGTCAGCCAGGCTAGAGGGTGGCAGAGGGATGCAGACAAGTCCAGGGGTGGAAACTGGGAAGTGCAGTGCGGTGGGGACTCAGTGGGCGGGGTGGGAAAGGCAAGTGGGAGCCACAGCTCAAAGGGCCTTGCCCACCCGGGCTCCTCTCAATTTCCCCAACTCTGGTCTCAAGTCCTAAAGGTTTGGCCCCCAAGAAGCCAGAACAGGGGGTCTTGGTCCCTAACCCAGCTCAGAGAGGGCAGGACATAGTCTTTCAATCTGGTAGACACTTGTCCCCTTGGCCAACGCCCTCCAGGAAGAGGCAGATGGTCGAGGCCCTTGGGGGCTTCTCCAGAGTTCCCTTCCTACTCTTCAGCTCCCAGTTCCACCAGCGCGCACCCAGGAGGGTTGTCCTTCCTGCCTTCCCAGCCCATGGGTAGGCAGGGAAGAAATGGACAGTGGCCTCTTCGTCTTTTTCAGTCCCCAGTGGTTGGGGACTTGAAGACAGGAGGATGGCTGTGAGGCTGGGAACCCCTATAGGCTGGTGGGGGGGGGGCTTCTCTCTGAATCTGTCATTCTGAGGACACCGAGGCAGTGGAGTGGGGGGCTCTCTGAGCCTCCGCAACTGGGGATGTCCAGGGTCTGGGAGGGTGTGGGGGTGGGGTCCTGTGGGACCATCATTCCCAAACTCGCAGGGACAGGTAAGCAAATGCAACTAAAGGGAGGGTGAAGATGGCAGGTTCTGCGTCGTGTCCCTGCAAGGGGATTCGAAGGGGAAGGGCCTCCGCATTTGGACTTTGGCACAAGGCAGGTGAGGTGCGAGCTCGCTGGTGCCACCTCGCCTGCTGATGGGGCTATAGGTGGCCCCTTGGTGCTGCTGCAGACCTGGCTCTTTGGGCCTGGTGACGTCCAGTGACCACACACGGGACCCCACTCCAAGTACATGACAAGTTTATTGAACCCCGGCTGGGTGGTGCTTGCCCCTCCATGTCAGTATCTCGCTGTGTCGGCCATGGCCCCCCAGGCTCTACGTGTCAGTTCCCACAACCTGCTCATCTCTAGCATCAGCCCCTCCCAAGGATGGGGCAAGGAGGGGCTTCTCTTGCTAGTGATGGTGGCAGCTGTCCTGGGGGCACGGGGCTAGGGCTGGGCTGGGGCGTGTCACCTCATCTGAGGTGGAAGAGCTGGATGACGATGTTAGTCAAGAAGACAAGGGTGCTGCCGCCGCCCAGGCTGCCGAGGGCTGGGGCCCCATTCCTGGGTATCTGGGTGGTGGTGTTGTTTCCCAAGACTCCAGTTTGTATCTGCAAGAGAAGTGTGGCAAGCTCATGGGGGGTTGAAGTTCGTGTTCGTTGTTTAGAGACAGTGCCCCCACCCCAAGTAGTTCTCAGTTCCCTGCCCCAGTGACCACAACTTCTACCACAAGGTCCTGTGAGGATGGTTGGCTGCTTCCTGCCTCAACACAGGCAGGGTCAGAGGCGGTTACCGGTCCACGTCCCACAGAACCTTCCTTTCACGTCCACCAGACCACCAGCTCCTCCAGCATGTAGGAGATAGGGGAGCCTGTGGCCCCAGCCCTTGACCGTCCAGGGCCTGAGCCTCCCTGAACCTCAGTTTCTTCATCTTGTGAATGGGGAGAAGAGCCCGTCACAGTCATGGGGGTCACATGAGACAGGGCTGGCGAGAAGGCACCTGGCAAAGTGTAAGTGGGTGGGGAGGGTGTGGCTTCTCCCCTGAGGAGGTAGCAGATGGTGATCAAGCTGTTCTCAATGCTTGATCAGGCTGCAACCAGAACTGCCCCTCATGGAGATTAAGCTGTTCTCGATGCTTGATCAGGCTGTTCCTGATCGAAAACTGGATGGTTCCCATGCCCCACACCGACTAACGTGTGAGATGCCGCCAAGCTGCCTCTTGGAATAGCAGTTGGTCTCGAGCCTCTACCTGTTTCCGGAGTGGGAGATTTCTATCTTAGCATTGCCGAACGCGCGGGCTCCTCTCTCGGGGGGTTTCCTGCCACCTCCAGAACCGGATCAGGCTCCATTTGAACATTTCCCGGCCCCCTCCCATAGGACCATTTCCCCAGGTTCCCTGTGGGTTGATGCCATCCTCTCTCAGGGCCGTCTTCCCAAGCCTCTTAATCCCCTGTTATTCCATAGCACCCCTTGGGTGCCTCAGTATGCCTGGCACCCTGTAAGTGCTCCCCAGCCTCGGGTACAGGAGACAGTCCTGCTCAGGGGCAGCCCTCAAACAGGCTGATCCCAACCAGAAGGACTGGAAGGCTGGGAGTCAGGCCCCCTGAGCCCATGGTTCCCCTGCTGGAGCCTCTGCTCCCGTGGAAGAAGGCTGGGTGCCCAGGAGCCTGCATGCCTTCTCCCCCATGCCGGGCAGATCTGGGGAGTCCTGGGTGATGGTGCCGGGGGCTCTGGGGTGCTGCTCTTACCTGAATCATAATCAAGAGGCTGATGGTGAATAGGAGGAAGAGGAAGCCTTTCATCTTGGGAGTCTCAATGGCCCTCTTTGTAGCAGCTTTTGGAGGTGAACGCAGGGCTGTCTGCAGGCCTCTTCTGGCTTGGCTGCTTTTGAACAAGAAGGAGGCAGGGAGGCGGGGTGGAGGGAGAGGAAGGAGGGCCTACAGGGTGGGGTGGGGTGCTACTGCTTTTCTACAGACCTTGGGGTGGAGCGTGCCAGGCCCTAGGTTCTACAGCCCTGGCAGATGGTGGGTTCTGGAGAGGGACTGAGGCACATCCCAGGGGATGGGAGGTAGGCATCCACGAGGCACCTGTGGGGCAGTAAATAGAACCCTGGGCTTGGAGTCATGCATAGCAGGGATTGAATCTTGCTTTAATCACATATCAACTCCGAGACCCTGGGCCAGAAACTGTCCGTCTCTGAGCCTTTAACAAAAGAGCTGCCAGAGAATTAAATACAGTATAATTAAAAGGAGATTGGGGCAGGGGATAGGCGCTGAAAGAGGAAAGGCTGCGATAAATTTAAGTTTCAGGATAAGGTTGTAGACTGTTCCACAGGTTCAGAATGAAGGCTTGGGGAGCATGAAAATTTGGGGTGGTGGGGGAGGAGAGTCCTGTGAAAACAAAGGAGCACTGTGTTAGGAATCCAGAAACCTAGCTTCTAGGTAAGCCCATTCCCCCTGGGCCTCAGGTTTCTCATTTCAAGTGAGAAGACTGAAGCGGATTATTTCTGAAGTTTATTAAGACCTAGCATCTTGTGATTTGGATGAAGAAAATAACAGATTGTGTATGTCAATCTCAGATGGATAGGAGGAGGGCTAGTGGAGGGTCGAGAAGTTAATAAACTGCTGGGGAAGGGGTTTGGGGTGGGGTGGCTGTGAAGTTCTAGCCAGGGGTGGGAGATGAGGTGAATCACAAAGGTGCCTGGACAGTGCTCCATTCTTTATACATTTTATTCTCTCAGTGGGGTTCTGCAGTAGGTTTCATAATTATCCCCATTTTCCTGATGAAGAAACTGAGGCTTGGATATTAAGTGACTTGTCCAACGTAATAAAAGGTGGAGCCAGTTTCATGTGTAATTGAATCCAGGTATGTCTGAAGCTGCAGCCATGTATGTAACCTCTGGGGCTTTCCTAGAAGTCACCAATTAAATCTTGGTTCCCTGACTGGCTCCCTCCTGGAGGACCCAGGGATTGGCTCTACAGCCCAGCTCCAGCCCCACTTACTCTCCCTTCCTTAGTCTATTCTATGTCTCATTTGCATGCCAGATAGTGAAAAAAATAAAACCTTTCACTTCCCTTCTATGCTTTTGTGTCTCATGTATCAAGCCTCAGAAAAACCTGTGTGGGCCTTTAGGGCCTCCAGCCCCGGCTAAAAAGAAACAGAAAAGAACTGAAAGTCAAGGCTGGAGAGAGAAAGCCAGGAAATGGCGAGAGAGGGGTAGGAATCTCGCCCCCGGGGAGGTGGGTAGGGAAGGAAGTGGGTGGAGCCCTCAACTACCTGTCACTGCCCACCCCCATCAGCTCCTTCACCAGAGGCCTTTCCTGACCCTCTGTTCAAGTCTCAGCTGCCTTTGGTGCACCTGTTGGGGTGGGTGATTCTGGGGGTTCATGAGAGTCTGTGAGGCAGGGATACCAGAAGGGCACTGGCCCAGGAGACAAGAGGCCCATGTTGAAGTCCAAGATTGCTCTGCTGAAAATTGATGCCATCATACTGGGCAGTCTTCTCCCTTCTGACAAAGAGGCAGCTAAGGTGGGCTAAACCCTGGGGCCAGCCAGGATGCCCTTTCTCCATGCTGTGGATTCTTGTGAGGATACTTAAATGCCAAGCTCATATTTGCAAAAATATTCTTAGAAACCTGAGAAATTTCTTTTCCACGTCCTGGGTCTCTGCTGTCATTTGAGCTTGAGCTGCTAGTGGTGGGGGGATCTGGGTGCTGGAAGGGTTTTTAGGGTCATCAGGACTTGGGGCATGAAGGGATATCTGGAGTCTGTCAGTACCTGAGAGGAGTGGGGCTTCAAACCTTTTCCTCTCCTGCCCTCTGAGCAGTTTGATTCTGTCTTGACACCATCTGGATAGACAGAACCCTGGTCGCAAAGCTTAAAGAGCTTAGAGAGACCCCCATTTTACAGATGGGAAAGTTGAGGGCCCAAGAAGGGCAGGTTAATGGCAGAGCTGGAGATAGAACCTAGTCTATTTCTTGACTTCCCTGTCCTACTGTACACCTTCTCCAAACCTGACTTGATGGGAAATCTCAATCCACACCCCCTACAACGCCTTCAAAGAGAGGGAGTTCCTCAGTGTTCCAAGAGCTCCTTCTCTTGGTCACTGCACTAAAGGTTGTGCCTGCTAAGAATATGGTCTAGTAGTTTGACCCAACACCAGGTCCCTCTAGGTCTCATCACCTCTTTAACTCAGCAGAAAACAGAATATGGGACTTCCCTGGTGGCGTGGTGGTTAAGGATCCGCCTGCCAATGCAGGGAACATGGGTTCGAGCCCTGGTCTGGGAAGATCCCACATGCTGCCGAGCAACTAAGCCCGTGCGCCACAACTACTGAGCCTGCACTCTAGAGCCCACGAGCCACAACTACTGAACCTGCATGGCACAGCTACTGAAGCCCGTGCACCTAGAGCCCATGCTTGGCAAGAAAGAGAAGCCACCAAAATGAGAAGCCCGCGCACCTCAACGAAGAGTAGCCCCCACTCACTGCAACTAAAGAAAGTCCAACACAGCGAAAAATAGATAAATAAATGAATAAAACAAAACTAAAAAACAGAATATGGCAGTTAGGCTAGCTGAATGAATGGGTGAATATAAGGTGATCACTCCCACCTCCAAGCCGTACATACCTGTATTCATGCAGTCAATAAATGCTTATTATGGGCCAATAGCAGACTAAGTACTGGGGAGTTACCAACGAAGAAAAGAATTAAGGGGAACAAAGAGGTGAGCCCTTTGGGGCTGCTTTTCCCCTAAAAGTATTTGCCACTTCCAGAAGAGACAGCTGAGAAACTGAGCAGAGCTTTCTACAGATTTATGGGGCTGGGGGAGAAAAACTGTAGTTCAAGACCTACTAAATGGGGGCCCTGGTAAACTCCCCCACCCTCCACTAGGCTTTGGGTTGGGACCATGAAAGGTTACACCTGAGGAGTAAGAGTAAACAGGAAACAACAGCCCAGCCCGTCATAGAAACTGAAGACAACATGATCAAAAAACAAAAAACAACCCGAAAAAAACAAAGAGGAACAACAGATAATAGAAACAATTACACAGAAGATCCAGATAATGGCATTATCAACCAAACTTTTAAATAACAATGCTTAGTGTATTCAAAGACATATAAGACAAGACCACAAACTAGAAATTATAGAAAAGAACCAAATGGAGGGGCTTCCCTGGTGGCGCAATGGTTGAGAATCCGCCTGCCAATGCAGGGGACACGGGTTCAATCCCTGGTCTGGGAAGATCCCACATACCACGGAGCAACTAAGCCCATGCGCCTCAACTATTGAGCCTGTGCTCTAGAGCCCGTGAGCCACAACTACTGAAGCCCACACACCTAGACCCCGTGCTCCACAATGAGAAGCCACAGCAATGAGAAGCCTGTGCACTGCAACGAAGAGTAGCCCCCACTCACCGCAACTAGAGAAAGCCCACACGCAGCAATGAAGACCCAACACAGCCAAAAATAAATAAAATAAATTTATTTAAAAAAAAAAGAACCAAATGGAAATTCTAGAACTTAAAAATACAATAGTGGGCTTCCCTGGTGGCGCAGTGGTTGAGAATCTGCCTGCTAATGCAGGGGAAACGGGTTCGAGCCCTGGTCTGGGAGGATCCCACATGCCACGGAGCGGCTGGGCCCATGAGCCACAACTACTGAGCCTGCGCATCTGGAGCCTGTGCTCCGCAACAAGAGAGGCTGCGATAGTGAGAGGCCCGCGCACCGCGATGAAGAGTGGCCCCCACTTGCCACAACTAGAGAAAGCCCTCGCACAGAAACGAAGACCCAACACAACCAAAAATAAATTAATAAATTTTAAAAGATACAATAATAGAAATTAAGAACTCAGTGGATAGTTTTAACATCAGATTAGACACAAATGAAGAGAGAATTAGAGAAGTAGAAAATGATACTAAAATATTACAGCATAATATAGTTGTTAAGTATGTGCTGTGTGCCAGGTACTGCACACACTGGGGCTACAGAAGTGAAAAAAAAGGACATAGTTCCTGTTATTATGGAACTGACATTTGAATGGGGGAAAACATTAAAAATTATGGTAATTTAAGATTTCAGTAAATGCTGTGAGAAAGTCAAAAGGGTGGTGTGAGAAAAGAGAAATGGGAAGAGGACATATTATAGGTTAGTGTTCAGGGAAGACCACTCAAAGGGAATGTTTGTGCAGAACGAGAGGGACCTGGGTGAGCAAAACACCTCAGGCCACTCCCTGTCCCAGTTTCACAGTGTTCTTTAATGACTGTTCCCAGGGCCTTGCTGGGCAAGTGCTCAATATGTACTTGAGCTCAGTGACAGAATGGAACACAGCAAGGATGGGAAGAAAGGAAGGGGGTTGCAGCACATATTACAGTATGATCTGCCCTGCAGCTTTCACCCCCACTGAGAGAGGGCTGTGATCCAACAGCGCCACAGAACATTCCAAGGGAAATCTTCATCTGTTTGTTCATCCATCCATCCATCCATCCATTCATTTCAGACAATTTATTGACACCTACTGTGTATCAGGTAAGATGAATGAGTAAAGATCCCTTCCCTTGAGGAGTTCATAGTCCAAGAAGGAGACACATACAGAAAAAAATCACAAAAAGGATAAGGAATGTTATAATGGCAGCAGGCCTACTAGAATGTAGAGTGTAATTCTATTTGGGGGAGTGGGGGTATTCATGGAGGAGGGGACATTTGAACTAGTTCTTGAAGGATGGAGGGGGATTTTCCCAGGGGGAAAAGGCAAAGGAGGATGTTCCCATTGTAAGGAGAGGCCTCAACATAGGAGAGAACATGATAGTTTCTGGAACACTGAGAAGGGTGAAGGGCAGGACACATAATATAAAGGTCCTAAATGTCAACAGGATATAGGGAGGGCTTGACCCAAGGCGCCTGTGATGTGGGTGGAGAAGAGGGGGAAGGTGGGAGAGATAGCCAGGTTTTTATTCTGAAGGAATGCTTGGACTGAGAGGACCTCTTTCTCCATTATTATTTACCTCTCCCTCCTGAGCTGCTAAGAGTTGATAAACTCTTTAGCCCCAAAGGGGTCATAACTGGTAAGGGTTTTTCAGGAAATGACCTAGAAGCAAAGTGGACTCTATTCTCAAGAACAGAGGCCTCCAGAACCCTCTAACACTCTAACCCTGTAACCCTCTACTTCCTCATCCCACAGGTGAGGAGCAGACCCAGAAAGAGCCTCCCTCCTCCCATTCCAGGGCCTTTGCACCATTGTCAGGCAATGAGCATCCACCCCAGGATGGAATCAAGAAGAGGCCAAGTGGCCCCCACCCCAGAAGTCCAGAGGGAGTCCTGGGTGAGCTTGGAAGCTGGACAAATTTTCCTCCAATGTCCTTCTAACACTTAAATCTTTTTTTTTTTTTTTTGGCTGCACTGGGCAGCACGCGGGATCTTAGTTCCCTGACCAGGGATCAAACCCGTGCCCCCTCTAGTACAAGCGCAAAGTCTTAACCACTGGACGGCCAGGGAAGTCCCTAACACTCAAATCTTATGTAAGTCTGGAGACCTTGGAAAGATTTCCAGAACCATCTAAGATGGGAGATAGAAAAATATAAGTCAGAAAAATAACTATTAGGCGAGCTTAGACTCTTGTTTCATTTTCATAACTTTGTTTTTGGAAAACATCTTTTTAAAAACAATATGACAATATTATGAGAAATTTAATTTGCATGATAAGGGTTATCATGCAAGGTGGGTTCTATTAGAATCTCTATTTTCCAGATATGGAAACTGAGGCTCAGTGGAGTAGCTGGAGCAGAAACAGCCAGCTAGTAAGTGACAGAGCCCAGCCCCACAGACTTGTTAAGTATTGGTGGCCCATAATATTTCCTCAATAAATGATGGCCATCACTATTTTCCAAGTTTCTATGATGAAAATGTATACTTTTATAATAAGGCCCTGACTTCCCCCAATAAATGTTTTTTAAAAAATAATAAACTGGGGACTTCCCTGGTAATGCAGTGGTTAAGAATGTGCCTGCCAATGCAGGAGACACAGGTTCGATCCCTGGTCCGGGAAGATCCCACATGCCGTGGAGCAACTAAGCCCATGCGCCACAACTATTGAGCCCACGTGCCGCAACTAACAAAGCCCGTGTGCTCTGGGATCAGTGTGCCGCAACTACTGAGCCTGCGTGCTGCAACTGCCGAAGCCCAGGCACCTAGATCCCGTGCTCCACAGCAAGAGAAGCCACTGCAATGAGAAGCCCACATACCGCAACGAAGAGTAGCCCCCGTTTGCCACAACTAGAGAAAGCCTGTGCTCAGCAATGAAGACCCAACGCAGCCCAAATAAAATATATATATATATATATATATACATATAATAATAATAAACTGCCCGCCAGGTTAGAGGGCTCCCACCTCCCTCACAGGAACGAGATATTTGCTGAATGTCTGCCTACTGCAGAGTCTCAGGCCACGCTTCCGGCCCTGGGTAGGAGGGAGGTATGTTGTAAACTCTGATGCTTGGGTAAATGCCAGTTCACTCCCCAGTCTTGCTGAGGTGGGAGGCAGCGGGCACACCAGGACCCATGAGGCCAGAGCCCCCTGCCTCCCATTGCTGTTGGTCCTTGCTTATCTTTTTTTTACATTCGTTTTTTTTTTTTTAACATCTTTATTGGAGTATAATTGCTTTACAATGGTATGTTAGTTTCAGCTTCACAACAAAATGAATCAGTTATATATATACATATATTCCCATATCTCTTCCCGCTTGCGTCTCCCTCCCTCCCACCCTCCCTATCCCACCCCTCCAGGCGGTCACAAAGCACCGAGCTGATCTCCCTGTGCTATGTGGCTGCTTCCCACTAGCTATCTACCTTACGTTTGGTAGTGTATATATGTCCATGCCTCTTTATCGCTTTGTCACCGTTTACCCTTCCCCCTCCCCATAGCCTCAAGTCCATGCTTATCTTTAAGAGCAGAAGGAACATGAGCAAGGTGACAGTAAAAGGTTGCTAGTCCCCTGACTATGGCTCCAACCCCCCAAAACACTTGGCCCCAGCATGACCTCGAACTTTCTCATCTATCTCAAGCCTCTGAGAACTTTCTGGGAGCAGCTTAGTGGCAAGAGAGCTCTCCCACCTCCAACTTCCAGTCACACTTTCCACCTGAACCCTTCGCTTGGCCATAGACCTGTACCACCTGCACCTTGGCTTACCTTTGCTTGCCTGTTTTACTAAAGTGGGAGCTTCTGGAAAGAGCACAGATTCTGGAGGCAGACAGTTCTGGGTTTGAATCCACTTTTCTGCTTTCTACCTGCATAGTCTTGAGTAAGTCACTTTACTTCTCTGAGCTTCAGTTTTCTCATCTGTAAAGCTCATAATTTTGGCATCTGGCACTTGCAAGACACTCATTAATTGGTAGCTTCCTTCAGTCTTCAATTGGTGCGTAAAGAATGCCTCAAGGAGCCTGCCCTCCCCTAAATGCAGGGGAGAAGGTCAAATGGAAAATATTAGTAAGTGCAGTTTGAGACACGCAGAGAAAGTGCTTTGGTGGTTAAGCCAAGGCATAAGGAAGTGGGTGCCAGAAATCATAGACACCCAGATCACAGCTGGAAGACTGAGATAATGATAATGCTAGTTAAAAGCAGGAAATATTTTGAAAACTTATTCTGTATGGGTATTGTGACAGGTACTCTGTATGCATTATCTCATTTAATTCTCATGGCAACTCTGTGGGGGTGGGTATTATCCCCATTTTACAGAAGAAGAAATTAAGGTGAGGAACTTGCCCAAGGACGTACAAGTCAGGATCCACGACTTCAGAGGCCTAAGTCCATGCTCTTAACTAAACTATCTCTAGTTTTGTTTTGTTTTTTTTTTTGGTACGCGGGCCTCTCACTGTTGTGGCTTCTCCCGTTGCGGAGCAGAGGCTCGGAACGCACAGGCTCAGCGGCCATGGCTCACGGGCCCAGCCGTTCCTTGATATGTGGGATCTTCCCAGACCGGGGCATGAACCCGTGTCCCCTGCATCGGCAGGCGGACTCTCAACCACTGCGCCACCAGGGAAGCCCTCTCTAGTTGCTTTAATCCAACACCTTATTTTTTCATGTGAGGCTCAGGAGGGGAAATGTTTCACCCAAAATCACACAAAGTGTCTTATCCAAAGGCAGGGGGAGTCTCACCCAAATTTTCACACAAAGGAAATAGAATATGAGCGTCCTTTCAGGGCGCCGTTTGGTCAAGAAGTTAGCAGAGAAATTCAGATTTAAGAAACATTTATTAAGTACTTGCATCATTTCCATTCATGCTTAAAAGAACTGCCCCCTTAGTACTGTACTGATCAGATGAAAAAACAGGCTCAGAAGGATAAATGTAATTTCTCCCAAAATCATTGGGAGGATTGGCATTGTCGGGATTACACATTCAGGTCCAGAGGCTTCCAGCAGCTTCGTGAATCTTATCCCAGGTTCTCCGCTTTCTGTGCCTTGGGTTGACATGAACGGGCCCTCCATTTCTCCAGACCCCGAGTCCGCTCAGAGCGGTGGATTCTGGGACTTGCAGTATCCAGTGATGAATTGAGACTCTGTGGGCCAATAGAATTCGAGCACAGACGGCTGTACCCGCCTCCGCTGCCTGCTGGTTGCTCAGGTACACCCCTCGAATTAGCCAATGAGAAGCGCACGGGTCCTGGTCGCCTGGGAAACCGTGTAACAACAAGATGGCGGCGCCGCGGGCGGCTCTGCAACCCTGCGTGGTGAGTCACGGCCCTAGACCTTTCTGCCCATGGAGCCACACACACAGGCTGGGGCCCTCACCCCGAGAACCTCGAGGACATGCGAGACCCGCAGCCCGGCTCCCCCAGCAGACACCCCCGCGCCCTGGGAGCAGATTCGGGCACCCGCCTACCATGGCTACGCGTGGAGGCAGGGGGGCGGTGACGCGGCTCCTAGGGCGGGACTGGTGGTAGAAGTCACGTGGTGAGCGCTTCCAGCTGGGGATTTAGGGGTAGAAGGTGTACAGCCTGCTGGTCCTTGTCGGCGCTGGAGAGCACTGGGAACTGTGGGGGGATAAATCTGACTCCCAAAGATGTAGAGGCATAAGACAGAACTTTCCTCTCAAAACTTGAGTCTGAAGGGGCAGACAGCCTAACTTTTAGCCGCCTCCGGCTTGAGGCGGAAGACACAGTCCTCCCAGGAGGACCCCAAAGTGAAGGGAGTAGACGTGGCTTTGTCCTCAGGGTCCCCGGTCTGAGGGAGGAGACACAGCCCTGCGCTCAGGAGTCCCCAGGCTGATAGGAAGATACAATCGTCGTCCTCACGGACGACGATAATCCTATAATCCATGGGAAAATGGATCTGGAGACAGTGTGTTGGATTGGCCTGGAGTGAGACTGGAATGGGGAAGTCGGTTTGGGGCCATTGTGACAGCCCCAAAGAAGGGCAGTGAGAGTCCCACTAGGATGGCCAACAATGGTCATGGAGAGGAGGAGCTATGTGTGAGAGACTTGCAGAGTTTAACCTGCAGGATTTAGTAACTGATGGGATTAAGAGGGAAAGAAGGAGGGAAAATTTTTGTGTTTGGATGATGGGGTCCCATTAAGAAGGGGGAAGTGGGAGGAGCTTATTTTGAGGGAAGATGTTGGTTTTGGTTTGGAGACCAGGTCCTTTTCTTTCCTGTGATAGCTTTATTGAGATAAAATTCATATACTATATACTTCACCCCTTTAAAATGTAAATTTCAATTGTTTTTAGTATTCATAGAGTTGTGCAGCCCTCACCACAATCAGTTTTAGAATATTTTCATCAGCCCAAAAGGAAACGCTATACCCTTTAGCAGTCCACCCACACCCTCTCCGTCTCCCTTTAGCACCTCCTACCCTAGGCAACCACTAACCTACTTTGTCTCTATGGATTTGACCATTCTGGACATTTCATATAAATGGAATCATAACAATTGGTGGTCTTTTGTGACTGACTTCTTTCCCTTGGCATAATGTTTTCAAGGTCCATTCACATTGTAGTATGTATTTCATTCCTTTTTTGTTGCCAAATAATATTCCATTGTAAGGATATACCACATTCGTTTATCCATTCACTGGTTGATGAACACTTGGGTTGTTTACATTTTTTGGCTATTACAAGTAATGCTGCTTATGAACAGATATACAAACTTTTGTGTGGATGTAAGTTTTCATTTCTCTTGGGTATATAACTAGGCATGGAGGCCATAAGATAACTCTGTTTAACCTTTAGAGGTACTGCTAGACTGTTTTCTACAGCAGCTGCACCATTTTACATTCCAACAAAGGTTCCAGTTTCCCCTCATCCTTGCCAATGCTTATTAATTTCTGTCTTTTTGACCAGTTTCTTTTGAGGGGTCATTATGGTGATGAGAATTTGGAGAAAGGAGGGATAATCAGGTCTGGTGGGAGTTCATGCAGGGTAGTTTTCACTACTAAAGGCACAGTGCCTGGGGCTTTTTAGTGTGATGAAAATGTTCCAAAACTGATTGTGATGGTGGTTTCATAACTCTGAATTTATGAATATACTAAGAACCAGTGAATTGTATACTTTAAAAGAGTTAAGTGTGTGAATTATACTTCAATAAAGCTGTATTTTTTTTTAAAAAAGTTCACATGCTATTTGATTCCATTTATATAACATTCTTGAAGTAAGAAAATTATAGAGATGGGAAACAGAGTAGTGGTTGCCAGGGGTTAGGGACAGTGGTGAGGAAGAGGATGAGTGTGATGCTAAAGGAGTAGCACAAGGGAGATCTTTGTGGTGATGGAATAGTTCTGTACATATCGTTTTTTAATATAAATTTATTTATTTTTGGCTGCGTTGGGTCTTTGTTGCTGTGTGCGGGCTTTCTCTAGTTGCGGCGAGTGGGGGCTACTCTTTGTTGCGGCACGTGGGCTTCTCATTGCCGTGGCTTCTCTTTGTTGCGGAGCATGGGCTCTAGGCACGCAGGCTTCAGTAGTTGTGGCACGTGGGCTCAGTAGTTGTGGCTCACGGGCTCTAGAGCACAGGCTCAGTAGTTGTGGCGCATGGGCTTATTTGTTTCACAGCATGTGGGATCTTCCCGGACCAGGGCTTGAACCTGTGTCCCCTGTATTGGCAGGCAGATTCTTAACCACTGCACCACCAGGGAAGTCCTCTGTACATATATTGATTGCAGTGGTGGTTACACAGAGTCTGTACAGGGGATGAAATGGCATAGAATGACACACACAGATTATACAATGTCAATTTCCTGATTTTGATACTGTGTACAATAGTCATGTAAAATGTGACTATTGGGGAAAACTGTGAAGGATACACCAGACCTCTCTACTATTGTCCTAATTTCCTGTGAATCTATAATAATTTTAAAGTAAAAAGTTAAAATATAACTAAATAAAAGCAAAAAAAAAAAAAAAAGAAAAAGAAAAGGAGTTAGCCAGCCAAGGGAAGGGTGTGGGTAGGAGTAGGGAGACCATTTTGGGGGATCGGGTTCCAGGCCTGAGGAGCCATGTGTGCAAAGAAAGCCCTGGTGCATTTCAGGGCCGACAGTTCAGAGTGGCTCAAGTGGAGGGTGGGATGCGGGGGGACCGTGGGTGATGATGGGTGAGGTCCAGAGACACAGGCAGCGACCAGATCATCCATGATTTTTTTTTCTGTGGGTGAGAAGGAGCCACTGGGAGTATTGAGCAGGGAAGTGACATGTCAGCTTTGGGTTTAAGAAGATTCCTCTGGCAGTGTGTGGAGACTGGTGAAGGGAGCCACAGGGGCCGTCACACTTGGCCACACATACCCTGAGGATGCCCGGACAAGACGGCAGGAACCAGGCAGGCTGGGGGCAGGTTTGGGAGGCTGGATGCCGGATGATGGAGATCAGGAAACTCTGGACCTTGTCCTTGGAGGGCACCTCTGAGAAAGGGGCGGGGCATGAGTCCCAAACTCCAGAATTAAGACCAAGGGAGCTGCCTCCTGGTGATGCAGGTCCCCTTGCTGGGCAGATTCAGGGGCTGGTGGAGGCCAGTGCCACACATCTCCAAAGTGGAACGGAAGACTTGATTCAGGCCCTGATGGAGGTCATTTGATTCTTCGATTTCTAGACATTAGCCACGTGATATTTAATTCACTGAATAGTGACCGTTAATTGCATCCCTGATGTTCATTCATCTTTCCAGAAGGAAGAGGAAAGGAAGGGAAATAAGCATTTATGAGGGCCTTCCGTGTGCCAATAACAGCGGTAGCCACAATTCACATTTTTGAGTAATTCCTTCGAGCGTTTCACTGGGCTAGGTGCTTTACGTGTGTTACCCCTACCTGGCTGGTACTATTACCATCCCCACTTCACGCTAAAGGAAACTGAGGCACAGGCTATACTGGAATGGCAGAACCTATCCAGGGTCTGGGCTCTTGACCTCCCTGCCATGCAGGTGGTGTCTTGGTAGAATCCTGCCTTGGGGTTGCCCCTCTCTGGCTCTGAGAAGTTGGAGGTGGCCCCTGGTTCTGGTAGGAGGGGAGGGGACACCTGGGCATGATGACCAGCTCCTTGGTAGATAGACAGAAGCCCCAGGCCTGCTGGGTAGTCTTGTGCCAGGCTTGAAGTCTGGGGAAGTCCCAGGCTTCCGGCCCACCTCTGCACCCCATCCTACCCCCATCGCCCTTTCCCAAGCACTGCTAGGCCAGAGACCTCCAAGAGCAGAGCAGAGAGCTGGATATCCAGCGGAGCAGGTGGACATCAAGCATAGGGATCCTGAGGCCAGGCCGCCTCCAGAAACTTCTGCAGAGGCAGTAGGAAGAAGTGAGGGGTGCCACTCCCTGGACAGTGCTCCCTCCTGGGAAAAGTAGCCAGGGCAGAGGAAGTTTCAGGCCGCTCCCTGGTCCTGAGTGACTGTCCCCAAGGGCTGACTTCTTTCTTCTCAGGAAGTTCCTGACAGCTAGAGACTAGAAGTAGAATTATGAGCTCACCTTTGGCGTCCCTTGGCAAGACCCGGCGAGTGCCTCTGCATTCGGAGCCTGTGAATCCGGGGTAAGGAGCTGACCTCGTGGGATCTTTGTTTCCATGCCCCTACCTCCTCCCGCTCCTCCCGTGGACTAGGAGATTGACTCCTAGTGTCCTGAGGAAAACGGTAAGAAGTTATGTATCTCTCTCTGATCACCTTATCTTTCTCGAACCTTCGTCTGGGAGGCTCTCCATGTGTCTAAGCACACACTGGGCTGTGCCATTTAGCGAGGTGGCGGCATCCGTCTGTTTATTCACTGGTCATGAATTAGTTCTTCAAACACTGCTGGCCCACCTGTTCCAGGCTCGGCCACATGCTGGGCTCTCAGTGAAGAGAATCCTGTTTGTTCATCTATCAGTTTCATCTTTTCAAAGCATTTTTTTACCTCTCTCCTTGCTCTTCTGAAGCCCACTTTGAGTCATTTGCATCATGGCCAAGGAAGTCCAGAGAGGTTAAGTGACAGGCCTGGGGTCCTGCAGCCATTTCAGAGCAGAGCTGGGGCTGGGCTCCTGGGCTTGGGGACTCTTGTAATCTTCTCTCCAAGGCTCTGCCCTTCAGCTCTTCACCATCCTTCTTTGTTGGGAGGAGTCGGACACCCTGAAGCCTGCCCCTTGGCTCACCCCTGGGCCGGGATGGGATTTGGGGGTGGATGTCCTCAGGAGACACCTTCTTTAGGATTGATGGGGGACCTGGTGCCAGAGCCTCCCCCGAGGGCAATCCAGGGGGTCCTAACTTGTCTGTCTTCCTTCTCCTTCCTGCCCCATTCCCAGGAGGCGAGATATAAAAATGTACGGAAATGGTAAGTGTGGGCTCTGCCCTCGTGTCCTCCTCATGTCCTTGCAGTTGGGTAGATGGAGAGAAAGAGCGTGATGAGCTCCCGTCAGCCAGAGTAGCTGGCCAACTGCAGTGCTATCTGCAGCTCTCGGATTTGGACACCCCACACCCTTAGTGGAGATGTCATCACTAACATTTGAACCCCTCCCCTCACCGTGGGGTGGGCCATGAGGGGAGCAGACCCCAGCCCTCCTTCTCCGACAGCCACCTGCAGCCCATTACAGCCTTTTCTCCCTGAAGTCCAGTCCTCACGTTGCTGCCCTGCCTCCCGCAGGCTCAGACCTTTGCATCCCAGCCCTCCTTTAGCCCCCACCGTGGTGCTGGCATTGGCCACCCAGGTCCCCCCAGGGAGCCGGGTTGGGAGAACTCCAAGAAGAGGCCTGTTCTGGTTGGATCCTTGCTCTCCAGCGTCCCAAGTTTTCTATCCTCATATGCTGGGGGACAGAGAACAGGCTGCTTCATCTTGACCAGGGCCCAGGGCCCCCATTTCGCCTGGGCTTCAGCCCCAGAGCAGTGACCTGGGCATCCCTGTCTGCAGAAGATGAGGTGGACGTGCTGAATGACGCGCACGGCTCAGAAGAAAGGATCTCTGTTCCTTCCTGCTATGGTGGCATAGGTGCCCCTGTGAGTAGGCAAGGTGAGTGCAGAGGCCCGAAGGGGGTCTGTGTCCCTGGCAGCAGGAGAGGCCCCGGGGAAAGGGAGGCCCTGAGAGGCATGGCACCTTCTCCCACCTGCTGGGTCAGAGGAGCTGCTTCTACTCCTGGCTGACTGTGGCCCTGGGCCTGCACCCCAGACCTGTGCAGAGCCTGGCTTGGCGTGAAGCCACACGCAGGTCCGGCCGTTAGCTCAGGAGGTCTGGCAAAGCCCCAGGGCGGGCTGTGGCTGGCATCTCTGGAGTACACCTGGCTGGAATCCCCATCAAGAGTGATGTCAGTGGCTCTAGGATTCAGGGTCCAAGAGGAATGAAGGGCCTGAGGGGGAAGCTCAGCCTCCGGGCATCTGCTTCCTCCTTCCGCAGGGCTCTGGACAAGGCCCAAGTCCCCTAGACAGTCCCCCTAGCCTGACGCACACCATCCGCCAAGGGCTGTGGCAACACTGCAATCGTGGAGGTGCGCAAAGTAGGATGGGGCTCACTGGGGCGGCTTCCCAGAGGAGGTAGGACTGAGCAGTCCTGCGCACAGGGGACTCATGGGCTGGCAGGGTGAGCTGTGTGGTGCACTGGGCAGGGGCAGGGTCTGAGCTGGGAGTCTGGGGGAGCTGGGGATGAGGTGAGAGTTTTCCACTAGCTGTGATATCTTGGGTAAGCAGCTTCCTGTCTCTCTGTCTCCGTTTCTGTCTCTGATCCTCCACCGAATGCCCCCTCCCCTGTACAGGTAGGGAGGGGTTGAGGTGGAAAAGGAGACCGGAAGAGCCCGGCCCCACAGCCATTCGGTCACAAAGCCAGGATCTCCATCACCCCAGGGGGGATGCTTTCAACAGCAACCACAGAAACTGGCTGTTTCCCAGGTCTCTCTGCCTCTCCCCCGCCACCACCCCTCAGCCCGCTCTCAGCCAGGGGTTGCCCCTGCCAAGCTCACAGTCAAGGGCTTGCCTGTCCTGTCTCACTTCTCTGCAGGGAAACATTCCACACAGTTCCCTGATCCCTCTTCTCAGGACACCCCGGGCTCTTGGCCTCCATAACACGGCCTCCCTGCCATCCTCCTGCCTCCTAGGCTCTTCCCTCTCGGCTCCCTGCCAGCTCCAGCTTTTCCATGTGATGTTCCTCCTGCCTGGGATCTCCTCTCTCTCTCCACTCTGCCTCAAACATGTGCCGTCATCCGTGTGCTGACAGTTCCCAAATGTCTATATATCAGTTAAGAAGCTTTTGACTAAAGTCAACGAAAACCCTGATTCAACCAAGGAACATCAGGGGGCTTTATTATCCCACATACTAAGAAGTCCTAGGGAGACAACAGCTCAAAGACATTGTCAGAAGTTCAGGTTTCTCCAGCTTTGCACTGAACCATCCTTGGGCCTGTCAGCTCCACATGGTCACGTGGTTACAGCTACACTTCCGGCTTCACACAGAGAGAGACAACATCCAGGGGAAGAAGGGGGCCTGTTTCTTCCCATGTGTCTCTCTTGTTTTCTTTCACAAATGTTTTAATTTGAAAATTTGTCAGCAAACAGAAAAGTTGAAATAATAGTACAGCAAACACCCATACGTCCTCAGCCTAGGTTCAACAGTTAGTGACATCTTGCCATATTTGCTTTCTATCCATGTACACATATGTTATGAACACAAGTGTATTTTTTGGATGAGCCATTTAGAAATCAGTTGCAGATATCATGACATTTCAGCTCTAAATACTTCCCTTTGCATCTTCTAGGAGTAAGGAAGTACATAACCACGATGCTGTGATCTCACCTAAGAATATGAACAATCCAGTAACCCTCTCTAACATCCCAGTGTTCCAAAATATCTCTCATAGCTTCCCCCCCCCGCCACGATTTAGGTTCTGATTGAGGGTCATGCACTGCATTTGATTGTTATACTTCTTTAGAGCAGAATCCCTGCCTCTTTAAAAAAATGACACTTTTTTGAAGCGTCTGGGCTACTTGTCCCGCAGGATGTCCCCCATAGTGATTTGTCCGGTGCTGTTTAACTTGCTCCTCTATCCACCGTATTTCCTGTGAATTAGGGGCGAGATTAGAGGAGTGATTCAACTGAGAGTGAACATTTTTTTTTTTAATATTTATTGGAGTATAGTTGCTCTAAGGGTGAACTTTTTGACAGCGTTTCAAGGTGATGTAACCCGTATGTTGTACCACTCCCTCGTATATACATCTTCGGTGCATTACAGAATCTCTGTGCCTCAGTTTCCCCAAACAGTTCATTTCCTCAGAAAAGCTGACATATGAAAAGTGTAGAACTGTCCCCATTATCTCGGTGGCAGCAGTTGTTACCACCCTTATTTCTGCTGCTGGGGAGCCCGCTACCTCTCCCCTCCCCTGGACCCCCATACCTCAGCCTCAGCTCAAGGCCCAGGCTCTAGGACTTTGTCTGGTTGGCAGTCCCTGTGTACCACGACTCGGAGTTGATGGCCACCATGGCAAGGAAAGTGCAGGATCTGGAGCGGCAGGTGAAGGCCCAGGCGGATGAGATGCTCTCCAAGGTGGGGCCCCAGGGGGGAGAGGGCCAGGGTCTGGTCTGAGGGGTGGAAGGGCCTGGGCTGGGGAGGCCAGTGAGGCTACTATTGCAATAGACCATGGTGGATGCGTTCTAGAACCATCTCCCTGAGCAAACCGCCCAACTCGAGGGCCAGGTCTGGCCCGGGACTGACCTGGGTCCCTGTGACCTGAGCAGAGAGGCTAGGGGTCTTCTCCACACCTGAGCAAGGCCCGTAGACCTCAGATTGGGTGGCAGCGGTGGCTGCTGAGTGCTGGGCACTTGGGGGTGCCCACCCCCTGCCCCCACCTCAGTGGGACCACAAGGGCCATCTGAGCACCGGAGCAGTGCCAGAGCGGGGCAGGGGCTTTAAGCCGGGTCTTCCCATCTGGAAGGGGCTCCCTTGGGCTCTGGGAACCACCAGGTCTGCTCCCCTCCTGTCTCGTTGCTGCAGGATCAGAAGATACGGGCCTTAGAGGAGCTGGTGGAGACCCTCCAGGAGCACCAGGGTAAGAGGCCCTCTGTGGGCTGGTCAGCCCCCCTTTGTACCCCCTGGGCCGGCGACCTCTGGGTATCAGGGCTTCGAGAGCATCAAGCTGAGTCCTGTGGTGGAGTCTGGGCAATGGAGCCCAGAGAGGAGCAGTGACACCCAGGGCAGTGCCCTTCTGTGTGGGACTGAGTCCCCCGAGCGCAGCCCTAGCCCAGCCCTGAGCACAGGGCCTGCCAGCCAAAGCCTGGAGGAAAGGCAGCCCCGTCAGGAGCCTTGCTCGGTGGGCTGGTGGCCTCCCGAGAGTCAGGGCCTCCCCTCTCAAGGTCAGGGCGAGAGGCCAAGAGGTGCTTCTCCGGGGATCCCTCGAGTTCTCGTGGAGCAGCTTCTCCAGATGACCCTCAGGCCAAAGCTCTTGTCATGACCAGAAGTGGCCTGGCAGCCTCCATGCGGGGGGCACAGGAACCCCTCCCCGTCTTTTCCTGAAGGCACGGTGACCCTGCAGCGGCAGGAGGAGCTGGAGACCACGTGCGCGCAGCTGCAGCGGCAGGTCGGGGAGATGGAGGTGAGGGAGGTGCCGGCCCAGGGCTGTCTGCCCCCAGGGACTGGGTCAGAGCCCACCTCTCTGGGGTCTCCTCTCCGCACATCCCACACAGGGGCCCGGGGCACCCCCCATCCCATTTCAGGCTTGGGCTAGCCCCTCCCCCTTCCTCAGTGTCGGCTTGAACTACTCTCCCCTCCAGCCACGGGGACCTGCCTCTGCTTCTTTGACCACGTCAAGCTCTTTCCCACCTCAGGACCTTGGTCCGTGTTGTTCCTTCCACCTGAAATTTCTTTTTCTACCTTCCCCTGGCGAGTTTTCACTGATCCTCAGTCTCAAGTCAAGGTGGGAGCCCTTTCCCAGGGGACCCCCTTCACCTGTGACCAGGGCAGGTGCTCCACTCTCTCTTCCTCTGGGGACCGTGGACCCCACGAGGGAGGGAGCACTTTTCTCCTGCTCGTTGCTGCGCGCCCAGGACCTGGCAGGGGCCTGGCTGTGCGTGTTTACTGCGTTGGTCATGGCCATTCCCTGCCTCTGGACGTGGCATCTCACTCACCCAGTGTCACCTTTGTTGCCATCGTTCACACAGCAAGGCTTGAGCTGGAGGGACCCCAGGCTCAAGGGAGGGTCCTAGGCATGCATACATCCTCAGGGCCCCCCACTGCCTCACCGGCCCCACCAGGGGTTCTAGCCTCCTGGGGTTCTAGCCTCTCCCTCTCCACACCGAGTTGCTTTCCAAAGCCCCAACCTAATTTAAGACCACAGACGCAAACCCCCAAGCAGCAGCTGCAGCTGAGGGCCCTTCCCACCCAGGCCTGTGCATACCCCAGGGCTGTGGGTAAACAGCTGCTCCCTGAGCGGCCTGCTAGGACTGCCGGCAGCCCGTGGGGCCTCTCTGAGCAGCTGCCACAGGAGTCAGGGCTGCCCCCTCAGGGCAGAGGGCATTGGGGCTCCCACGTTCACGTTGTTCACACGTTTATTGCTTCGTTAATTTAGCAAACTCAGACAAAGTACCTCCTGTGCGCCCGGCACCCTGCCAGACACTGGGATGCAGAGAGGGTCCCTGCCCTCATGGCACTGACAGTCTAGAGGGGACACACATAAACAAGTACACAGGAAGACACACAAGTACGGAATGTGGTGAAATATTTAAAAGGGTAACACATTAGAGACTAGCTGGGACGTGGGCCACTCCCCGCCTTGGGAGGTGGGAACAGGGAGGCATGACTGTTTGGGCCAAGTTCATTTTGAGGTGCCTGTTGGACATCTAAGTGTAGATGGCTAGAAATTTGAAACTGGAAAAGAACATATGTTGCAAGAGATGAAGGCAGAAGTGTGCCCGCTGGGTTAGGCAACAGGCAGGTTGCGGTGGCTGCTTGTTAGCCGTTGCAGTCAGTTGTGGAGATGGAAGCCGGGCTGGAGTGGGTTGAGGGAAGGAGTGGAGGTGAGGAAGCAGCAACAGGAAGCATAGACAACTCAGAAGTTTTCCTGTGGCAAAGGCGCTGGGCGGCCAGCCCTAGAGAGGCCACGTGTGGGACATGTGGGGGGACATGTCCTCTCAGACCTGCAGAGCAGGTGTCCCTTCCTCTCCTCCCACTCGGGCCAGACCCACATGGCTCCCCGCCGCCATAATGGCTGACTTACGCGAGTTCCTACTTGTGCCAGGCCCTGTGCTAAGGACATGACGTGAATTACCTTAGTGAGTCCTCACGAGCTTCATTTTACAAGGAGAAGCCTGAGGCTCTGGGAGGTGAGGTGGCTTCCCAAGGCCACAGCCAGGAAGTGGCCAAGACCCCCGGGCCCATCGCCCCATCCAGTGGGCTGGGAGCGGAGGCCTGAGGCTGGGGGCTGGGCTGATGCCGCCTTTTCCCCTGGTAGGGGCTGAGCTGACAGTGCCCCCGACATCTCCCTCTTCTCTCCCCACAGCGGTTCCTCGGTGACTACGGCCTGCAGTGGGTGGGTGAGCCCATGCATGAGGAGGACTCGGAGGATGGCGAGAGGGACTGGATGACAGCCAAGAAGTTCTGGAAGCCAGGTAAAGTCGGGGTCCACCCTGGACCCTCCTGCAAAGGGAATTCCCCTACAGCTCCCGATGGCCCACAGCTGTCCAGAGGCCAGCTCATTCATGCCCCTTCTCCCAGCACAAGGTGCCCCAAGGCCTCCCACAGCTTGCCACTGACACGGGAGCAGGAGGGAAAGGCCTCAGCCTCCATCCCTGACCACCTAACCCTAGACTCTGCCTGCTCATCTTTCTAAGGCTCCAGGGACCCAGGGATACAAAACGTAACAAGACCTCATTTGTCTCAGGCACCATAGTTTACAAAATGTCACCCATTTAAAAGCTGTGGCCTTTAGAAGCAATCCCCCTGCTTTGGAAGCTGGCCCTCAGGCCAGGGGCTTGGTCCCCTCTGTGGACTCCCTTTCCAGGTTCATTTGTAGCAAACTATTGAAATCTACCTGCATCTCTGGGCCTCCACCACGTTTTATTTTTAACTCAACTGCTAATATCCCGAGAGATGCACTCCAGAGATTTGGGGCCATAGAACTGGCTACTTCCTTTATATATATATATATATATATATATATATATATATATACTTTTTTTTTTTTGGCTGCATTGGGTCTTCGTTGCTGTGTGCGGGCTTTCTCTAGTTGCGTTGCGGCGAGTGGGGGCTACTCTTCGATGCGGTGCGTGGGCTTCTGATTGTGGTGGCTTCTCTTGTTGCAGAGCACGGGCTCTGTGGCGGGCGGGCTTCAGTAGTGGCTCGCGGGCTCAGTAGTTGTGGCTCGCAGATTTTAGAGCACAGGCTCAGTTGTGGCACATGGGCTTAGTTGCTCCGCGGCACGTGGGATCTTCCCAGACCAGGGATCGAACCCATGTCCTCTGCATTGGCAGGCAGATTCTTAACCACTGCGCCACCAGGGAAGTCCCAGAACTGGCCACTTCTGAAAGCTGGGTCCATTCCCTTCAAAGAATGGAGGTCATTGCCTGGAAGGTAGTTCTCCAGGCTCTGTTGGTCACACCTGGGTCCTCATCACCACCGCCTAACCCAGGTGTGACTTGGGTACTCGAGTTCCGTTCTCTGAGCCTTCAGTTCCTCATCAGTAGATCAGTAGTTCCTCATCAGTGTATTCTTTCCCATGGAGTTACTACGAGTCAGTGGGTTGGACGCAACACCTAGCACTCACCTCGCATGTCATCAGCCCCGCAAGTGGGAGCTCTCATTGTTTTCCACGGTCAGAAGGCAGTGGCAGTCTCATGGGAACATGAGCTTGGCTCCCAGGGGACTGTTTGGAAGACAACTGTACTTTCTTAATTTCATAAGTTTCCTGCTGGGTAAAAACCCAGACTGGAAACATGAGAGTCCCACCTGCTGCACATTGGCTAGCTCCCCCTAAATCTCAGGGGAAAACCCCCTCACCCTTGTTTCAAAAACATCACTTCCCATTTGCACCATATTTGCCACTTTTAAAGCATTTTCACAAGTAGCCTTGGCACAGGCCAGGGGTTATTCCATTTTACAGATGGGGAAACTGAGGCACTTAAGCAGTCTGTTGAGTGAAGGGGGCAAGACTTAAGGCTGGGAGCCCACTGGGAGATGGTTACAGTCATCCAGGCCAAAAATGAGATGATGCCCAGCATAAGGGTGATACTGGTGGGGCTGGCGAGAAGGGGCAGAGCAGAGAGATTTAGGAGGGGAATCCATGGCCTTGGCGATTGCTTAAACATTGGGGGGGCGGTGGGAGGAACCTGGGATGACCCTGGGGAGCACAGCTGTCGGGGAAGATGTCCCATTTAGGACACGGCAAAGCTGGGGAGCTGTATGGCACCTGGGCCATGCCAGGAGCTGAACCCTGGGCTGAGTGCTATGGGAAGTTCTTCCTGGGTGAGAGGCGAGACCCTGCTAGGCAACTGCCAGAAGCTGCAAGGATGTCCCTTCCTGGGGTCCAGGGCCAGAGGCCTGCCAGCACTACGGACACACGCACGCACGCACGCACTCACACACACACACACACGCTGCCCCTGTGCGGTGAGCTGGGCTCAGGCCTCATGTGGCCTTGCTGACTAGTTGGAGGGCAGACTTCCTTGCGGCCAGTGGGGCCCTCCCTGCTCCTTTGGGGAAGGGGTGAGACCAGACAGCTGGCTTCTGGACCTGGTTCTGTGGATTCCACCCTCTCCTCCCAAAAAGAGAGCAGCCCCCAGCTGCTCTGTGTCGTTTGTTTTTGCTCAGAGTACGGCTGTTCTCAAGCCCCTTGTTCTAAAGCCTGGCCACAAGTTCCTGATTTGTGTCTTTTTCTTCTTTTGCCTTTTGATTCTTCAACATGGAGGGGGCTCAGTTTAGCTCTTCTGACAGATGAACAACATGTTTTTCATTTCTAGCAGCTTTTCCTCCTGGGACTGCCCGCCCCCCTTTCCTGGCTTTTTCCCTTCCTCTCCCTATGGCCTTGTCCCCACGTGCCAACCTGCCCCTGCCCCAAGGGCCCTTGGGTCCATGAAGCCAGCCTCTGGCTGACCCTGATGCTCTGGCTTGTTTCTCTGGATCTCCCTCTGTTGGGTACCACTCCCCACAGGCCCTGGGGCAGCAGGCCAGTGGGTTGGTGAGCTGGGGCATTTGTATTAGGCAGACTGGGGCTGATTCAAACATTCTAGAGCCTGGGACTCTTAGGGAGGAGGGTCAGTTGGGCCCATGAAGGGGCTCAGGGGAGAGGAAGCCTTGCAAGGGCTTGGCCTCAGGCCAGATCATTCACCCCTTCCCACCAGTATGTTGAGTAGCAAACAGGATGCCGTGCCAGGTGCTTCAGGGTATGCGGAGACATGAAAAGGACAGTTCCGGCTCTGGTCCTACCACCTTCGGGTCAGATGTTGAGCCTCAGGGCTGAGAGCTCCAGCCAACTCTGAGCTCCCCCCACCCTTCACCTCTGAGCTCCTCACCCCCCCCCACCCCTCATCAAGTCCCTGCCCTCTCTCTACATCTCCCCTTCCCACTCCCAGCGCCCACCTCCCCAACCCTTTTCCCCAAGCCCAGGCTCCGGCATCTGTGTGGGAGCCTCTTCCCTCCCCTGCTCAGGAAGCCAGGCTGACTCCTCCATGGGCTGTCCCTGGGCTGCCCTTGGGCCCCTGGAACTGGCCTGGCCTAGACCCCAGGCAGGCTGGACTCCTGCCACCCACCCTCCCACTAGCTCGGTCCTGTGCTGTGTCCCCCAGGCGCCTTGCCCCCTTTTCTCCCCTCCTGTGGAGCTCAGCTCAAACCCCACCTGCTCTAGCACATGTGCGTGGAGTGCCTGCTCGGCGCCAGGCGCCGTGCCGCCCTGCAGCTGCCCCGGGCGCGTAGTTAGGGGCTCTGCGTTGCAGTGAAAGCCTTAAAGGCTCTGGCTGAAGAGGGGGGCCTGGGTCAGATCGTACCCTGTGTGGGGAACCTGCCTCACCTCCGAGTCCACATCCTCATCTGTGAGGTGAGGAGATGGTACGATTGACCCCTAGGCCCTGAGCTGAGAGCACTGAATACCACAGTGTGGAGTACGTGGAGTGTTCTCTCAGGCGGACATGCGGTCGGTGAATGACGACCATGTCCATTTACTGCTCTGCCCCTGCTGTGCTCCAGAGAGCCAGCACAGGGCGCGACCCGAAGGCCAGGGCACGTGCACATGCAGGCGATTCGCAGGCATTGCCTGGGTGCCCTTGGCCTGGATGGTCAGAGCCCGCTGGGACGATCCTCTGTACAGGATGAGGTAGGGAAAAGCAGCGTGATGATGAAAGCAAGGGCCAGAGAAGTCAGCTCCTGCCGAGTCACAGGCTGGCTGTGGCCCTGGCGGTGACCACACTCTCGGAGCCCGTTTTCTCCCTGCCGGCTCCTCTGAAGAGCAGAGTGAATGTAGGTGAAGTCCCCAGAGCAGGGCCCGGCGTGCAGGTGGGTGGAAATAGCAGGCCTGTTTCCTTTCAACAGGCTTCGCCTGCGGTGCTGGGACGGGCCAGCTGGGGCACGTCGGACACTGCCGGGATTTCATGGCAGCAGGTTGTCCTCCCGGTGAGGGTGCGAGGGGCCAGCCCAGGGCAGGCTCACCACTCAGCTGCGCTAGGGGCAGGGTCTGGCCCTCCTCTGGGCCCTGCAACCCCACAGTAGCACTTAACACATGCCACTGTCACTCTTTGTCACCCTGTCTCCTTCATTCAAGTATGAGCCTGAGGAGGGCAGGACTCTGGGCATGGGCGTGGCCATGCTGCTCAGAGCCTGGCAGGGCACGGGCGCTGTGGACGTGCTTGCTGGATGGCAGGGTGGTGGGGGGGAGGGACGGATCCAGTGCGTCTTGAGCACCCACTGTGGGCCAGGCCCAGGGCTGGCTGCTCTTGCCTGTGTTCAAGGAGTGACCGGTGTAGCTGGAAAGACCAATAGGCGAACAAAATGACAGCAGCCTGTGATGAGGGCCAGGAGTGGGCCCAAGGGCTCCAGAAACCCAGGAGGAACAGAGGCCCAGGCTCAGGGGCAGGGGCTCCGGGCAAGGCTTCTCCACGGAGGTGGTGAGAGGGCACCTGAGCCCTGTGATGATCAAGAGGGTGGGGTGTTAGTGACAACAACAGCTCTGTCTGCCAGGCACTTCCTGTGAGCCTCACAGCAACCCTGTAAAGTGGGGCTGTTATTGTCTTCATTTTATAGAAGAGGAAGCTGAGGCCCAGAGATGTTGGCCCATGTGCCCGGGGTCACACAGCTTGGAAGTGGTAGCCCGGGCTGTATGGCTTCAGAGTGTGAGTGGGGGAGCTTGTTGAGGGCAGGCTGGGGAGCCAGGGCTCTGAGGGTCTTGGGAGTTGGGCCAAGGAGCTTGGACTTGATCTCCATGCCTGTTCACTCCCCTTTTAAATAAAATCATGGGCTCTCAAAAGTTGGATGAGGCCTCAGAGATGATCTCCCTGCACTGTACTCCTCCTTGGAAAGGAACCCCAGTGAGCAGTATCTGAAGAACCAACACTGAGAGGCAAGCCTGCGTGGTCACTGAGGAGAGAGGCTTAGAGTCACCTGGGCCCTGCAAGCTGCGTGACCCGGGGCATGTCACCTTACAAGGCCCAGTTTCCTCATCTGTAAAATGGGAGAAGAAGACCTGCCTCTTGGTGCTTGGCATAGTAAGTGCTGAGTCATCATCACAGTCAGTTCACCCCTGGATCTTGCGGGCAGGATGAAGATTTCTGTTATCTACCCATTCCCTGGAAAAGAAAGCTGCGGCTCAGAGAGGAAATGCCTCACTTGACCTCTGACCTGCCTCATCCCATGTGACGTGGCTGCACGGGGCCAGGCTTCTGTTGAGCACTCCTGGCTGTGAGGTGGCGATGCCAGGCTCTTCCTGCCTTATTCTCTTAGCCCTGGTTTGTCCAGAGCGGCGGTTCCTTCTCCCGGGCCCCTTGTGTCACCTCCATTCTGCTGCATCTGATACCTGCCAGGCCCACCCTGCTTTCACTTCTCCACCCCTGAGCCCTGGCTGAGAGCCTTCCGGGCTGATTTTCTCCGCCAACTTTCCTTTTCTCTTTCATTGCTTCTTGGCATCCTCCCCTGGGTTTCCACCTGCCCCTTCCCCTGTCGACACCTCAGCTCCCTGAAAAAGCCCAGTCCCCAGGAGGCAGCTGGATTAGCAGTCCGCGCGCCTCTGAGTCGTCCTGTTGGCCGTGCTGTGTGGCCTGCCTTGGCCGAGTCATGTGACTTTCTAGGCCTCACTTTCCCATCTGTAAGAATATAGGGATGGGGGCAGATGTTGACAGTGATGAGCTTTTCTGCTGTTGTTTTCAGGTTTACCTGGGTGTTCTGAAAGTACTTAGTTAGCTGTTAAAGGAAAATAGTGTCTCGATATTGTTCTGGCTCATATCAGGGATATCCAGGATGTTCTGTGAGGTTTTCTTGGGACTCTCAGGGACTCCAGGGGACCCCAGGAAGAGGGGGGCGCAGGTGCAGCCCCTGCAGCAGTAGGAGATATAGGGGAGAAGGGAAGGCCAGCTGGGGCCTACCGTTTCAGCAGCCACAAAGGCAACAGGAAACAGGGCCGCCCACATCTGTACTTCCCCGGTACAGCCACTGCACCACTGTGGGGAAAGGAATTGGGTCCCCAGAGTCCTGACCCACATCCTGCCTCAGCCTGGCTGTCCTGGTGAAAAACAGCTTCCAAGAAGGCCCAGAAAGTCACCAGTGTTTTATAGGGTTACACCCTAGTAGATGACTTAGTTCGGGGCAAGATCCCTTCAGGACTGAGAACAAGCTCCTGGCCTGTCCCCCAGCAGCACCCCACCTGCCCTGTATCCTTTTTGCTCTGGCATCTGTCTTGGCTGCCTCATCACCCCACCTGCACCCCGTGAACCTTATGAACAGCTCTATGGACAACACATTTGTCAGAAGAGGAGGCCAAATACATGTGCAACCCAAGGTCTCCCATGTCCTGTCCAGCAGGTGTCCCGACCCTCACCTCTGTCTCCTGATGGTGCAGATGGGTGGAAAGAACAGACTCCAGGGTCAATCCCCTCTTCTAACTTGCCAAGTGGCCTGAGGCAAATCATTTTTCATCTCTGTGGGCCTGTTTCCTCATGTATAAAATGGAGATAAATAACCCCTGCTGCGTGGCCTCTGGGTTGGCCTGAGGTCCATTTGTGCACGGTAGAGCTGGCAACAATAACTAAGACAGATGCTTGTTGGAATTCTTACGTGGTCATCTTGGACCCTCACAGCCATCCTGGTCCTATCATCGTCACCTTCTAGAAGAGAATGCTGTGGTGCGGAGCGTTAAATGACGTGACCAAAGTCACACAGGTAGAAGTGGAGGAGCTGGAATTTGAGCCCAGACCACTGGGAACTCTGCACTGTGCCTTTCAGCTGCTAACACAGTGCCTGGCACATCTGATCTGGGATCTGATCCCGCTCTTGCCACTTACTGTGTGTGTCCCTAGGCCAGCCATTAACCTCTAACCCTTAGTTTCCTAATATGGAAAATGGGGATGTTTATAGTCCCTACAGCATAGGGTTGGTATGAAGAAATGGGATAATAGATGTTAAACCCCTAGCACAAAGTAAATGCTCACTAAAAGACAGCTATTATTATTATCTAGTGTTAGCAGTCCTTCCTCCTCCCCAGGTGGTCACTTAAAGAGATGCTAAGGCCCCTGCCCAGCACAGGAGGGGGCTGTGGAAGCCAGGGATCTGGAGCACACAGCAGCCATGAAGAGAGGCTCATGGGTGTCAATCCTCTTTGCCAGGAGACGCACTGGTACCCCCCGAGGTAGACTTTGACAGGCTGCTGGCTAGCCTGAAGGATCTCAGTGAGCTGGCGGTAGACAGTGACACCCAGCTGACACCAATGCCCAGCAGAGTGCCACACTGTGTCCTTGAGCCCATCCCACTGAAGCTTTACCGGAATGGCATCGTGATGTTCGATGGGCCCTTCCGGCCCTTCCACGATCCCTCCACACAGGTAGGAGTGACGGGGAGGGGAGACAGGCCTGTGCACCCTCAAGCCACTGTGGTGGCCCATTAGTTGGAGATGATGGGCCCAGCTCACCCCCAGCACCCAGGCTCATGCAGAACCTCCCGAACCACCACCCCCCAACCATGTCCTGGGACTCTGTTTCCAGAGCCTGATCCAGAGAGTAATTGGCCCCACGATCCCGGGGCCCAGAGCCTGCCATCTAGACAGGAAGCAGGGTGTAGGGCACTGCACAGGTCCAGCCAGGCCTCACCCTACCTCTCCCCCTGCAGCGCTGCCTCCGAGACATATTGGATGGCTTCTTCCCGTCAGAGCTCCAGCGGCTGTACCCTGACGGGGTCCCCTTTAAGGTGATGGGCTCTCCTCAAACCACTCACTCCCAGTGTAGGGATTTTGGAGGGGGTGGGAATGCTTCCTCAGGCATCACCTAGGGGCACTGCCCCACCTCAGAGACCCCAGTCTGATGACCTCCAGAAGGAGGGTGAGCCTGAAACGGGGCTGGGAAGGGAGCGGGAAGGCTGCCGTAGCCATACTTGCCGCATCAGCAGTGGGGAAGGCATGTGGCTGAACAGCAGGCAGCGCCCCCTTCTGGCATCCTGAAAGCAGAGCCCTCAGCTGCGTGGCACCACTGCCCCTCCTCCCCAGCATTCAGGACACCTGGACAGCCTGGGGAACGTGAGGAGTCCACGCAAAACTGTCCTGGCTCCCCCCAGAGGCTCCTGGAGCCTCCTGGTTGGGGTGGAAGGTAGTGCCATTGGGGGGCAAACGTTGGGACTAAAGGACTTGAGATGGAGCCGGCCCCCTGCTGTGGGGGCAGTCGGCAGTGAGATGAGGGTGCTGTGATGGGAGCACATGAAGCTGTGTCCCAGAGGGTGGTGCGTTAGTTCCACAGTGAGAGCGTGTGAGGGGGTGTGTGCCACCATGGCTTGGAAAATAGCGTGAGTCACGACCAGGGGTGTTTGAGGTAGTTCATGCCAAGCAGGGCTTTGCCCTCTCCTAACATCCTCATCCCTCCCCTCCTGGTCTGCTCCCGAGAGGGATTCTGTGAGGAGGATGTCAGTACTGTGGCTCCAGCTGGAGTGATGAGGGGAGCTTGCAGGAAGAGCAGGGCTCGGGTGGGTGGGAGCAGCATGAACTGCAGCTCTCCTGCTCTTTCCCAGGGCCTCGGTTTCCTCATCTGTAAAATGGGGATTGCATCAGACCATCCCTTGGGCCTATTCCTGGGGCCTCTGTTTGGGCAAGTAGGGGTGGGCATGGAGCTCAGGGCTGAAGAGCTGTGCCAGCCGCTGTTTCCCTTCCTTCTTGACAGGTGAGTGACCTGCGCAATCAGGTCTACCCAGAGAATGGGCTGGACCCGTTCCCAGGCGAGGGCCGAGTGGTAGGCTGGCAGAGGATTCGAAAGCCCTTGGACAGGATGGAGCACCCAGGTGAGCTCGGCCCTGAGGCTGAGCCAGGTGGTGGGGGCACTGTGCAGGACAAGCTCCAGGTAGCCTCCTCCACCATCACACACAGTCTCTGCCCCGGCCAAGGCTCCCAATGCCCTCTCTGCAGGCTCCAGGATGACCGCCGAGAAGTTTCTGAACAGGCTGCCCAAATTAGTGATCCGACAAGGCGAGGTGATTGACATTCGAGGCCCCATCCGGGACACCCTGAAGGTGAGGCCAGCCCTGGCTCCCCCAGCCTTATTGGCGGGGTAGGGGGGCGGGGGGGGGCGGCTTTACCATCAACCCTGGCCCAGCCTACCGGAGCAGCGGCTTACCTGGAGGCTCAGGCTTTAGGGCCCCTGAGGATGGCCTGGATGGAGAGATGAGTTCCTCAGAGCTGTTCCCCTGTCTCCTGGAAACGATGGAGCTGGTGAGCTCTCAAGACTGTCTCCTGGTCTCTCTGAGCTGGGACCAGAGAGCAACTGGCCAACGCAGGAGTGTGGCTGTAAGAGTGGGAAAGTCAGGGGAGTCTAGGTTGGAGGTGAGCCCAAGTTCAGGCCACCCTCTTGAGGTCCAGACCGAAATACACCTTCCTGGCCTTCACAGGTCTCATCATCCTCTCTCCTCACTCACTATCCTGCTACTCCTCCCTCATCTCTACCTGTGAAAGATACCAAACCCCTTTCCCAGGACTCTGCCTTCACCACAAGTGGCCAAGTCCTGTCAGATCTGTCTATCCCCAGAACTGCTCCCGAATCCATCTCTTCTCTCCTTTCCCCCCGCCCACCATCCTAGCCTAGGCCCCAGAGTGTGTCCCAGACAACTGCAGTGGCCCCTCACTGGCCTCCCACTTCCACTCCCGCCCTGCCAGCCATCCTCCCCCAGCAGCCTCTGTGCTCTTTTAAAAATGCAAATTGGATCCTGGCTCTTCCCTGTTGAAACCCTCCAGTGGTTCTTAGGTAAGGCCTGTCATTCCTTTCTGGTCCTCTTCCCACCTCTAACCTTTTCTTTTTTCCAGTCCAACCTGGTTCCCAGCTTCAGCCACATGAATGCTGACACTTTCTCAAATATATCACCTCTTCTCAGAAGTCTTCCCTGACCTATGCTCTCTGGAATATCCTTGCCCCCCATCCCATTTCTAAGGACTCCTCTTCATCCTTCAGTCACAGCTCAGGTGTCATTTCCCCAGGGAAGCCTTCCCTGGGGAAGCCTTCCTAGGTTAGGCACCCAGCCTGGTCACTGTGTGGGGTTCAGTCTCCCCCACTAGAATGAGGGAAGGGAACGATGGGGCTACCTCCCAAAGCTTCCCTTCTATTTCCTCTCCTTGGGCCCCCATTTACACAGAATACCCCCTCCCGCTTTGGCTCACTGGTCTCATCCATCCCTGGTCAGGAGAAGTCCCCTGTAGGGGTTGGGGGGAGAGTGTGACCGGCAGGGCCCAGGGCTCTGTCCACTCCATCGATGCCTTCGAGAACTGCTGCCCATTGCGTGTCCAGATCCAGGAGATTGTGGTGGAGACGCCTGCCTTGGCTGCTGAGCGTGAGAGGTGAGGGCAGAGTGGAGAGGTGAGGACCCTGGGACTGGGCTACCAGGGGGTATTGACGGCCTCTGGGTCCACAGGAGCCAGGAGTCTCCGGAGTCACCCGTGCCCGCGCTCTCCACGCTGCGCATCAAGTCTGAGAATGGCGAGCAGGCCTTCCTGCTGCTGATGCGGCCGGAGGACACAGTCGGTGATGTGCGCACCCTGCTTGCACAGGCCAGGTGGGCGCGGGGCTCAGCTGGCGGCCGCAGCGGGGCTCTGGCCCCACGACCCGGCCTGATTCGTTCTTCCCTGTCCCCAGGGCCGTGGAGGCCACCACCTTCGAGATCTTCAGTACGTTCCCGCCCACAGTCTACCACAATGACGCTCTCACGCTGCAGGCCGCGGGCCTGGTGCCCAACGCCACGCTGCTGCTTCGGGCGCGCCGGGCTCCGCTGCCCGCCCCCGGCCCCGAATAAAGCGCCCACCCCAACGCCGGCTGCTCTGCGAGGCTCTCTTGGCAGGGCAGCCCAGCAGCACTAGCTCCGCCGAGGAGGGGGCGGCGCCGCCCCTCTGTAACTCGAGCCCCAGCTGGCGGGCCTGGCCGCTGGGTCTTTGTCCTCTAGGTTCCTCTTTCTGCCCAGAAGGGCTAAGCTGCTCCAGGGGAGAGAGGGCCCGCCCCAGCCCAGCGCCTCTTGTGCCAGTGTGCAGATCCCTGCGCACAGACACGCGCAGGGCCACAAGCACGTGGGGACACTTCAACACTATGCATCAAAGCCACTGCCCCAACGCTGACAGAACTGCATCTGGGCACCCACTTCCATGACACACCCACACCTAGCCGAGCTGTTGGGACACAGGCAGGTGGCCATGAGGCACAGCCGCGTTACTGACTGGCATGCAAACGTGCAGTATACACCAAGGTAATGGACACCATCACGTGCATGTGCACTGGAGGGTGACCCACCCACACTCTCTAGAAACCGTTGGTCCACACAGGTGTGTGTGTGCTGGACATATAGCCAAACACACGCACTGTCAATCGCACACAGAAGTGCCACACGGGAGCACAGCCTCAGCACAATCACATCTACCAGACTTGCTCAGAGCAGGGACCCAGGATTTCCACGCCACACCAGACAAAGACACGATGCCAATGGAATGGAACATTTAATTGTTTCTGCGGTGCTCCCGGATGGGGATTGCGGGGCCTTTGGCAGAGCCCTGGCTAGTGGAACCAAGAAAGGTGCCTATCAGCCAGTGCCAGGCAGGGTGGCAGCCTCAGGGCCAGGCTGAGGACAACCAGCACTTGGGCTGTTGCTTAAGACAATTTCTGAGACTAGTGGGTAAGGAATGTTGCCTTTGAATAAAGAGGGAGCTACAGTTAGAGAGGGGAGGCGGTAGGTCTTGGGTTGGGGGGAGGGGCTCCAAGGTCGGAAGGTTAGGAATAACGGAGTCGTCACAAGGTCCTTCATGGGTGATGGCTGGGGGGAACGTGGTGACGGAGTCCAGGGGGCTGACTCGGCTCAGGCCAGTTTCAGGAACTCCTGCAGTGTGTTTTGCTCCACAGCCTCCACGAAGAGCTCATAGTCCTGGGGGAGGGGACAAGAGGTGGTCACCTGAGTACTGGTGCTTTGTCTCAGGTCTGACTCTGGCTGGTATCCTCCTACAACACTCCCTCCATCCCCAACCCCCAGGCCCATACCCCACAGTACTGGTCCCCGTTGACAATCTGGGGTGGGGTGGCCTTGGGGTTGCCCGCCAGGGCTCGCATCTCATCCCGCAGGGCGTTGTCTTGGGAGATGTCCACTAGCTGGTACTGGATGCGCTTCCCATCCAGGATGCGGGTCACCTCGCTCTGCTGGGACTTGATCTGGGGGCAAAGGGCGGGCAGGGGTTAGTGAGCAGACTAGAGGGTTTATGGGGGGAACCCTGGGCAGAAAAAAAGGGAGTGTGGCCAGGAGCTTTTGTCCCCCTGTCGCGCTCCACGCCCTAGGGGAGGGTTCTGGCCACTAGGAGTTGGGAGGAGGAGTCAGGATTGTGGTGGTGTGGAAGGAGAGAGGGACCACCAACCATGAGGAGGGGAGTCAGAGTGAACATAAGTGAGATAAATTAAGGGTGGGGAGAGCCAGGAGCTCGGCAAAGAGAAAGCAGGGCAGGCCTGGGTGGAGACGGGTAAGGCGCCACCTCCGCCCCCAGGTACACACACACACAGTGGAGGAGAGGAAGGGCAAGATAAGGACATGGTCAAGGCTCAGCCTGGTAGTGGGTGTGCAGACGACCCAGGAGGCCCGAAGGTGGTGTTCAGGATGGCGCCGCGGAGCCTGCCCCCACCCAACTCAGGAGGCCGTGTCCAGCACCTCGCCGCCCCCGCCCTGGGGGCGGGTCCCAGGCGCCGGGTCCAGAGCAACAGGACCACCACCAGCGCTCTACCCCAGGGCGCGCACTCACTTCGCGGGAGCCGGTGACCGACGTGCTGTAAATGCGCAGGCCGCTCATGCTGCGGATGGGCCGACGGGCCGACAGGCAGACGGGGTAGCGGTGGCAGCAGCTGCACGGCCTGGAGACGAGGCCGCCGCGCTCGGGAGCGGTTTCCTTCCTGCTCAGCCCGCGAGTCATAGCTCTCGGGACCAATGGGCGGCACGGATAGGCGCGCGGCCGGGGCGGGGCCTGCGCGACCCCGCCCCACGCAGCGCCGGGCCCCCTCCCGCCCCCCTTGGGGACCGGGCGCACCGAGGACCCCTGTCCCACGCAGGGCCGCCCTTTTCAGCCCTCCGAGCTGGGGCTGACAGTGTGAGGCTGGGGAGCGAGCTGACGGCAGGAAGGGCCGGGGAGGGCGTGGGTGAGGGTTTGGCAGAGGCCTCCCCTTCAGCCTCGCGCGGGTTTGCTGCACCCAACTAACTACCCACCCCCGGTGCCACGACAGCGCTGCTCCGCTCCGGGCTTTGAAGTCTTGGGCTGTTTTCAAACCTAAAGTTACCCCGCTAGGGAGCTTCGCTTCACGGGATGCCCCCCGACCCCAACACGCACACACTGCCCCAGGGGCCACCCACACGTAGCTAACCCCGCGGCACACCACAGCACGGAGGGCCTCTGATTAGAGATTTCCCCAGAGTTCATCTCCGCTCAGATCGGCAGGTTTAGACAAGTGAGGGTGGTGGCAGGAGACGGGGCCACACCCTCACAGAGCCAGATGGAGGCCAAGGTATGAAAGAGGTTTCTAGTTCTGGACTGGGTGGAGGTAGAGGTTGGTGTCAGGACTCCTGAAAGTCTGGGCCCTTGTTAAAGATACACTGCTGGTCTTGGGGTGGCCCCAGCCCCACCCCAACTCCTCGCAGAAGATGGCACAGGGTGCAGAGGAAGCAACCAGCCCAACATTGGACCCCCAGCCATCTGTCTGGGGTTGGACATGACACCCCTCATTAGTCCTCCCAGGTCCAGGGCTCCGAGAACAGCCCAGGAAGACAACCCTAGCTCCTGGAGGCAAACACAGAGTCCTGCCTTGCCCTGGGGAAGCCACTTCCTTACAGCAACCCACAGGCAAAGACTTCCTCCTCAGAGGATTACTGAAACTCAATGACAAGCTTGCTCTGTGACTCAGGGCAGCTTCACCCAACGGAAAGTGCTGTGGGAAGAGATCTTATCTGTCCCCACAGAAAGACAGAGGAGCAGAAGTGGTAGAAATAGACTTGAGGCTGGACCTGCCAAAGTTCCCTCCTTGCTGCTGTTTGGAGAACTTGGCTAAACACCCAGGCTTTGGCTCCAACAAGCCAAAGTGAGGGGTGGAGTACGAGCTGATGGTGATGGAAAGCAATGGGAAACCGAGGAGTCTGTTAAATTTTTATTTTGTAATCAAAATAGGCAATACAAACCAGTTGACATAACAAGGATTCATATAAATAACTGCTTATAAACTTTATGAGGAAAAATACCCGTGAGCATGGTGGCTGGGCTGCCAATACAGGGTGGAGACCAACCAGGCAGCTCTGCCTTTAGGAGGCAGGAGCCCAGAGGCTGAGGGGATGGCTGGGTGGGGCTGCTCTGAATGGAAGGGATAAGTCACTCCATAAATAAAACACAAACTAGTAAAAACACTTATGAAGGAGTCTCATTCAGGCCAGGAGTGAGGTCCAGGATGCTGCCCTGCCAGCCCGAAGCTTAGCAAGAATCTCCCAATGGCTGGCTCTGGACTCCTGAACTACTCAGTGCTCCCCCTTCCCCACACACAGCCTGGCTTGGCCTGGCTCCGCCTGGCTCCAGATCTAGAGGAGGCCCGGGGCTGGCCCAACAACCAGATACAAACAACTACCAGATGCTCCCTCAACGAGGAGGCAAGAGAAACCAGAAAGCAGAGGGTCCAAAGGCCCCGGAGAAACAACGAAAAACACTGAAAGTTGTACCTTAAAGCTGACCTGTACTGGGTACTCTGAACTCTCAAGGAGCCCAGAGCAGGAAAGGGAAAGGACCCCCAATCCCAAACACAAGAGAGGCACAAATCAGAAGGCCAGGCACTGGCCCCAGCCCCGGGGGGAAGGGGGTGAGCAGCTTGAAAGTTGCCCTGCGGTATCCTGGGGGAAAATCCTGCCCAAACCCAGAACCATAGAGGAGTGAGTTTGCACTCAAGGGGGCTACCTGGCCAGCCTGAGAACAAAGGAGAAAGGGCTGTGCTAACCACACGACCAGGGCCCCAAGGGCACAGGGCAACTAGAGTGGGGTCTCCTGTAAACGGGCATGGTAGCACAGATGAAGAAGCCCTGGTTATAATCCCTGGGCTCCCAATTCTAGTTAGTACTTTGCTAAGGAATAGATCACCCTGAGGCATCTATGAGAACAAGAGCCCTGAGGAAGAAGCAGTGGGACTGGGCCTAGGAAAACCCAGAGCCAGCTCAGGTCCCAGGAAGGCTGGCACATGGGGCCTGAGAATTCTCAAATGGCCATTGTTACTGGTACTCAGCCTTTCCTGGCCCCTCTAAGGAACTCTGGGCATCAGCACGACCAAGGTATGGAGTGGGAATGAATGTGGAGCCATCCCAAAGGATGGAGAAAGGAGGTAAGAGGCCTGCTTGCCTTTGACGTCAGCCGGCAACTGGGAACAGTCTGTGAGGACTTCCCAGTCTACCTGCAAAAGTTAATTATTAACTCACCCTCAAAGGGTAAATGAGGATGACAGGACAAATGCAATCCAACAAGGCAAAGCCAGAGTGGGGCAGGGCAAACAAAATTCTCTAATCAGCCCTTGGCCCCAGGTGCAGCTCATACCTCCCCTCCATCCTTCTCTCTGGGAATAGCAGCAGACAGGAGGCAAGAGATTGTCAGGGCAGGACCTGCTGGACCGGGCTCTCAGCAGACCAGATTCTCCCTTGGGGAATACAGCCTGTCCCACCCCCAGCATTCCTCACTGTGTGACACAGTTTTCTCCCATGTCCTGGGCGTATCTGTCTGACATGGTGGTCCTTAAGTCCTCGATGTCACGGCGTAGCTGTTGAACCTCTTCTAGTTTCCTCCTGATCACATCCGGCTTCTGAAAATCTAGCTGAGTCCCTGCGTGCTGTGTAGCTGGGGAGGAGAGCATTTCGAGAGATTATTAGTAAATCACTCAGGAGACACTTTCCTGTGGAAAGCGCAGTATGGATATGCAGTGCCATAAGGCCTGTGGTCTTGGAACATGGCACTTTTTAAAAAGCACCTAGGAACAATGGGCTGAAATCTTGCTGCCTAAGGGCCACGTTTGTGTTTGTCCTTCACCCAGGTACCCCATAAGGATGCCTGTTTCCAAAACAGATTTACTGAACGTCTACTTTGCAAAACACATAACTCCCAGAGGGTGGTGACCAGGTCTACGGAGCCCAGTTCACAAATTACCAGTAATGATGGGAAAGGTAGATAGGGGTGAGAGGAGAATGAAAGCCACTCTCTCCTGGGTCCCAGACTGGCCTGAGGACTCACAGTGAATGCCCAGGAGCAGGGAGAGACTGGGGTCATGCCCCTGGGCCCTCTGGGTCACAATGCTACAGACAGCCTGCAGATCTTGAAGGCAACGGGCCAACTCCTGATGCAGCTCAAATGCCAGCTGGGCCGTGTCTGATGAAGATGGGGACCCTGATTGGGCCTGGCGCAGGTGTTCTTGGAGCGTCAGATTCTTCTCAATGAGGTCCTGGTTCTGTACTGAAAGCTGAGCAGACAGAGAGGCGAGCACATTAACCCAGGCCCAGGGAAAAGCAGAGTATCTGTGCATGAGTGTGGATATATGTATATATGTGCGTGGAGGGGAAGCTATGAGTCAAAGGCGATGTCCCCCCTCCTTGCACTCCCCTCTTCCCCCTCAATATCAGGCCTAGTTTCTCCTGCAGGTAGGTTGGGCCCACAGGGCTGCAGCATTGGAGGGGAAACTGCACCCCAGCAGACTGAGTCAGCAGCCTCCAGGTTTCTGTTCAGGAACCAGAGAAGATACTCCCGCCCCTCGGAACTCTATCTGAAGCCAGTCCCTCAGCCAACTCTGTTAGCCAGGCTATCAGAGAAGGTTTAACGTGAACTGTGAAATCTGAGGAGACACTGGTTTCAATCTCTCCCTGCCACCCTGACAAAAGTGGCCACCAGCCAGCCGGATCAGAGTGTGTCAGAGGAATAAAGCAGGCAAGAAAGACAACAAGACAGCTAGTGGCCACTGGGTGGGTAGGGACGAGGCAGGGCTGAAGCAGCTGGGGACCTGGAGGACATAGTGCTGAAACGTGTCCTGCCTTTTCAATCCTTCACCTCAGTGGAGTCAGGCTTCACTACAGAGACCAGCTATTCACGTCCATCTGTGTCTCTTTCCCTCCCTTTCCCAGAACAGCTTAATGCACACTCCTTCCCTTCCTACCTCTATTCTGTTTTAAAGACACTGAATAGACTTTCTCCTCCAGTCCACCCTTCACCCACACTGGGCCATGTGACAATCCTAGTTCTGGGAGACTCCTTCCTCAGCACTCGGGCAGTGACCTTGGCCGCCCCCTGCCGACAACTCTGTTTACTCCATGAGGATCACCAAACCTTCAATCTTCTTGATCCCTTCATCCCCAACCCCACAAACCTGTGGCTGTGGGAATACAAAATAAGAGAGAGTGATCGTCCATATCCAAAAAGCATTCCTGGGTAATTATGGCCACTCAAAGGCTTAGGACCTCTAATATAAAGGATGATGCAATGTCCCTTCTTACTCCTCTGCCAAAAAAGCTTAGCAGGGACCTCCCAAACGTGGGGGCTCCTGTGGGAGAAGGGATCGGGAGGATACAGAGAAAAGACAGTACCAAGAGGCCTAGCTGTTGCTGCTCACCTCTTTCACAGCTGTGCGCAGCTGCTGCAGGGCTGTCTCCCTCCTTTGGGCCTCCTCTTTCAGGGCCTGGCTTGTTCCTTCTTCTTGAGCCACTTCCTGCTCTAGGCTCTGCATCCCATGGCAAGGAGGGTGGGAGAACATGTCAGGGGTAACAAGTCTACTTCAGACCATATCGCCTCTGGTCTGGACTATATACATAGTAAAGCTCCACCCTGCCCACACACTGCTGCTAAGAGATTCTTTTACAACAGCCCTGATCTGTGACTTCGCATCAAAACCCTTCTCTAGCCCTTGACCATGTAGCAATAGAGGCCAGCTCCTCAGCAGGGCATTCTAGGCCAGTCTGGCCCTTACTTACTTTTCTATCCTTATCTCTTTCTACCCTCCACACAGCCTCTACTCCAGTCACACTGAACGACTAACTGGCCTTCATCCCCAAAGGTTACAGTTCCAATACTGTTGCTCACTCCTCTTTCCCCTTTGCCCAGAATGCCCCTCTGCTCTGCCAGAACCTTCCTTAATCTGCAAATTAGATCCAATTAATCCTAATATTGCCCTGCTACTCATACCTCCATCATGGCTCATGAGTACATTTGCTGGCTGTGCACATGATTCCTCCCTCCACTAGACCATAACTTTCTTGAGGGCAAGGAACGTCCATTGAGTTGAGTTCAATTATTTATCGAGCAATTACTGTTGACAGGCACTGGGGATACTAAAAAGAATACCAAACAATCCCTGTCTTTGAGGAGCTCACAGCCAAATGCCCTTGACAATACTGTATATTAAATGTTTTTGACAGAGATGAGAAGGGGTAGAGAGAGCACTCTCTCGGGCACCTAATCTAGTTATAATGCGTGCGTGCGTGCATTTATGTGTAGGGGTAGTCAGGGTCAAGAGAGGGAGGTATTTATATTTGTTATCTTCTGCCTCTCATTCTGGTTCATTCCAATTTCCCCCCAGTTTTGAAACTGACTTGAACAAATAAAGTATAAATAATATTTCTGAACTTTTCCATTTTGTATTAATAAAAAATTTAGCAGCCAAGGAAAACGTCTCACCACTATGAAACACCCAAGGTGACCATTTTGAATCCACCTAATTCCACCAAAGTCTCATCATGGGTAAATATACTATTTTACATGCTGTGGAACCTCAGAGTTCCAAGAAACATACTGTTGAGATCCACTAAAAACTACTAAAATCCTGGGATTTTAAATGGATGTAGGGAATTCCCCAGCAGTCCAGTGGTTAGGACTCTTCACTTTCCCTGCCGAGGGCCTGGGTTCAATCCCTGATCGGGGAACTAAGACCCCGCAAGCCGAGCAGCGCAGCTAATCATCATCATCATAATAATAAATGGATGTAAACACTCACTAGGCTTGACTATCTCCTTACAGGACTTGAAATATGTGAACTAAATAGACCCACATAATGGCAAGGGTAGGACTGCAGCTTTCAGTTCTTCCTCAGTGGACGTGCATCTCTCCTGTTTGGTGTGAAAACCTCTATTAGAGTCCAAAGAGAATCTGTACCTAGGATTTCTTGGAGAACCCAATTAAGGACACTCCTACTCTGGCCCAAAATAGAAACCAGGAGTTGTCTTTGATTTTTCCTTATTCTTCAACCTCCTACATTCTATCAGTCACTGATTCCTCTCTATTTTACCTCCTAAAATTCATTTAAATTTGTCCCCTCACAACTCCTTCTTGCAATGCTGCCTTATGCATCATCCTTCATCATCTCTCACTAGGATCTCTGCTACAGTCCACTGGCCTCCAGCCTTGTAACTCTCCAAGTGCCAATATTCTTCCACCCTCAAGCCTGAGTTGCAAACCTGACCACATCACGCCCCAATTAAATACTATAGTAGATTCCCATCACCTACCTAAAGAATAAAAGCTAACTTGGTTGAACAGTCCCAGCCCTCCCATAGCCCAGTTCTCCATTTACCACCTTACTTCAACAATATCAAACTGCTTGCAGCTCCATGTGCAAACCCTGCTGTTTCATGCCTTCATGTTCCTACCCATGCTGTTCCTTCTATCAGGAAATACCATCCTATCCTGTGCCTCCTCATCGACTGGCTAACCCTTCCTCCTCCTTCAAGAAGGCTCATGAGGGCTTCCCTGGTGGCGCAGTGGTTAAGAATCCACCTGCCAATGCAGGGGACATGGGTTCAAGCCCTGGGCCGGGAAGATCCCACATGCCGCTGAGCAACTAAGTCCGTGCGCCACAACTACTGAGCCTGCGCTCCAGAGCCCACGAGCCACAACGACTGTGCCCACGTACCACAATTACTAAGCCCGTGTGCTGCAACTACTGAAGCCCGCGTGCCTAGAGCCTGTGCTCCGCAACAAGAGAAGTCACTGCAATGAGAAGCCTGCACACTGCAATGAAGAGTAGCCCCCGCTCACCCCAAGTAGAGAAAGCCCGTGTGCAGCAACGAAGACCCAATGCAACCAAAAATTAATTAATTAATTAAAAAAAAAAAGAAGGCTCATGATCTCCAGAAACCCTTCCTTGACCTCCCTACTTCCACTGACTCTTCTATGCTCCCCCAGGATAACATGGATGCTCTAACAGTACTGTGCTAAAACCCCTTCCCAACAAGAATGTAGGCTAAAAGAACTGACTGGGTCTCATTCTTGTGCTCCTAACACCGAGTAAATTGCATGGCAGAGAATAGTGTTGGTTGAATTCTAGAAATTCCATCATTAAGTCCTGCCCACCATGCCCCAAGGACTCCAGCTCACCTGTACTTGTGAACGCAACTGATCAATCTTCTGCTGTTGCTTCTCCACAATCTGAAAGGCAAAGTTATCAAGGAAGGCTGTAAGCACATGCTGATAGTGAGGTCAGAGGGCAAGAGGCTGTACTAGGATCTGTGGTCTGGCTCTTAGCCCAATTGGCTACAGCCAGTCAATAGTGAGAACAGAGTGAAGACAAGTTAGCTCTACCTACAGAAAAATAACCCAGACTCCCTATCCTGGCTAACTAGCTTCACACTCCTGTGCTCTAGTCACAAAGAGATTTAAACAAAGAGGAATGTAGTGTGGACCTATGACCACCATGGGGAAGTCGGGTGGAGAGAGACACCCTCACCCTGATGATTGTAGGCCAGTAGAATCAACTTCATATACAGCCAGTGTATATTCTGGTTCTTTGGTAAAGGACATGACTGAAAATTCAGTTTAATGAAGCTTGTCCTATCCAGGGCTATGACAGTTATCATTACTTATAGCTTTGGTCACACTGACTGTTCGAGGAGAGAACCTGAACAGGCCTAGTTTCCTGTCCTTTAAGACCTCAGGTACTCTCTGAACCATTTCTGGGTCTTCTTTTTTGCTGACCTTCAACCAGTCTCACTGCTAGGCCCCGAGCTCCTTCTTCTCTGCTGAATTAGAGCCCCCTCACTGGGTAGAACTTTGCCCAATGCAAGAGGTTCTGAATAGGGCCTGAGCCATGAATGAAGTGCACCAAGCTTCAGTGTACCATTTTGGAGCATATAAATTTGGATGTTCAGAGGCATGTCCTTCCCTAATGTTGCTTGCCAGTCATAAGGATGAATATCTAAAATGCAAATTTATTATGCAGGGATGACTTCTCAGAAGGAGAGAAAAACTCTGGGCAGCAGATCCTAGAGGGTTCAGGGTCATAAATTCATGGTTCCCTACCAATACCCCATCTTTTCTTTCCTAAGCCTACCCCGTTACAGCCTGGACACCCTCAGTCACCTTTCGAAGGGAATCACATTCCTTCTGCCAGGACTCCATTTCCACTTGGGGACCTTCTCCCCATTGAGCTGTATCTTCTCCACTGGCCGCCTCCACACACTGCTTATCTTGCAGGCTGAAAAACAGTGGCCTCTTAAAGAACTCTGAAGTTAGAGGGATGTGGCTTTGATTCCTGATTCCGCTATTTACTGTATGTTTTGGGGCAAGACATTTACACCCTTCCAAGCCATAGGTGGGGATAATGTCTTAGGTCTGTATAACGTAGGGAGTGCCACACAGAAGCTGCTTGCTCAGTCTATGCTAGTTCCATTCCCTAGAGGTCAGCATCTATACAATGTGCTACCAATTCTCTACCTGCCCAAGGTTTTTTTATTCTTTGTTTTGATATTTAAAAGTAAACATTCATCACATGTATTTAAATTATAAAAGTCACACGTATAGAATGCAGAAATTTTAGAAAATACCAAAAAAATCTTTTTTCTTTGCACATACAGTCTGGGGCAGACCCAGCTATGTCCCCTAACCTCGCTTCTGACTCCAACCAGTGGTCTCCTCCCATGGATCCCCACAATCACTTTCATCATGGCCCATCTGCTGAAATAAACAACAGGGTCACTGTGGTTGAATATGGGATGAGAAATCCAATCCATCCCATTAGCAGCTGGATTTGGTCCAAGAGGCTGCTGAAACACAGCCACTACATTTTCAGAAACTTCTATTAACATGGAGGAGGCTCCCAAGACACCCTGAGAGTACATTATGGCATCCTGTTTTGTTCTCAGAACCTGCTGTGGCAATCGAGAGCAATCCCTAGGGCTGAGGAGAAGAAACAGATGCTCCTGGTAGGCTTTGCCTTGCAAGATTCAAAATGTGGATAACCTCCAGTCCTCAGCACCAGGATCTACTTTTGCAAATATAGAGATACTCATTTTCCAGTTTATGAAGTGCTCCCATTCATTCAACACATACATATTCAAGGATTATTATCTAGTATTATTATGCCAGGTACTGGATTGGAGCCTTCCAAAGGATACAGTGACAAATCCCACCCCAATGCACCACTATACCCCCCACATTCCATCTCAAAGACATAGTCCTTATCCATAAACAGCTTTCTTATTACTTACAATCCAAAGAAAATGAAGCTCAGAGAAGTGAAGTGATTTGCCCAAAGTCACACAGGTAATGAGTGGGGTAGCCAGGACCAGAATATAGCTCTCCACTCCTTTCCTCAACCCCACAGGGGTATTTACCTATGTCTAGTGGAGGAGAATTCTGCTTCCCTCTGTCTCAGGCTTTCCAGTTGAACCTCCTTCTCTCTGCAGGCTGCCTGGGTCTCCTCCAGCAAACTCTCCAGCTCAGTCACTCTCTCCTGCAGCTCTGTGCTCTTCAACTCAGAATCCTTAAGCTGAAAGACAGGATTCCATGCTTAGGTCAACAGGCCAAGGAAGACTCTGTCTGGGTATCTCAAAAAATTTGCAGTTCAGTTGTGATATGAGTGTGTGGACATGACTCCTTTAGGATCTTCCTTTCAGAAAGCCACAAGGTAACTGCATGCAGCAGAGGCTGAGAAAGCCCCCCTGCTTGGCCACTCCCTTCTTGCCCCAGGTATGCCCAGACATTGCTGCTACCTGCTGGCTCTGCTTCTGATGGTCTTCCAAGGTGGGCAGGTCAGCCAGGTAGCGTTCCAAGGTCTCAATACGCTGCTGCTTCTCCCGGTTCTGCTCTGATTCCTTCTGACATTTCTTTTTCAAATTATTGATATGTTTATCACGACCCTTGACCTATTGGGAAGAAATGTCGAGAATCTGTCTTCATTGACTCCTCTACAACCCTGAACATCAACTTTTTTTGAAGTGATGTCTTTGCCCTTAGGGCTATAAATGTTTTCCACTACAATGAATGCAGGAAGCTGATAAAATTTTGCCATTTGAGATTAGGGCATAAAATGCAGAGTTAACACACAAGAACTTTCTAATCAAGGGCAAGGAAGGGGGGCTCCTTTGGCAGTTTTCAAAAATTGGTAGCTCTACCGTATAATAAGGAATCTGGGACTTCCCTGATAGGCCAGTGGTTAAGACTCCGTACTTCCACTGCAGGGGGCTTGGGTTCAATCCCTGGATCCCTGGTTGGGAAAATTCCACATGCTGCACAGTGCAGCCAAAAAAAATTTGTCTGGTCTTTGTCCAGCTTCCTGGGAGGTAACTTCTAAACTCTTAGAATATCCCAAATAATAGAAAAGGAGTATCTTTGTTTTTCTTAGTGGACCAGAGCCCACCATAAATGCATTTATGCTAATGAGATGACCCAGAATGCAGACTGGTCACTATAAAGACCGATGGAGTTGAGCCCAACTCCCTGTGAAGAGGGGACAAAGACAGGAGATTGAGTTCAATCATGCCTACATAATAAAACCCCAATTAAAAATTCTGGACACCGAAGCTCAGTGGAGCTTCCTGGTTGGTGAACACATGGATGTGCTAGGAGGATGACATGCTCTGATTCCAAGGGAGAAAAGGTATAGAAGCCCTGCTTTGAGGACTTTCCCAGACCTCATCCTATTTGTCTCTTTATTTGGCTTGTCCTGATTTGTATTTTTATAATAAAACTGTAATCCTAAGTAATCCTGAGTTCTGAGTTGCTCTGGTGAATTACTGAACCTGAAGGGGTCATGGGAACCCCTGGATTTATAGCCAGTTGGTCAGAAGTATATAGGCAGTCTAGGGAACCCAAAACTTGCAGCTGGCATCGGAAGTAACAAATAAGCATAGTCTTTTGGGGGACCATGCCCTTAAACCTGTGGAATCTGATGCTAACTCTAAGTGGTCTGCATCAGAACTGAATTGCAAAAGTAAATATAACTGTATATACAGTAGACATACAGCCGGTCTGGTCTGGTCTGTTGAGATAGGTAACGCATTATTCCCTAAGCACCACATAGGATATAAAGCTAAGCAATCATCTGGAAGGGCTAATGAGACTCTAAACTCCTTGAGAGGAGGGGCTGTGTCCATTTTGCTTACTATCATATCCCCAACACACAGCACAATGCTTGGCACTGAGCAGGCAATCAATTAAGATTTGTTGAATGGGGCTTCCCTCGTGGCGCAGTAGTTAAGAATCCGCCTGCCAATGCAGGGGACACGGGTTCGAGCCCTGGTCTGGGAAGATCTCACATGCCGTGGAGCAACTAAGCCCATATGCCACAACTACTGAGCCCGCATGCCACAACTACTGAAGCCCACACGCCTAGAGCCCATGCTCTGCAACAAAAGAAGCCACTGCAATGAGAAGCCCGTGTACTGCAACGAAGAGTAGCCCCCCTTTCACCGCAACTAGAGAAAGCCCGCACGCAGCAATGAAGACCCAACACAGCCAAAAATTAATAAATTAAACAAATAAATTTTAAAAAAAAGATTTGTTGAATGGAAACTTTTTCTTCACTATTATGGCTTTTTCTTTGGCTCATGAAAAAGGAAGCTGGAGGAAGTAAGAGAAAGCAGAGAAAAGGTAAGGCAGATCTACTGATGCCAAAGAGGCACAGGCCTAATTTAATCCAAAGATAACACAGTACTAAGAGGGATCCCTGAAAATCAGTCAAAACCTTTACCCCAGGTACAATCTTTAAGCTCCATGTGATTCTCCAGATTCTCACATTTTAATATGCATCAGAATCACCTGGGAAGCTTATTAAAAATGCTGATAACCAACTGTGAATTGAGAGAGAGAGAGAGAGCGAGCGAGCGAGCATCCCACAGGGAAGCCCACCGGGCAACTACCATGAACCCAGAGCTTCCACGCAGCTTTAAAATACTACTGATACGTTGTGGGTTTTTTTTTGTTTTTTTTCTTTTCTGGCTGCAGCGCACGGCATGTGAGATCTTAGTTCCCCAACCAGGGATTGAACCTGTACCCCCTGTAGTGGAAGCGTGGAGTCTTAAGCACTGGACCGCCAGGGAAGTCCCTAAAATACTACATTCTTCAATATGAGCACTCTTTCATTCAAGGATCACCAAGCCTCTAACATGAAAGACACCAAAATAAAAAGACCTGAAGGAAACAAGAAACAACACTATGAGCAGATGCAGATATCCCAAAAGGTATAATCAATATCATCAGAGAAAAGATATTGCATTCATGAAACAAAAACAGCAAAAAATTCAATAGAAGAATACTATTCAGGGCTTCCCTGGTGGCACAGTGGTTGAGAGTCCTCCTGCCGATGCAGGGGACACGGGTTCGTGCCCCGGTCCAAGAAGATCCCACATGCCGTGGAGCGGCTGGGCCTGTGAGCCATGGCCGCTGAGCCTGCGTGCCGCAACGGGAGAGGCCACAACAGTGAGAGGCAGTGAGAGGCCCGCGTACCTCAAAAAAAAAAAAAAAAAAAAAAAAGAATACTATTCAGAAATATAGAGGTATATATCAGGAGAAAGAAAGAAAAGAGTTGAGGACAGATAATTCTGTGGAGTGGGGCTGGGCACAGAACCACTAATTTTTACTATAAATATGTTGATATTTGATAACATGTTGGTTATTTAACTTAGATACATGTATTATTTTGATTAAAAGTTTCTTTTTTAACAAGCCTCTAAGTCTATGCTGTACCAATGGCACCAACATCACCTGGGAGCTTATTAGAAATGCAGGATCTCAGGGCCCCCTTCCCTCCCACAACTACTGAATCCGTATCTGTATTTTTATCATTATCTCCAAATGATTCTTAAGCACATTAAAGTTTACGAAACACTGCTTTAGCTGACTTTGATGCAAGTGGTCCAGAACTAAACATTATTAAACTGGTCCCCCAAGAATGTCTGCATTAGTGCAACCTGTGAACAGAACCAAAAGATTTAGCTCCTTCTATGATAACCAATCTCACCCTAAGCAATTCTAAGAGCACTGGCAAAAATGTTAAAACTCCCAAAATATCTGCATATATGGGATTCTTCACCTACTTTTTAGGTAGAGTGAGGAGAAACCAGGCTGAATGATGTACCACAGGTACATCTTGCCACAGCACAATCTCGTATGACTGCCCAGGCTGATTTTCCACCCAGGCCAGCTGGTAGCCCATCACAACCTGGGACAGTGAGGGATTATACGGCTTTCCCTCTCTGTGGTAGTTTTGTGCAGATGAAGCAGAAAGGAGGGGTTCCATTTCTAACAGATCAATCCTGCATAAGAAGTCAATGTAGGGGGTTTCACCCAGTTGACTCCTCCAGGTTCCAAGAATAGGGGCCAGAAACAGCTTAGGGTCTGGCAGGAGAGGGCTGACTGCCAACTCCTTTGTGAATTAGAAAGCTATCAGCTCCTTAGCTCACCCTTTCTTCCTGTTTCTTCCCCTCCTCTGAATGCTTCTGCAATGCCACTTTGAGTGACTCTCTGATGAGCTGGACTTCAACTTCTGAAGCAGAGAGTTTCTTTTCAAGCTCCATCTTTTCTTTGCTCAAGGCTTCTGTCTTCTGTGCAAACTGTGCACGTAAGAAAGTGTTCTCTCGCTGCAATTCCTGCAGAGAGATTCTCAATATATAACTGTTCATTACCCTGACAGTCCCATACACGTTACTTATACCTAGTATACTTTGTGGTCAAATATCACCTTTCTCTAAGAATTTCTTTAAGCAATGCTTCTCAAAGTGTGGTCCTAGAACTAACAGCTTCAGCATCACCTGGGAATTTGTTAGAAATGCAAATTCTTAAGCCCAACTCCCAGGCCCAGTGAATCAGAAACTCTGGGGATGGGTCTCAATAATCTGTGTTTTAACAAGCCCTCCAGGTGATTCAGATGCATACTCAAATTTCAGAACCACTGGCTTAAAGCAATACTTGATGAGTTGTAGTATAACAAAGGAATACAGGACACTGTATCAGAAGACCTGGGCTCAAGGCCTGGTTCTCCTCCACTCATTCTCTGTATGACTTCAGGCAAATTCTTCCTCCTTCTCGGGCCTCAATTTTCTCATCAGTAAATTAGAGGACCGAACTAGATTTTATCTAACGGCCCTTCTCACACTAACATTCTGATTCTACAAGATGGAACACTATCTTAACAGGCCCACTAGGTGGCAAAGCCAGTACAGTACTATAATCTGTCTAACAGACATCACTCAAAAGCCCAAACTACAGAAGAAGCTTGGCCAACTTCTTTTAGGGCTACTGACCTAAGTGAGAGCATGGTTTCCTTCAGTTGCTCCTAGACATGGAAGAATAAAAGTGGGAATGGCTCTAAATCCTGCATTACCTCTGCTTCCCCCTCCATTTGGCCAGGGCTGGTATATTAAGACTTCTCAAAGCATCACTCAGTTCTAGGGTCTTACTACGTACCTTGCTCTGCCTTCCTTTTCTCCCAAGTATGTCCTGATACCAAGGCACCTGGACTTCCACTTGATCTACCCTCAAGCCTTTTCTGCCCCCACAAGGGCAGAAAAGGAGATACTTTATAATTAAGATGTTTACTCTTTGAGGGCAGGGACACCTTATATCACTTGGTTCATTTTCTATCTCCTGGATGCCTAACAGTGCCAAGCACAGGGAAGATACTGGGTTATGACAAGCAGAATGCCATCCTGGCTGCCAAGGCTTACCTGCAGCCTCAGCAAGCAGACATCCCCAAAGGGGGCAGGGCGGCCCAAAAGAGCACTGTGGACTTGTAGTTCGCTCTCTCGCACTTTCTGCTCCAGCTGAGAGATATGTTTCCTCTGCCTGCAAAAGCCGGAATAGAATGAGGTCCAGGGTCCTGACACAAATGACTTGCAATATGAGCCCCCACTTTCCTTAGGTACAAACCACACTTTGTAAGCAAAGACCTTGGATTCTGGTCAGTGTTGTTTCCTGAAGGAGGAAGAGCAAATGAGAAAACTGACAGGGGAAATGAAGAAAGATCAGCTGCGAAGAGTCAGCTGCCTCCTTTAGGCACTCCCCACAGCCCCTGCAGAGATATGCAACTGGCCTATCACATTACTCACATACTGGACTAGGCTGCTTACTGATCTAGCTCTACCATGAGGCAAGGCAGGGTCCTAAACAGAGGAAGATGCACTGCCCTTGGGAAGACCTCCTTAGTGGGGGCTGGGACAGCAGAGGCTAGCCCTATGACACCCCTTGCCCCCTTACTTGTCAATAAGGAGCTCCTTTTCCTTCAGAAGGTTTTCATTACTGTTCAAGATGCTGATCCACTGTGCTGGGTCTAATGTGGGCAATGAAGGAGAAAAAGCAGCAGGATGGTGGCAGATGGCTCCATTCTGAAGCTGAAAGACAAGCAGGCCCAGAGCAGCTTAATCTTGACCTATAGGCACCTGAAAACACCTGAACTACAGCTGGGTCTGCAGTCAAGGCTTACTTTGGCTCAGTCTGAGAAGGCCCACTGTTTATGAAATAATTTTAGCTCTGATGTATGACTGGAAAGAACCTGCTAGGGAGACTTCTGCCAGCTGGACACTCCCTGCTCAGAAAAGCTCCAGTTTCTAAGAAAAGGTCAGTTGTCTTTCATTATCTGGCAACAAAAGCTAAACAGGAGCTAAGATGTCCTCACCAACCAGGAAAGGAGAATGTGTCCTGCTTCCTTTCTTCCCATTCTTAAGCAGCACAAGAACTTTTTTTTTTTTTTAAACCCAAAAGTGTTATAGTGGAAAGAACCTGGGATTCAAAGATAGTTTTTGAACCCTAGAACTCTGCCACTCACCAGCTCTGTGACCCTGGACACATTACTTATTCTAAGAAACTGGTAAATTTCTACATTTACCTCATCAGAGTGCTATAAGGATTAAATAAGATTCTGTACGTTAAAGTACCTAGCCTACTGACTGGTACATAAATACATACACACACAGTCAGTGTTGGTGTCCTAACTCTGGTGGTGTCCTTTATAACCCTCTGCTTTGGAGAAACTATCTGGTGTTTAATTAGACCACCAACAGATTTGATGACATTCACAAGACTTCATTTCCTATCTACAAACATCTTTCCTCCTTTTTACAAATGCTTTCTTTGGAGTCAAAACTTATAGGACAAAACCTATACAGTTCTATGATCAGCACAGAAACTGCAAAATCCAAGGGAAGAAGGGTCTCTACCTGCATTTGTTCCATCTGTAAACGGATCAAATCCAGCTGCTGCTGACAAGTGCTGAGCTCACAAGATCGCTCACGGGGATGCCAAGGGTCAGGATTCAGTTGCCACACCTGAGAAGGTAGAGGCTTGGAGAGCCCAGGAGCAGGCTGGAGTCCCAAAGGAAGAACCCCGCTGCCACTAGGGTGTGGTCCATTCCGCTCACATACCGCCCCACTGCCTGGTGCCTTCTTGGTCTCAGGCAACACTCTGTATAACTCCTTGTTTGTGTCGGTTCTTGGGTTGTGGAAGGAGGCTCGGTAGTGGGGATCTGAATAAAGTGTCTCCATCACTGCCGACTGATTGAGAGTAGACTCCATATTGGGAATATCAAACTTCCTTGCCTCTTCTTCTCTTTCATGGCCCACTGCTGGAAACCAGGACTGCTCAACTCCATTCTCTCCAGCAGCACCACAAAGATACATGAAATCTCTAGATAGGCCTGGAGAACGTTTCATTGCACCGAGGTCTCCATTTCTTGTCATCCCCACACTTTCAGTCAACCCTGACAAAGGAAGTTTGGAAGAAGAGGGTCCGGCAGGAGAATTTGGCTTGGCAGGAGAGGTCCCCAAAGTAGAAGGCATCACATGGGCTGTTGGAATGGTTACGTGGCTTTTGATGGGCTGGAAAGAAGGACTGCTACTCGAGCTGCAAAAATCTGCGGAGAGAACAGTCTTCCGTAAGTCAAAATAGAGGCAGCAAGCTTTCTTGACTTTGGCTGCTATGCCAGACATTCTCTGCTTGTCCTAAGACCACGCAGAAAGGGCACTGTCATCACAAGTATCAGGCAAAAAACACAGCAGCCTAAACAGGAGATGTGTGTTCTAGGACCTCAAATGCCATTCACAAGGCAAACCAACAAAAGGCAACACTGGCTTCACTTTTAACTTATACTCTGTCCTTTGTATTTGAATAAAAAATCCTGCCAGTCAACAAAGCTGAAAATGGAACTTAAAAAAAAAATCACTTACTTAAGGGAAATGGATTAGATCCTACTCCTCTAAGAGCTGAGTAACTCTAAGCTATAATCCAATCTAATAAAAATGTCTTTTCCAAGGGCTGCCAGAATCCTCTGTGATCTCCAAAAGCTCCCCTGTGAAGGTGAGCAATGAATCTAAACTATCCGAAAAATAAGGCGAACTGGATAGTGCTGCTTTGTATCTAGGGCAGGGAGCACAGCATCTGAATCAGGATTCTGTTCTCTCTCCCACACACCAGACCTGACTGCCGGGATATGTGAAGTTATTCTTAGTAACTCTCAGGTTTCATTCTAGCACAGTGAGCACTCTCAAGTGGTAAACAGTGAAATCCTCTTTTTTATATTTTGCCTTTTATTTACCCACTTGTTTGTATACAACTGTGATTTTTCACTTTCCTTCAGACTGGACTTATGTTTCCTTTAGCTCCTGCCTAGTCTTGGGAGACAACTCGCTGATTGGCCCTGCTGTAGAAGGTTCATATTTCTACATATTTCCAACTTTCAAGTGCTACTCTGAAGAGGACTACAAGGTCACAGAATTAACACAGGACAGTGGGCTGCAAGCGAAGAACAATACAGGAATATGAGGAAACACACACGTTACCTTCAGCAGGCAGAAAACTGAGTGAGGGGGACAAGGAATATAAACGTCTTCCTTTTTCAATTATGTCTAGTATTCTTTTCCAAACTAAGCATGTCTACCACGGAGAAGAGTAGACCTCCGATTTGTTTCTTTTCATTTTCCATCAACCAACACAGAACACACTCAGCTAATGAGGACAGACACTAACCTTTTCCAGAATTATATGAGTATAGATCAGCTATCATCTTCTCATATGGGTTTGTAAGCAGCTCTTTAAAAACACAGGCAAGAGCTTCCCTGGTGGCGCAGTGGCTGAGAGTCCGCCTGCCGATGCAGGGGACACAGATTCGTGCCCCGGTCCGGGAGGATCCCACATGCCGCGGAGCGGGTGGGCCCGTGAGCCATGGCCGCTGAGTCTGTGCGTTCGGAGCCTGTGCTCCGCGACGGGAGAGGCCCGCGTACCGCAAAAAAAAAAAAAAAAAAAACCACAGGCAAGCCAAATTATCCCTTATAATATATGCATAGTCTCTAATTTCCTCTACTCAGATGATCGTGGGATATATAAAATGCCATACTAAGAACAAACAAGAAACAAAACAACCAGTAATTTTTGATGACATGCATCAGTTTCTCAGGACCAAGAAAGGACATTTCAGAGTCAAAGGACACAGTTTTTGATGTCCCAAAACTTAAATACAGAACTAGTCAACAGGGTTAAGGTAGACTGGTGGTGATGAAGACTTCTAAGACTAGTAAGGTCTCTATTTGAAATCTTCCATAATGGCACCATAATATCCACTCTCACCAAGTGTCCCCACTCCCAAAATATAATTATGGAACAAAGGACAGTAAGACTGTGGTTATGAGGGCTGCTACTATGCTGAACTCAGCAACACCTCCTTCCATTCTCCATCCACAGCCCCACTCTCTCTAAAGACTCACCAAATTGTTTTGAGCCCATAATGCCTAGCAGTAATGGCAAAAACAAAGCCAAGAAGAAAGGTACCAGCTGCCCAAGAGAATATGGTTTTTCTAATTTTCTGGTGAGTGTGGTCCACCTACGGATGATGAAGTGAGGTCTTTGGCAGCATTTGTCACTTATCTACTGGGTTTATCTATTTATATTAAGGAAACTGTAATCCTCAGAAAGTGCTATAAAATGTCAAGTTACATCACACTTGCTAAGTCTGGTTTGTGTTTTAGAGCATTCTGAAACGAAATAGCAACACATTTTCAAAAGGGTCCCTATCATCTACAATTTTCAAAGGCTTTCCAAATTTAGTGTATGGGATACGTGATTTTTATGAGAAGTTTACAATTCCCCAAATCACTGGGTTTTTGCCACTTCAAGGATATATTTCTAAATCTCTCCTTTCCTCAAACACACTCCCTGCCCCTCAACCCCCATCCCCGCCTAAAGCAATTTGTTCTTTCTAGCAACCTCCCTTTCTTGGTAAGGGGTAGACTTAGCTATTGCTAAATTTTGATCACTTCTGCCTACATCACTTACTGGTTTATGAAGTATGGTAGTCTGAATTAAGCCAGTGACAATTTCAGTCTTTATCAAAAAACTGAAAGCCTTCTGAGCTCTCCAGTACCCACCTCTATCCTGTCCCTTGAGAATCTTCAAGGTAAAACACCTTAGAGAAGGGTAGAATCAAAAGCCTAAATGGGGAATTCCCTGGTGGTCCAGTGGCTAGGACTTTGCACTCTCACTACCATGGACTGGGTTCAATTCCTGGTCAGGGAACTAAGATCCCACAAGCTGCACAGTGAAGCCAGAAAAAAAAAAACCCTAAATGTCCACTGACAAAAGAAGATGTGGTACATATACACAATGGATTATTACTCACCCATAAAAAGAATGCAATAATGCCATTTGCAGCAACATGGTTGGACCTAGAGATTATAATACTAAGCGAAGTAAGTCAGACAGAGAAAGACAAATATCATGTGATATCACTTATATGTGGAATCTAAAAAAATGTTACAAGTGAACTTATTTACGAAACAGAAAACAGACTCACAGACTTAGAAAACAAACTTATGGTTACCAAAAGGGAAAGGTGTGATGGGGAAGGGATAAATTAGGAGTTTGGCATTAACATATACACACTACTATAGATAATTAATGGGCTTCCCTGGTGGCGCAGTGGTTGAGAGTCCACCTGCCGATGCAGGGGACGCGGGTTCGTGTCCCGGTCCGGGAGGATCCCACATGCCGCGGAGCAGCTGGGCCCGTGAGCCATGGCCGCTGAACCTGCGCGTCCGGAGCCTGTGCTCCGCAGCGCGAGAGGCCACAGCAGTGAGAGGCCCGCGTACCGCAAAAAAAAAAAAAAAAAAAAAAGAATGTACTATGCAATTAATATATATATTTCCCCAAAGGAATAAAAAGCACACATCGAGTCACACACAATCTGTGTAACAATTTGACTGAATGAGATATAGCTAGTCAATTCAATGGGGGGAAAAATCTAGACCATTGTTTGATTTTTGTAAGTCCTATTATTTAGTCAGAATGAAAAAGGTCCCATGACTGCACATGTAGACAAAACCTTAACAAGTCACAACTACCTTGACAGTTAACACTTTTGATTACACAAGTGATGGAAAGAACAATACAGGTGGGAGATCTGAATCTGATAACTAGCTGTGTGACATCAGGCAAGTTACTTAACCCCTCAGGGAATTTTTGCTACTCACCTGCAAAAAACTGGATTAAGTGATTTTTAAAGTTCTGTCTACCTTAAAGTCTATGATTCCATTAACTCAATATTTATTGACACTGGGCCCATATACACACAGCTGTCAAACTATTAAAATTAAATCCCAGGGACTTCCCTGGTAGTCCAGTGGTTAAGACTCCCCACTTCCACGGCAGGGGGCGTGGGTTCCATCCCTGGTCGGGGAACTAAGATCCCGCATGCCACGTGGTGTGGCAAAAAAAAAAAAAAAAAATTAAATGCCAGGTGTCCAGGAGTCAGTACTAGTAGTAGATGTAGTTGATGTGTTTGTTTTTCTCCTTTTCATTCTTCTATTTTTTCCAAACATTTCTTTTTTTTTAAATGCTTTACTGAGATACAGTTCACATACTGTACAACTTTCACCCACTTGAAACATACAATTCAATGGTTTTTAGGACATTCACAGAATTATGTACCCATCACTACGATCAATTTTAGAACATTTTCATCACCCCCCAAAGAAACCTTTTTACCCTTTAGCAGTCATGCTGCATTTACTCTAACTTCCCTAGCCTTAGGCAACCACTAAATCTATTTTCTATCTCCCTACAGATTGGCCTATTATGGATATTTCACACAATATGTGGTCTTCCGCGCCTGGCTTTTTTACTTAGCATAGATGTTTTTAAAGTTAATCCAGTTTGTGGGGGGTATTGGTACTTCATTTCTTTTTACGGCTGAATAATATTCTATCATATGGATATACCACATTTTACTCATCTGTTTGTCAACTGATAGACATGAGGTTGTTTCCAATTTTTGGCTATGAAGAATAACACTGCTATGAACATTTGTGTACAAGTTTTTTTTTTTTTATAAATTTATTTATTTTATTTTATTTATTTTTGGCTATGTTGGGTCTTTGTTGCAGTGCACATGCTTCTCATTGTGGTGGCTTCTCTTGTTGCAGAGCATGGGCTCTAGGCAAGCAGGCTTCAGCAGTTGTGGCACGCAGGCTCAGTTACTGTGGCACACGGGCTTAGTTGCTCCGCGGCATGTGGGATCTTCCCGGACCAGGGATCGAACTCGTGTCCCTTGTATTGGCAGGCGAATTCTTAACCCCTGCGCCACCAGGTTAAGTCCCTGTGTACAAGTTTTTGTGTGGATGTATGCTTTCATCAATTCTCTTGCGTATATATACCTAGATTTGCTGAGTCATAAGGCAACTCCATGTTTAACCTTTTAAGGAACTGCCAAACTGCTTTCCAAAGCAGCTACAACATTTTACATTCTCACCAGCAATGTACAAAGGTTCCAGTTTCTCTACATTCTCACCAACGATTGTTATTATCTTTTTGATTATAGTCATCCTAGTGGGTGTGACATCTTATCAGATGCACCAAGTACCAAGGTAATTAGTTTTGTGACTTTAATCAGCTCATTTAATCATTCTGAAATTCAGCTCTCTCATTTGTAGATTGGAAATAAAATATTTCAGAGTTCTTAAAGGTATTAATGAAAAAATGTAGAAAAAAATTTAGCACAGTATGCATCACAAAGTATTTGATAAACAGTAATTAATTATTATCATTAGGTTTTCTGCCCTCCTAGGAACCCACCATCTAAATGAAGAAACAAAATACTCTTGTAAAGTACAGCCTGACAGTTAATACTTAAGTGCAAAAACAAGTGACAGAAAAAAATAAAGATATAAAATTGCAAAAAGGAAGATCAGTAATGGGAGGAAGAAATTGGAAAAGCTTTTTCATACGTGTCATTAAATCATAAGATAAGATAAGCATAGCTGGGAGGGGCAAGAGGAGATGAGAACAGCATAAAGGGGCCCAGATTAAAGAAGGAAAGAGCTCAAGTAACAACAACAAAAAAAGGTTCTGCACGTAGCATAGTTAAGACAACATACCTGGTGACAGTGAGAAATATGTTTGAATGGGATAGGGCCATATCACAGAATTGGGACTCTGACCTTTATCCTCCAAGTAAAAGAAACAACTGAGGATTTGCAGGAAAGGGAAACTATGAAATCAGGCTTTTAGAAAGATTAATCTGGTAGGAGAGGGAAAGACCTGATGCCAAGAAACCTATTAGAAAGTTGTTTCAGACAGGACAAACAGTAGAAGTTGAGAGGAAAGGACCGGCTGTGAGGAGCATAGGATAAGAAGAATCAAGAAGACTCCTTGACTGAATGGATTGGCTTATGAATACTCTGGAAATGACAATGTACGTGGAATACAATTTGAAATTGACAACACATTTTGGTAATCAAATCATTAATCCAAACTTACCCTCCGCAATGTCTGAGCATGATGTGCCAATGGCTGTGTCCCCACTGTCGGCTATACTTGAACAGCGGCTGAAGCGGCTCCGAAAGGCCTCCGAGATAACTGGGGTCTGCCATTCAGTCCCCAGGGAACCACCCCTCTGAATCACATTGGAACCTGAAACAAGTGGCATTTCCCACCTTTAGTGTGAACCTGCTCAGGTAACCCCACAAGACTTTTTAAAAAATCGCTTAAACCTATTAGAGAATAGTGGCACCCCACACCTTTCTTTCTCCTGTGCCTATTTCAGCTACTCTGAATTAGTTAATTTTAGGGAGTTTTTTTTTTTTAAATAAATTTATTTATTTATGGCTGCATTGAGTCTTCGCTGCTGCGCACAGGCTTTTCTCTAGTTGCGGCGAGCAGGGACTACTCTTCACTGCAGTGCATGGGCTTCTCATTGCAGCGGCTTCTCTTGTTGCAGAGCACGGGCTCTAGGCGCACGGGCTTCCGTAGTTGTGGCAGGCAGGCTCAGTAGTTGTGGCTTGTGGCCTCTAGAGCGCAGGCTCAGTAGTTGTGGCGCACAGCCTTAATTGCTCTGCGGCATATGAGATCTTCCTGGACCAAGGCTCGAACCCGTGTCCCCTGCATTGGCAGGCAGATTCTTAACTACTGTGCCACCAGGGAAGCTCAGTTAATTTTAAATGGAAATAGCATAAGAGGTGAGAATGTTCAAAGACAGAAATAAAAACTACCAAGAATCCAGGGGTACTGGGACAGTAATAGTTAATAGCAGCTCCATTCTTTGCAATCTAGAAGCCACAGCACTTTACAAACATGATCTCATCTACCTACTCACTGAAAAGTATTATAACCCCTATTTTGCAGAGGACAGAGCTGAGATTCGAACCCAGGTTGTTCTGATTCCAATACCCACATTCTTTCCTACAGGATTTCCTACAGGTGCTTTTGGCATTCTGGGCCTGACAATTCTTCAATGTATAGTCTACATATTACAGGATGGTTAAGCATTCCTAGTCCCTGCCCGTCAACTAAATGCCAGCAGCAGCCCTCACTCCATCCCACCATCACTATAAAACCTGAAAACATCCCATATGTTCCCAAATGCTCTGCAAGGTAACAGGCAATCCAGTCCCCTGCTGAAAACCACTGCTTTGACTGCATCAGGGTACCCTTGTGGTTAAGGTAAATCCAGATCAAGATGAGTCTTATAAGTTAATCTGAAGAGTTTGTGGGGCGGGGGCAATGCAAAGAAACTACTAAAGTTTCTGAGCAGGTAAGATGAAACAAGACTGATGAGATTTATTTGACTTTATCAGCTTGCTGTTTGAGGGCTGGTAGATACGAAGTGTTCAATAAATACTTGATTTACTAATATACTAGCAAAGAATTAAATTCAAATTATTTTTTAAAAACCACTGTAAGTTTTCTAAACTTTATCTGATGATCCATGTAAACAAACAAACAGGTAATGGTAGCTACTTATCCATTTAAAGCATCAGAGTTTGAGCTGAAATCAGAAAATGTGGTTCTACAGACTCTATGATTTAGCGGGAAGCAAATGATATTTGAATTTAGTGCTTCTCTCGTCTTTTTTTTTTTTTTTTTTTTTTTTTTGTGGTACGCGAGCCTCTCACTGTTGTGGCCTCTCCCATTGCGGAGCACAGGCTCCGGATGCGCAGGCTCAGCGGCCACGGCTCACGGGCCCAGCCGCTCCGCGGCATGTGGGATCTTCCCAGACCGGGGCACGAACCCGCATCCCCTGTATCGGCAGGCGGACTCTCAACCACTGCGCCACCAGGGAAGCCCTTCTCTCATCTTTTGAACCTACTTTCTTCTACAGTTGCTCCTTTTTTTTGCTACCCTTACTTCTGCTTTCTACTGAAGACAACCTCACTTTCCCCAAGAACTCCTTTTATTCTTTGGGTCTCAGTGGACTGCCTGATTTGAAAGAATCTATATACACACAGTAATTGGTAACAATTTCTTTTTTTTATTAAATTTTTTGGCTGTGCTGCGTGACATGTGGGATCACAGTTTCCCCACCAGGGATCGAACCCGCATCCCCAGCATTGGAAACCCAGAGTCTTAACAGGTGGACTGCCACGGAAGTCCCTGTAACAATCTTTAATAGAAAACACAGCCAAAAATCAGATCATCTGATCAGCATAAGATTAGCCAGTGTTACTATACTAAATTAACATAATTCTAGCGAGAAGCAAAGAAATTTGACCTCCTGGTGAGTCTATATGGCATTATCTCTCTAGTCAGTGTACAATTTGTCAGGTCTTTTGAAATAATGAAAATCAATGGAGGGTCTCGACTACCATGTTCCTGGCCTCCTACTGGAAATCACTCCCTGTTACTACTAATAATCTTCTTCACCACTACCACTTCTCTGTTCACCCACCCCATACATCAATTCTAAAAGTGATATTTGCTAAAATAAAAATATGTTTTGGTGTAGTTATAGAGACTATGATTATTTCAAAATTCAAGTCTGAAAGCTGGTATCACGTCCTATCAGCAGCATTTTATCAAATATTAAGACCATTATCAATCAAATGAGAGACTGCTGGGCTTCCCTGGTGGTGCAGTGGTTGAGAGTCCGCCTGCCGATGCAGAGGACATGAGTTCGTGCCCGGTCCAGGAAGATCCCACATGCCGTGGAGCGGCTCGGCCCCTGAGCCATGGCCGCTGAGCCTGCGCGTCTGGAGCCTGTGCTCCGCAATGGGAGAGTCCACAACAGTCAGAGGCCCGCGTACCGCAAAAAAAAAAAGTAGGAAATGAGAGACTACTGAAAACAAAGCCATCAGAAAAGCAGTGAGCTTTGTTAGGAATTTCTACATTCCAAGAAGGTGCACTATACACATAAGTGTCATAAGAAATTGTATAATTCAATCCTAAGACAGTGCGTGGCACATAGCAATGTTCAATAAATATTTGCTGAATGAACCTTGAATTGATTCAACAAATGCTTTTACAAGTGCTTATTATATGCAAGGCAGTATGCCTAGGAGAACATATCTACCAAATGTCTGCTATAAGGCACTGTGGGATTTTCCAAGTTAAAGAAAACATACCATTAGTTCCATCAAATGTACTCTTTCTTCATAAATCCCCCCAAATTCGAAAGTTATTTTTCTAAAATGCTACTTCCTATTTGAATATACCACATCTACTTAATATTGTCTATTGAGTATATATATATATTTACATGTTTTAATATATATATTAAATACATACACAAACTTTTAACATATCAACTTAGGATATCTACTGAGCTTTCAAAACCCTGTAAATCCATTCTAGAGATAAATTCCTGAGTCTCTAGTGACAACACAAGTGAGACTGTTGGCATCCAAGAAGAATTCCAATCTTTGTGGGCTAACAGATGACTGACCCACCCACAGGACTACAAAGACAACATAGAACACAGTAATTTATGCTGTGTTTTTCTGATTTCAAATGGAACTATCTTCCAAAGTCACTTTGTTCCAATCCTTTATGTGTCCTCCTCTCCCAGTCAATCACGTGGTCTTGTTGGAAGCTACACAGGACCAGAGATAAATAGTTGTTCTCTCAGAGAGACCTATTTTTCTATTCAATGTAGCCCCATGTCATTTTTGTTCTTTAAGCGCCAGCCTTTCAGTGAATGCTTGTTTGTTCAGTATTTCCTTTTAAGGAAATTTCTGTTATAAAATAATAGAGCAAAGGTCATAATTTAACCCAGAAAACTTTGACTACTCACCTGGTGATGTGGCATGAGAGAACCGCTCACTTGGGTATTTCTCCTGCATGGCCATCAACAGTTATTTGAGCCAGCTGTAGAATGAAGGAACCAGTCAGATCTCGCCACTATCTTTTAATTCCCTGTAACTTGTTCTCATTCAGCTGAAACTGTCAAAAACACACAGAGTATTCAAGTATTCTTCCACATGTTTTACTCCTGAGGATGTTTTTTTAAGGCAAAGCAACTCCCAATGTTCCACTCTACTTCTCCTGAAGCAAGAAGAAAAAACCTAGAACCAAACAGAGATTCCCAATACTGATCCTATTAGGTCTAGAGCCCATCCAATCGTTGCAAAAATTTAAAATAATGTTACTTTTAATTAACAAACATTGCCATGGATCTACTTACGCATGGGAACAGGATGGAAGAGTGAGGTGGGAAAAAAACTAAATAACCAAACCAACAGTGAAGTATTATAACTTCAATTATGATTAACGTAAAATGAATTCCCCAATTCCTTCCAGTATTGAAAGTTAGTCATATGATGTACAAAGATAGATTTTTTGGTCATAAGCAGAACCTCAATACTCAGCTGGGAATATGAGGTTTTCTTCCCATTACCTCATTCCTTAAAACATTTATATTTATTCTAATGGTAGGTTCTGAGAATTCAGCATAAGTCTGATTACTATCTATGTAAACAAAAGCTTTAATTAACTGTAACTAATAATAGCAAATATTAATAATATCTTGTAAATGCACAGTAACTGAGAGGCAGTACAGAGTAAGAGAAGTGGTTCAGAGTATTGACTTTTTTTTTATTATAAATTTATTTATTTATTTATTGGCTGCTTTGGGTCTTCATTGCCGTGTGCGGGCTTTCTCTAGTTGCGGCGAGCAGGGGCTACTCTTTGTTGCAGTGTGTAGTCTTCTCATTGTGGTGGCTTCTCTTTGTTGTGGAGCACAGGCTGTAGGCATGCAGGCTGCAGTAGCTGTGGCATGCGGTCTCAGAAGTTGTGGCTCGCGGGCTGTAGAGCGCAGGCTCAGTAGTTGTGGCACAAGGGCTTAGTTCCTCCGCGGCATGTGGGATCTTCCCGGACCAGGGCTTGAGCCCGTGTCCCCTGCGTTGGCAGGAGGATTCTTAACCACTGTGCCACCAGGGAAGTCCCCAGAGTATCGACTCTTGATCAGACAGTTCGGGTTTGAAGCCCGACACGAGCAACGTATTAGCTGTGTAACCTTGGGCAAATTTCTTAATATCTTTGTGCCTCAGTTCCTTCATATAAAAATGAGGATAAAGCCAGGACCTAATTCATTCTAATTCATTTATAATTAACTTACAATGGTGCCTGACACATATTAAGTGCTTAATTAATGTTTTTGTTATACTTGGCATATTAACAGTTTATGTTAATAAAAAGTGACACAGTACAGTCCTCAGAAGATAAAGTACGAATTTAGAAACTCTGAATTTATAAGAGCCCCAGAAGAGTTTGGGATAAACCCTGTCAACAGAACACAATTCTGAGAGGTGAAATTTAACTTTGGAGAGGGGGGAGGGGCGGAAAAAAAAGCTATATGGTACTATTTCTCTGATGTGCTTTACTGACCTCTATAGTCTCCTCTTAGTAACAACAACACAAACCCTCACTAATTCACTGTATCTACAACAGAAATTGTACCATCCCCTGAAATCCCAGGTCTCTACATACTGGGTAAGAGAAACTTTGTTCAGTTAAAAAAAGATTCCAGGGGCTTCCCTGGTGGCGCAGTGGTTGAGAGTCCGCCTGCCGATGCAGGGGACACGGGTTCGTGCCCCGGTCCGGAAAGATCCCACATGCCGCGGAGGGGCTAGGCCCCTGAGCTATGGCCGCTGAGCCTGCGCGTCCGGAGCCTCTGCTCCACAACAGGAGAGGCCACAACAGTGAGAGGCCCGCGTACCGCAAAAAAAAAAAAAAAAAAAAATTCCATTTATGGCTAGTATTATTCAGTGTTTTACTCGTGACGCAGAAGGATATCCTACCTGCTAGTCATACCGAATCGTCAATATCAAAATGCTTTTTTTAATCCCTTTCTGTTTTTTCTAAAGGGTTTTTTCCTCCAGATGTGATTAAATTAAGGATCTTTTATTTTATTTTGGTCTGGCTGCACCGTGCAGCATGTGGGATCTTAGTTCCCCCACCAGGGATCGAACCTATGCCCCCTGCATTGGGAGCGCGGAGTCTTAACCACTGGACTACCAGGGAAGTCCCCCTTTCTTTAAAATATAACAAAATGGTAGGCCCATTGGATTCTGAGACCTTTCCAAGTTCAGAGGGGTTGAAAATGGGATGACAAAAGAACTCTCAGTTAAAGATGGAGTTATCCTATGACTCTAGTTCCACTCCTGGGTATATATTCAAGAGAAATAAAAACATATGTCAACACAAAATCTTGTACATGAATCTTCATAGTAGCATTATTTATAACAGCCAAAAAATAGAAAGAACTCAAATGTCCATTAGCTGATGGATAAATAAAATGTGGTACATCCACACAATGGAATATTATTAGGCAACAAAAAGGAACGAAGTACTTAGGCAACAAAAAGGAATGAAGCACTGATACCTGCTACTGAAAACATTATAGTAAGTGAAGGAGGACAAACACCAAAGGCTACATGTTGTATAATTCCATTTATATGAAATGTCCAGAATTGGCATATTCATAGTGACAGCAGATTAGTGGTTCTCAGGGACTAAGAGGAGGGCAGGGAGAGGGGGAAATGGGGAGCAATTGCTAATGGTATGGGGTTTCTTACTAGGGTGATCAAAATGTTCTGAGATTAGATAGTGATGATGGCTTGTGAATATACTAAAACCTCTTAATTGGACATACATAAAATTGAATTTTATGGTATGTGAATTATACCTTAATTTAAAAAAAAAGAACTCCAAGGAGTAAAACAGTACAGAATAAATAATTTTAAACTTCTTCCTCCTTAAGTTCAGAAGTAGATGGCCTACTGGTGGAAATTTTTAGGACCATTTGAAGGAGAGAGACTTCTGGAGATAAAAGTGAGAGAAATGAATGTATAAGAAGTAACACAGGGACTTCCCTGGAGGTCCAGTGGTTAACAATCCGCCTTGCAATGCAGGGGATGCAGGTTTGATCCCTGGGTGGGGGAACTAAGATTCCACATGCCGCGGGGCAACTAAGCCCACGTGCCACAACTAGAGAGCCCAAGTCACAACAAAATACCCCACAGGCCACAACGAAGATCCTGCATGCCCCAACTAATACCCGATGCAGCCACATAAATAAATTAATTAAAAATAAATAAATAAATAGCAGTAACACAAATAACCAATTATACAGCCAAGAAAGGTAAGAATGTATGGAGGCAGACAGAAGAAAAGCACCCAACATTGATAGTTTCCATTTTCAAAGCTGTTTAAACTACAGAACTATGCATTCAACAAATTTAACATGTATTAAGTCCAAGCATACATCTTTTTATTGAACTTCACTTTACTGAGCTTCACAGATTGCATTTTTTACAAACTGAAGATGTGCAGCAACCCTGTGTTAAGCAAGTCTATGGGTGCCATTTTTTCCTACAGCATTTGGTCGCTTCGTCTCTGTGTCACGTTTTGGTAATTCTCGCAGTATTCCAAGCTTTTTCAACATTATTACATCTGTCATGGTTATCTGTGATCTTTGATGTTACTACTGTAACTGCAGATGTGGTGGAAATAGCAAGAGGACTAAAATTAGAAGTGGAGCCTGAAGATGTGACTGAATGCTGCAATCTCATGATACAACTTTTAACAGATGAGGAGTTGCTTCTTATGGATGAGCAAGGGAAGTGGTTTCTTGAGATGGTACTACTTCCAGTGAAGATGCTGTCAAGACTGTCAAAATGACAACAGAGGATTTAGAATATTAAGTAACTCTGTTGATAAAGCAGCAGCAGGGTTTGAGAAGACTGACTCCAATTTTGAAAGAAGTTCCACTGTGGGGAAAATAGTATCAAACAGCATTGCATGTTATAGAAAAATCGTCTGTGAAAAGAAAAGTCAATCAGGGCTTCCCTGGTGGCGCAGTGGTTGGCAGTCCGCCTGCCGATGCAGGGGACATGGGTTCATGCCCTGGTCCGGGAAGATCCCACATGCCGCAGAGCGGCTGGGCCCGTGAGCCATGGCCGCTGGGCCTGCGCGTCCGGAGCCTGTGCTCCGCAACGGGGGAGGCTACAGCGGTGAGAGGCCCGCGTGCCGCAAAAAAAAAAAAAAAAAAAAAAAAGAAAAGTCAATCAATGCAGCACACTTCACTGCTGTCTTGTTTGAAGACATTGCCACAGCCACCCCAGCCTTCAGAGGCCACCACCCCATTCAGTCAGCAGCCGTCAGCATCGAGGCAGAATCCTCCACTAGCAAACTAGCAAAAAGATTACGAATCACTGAAGGCTCAGATGATGGTTAGCAATTTTTAGCAATAAAGTATTTTTTTAATAAAGTATTTTTTAATTAAGGTACGTAGATTTTTAAAAGACATAATGCTATTGTATACTTAACAAACTACAATATAGTGTAAACATAACTTACATATGCACTGGGAAACCAAAAAAATTTGTGTCTCACTTTATTACAGTGGTCTGGAATCCTATCCACAATATCTCTGAGGTATGCCTGTCCTTACTACCCATCAAGCATTGTGCTAAAGGCTCTAAAGTATCATGTGTTATGTTGAATGCTCGTATCAAACCTATGAGGTAGTTACTACTATTACCTCATTTTATGGATGAGAAAATAAAGGATTAGAAAGGTGAAGATTGTACAGTTAGGAAGAGGTTTCAAAGCCAGGACTGTGCTCTAATGCTACAGAAGTCTAGTCAGCATTCTGTCTGACAAAAAGAAATAAAGGAAGTTACCAAGGCACCACAAGTTGGAGTTTCTATGCCTCAGACATAGCCAGAGCTGCAAGCCCTAAAGCAGTTAGGAGCAGGGGCCGCTCATGTAATTTCTTCACTCTGTCCCTGGTCACCACCCAGGCTCTATTTCCCAAGCTGCTACCCGAGAATTAGATTTTGGCTGTTATTAGTTCTCCCCTTGAAGAATTATAATCTTAATGGTGTGGAACACACTTGGCAGCTGTTGACAGAACCACATCAAGACAGGAGAGGATTTGAAGGGAAACACAGACAGCTGACACAGACACACTAAGAACCTCACACCATCACACTATTTTCATCACCTCGATCATTCATTAAACCAAACCTAAAGAAAGAGAAGCCAAATCCTTGCCAAGATGCTGCCTTTACAAAGAACAGGTCCTGAACACCACCACATAATAAAACAGACAAGGCCTAAGGGCAAGTAATGAAACATGGTTCTCTTAATCGTCCTTGTATCACTACTCCTCCCTTCCTAGCACACAGTACTCAATTCATCAACCAAAATTTACTGAGTGCCTGCTTGCCTGGCTCTGTGCCATATCGTGGAAGAAGACTGGTGTAAAAGACAAACAGGGCTCCGATCCTCCCGGTTTAATGTGATGAAGTAAGTTCTGAACAGCTTCTATTGCATACATAAGCTCTAACACACTTTCTGTTCATCCAGAGAACCAGCTCCTCCCTGTCTATAGCAGGGTGCCTCATGCTCGGTACTAACGACATTGGAAGTCGGGTAAGTCTTTGATGTGCGGTTGTCCTGTACACTGCAGGCTGTATAGCAGCACCCCTGACTTCTGCCCAACAGATCCCAGGAGTAATCCCCGAGTTGTGAGAACCGAAAATGTCTCCAGACACTGTCAAATATCCCGTGGGGGGCAAAATCGCGCCGGCTGAGAAACTCCAGCCTAGCGCCTTCACACGGGCTCTCTGTCCCCCGACCTTCCTCTTCTATCTTTCTCCAAATCTCGGCTCAAACTTCACTTCCTCGGGGAGGGCTCCCCGCCCCCTCAGACTCCGTCGGCGCGTTGGGTTCCGCGTTCCCATACTTCCCCACCCTGCACTACTGAGTGCTGGCCGAGCAACCATCCGCGGGATGTCTACTCCTCTCCCGGGGCTGCGAGCTCCTGAAGGGCAAGAACTTCCCTCCCGCCGTGCCCTGGCGACCGGCACTGGGCCCGTCCATCGCAAAGGTCCCGCAACTGCTGCGGAGTGAGTGACGGGGAGAGAGCGAGGCGATGAGGACGGGAGGCCACTGAGACCCAAGGAGGCGAGTGGGGGGCATTATTTCAGAAAGCTGGGGCGTCAGAGACCCAAGGCGAACGGCTCAGTCGCTCTGCGCATGCTCTTCGCTCTCCCGCGGCCCTCCCCACCACGGAGGACGGTCGAGAGTGTCTAAGGCTCCGCCAAGGCTCTCTAGGCAGGGGACAGGGTCTGTCAGTCCGACGGGGGCCCCCGAGGGAGGAGGACTTACGTGAGCTTGAAAGCGGGCAGCGAAATCCCTCACTCAGGGACACCAACCACTGCGACCACGTCGGCTGCGGACGACGGTTCAGCGCCTCAGCTCCCCTAACGGCCGTTACACACCCGCCAGGCCGCGCGCCTCAGAGCGCGCACAGCCCTGGTCCCGCCCCTTTCTTCCCTCCTACGACCAATCAGAAGTCGGGCCGCGCGGGTGTCCCGCCCCTGCACGCCGCCCTCGGCGCAGAGAACCGACGGATCTCTCTGCGCATGAGCCCGCCGCCGCTCTCTGCCGTTGCCTCTACCCCTTGGCGGGTCTCGCCTCTGGGCGGAGCCCTGTTCACCCCGGCCTGAAGTGGCCTGCTTGGCCTGTGCAGATCGAGAAGCTGGCAGCCAGCGCAACTCATTCCGGGATCCCTCCTAACCTGCCCACCCTCCTCCCATTCCTCACCATCTATAGTACTCCCACTTGAAGCAGGGCGTGACGTTGTGACCAGGAGTTAGGGTGTGGCCAGAGTCACTGTCTTATCAGGGTCAGGGCTTGGTCTGGATTAGAGTCAGTGGTCAATCTGTGATCAGGACACAGGTTGAAGGGTAAGGGATCAATCTTGCCTCCCTGCTCAAACTCGCTCCCTAGGAAAAGGAACTAAGTTTATTTGCATTAATACATACTTGAAAAATCAGACTGAAATTGTTTAAAAGGAGGAACAAAGCCATCAGCCAAAGTACAGTAAAATTCCAGGTATCTGGAAACTCGACTTGGGAGGGAGAGAGGCATTAAAAAGTCGTGTGATACAACATGATAAATATAATTAACGGTGCTGTATTTTATATATGAAAGAGTAAATTCTGAGTTATCACAAGGAAAATATATTCTTTTTTATTTCTTTACTTTTGCATCTGTATGAGATGATGGATGTTCACTAAACTTAATGTGATAATCATTTCATGATGTATAAGTCGTCATTATGCTGTACACTTTAAGCTTATACAGTGCTGTATGCCAATTATAACTCAACAAAAGAAAAATAAAAGTTGTGTGATTTCTTAACTTTGAAGAACCAGACATAAAGAGTTAATTACCGGACCAAATTCACTCTAAAGGAAGGGCTCTGGGGTTCTATCACTTGCCCTCTCTTATAGTGTTTTAAGGTAAGAATACAGATGGCAGAAAATAAGATTTAATTGATAATGAATCTGGGTATGATATGATAGATGAATTTAGGGAGTATTCTCTGAAATTAAGACCAGAAGTCTTTTATTAAAATATAAATGGTAAGGATAGGTATGTAAATGAGTAAATTTGTGGGCTGGTGGGTGGTGGGAACACCCACTTGATGGCTTCTATTTCTTTGGTGAAAAGCAACTGTAAGGAGGGAGGGAACAGAGGCATGTAGAGGGCTGAGAAGAATGGGGAAGATTTGAAAAGCTGATGTGGAGAATGGAAGAGAAACCAGACTGGGAAGAGTGGAACTGCTGAGATTTAAATTTACAATTGGCAAACAGTACATTTGTACAGTTTTCTCCAATGGGTATCTATATTTTAAAAGTAACTCCAGGGCTTCCCTGGTGGCGCAGTGGTGGAGAGTCTTGCCTGCCGATACAGGGGACACAGGTTCGTGCCCCGGTCCGGGAAGATCCCACATGCCGCGGAGCGGCTAGGCCCGTGAGCCATGGCCGCTGAGCCTGTGCGTCCGGAGCCTGTGCTCCCCAACGGGAGGCCTCAACGATGAGAGGCCCACGTACCACAAAAAAAAAAAAAAAAGTAACTCCATTATTATAATACCAATTTTCAAATGTGAATGACTCCTCATTTATATTTTAACGAAAAATTTTGGCACTAATTTCAGAGAACATTCACAATTTTTAGTTATGACATAGTAAATCTTCAGTTACTTTATTATTTTAAAACACTTGCTGCACACTATTTACAGTAGCCAGGTCATGAAAGCAACCTAAATGCCCATCGACAGACGAATGGATAAAGAAGATGTGGTACATATATACAATGGAATATTAGCCATAAAAAGGAACGAAATTGGGTCATTTATAGAGACATGCATGGATCTAGAGACTGTCATACAGAGTGAAGTAAGTCAGAAAGAGAAAAACAAATATCGTATTTTAACACATATATGTGGAACCTAGAAAAATGGTACAGATGAACCAGTTTGCAGGGCAGAAATAGAGACACAGATGTAGAGAACAAACATATGGACACCAAGGGGGGAAAGTGGCAGCGGGGGGTGGGGGGTGATGAATTGGAAGATTGGGATTGACATATACACACTAATATGTATAAAATGGATAACTAATAAGAACCTGCTGTATAAAAAATAAATAAAATAAAATTCAAAAAAGAAAAAACACTTGCATATTTCAGTAAGATATATGAATGGAACTATCACCTGACATGACTGAAAAAAGACTAGAGTTGGCCAGTTATGTCCCACCCTAATTTAACCAAGAAAAGTGAGAAAATTAACTGCATCTTCGTAATCATGTAATTAGAGCTACTTTCACATGCATTAAGTGTTGTCTGGTGGATTATTTTATAAGCATCTATTGTTACACAGCACAGAGGCTTCTTTAGCATGGTCAACTAAATATAATTTAAGTTCAATAGCTTCCTTGTTAACTTCATTTTGTTTCATTCTATTTTCTTTTTGTGATATTTAATCATAATATAGTAAATGATATTTTTCCCTTATCCTTTAGGATCTATTTTAAATACAGGCAAGGGTTAATGCCTTTGTCAAGAGGGATATTTAAACAGTTTCTACTCCAGACTTATAAAGTGAATATGAATTCCCAATGAAATGTAATTAATTGTACTGATTTAATAAGTGTGTGATTTTTATGTACATGAAAAAATAATATGGATTAATCATTTGACTTAATTTTTTCTGGAGCTATTAAACCATTAAATGACAAGAAGAGATTTTGTAAATTAAATGTTGAGACTGTTAAATTTAATATTTATTTTGTTGCTTGGAACAACATATTTTCCCAAGAAATTAATTTCTAAATGATCATAGATATCAATAAAAGTAGTATTTCAAAAATGAAACAACAAAAAGAGGCACAGGGCCTTCTTGTGATTTTGTGAAAGTGCCACCTCTGTCAACTTCTAAAGCCTGTCCTGCTTCCCAATCCACACCACCTGCTTCCTGAACTCAACTGTCCTCTCTGTAAGGTCCAAGCCTGTGTCTTGTGTAATATTGAATCTCCAGGGCCTAACATAGTAGATTCCAACCTGTTTCTGAATGAATAAATGATAGCATACTGTTGCCTGTATCCACCCTTTATTAGGAAACAGGAGTTAATGAAGTTGGAAATAATTAATGGTCAAAACAATATTATATGGACACATTTAATCCTAATTCTGAAATTAAATAGCTCTTGCCCATTCTGCAGAAGAAAGGAGATTTGGAACCAGTTGGCCAAGGCCCAACAACTTACCCTAAAATGAGAGTCATGGAGTCCCCATGTTGAAGCAGAGATCATCTGGTCAAATTCTTTCGTTTTACAAATGGGGGAACTGAGACCCATAGAGAAGAAAGCGACTTCTCACATGCACACATGCACACACACACACACACACACACACACACACCCCGTTTCTCATAAAGCCTTGAAGCTTTGTGGTCTGATAACACAGAAAAGGGGTCAGACAAAGTAGGAAAGTTCCCTGCTGTTTGTTGGCCATACCCTCTGCCCTGCCCCTTATCATATTGAGCTGCCCAATCCCACCACTGGAAGAGCTCCAGAGATGGGAAGGGAAGGTGGGATGAGGAAGCACTGCCCAAGGCTCAGTGGTCCCACTCCTAACCATACAGTAGTTGGGTCACACATGGATTCCATCTTCACCCTCAACCTCTCTGGTCCCTAACAAGAGGACAGACTACTTGTCTCTCCCTAAATCTTCCTCCACCCTATCTTTGCCTCAGGCAACTAAACTAAAGGCTAAGGACTAGAGTTGGGGGAGGTATCTGGGCAGGATTTTATCCTAGCATCCAGCCTATTGCCATCAGAAGAAAGATGGTCATCCAGGATCCTGCAGGAAAGAAAGAAATGATTATAAAGCAGAATTAGGTGGCTTTGAGAGCCTGGGAAACTTTTTAGGCTTAGATACTCCACTTCGGGGATTGTTTTGTAAGTCATTCATGCATTTTTTCAACAAAGCCTTCCTGGGACTCACCATGTGCCAGTTCCTCTGTTAGACTGGGGGGGGGAGGTGGTTGGAGACACAGAGATGAACTCTCTATCTCGGTGTGGACCCCACTCAACCCCTCTCACTTGTTGTTATCTTCATGGTCCTCTATCTTGAAATTTCAACCCCTACCCTAAATCATTTCTGGAAAGCCTCAGGTTCTGATGAGGGATAAAAGTCTAACTATGACTACCAACAACCTCACAATGACAACTCTACCATGTACAGCTGAGGAAGCTGAGACTTAGGGTAACTGACCTCTCCCAAGTCACATACTGTTAAGTAGGGACGAGATCCAAGACCAGCACGCTCCAGAAGCCAGTGTGCACCCCCAGACCCTGGCGCAGTCATCAGAACTTTATCACAGCAATCGCTGTGTACCAACCTGCCAAACTCCTGCTACTGGAGGCACTGGGCTCTGAAACCACAAAGGAAGAAAGATTAAGCTTAAGGAGGCATCCTGATAGTACCAGGTCAGCACACTCCCATCATTGAAAGATTGGGCAAAAAGAACCCTTTGTTGAAGCAGGGACTCAGAAAGGTGTGATGATGAACCTTCTGCCTCTAAAGAATGGAATTACTAAGAAGATAGGCTTTCCCGCAAGGGTCAGAGCTTTGGAAGGTTGTCAGGGAATAGAGAGAAAGGAGAGATGGTTTCAGACCAGCAAGGAGGATTTACAAAGAGCATACTGGCACAAGGGACAAACAGACTGGTAGAAGATTGGTCTGGTGTGGCAGGAAAGATGAGAATGGGAGGAGAGAAGCTTAATGAGTGAGAATGGAACCGGGACCGGGTGAGGGGAGGAGACCTCTCCAGAGCAAAGGAGGAGCCGAGGAGGATATGGGCTTGGGGAGGACATGGACTAGAATTGAGGGAGGAGTCTGAGGACATGCAGGTAGAAGGAGGCTCAGTGAAGGGTCGGGGTCTCAGAGCAGGTCAGTGGGAAAATCTGGAAGAGGAGTCAAGGAGGCCCCCCCATATGATCCAGTTACCACTTGATCTAATGGGCCCGAACACCATCCAGCCAGCGCCGCTCTCCAGACCCTCCCGAGCTGAGATCTCCCAGGCTCGATTCCTCCCAGGCGGACTCTTCTGACTACAGGTCTGCTGGGACACAACAGAAGGGTAGCGAGGTCTCTTCCCGCCCCAGCCTGGGCGGGCCTTTGTCCGAGACCCCCAGGTAGCCCCAGTGAGGTCTCCAAAATCTTGCCCTTTACGTCAATCCACAGGCCCCTCGCCCTCGGCCCCGCCTTCAGCCCCGCCTCCGGAGGGATAGGCCAATCCCCAGCACCGCCGCCCTCCAGGCCCCTCCTTAGTCAGGCCCTTATTGGTCCCCCTCTCCTTAGTCCCTGCAGGCCCTTCCTTAGTCCCTACCCGACTGCATTGCTTGGAGTCCGGCTCCTCAGCTAGCCACCCGGAGCTGCGGCCGGCGGAGGCTGCAGCGACTGCCCGGAGCCTCTAGGGCTGCCTGTCTGCTCACCGGCGGACACGGGCGTCCCGCCCGCTTGTCACACAGGGTCGCTTGGCTCTGCAGGTAGAGCGTATCGCTAGTCGAGAAGCGGAACAGGTTGAAGGCCAGCGTCACCTCCAGGGAGGCCCCGTTGGCCCGCAGGCCCCACGAGCAGCCTGTTGCTGACTGGGCAGCTGTGGGGAGAGGCAGCGTCACCCACTGCTAGGAGCCCCGGCAAACACTGATTTCCCATTTTTTGCTTGTCCTGTGGGTGTAGATGCTGGGTCTCATAATGAAAATTTGCATGCATTATTTCATTTCATCCTCACATCAGTGCTAGCAGGAAGACAGTTTTGCCCCCGTCCTCTTTCTTCCTTTCTTCCTCCCTCCCTCCCTCTCTCTCCCTTCCTTCCTTCCTTCCTTTCTTTCTCTCCCTTCCTTCCCTCTTTCCCTCTTTCCTTCCCTCTCTCTCCCTCCCTCCCTTTTTTCTTTCTTTCTCTTTCCTTCCTTCCTTTTCTTTCCCCTAACACATTTTCTCTCCCTCTGTCTTTTCCTTTCTTCTCCTTCCCCTCTTCTGTTATTATTTTGATGGTGTGGTGGTAGTAAATCATGACAAGATGACCTTTAATTTTCTTGTTTGTTTGTTTTTCTAAGGCCCTCCCCTTCGATAAAGTTTGCTTCTTGACTGGGCATAGCTTATCAGTGATCACTTATTAGCAGTAACTTCTCCACATTACAAAAGGAAACTTTAGTTACTGGTGGCAAACTCTGGTAGACATAGAAAATTCTGAGCTAAGAGATTCGGAGGTAGGCTTGAACTGTTCACGTTATTGTCATGGTGACTTTTTTTGAGGTAACGATAACCTAGATGTAACCCTTTCACTATAACTGGTAGTATTTGGATAGACCTGTGGTGTAGAGTCCATGGGCAGAAAGAAAGTCTTATTATACATAGGCCCTGTTCTAGGTGCTTGGGAGAATTAGAAAACTGAGTGAACAAAACAGACCAAACCTCCTATTCTCTTGTGGGTGAGGGGAGACACAATAAATAACTTAATAAAAAAAAAAATGATCTCATGTAATGTAGTATGAAAGGAGGTGATAAGTAGATAGAAGAAAGAAATAGGGATCTAGACTGGATGAGTGCAGGGTAGTTGCAATTTTACATAGCATGGACAGGGTAGGTTTCATTGAAATGGTACGATTTTAGCAAAGACTAAGGAGATGAGAATTTGCCATATGGGTATCAGGGAGTTGAGGGTTCCAGGAAGAGAAAACATCCAATGCAAAAGCCTAAGGAACAGCAAATTATCTTCCCACTGAGTTACCAGCCACACAGACGCTACCTCCTGTGGGCATTAGGGAGTCACCTCTGAACTCTGTCTCTTGTTTCTTCCTGAAGCCCATTTAGTCTTTTTTACCCTGTGATCTTTATTCCAGGAATCAAACTCACCATCAATAAGTCCATTCTAGTTTCCCCCCTTGATGGTCTTTTTATTTTTTAAAGATGAGGAAACTGAGGCTCAGAGAAGTTAAGTAGGTTGTCCAAGTTTCTTCAGGTAGCAACCTGGCTGCAGTGCCCTCCCATACCCTTAATCACTAGGTTCTCTTTCCTCCTGACAAAGGAAGAATTGCACACTAGGACTGTTTTTGAGGTATTTCAGAACCAGGACTCTGGAGCATGAGTAGACCAGCATTATGTCCTTTGTCTAGTCATTAAACTCTGTACCCTCTCTAATCCCCTCATCTTTAAAGTGGGGGAAATAATACTTCACAGTGTTGTTTTCAGGTATAAATGAGGTAATGAATGATTCACTGTGTTCTGCGAAGACTTGTTAATATTAATGAAATACAACCAGAAGACAGGAGACACAGCTTCCCTAGACCATGAGCTGTTGAGGGTAAGGACTTGGCCCAGAACTTAGCAAGATCTCCTACTTCGAGTTGTGAAGTTTCTCTATCTATAAAATGGGAACAAAAATATACCTATCTCGTAGAGTGTGTTGTGAGGCTTAAGTGGGTTAATATATGTGAAGTGATTTGAACAGGGTCAGGCATGGAGTAAATGTCAAATATATTACGTAGTGTATAGCACCCTGAAATGTTAGTTTTGTTTTTTTACTTTTATCACTGTAGGTCCTCAGTAATTGTTTGAGGAAAGAATACAAGGAATGAGTGTCATTAATTGGCTGTAATGTTGGACAGACCTTAATCTCCCAACGCCTTAATTTACTCATCTGAAAAATGGGAATGGTAATAATGCTTGAATATTTTTCAACAAACATTCACCCAGCACTTACTTTCTCCCACTGTTTATGTACCAGTGATACAGAGAAGAGTGACAGGATCTGTGCTCGTAAGTACAAAACCATCCAGCACAAGCTATAGTCCAAGAGCTAGTGTGGCACTGAAAAGAGGTTACCAGAGTCCAACAGGTACTTACCTCTCCTTCACAAAGTAGTAGGTGGCCTTAACAGCACCTATCCTGGAGATGCTGGTGCTGGTAAAGACCTCATTGGCCACCAGGGCAAATCTGTCTGGGCCACTACTTGTGGCTCTGAGGACCACGTAGAGAGGCTTGCCAAGGGAAACTGGTCTGTTCTCAAGTGGAGATGAGAGCTGAGGGTCTGTGAAGATGCCCAGGATGACAATGGTGTTCCCAGTGCCCATAATACGGATAGTGATATATCTGGAGAGGGACGGGAATGAGACCCTCACCACAAAACCCTAGAGGTAGGGGCATCACTCGCATTCTGCCTTGCACCCTAGGTCACTGAGCACTGGTAGCCATAGAGAACTAGGGGAGGGAAGGAGCAAAACTTCCAACTTTCCTCCTGCACCTCCTAAAAAGTGAGGGGCCACATCACAGATCCCCAGACCCCAGGACCCTTGAAGCCATCTGAGCCATCCTACCTCAAGGTAATTTACATAAACAACCCATAATGCATTACTTCACAGAACATCTTTTTCTTCCAGTAATACTCCGAGTCTCAATCTAAGAGGTACCTATGATGGGTGGGCATGGCGGGGCAACATCCTGAGGGTGTTGACTCCTTTTGCCTGGATTATAGGTAGTAGTGGGAACTCGAGAGCCTCCACAGGGCCCAGCCCAAGAGGCAGCTGACAGAAAAGAACTCACAGGAAAAAGACCACCGGGTAGGGGTGGGTCTGGCTGACATTTACCACCAGAGGGTACGTGCAGCTGAAGTTGAGCATTGTGGAACCAGTATTGGTATAGTCAGGGTGAACCTGCAGAAGCTGCGCCTCCAGAGAATAAAGGGCATGGCTGTTGTTGGTCTAGAAGACACAGGGAGGCAGCCATTACTCTCAGATCTCCAGGGGAATCACTTTCTTCCATCATCATTTGCTTCAAGTTGTTGATTTAAATAAGAGTAATGACTAAAGTTTACTGAGCGTGGGTTGTATTCCAGGCACTGTGGCCTGACCACTACTCTCTGAGGAGGGTTCTGTTATTAGTCCCATTTTACAGAAGAGTAAACTGAAGTTTTTTTTTTTTTTTGGCCGTGCCATGCGGCTTGCGGGATCTTAGTTCCCCGACCAGGGATTGAACCCGGGCCCTCAGCAGTGAAAGCGCAGAGTCCTAACCACTGGACCGCCATGGAATTCCCTGAACAGTAAACTGAGGCTTAGAAAGTTAAAAGATTTGCCCAAAGCAACTAACAAAGCCAGAATTCAACATCTCTCTGATCCCAGAGCCCATGTTCTTAAACTCCGTGCCAGTGGTTCTCAAATTTCAATGTGAATTTTAGAATCTCTTGGAAAAAAATAAAAGAATCACTGTGGGGCTTGTTAAAATTGCCAAGTCCTGGTCCTTATCCCAAGATTCAGATATCTTTTTGGTATTTCATTGTTTCCATAGGATTTTAAAAAAGGAATCAAAATGATTTGTTTTATTGCTATAAATCAAGCAGTTTATTAAAAAAAGAACACTGATAGAGAATTCTAGGGGCAGAGCCAAAGACTTAGCTATTACATGTTGAAACTACCGATTCTGTTCTATGACTTAGGCAAGAGAAACCATGACTCTGTGGGTGGCAGAACAAGACACTGGAGGAACTAAATCACCCACCCCACCCTGCCGTTAGAATGAACTCTAGTTTTCAAAGTGAGCCTGGGGAGCTCCAGAGCCTCTTTGAAGGGGCATTAAAGCCCACCTATGTGCTAGGGGGAAGCTGACCCAGCAGGGCACTCTTCCGCCCACTCCATTCAATCAGACCTGCCCTGCTTTTATATATTTATTTTTATATTTGGCTTTTATGTAAGATCCCTTCCAAGGAAAGGAAGTGACAGCACAGTGAGCAGTTAGGAGCACAAACCTGCTCTGTTAATAACTAGCTGTGTGACTTGGGAAAATCCCTCAACTTCTCTGAGCCTTAGATTGCTCATCTGTAAAATGGGAACCTCACAGGATTATTGTGAAGATTTAGTGAGATAGTGCACGTGAAAAAGAATTTGACCCACAGCACATGGTACACGGTAAGAAATTTATAAATATTGGTTGTGGTTGTGGTAGTTATTATTTTAAAGGATTCTGTGGCTGACAAGTTTGGAAACCGATTTCCCAGTCCATCAATCATGGCACCGTTTATAAAGGCATTCCCAGTCTGATGGGGGACAATGTGGTCTCTTCCCCAAAAAGACTGGTCTGACTGCCAAGACTGGACTCCATTCCAGATAATTATTCTTCAGTTAAATGGAAATAAAGTCACAACTGGTGCCCAATCATTCATTTCCCAGTCCCTCCCCCAAAACACACATACAGCCCAACTTCCTATCAGAGGGCCCCTCCCAGATGGCTCACAGAAAGGCGGAGTCCACAGGTACCCTCCTTCTTCTCCATTGTGAAGACCTGGACACTAAGACCCTCCTCTGTCTTACTGACACTGGAGCATCCTGAAAAGGCACCTTCTTCCAGGATCCAGTGGCAAGTCTTCAGGAAGCAGCTGCTCAGGACCACCTCAATTTCCTGCAGCTGGCAGCGCAGGGCCACCAACACCCTGGATAGTTCTGCAGGAGGACAAGAGCCAGGGCAGAGGCCTCCTGAGGCTCCTGGGATGACGCCATGGGCAAGGGTACGCATTCTAATCTGGGTGGAGGAAACACTGTGGGGATATTAGCCCAACCCATAACAACTCGCTTAAACGAAGACTCTCCCCAGCAGGAGGTGAGACCCCTCTGCCATGATTGCACTGGGAGACCCTGATTCCTGGACTTAGCTGATCCACTCAGAACCACTTTCCCAGGAACTGAGCCTGAAAGGAGGCGGTAGAAAGCTTGAGAGTTGTGAGGCAGCCCTTTTCTGCCACGTGGGCTGAGAGGCAGGACAAGCCAGTGTGTGGAGAAGGGAACAAAGCAGGTACAGGTGCAGAAGGGGAGAAGCAAGACTGAGAGAAGAGAGAGGCAACGCCCTGGGTTCCACCACATGCGTGGTTCCAAGTCCCTGGAGACCCTGGTTGGAGGCTACCCTTGGGCTCCATGAGATGCCCTTGTAATAAGTTCTCCTGTTTCCCCTTCTCCAGCCCCGCTGGTTTCTGTTACTTGCCTGGCAGATTATTTTTGGAGATATTAATTTGTTTTGTTCTTTGATTTCCTTCTCATTCCAGCAGGTAACCTGGGCCTTAGGGGTTTTTGAGGGACCTAAACTGTCTGAAATCAATGGCTCTTTCTGTCTTATAAAAGCCTAAACTCCCAAAGAGACATTACTGAGGGAGGAGAGGGAGGGAGTGCCTTTGAGAGCCATGAGGGAGAGTCTTCAAGTCCTTTTTAGGATTTCTTAGTTTCATGAGGCAACAAATTTTGTTTTATTTTGTTTAATATTTTCAATTTTTTAAATTAATTAATTAATTAATTTTCCTCAAGCCAGTTAGTGTTGATTTTCTGCCCCTGGCACCACATGGTGCCCTGATACATGTCAGGCACCAGTGGTTTCGGGTGATGAAGGAGAAGCTAATATCAATATTTAACCCTTCCCTCTTTCTATGTCTGCTCTTTCCACACTTGCTGTTGAATTTGGGATGAACTGCTTATAGTTAGTCATTAAAAGTAAAATGTTATGGAAATACTAAATATTTCTGGACTTGTTTTATTACTTTGAATTTAAAGATTTTGTTTTCCTTTCCTTTTTTTAAAAGCTCACTGATTCTATCTTGGAAGGCATGTTTGGTCAGAGGGATGGGCTGCAATATAAGAGCAGGTGCTTTGGGAGTTCCCTGGTGGCCTAGTGGTTAGGATTCCAGGCTTTCACTGCTGTGGCCCGGGTTCAATCCCTGGTGGGGGAAGTTTCCCCACCCAAAAAAAAAAGAGCAGATGTTTTGTACCAACCTGAGTTGGTGGAAGGGGAGCAGTATAAGTCAGTCACATAACTTTCTGCTATTGCAATCAATAGTATATTATGATATGGAATGCCAAATAATAATATCAGTAATAGCTAACACTCAAAAACTGATGCCTGGAAGTTAATGTGATCATATTATCTCCAGCAGAAGAAAATGAGTCATGATTCAAACCCAGACAGTCTATCTTGCAGAGTCCACGTTCTTACTCACAGGGAAGAAAGTTAACACGAAAAGAAAAGGTGTCTCATTCTCAATGTGTGAAAACACAATGATATACTTCCTATATTCTGTGGAGGGACACATGTTGCATTGTACAAGTGGGTACATAACCCTGGTCTCCCCAGGAGAGTTTGTTGAGATGGGGACAAACCTCTAATGAGCCAGAGTTTGACTAAAGCCCCCCTGGGTCAGACTTGTCAACCTGGTCACTTCTACCTTGCCCAGGCTGCTCAACTCTCATCTGAACTCCCTCGTTGGCAACAGGGTATATTCCAAGGTACTGCTTAAATGTTCCTAAGAATGAGATTTCTGGGGACACTCTTGGAAAATGCATGCCATAATCTGTTTTAAAAATCTGACTTTGAAAGGAGTCACAGTGAACAGTGGAATACTATATATTAAAGGCTCTGAAAAGTCCTGCAGTCAAAAAACAGTTTTGTTTAATCCAGTATTTCCAAAATATACTTGACAATACAACCCTTTTGTTTTAGTGTAATGTCTATTGAAATCCCATAGCATTGGTGTCCCACAAAATACATTTTGGAAAACACTGGCCCATAAGTTAAGCACTGCCTAGTTTTAAATGTAATAGGAGCTTCATCCTAAGGCTGGATTATCCAATAGACCAAAGCAGGAATGCCAAGGAAATATTTTTTTAAGAAATTTGATATTTTAAAAAGCAGGGTAGGACTTCCCTAGTGGTGCAGTGGTTAAGAATCCGCCTGCCAATGCAGGGGAGACAGGTTCGATCCCTGGTCCAGGAAGATCCCACATGCCACAGAGCAACTAAGCCCATGCGCCGCAACTACTGAGCCTGTGCTCTAGAGCCCACCAGCCACAAGTAGTGAAGCCTGTGCTCCACAACAAGAGAAGCTACTGCATTGAGAAGCCTGCACACAGCAACGAAGAGTAGCCCCTGCTCGCTGCAACTAGAGAAAGCCCATGCAGCAACAAAGACCCAACACAGCCAAAAGAAGAAGAAAAAAAAAAAGCAGGCTAGTCATTTTAGGAAAATCAGAATTTTGCTAACTTGAAATTTTTTGGGGGTTAGATTTATTTCAACTGTAGGAGGCATATGTTTGGGGGACACCATCATCTTTTTTGGTTCCCAGGACCCAGCTTCTGCCCTGCCAGAGGGTGAGCCTGGGAGTTAGTTGTACTGCTACTAACACAGGGAGACCCTGTGAACCCAGCCACACTGGTCTTGCCTCAACAAGATTTTTGCCTCCGTTTCCCTGTCTAGCCCTCCAGGCCTGTGTTGGGGCTACAGCCTTTTTCTTTGGTGGATCATCATCTACTCCCCCCAGGAAGGCTTAATCTCTAGTCAGTAATTAGAATCCTGGGAGCTGGGGGTTGATGAATTGTCCATTCTACCTCTGCTATATACTGAATATTTGTACACACCCCCACCCCAAATCCATATGTTAAATCCTAATGTCCAATGTGACAGTATTAGGAGGTGGGGCCTTTGGGAGGTGATTAGGTCATGAGGGTGGAGCCCTTATGAATGGGATTAGTGCCCTTATAAAAGAGACCCCAGAGAGCTCCCTTGGCCCTTCCATCATGTGAGGACACAGCAAGAGGACAGCTCTCTATGAACCAGGACGTGGGCCCTCACCTAATAGCAAACCTACCGGTGCCTTGATCTTGAACTTCCAGCCTCCAGAAATGTGAGAAATGTTTCTGCTGTTCATAAGCCACCCAGTGCATGGTATTTTGTTATAGCAGCCTGAATTGACTAAGACAAATTCATATGCTCAGCTACCTTTCCTCTCACTAGAAATCACCTCTGCCCAGATGGACTCTTTAGATGTCAATGTCTGACCAAACCTCACTGGCCCTCCCACACCCTTTGGACATGTGTTCATCTGGGCCTTCAGATGTGAAGAGAGTTGTGAAGAGTTCTTCACTGTACTGACATGAGTTCCTCAGACTTACCTGATGGGCATAGTAGCTGTTATTGCACATACAAACTCTCCTGTCCGCCGGGTATTCATCTGAAGTACAGACTCCTGCTCCAGGACTACTGTTCTCGGTGTGTTTAGGGGAGGCTTGACTGGCTCCAGTGCTGGCAGCAGATTTTGTCATCCCCGAGGAGCTGGGAATAAGGGTTGTTGAATGAGCAGCTGTTGTCTCAGGTGACTGGGCCATTGCAGTGCCAGCACTGGGGGCTGATTCCACTCGATGGGAAGGTGCTTGTGTGATGGTGTTGTGATGTCTTCTGGACAGCATGCTCATCGTGGGGGCTGTTATTGGGGTTGGGGGTGCAGCGGTAGTTACCCCTGCCTGAGTGCCAGGCATGTCTGTCCCCAGGTGGTCATGGTTAGCGAAGCGGTATAACTGCACTGCTTGTCACAGGTAAAGATTCTTTCACATCAGTGATTTCGTCCAATGTTGTGGGGGATAGCGTTGCAGCTGACTTCTCAGAGACGGTGGTTCTCATGGACCCCGATGATGTGACGTCATTGCCTGGTGTGTTTAAAGCCGTTGGAGCTGTGATCGTGGCTGACCTTTGGAGAGTCAGCGACCACTGATGACTGCAATCCATTGGCTCCGGAGCTTGATGCGAATGGGGTTGCAGCTGGAGCACACTGGTTCTGTTTTGAGGGGTTTGCTGAGGTGGCCATGCTGGATGAGGCTGTGCTTCTGGTTGTCCCTCCCTGGTCCTTCAATGTAGAAGTCACCATGGAATTTGGCAGCGTTGTGCCCTCAGAGGTTGTGGTGATAACTGTATTTAATCTCTCCTCTTGAGTCTCATGTGCTGGGGTTGTCTGCTCAGTGGACCCAGCAGAGCTGCTGGCTGGTAGTGAAACTGGAGGAGCAGCTGATGTGATATGCTGCTGGGACTCAGACGGTTCTGTCCTGCCAGTTGTTGGTGAGGTGTTAGGTGGAACTGCAGGGCCATTGTCTCTCCCATTGTTGGATGGAGATGAAATTGTGGAGGAACACACTATAGTTCCCACAGTTCCATAGTCTTCAGTGGAAGATGTTGTAGCTGACCCCAGGTTGTCATAATGCCTGTAAAACAAACAAAAAGAAACCTATATACCCATTCCCTCCACCAATCCAGAGTTCTTCTCAGATGTTCTCACTTTATCAAATATCCTTATTGGAAGATTAAAAAAAAATGATATCAACACCAACTACATGGGACTTCCCTGGTGACACAGAGGTTAAGAAACCACCTGCCAATGCAGGGGATACGGGTTTGAGCCCTGGTCTGGGAAGATCCCACATGATGTGGAGCAACTAAGCCTGTGAGCCACAACTACTGAGCCTGCGCTCTAGAGCCTGCGAGCCACAACTACTGAACCCACGTGCCACAACTGCTGAAGCCTGCACGTCTAGAGCCCGTGCTCCACAAGAGAAGCCACTGCAATGAGAAGCCCGTGCACCGCAATGAAGAGTAGCCCCCATTCACTGCAATTAGAGACAGCTTGCGTACAGCAACAAAGACCCAACGCAGCCAAAAACAAAAACAAAAAACAAAACACCAACTACATTATTACTGGCGCGCATTCATTTATGTGCCAGCTCTGTGCTAATAGATCTCAGCTGATGCATGCCAGGGAGAGCGAATTTAACTAAATCAGGCAACTATGTCTCATTCCACTCAAGAATTATTACAGAGACAGAGTCAGAAAAAGATGGAAATCTATTATCACACTTGATCTTTGATTTCTCGATGGCTTGTTTGATGTGTTTCCTACTGCATTGAACATGATTCTAATATTTAAAGATACACAATTTTTTTTTTACAACGTGACCCCTCATCAAAAGCCAAGTGCTTCATTTAGTGCAATAGCAGTCAAAGATAATTTTGACAACCTTTGGTTTTTCACCTTGTCTGAGTAAGGTGCTGTTCCAATGTGTAAGTGTTGGTGCACTGAATCTTCACATCCACCCTGAAGTAAGGAAAATTATTTCTATTTATCAGATGAAGAAACTGAGGCTCAGACAGGTGAAGGCATCTGTTCAAGGTCACACAGCCAGGAAGTGGTAGCACTGGATTTGAAATCAGATCCATCAGATCCCAGAGCCCAATGTCTTCCCTACCATGCTGCACTGCCTCACAAAGACATTGCTTCATTCTCATGTCCAAGCCAGCCACTCTCTCTAGAGAAAAAGGCCCAAATCAGCTACATTGAGCTGGATCCCTTGAAAACCTTCCTCTTCCCCCTGGGCAATGGGCAGAAATAGGCGCATCACCTGATGCCCTGTCATTGCAACCTTGGTCTTTGTCAAAGGACTGATTCAGAAAACTGGAGGTGATGGGCTTGTCCTTCCTACAACCTAGCTCCAAAGAGGCACTGATCCTTCTCCCTGACCCCGCCCCCATCTGGCATCTGCTCCTTCCACCTCCCACTTTCTTCTAGCCCTGAATAGAGCTAAGGGGTCACAACAGGGCAGAAGTGCTGGCCAGGATGCACGGAAAGAGTGGGGGATCTAGGCTCTAGACCTGGCTCTATTACTGACTTGCTGTGTAGTCTTGGGGAAGACCCCCACCACTCTCAGTGCTTCTACATCCCCCTCAGCGCAGTGAGGGACTTGGGCTTAATATCGCAAGAGTCCTCTAAACTCTAGTGATCCGTGGGTCTGTTTGCAACAAAATTCCATGCTGAAATGAACAGATGTCTTGCTACGGGAGTCTCGAGTTTTTATGTGCAGGAAGAGATGTTTCCACTGGATCTGATTTTATGTTTTTTCCATGTAGTTAACCAGTTGTCCCTGCCCCCTTATGGAAAAATCCATCCTTTTCCCACTGATAATTTGTGATGCTACCTGTTATTACGCATCCAGACTGATTTTCCTGCTCTTTTATTCCATTGGTTTGCTTGTCTACTGTTGCAACACCACCACATGATCTTACTTTAACGTAAGTCTTAGTATCTGGTAGAGTGAGTCTCCCATCTTGCTCTTCAAAGTTATCTTGGCTATTGCTGGCCTTTTGTTCTCCCTTATGTGTATTAGAATCCGCGTATCAACTTCTACAAAAAACCCTGTTAAGATTTTGATTGGAAGTGTGTCACAATTAAAGATTTGGTAAGAACTGACATTTATATGATATTGAAGTTTCCTGCCGACAGCAGCTCCTTTGAGAAGCAATGGAATGTGGCCTGAACTCTAAAGTCAGACCTGGGACAGACTCCCAGCTCTGATGAGGGGACAAATCACTTTATGTCTCTGAGTCTCGGTTTCCTTAACTGTAAGACAGCAGTGAAAACAATACCTACCTCACTGGTGGTCATGAGGATTAAATGAGATAGTGCATGTGAAGCACTTAGCACAGTGCTTAGCATACAGTAGGTGCTCAATAAGTAGAAACTGCTATTGATAATAATTATCCCCTTCTGTGCCTCTCACCAAAACTGCTATCTGCTTCCTGGGTGTTTTGCCAAGGATACTCCTGGCCTTGGAAAAAGTCATGACTCATGGGATTGCTAAGACATGCAATTTCCTGCCACCTCCCAATATCTTCCCCTATATTGTCCTAGGAGCTCAGGATCCAGGGCTGCACTCCTCCATCGGGCTCAGTGAGGCATTGGGGGTGGCGGCTGACCTTTGATGGAGTAGGGCAGGGGAGGGCAGCAGGGGTCCAAGCCCCTGGGCCCTCAGTTCTGGGCCAGATTGAGAGGGAACTAGCCTACTGAAACCCCAAGCTATTGGCCCAGCCCAATGGAAAGGACAGACAGAAAAGGGGAGACAGCTGAGATGACAGACAGAATGGAGGGAATAGACAGACAAATACAGCATCCTGGATGAGGATGGATGGGCAAAGCCAGAAGCTCTTTGGAGGTCATCCCATCATGTTCCTTCCCCCGAGCTCATTGGTGCCCCAAGCCTTTCAGACAATTTAGGGGTGGGTTGGGGAATGGCTGTGCTCACATGAGATCTTCCTGGGGATACTACTTGATCTTCCACCACCTTCTTCCCCTCCCTGGTGAGCCAGAAGAAGGCTGTGAGAGCCCCCAGAGGAGGATGGATGGAAAGGGTGTATGTGGCTACTCACCAGGCAGATTGAGGGCTCCATTCCCAATAAATAGCAGCAGAAGCAGCAAAAGCCACTGGCTGCCCATCCTTCTGCTGGTTGATGGTCCTGGAGTCTTGGCCCAAACAGGGGAACAGATTGCACTCCAAGACAGTGAAGCACTGCTGGGGTGCCACCTCTCACCTGCCTGCTGAGTGCACCACCCCTGCCCCAGTTGTCCAGACTTCTTCCCAGCAGGCCCCAGGGGGCTTTTCAGGGCTGGAAGCAATGCCAGTGGGAGGGGATGAAGGGTGGAGTTTCCCGGCACCTGCAATCAGTGGGCCTCTGGGGAGTCCCATTCCAACTGGTGAATATCCCCAAGGCCCCTAGTGGTCAGTCTTTGCTGAACAGCTGGGCAGAACTCTCACACAACACCTCTTCCAGCCTTCCCTTCACACAACATCAGGGAACCTGAGTCTCAGCCGTACAGCCGATCTCGTCAGTCTCCCAGCTCTGGGGCTGAGTGCTGGCCGTTTGATTTTAGAGCTGGTGCTCAATCTTATCCTCTCCCGATTGCACAGATGGGGAAAATGAGGCCCAGCGATTTGCCCAAGGATGAGAATCCACCGAGGCAGCTCTTCATAGTGCCCACGACTGCCACAGCTTTCTCAGACTCTGCATTGCCTAGCTGAGGACCTGCTGTGGCTCTCCATGGTCTTTGTATGAAGCTCCCAAAGAGGTCTCACAGGTCCCAAGTTCTCCACCGGCCTTCATCCACCTGACCCTCAAATTCCTCCTGATGCCTTCCAGGAAGCTTCAGTGCTCTTCTTCCCCAGAGAGCCTGCCAGGACCCACACTTCGCCCAGCCATTCTCCATTGATCCAGGATAGAGCTTCCTGTACCTGCATGACTTGGTCGATGGTGACCCCATCAGACTAGAACTCCCCAGAATGAGGACCAGTCTCCTACACCTTCAGACACAGAGAGAGGATAGGGCGTCTCCTTCATAAGAGAGGCACTCCCAGCTGTGAGGAACTGTGAGGACCAGATTTTCACCCCCAGAATTTAGGACCCTGAAGGCAGGGATTACGTCTCTACCGTTAAGTCAAAATTTTTCAGGGTGTGGATTTTCTCTCCCATTAGACTGGAAGCTCTGGAGGACAGCCAGTGACTCTCCCATCGGACAAACAGGCTCTTGAGGGGCAAGGCTGCCTCAAGGGTTTGGAGATCCACCAGTCAGACACATTGGTCCCAACACAAAAGTTTATTGCTGATACAGATACCTGGCCCCACTGGCCTCACCTTTCTTCTCTTGGTGCTTGGGCCCACTTAGACTCCATCTAGTTCTGGTCTAGCAGGATACCAGGGATGCCCATCCTTAGGGCAAATCCTGGCTGCCTTGGCCAGCACCCCCTTTTGTGCTCATCCTGTGGTAGGGCTCCCACTCTCATCCAGCATCCTTCTCCATCCCGGCTCCTCTGGACCTGGGGCTCACAGGCACAAGCCCTAGAGATGCTGCCCCCTTCCATCCCCAGGCATCTGCCCGGGGGGTAAGGGAGAGGATGGGTTCAGGCCAGGATGTGCCAAGTCATGCTAGTGATGCAGAAGATGCAGTGGCTGGGTGTGTGTGCTCATGCCCATTGGCTCCCGTCCTGCCCTCTCAGCGGCTCAACTTGTGTTTGTTAAGGAGTACATTTGTGTTGGATTCCTGAACCTGCAAACCAAGAGGTCTTCTTGTCAATGCCCCCACCCTGACATGGCAGATGCCCCCTTACTCCCCTCCTTCAGCTCAACAGCTGTTCATCCAGGCCTGGCAGGAAGTCCTTCACGTCTAACTCTAGCCTGCCGAGTCTGCTCTCCGACTGTGGGAGCTCAGGCCGTGGACATTCACAAGGTTCCCAGTCTGATGGTGTGGGAAGGAGAAAGAAACTAAATAATGTGGGAGTGTGACTTTTTCTCCATAGAATCTTCCTCCCTCAGGAGGCTGCTCCTCTTATGCACCCTAGACAGGACCTGGGGGTCCTATGCCCCCAGTGGGCCTGAGTATCTGCCACTAAGCAGGGACTGAACCGCTCAAGTCTCACTAAGAAAGGGTAGGTTTGACGGTGCTGAAGATCAAGATGGCTCAGTGGTTGGAGCCCTATGGGAGGGGCGGGGCCTCCCGAAGAAGGAAAAGTTGGAACCTAACCAGATTGGCGGTGACTGCTGGGGTGCTTGGGAGTCTAGGGGGCGGACCAGATCTTGGAATAGACAGAGGCCTTGACTAATGGGGTTGAGGCTGAGCTGGGTGGCGTGGCGAGCTGAGTACCCATTGGGTAGGGGAAGGAAGCTGCACCTTTTCCCTGTTGACGAGCGCAGTGATCAAGTCTTGCTGGCAAGTCATCTCACGGGTGGCTATGGAGGACCCGCTTGCCCTCGACGGGCTCCACGACAAGTGCCTGTGCATCAGCTCCTCCTCCTGTTCCTGGTTGAAGCGGATGGAGCGTACTTCGTCCACTATCCTGAGGGCGGAGAGGTGAGTGCGTTCCGAGGGTGAGGGTTGGAAGGCTGCCCTCCCTTCTTTTCCCTGGTGTCCAGCCCCCTTCGCCCTCTCCCTTTACTCTGAGAGAGACCCAGGCCGAGGCTTAAGGCTCTTGTGAGATGCGAGGAACCGGGAGGTCTGGATTCCAGTTCCCTCACCGACAGGCTGGGGAAACCTGGACAATTCACTTAACCTCTCTGGGCCCCTGGGTCCGCATGATAAAATGGTGAGGGCGTGGGCTTCCCTGGTGGCGCAGTGGTTGAGAGTCCGCCTGCCGATGCAGGGGACGCGGGTTCGTGCCCCGGTCCGGGAAGATACCACATGCCGCGGAGCGGCTGGGCCTGTGAGCCATGGCCGCTGAGCCTGCGCGTCCGGAGCCTGTGCTCCGCAACGGGAGGCCGCAACAGTGAGAGGCCCGCGTACCGCAAAGGAAAAAAAAATGGTGAGGGCGTGAGGCCAGAAGAATCTGAGGCTCCACTTAGCCCTGACTCACGAGACTCGAGGGTACCCCCAGTACACGCCCTACGTGTTGAGCTCATCTCGGATCTCCTTGTACTGCATCAGGTTCTCCTGTATTGCCTCGAGCACCAAGCAGAAGTTGTCGAATGTGTTTTCTGAGAGGTTCGTCGGGAGGCCCCCCATAAACGGCTCCTGGGGGACGCCAGATGTCTCCAAACGGGCGACCACACAGTGCACCAGCGGCAGCTCGTTATTCCCATTTCCCTCCTCGCTGCCTGTCTGGGGAGGGGGAAATGGAGAGGGAAGGACAGCTCAGCCCGCACCCCCTCCCCTTGCCCCTTCCTGCTTGGCTTCAGGGAGGATGAGTCTCAGGTCACCAGGGTTCTAACGCCCCTTGTTTCAGCTCTAACCAATCTTAGGCTCTCTCCTTTGCTATGGGAGCTTAACTTGAAATGCGGAGCCCATCCCTCACCTTTTTGGAAATTCTCACCCCTTTTCAAAACCTAGTGCTTCCCCCACCATTTCACTCCTGATAAATCCTACCCAGCAAACTTCTGAAACCCTATCTACTCTCAAGTCACAGCCCACAGCCCTCAACACTTTAGGCAATACTCCACCCTACACTCTCCAGCCTTTCGGAAGCTCTACCCCTGAACGAATAACACTATAGCTAATATTTATTGAGTTCTTAGTATGTGCCAAGTACTGTTCGTTTACCCATGAAATTATCATAATAGCCCTATGAAGTACTATAATTATTTTCATTTTACAGGAGAAGAAATTGAGGCTTAGATTGGTTAAACGCCCTAAGGTCACTCAGCTGCTTAGATTTTAGTTGCCATAGAACAAGACACCTCGGAACTCCACACTCCTCAGAAGCCCCCGTTGGTGAGTTGGCCGTGGGCAATGCTGCCTCCGCATCTCAGGCTTGGCTTTCTTCAGGCCCTCGAGTGTGCACGCGCGCACAAACACACACGCTCAATTCAGCACTCATATACACTCTGCCTCACCCCCCTCTGCCCTCCCCATCTCACTCACCTCACTGAAGACTATTTGATGCTGTTGCGCCTGTTCGCCTGCCTTTATCATTTGCTCCAGATTGGTGGTGACCACGACGACCAACAGGTTGATGCCAATGAAGGCACTGATGGTGATGAAGATGGCAAAGTAGATGGCGCCCCCAATCTCCACTGCGTACTCCCTTGTCTCCATCCTGGAGATGGCAGTCAGGGGCCCTATCACCTCCCTGGCCCTTTGGGCCTCAGTTTCCTCATCTATGAGATGGGGAAATTATCTCAAGGCCCGCTGGGACTTCTGCTGCCTCACTGCTGTTGTGGAGCTCTAATGCCTTACTCCTAATTGTTCCCGCAGCTGCTCTTTACTGAGCGCCAGCTGTACTGCCAGACAGTGGGCGGTCCTCAAGCCAGCCCTGCAAGGTGGGGATTTGTACGTCAGCATTACCGAGTTTAATCTATTGGTTATATTCTTTAGTCATGTCGTTCTTATTATAAAAAGTAATTCAAGCTCATTGTAGAAAGATCAGAAGGAAAATATACAGGAAAAAAATCCCACCCACTGTTAATACCTATTATAAATCTCCCATAAAATATTTTCCCAAATAATAGTTTTCTCTCTCTTGCTATGCGTGTGTGTGCATGTGCGTGCACACAGTGCCAGTCTCTACTAATTCTCACAGCAATCCATGACATGGTTAATAATGTATTTTAATCCCCAGTTGACAGATGAGGAAACGGAGGCTCAGACGGCTGCATGGCTAGTGCAGTGGAGCAGACTCAGAACCCCAGGCCACCTTTATTGCACACTCCATGATTTTTCTACTGCCTACATCATAATGGGTAATGAGTGCAGAAGCCCCTTTACCAACTGGGCTTCTACTCTCACACGAAGGAGATATAAAGAAAATCAGTCACGGGGACCCACTCCCTGGAGGGGACTGGAAACAAATAGAGTTTAGGCTTAATGGGAAAGAGGTAAAGAACAGAACCCAGGCAGCCATCTGTGGCCAATAATGACCCTAGGCAGTGGGTCTCAGAATGAATAAATGAGACCCTAAGTTCTCAGGAGTGCAGGCAGTTTGGTGGGCTCCAGTGGGGGCTGGGAGGCTGCCTTGGAGCCCTAGATGCAACCACAGACCTGCTCCCTTGCCCAAGGCCTAGCTGCCCAGCTGCTGAGCATAATGGGAGAAATCTCCCTGAATAGCCTGCAGTGGGACCTTGAATGGGTGGAGTTTCATTGGGATGACTCTTCAAGTAGACTGCAAACCCAGAGCCCTCAGCTCCAGGGAGCCTGCTTTTCTCCAGTTTAAAGCCCCAGGCATCCCCCTCCTGCTGTGCCATCCTCATCCCAAGCCCTGGAGCCGCACTTCTCCCTCCCCAGTCAGTTTTTTGCCCCTGGGAGCCCAGCCCCTCCCTGGCTAGCTTGCCTGGACTGGGCCCCACCCCCCTCCCCTGGAAGCCCCATGGGCACTCACTGAAAGTTACTGTAGATGTCCACCCAGCCATCCTGGGTGATGCAGATGAAGAGGGTATACAGGGCAACCTGCATGTTCTGGAAATGCATGGGCACGAATGCACCAAAGAGAGTGACCCCGAATACTGAGAACACCTGCCAGAGAGACCAGAGACCCGCCCGGACTTCACCAGAGGGCCTTAGGGACAGGCCATGCAAATGAGCTGCCAGGGGAGTCACAGGGCTTCAGGCCCATAGCCTCTCCTCTTCTCCAGACACCCTGTATCCCCAGGGACCTAGGGGCCTGTTCAGGGAAGGGGAGTAGCCAGGGGCAGGGGAGGGCACTGACCAGCATGAAGAAGAGGATGAGCGCCATGATGTTGGCCATGTCGGGCACTGACTGCAGGATGACACGGATGATCCGGGCCAGGGGCTCCACTGCCATGCACACGTGCACCAGACGAAGTGCCCTGTGGCAGAGCCTCTCAGGGGTGCCCCTCGGCCCTTCCCAGACCCCTCCTCCTCACCATCCCCCCACCTGCCCAGAAAGGCAGAGCTGATCCCCACCTGGTAAAAACCCCTTCCTCTCCTTCCCAGGGTCCAGACAGGTCCCTCCTTTTCTCAGAGTTCCCAGCTTACCTGAGGGTGTAGGTGATAGAGATGGCACTGAGTTCATTAACGAAGAACCCCAGGAGCAAGATAAAGATGATAAGGAAGTTGAGGATGTTCCAGCCGTCCTGGGGGGTGGGCCAGCCCCAGCAGGGTCTGTCAGGCCCAGCCCATGGGTTCATCCTGGGTCTGCCCTCCGTACACCCCAAGGATGGGGGACTCAGTGGTCCTCTCGAAGCAGGGCCAGTCATCTGCCATGCACTGCTGTTACTCATCCTGCTGTCGCCCCAAACACGCCACAAAACATGCATGCGCTCGCTGTCTCATACATGTGTCAATAGTCAAGTGCAGTGTCTGAAGCACACAGTGGAGTCTCTCGTATATACACAGCCAGCTCCTAAGCTGAGCGCCCACCTTGGCTACTGTGCTGCTGACAATGGGCTTGCCCTGCAGTTAGGTGACCTGAGAGTGTTTGGATGCTCCAGCTTTGTGTGACACACACTACAATTAACAATAAAATGAAAATAAATACTGATTAAAACATTAAGGAACAGTGCTTCAATAGCCAGGTCAGAGGTGAACTAACTCTCACTGCAGAAGAAAGGCACATTTTGCAAGCCCTTTGTCCAATATGGCACAAACTCTTTTAGAATGGGGATGGAGGAAGGAAGCTCATGTGTATGACAAATTTGAGCACAACCACTACAGAGGAGAATTTGCTCTAATAAACAATCCGCATTTACCTTTGACCAGTGATCCCACTTCTCGAAATCCGACCCACACAAACTCTAGTACAAGTACAAAATGGCATTCGTAGAAGGCTGAAAATAACCAAAGTGTTCAGCAATTGGGACACTGGTTGAATAAACTACTGCACATTCAGTGCAGTATAGGATAATGAGAAAGGTCTCCATGTACTGATACAGAAAGATCCATTAAATGACAAAAAGGAAAGTGCAGAACACTGTTTACAGTATGCTACTGTTAGGAAAGGGAAGACTAAAAATATGTACATATTTGCTTATGATTGCAAAATAAACACTAGGAGGATAAACAAGAGATTATAAATAACGAAGATTATCTGAAGAGGGTGGGGGTGAGGGAAAGGGAAGAAGGGTCTGGAGTGGGAACAAGAATTCTGTGTGTGCCTTTCAGTACAGTCTTTTTTTTTTTTTAATTGTAGTATAGTCGCTTTACAGTATTGTGTTGGTTTCTGCTGTACAGCAAAGTGAATCAGCCACACGTACACATATATCCCCTCTTCCTTGGATTTCCTTCACATTTAGGTCACCACAGAGCACCGAGTAGAGTTCCCTGTGCCATACAGTCTGTTCTCATTAGTTATCTGTTTTGTACATAGTAGTGTATATATGTCAATCCCAATCTCCCAATCCATCCCACCCCCGCTTCCCCCCTTGGTATCCATTCGTTTGTTCTCTACGTCCGTGACTCTATTTCTGCTTTGCAAATAAGTTCATTTATACCATTTTTCTAGATTCCACATATATGTGTTAATATATGATATTTGTTTTTTTCTTTCTGACTTACTTCATTCTATATGACAGTCTCTCAATACAGTTTTGACCAATATATAGCTGCATTAAGAGAACTTTTTTTTGTTTTTAATTTTATTTATTTATTTATTTAAGGCTGTGTTGGGTCTTTGTTTCTGTGCGAGGGCTTTCTCTAGTTGTGGCGAGCGGGGGCCACTCTTCATCGCGGTGCGCGGACCTCTCACTATCGTGGCCTCTCTTGTTGCGGAGCACAAGCTCCAGATGCGCAGGCTCAGTAGTTGTGGCTCACGGGCCTAGTTGCTCCGCGGCATGTGGGATCTTCCCAGACCAGGGCTCGAACCCATGTCCCCTGCATTGGCAGGCAGACTCTCAACCACTGTGCCACCAGGGAAGCCCTATGTAGCTGCATTAAATATTCAAAAAGAAAATGATTTTTAATGGAGAAAAAGTTCTTAAATTTATTAGGCAGTCCAATAAACACAAGCCCTCCTTGTGTTTCACATTCAAAGTGTCGGTGCCTAAACATACACAAGGAGACACAAGTCTGCCTGTCTACAGATCCATCCCTCTATCCATTCAGTATTAAGCTCCTACTATATGCCACACCTCATATCAGATCCTGAAGATATAGGATTTCGCCCTGCTTGGCTCACAGACTATTTTGAGGGAGGTGGATAGACAGTAATTTTTTTTTTTTTTTTTTTTTTTTTTGCGGTACGCGGGCCTCTCACTGTTGTGGCCCCTCCCGTTGCGGAGCACAGGCTCTGGACACACAGGCCCAGCGGCCATGGCTCACGGGCCCAGCCGCTCCGCGGCATGTGGGATCTTCCCGGACTGGGGCATGAACCCCTGTCCCCTGCATCGGCAGGTGGACTCTCAACCACTGCGCCACCAGGGAAGCCCCAGACAGTAAGTTTTAACTCCAGGTGAGAGGTGAGTACACAGCATTAGGGAGACAGAGCAACAACTAACCTAGCCTGGGAGAGACAGGAAGACTTCCTGGAAGAGAAAACATCTGCAAGAGTCTTAAGCTGTAAGTAGGAGGAAAGCAAGTGAGTAAGTGGCAAAGAGATTTTATAGACTAGGGGTCAGCATGGGCATGAGGTGAGAAACAGCAGTGTGTATGTGTGTGTGTGTGTGCATGCACTTGAAAGTGTGTGTTGGGGAATGCCACTACAAGCAGCTTGATGTAGCTGGAATACCCAAGGGTAAAGCCAGGAGTGATGAGGCTGCACAAGCACGCAAGAGCCACATCATGGAAGGCCTTAAGCACAGTGAGGCATTTAGCCCTGATCCTAGAACAATAGGGAGCCACTGGAGTAGTTTAAGCGTACTTTGTCTTGGGCCTTCAGAAAATTACTTTGATGGCAGGTGGGGTACACAGGAAGCCATAGTAACATCCTGGTGAGAGAAGACAAGGTAAGAGCTAGAACAGGGTTAGCAGAGATGCAGAGGCAGCAAGAAATCCGAGAAATATTTAGGTGGTGAAATAGTAATTAATAGGCTATGGAGGTAAGGAGAGGGAGGAGCCACACCAGGGCCACGGAAAAGGGGGCACTAGGGGCAAAACTCTGGGGAGCCCCACGTGCCTGGGTAATATTTGAGATATTAACTTGCAGACTTTCCTCCCTCCCCTGCATTCTCCCTTTCCATCTACCCACTCAACAGGGAGCAGTCCTTGTACACCGGGACCAGGGGAGGGGTTGGGGGTGGGGAAGGAGACAGCAGAGAGCCTCTAACAAGCCCTGGCTTTTGGCCCTGGGAGGCTAGCCTCAGATGAATGTTAGGGTTTGGGACATTAGTTCTCAGCCATTAGTTCTGGAGGGTGGTTTTGCCTTCCAGAGGACATCTGGCAATGTCTGGGGACATCGTTGATTGTCACAGGTAGGAGGGTGCTAATGGCATCTAATGGGTAGAGGCCAGGAATGCTGCTAAACAATGCACAGGACAGTCCCCCAACAACAAAGAATTATCCAGGCCAACATGTCAACTGTGCCGAGGCTGAGAAATCTTGCCCTTGAGAGGACAAGCAGAGTGGCTTGGAAGAACAGAAGATTCTCAGGCTTGCTCCAGTTCTCTTGTGTTAATGAAACAGAGCTTAGCTTTGAAAGTGCAGGCCCCTTGAAAGTGCAGGCCTTCCTAACTGCTGCTAAAAGTGAGACAGGCTGGGACCTGGGACCCTTGGCTGCAGTGCCTGCACCTGATACAAGACTCCTGGAGCAACAAAATACAAAGAAACTATAAGGGACTAAAAATAACTGCACGCATGAGCAGCTGGGGCAAATTATGGACAAAAAGATACAAAAGGTCCAAATGCCACTTCTGAAGAGCAGGGAGCAAAGGTAGGGGGTTGGGATCAAAAGCAGGGTACTGTGCATGCCCCTTGCACACATCACCAAAGGGGTGGGCAAACCACCCAAGCCACAAGCTCATCCCCCGCTCTGAAGAGAGTGGGCAAGGGAACTTGTTAATTGTTCTCTCTCCCCCCTGCTGCAGCAGGGGCCCCAATAAAGCCTTCCCTGAATTTCTTGTCTGGCCTCTGATCAGTTTCTATTAATTAAGGAGGCCAAGAACCCTGGCCGGTAGCAAAAGAAATCTCACGTCTACAGGAAGGAAGAAATGTTCTCTCATGCAACAGATGTCTGCCTGTAACCTAGAGCTAGTTCTGAAAAAGTGGTGCATTGAAATGTTCACAAAAAGCATGGTACCTATTCTCTCCAGTGTGGAGACATGTAAATATGCACCATCCTATTCTATTTTCTGTTAATAAACATCCTCCCAAGTGTTGTTTTCACAAAGCATTCTTTAAGACATCTGGGGCTTCCCTGGTGGCACAGTGGTTAAGAATCCGCCTGCCAATGCAGGGGACACGGGTTCGAGCCCTGGTCCGGGAAGATCCCACATGCTGCGGAGCAACGAAGCCTGTTCACCACAACTACTGAGCCTGTGCTCTAGAGCCCGTGCTCTGCAACAAGAGGAGCCACCGCAATGAGAAGCCTGTGCACCGCAATGAAGAGTAGGCCCTGCTCGCCGCAACTAGAGAAAGCCCGTGTGCAGCAACGAAGACCCAACACAGCCAATAAATAAATAAATAAATGTATTAAAAAATATATATCTGGACTTAAGAAATATTGTTCTAGGTTCTACATTCTGTGTTCTATGAAGTGACACCTCTAACCCCTGGAAAGCTTGTAATTCTAATTGGTTTTCCTGGTAAAGGTATTTAAATGATGATTCCTTTTTATGAAAGGTATAAAAATCTGATAGGTGTTTCTTTTCAAAGCCTCTTCTTGCACATGCCCAAAGGCAAGATAAATCCCTTGACTCCAGAAATCCCTTAACTCTATAAGTCCTATTGAAACAAAGAATTTGAGTCTTTGTCTCATTTTATGTAATGTTAAGATCTGTTCCCACCCAGACAGCTTTTTGATACCCTCCAGAAGAGGGGTAGGCAAACTATAGCCCAAGGGCCAAATTGACCAGCAGCCCCTCTTTTTAAAGACCCTCAGGTTTAGAATGGTTTATATATATATATATATATGTTTTATGTTTTGTGACATGTGAAAATTACATAAAGTTCAAATTTTAGTATTCACAAATAAAACTGATTTGGAACCTAGCCATGCTCATTTGTCTATGTACTGTCTATGGCTGCTTTTGTGCTCTCACAGCATAAGTGAGTGTTTGCAACAGAGACTGTATGGTCCACAAAGCTTAAAATATTTATCTGGCCCTTGTGAAAATTAATAAAGGGAAACCTCACTACAATGGAATTGGGAGGCCAAAAGGGGGAGCTCTCACGCAGTATCACTAGATGTCAATTACAGGAAGAATTGTCAATTACAGACTTGAACAGAAAAATCCCAAAGGGGAAAGAATCATCAATTACAGGCCCCAACAGGAAAAGATGTACATTGCATCTCCTGCAAGAAATCAACTATTCCAGCAACTCAGCCAATGAGAGACCATCATCACCCTGAACTCTCACTTTTCACCAGTAGATTTTGGTTCAAAACAACCCTTCCCAACTTCCTCCTTTTTCTCTATAAAATAACGTTCCTCTCAATTGTTTGTTGGACTAGTCTATGGCTTATGCTGTCGTTTGCTAGTCCTGATTTGAGATTCCTCTGCTATTCCCAGATAAACCCTTTTTTGCTGGTAAAATAACTGTTTTATTCTTAAGGTCAACACCCTTTACAGAAAATCTTTACTGACCCCTGTTCTTGAACCCTGTAAATTAAGGTGGATACTCTCAACTGTATTTCTCTGATAAGGAAATCAAGGTTTGCCCAGGATTGCAGAACTAGGGAAGGCTGGGTCAGGAACTGGAACCCCGGGAGGCTACACTTCTAGTACAAATTACTTTCTACCACATCACAGACATCTCAGAAGTAGTTAGTTTCTCCTTCTGCATGAGCACACATGCACACACATGCACACACACCCCTCCCCCTGTGCACCTTGCAGGGCCAGGTGGATGGGGATGGGGATGGGGTGGGGTGCTGTCCCTAAGGAGGAATAGATGTGATGGCAGGGAGGGCCCAGGATCTCACCTTCCAGAAAATCCAGAAGCCATTTAACCAGCCGAGGAGAAGTTCACAGATAAGGATAGTCAGCACAATGTCATCTATGGTAGAGAACAACTCATAGTGTTTCTACATGGAAGATAGAGAAAAGGAAGGGCAGAGAGGTGAGTAGGGGGTGGCAAGACCAGGGAGAGAGCATGTCTTCAGGGGAGGGGAAGCCCAGATTCTTACTGCTCTTCATCAGCATCTTTGTAGCTCCCTTTAGAGCACCCCTTCCATGTACGTGCTAGGCACCGTGCTAAGACCACAAATGTATTATTTAATGTTACCATCACCATCGTCCTAGGAAGTAGGTTTAATTTCCATCTTGCACTTGATGGGAACCTCAGAGAGGTGCCCAAGATCAGACAGTTAATGATAAAGACTGTTGTCTGACTACAAACCCTTGTTCTTAACCTCTAGAGTAGGAAAAGGGAGGTGGAGAAAGGCAGAACAGACTCCAGGATTGGGAGGAAAAGACCTGGCCCTTGAGATGGAGGACACCAAGCCCCATCCTTGCTTCTCTGATTGTCCCAACCACTCCTGCTGCTCCAGCTCCCAAATCCCCCCAGCCAGGCCTGACCAAGCTCCTGGGTATCCCCCTACTCACGGGTCCAAGACATGTTCCTGGGTGGACGGATTGATGGATGGATCCATGACTTTGAGTTCTGTTTAAAACCCAACTCATGTTCACGCAATCTCCTGTTAAGCTGTGACTCTGATATAGTTTGGGACATGAACAGCTCCCAGCCCCCAACTCCACCCTGGCAGTTACCAAAGTCACCTGGACTCCTCCCTTTCCTCACCTCCATGACCCACAGACTCAGTGCTTCAAGCCTCTTGCTCCCCACACCTTGCCACCAATCCCATCCACCAGCCAGTGCGAGGCTGGGCAGAGTTTCTTCTTTTTTTTTTTTTTTGGCCACACCACGCAGCATGCGGGATCTTAGTTCCCTGACCAGGGATCGAACCCAGGCCCCCTGCAGTGGAAGCGCGGAGTCCTAACCACTGGACCACCAGGAAATTCTCTGGGCAGAGCTTCTGAAACTCAGATGGGAGCTAAAGTTTATGGGCTTCCAGCCTGTTCCAAATTCCCAAAGGGCATCATGGGCCAGGGACATCTGCCTACAAAAAGGAAGGGCTTTCTTTCCCTTCATCTTTCCCTTCAGCTCTACCCCACTGGCCACTGGTGGCAATAGGCTCTCCTTACTATTTATTCAAAGAGCTTCCTCAACAGTCCCCCTGCCTTCTCCAAGTCATGCACATCTGTGGCTAAATCAGAGTTGCCTTCTCCACCCACAAAGCTTTCATGGCCCCCTATGGCCTGCAGGGTGAGGTTCAAAACCAGTCTGGCATTCACAAGTCTCTAGGATTTGACCTTCATGGGCACATATCCTATATCAGGGATTTTAGCATTTTTGACTGGGACTCAAAGAAATATATTTTACATTTTACACCATAATGCTTTCTCTCCCTCTCCCCTCCTCCCCTCCCTCCCTCTCCCCCACTACAATTTCTACTTCATTCTTTTTCATTTTATTTCATTCTACTTCAAAATGCTGCTATCTACACTCTGAACTCGTTTCATGAGCCATTGATGGGTTTTGATCTGCCCTGTAGTCTACGCATTCTACAAACCTTGGCAATTGGGTTTCTGCCTCCACCACATCACAGGCAGCTTGTGTCAAGGTCACAAGAGCTAAACAAGGGATGCTTCATAGTCCTTTCCTTGCCTTGTCTCCTAGCCATATCTGACCCTGTGCCTGCTCCCTTGGTAATGTGCTCTCCTGGGGTTCCTCCCACTCCTCTGGCCACTCCCCCTCAGCATCCTTTGGCATCTCCTCCTCTATTTTCTGCCCTCTACTTGGAGGCTCTCCTCAGAGCTCTGTCTTGGTCCTCTTCTCACTCAACACTCTCTCCAGGCAACCTCATCCATTCATTGAGCTTCGGCAACCATCCACCTAGATGCCAGTCACTCTCATGTTGCCATACTTTAAACCCTGGCTTTCCTGGATAAACAACAAGTCCTACTGTATAGCACAGGGAACTATACAATATCCTATGATAAACCACAGTCAATATCCTATGATAAACCACAATGGAAAAGAATATAAAAAAATAATGTATAGGGCTTCCCTGGTGGCGCAGTGGTTGGGAGTCCGCCTGCCGATGCAGGGGACGTGGGTTCGTGCCCCAGTCCGGGAAGATCCCACATGCCGCGGAGTGGCTGGGTCCGTGAGCCATGGCCGCTGGACCTGCGTGTCCGAAGCCTGTGCTCCGCAGCGGGAAAGGCCACAGCAGTGAGACGCCCGCGTACCGCAAAAAAAAATGTATATATACACATATATATATATATATATATAACTGAATCACTTTGCTGTACAGCAGAAATTAACTCAACATTGTTAATCAACTATACTTCAATTAAAAAAATAAAAGTAAAGTAAAATAAAATAAACTTTGGCTTTCCAATGACATAGGATAAAACCCATCCTCTTTAACGAGACCCTGTGTGATCTGCTGCTGACCACCCCTCTGAACTCATCAGTCACCACACTGGACATTTTAAAGATATTGATTTTCAATAGCACAATCCACGTATGTGGTAGACTCCTTGTAAGAAATTAAAACATCAAGGGTAAGACCCAAGCCATAGCAGACTTCAAGCTGGACACACAGAACTCACTTCCATGCTGTTTGTTCTGCCCAAGACACTCTTCTCCACCTCTCTCTGCCTGGCCAACTCCTATTCATTCTTTGCTCTCTGCTTAAATGTCCTTTTCTCCAGGAAGCCTTCCCTGACCCCCAGATTAGGGTCAATGCCTCCTCTGAGCTTCCACATACTCTGTGACACCCAGGCATTTGGAATGATATGTCTGTCTATCTGAGACAGAACTGGGTCTGTTGTGTCCGTACCTGGCACTGAGTGCAGTATCTGGTACAGAGTGATTCTCACTTAGTGGCTATTGATTAAAATGGGATACCCTTCCCCACAAGGCACCCATTTGCCTGCCTCTGCTCACACCATTTTTCTGTTGTCCTTCCTCTGCAAATCCAATGCCTTTCTCAAAGCTGGGTCCCCCCTACCACGAAGTCTTCCTTGATCTTTAAGAAAGTCAGCACTGACAGGCCCTTGAAGAGCATCCAATCCAACCATCATGAACAGATGAGGAGCCTGAGGCCCCAAGAGGGAAGTGACTTGCCCAGGCCCCTGTTAGATCAGTGGGTCAGAGGTCAGGCTGGAGTCCCACCTGGTCAAGAACGGAGTTGGTGCGGAGAGCAATGGTGATGGCATTGACCACCAGCAGCACGGCCAGCAGCAGGTGGAAGGCCGGGTGTCGGAGCAGCTCCTTGACATACATGCGAGTGATGAACTCCTGCATGTCCCAGGCATCCTGGGAGAGGGTGGGGGACCTTCCTTCAGGCAGGTGTCACCGTAGGAGGCCTCTGCCTGGAAGTTTGCTCTCAGTGAATAGGGACCCTTGGGGGCCACTCTTGGGAAAGAAGTTGCCTGAGAAGGGATCATGGAACGGGGGCCTCAATGTAGAGGTCACTACCTAAATGGCCACTAAAAGCGGGTCACTGCTGGGTGGTCTTTGTAGGGGTCATTGTAAGGGAGACTCTTTTGGGGTCTCTGCTGGGGAGTGGCTGTCATTATATAGGGGCTCCTGTAGGGGCACTGCCGGGTGGTTACTAACATACCATGGCAGGGGCGGTCACTGCAGGGATCACAGCTGGGACATTTAGAAGGCAGAAGGGGCAGAGGTATTCTGAGGGCCGGTTGCCCCATAGACACAGCTGCACAAGGGTCACTGTGGGGGTGACGATTGCTGCAGGCCCCCCGACAGGCTGCAGGCCCGGCCTCGGCCTTACCTTACTGCTAGTGATATCTCGGCAGTTGACGAGCACTTGCTCCTCTGGCCGGAGGTAGGGCTCGTGAGCGGCCCTCTGCAAGGGCGAGGAGAGGGCCCATCAGTGCAGCCACTGCCCCTCCGGACTCAGTATGGTCCTCCAGTGCCCCGTCCCGCCCCAGGATGCCCAGCTTGGGCAGTGCAGCCAGGCAGGTACCACCTACCATGCGGTTCAAAGGATTGATACAGGTGGTGTCAGTCCAGTGCTGCCACCAGGTCCTCTGGTTATGCGCCATAGTTGCTCAGTGTCCCTCCCACTCCTCAAAGAAACTTCATTCCAAGCTGTCCTGCCCCCCTTCGGTGATATCATAGAGGCTTCTGTGACCTCCACCTGTCCGCATTCCACCAAGGAATTCCCACACCAAGAGAAGCTCTTCCCACTGACTCCCCTCAGTATGCCACAGAGGAGGCCACGGACACCAAGGGGCTGGGTGGGGTCAGAGGTCAGAGGCTGATAAGAGCAGGTCAGGTCTCCTGTGCAGCCTGGACGGAGACACAGGGGCGGGTCCCTGCTCTGTATCTAGGAGCTGGAGGTGGGACTGGGCTAAGGAGAGAAGAGGAGAAAGGTGTTTCGTTCTGTGGTCCTCCTCCTAGCAGACCTCAGCCTGCAACCCTGCCCACCAGCTACCCCATCCCACCACTCCAGTCTCCAGGGCTGCAGCCCTGGCCGCCTTTCCAGGGAAGGTACATTTCCCCAGCTGTAGAGTGAAAGGCTGTTCTCTTATTTTTCACCTTTCGCCCCTGGAGATGGGGCAGGAGAGCACTCCGGCCTCTGAAGGGCTGGGGAGAGATGGGCATGGGTAGAAGTCCCCACCACCCTGGAAGGCATGGGGCTTCAGGTACAGAGCCCAGGCTGGTGGGCCACACAGTGGGCTAGTTACCAAAAGCACTCACCCCCCCCCTGACAGCTTTCATCCCAGTCCCCTCCGGGAAACTGATTCCAGATTCTAATACAGAAGTCAAAGGCACATGTAGATTTCTGTTAAAGAAATTGACTTTATTTAGTTGAAAAGCATCTCCTGGGTAAAGTGAAGAACGCCCATACAGAATGGCTTGGCAAACGAAGTGCTGCGGGGCGGAGGGGGCAGGTCTGTGACCCCACAGAGCACAGGGTAGGAGAGAGTTCTTTCGGCCCGCCTCTTGCTCCTTCCTTGGCACAAAGCTCACTTCACTTCACCCCACTCCAGGGGAGGGAGGAGCAGAAATGGCAGCAGCTCAGGCAGAGGCAGTCAGCTTGGGACAGAACCATGGACAAGCACTACTTCCAAACTGGAACAGAATGCAGGGATGCTCTGTCCTAGATGTGTCAGAGGTGGTCCTCAAGGCCAGAGGTCAGGAACTAGGGTACTGGCCAGTTAGAAGTCAGGAGGTCAGAGGTCACTCTCTGGGGTCAGGGGGCAGAGGCAGGAGTGCTCCTCAGGCTGAGAGGGTGGGGGGTGGGAAGACGGTTCCCTGGAGTCAGAGTTCGGGACTTAGGAGCTGCCCTCAGCCCGCTCCACTCCGCAGGCCCCCAGGCCCTCTGAGTAGAGCTCCTGGTTCTGCTCCTTCCACCTGCGGAATTTCTCCCCAGTGAGCTCGGGGTCGCCTAGCACCTCCTCCAGGGCCTGCAGCTCCTGCAGCTTTGCCTGGAAGAGATGTAGGGGTTAGGGCCATGATCACCCGGGGAGCGAGCAGAGCCTGAGTCCAGAGCTAGCTCTGGAGTCCAGTGGCCTAGAACCCAGCACCTGGCCCGGTCCGGCCCCCATCCTCAAATCGAGAGCCTGGTTCCAGGAACCTAGAACTCAGCCCAGTCCACAGCAGAGCCCAGGGCTGAGGGCCAGGAACCGAGCCGAAAGCCCCGAGCCCAGCCCTTAATGGTGCCCTGTGCCCGCCCCCGAGCCCAGCCCCTAATGGTGCCCTGCGCCCGCCGACCTTGAGCGTGCTCTGCAGCGCCCGCACGCGGTGCGCTCGCTCATTCAGCTGGGGGTCTCGGTTGCGCCGCATGAAAGAGCTCCGCCATTGCTCGTGAGTGAGGGGCTGCGGCCTGCCCAGGAAGGACACGCCACCCAGCCTCAGCCCCCGTACCATTCCTTCCAGGGCCCCTTCGCTGCTGTCTGTGGGAGGGGAAGCAGGGTGAGCGTGTGCCTGCCCCCAGCCCTCCATCTCGGCTCCCAGCACCCCCGCCCCCCGCCGGCTTGGCTTGGCACCTGTCGGAGAGCCGAAGGAGGTCCGTGGGCTGCCCTGCGTGAGGGCGGCCACAGGTGATGTGTCTCCGTGGAGGGAACTCCCAGCTTGGGCCGGGCTGGGCTGCGGGCAGGGTGGAAGGAGAGAAGGGTATCAGTCTGAGTTCCACGCCCTGCTCTTCACCCCACGCCAGCTCCCACTCACCGAGGCTGAGCAGGATCCAGCCTCATCGTCGGGGTCTTCTGCTTCCGTCTCACTGTAGCAGTCTGGGGTGGACAAGAGTGGCTGGGGAACCCACTCAGCTTCACAGGGTTTGGGCAGGCCAGGAGGTGGGCTCGGGGGAATTGAGCTCCCAGCCCCCATCCCAGGGAAGGCAGAGGCTCAGGGAGAGACCCAGCCCTGTGAGGCACCCACCTTCCTCTCGGGGCAAGGGGGCACGGCCTGGAGACCGGTACTTGGAAATGCAGGTTATGAGATGGCGCACCCACCTGTGGAGGGGCAGATGGGTCTCAGGGAGTTTCCACTTACTGTACGCCTGAGGCTTTCGCCTGTATCATCTTCTAATTTAATCCTCAGAGCAACTCTGAGAGATAGGAATTCTCACTAGTCCATTTTAGAGAAGATGAAACTGTGGCTTAGAGGAGTGAGTGTCTTGATGAGCCCTGTCAGAGAGCTGGGCTCTGAATCCAGGCTCCTGAGCCCAGACCCCCGGGCACGCCCATGCAAGCTGTGGAGGTGAAGGGGGTGGCACTCACATGCTCAGGTCCGTCAGGGTATCAGCAGCGAAGATGAAGGGTTTGTACACGTTATGGGTGAGCTGGAACACACTGCCAGGGAGCAGAGGGGCCTCACTCACCTGGGGGTGCCCATCCAGAACACAGAGAGGCTGGACGGGGCATCCCAGCTACCTACCGCCCCCACCCACCCCTCCTGTCACCTACCTCTCCCTTTCTCTCCCCACCCCCAGCCTGTCACACCTCAGGACTTAACTATTTTTTCTTCTGATCTTGTCCACTTTCCAGACTGTAGTTGGAGACATTGATGAGGCCCTCAGCCTTCTCATCCTGGGGAGATCACAGTTTGAGGGTCAGCTTGAAGCCCCAATACCCTCAAGGCCCAGTCAGGCTCCTGAGGGTGGGGGAGGGGAGAGGGCATTTCCTGGGCTCTCTAACCGCTCATCTCTCAGTGCCCAGAGCTCAGGGCAGGAAGCTGGGCTGGGGTCAGGAGGTGTGACCAAGGGGTGCCTCTGAGCCTGGTAAGGGGAGCCAAAGATATCCAGAGAAACAGTCAAGGAAGAGGAAGGAGCCCCCTCCTGCATTTGCTCCATCACAGGCACAGACAAAGCTGCTTTGCTCCTTTCCCTGCCTGGCCGTCTTTCTCCTTTCCATCCGACTAACCCTCAGGCACTGATTTTTCAGGAAGCCTTCACCACTCTTCAGGTGGACTAGCCACCTTTGCTGGGTTCCCACCCACCCCTGGCTCTTCTGCCATCATAGTATGTGTTCCCATATTGTCCCTGAGTGTGTATTCATCCCTCTCCCCACCGGCCTGAGTAACGGAAACGGTCCAATTCTTCCCTGTGTCCCAGGGCCCAGCCCAGAGCTGGGTGTACAGTAGGCACCTTGAATGTTAGTTGAATGAATAAACAATTGCTTGAACGGCCCATAGCTAGGATGAACAGATTAACAGAAGAGGAAGGAAAGGCGGGTGGAATCAAAGAGATTCTACCCGGCCTGTGATACCTTTTCCAGACCGCTTTTATACACACATCGGCTCAGTTCTCTCTGAAGACTGTCCCCGTTTTACACATAGGAACACTGGGGCACACCTGCGACCACAGATGGGAGTGGACCGTGGAGGAGGGACAAGAGCTGAGGCCCTGAGGTGACTCACTTGCTTACCTGTGTGTGTATGGGGTCTCACCTGGGGCTGGCGGTACCAGTAGAGCGTGTGTCCCTTGAGCACAAACCAGCAGCGGCGCCAGCGCGGGCCCATGAAGCCCCCGGGCACCTTGCGCAGCAGGAGCCAGCCGTCACAGTCAGGCCGGCCCAGCTCCCGGCAGGACACCCGCCGGCGGCTCAGCTGCGTCGCCACGCCTGCAGCAGCACAGCGCGGCTGGTCAGTGAGGGGCTGGCGGGGTGTCCCGGACCCCCAACCTGCTCCCTTGCCCCCCACGAGCACCCCCAGCTGATATTTCTGAACCCGTGCTCTGGGCTCAGAATGTGACACGTGTCACTTCTGAGGTGGGGATGACTCTTCCCATTTTAGAGCCAGGGAAGCTGAAGATCAGAGGACGAGCTGTTTGTCCAAAGTCACAGAGCTGGCGAGAGGCCCAGGCTGGGAGCATAGGTCTGTCTGACCCCAGAAACAGAGCTGTTTCTAGGAGAGGCTGTGTGTGAAGTGTGTGTTGGTAGCGGGGGCGGGTCTTGCCCAGCACTGTAAAGACTTGTAAGAGCTCCTCATATCAGGGCATCACCCCCACCCCGTCAGGTGCATTTCATACCTTTTGATTTCTTGCGGCCAGGGACAGGACTCTGAAAGGACCACAGGAGGTTAGAGAAGCATATGGGTACAAAGCCACAGACCCCTCCTTGCTAAGCCCCAGAGCTTACCTTGTCAGGGTGTTCTGGGGGCTCTGGAGCATCTGCTACCCCAGCTAGGAGTGTGGCTGAGGGTGCATGGGGGCTGGGCAGGGGCTCCGGGTCAAGGGAGGTCGAGGCTGTCAGGGAGGGAGGAGAGAGAGGGAGTGTCCCTGAGCTCAGAACCGGGCCCAGTGGTAGGGTGGGGGTGTAAGAGTCCAGGGTCAGGCAGCCCACATGCCTTGTCCAGGGCATCTGCTGACTGGTGGGGCTTTGAAATTACCTGTCCAGGCAGCAGGGCTGGGTCCTAGACTTGGGTTTGAAGTCAGGTCGGAGGCGAAGACATCTTCCGATGGGGCCCTGGAGAGATCAGGGAGAGATGAGGTGAGCCATGGCCCACCTGCCAAGACCTACCTGGGGCCAAGACCTACCCGGGGCCTGAGCCTGTCACCTGGGAGACGGCAGGGCCGAAGCCAGCGATGGGCTCACTGGGCGTGGGGGGCCTGGGGCCTGAGGAGGGGTCTGAGGAATAATCAGAAACAGGTGATGGAGCTGGCGACAGACAGGGGTCTGAAAGCAGACTGGGGGCAGGGGTGGGCGGCAGGTACCTGTGAGGGTGTCTCCGGCACTGGGACCTTCTTCAGCACTAAGCTGACCCCGTCTGGCTCCCGGAGCAGCTCCCTCACCACGTTTTTATGGGGCCAGCCCACCTGGGGGACAGGGCAGAGGGCAGGGCAGGGATGCTGGGCGGGACTGAACTGGGCAGGAGGCTCTGAGGCAACCCGACAGCCCTCGGCCTCGGAGCACTCCCTCAGCCTCACCTTGTCCTCCTCCAGGAAGCCTCCACGAGCCCCTCTGACCTGTGTGAGCTGGTTGGCTTCACGGAAGGCAGCTCCCACAGCCCTGGTCTCCCCAGGGGAACCTCCCCACCCACCGACCTGAGTTCTACTCAGGACCCCCTTCCTCCCACCACGCTCCTCCCCTCCCCTCACCACCACTTGCTCATTGATCTGGACAATCTCGTCTCCAGGCAGGATCTGCAGCCGGGAATCAGTGGGGACCTGGTGGGGGGTGGGATTCAGAGAGTGCACCCTCATGGGGCTGGAAGCGGGCTTGGCTGGCAGGTTGGAGGGCCACGGGGGTGGGCGGCTGAGAAGGGTATAGGAGCCTCACCTGGGTGCCCACTCGAGACACAAAGTGCAGGCAGTTGCTGGTGGTGTAGATCTCCAGGCCCTGCAGGGCAGAGGCTGCAGTCACTAAGGGTGTGGGGACCGCCGGACCAGGACGCCTGCTAGGCACCAGGACTCACAGGTGAGTGGAATGGGGGAGAGAGCTGGCCTAAGCTTGGCACCGCTCGACTTGTCATGTGACTTTGGGCTCACCACTGCACCTCTCTGGGCTCTGCCTCTTCCTCCCCTAAGGGCTGAGGGGAGCAGGTTGCAGACTTCTGAGGTATGAGATTCTCAGCAACTTTCCTGAAGAATCTCATACCTCAGGGACAGGAGCGGGACAGGGCAGGGCTGGGGCCTCTGGTTTTCCCAACTGGTCAAAGATTAAAGCAAAAAAGTTCATGTCCTCTCCCCTCTCCCCTAGGTCCATGTCCCAGGGCTGGGATGTGTCACCTGAGACCACACCAGCTGCAGCCCCTCAGGACCGGAGAAGGGGCTGAATGATGGTGAGACCCCAGGGAAGTCCCCTGGGCCTTTAACATCTGTACAAAAATTCCCTGGAAGTCCAGTGGTTAAGATTCCACGCTTGCACTGCAGGGGGCGCAAGTTTGATCCCTGGTGGGGGAACTAAGATCCCACATGCCACGCGGTTTGGCCAAAAAAAGAAAAAAACAGGGCCTTCCAGCTGTGACAGTATAGGATTCTGGTTCAGTATAGGATCCTAGAACCAGAGTTCAGGGCCCAGACAAGGCTGCTGAGGGGTCAGGGGTGAGAGTTGAGGGGTCAGGGCTCACCGAAGGATCGTCCAGCGGCACGTGCTGTAGCACGGCCTTCTGCTCCAGCAGCTCCTCTGGGCTGCAGCTC